>NC_081330.1:47841539-49083622 GCF_026419965.1 Kogia breviceps
AATTGGGGAAATAGAACATGCAAAAGAAACAAATGAAGGGCACCATTTTAAAGAAACCCCACAACGGCTAGTATTCGGCTTTCACATATGAGGTATACACTGAATGTTGATGATGTGCCATAGAAAGATTTGATCGAAGTTTAGCAGTTGCATGCAATTCTGAAGCAGATGCCAAGGCTCTTCCTCCTCTCCTTTGTGCCCATCTCTGAAGCCTCCCAGAAAGCAAAGTGACTCCCTGACCTTTCTTTTCCTGGGGCACAGGTGTAGGTCAAGTTTCAGTTGTCTGGGGAAGCAACACCTTTACAGTAGAAAGGTAAGACAGGCTTTCATGACCCTGTTATTCTGCCTGGTGTAATTCTCTGATGACCACAAGCGAATCGGGGAGAAGTAGCCCCCAAGGAGGGCGGAGGCTGGGAGGAAGGACTTAGGAATTATAGATCTGTTGCAGATAAGAGAACTGCCATATGGGGTTCACTCTTTCCTGTTTCCAAAAGGAAATATGCAGTACTATTAACTGATTCTAAAGGAAAAAAAAAAGGTGCATTGCCTACTTCAGATACAACTAACTGCTGGAATGCTTGCAAGGCACTGTCAGTCACAGCTCTTCTTTTCCTTTCTCCTTTTACAGAAAAAGTTTGATATTTAAAGAGTGACTACCAAGAACGGAATTAAAAATAACCAATCACAAGCGTTAAAGAACAGTGAGGTCCCATGGCATTCTTATCACAACCTAACTGAAGATTTAACAAACCAAGAAAAAAACTGGAAAAAAATAAGAAAAAATTACAGGAAGGAAGCAAGAATTTGCTTATCTTGTTATTTTTTAACCAGCATTAAATCATCATCAAATGAGACTAGTTTCTCCGAATTAATGGAACTAGCATTTCATCTGACTTGCCTAATATAGGCACAAGCTTGTTTCTTGCCCATAAAATGTACAGGACTAAAATTAAAGTAGAAAAGCACCACTTTCCAAGCTTACTATTTTGGGATGTATTGAAAAATTAACTATGTTTCCACTAATTTATTCAATATTTCATTCAAAATATCCTTTACATAATTAAATTTCTTAGAGCTAACTCTAAGAACTGCAATTTCAAATTAGGTGATTTCCAGTATACCTATATGCCTAGATGGGAGTTAATACAAATTTTAGCATCATCAGCCTGAAAACAGAGCTGCAGAGAAACCAAATAATGTGTTATAGATTAACATAAATGAATTTACATACTCACAGATTCGGAGACATAGTAGCATGTCACATTTTCTTTGGGATTTTGAAAAAAGAATAAAATTTGACAATTTCCACCTCCATGAGTGTATAACTGTGGAATAGAATTTTTGACTTTACTAGCAACAAGCCTCACAAATTGAATGCTGTAAGTGTATGCACGTCATGATTCTTTGGGGATAGTTACACACTCGTGACAATACCAAAAGATGAATTCTCATGAAATGTTTTCTCCTGATAAGAAAGTTACGATGCACACTAACTTTGGAAAACTCCACAAATGACTGACTAACTAGAAGAGTCACTCTTCCACTTATCAGTGTCTTATGCCTGGAGAGCTGAGTTTTTGGTCATTTATGATGTAGCTGAGATGAGGAGCTTTTTAGTATCTTTTTCATTAGAAACCTCATGAAGATCTGTAATTGGAAAAAATACCGATTACCTTGGCATTAAATCTAAATTCTATAATAGTCCCTACACTTTACTTCAGTGGTCAAACACACACACAGAAATCAATGCGAGATTTCAATAAGACATTGATAGGAAAATATAATTTCACATGACAGTTGAAATTGAAATGTACTTCAATTTGTAATTATTTAATTCACCTTCTGAACACTATAGAGATGATTCACTTGCATAACTTTTTCTTTCCAACACAATGGATTAACCTGGAAAGGATATATATATATATATATATGTTTTAACATCTTTATTGGATTATAATTGCTTTACAATGGTGTGTTAGACTCTGCTGTATAACAAAGTGAATCAGCTATACGTATACATATATCCCCATATCCTCTGCCTCTTGCGTCTCCCTTGCACCCTCCCTATCCCGCCCCTCTAGGTGGTCACGAAGCACCGAGCTGATCTCCCTGTGCGATGCGGCTGCTTCCCACTAGCTATCTGTTTTACATTTGGTAGTGTATATATGTCCCTGCCACTCTCTCACTTCGTCCCAGCTTACCCTTCCCCCTCCCCGTGTCCTCAAGTCCATTCTCTACGTCTGCGTCTTTATTCCTGTCCTGCCCCTAGGTTCTTCAGAACCATTCTTTTATTAGATTCCATATATATGTGTTAGCATACGGTATTTGTTTTTCTCTTTCTGACCTACTTCACTCTGTATGAAAGACTCTAGATCCATCTACCTCACTACAAATAACTCAATTTCATTTCTATTTATGGCTGAGTAATATTCCATTGTATATATGTGCCACATCTTCTTTATCCATTCATCTGTCAATGGAAACTTAGGTTGCTTCCATGTCCTGGCTATTGTAAATAGAGCTGCAATGAACACTGTGGTACATGACTCTTTTTGAATTATGGTTTTCTCAGGGTATATGCCCAGTAGTGGGATTGCTGGGTCATATGGTAGTTCTATTTGTAGTTTCTTATAAAGTACTACTCATTCAATCAAAATAAATTAATTCTACAGCCCAGGTGCTTTTGAAGTCATATCTCATAGTACAAGTTCTGTACAAAAGGCACCTTTTAAGCTCTTAAATATTGGTTGAATTTCAGAATTTCAGTCCTCAGACCCAGGAAACATACAATTTAATTAAGATTAGGCAAGATGCAGGCATCGGCTGTACACAATGGTGACAGAGAGGAACTTTAGCTTAGAGTGTTTACACTCTCACTGTTAGATTTCTATCACAAGCCCAAGCTGAACTTTGCCAGTTTACGCAAATCTTTAGCTCATGGGAGTGGCTGATGTGTAAACTTACACTTCCACAACACTAACGTGTTAAACCACTACTCCTCTTGACTACGTGTGAAAAGTACAGCTATAGTTTTTAACCAAATCAAAACACCATAGTAAATTCTGGGTATTTATATAGTTCATGACTTAACTCAAAAGTCGAACATGACTTTCTCCATCTTTATGTTAATGTGTTGTGACTTATCTCCAGGTAGACTGAAATCAATGAGAAAATATGAACATTTCACTTAGAATGAAAGACTTAGGGACTTTCCTGGTGGTGCAATGGTTGGGAATCCACCTGCCAATGCAGGGGACACGGGTTCGAGCCCTGGTCCCGGAAGATCCCACATGACATGGAGCAACTAAGCCCGTGAGCCACAACTAATGAGCCTGCGCTCTAGAGCCTGTGAGCCACAACCACTGAAGCCTGTGTGCCTAGAGCCCGTGTTCCACAAGAGTAGCCACCAAAATGAGAAGCCTGCACACCGCAGTGAGGAGTAGCCCCCACTCGCCACAACTAGAGAAAGCCCGTATGCAGCAAGACGGACCCAACGCGGCCATAAATAAATAAATAAATTTTAAAAAATTTTTAAAAAAAGAAAGAAAGACTTAGATGACAGGAAATTTCTTAAGTATTAATGTACTGGGTTCTAACAGCACAAAGTAAAGCTGCAATTGAACTGAATTTTACATGGAATATGGTGCACGTAGGTGAGTTTCTAACGTCTTCCTGATGACTCATGTACAGTGCTTTATTGTTTTAAATGGGTCATGTTGTTCACTCTGGAATACTAATGGTATTTTGTGATCAATTCAGGAAGCCCTACCTTTCCCTAAATGACTGAGAGATGCAGCTTGACAACTGTATTTACTTAGTTAGAACAATAATTAGAACCTAAAATTTTCATTTCAAGATGGCATATCACCTACCTATATAGCTCTGTCAATAAGCCATTTTCTTGGCAAAGAACTGATTGATGGTTCATTCTTAACATGCTTGGAGAAACACATTAATAAGATAACCCATGCCTTTCTTCACTCTTTAATATCTACAGATAATCTCTATTTCAGATGACTCTAAGTAGCTAAATGCGAATAAAAAAGAACACCTTCGGGCTTCCCTGGTGGCGCAGTGGTTGAGAATCCGCCTGCCGATGCAGGGGACACGAGTTCGTGCCCCGGTCCAGGAAGATCCCGCATGCCGCGGAGCGGCTGGGCCCGTGAGCCATGGCCGCTGAGCCTGCGCATCCGGAGCCTGTGCTCCGCAACGGGAGAGGCCACAACAGTGAGAGGCCCGCGTACCACCCAAAAAAAAAAAAAAGCGTAGCCCCCACTTGCCGCAACAAGAGAAAGCCCGTGCGCAGCAACAAAGACCCAACGCTGCCAAAAATAAATAAATAAATTTAAAAAAAAAAAAAAAGAACACCTTTCTGGCTCATTAAGGCAAGTGCTCAAGCTGTCATTAGCATTACCTCTCTGCAAATGCAGTATGGGATATGCAGTAGGCCTAGTCTGCTGCAGAAACTAATGGCACAAAGCTACCTTTTGACAGCAGGACTAAATTTACATACTTTACATATTCAGTGAGTAAAGAATAATTTACATTAATCAAATAGGCTATGTTTGGGGGATTTCCCCGTCCCCCATTTGAAATATACCTATGCACATCGCAGGCCTAGTCACCCACGACTGCATACTAAATGAATTAATTGTGCCAAAGCCAAAGGGGGCCTTTTCTCCTTATTTAATCCTACTCATTTTCTAGAGCGCAATTGTAAACTATGCCTCCAAAGCAAGTCAGGCCTGAAAAGATGAGATGCTCTGGTTTTCATCCTCAGACCTGCTAGGCTGACTACCTGTCAGATAAGGTTGAAGGCAGGATTATGCCTTGAAATGCTGACAAACCACAGATTTTTATCACTAAATCAAACCTGCTGGGTTTAAACTCTGTGAACTTTAATGATTTCACATTTAATTAAAAGAACGAGATTAAACCCAAAGTGGCGGGGTGAGGGTTCTGGCAAAAGAGAATCAGGGAGTTGTTGGGGATGAGACTTCATTTTCACAAATCAAATTTCTCATTTGTAGTAAAGCAAGGTTTCTATATAGCGGAGATTCCAGGAATCACTGGGCTGCACAATACTGGAGGTTATTTAGTCTATCCCAGAATGATAATCATCTACCCTGTTCTTAAAAATTTCCACAGGAAGAGGTTCTGCATGTGTTGAGAAGGTTTCCAGCTGCTAAGGGCACAATATCAGTTTACTGGAGACGGAGAAAATAAAAATTGTAGTTCAGCAAGTAAAAGGCAAGAATGATCTGTGCTAAAAAGGTTGCTTTTATTGTTTTTTTTTTTTTTTTCATGTAAGGTAAGACAACATAATTACCAATCCTTTCAGAGTATCTTGTTTCATAATGGAAGAGTCATAAGATATTGAATTATTTAACCAGTAAGTACTCACTGACGGTCTACTCCAGCACTTGGCACACTTTCTCTGTAAAGGGCCAGGTAGGAAGTACTTTAGGCTTTGTGGGCCATAGGGTCTCTGTCACAACTGTTCATCTGTACTGTTGTAGCCCCAAAGCAGCCATAGACAATAGATAAATGAATGAACATGGCTATAGCTCAGAAAACTTTATTCTTCTTCTTGTTATTGTTTTCAACCATTTACAAAGGTAAAACTCATTTTTAGATTTGGGGCCAGATTTGCCCTGTAGGCCAAAGTCTGTCAACTCCTGGTCTAGTCTATATTTAAATCATTATGCAGGGGAGAGAAAATAGTGTCAAACATGGCCACTTTTCATAATGGTTGGAGAAACAAGGATAAAAATATTAAAAGACTGGCTAATAATACAGTAAAGGGCTAAAGCATGTAGGACAGCCCATGTGGGCTAAAAGAACAGGGGTGAGGGGGACATGACTCTGTGACAGCTAGAACAATCAGAACGGGACTCATGTATCGACTAATTGTACCAGAAAGAACTAGCTGGGTTAATATAGATGGAGAAGAGAAAAAAAGATAACTCCAGGTGAGAGAAATAATATGAACCAAGATAGAGGAACATGAATTAGCAGGATTCATTTATGGAGAAGTAGAAGAAAGGCCTAACAAAGTAGTATCAATTGGAGAAATTCATTCGCTCATTCAATAGATAATTTTTGATCACTTCTGTGCCAAGCATTTTGCTAATACTAGAGATACTGTGATGAGGAAGACACAATTCCTGCCTTCCAACTGCTCGCTGTCTCGTTAAATGGACGAATAAGAAGTTACAATACAGGATAGGATATGAGATAGAACACTTAAACTAAAGAGGAAAGCTATCTGAAAACAACTGTGACAATTTTAAAGCTTATGTCAATCCTCAACATCTCATTCATTTACATTGAAGGTAGAGATCTGTGATTTAAATCATAAAGGGAATCCAAATGCAAAATAAAAATCTCTTTGTGACTCACCCAAGGCCTGATCAGTTACGTGTTCACACCTAACTTCCTCTTCTAGAGAAATGGCAAAATCACGGAAACGTCCTATGAGTAATTTCCAGGGACCCTTTGAAGATTATAATTTTCAAAGGGATTATTATTTTATTGGCTTAATTCACTGGAACTGGACATAGTGTCATTAGCCCTAACAATGGAAGCCTTTTCAGCAGTGAAGTAAATTACTATGGAAAAGCCTGAAGTGTTTTTCACCAGAGATCTTTAAGAAAAGGATTTATATCTACCTGCATGACATGACTCAGGATCACTAATGCCTAGAGCACAGCATGAATTTTCAACTCTATGATTTGAAAACTCTTAAAAGTATTCCAATGACTATTTTCACAAATTAATCACTCGATTCTTTAAAAATGTAGTGGTGTTACTAGTCTTATTCGAGGCCAGAACTAAAAATTCAGCTACAAGTGTTCCTAGGAGTATGATGGAAGAAAATCTGAGCGATCTCATAAACCTTTTGCATGAGCCCTAAAGTGAAAGGCAACGTTGCAAGGAAATAGCAGAGCGTGTGGTTTGGAATTAGACAAACTAGACAAACTAGACAAATTAGAACTGGTGGTCAGATTCTGATTCAACTGCTCACTAGCTGTGACCTTGGCCAAGCTACTTCTCTAATCCTCTATTCCTTCTCCTGTAAACTTGAGAAAATAAAAGCTAACATTCCAGAATGTTGTGAAGATGTAGTGAGATGGCTACTAATACAGTGCCTTTGCAGAAAGAAAAGGGAACTGGGTAGAATGAACAGCTTGTTTTGCCATTTGATTATCTTGAAAAGTCACGTTGTACAATCATCCCATCTTGTTTAAAACAGCTCATAGGCCAGTAGCTGATCTTGGATTAGCCCTTGTTGTGCAAGGATGATTTACCATTGTAGAAAAGAAGAAATAAACAAAAAGTCTTTGAAATATGCAAAAAAAAAAAAAAAAGATAAGTGTTATACTGTTCCTGGAACACTGAATAAGACAAAATGATGAACAGTACATTTATAATACTGGCTCAGGATAAAAATGAGATTATAGATTAGACACAAATCACATTTTTATTTCATTGGTTATTATGCAGTTCATGATGAATGTGTTACACAATAAAGGAACAAACTGGTTATTGCCAGCATTCCATCCCAAGCTGCATTCTTGCTTCTTTCTTTGGAAAGTAGTAAGTTAATGAATAGATGCTATTTTCTATGATACGGATGTCCTTCACTATTAGAATCTATTGAATTCAGCAATGAATGCATATTCATGAATGTGCACTCTTCTCAAAACAGGGATTTAGACAGTCTACTCCATTAAACATAAGTTTATTTTTCTTCCAGGTGTCAGCCAGGGAATCAACATTTTGGTCAGTGGCCTTTTCTTGATGTTTGTCTTAATGGATGCCACCTGGAAATAAAATCAACTTATGTTTAATCGAATAGATTTTCTAACTCTCCGTCCTGAGAAGACCATTGTTTCAGGAAGAAGTAATTAATTCTAAATATCAGAATTAAAACATAGATTCATAAACATAACTAGCTTAATTTGGTGTTGATTAAAACAAGAGTTAAACAAAAACTACATAATTTGCATTTTATTATTTATTCACATTATATTGATGATGCTAATAATTAGAGCCTGCATGCCATCATCCACTTGTCATTTTCTTAGGTGAACTGTTTATTTTGCTAATCCTACTGGGGTTTCTTGCATATTTGATGAGGCCAACTGTGTCACCCATCAGTCTGTTCGAGTTACAACAGGTATACACAACAGATTACGTTTGTGTTGATCTAGCGATCAAAACTCCCGATCACCTAAATGGTTAATAAATATTAGCTAATGTGTTAGTGTTAACTAAAATGTGTACATAAAACCTAACAAACTGCGTATTCAAACTGCATATTCTTGGTTTCCTTTACAAGTAATGAGTCAGTTTTAAAAAGCCCTTTGAAGTATTCTATTCATGCTCAAGCAATAGATATACCAAAGTCAAACTTAAATAATATAGGCTTGCTAAACAGAAAACAATACACCTTGATGATATGGATGAAAAACAAGAAATAATTTTGCTAAATTTTGTTAGACCAAAAGGAATGGGGAACGGGGTGGTGAAGACCATATATATTGCTAGATTCACGCAGTAGTTTCTGTTTTGGGTGTTCAGTTAAGACCAACCGACATCTGGGCACCTCCTGTGTTTCCATCGCTGTGGTAAGATACTGGGGCTAACAGATATGCCGTAAGTTCCTATCTCCTTACAGTCTTGTGTACTTTGAGAACCATTCTACTCTATTCACTCTAGGTGACGATGATGATTACAAAGAGGACAGTGGCAGCCATGCTCATAAGTGACTGTGGCCAGAGGCTGACATTTGGAACATAATGGCCTAAAAAAAAAAAAGTCTACTCCCTGGTGTGGACAATGTGACGGCCGTAGGGATACAATGTGGAAAAATCCTAAGTGGGAAATTTTTACTTCTATTTATTTATTTTTTTTAAAGTATTCTCCTGCCAGCTTGATCTGACTGACAGCTCTTACAGACTGACCTAATGAACCTTCAGCCTGGGAGCCTTTGCATATTCCCCGATAAGCAGTGAACTCAGGTTTTACTGTAGGCATCATCTCCTAAGCCCCACTGATCTGACTAAAGTGGCACGGCCTCCAAATACCACCACAAATAGTTAGTGAAGGCCAATCCCAGCAGAAATGTTGTCAAACTGATTTTTCAGCTTTTCTAGTCCCTCTGCAAATCAGCTCAAATCACATTGTTCCAGGTTTAGATGAAGCATCTAATTGCATATCCCCATAGAAAATACATGGTTTCTGCTAGAATTTTCCAAAGGGGTAAATTATGGCATATGAAAACACCAGAGAGACACAAGGATGTATGCAAATTATCTGCTTATTCCTCTGTAGACCGAGAAATATATTTTAAAGTTTAAAAAACTCTACCATTTATCTTATAGTTATTTTATTTTTCTGTTTCTTCCTTAGCTATTAGAGCCAGCTTATAAATGTACAACACGGAAGATGAGGCATAAGGCCAGGACAGGAATGAGTCAGGACTGCAATTAACACCAAAAATGTGTCCTGTACAAAGGGAGTCCCTGAGTCACCTTTAGAAGGAGTCTTCTACACTGCATATCTTAAGTATTAAATTCTAATTCCACCAGTAAAGTGTGCAAACCAGTATACTACTCTATTAGACAGAAGGAATACAGTGTATTGGTTTCAGATCTTTGTGCAACAACAACAAAAAGGAATTAGTCTAACTATTAGTAGTTTCCTAGAAATAACGAGTGACTTACCTTGGAATTAAATGAGGATCGTGGGACTGTAGGGTATGGAAGCTGTGATGAACATTTCAAACTTCAGAAACCACTTTAATGTTGGACTTTTCCTATGAGTTATTCTTAAATTAAGTAAATGGATTGCTCTAAATCTTAGATAAGGGCGTGTTCATGGGATTATATTTAGATAGAATTCTAATTGTAGCTTTAAAATGGTCTTTCATTCCACTTAGAAATTAGAATGACTAATCTAGACACTCATTTAAAAGAGAGGGAAATGAAGACATCTTAATCTATAGGAAAAGAGAAAAAATATATACAACACTTTTCTCAAATTGCTTTTCACATACAGCATATTTAACCCAATGATTTTGAATTTGTCTGCAGAAATACATACAAACATATCTACACACATACACACGCACACACACATTTAAGCTACACAGTTGTCATGAAAAGACAGTGTCTAAGCACCAAAATGAAACCAGGTCCATCTATTTTGCTGAATTTCAACTACTCCATCTGGAGCTTCTGCCTGTATTTGCAGCACTGATTGTGTTTAACTATGGCAAAACAACAACAAAAACAACAACAACACACAATAATTAGTTAAACTGTCTGGTTCAGGAGGAGATCCATGGCAAGGTGTTCTTTTCCTTCTTCTCAAAGCTCTAAATTCATCTATTTAGTTTCCTGTGTGTACAAAGCACTTCAATCTATATTTTTTCTATGTGGGCATAAGAAAAAGTATACTGATCATGGGTCAGAGTAGCTGACCAAATTATTTTAAGTCTCATAACTGGCTAACTACAGATTGAACTGGGCATTTGTATACTTTCTTATAATTATGATACTATAAGTCATGTGAATGATTTTTTAAATAACCTCCATGTGTTGGTAAATGAGATCTATCCTCATTAACGTAGTTGCTTTGGGAATTACAGAATCAAGTAATGATGGTGTGAAACATTTGTGAAGTGCCTCTTTGGGATATATTTAGAAGTCAGCCTCACATTCTTCTGAATAGTCTCAGTGACAGCAAATCTTTGATCTTTTGTAGTAGGTTTGAGTTTTGGGAAACAGATGAGTATTTCAGAGCCAAACAGAATAAATAAGCTGGGTAATTAAGCTGTGTAATACTAATGTTTGGTTAAAAGCTAGGTGCGACTATAAAGAAATGATACTGAATTTCTTCTTTAGCTCAAATCATGGCATTTTGAAGAACATTTATTGGGATAAATCAATTCTTGTTGGTTTGGTAATAAAAGCAATATATTCATTAAGATATAATAAACGCATAAATATACGGGTACATGTGCGTGTGCATGTGAGTGGCAGAGTTCCAAAGCTAGACAGGATCATTTATCTTACAGATAAGGAAATGGAAGCCCAGCATTTTCTATTCTCCTAGTGAAGTAGCAAGCATATAGTAAAGTGCTTATTAAATGGTAAAATATTATCTATGCAGCCAAAACAATGATCTATGGAGAAATATACAGTATGTTTGAAAACAGCATTAGTGCTAGGATGATGGGTATAGCAAACAGACCATTTGCTTGCCCTTCCTATACTTCTTGAAGAATCTGCTCTTCCAAACAGTCCCTGCAAGAGGCAGCCATCCTATGAACCCTGTGATCTTATCCCTCCCTGGTTGATTGTACAAAGGTTGGACACCTGACTCAAGGGGAATAAATCCATAGGCTAGGCTGGGCCAGTTAGATTCTGTCACAAGAATCTGCACTCAAAGGGACCAATGTCACATAAAGCTAGACACTTGAAGAAAGGGTCACGCTGTATCACAGCTGTGGCAGTCATGTTCAAACAAAGGAAACCAATGAAGAAAAAGAGGAGACAGAGATGAATGAGACCATGGAAGGCCAGAGAAAGCAACTTATGTGTCTAACTTGCCAGTTTTGGTTCCAGCCCAAGGCACACTGTGGTCTAACTGTTGTTTCCTGTCCTTGGATGTCCAAAAGGTCACCTATCATATCCTTGGAGAAATTCCCCTTCACTCAAGCTAGCTTGACTAGATTTCTCTTCCTTTTAACTAAGCAAGCCCGGAGACAATGTGTTATTGGGCTACTATTCCCTCTTTCAGCTTTTTAATAAAAAAATCAGAAAAACAATTTTTAAACTGTTCAAGGAATGGCTGAATGCCCAGAAAGATTAAAGTGATTCCCTCCAAGTCATTCACATAGTGACAAGTTAGAAACCAGATCTCCAAACTCACCAGACAGTACCTATCAGTAGAGTATGCCATTTCAGAGCATAGACCCGGGAGCTACATGACCTTGGGAATCTTACTTAACCTCTCCTTGCCTCAGTTTCCCCCTCTATAAAAGGGGGTATAATAATAGTACTTAATAAATAGGGTTGATGTGAGAAATTAGTTATCATATGACACAAGTAGTAATAGCTGATTGAACCTGGGTAGGAACCTGACCTAAAGGGCAGCCATCCTAGGCTCTGGTACAGAAAATATAGGAGGGGCTGGGTGCACCAAATAACATTCCTCACACAGGAATGTGGAATTGGGACCCAAGAGTCTTTGTCAGCGGGTAGAAGGGGCAGTTAGACTGGGGTAAGTAAAGTCTCCCTCCAAGAGCAGGATAAGCAAAGTACTCCACTCCCCCCACCCCCAAGAAAAAGCCCATGAGCTCATGCTGTGGAGGACCTGAGAACCACTTTGAATATAAAACAAAGATCCCACTTCTGGGAACCTAGCTCTAGATGTACAACATTTCCTGTCCTCAATTCCCTTGAGCCTCTCTGTATCTCTTCAATAAATACTCAGTTTAAATAGTTATTTGTTTCTTGAAATCAAAAGAGACAAAATTAAGTAAAATACTTATTAATATTAGCTTACCTTTTAGTATGAACATTAAAAGTAATGACATACACAGGGCATAGGCGGTCAGGGATGGCCCATATGCTTTCCATCTCAAACATGTTTTTGCGGTGTTCTCACACTGTTTTCTTGCATCGTCAACACAGTACCCGCATTCCTCTCTTTCTGGGTAAAAGTGCTTTATCACCATCTTATCACCAGGAACTAAATAGCACAGGTCTTAAGAATGAGTAATTAATTATTCTATATCCTTTTAGAGTCATTGGATTCATTTTGTTTAACATGAGAGAGAATAGTTTAAGCCTACATTCTTCCAATTAAAATGTGCAAATGTTCCTTACTGAGACCAAACTCTAGCATATGTTCTATAATTAGCACCCTGAAAATAATTTTTAAAACAGCAAACCAGCAACCTGAGCATAAACCAGAAGAAAAACAAGACGACTGCAAACTGTAAACAATTTCAGATGATTTATACGGAGAGAATTCTACAAAGCTTCCTTAATGTCAGGATATAAACAGTTTTTAGTGCTATTTAGTTAAATGATAATTATAAAACTCATTGAACTGAATGAGAATTAGGATTGTCAGACAAATGCTTGTAAGGGGTTAATTAATTCATATGAACCGCACAGCTCAGCTGAAAATGGGCTCATTATTCTAAACCACCAACTTTGTTTCTTAGTACTGTCCTTTCTCTATCAGATTCACCCTGTCACACCCCCATCCCCAGTAGCAAATGTCAGGAGATAGAAATATTTAAAAGAAAATGTGAGCTAAAGGCATTTTACAAGGGTACATCGGGGGGTACAAAGATGTCTGCTGGAACACTGAAATGGAAAGATCATTTATTAGTACACCATGGTTCATAACATCCCAAAGGGTTCAATATTTTCATTACACACACAAACAGACCCCCCTCCTCCTTTTCAAATGCCTCATTACAGCTAAGCCTGGAGCTCTTTTCTTAAAAAGCTTTCCTCTGAAATTATTAATAATTTGAAGTTCCCTACAGGCCAAGAGTATTATTACAGTCAAAATGCATCAATATGTATATATACACTTATATATTCTCTTTTATGCTATTTTAAATAACAAAGTATTTATTGGGAAGAGTAAAGAATTTATAAGCTATATACAGAAAAGCCTAGAGGAAGATGGCAATATCCCAGGCTCTAAGGCAACGGCTCTTGAAGCTTATTAGATGGCTATAGGAGACTATAATAGGATTATGAGTTTTGGGTTAGCCTGTCCATCATTTCAAAATCCCCGTAACTAAAGGGAATATCTTCATAGGGGTCTCAGTTTAATATTGAAGCTGCCTTTTTTAATTCTTCCTATTTTATAATGCTGAGTGCTAATTAGTTCCATCCAGGCTTGTCAATAAGGCAACTTGGAAGCCAAGAACCTGCTGAATTATGGATTAACCAGTTCTGTAACAGTGTGTTCAAGCAACCTAGTTAGCTACTCCAAAGCATAATGTTATCATGGGTACAGGAGAGCACAAAACACTCTTTTGTTATTCTCTGCTTAAAAGCAGAAAGATAACTCCCTAGAAGTAAACTGCTTATTTTGGATGTGTTAATGAACATTTTGGATATGTAAGCTAAAATAAATAACATGTATTTTCATGTGTGTCTGACATTGCCTATCACATTCACAACATCCACAATGTCTGCTACAGAAAATGACAAACTAGTCGTAAAATTTTTTTTTGCACGTACCATGCAAACAAATTTTAAAGGCAGCAAAGATTGGGAGATTGAATCTGACTAGCATAAGTTCCCTCGTCTACGCTCACTTCTTTTTTTTTTTTTTTTTTTTTGCGGTACGCGAGCCTCCCACTGTTGTGGCCTCTCCCGTTGAGGAGCACAGGCTCCGGACGCGCAGGCTCAGCGCCCATGGCTCATGGGCCCAGCCGCTCTGTGGCATGTGGGATCCTCCCGGACCGGGGCACGAACCCGTAATCCCCTGCATTGGCAGGCGGACTCTCAACCACTGCGCCACCAGCGAAGCCCTACCCTCACTTTTATTGAACCTTCATCCTAACCTCCCTGAGCCTTCCCATCACTTTCCTATTTTTGGCATTTCAATTGACTCCTTTCTTTTGCAGCTAGACTCTAGAATCAGTCCTTTAGTATCATAAATTCTAGAGTGAGAAGGGATGTTAGAGATAAACTGAGGTAGCTCTCTCATTTCACAAGGGAATTAACTGAGATCCAAAGGTCAAGTGACCTATTCGAGGGTCATACAAGCTAGGTGATTGTAGATGTGAAAAATGAACCAAAGTCTCCTGATTCCCTGTTCAATGCTCTTTCACTTCTACATCATAGCCATCCCACTCTGGCCTCACTAGGCTACTGAGCTACTCCTCCAATAACCTGGGATTCCCCCTCCCCAGACATTCCTTTCCTTAGGGTCCAGGAATCGAGCTATGATAGAGTAAGGACAAAACTCAACTTGGCTGTATCTACTCTGTGCTCCCTGGCCTACTCCCCAAGTGTGTCCAAACTCCCCTTGTGTCCACAGGCTTCCAACTGTACCTTTGTTTCCTCATTCCTAAAGGATGATCTTGATTTCTACCTTGTTGTCTGAATGAGTCTGTCTCCCAAAAGTTTCACCATCTGCTTTCGCCTAGACATCAATTACCTTCTCTGCTGTCCATCTTCGTGGTAGAAACAGCTCTCCTTTTCTTGCCTCCTAAAGGTTAATGCTCCTACATTTATTTCCTTCCTCCTGAGCACCTTCCATCTCTCCTTTTTAACTGCTGCCGTTTCTTTAAACCCAAACTAATAAAAATAATTGATAATAATGAATAATGCAGTAATAACAACTAGCTAGTATATACAAAGTGCTTATTATGTACTAGGCATCATTTTAGGTACTTTGCAAGTATTACTTCATTTAGTCCTCATAATAACCTATGAGGTAGGTATTACTATCATGCTCATTTTATAGATAACGAAACTGAAATACAGAGTGCTTAAGTAACTTGCCCAAGATACACAACTAGGAAGCAGCAATGCTAGGATGTGAACCCAGACAGCTCAGCTCCAGATTCTGTGCTCCACATCATCACACTGCCTCTTTAGTATGTATCTCATCTATACCATGACTTATTACCTCCATTACGTTGGGCAACTTATTGAACTTCTTGGAGACTCAGTTTTCTTATATGTAAAATGAGAATAACATTGCTAATCTTGTAGGATTGATATGAGGATTAAGTGAACCAGAGAATATATGTAATCCACCATGCCTGGCATATGAGAAGTATTCAGTAAATAACAGTTAATTTAATAGTGATGACATTAATAGTAATAAGAACCAAGCCTTGATTTTACTAAAAAAATATTCAGATATTTCTCCCAGAGGGAGACAAGCTTTATTATGTGTTTAAGAACTGCTTACCAAGGACTATTCTAAGCACTTGACCAGTGTTAACTCATCTAGTCCTCAAAACAACCATCAGGTGAATCCTACTATCATTTCCATTTTATATATAAGAAAACTGAGACACAGAAGCAATTAACTTCTACAAGGTAACAAAGCTAGAAAGGGGAAGAACCAAGCTTTGGATCCAAGCAGTCTAACTCCAGAGTCTATGATAGGCAGATTTCAATGTAACAGTTTGTTGCAGGAGGGCAAACTTGAGATACCCATGTCCTGGTAGAATAGCATAGACACATACAGCCACAGTAAGTATGTAAAGGTACCATCTAGTGTAGTTCCCCAAACTTGTCAACTCAAGGGAATTACCTGGAGATTTAAAAAAACCCAGAATCATAGACCCCATTCCATACCTAATAAGTCAGACTCTGGGAATGGTGACCAGTAGAAGTTAATAGAGGAGCAAATCAGAATCACTTAGGAAGCTTTTTCAAAATCCCCATGCCTAGGACCCACCCCTGGAGATTCTGCTTCAGCATATTCATGGTGGTTCCCAGACCTCACTTGTTACCTTTGGGGGATGCTAGGGAGCCCAACAAACCATTCTGAAAACAAACCGTTTGTAAATAAAGGGAAAAACAAGCATTTATCCTGCCTTCTCTGTACAAAATATACTTCGATGTAACCAAATGGCTAATAAGGGGACATTGCTCTTTATAGAAATATTCCAAATAATAAAAAAGGAGGGAAAGATAGAATATCACCCTTTTGAATTCATGGATGTAGGCAATGATTGTCAATAGCTGCCAATATAAGAAGAGCCAACCAGCCATCATGTGCTCCATTATAAAATGACACACCTATAACTACAAGGAGGTCTTGCCCAAAATACGGAACCTGAATCTGATCAAGCTTTTATATCTAAGTTTATAGGAAATGTATGGAGTGGGTGGGGTGGGGGGGCAGGCAAGGATATATGTAAATGACACCACTGGGATGCAATAAGCAAACTACAAACTATCAGATAAATGACCTGGTTGCTTCAGCAAAAACAATTTTGAGAATTATAGTTTTAAAACTTATAATTATAAAACTTATAATTAAAGTATAATTATACAAATTATAATTAAAGTATAATTATACAAATTATAATTTTTAAAAAAGAGAAAGAGATATGTAGTAGCCAGCCTCCAAGATGACTGGCCAATTATCCTCACCCTTTGGTGTTCATGTTCTAGTGTATTTCTCTCCCACATTGTTTCTGGGTTGGTCTGTATGACTAAACAGAATATGCCAGAAGTGCTGTTATGTCATTTCCAAGGTTAGGATATAGAAAGTACTGCGGCTTCCTCTTTGCTCTCTCTTAGATCACTCACTCTTGGGGAAGCCAGCTGCCATGTTGTGAAGAGACTCAAGATGCCCTACTGAGAGGCCCACACGGTGAAGATGTGAGCTTGAAAGCCCATTCTCCAACCTCAGTCAAGCCCACAGACTATTGCAGCCCTGGCGAACATCCTGACTGTCACTTCATGAGAGACAATGAGACAGACTAAGCTGCTCTCAAGTTCCTGACACAGAAACTTTGAGATAATAAATACTTGTTATTTTAAGCTTCTAAGTTTTGAGGATAATTTACGTAGCAATGGATAACTACCTTATACAAGAGGGAACTCACAGTTTGTTTTTAAAAAATTAATTTTTTTAATAAAGCAGGTTCTTATTAGTTATCTATTTTATACATATTAGTGTATATGGGATGAATTGGGGGGGATCTCACAGTTTAAAAGAACAATAATAATAAACAGAACTTATTTAGTGCCTGATTCAAACAGGAAATGGGGAGAGTAGTAGACAATCAACAAAATGTGAAAACTAGATATTTGTTATTAAGGAACCTTTTTTTTTTTTGGATACATGCACCCCAATGTTCATAGCAGTGCTATTTACAATAGCCGAGACATGGAAGCAACCTAAGAGCCCATTGACAGATGAATGGATAAAGATGTAGTGTATATGTGTGTGTGTGTATACACACACACACACACACACACACACACACACACACACAAATGGAATATTACTCAGTCATTAAAAAAGAATGATATAATGACATTTGCAGCAACATGGATGGACCCTAGACATGATCATACTAAGTGAAGTAAGTCAGACAGAGAAAGACAAATATCATATGATATCACTTATATGTGGAAACTTAAAAAATGGTACAAATGAACTTATTTACAAAACAGAAACAGACTCAGACATAGACAACAAACTTATGGTTACCAAAGGGGAAAGGGAGGAGGGAGAGATAAAACAGGAGTTTGGGATTAGCAGATATGACTACTATATATAAAATATATAAACAACAAAGACATACTGTACTTAGAAATGCACAACCTGCCGAGACTGAACCAGGAAGAAATAGAAAATATGAACAGACCAATCACAAGCACTGAAATTGAAACTGTGATTAAAAATCTTCCCACAAACAAAAGCCAAGGACCAGGTGGCCTCACAGGCGAATTCTATCAAACATTTAGAGGAGAGCTAACACCTATCCTTCTCAAACTCTTCCAAAAGATAGCAGAGGGAGGAACACTCCCAAACTCATTCTATGAGGCCACCATCACCCTGATACCAAAACCAGACAAAGACGTCACAAAGAAAGAAAACTACAGGCCAATATCACTGACGAACATAGATGCAAAAATCCTCAACAAAATATTACCAAACAGAATCCAACAGCACATTAAAAGGATCATACACCATGATCAAGTGGGGTTTATTCCAGGAATGCAAGGATTCTTCAATATACGCAAATCAATCAACGTGATACACCATATCAACAAACGGAAGGAGAAAAACCATATGATCATCTCAATAGATGCAGAGAAAGCTTTTGACAAAATTCAACACCCATTTACGATAAAAACCCTGCAGAAAGTAGGCATAGAGGGAACTTTCCTCAACATAATAAAGGCCATATATGACAAACCCACAGCTAGCATCGTTCTCAATGGTGAAAAACTGAAACCATTTCCACTAAGATCAGGAACCAAGACAAGGTTGCCCACTCTCACCACTCTTATTCAACATAGTTTTGGAAGTTCTAGCCACAGCAATCAGAGAAGAAAAAGAAATAAAAGGAATCCAAATAGGAAAAGAAGTAAAGCTGTCACTGCTTGCAGATGACATGATACTATACATAGAGAATCCTAAGGATGCTACCAGAAAACTACTAGAGCTAATCAATGAATTTGGTCAAGTTGCAGGATACAAAATTAATGCACAGAAATCTCTGGCATTCTTATACACTAATGATGAAATAT
Organism: Kogia breviceps; assembly: GCF_026419965.1. Classification (NCBI taxonomy): domain Eukaryota; kingdom Metazoa; phylum Chordata; class Mammalia; order Artiodactyla; family Physeteridae; genus Kogia; species Kogia breviceps. Next base: position 47,860,823 of record NC_081330.1, read on the forward strand.
CTGAGAGTGAAATTAAGAAAACACTCCCATTTACCATTGCAACAAAAAGAATGAAATATCTAGGAATAAACCTACCTAAGGAGACAAAAGACTTGTATGCAGAAAACTATAAGACACTGATGAAAGAAATTAAAGTTGATACAAATAGGTGGAGAAATATACCATGTTCTTGGATTGGAAGAATCAACATTGTGAAAATGATTATACTACCCAAAGCAATCTACAGATTCAATGCGATCCCTGTCAAATTACCACTGGCATTTTTTACAGAATTAGAACAAAAAATTTCACAATTTGTATGGAAACACAAAAGACCCCGAATAGCCAAAGCAATCTTGAGAACGAAAAATGGAGCTGGAGGAATTAGGCTCCCTGACTTCAGACTCTACTACAAAGCTACAGTAATCAAGACAGTATGGTACTGGCACAAAAACAGAAATATAGATCAATGGAACAGGATAGAAAGCCCAGAGATAAACTCACACACATATGGTCACCTTATCTTTGATAAAGGAGGGAAGGATATACAGTGGAGAAAAGACAGCCTCTTCAGTAAGTGGTGCTGGGAAAACTGGACAGCTACATGTAAAAGTATGAAATTAGAACAATCCCTAACATCACACACAAAAATAAACTCAAAATGGGTTAAAGACCTAAATGTAAGGCCAGACACTATCAAACTCTTAGAGGAAAACATAGGCAGAACACTCTACGACATAAATCACAGCAAGATCCTTTTTGACCCATCTCCTAGAGAAATGGAAATAAAAACAAAAATAAACAAATGGGACCTAATGAAACTTCAAAGCTTTTGCACAGCAAAGGGAACCATAAACAAGACCAAAACACAACCCTCAGAATGGGAGAAAATATTTGCAAATGAAGCAACTGACAAAGGATTAATATCCAAAATTTATAAGCAACTCATGCAGCTCAATAACAAAAAAACAAACAACCCAATCCAAAAATGGGCAGAAGAACTAAATAGACATTTCTCCAAAGAAGATATACAGATTGCTAAGAAACACATGAAAGAATGCTCAACATCATTAATCATTATAGAAATGCAAATCAAAACTACAGTGAGATATCATCTCACACCGGTCAGATTGGCCATCATCACAAGCTTTAGAAACAATAAATGCTGGAGAGGGTGTGGAGAAAAGGGAACCCTCTTGCACTGCTGGTGGGAATGTAAACCGATACAGCCACTATGGAGAACAGTATGGAGGTTCCTTAAAAAACTACAAATAGAACTACCATACGACCCAGCAATCCCACTACTGGGCATATACCCTGAGAAAACCATAATTCAAAAAGACTCATGTACCAAAATGTTCATTGCAGCTCTATTTACAATAGCCAGGACATGGAAGCAACCTAAGTGTCCATCAACAGATGAATGGATAAAGAAGATGTGGCACATATATACAATGGGATATTACTCAGCCATAAAAAGAAATGAAACTGAGTTATTTATAATGAGGTGGATGGACCTGGAGTCTGTCATACAGAGTGAAGTAAGTCAGAAGGAGAAAAACAAATACCGTATGCTAACATATATATATGGACTCTAAGCGAAAAAAATGTCATGAAGAGATTAGTGGTAGGACGGGAATAAAACACAGACTTACTAGAGCATGGACTTGAGGATATGGGGAGGGGGAAGGGTAAGCTGTGACGAAGTGAGAGAGTGGCAGGGACATATATACACTATCAAATGTAAATTAGATAGCTAGTGGGAAGCTGCCGCATAGCACAGGGAGATCACCTCTGTGCTTTGTGACCACCTAGAGGGGTGGGATAGGGAGGGTGGGAGAGAGGGTGATGCAAGAGGGAAGAGATATGGGAACATATGTATATGTATAACTGATTCACTTTGTTGTAAAGGAAAAACTAACACACTGTTGTAAAACAGTTATACTCCAATAAAGATGTTAAAAAAATAACATACTGTATAGCACAGGGAATTATATTAAATATCTTTTAATAAACCATAACAGAAAAGAATCTGAAAAGAATATATATATGTATATATATATGTATTTCTCTATATATATACATATATATATACAGACACACACACACACACACACATATATATATATCTGAATCACTTTGCTGTACACCAGAAATTAATACAACATTGTAAATCAACTATACTTCAATTAAAAAAAGATTAAAGAACCCTTTTTGGGGGGATAAGGCATGATAATATTATTTGGTTATGTTAAAAATAATCCTTATATTTTGTGGATAGATATGGAAATGTTTACAGATAAAAATTTAAAAGTAATGTCTAGGATTTGCTTGAGAATATCTAAGAGTGCGAGTATAGATGGAACAAGATTCAAGAGGAGCTGATCATTGTTGAAGCTGGGTGCTGAGTTCATTATATTATTCTATTTGGTACTTATTTGAAAATTTCAAAATAAAGAGTAAGGTGGAAAAAAATGGACTGGCTGGCCACCAAGGCGCCATATCAGATGAAGCAATTCCAGCTAAACCACCCAATACGGAGAGGTAATTTCCCAGTCCATACCTTGTACATACATACAGATTTCTCTCTCTCGCTCTCTCTCTCTCTCTCGCTCGCTCTCTCTCTCGCTCTCTCTCTCTCTCTCTCTCTCTATATATATATATATATATATAGAGAGAGAGAGAGAGAGAGAGAGCGAGAGCGAGAGAGAGAGCGAGCGAGAGAGAGAGATAGATATAGATATAGATATGTAGAGGAGGTAAGAGCAGTGAGATGAGGAGCATAATGTGGGCCTCGGGAAGGCGGACTGAGGGAAAATGAGGGAACTTGGAAGATTAGGTCATTTAGTAAGATTGACAGGTGTGAGTTTCAGTTTGCAGGATTGGGGAGAGTATAGCAAATCTGAAAAAGACACCAATGCATGTAACTCAGTGAATAATGAATAAGGAGATTGCTAAGCAGTAATGAAGACTAAATTAATGCTACAAGCATACTGCATACATAAAAAATGAAGATAATATTTGAGATTCTTCCATGGGGGTCATGAATTCATTTTTAGTATTTATTTTGTTTTGTTGTTGTTGTTTGATTTGTTATCTTTAGGAGGAGAGGATTGAGTAGCAACTGTGCTTCAATTGTAACACGACTAGCAGAGAGATATGATTCTAAATACTATATTCTGTATGTTGTATATGTTTTTCCCAGGAAACTTTCCAAATAGCTTGAATAATTTATGGTTTGATTTGAATACTTTGCAATAGTTTGGAAATATGTAGATATTTCGTCTCTTACTTTGTGAAAGTTTGAAAAAGCAAGGGTCAACCAGCAAAGACAAAATCAAACAGTAAAAACCTCATATTTGAGAAAAGAAGATATGTTTTAACATCTAACTGGGCCATTTACAAAAGAATAAAGACAATCACTGAAACATTTGTTCCCATGGCCATCTGAGAATAATCCCTCAATAAATAACTATGGACACTTAGGAAAAGAAGCTTAGATATAATAATACTGCATAATTTAATAGGACAAATAGCTGTAGAGCAATTTCATTTTAAAATAGAAAAAAACTAAAATGATATCTCACCTAACCAGAAACTTCAGAAAATGCATTGGTCTGGATGGCTGAGGGTTTATAAATTTTAAATAGCAACGTTTTTTTAGCTTAGCTATTTTGTATAGAAATGTTTTGAAGAAGTATTATACACTTTGATGCCTTCATAAAGGGAATCTACTAAAAATACATCTTTGCTGATTCACATAATTACCATGAACATCAAAGACTGCTGCGCTCTAAATCCACCAAGGTCCTCAGGGCATACTTGAGGTATGTCTATTTGTTTCTTTAAATACACCAGAACTACTCTGTGTTTAAAGTTCTTTTTCATCTTAAAAATTTCATGTTTAAATTATTATTTTATTAAATCCAATGATATAATCAGCACATGGTCACGACAGAATATTTTGAAAAGTAGAAAGTAAAAATCACCCATAATACCATGACATAGCCACAAAGCCTGTTAATATTTTGACATATTTCATTCTGATTTATTTTTAGAAACTATATACATATATTGTACTTAGCCAAGATCAATTATAACCAGTTTTGTATCCTGTGCTGTTGCTTTGTAAGATGTTACCTGCTTTGCAAATTAGTTCACCTCCTCTACTGGAGTCAGCATATTAGCTATCATTTCTTATTGATGCCAGTGGGTCTTAACATAACCGTCCCTCTCCCAGTCCTACTACGCTGTTTCCCAATTGCTGGGGGATGAAAAACCAGAAAACCCAATTTCACAGAACTGTGTCTAACAGAAGAATAAATAGATTTGAGTGAGGGACTGGGAAAGCTGTCTTCAGATGAAAGTCCATGTGCTATTGTTTAGGGACTTGATCACATTCCTTTTGCCTATTCAGAGATCTTTTTGTTTTTGCTTACTTTCAGGCTTATGGCCATGTTTCGAAGAGACAGACGCCATTTCCAGGTAGGTATGATTGCTGGAATAGCTGAATTTCAGAAGTGAAGTGTTACTGTACTGCAATGCCAATTAATCCCATAAATTGAATGCATGAGTCGGATCTACCATCTTTCTGGTACACAGACAAGAAAGGACCCACTCCAATTCATTCTTGCTGAATAAGCAGCAACAATCTACATCATCTCTCTTCAGAAGAATGAATTGCTTACACATCTGTGCTCCTACACCACCATGTATTCACCTCAATATTAAATCATATTGTATTACACTAGGTGGAAGTAAAATGAACATTGTTTTGTAGATCAAAAATTAACAATTCATATGGCTCAACCTAATGGTTAATTTCATGTGTCTCTCTTGTCCACACTAGACAGTAAGTACCCTTGGCGGAAGGTCCATCTTGGTGCCCTAAAGGTCTGGCTATAATAAATACTGAAAATATTTCTTTAAAGAATGTGAAAAATAGGTAGATTGATCTAGATTTGGATATCTAGATCTATCTATCTATCTATCTATCTATCTATCTATCTATCTATCTATCTATCTATCTATCTATCTAAAACCCAGCAATTACAGGTGTTATGCTCTGACTTGACCCAGGTAAATGATGCTTTGTACCTGGTAAGTAATAAAGAATTCTCATTTCACTTTGTTTATTTATTTATTTTTTATTTTTTTATTTTATTTTATTTTTTTTGTGTGTGTGTGTGTGGTATGCGGGCCTCTCACTGCTGTGGCCTCTCCCGTTGCGGAGCACAGGCTCCGGACGCGCAGGCCTAGCGGCCATGGCTCACGGGCTTAGTTGCTCCGCGGCATGTGGGATCTTCCCGGACCAGGGCACGAACCCGTGACCCCTGCATCGGCAGGCGGATTCTCAACCACTGCGCCACCAGGGAAGCCCTGTTTATTTTTTTTTTAAGATAATAAGCAGTGGATCTACTTTATTCCCCCTTCTAATTGCTTTTTTTTTTTGGTCTACTGCTTGGAGATGTTCTTCTCATAAGTCTTCCTTTTTTTCCCCCAGCTTTACTGAGATATAATCAAGCTATAACATAACGCATGCTTCAGGTGTACAACACGATGATTTGATATACATATATATTGTGAAATGATCCATCACCTCACGTAGTTACCATTTTGTTGATGTTGTTGACATTTAGGATTTACTCCTTTAGCAACTCTCAAGTATACAATCCAATATTGTTAACTGTAGTCACCATGCTGCACATTAGATCCCCAGAACTTATTTCATCTTCTAACTGAAAGTTTATACTCTTTGACAAACATCTCATTTCTGACACTCAGTAGCCCCTGGCAACCACTTATCTACACTTTTTTTCTACGAGTTCGCCTTTTTAATATTCCACATGCAAGTGAGATCATACAGTATTTGTCATTCTCTGCCTGACTTATTTCACTTAGCATAATGTCCTCCATTTGGTCTGTAGTGTTATTCAAGTCCACTATTTCCTTAATGATTTTCTGTCTAGATGATCTATCCAATGTTGGAAGTGGGTATTGGAGTTCCCTAACATTACTGCATTGCTGTCTATTTCTCCCTTTAGTTGTTAATATTTGCTTTAAATATTTAAGTGCTCCAACGTTGGGTGTATATATATTCATAATTGTTATATTCTCTTGATGAATTGACACCTTTGTCACTATAGTGTGACCTTCTTTGTTGCTTGTGACTGATTTGTTTACTTGTTTATCTGTATTCTCTTGAATTTCATTAAGTTTCTTTAAAATAATTATTCTAAATTTTTTGTCAGGCAATACATGGATCTCCATTTCTTTGAGGTCAGTTTCTGGAGCTTCAATTAGTTTCCTCTGGTGATGTCATATTTGCCTGATTCTTCATGATCCATGTAGCCTTGCATTGGTGTCTGTACACTTGAAGGAGCAAACATTCCTTTTAGTTTTTACAGATGGGTTTCAGGAGGTAAATACCTTTTCCTATTGGTTCTCCAGGCTAAGTGGATTGTCTCTGGAATGTGTGGATGCTGATGTGTTGGAGCTGGATCACAAGGCTATCACTGCGTCTGCAGTTGGCAGGTGGGTGTGGATCTTGTGTGATCCCTGGGTGGATGGGATGGCCTCTAGGACCTTGCTCAGTAGGGTGGTGCTGGGACAAGGGTCTGCTTCAGGATCCACAATTGGGTCCTCAGACAGTGTGTCTGTCCCCAGGTGTATGGATGGGTATGACTCCCACTAGGTCCCTGAGAGGGTTCCTGCCGGGTCACTGGGTGGGTCCCTAGGCAGGCAGGACTGGCTATGGACTAGGATTGAGAAGTGTTAAAACCAAGTCCCAGGGCAGCTTAAGGGTCCACTGCCAGGACTGAGATTTGTAGAACTGGCTCTGGAGGCTTCGATGGGTGTGTCTTCTGCCAGGTGCCTGGGTCGGCTGGACTGCTCCCTGACCCCAGCAGGGAGGGGCTGGAGCCAGGTACAGGGTGATTTCAGGATCTCAAGAGGTGCAGATGGGAGTGTCTCTTACTGGGTTCCTGGACTGGCAGGACCGCTCACAAACTGCAGCTATGAGGGGTTGGAGCCCAGTTACAGGGCTGTTTCACAATTTCTAGTTGGACCGAATTTGGCAGCCTTACCTCCAGGGGCTTCAGGACCACAGCTGAGACAGGCTGAAGCTGGTTCACTGGCCACTTCCAGATAAAACAGATACTACATTTATTTAGATAACTTATTCATTTCACAGACCTTTACTGAGGACATATAATGTGCCAAGAACATAAACAATCTTAGCCATTATTTATTATATGGGTGACAGAATACTTCAGAAGTCCATTTCCATTGTGTTTTGCATTTTATCTTTTTGAAAAAGAAACCAAACCACATATTATTTTAGTCAGATGGTTCTAGAATACTAGCAAGGGGGCACTGACCAATTTGTAATTCTATAAGTGATGTCCTTCTTCATGTGGTATGGTTCCTTTTCACAGTCACATTATTTACCATCAAAATCAAATATAATGGGCTTCCCTGGTGGCGCAGTGGTTGAGAATCCTCCTGCCGATGCAGGGGACACGGGTTCGTGCCCTGGTCTGGGAAGATCCCACATGCCGCGGAGCGGCTGGGCCCGTGAGCCATGGCCGCTGAGCCTGCGCGTCTGGAGCCTGTGCTCCGCAACGGGAGAGGCCACAACAGTGACAGGCCCGCATACCACAAACAAACAAACAAACAAACAACAACAAAAAAAAACAAATATAATGAGCACAAGAACCTCTAGAGAATAAGAATTTTAAATAAGAATTATATTTGAGAGGACTTCCCTGGTGGCACAGAGGTTGAGAATCTGCCTGCCAATGCAGGGGACATGGGTTCCACCCCTGGTCCGGGAAGATCCCACATGATGCGGAGCAACTAAGCCCGCGTGCCATAACTACTGAACCTGTGCTCTAGAGCCGGCAAACCACAACTACTGAGCCTGCGCACCTAGAGCCAGTGTTCCACAACAAGAGAAGCCACCGCAATGAGAAGCTTGCGCACCTCAACGAAGAGCAGCCCCCGCTTGCTGCAAATAGAGAAAGCCCCCACGCAGCAACAAAGACCCAATGAAGCCAAAATTAAAATTAAAAAGTTAAAAAAAAAGAATTATATTTGAGAATAAGAATGCACCCACAGTCATTTCTCAGGATGGCCAAATTCTAGATGACCTCTGAAGGAAATCCTAGTATCACTTTTTACAGCATGCTGAATTTGTCATTTGAAGCCAAACTCTAGACACTGATAGCTTCTGTTCATAAGTTTCATGAAAGCAAGTGGAAACCTAAAATATTAATATCAATAGTACGTTTCTGCTTCTGACAGAGCTGTGATGGCTATGGCTCCTCTGATCATAAGACTTAAATATACATTTGTCTCCAGGAAGGGACACTTAAATCAGAATAACAATATCTTTATGGTGATATTATTATGTATAAACAAGTTATATCTCTTAGATGCATAATTGACTATATTGGCTTTGTTTTTAGAAAGATATATTACTTTTGTAGTCCAGTTATAACTAAAATGTTTGAATATTCAGTGTATCAAAGCAAAATATTAAAAAAAAATTTTTCTAGATTGAAAAATAATCAGGGGAAAAAATGACTATTTTAACTCCTGGAGTTGCTTGTCCTTGATCCAAAATAATTTTTCTTTCAAAAATTTCACTGCACTGTAATAGGTTAGCTGGGAAAATAAAACACTTTCCATATTATAGATGTAGCCACAGAAGAATAAGACTAAGGTTGAACTATGAAGGCCAGGGTACAGGCAATATTTCCATTGCTTTGTAAAGTTATAATAGTAGAAACAATAGATATCATTATAATTATTTAGAACCTGGAGTATGGAGAGATGGATACTTTAAAATAAGGTTTGTTCTAATTGTTCCATTTAGAAAATATCAGTCTTACCCTATATTGAAAGTCTGACAAGCAATGTAACTGAAAGTTCAATATACTATATTTACTGTGATTAATTAAATACCCCATAAATTCTGGCTTATATTTTATTTGTTCATTACCTTAATCAATTAAAGATATAAATGAAACCAATAACATTTTACCTATTTTCATAATAATGACCAAACAGTCATAATAATCTGGCATCACATCTTCTTAACCATCAAATTACTACTCAAATATTACCAAAAGCTCCAGTTTCAGGGATGAATACTGGAAGATCTCTTCACCCAAAACAATGCTCCTCTTTTTAATATGATAACAGTTTTGTAGCTGAGTGCTATATGTCCTCACAGCCTTGAACTATTCAAGAAGAGGCAGGTAATGTAGGTACAAGTTGGATCATACAGAGCCCTTCCAGCCACTGTAAAAATTTTGAATTTTCCTAAGAGTAATGAGAAGCCACTGACATAAATGGTATTGATTTAATATAGTAATGACAGTAACCTTTAAACACTGTAAAGCTCTGTTCAAGCTTTAAATAAATATACTTTTAAAGTTTCAAAAATTTCACATCTACCATCTCACTTTAACTTTTTATTAATTTCTATTTGCTTAACTATTTTTAAAAATTTAAGTATAGTTGATTTACAATGTTGTGTTAGTTTCAGGTATACAGCAAAGTGATTCAGTTATATTATATATATATATATATATATATATATATATATATATATATATGTGTATTCTTTTTCAGATTCGTTCCCCTTATAGGTTATTACAAAACATTGAGTATAGTTCTCGGTGCTATACAGTTGGTCCTTGTTGGTTATCTATTTTATATATAGTAGTGTGTACATGTTAACCCCAACCCCCTAATTTATCCCCCCCCTTCCCCTTTGGTAACCATAAGTTTGTTTTGTACGTCTGGTCATCACTTTATCTTCATAGTCACTGTAGGAAATAAGCAAGGTATCCTTACTTGTGATTAATTTATGGATTAATTTGTTAAAGTATGGAAAATGTGCTATCATTATGAAGATTCCCCAAGTTTCAATGTCGAAACTTCCTCTTTTTTTGAGGGAGAGGGTGTTGAATGGATTAGCCATGGTAGATTTTCTGAGAGGTTTTAACTTTTTTTTTTTAATTACAAATTTTCCCTTCCTTCAAAAAAAAAAAAAAGGAGACCATTTTAAAGGAGGCTTATCCTGTGACTTAAGGCTGCCACTCGAATGGGCAGTACATCTTAATGAATGGTGCTAATCGCATTAATATTCTATACTACCACATAAAAGCATAGCACAGAGATATGTTAATAAGAGATACAGGCTGTAGTTATAGCACTTCAGTAAACTGTGGGACATAAGAGTTCCCAGATGGAAAGAGAAGAAAAGAGACAATGTGGTTGAGGGATCAAGGCAGAAGCTGTGGGGAGGCAGGGGCTGCAGAATGAGAAAGTCTCAGACTAGAAATAGTCCAAGGAGAGAGTGGAAAACATGATAGAATGGCACCTAGTTCTTACTAGACACCAAAGGAGTTACATATGTAACATGCAGACATACAACATAGCTTGTTTACCAAGTATGATTTTCAAAGAGGCTTTTATAATTAAAACCCATCCTCCCCAGATCCACATACTTTAAAGGAAACTAACCAAGCTTCTTATCATTCTAAAGCTATTTTTTTCAAGGGTGTTATAGGTTAAAAAATTGTACACATATTAATTCATGGTACACACAGACACCCCTTAGTTTTGAACCATTGTAAAAATTTAACTATATAACATGATTTTATAATATCTTTGAGGATTTTTACCTTTTGATACCCATGTGCAAATTCCACTAACATTAAGGTGCAGATGTATATGTGCTCACCAGTGGATGTATATATCTAAGTTTTACTGAAGTAAAAAGATCCTACAGCCATTATTTATTTCCAGGCAATGTAGAATTTGAAGAATAGCATAAAAGTCTTTTTTTTTGTTAAAGCCTAATGTTTATTTACTACCCTTCATCTAGATGCCACAGCACTCAAGAAACTTGAACTGATGTTCGCACAATACATAATAATCACTTGATCCACCAAAAAAAAAAAAAAAAAAAAGCAGCTGCTTTGTAGGCTTAACCATGCTGCATAATGCTGAGGACAGAACATGATAAATACCATAGCCAATTGAAATTGTATAAGCAATTTTAGTAAGTAGAATGTAAGACATACAGCACCATTCAATGCCGAGTATTTTCACAAGCAGTGGTAAGAGGTTCTAACCCAGGGCATAATGGGTCCCTCTAAAGGGCACCATGGGGGGAGGAGGGGCTCATTCAGATATTGGTCCCCTTATCCTTTGTTCCTCTGACTACAGCTCTCACTCCTTGCTTGTCATCTGAGTGGGGATTTAGGCAGATGAAATTCTCTAGGATTATAATAGGAATTGTTCTGTTAAAAGCCTGGTAACCAATTGAAAATCCTACCTTCTCCCACCCCTCCCCAACAATCTTGCTTTGGAATGACCATCAGTTGTTTCACAAGATAAAATACATTTATATTGTGTCAAGTTGTTTACCTGCTAGTTAGCCAGGAAATATTATTTAGTTTTATTACTTTAATTACAAAATCATAAAATAAAATACATACACAATAAAAACAGATTATGCAACAAATACCTGTTTTCAGATTGCCTTGGGACTGCTTATGGAGCGGTTTGGCCCAACGCAATGACTAAAACCAGATTTGAATGCTATTATAAACAGGCATAGGCTTTCCTTACATAACCCATATTTATATTTATCAATAAAAGCTGAGACTTAAGGCTTGCTGTAATAACTTTGTGGAGAAAGCAGGGCAAATTTATTATCTGTGATCCCTTCTTTATCTCCCCCTCTTTACATCTGGGACAACTCTGTAGTACTTAGGTGATATGACTAAATCTTATTAGTGGAGGGCTTTTCTATTTTAAGCACAAATCTGGCATTTAAAAATCCCAATGTAAAAAATTTACATAGAAAATGTCATGAAATTAAGCAAATTAAAAGATACTGTCAATAGCATGCAGTACTGTCAAAGGACTAATAACCCCAGTTAAATAGTATCAGGAATGGGTAGTAGATTTTTGAAAAGTAGATACCAAGGCAAGAGAGACACTTAACGTCAAAGCATAAAAGATATCTAGAGCACAATAGCTATTATACTGACCATCAGTCCTTTGATTATTATTTTATCATTTGTACAGTTGACACATAGGGGTACAAAGAACAGTAAAAATCTATGAGGTTTGTAAATTACCAGCTTGCACCAGTGCTAACCATGAATCATAACCCGTGCTAGAATAAGGAAGGATTCATTTCCAGCTTCACGTATTTACATGTTTCAAAACTACCTTATTGAAGAAAATATAAACTACCAAAATTGTTAATATCATCTTTTCAAAGCAGGCTTATTTCTTTTTATTCCACAACTTGATTTTTCATTCCGTGACTGTTTAAGCGGCAGGCAGTCAGTAATATAAATTACTCATGTGAATTCTGTTTCAATTAGCCTAAGAAGAATCATAAATGTGAGAAAAAAGAATTTTTAAGTTTGTTAGTTAAGAAAGAAAAAAACATTTTAACCATAACAATATAGTAATTTCCTTGCTATTCTGATGCAGAATCTTGCCATTATTAAAGAAGTTAGAAGAGTAGAACACTTTAGAGTACTTATTGAATTTCTCACTTTAATAATGAAGATATGGTTCCGTGTAATCTGCAATTAATTTAAAGGTAGTGAAAAAGAAGTAATATTCTACTATCTCTGTTTTGTTCTCTCCCATTCAAATTTAACAAGTGGTAGGAGCTTTCAGAACAGCATGCACAAAAGATTCAAATTAGATGTCAAAGTTGAATGTCAAGTTTGCCTCTTTCTATTATTTGAATGGGATTTAACTAATTTGTTTGATAACCTATTATTTTATTTTTTTAAGAAAATTATCGTCTTCTCAATAAAACTTAAAGCTCTGGAAAGTGAACTTCAAAAGCAGTGACCATGTCATAAATAGTATGATATACACACTGAAAACAAATAAAATGACACGTGGGTGGGAAAGTGGAGGAATCACATAAAAGAAATGCTTTGGAGGAAGGGGAATAAACAAGGCAACCTTAGCAAAGTTCTCTCATTCTCTGCCCCAAATGCAAGTCAAATGGGAACTTTTCACTTGGCAGCAATGTTGTCCTATGACTGAAGCACCCTGAAAATGTACCAGGGGTTTGTTTTCATTTTAGCTGTATTTCTGACGTTTTATGGGCTGTGGAGATACTCCCCGTATCACATACGTTGGTAATGCACTGTGCGTCATCTCTAAAGATCGCGTTATTATGACTGTGTTCAGAGAGCTCTTGCTTTGGGTTATTTCTCTAACAGAAAAGATGGATTTATTTAGACCCTCTTACCCAGTCCCCATAGTTCCTACAAGCGGCATGGTCAACTGATGTGAAATAAGTTGACAAAGAAACAATGTGCTTTAAAAACGCGACTGAAGCTTTCACATCATTTAGAAGAGGAAAATTCCAGGAATAAAAGAGCGTGGGTCTACCTTAAAGCAGGAATTTCCCTGCAGAGAGAAACAGAAAGAAACGAAGGCACGTAATGCCACTGCAGCTGCAGTATTTCTGAAGTAGGACACTCAGAAAAGGGCACAAGCTCTTCACGTTTCCAGAAACATTACGTTTAATTCCTCTACGAAAGATTTAGCAGCTTAGTGGAAAGAAGCAGCACACGGGGGGCGGGGACCACCCTGAAAAAAAGTCAGCACTGCAAGGAAATTTGCTTAAACTACTATTAGAAAGAAAATATTTCAGAAATGGTTGCCTCTAATAATCTCATACCTTAAGGCTAGAATAAAAGGTCATAGCTAATTGGTACAAAAGCAGCTTTGGATACACAGGAAGTGAAATTCTGTGATGAATTCTACCCAGTCACTACCCTTTTTACCTTCAATTATGCCAGGACATGTACCCCATGTTATAGAGCTCAGAAAAGCCGAAAGAAGGCATACTTCAAAACGGAGCTTCTTTTCCATTAAAAAAAAAATTGCCACATTTAACTTCTATAGCCAAATCAACGAGGGTAACAAAACCTATTTGATGGTCAAGACTAGAAGTTAAGTAGTAGTTGGATAAATTATGCATAATGCATAACAAAAATGTTTCTGCATGATTTGATGAAAACAATCACGATTGATAAGAGGTGCTACTTTCCAAGGGCCACACTTGGGTTTAGGTAAACAGATAAGCACACACACTGTACAGTCTTTCTTTTACTGGAGTTAGCCTTCAAGTTAAGGAAAAAAGTAAATGAACGGAGGCGTACGTTTTCAAGATATTAGAGAAAAATTTAACATATTATCTTATAAGAAAAGTGCTTTTTTAAGAAACTTTTGTTTTATGTGCCTTAATAATAAAGAAATCTCCTTAGAGTAGAACTTAATTATGACCTGTTCCAGTAAAATCTAAAATTTTATTTGAATGAATGTAGAGAGACAAAAATAAAAAAATACTAAACCTGCTAAACTACTCATTGAAATCCCGAACATCTTCCTTTTCATTGAAGACATTCATACCTGTCAAGCTGTAAATAACAGTGCATTGTGATTTGAGGAATTTTTATGAAAAGGTATTTTCATTTTTCTTCTTAAGAGTGTATACTTTTTGCGAGCAAAAAATCATGTAGTCATTTCACAATTGTCTATATTAATTGGTAAAATAATTTACGTATTATGTAATTTATTAAGGTTTATTGTCTACTTGATGCTTTCCTCACTATCAGGAGTACTTATAAATTTCAGCAGGAATGACATCATAATTCCAAAAAGGTTGGGAGCCAAAAGCCCATCCAGGAACATTTCCCTGTCCCTTTGAAATGTCCTTCGTTGCCCCCGGTGCTGCCACCAAGATGAGGAACAATTTGGCATAAAGTAAGAGAGGGTTTATTTGGAACAATAAGTATTGCCAGTGGTCTTTGTTTTCATAAAAGAGACAATGCTGAAATTTAAGAGAAATAAAATAGACTTCAAACAATGCTGATATAATTATATTCCCCCATTTCCTCCCCCTAGTTTTTCTTTTCCATGGCTAGCGTGTGGAAAATCAGGTTGGGACAATGGAGGTGGGAAACAGTGTTGTGAGGGAGATAAATTGATAAAACAGGATTCTTCTGAAGCAGCAGAAGGGAAGTGAGGAAAGTGGTGTACAAAAGGCCCCAGGACCGCAAAGCATGGTAAGTGGGAAAAAAGTTAAGAAACTGGAAGCATAAGGATAATTTATAATGCAAAGAATCTGTGTGGACACCATTCAACTTGACCATAATCCTTTTTCAGTGCTTTGCATCTTCCTCTGCCAGGAAGTTTCAGTTCTAAATGAGCCATGCAAACTGATCAATACTATTTATGGCAACTGAAAAAAAATATTTAAATTGCTAAATGTGATACTTTTCTTCCCATTTGCCCTTCCCAATCTGCTACCACCCTGAATTCAACATTTAAAATATCCTCTAATAGTTTCCTAGAAGTTCATTATGTTGGAACTTCATTTCTAAATTTATTTTCTATCTTGGACCACTACCCCAGTCACTAAGGAAGGCACTTGGTGCCTTCATGTTGTGGGTTTTTAGGACTATTAACTGAACTTGTTTTAATGTTCTCTACATGTGCATGAGAGTTCAATTTGGACCTTAAAATGAAATCCAGGTACTAGAAAAGTTGTTTAAAGAGTCCTTTTTCTTTTTAATTAAAAAATGTTTATGTTTGATTCCAATTATCTGTTGATAATAAAATAAAATCTACAACTATTATGCACAAAGCACAGTCATCTCTCATGATCTCTGTCACATAAAATAGTACTGATATAGATGACTGAGATGAAGTCACAAACATAACTAAAATAAACACTGGCCTATCCACACAAAGCCATACTGCTTATCCCTCCTGGTACAAATTCCCCTTCACAGGTTAACTCCAAATATTTGAAGATAATCTATCAGTTTATTAGGAAATAACATTTATTAGGAAATAACAATAAACATTTACACTTTTGATTAATAGCTATAAGGCTGCTAAAAGTCTAACAGGAATTCTAACTGTGCAAGAAAGATGAAATCCATGCACAACAGTATTAACTTTCCAAACAACAATATGAAAATCATATACTTGTTTTTGTGTTTTTTCGTTTCTTTGTGTCCAGGATATGTACTGGCTTTCTGAAACCACTGCAGAGTGGTGAATAATGTATGACATGAAAAAAATAAATCCTTGTTCATTGTCCAGAGAGTACTGTATTGCTTGCTGTATACTACATCTATGCAAGACAAACAATAGAACAGACCAGTAACCCCAGAAATCTCAAGCTAAAACCTTCCCAAGTGGAAAGGGAAAATATCATCCTGGATTCTAGAAAGTCTCTGAAACAAACAGCTCAAATCCCTAGAATACCCCTACGTACTAGATAAAACCCCTTAAATTTCAGAAAGATTGGTCCTCCTGAGTAAATCTGTGAGAAAACTGGAAAAACAATTACTATTTAATGTTATTCTAAAGAGATTCACTAACTCCCATCCACCTCCCCTGTCTTATAGGACATATTTGCAAAGACTGATGAGAAGATATGTAAAACTTAAAAGGCTGTTGTCAATCTACTTTTCCTGTATTTTCTCTAGTAGTACTTAGGAATTTTGCCCTCTAAGTCATAGGAATAGAACAAACCATGATTTGAGTTGAGAATGACAAAGAGGCAGTAGTCAAATGCAAGTACAATGGATGTAAGAATAAGAGTAATGGCATATAGTTATATTTTGTTTTTTTATAAAAACTCAGCATTTTTCTTCACTTGTCAAGCCTAAACATTACTGAGTAGAAAAGGTCATATGAAGGTAACATACATAGGACATTCGAGCTTGCCCATAAAATAAACTCAGATTTAATGGAATTTCATTTACAATGATGTAGAATGGAATTCCTATTTCCTTCATCCTCCAAATTTCAAACTTGAGAGATAGCTTTAGGTACAGTATATTGAAAAGGCTTTCATGTAGATTCATTTATTTTTTTTATAATTGTGAAGTGTTCAACAAGCAGTTATCAAGAGTATACACTATACTCAGTTATGTGCTAGGCACTAAAAATATATCACAATCTTTTAATAGTGAAATATAGTTATAAACCTCGACATATTTTAACACTTTGTATCATCAATATCCTTAAGAGAGATGACATTGAGCATAACCTCAAAAGGCTTCCTGAAATAGGTGAAGCACAATATTAGGTTCAAGGTATCTGGGCTCATCCTTTTGCAAACGCAAAAAATACCAATGAATAATGGAAGAACTTGAATCTCAGAAGGGTATTATAGAGCCTTAGGTACCCACTGCCCTCTTCCTTCCTTCTCCTTTGGCTCCTCTCATTTTAATGGACACAAGGAAAGAAACTACCAGGATTAAGGTTCAAATCATAATACACAGGAGAGGTATTTCCAAAGGTTTCATTAAAACTGGGAGATGGGTAGGGAGTACAGTCATTTGCAGGTGAATCTAGCTGCCTTTGGCCATTGGGGCAGCAGATGGAATTCACCTGGACAGGAAGCAGAGTTTATCATTTCTTATCCCCATTTAGGAAGATTTTCAGTAATATACTACTGAGTCCATATGATAGAAATAAGCCAATCAATCATTACAACCACCAATTAGAACAATTATTTCCCTTTAGTTTTGGCAATTAGTTTTCTAGAAAATTTAAGATACTTATGACAGTCTGATAAATACCTTGTCATTTAATATAGTTATAGATGCACAGAGTGTCTGCTCATGTTAGAGTGGTATCACGCACCTGACACATAGGGTCCCAACGATTTATTCCTGAACTGAAGGTTTGTAAATAAGCAGGAGGTTATGGGAGCTTAGCTACCAACATTAGCATGTCTGCGAATTTTTGACATGGAATTAAAACTACCAAGAGAAATTTACTGCTGCATAATAATTGCTTGTCCTAACTTATCCCATATTCCAATATCTAAAGGAAGCCTGTTAAATTCATATTCTCATAAAAATCAGCTGAAATTGACCTTATCTCCTACTAGCTTGCAGAGATCACCAATGAAGAAATCTGCAGCAGAGCTGATTATATTGTGTAGGAGAACAGACAAGCAAAGTGATTGAAATTTCTTTAGAGAACATCATCAGTGCTTGCTTAGAACAATTTTGCATATAAATAGGGCATAAATGGTCTGTGTTCAATTTGTTCTTTAGTTGTCAAAGAATAATCAAGGATAGACTACATAGCAATCTTCTCTTTCTAGCCTCCCTAATGCAAACCTAGGTCTTATTAATCAATACATGTATGTGTCTGTCCTGAAAGTAAAATTTAATTTCCGTAAAGAAAAAGAAAAAAACAAACAAAAATTAAGTAACTAATACAGGTACACACTTCATCATAAGATTCACATGAAGCGATGAAAAAAAAAAAAAAAAGACACTAAATTAAATGGCCTTAAAAATGAATAGCATTTTAGAACTCAAGGCATCTGCCTCACTCTCACCCCCATCCAAACACACTCTCCTAAAACTGTTTTTGCTAAGGTCACCAATGAATTCCTAACAGTTAAATCCACTGGATCCTTTTCAATCCTTATTTTATTGGTCCTCCTGGCTACATCTGATGCTACTCAGCACTCACTCTTTGAAAAGCTCTATTCCTTTGGCCTCAGCGATACCACACTAGCTTTTTTCTCCCCACTCCTCCAGAACAAACCCCTTCATGCTATCTTTTATGTGCTTCAGTTTCCAAGCTAGTCCCATAAATTGGTGGTTGTCAACTTTTGTGACATTAAAATCTCCCGAGTAACTTTTTTTTAAATTGAAGTACAGTTGATTTACAAGGTTGTGTTGGTTTGACATGTACAGTGAAGTGATTCAGTTACACACATATTTCTTCTTTTTCAGATTATTTTCCATTATAGGCTATTATGAGATATTGAATATGGTGCCCTGTGCTATACAGTAGATGTTTGTTGTTTATCTATTTAACATATAGTAGTGTATATCTGAATTACTTTTAAAATATACTATTGCTCAGACTCTGACTCCATAGATTTGGATTTGATTGCTTCAGAGAGGAACTGGACATGGGTATTTTTTAGAAGTACCTCAAAGTGATTCCAGTGTGTAGCCAGGGCTGAGAACCAGTGTCACAAATTTTTGTTTTCTCCAGGGCTTTCCCTTTGCCCGCTGCTCTACTCATTTTCCCCAGATTATTTTACCTGCTCTCGTATTTTTAACTGTCACCTAAATGTTGATCGATTTCACCAAGATCCTAGAATTCACCCTCTAGTTATTGCCAAGAGGTAACCGAGCTAATGCTCTTGAGAACACTGAGTGGCTGGCCTGAGGATTATTTGATCCTTTTTATCTCCTTCCCCTCCTCCACCCCCACCAGCTAAACTCTCTGTATGAGCCCCAAATGTCCTTCATTTTAACTTATGCAAACGGAACTCTGCATTATTAGATGGCTATGAATCACATACACACAACAGATGAGAAAATGCTTTGTTAACTGTAAAACGCCAAGCATGCTAAAGTATTTTAAGTACATCGCATAGTATATGCTCAATAAATACAGTTGAATTAAGAGGGAAAAGTGTCCTATATTTGGAAGTAAAACCAGGCATAATTTATGATTGGCAATGCCATTCAAGACTCATGAAAGCATCTAGAGTTTCCTGTCAGAATTTCTAGAAGAGATACAATTTATCTTTTCATTCTCTAACTCCCTTTCTTTCCTTCAAGCGCCAGCACTTAAGGAACAAAAGATATTCTTCATTCTTTAATCCATTAAATCCTCCCTCTTGGCCCTCACCATTCTACTGAAACTGCTCGGGAAAAGGACAGCTGTTACCTGCTAGTTGACAAACCCACTGGTCTATTTTCAGTCATCATTCTACTTACTTAACTTTCTGCAGGATGTAACCTTGCTGACTTTCTCCATTCTGAAATTCTCTCTAACCTCGGTCTTCCAAGCATCACTTTTTGCTGTTTCTCTTCTTCCCTTTCTATTTTTTTTTCCTCAGTGCCCTTTGTTGATTCCTCTATTTTCCACCTAAATATTGTAATTCCTAAAGGCACTAGTCTTGGCCTTTACCTCTCATTGGACATACTCTTCCTGGGTGATCCCAAGGTTTCTATAATCATATACATGCAGATGTTCCCCAAATTGGTTATCTCCAGTCTCAACCCGGCTTGCTTTCGTGTGTGTGTGTGTGTGTGTGTGTGTGTGTGTTGGTTTTTTGTTGCAACAAACTTTTCATCATTACCACTGTTCCCTTCCATGTCTCCACTGCATGTATTTGCCACCATTCCCCCTGTTCTCCAAACTACTATTCATCCTTCAAAACAGTTCAAATGCCACTTTCATCATGAAAACTTTCTTGAATTCTCCAGGCAGTTTATTCCTCTTTTAGCACTTTGTACATACTTATATCATAGCATTTACATTATGTATAATTCTGTCTTTCCCATGAGCCGCTGAGTTCTTGAGGGCAAGACCCATGCTTTATCCATCTTTGCCTTCCAGGGTCCTAGCACTGTTGCCTGGCCCCTACTATTTGATCAATAAATAGCTGGATGAATGCTGTGTTTTTATTTGTTTATTTGTTTGCATAATGTCATTTTTTTACTAAATTTGAACTGCACATTCCAATCTAATAACTGTACTATAGACAAAATGGGGTTTAGTTGGCTAATCTAAGATTCTAACACTTAGAAACAGAGACTGAGGAGGCTCAAGGGAAAGAACTCTTCCACAGGGAGAAAGAAGTAAACAGCTTAGAATGATGACCAGCTTGACTTAGTAAAAATAATAAAAGAAAAACAAATGCAAAACCCCAACAGACCCTGGTCATCAAAAAAGGAGGAGGATACTGAGTACTACATGGGCTTGTCTTTGGGCCTTGCTGTATGGGGCCAAATCCTACGGAGATCAAGAGGGCTGTAACTTAAACCTGAAAGCTGTTTTTCTAAAAATGTCTGTAAGACCTTGATGCTTACGTAGTATATTATCTTGGTACATTGGTGGAATGTCACACTGTACATAGGTGGAGTGTCACACTCAAGGAAGAGAGAGGCATTTCTTCCCACTTTACCACTGACCGCTCACAGGCTCTGGCATCGTGAAGGCAGGAGAGTGCCGGTTGCTATAGCAAACAGCAGGCAGGGAAATGCATGGGATTACAGGTGAAAGCGAAGGAACAGTGGTTACTGTGAGGTAGAGAGGCCCAAGAAAATGTGCGTTTTGTTTTGCTACAAAAATACTTTTCCTAATACTTAGAGTTTGGTTTTTTTCCTCTGTTGAATACCATTGTTTCTTGTCTCCTCTCTGTTCTCAAATGGTAAATTATACCTTCTCATTCAGACTTTTATCTTTTGCTGATCCATAAAAATAGGATCATGTGTCTCCAGAGTTTCTTCTGTTTTTTTCAAATTTAGTTTTCTTGGTTGCCCTGAGTAGTTCTAAAACCAAAGTACATTTCTTTTGTTTCCTGCTTTCATTTCTTCATAATGCTTTTCTTGTGTGTGTGTTTTTAATGTCTAGAACTATATATCAAAATCTAGTCAAAGACGAGAGGGGAGGGGATGCGGGGAGTTACGCTATGTCCTGTGCTGCACAAGCACACTATTCCTATCTCATTATGGCACATATAAGATTGCATTGCATTTTTTAATTAAAAATTTTTTTTTAATTGAAGTATAGTTGATTTGAAATGTTATGTTAGTTTCTTGCACTACACTTGTATCACGTGGATTATATTCATGTTTTCCCAAATGGTACGTGAGCTCCTTGAGGCAAAAGTCCTGTTTGGTGTTGCATCCTCAGTACCTAATCCAGCACGTGATGCCCAGGGGGCATCCAAAAGAATTGTTTCATTGTTGAATGAATACTGTCTACCCCTAGAGCCTCACCATCTACTCACTGCTGAGTCCCTGCATTCTGGCTCTCCCAATTCCATTCCAATATTGAAAAGATGCTCTTAAAATATCACTAGAGAGCTCCCAAATGGCAAATCATTGGTCTTTATCCTTTTTGATTCCACTGTAGCATATGCCATTATTGAAAATGCCCACCTTTTCTGCCTTCCTTTGCTTCTAGAATAATAATGTCTTGATTGGCCTCCTACATACCCAACTGCTCCTGGTCTATCTTCTCTACTAGTTCTACTTTTAGCCCCAAAGGGGAGGCATTTTCAAGCTTCTGGCTTTGGATCTCTTTTCGCTTAATAATCTCTCTAGGGCTTCCCTGGTGGCGCAGTGGTTGAGAATCCGCCTGCCGATGCAGGAGACACGGGTTCGTGCCCTGGTCCGGGAAGATCCCACATGCCGCGGAGCAACTAAGCCCGTGAGCCATGGCCGCTGAGCCTGTGCGTCCGGAGCCTGTGCTCCGCAACGGGAGAGGCCACAGCAGTGAGAGGCCCGCGTACCGCAAAAAAAAAAAAAAAAAAAAAAAAAAAAAAAAAATCTCTCTAATAATCTCTTCCATTTCCAAAGTATAACCAGAAATCTCATAAACTCAACCTCTTGTGATGAAATCTACACTCAAATTTCCAAGAAACTTCTGGACATCTTGACCTCAATTCTCTGCTACCACTGTCAGTTTCACTTGCCCCAAACTGAATTTGTCTTCTATCACTATTCCTTTTTCCTGATCTTAATAGTTTTCTCTCGTAACCCAACTGTCCTCCCAGATAATCAAAGTCAAAACCCTAGATTATCCTTGACTCCTGGCTACTCCCCTTCTCCTAAATTATCTCCTTTTGACTAAGAATTATTCATATGACTAATTCATCACCTACATTCCTATAGATTAAATGTCCTAATATAGAGATTTGATCATATTCTTCCACTGCTAAAAACAATATACTCCCATTGCCTAAAGAATGATATGCGAACACCTTAGTCTCTTATTCAAGCACTGTATGATAGGGTAACAACCCACTTTTCCAGAATTATCTCCATACTTTTACACTTTATATAACCTATTTTCTTACTAGCTGTACCATTTGCCATTCTCCCAAAATGCTTTGCACTTTCTAAACTCTTAATGATGTTTCATTTGACTCAAATGCCCACTATCCCCACCTCCAACTCCTACTGCTGACATCCATGCTCATCCTTCAAAGCCTTTTTCTCCATGATATTTTTCTGATATATCAATATGGTACAGTATTTCCCTCCTCAGAACTCACACAGTATGTTATTAACACCTGGTGTATAATGCCCCTTATCTGCCTTATTCTGTAGTCTTTCTGTCTTTTTTTAATCTTTTCTATAAGACACAAGGGTCTTATAACGAAGGAAATCTTATCTTAATTATTTCTGCATCTGCCATCATGTCCAGCATAGTACCTTTCACAGAACAGAGGTCCAGTGCATGAATAAATGTTTAGGGGCTCATTTCCTAAGCTCTGAGTTTGACACCAGCACAGCTGTAATCTGGGTAATTCAGCCAGTAGCAGCCATAGTGGCTACTTATTGCCTGCGCACATTCTGATTGGCTGGGGCCCACACTATACCAGTTATTTATATTTTCGATATCACTGCTGATGTGATCGTCTCCCTTAAAATGGTTTTGGTGCCCTTAACTGAAATAACACACTCAGATGAATGGGCTGGAGGCAATATTTGGGAGCTCCTGAGTTAACTAATATGAGTTCTTCTTGGGGAGGGGAACATCAGCTCACTGTGGAAGATCTACAATGTCAGCAACTAATCATACCATTTATTAACATTTTGATTTTCTAATGAAGAATACAAACTCTCACCTGATTTTGTTTAAATATGCAATTGAAAACACTGCAATTAGAAGCACAATTGTAGGGCTCTGTATTTTACATGCCGGGGTGTCCATCTGTAAGTAATGATAATGGGGTTGGCAAGCGGAGAAGTAACTCTTTGCTGTCTGTGGTTGACTCTGATTTCAGATTTTTTTGGCTATTTCCTCTGATACGACTTTACTTGGAGTAAACAGCCTTCTTTATAATTTGATTTTTCTGCTTTTATCTCATCATGGTGAAGTAGAGGTTTCTGGACAGGAGCAAGGATGCTGGGGTTAAACAGGGAAAGTGTAGCAATAGAAAGTCAATGGGATCTTGGAAAGGAACCAAATACGGTGCCTAGGAAAGTGGAAACAAAAGGAGGCCAGCAGGAAAAGATGATCTTAGCTAAGAGAGGCAGAAACAGCGAGGAAATCTGGAAAAGCCCCCCCCCCCTCCCAGTTCTGTCGCTTTTAGAAAGAGGGAAGCAGACGGGAGAGTTTTTGGCAGACTTGCTAACTCTGTGCCTGCCTTCCCCTCCCCGTCCCTTCACACACTTCTACTGATGTCCAAGATCCTTTACCAATCACTGCCACTGTCTGCCTTCTAGTTTCTTCTTACTGCTAGACATTTGCATTGGCTGCTGCCACTTGGAATGACTGCCAGGGCTAACTGGGCTGATATTTTTGACCCTACGTGTTCATGGAGGCCCTCCAACTACAAAGCAAAAGAGGTCCCAATTTAGATTACTTGGAATCAGTACTAAAAAATTATGCAGTTTGTGAATATATTCTTGGTGTTTCACAGTTGACAACACTATATTCCCTTGAGTACCAAACTCACAGAAACCCCATGGAATGATCTGTTTCTCTTAGTACAGTCGTTCTAGAGTCAGTATGAGGTGTGAGACTAGTCAGACAGGGGCCTTAGCAAATGTATTTTAAAAATAAACAGCCTAGAAACATGATGGCAGTTCTTTTATGGCATAGAATAACATGCTTTTACTTATCAGCTGCTTAAGAGAGAACAGAATTGATAGAAAAATTATTTCAGTTTGCTTCCACTGCCTATTAATGCTCTGATTGTTCAAGAAAGAGCAGGGAAGGTTTCTATTTTCCTTAAAAGGTGGCAGGGGCCTCTGGTAGCATGATAGAATATTCTCATTTTACAGGTAAAGATTGAGGACAGATTAGTACTGCCCCTAACATTCTGCCATGCAGCATTAGCGTAAAAAATGTGGACATATAAATATAGATGTTAAGTTTCTTTCCTGCAGTCTTCCACTCTTTCTGTAGGCCATCTGCAATGTCTTCATCCACATAAAGCGGTCTTACACTCCAACCAAAACACTCTTGTCCTCTCAACCAAATCTAACCTTCAGGCTAATGTACCCATCGGGATTCACTCAAATGCGAAAAAGATGAAATATAACTTATATTGTCTTCCACCATGAATTTCACCATTGCCAAAAGCTTTTCTGGACCATTCTGCCCTGGGCTCCATTTCTTTCACTGGTTTGTTGGAGTACAATGGTTTTGAGAGGTACCAATTTCCATTTTAATAAAATGTGATCGTTTCTATTCTAAACACAGAATATTCTAAACACAGTTCCTATCTAATAGGCTATTCACGGCAAATCTTACTAATCTAAATTAAGTAGAGTTTCCATGTTTACTATTAATTTTCCTTTTTTCATTTATGTCTCCATATAGCTCTACAGCCCATGAAGAGAGCTTTTACAGTCAACACACCTAGTTTCTCCCTCTACTTCAAGAAAGATAGGAACTAACAATATAAAAATTTCCTTAGAGGAGATGGATAGCTCAGCCTACTTGGATTATTCTGAGAGGAGCTATGATTTACTTCAGTCATAGGGTATGAAGAGGAAAGAGAGACAACTTTCTGGGTCCATTTGAGTGAGGGAACTTGTTCTGCTTCTTTTATGTTTTTTCTTCCTCCGAGATCAATTTTCATAGTGTGGCTTTGTTACTAAGCAAACAAACACAAAAAGGGGGTTCCAACATTTTGGGACTTTGGGGGATCTTGGATCATCTGTGCCTGTCGTCTCTTTAGAAACATGGAGAATGGAGAATGGACTGCAAAGCCAAAATGGCCTCTGGAAAGGAGCATTATCTCAGTTTCCTTACCTGTAAATAGCTAACATGACATCATTAGGGCTAATTACTTGGAATGATTTAATTACATTTATGGTTTTAAACCATCTTGTACTCAAACAACATGTTCATAAAATCACAATTAAAAATATTTAATATGAAACACAGCAGGAATCCTTGCTTCTAAATTTTTTTTGCAAAGCCTACAGTTATTTGAAGATGCTTTTACCAAGTTGAAACTTGTGATCACGTAGATATAGAAGCCTGCTGAGATTTCACACGTGAACTGAGATCAACTGTTTAAAAACATTTTTTTCACGAGAAAGGTTTTTTTTTGTCTTTTGGGGTTTTTTTGGTACTTGGCTCTGAGCACTTACATTCTATAATATCATGTGAGCTGGAATGGCTCTTACCTGGATTCCTTGGAATCCGCTTTCTGCGGTCTCGGAATGCTGCACCTGATTGCAGGGCTTCTAGAAGATTATCCATCACGCCAGTCTCATCACCCTCTGGAGGAAGGGAGAAATTGGAATTAATCTTGGAGCAATTAAAGTTAAACTACAGGAAAATAAAGGGAAAAACTCTTGTCAGATTTACATAATACCCCTAAATTAAAGACATATATCTGTTTTAACATAATGGATCCTGTCAGTTTCTGGCACCACAGACTACTTTGCTTATTACGCACCATTAAGCAAAATTCATGCCAAACCCACTGTTCTTTCAACTTAAAGACCTTGTCTTGTATTATTGATGACATGCTCAGTATGCAAATAAACAGTAGCTGATCAGCTACTGCTGCCTTCCTGTTCAGATTCGTATAAGATATTCCTAAGCAAGAAACCACTGACCCGGCTTAATGCAATCAACATGCAGGGCGTGATTTGATGAAGTGGAGTTACACAAGGTTAAATACTGATTGTATTAATACCTTAAGCATTCAACCATCATCTGTGGTTATCTTAAAAGACACTATTTGCAAAACACACTTGCATTCGGTTCCTATCTAATCCATATCCTTTACCCATTTTGAAATGCTGACATTGCAGAAGGCAAAGGTGACCACATCATCTGAAAGTCCACATTTTACATTTGAGAGACATTAGCCAGAGTCTCATCACCCCTTTTAGAATGCTGTTGTGTTTCTAAACTTTTCCTATGAGCGGAGTACTCAGAGATGTTCATGGAAATTCCTAACGGAAACGTATATAAAACATTTCACCCTACTCTTATCTTTGACAATTCTGGCTGTCAAAAATACTTTTAAGATTTGCTAGGGCAAGGTGTCCATTGCCAGAAACTCTCTGCGAAGCTGTGGATGATCCACAGTGAGCTGAGGACCCTCTTCTCAACAGGTCTCACTGATGAAAAGGACCCTTGCCAGGTGGTTAATTTGAGTGGTAGCTAAGTGTGTGTGTCTGGGGTAGAGGACACTTGTAGGCAGGAGGGTTAAGAGAAGAAAAGGGGGGCAGTGAGGGAGAAGAAATTATTTCTGATGTTACTCCAAAGTGAAATTTAAATCCTACTTTGTTTAAAGAATTGACTGTGGGGTGTCAGATCACAGGAAAAAAATATTTTCTTATGGGTCAAGAATAAGCTAAAATCTCTTTTGATTATGCTCTTCATTTGACTTGAGATTTCCTCAATGTTACAATCATTTATTCTTTTAAAAATGAATTCTCTAGGACAGGATATTGAGTGAAAAAATAAAAGGAAACTCAGAGGTTCTCAGGTATAATATTTGGTGAAAACGGGAAAAATAAAGGGAAAGTAGAACCCCAGTGACTCAACAGGGAAAGAGGATTGTGCACTTTTAGGAATATTAAGGCTGCAGACACATCTGAACCATGACCTGCTCTTTACAATGGAAAGAAAAGAAGAAATGAAGGAAGTCTGGCGTGGCTGGAATGTATCTGGGAGAATTAAATTTTATGCAGTACGCACTTCACACTGGTTATATGTTTTTTTTTTTTTTTTTTTGGCTGCACCACGTGGCTTGTGGGACCTTAGTTCCTCGACCAGGGATCGTACCCAGGCCTACAGCAGTGAAAGCGCTGAGTCTTAACCACTGGACCGCCAGGGAATTCCCATATTGGTTATATCTTATAATCCTCCCAACAACATATTGAAGCAGGAAATATCTCTGTTTTTCAGCTGGGTATACTGAAACTTAGAGAGTTTAAGCATCTTGCTCCAGATCACACAGCTGGCATGTGGAGGGGCCCAGGTATGAACCCAGATCAATCTTTGCATGACAGCTAGAAGAAGGTGAAATGAACCAGGCAAGTGATGGCCAGATGATGAAACATCATAATTCTGTTGTTAAAAAAGAGACAATAGGCCCCAAATGGAATCACTTGTGCTAAGACTCACATCACCAACTGGAGACTTCATACTTAACCTAACTGCAGTTTCAGTCTTTCACAGGAATGTAATCTTAACCACTCAATCTGGAATTCCCTGGTCAGCACTAGTAAGGAAATCTACCTGACAGACCCCCCCACTGTCCCACAAAGGAAGGTAACCTTGTCTGAACAATCCACTCTTTGCTAGAAGAACTTCCTTGTCTTGCTTCCTTCTGCCTATAAAAGTCTTCCATTTTGTACAGCTCTTTGGAGCTCCTTTCTATTTACTAGATGAGATGCTGCCCAATTTATGATTCATTGAATAAATCCAATTAGCTCTTTAAAATTTACTCAGTTGAATTTGATTTTTTAACACAATGATATGGGTTTGAGCACTATCTTATAAGCCAGCACTCTCCAACAGATATATAATGCAGGCCACAAATGTGAGCCACCTAAATAATTTTAAGTTTTCTAGTAGCCATATTTAAAAAATAAAAAAGAAGGAGGTGAAATGCATTTTAACATATTAATATTTAACTCAATATATACAAAAATTATATATTTTACATTCCTTTTATTAGAGCAAGTTTCAGAAACCTAACATGTTTTTATTTCATCCTTCACTTCAGATTAGCTACATTTCAAGTGCTCAACAGCTATATGTGGCTCGTGGCTGCTGTATTGGGCAGTGCAGCCATAAGCAATATAGGAAGTGACTTGATCAGATTTATACTTTAGAAAGACTTGTCAGACAGCACTATGGAGGATGACTCTGGGGATGGCATGACAGAAGGCAGGGAGATGTTTAGGAGTACAGTGTAATTGTCTAAGTAGGAGATAAAGAACTGAACTAAAGGGCTAGCAGAGTGAATAGAGAGGAGGGATATTTTAATTTTTTTTTTTTTTTTTTGTGGTATGCAGGCCTCTCACTGTTGTGGCCTCTCCCGTTGCGGAGCACAGGCTCCGGACGCGCAGGCTCAGCGGCCATGGCTCACGGGCTTAGTTGCTCCGCGGCATGTGGGATCTTCCCGGACCAGGGCACGAACCCGTGTCTCCTGCATCGGCAGGCAGATTCTCAACCACTGCGCCACCAGGGAAGCCCGAGGAGGGATATTTTAAAGGTATTAGTACATTCATTAGGACCTGGCTGAAAGGGTGAGATCAACGGGGAGAAAAAGCGTCTAGAGGACAAGGGATAAACAGGTTTGAAAAAAAAAAATTTTTTTTGAGGAATATCTAAGTAGAGAAATCCAGTAAGAAGTTGGAAATATGGGGAATTCCTTGGTGGTCCAGTGGTTAGGACTCTGTGCTTCTATTGCCAGGGGTATGGGTTTGATCCCTGGTCCGGGAACTAAGATGGAAATATGAATCTGGAACCCAGGAGTGAAGTCTGGGCTGGAGCTAAAGATGAGAGTGCTGTTGGAAGATGGGTGAGATGACCCTGAGATGTATGAGAAGGAGGGGCATAGGATGCAATTCCTGAGGATCTCAGTTTTTAATAGGCAGTCAGGAGAAGCAGAACTGCAAAGAAGACACGGAAGGAATTTTTAGATATAGAAGTAAAACCGGAAGAGAACTGCAGTACAACTGAATCTCAGGTATCCTCATAAAAACAGTCATTATGAAGACTACGTAGAAAGATGAATATTTGTATACGAGTGACGAGAACAGAATACCAAAGAGTATTTATGATTTTACATAAATAATATGCAAACATGAAAAAATCTATAACAACATTATGGATGTCATTTCATTAAAATTCTTTAAAGCCATTATATTGTTTACGGACTAAAGAGATGAAAAGAACAAATGTGACATAAAGTAGAGGGGAATTACAAATAAATCCCTTTGCTTAATTTAGTGGTTGCCATCTGAAAACACTTTAAAAAATGTTATGCCAGATCAGTTTCTCAACTTTTTTCTTCCATTATCGTTCCCTCCTCCCTTAACTGAGCCTTGTTAGATATCTTTTTCCTAATCCCCTCCACATTAATATTTACAGATATAACTATATATCTGCTTATGTATTGTGGTCCTTTGGAAGGTCACAAAGCATTGTAACATCTAAGATTTTTCTCCTCCCACCTCTCCAAGAACCAATATTGATTCCTTTGGGGGTGATATTGCTCCTGCTGAGAAGGCATATGCTAGATGGTTCTGTTAAAAAAAAAAAAAATCCAGGTCTTTGTAAACATCAGTAACGCCTTTAAGGAAAGAAATATAAGTTTTAGTCCACCAGTCCACCATTACTTTTTCATTTGCTTCATGATAACTTTCAAAGGAACTGAGAAATTTTCAAGAAATGTTTAACCTTAAGGAATAAAGTTTTTATGAATATATTATAAATTTATATTTCAGTTAGTCTTCCTAAAACAAAATGAAAGCAAACATGATCATTTGAAAGTTATCCTTCATTTCCAATAAGTTTCATTGCAATTTGGTTGGTGATTGAATTGTGTGAGGTTGACAGTTCACTTAGAATTTCCAAGTTCACAGAACCATTAATTCTTAATTCTTACTTAGATGTGATTAGTAGTGAGTAGCTGTTTGGATTTTTTTTTTTTTTTTTTTTTGGTCTATGAGATCAAACTCAGGAAAAAAAAATCTTTTAAGTGCTTTATTTTTCATTGAAAAAGAGAATAACCTTATTGAATTACATAGAAAAATGCATTTTCTTAAAACTTACAATACCTATTTTACTGAGTGAAAGAATATCAAGGAAAAATCGGTAATGCCTTTTAGCCACTAAAACAGTAACATATGGGCATGTCTGAGAAATAACAATTCAGAGGCAACTTTCTAATTTTTCATCCTGAAATTAGATCACAGACAGTATTAAGGAGCTAGAAGGGTTACATGCAGTCCAGTGGGCTCTGTGTGAGCTACTTATCTTTGGGTAAAATGAAAGGCATGGCTTATATCTTCTATTTCATATTTCCAACAGTGTTGGTCATTCAGTGGATCCTGAATGCCCACTGATTTCACCTTTCAGCATCAATGCATACCTGGGTTGTGTCGACTTAATTTCTCCAGAAGAGTTTGGGGATGATTAAAATTTAATTTTAATTAAATTAAAAGAGTTTGCCACAGATTAAAATTAGCACTAGGTAAATTAATGATCTCGACTACACTTTTATGCAAGACTATTCCCTGATGGCTAGCACAAACTTATTTAGAGGGAATTCCCTATGGGTTTCTCACATTTCTGCACATTTTGTGGGCACAGGCATTGATGACCTTTGCTCTGGACTATCTTTTTAAGAATTTTTTATAGTCAACGGCCTTGAAGGCACAGTGTCTCCCTCCACAGCAGAGGGTAGGTTTACTTTGAAGACAGATTATATCTCCCTCTAGGGCAGATGTCAGACAGGTTTGCTTTCAGTCCATTATAAAAGATTTGGGTTCTTTAAGCGTGGTTTCCTCAGACATAACACAAATCCACTGTGTGCCTAGCATCCACCTGGGCCCACCTTGGCATCACCCTGTGGGAGTTGGAGGGCAAGGGAAAGCAATTCGAACATGAAGCTCACACTGCTTGCTGTGCTGTGGATAACAGTTCTTTGTCTCTGAACCAGGAATCTTGTGTCTTCTGCCGGCATCCCTGAAACTGTGGCAGCTGACTTGCTGGCATGTAAGAAGAGCAAAATCTCTGACCCTTTACAATTTTTGAAAATACTCTGAACTCTTCTTCCTTTTAAATCAAACATTATTAATTAAATACCCCTTATTCCTCTAGGAACCTAAACATCTAGTGCCTTGGACTCTTCCATTAACTAACACCCAACTCTAGCTCATTATTCCTCAAAAATGACTAAAGTAAAACCAATACCATAAAAATCATTCCCTAAGATCCTTACAACCTGGTCATAATGGCTTCATTATTCACTACAATTGCCTCCTTGAATTCTCAATTATATAATTAAGGCTTTCTGGAAAAGTTGAGCCACTCAAAGTTGAAGAAGTTGCCATCAACCAATAAAAATGGCCCAAAAGTAAATAAAGGGAACCAAAAGAAGCAAAAGGCTTCTTAATGAGGGCAGGACCCTACCACACAATATAATACTTGGGTAGATTAAATAATTTAAAAAATAAAACTATGTTCTCCATGGGTTCAAACAGTAAGGGAGGGACTTCCCTGGTGGTACAGTGGTTAAGAATCTGCCTGCCAATGCAGAGGACATGGGTTCGATCCCTGGTCAGGGAAGATCCCACATGTTGCGGAGCAACTAAGCCCGGCACCACAACTACTGAGCCTGCACTCTAGAGCCCGTGAGCCACAACTACTGAGCCTGCGTGCCACAACTACTGAAGCCTGTGCGCCCTAGAGCCCGAGCACCCCAACTACTGAAGCCTGCGCACTCTAGGGCCCACATGCCGCAACTACTGAGCCCGCGTTCTTCAACTACTGAAGCCTGTACACCTACAGCCCGTGCTCCGCAACAAGAGAAGCCACCTCAATGAGAAGCCCATGCACCATAACAAAGACCCAATGCAGCCAAAAAAATAAATTAATTAATAATAATTTAAAAAAGCATAGCCAAAAAAAAGAGTAGGGAATGCTCATGGAAGAATTAGGGCTTAAGTTAAGCCCCTGAAAAAAATTAACATTTAAAACGTTGAATAGTGACCAGTTTGAAGAGAGTAAAATCTAGACTTTTTTAAAAAATTAAAAAACAATTTAATTTATTTAACCATAAGTTTGTTTTCTATGTATGTGAGTCTACTTCTGTTTTGTAAATAAGTTCATTTGTATCATTTTTTTGTTTTAGATTCCACATATAATTGATATCATATGATATTTGTCTTTCTCTGTCTGGCTTACTTCACTTAGTATGATAATCGCTAGGTCCATCCATGTAGTTGCAAATGGCATTATTTCATTCTTTTTTATGGCTGACTCTTGGCTATTGTAAATAGTGCTGCAACGAACACCGGGGTGCATGTATCTTTTAGAGTCTTCTCCAGATATATGCCCAGTTGTGGGATTGCTGGGTCATATGGTATTCTATTTTTAGTTTTTTAAGGAACCTCCATACTGTTCTCTATAATGGCTGCACCAATTTACATTCCCACCAACAGTGTAGGAGGGTTCCTTTTTCTCCACACCCTCTCCAGCATTTATTATCTGTAGACTTTTTGATGATGGCCATTCTGACTGGTGTGAGGTGGTACCTCATTGCAGTTTCATAAACTCTAGATTTATTAACTCCTCGTGTACATGCATATGCTTACTTGCTCACTTTCTCTGTGTGTGTGCAAGTCTCTGTGTACAAATTTACAAATATTGTAATGCACAGATCTTCGTTCAGCTTGATGAATTCTGACAAGTACCTAAACCCATGTAACCACCACCACAATGAAGATACTGAATGTTTCCATCATCCTCAGAAAGTTCTCTCTTGCCTCCACCACTCAAAGGCAACCTCTGCTCTGATTTCTATCACCGTATATTAGTTTTGTCTGTTAATATCATGTAATGTTAAGAGGGTAAAATGTGTTGAGGTGGTTTTGAATCAGCTTGGCCACCTGAAATCAAATATGCATGGAGTACATGATAAACCATGAGGAGAGCATCAGAGCAAAGTTCTAAAGGGCCTCGGGTATCAAAGTAAGAAGTTTGAATGTGATGAAAGGGCCTCTAAAGAGCCATTGGTAGAACTTCAGCAAGGTAATGACATGATAAAGGTGACATTTAAGATCAGCCTCACAGTATTATGCAAAACAGACCAGAGTGGGTGAGAAATTCTTCAAAGAATACAATTGAATTTGCAGTGACAAATATTTTTCTGTATATAACCCTGGGCAAAGTACGATAGTCAATTTTGGCATTATTGGTAAAAGACTGAATAGAACAATAAAACTGGTTTTGTGAGCAAGGTCATAAGCAGTGGTAAATGGAAGCTGACAGCATAAGAAGGCGGTGATAAGTGGAGGGCAAGAAAAATCAGTGTTAGATTCAATCTTTTTCACACTATTACGGGCCAGATTAAGACCCTGCTGCAAGATGTATGGATTTGTAGATGACACAATATTAGAAGACCACTCACTTATCAAAAAAGAGGGAAACAAAATTCCTTCTCTGGGGTCTGAAAAAAATGAAGGCCTGGGGCTGACAAATAGCTCTTATAATTCAATCCAATAAGAGGTAAGACATGACAAAAACTTGAACAACTTCTACTGCAGTCCACAAACATCTAGAAAGCCTCTACCTGATGGGAGGTTTTTGTTAGTTTGCAGTTTAATTGGAAGTGGGTGAAGAATGGAGATAATGGTGACTTGACAAACCAACAGATGGTAACTAAGATACTAGTCTATGAAGTAATTTAGGGCCACGAAAAGTGTTTAAAAAAATCAAGATATTATTCCATAGAGATTAAAAGAGGGCATAAATAGAATGTATAAAGTTCTAAGGGAAATAATGAAGGCAGATGCTCCTGTTCAAAAGAAGAAAACTTTCAAGAGGGAAAAGAGGACAGAGGAACTTAGAAAAAATTACCAGAAACTACAGGATGAGCTAGGGGCAGACTAGTAATTACATTATGCAGCATTTGAAGATTTGCAAAACAAAACAGAAAAACATTATGCTCCCAGGTTGAGGCCTTGCACAGTGGTATACACCAAAAAGCAAAATTAATCTCAGAGCAATTAAAGTTAAAACTATAGAGGAAAATGTTGGTTAGAGAGTTCATTCATTCTGTTATTGCATCTCCTTGCCAGAACATTTAATGAACAGTTTCCTAGAGTGAAGGGAATTATCAGATTCAGATAAACTTCATAGTGAATACTACTCTTCCTTTCCACTTTTAATTGAAGGTTAATGTTATAGGTACATTTTGTCATGAAATAAATATTGTACTAGAGGGTCACAAGCTAATGGATATTCCACGCCAGAGTGATGAATGGTAAAGGATAAAGTAAGTGATTTCTCCCCAAATATCAACATGGTTGGTGTCACCTCAAAGTTTGTCACAGTAGCTAAATTGGTGAGTTAACTGTCCCTAATGTATTTGCATTTTAAAGAGTTGCCTGTTAACACACTTGAATGGATTTCTACTGGTGATCTCAGTGAAGGAACTTTTATGGCCAGAGGCACCTTTTGGGCAGTCCACCTGCGGTAAGACAGCTTGATAGTAAATGGTAGTTAAAAGGTAATGTTTATGCGTATTCATTTTTTTCCCCAGTTACCTATATGCTAGAAGATTGGGAGAAGAAAATTACACTCTATAAATAAGCAAATACCCAATAAACCTGAATGTTAACGCTTACCAGAACCATTGTTGATGCCTCTGGTAAAATATCTCACGTTCGATATTTTAAATAATTAATATTTCAAAGATACCTCTGAAATACTGTGTGTCTTATCAGAATCAATCATTTACTAAGGGCACAGAACACTTGTGAACTAAGCAAAAACAAACTTGGAAAAAGAATAAATTCAAAACCATCCACCAAAGTAAATCTAGTGACTTTCTGAAAAGATAAAACAAAGATGTTTTTGGACATAGGAATAGTAATAATGTCTGTCATTTCTTGAGAGCTTACTATATGTCAGGCCCTGTTCTAAGGGATGTTGGATCCCTACGCCAACCTATTTTTCAGGTAACGAAACTGAGGCATTTGGGTAAAGTAACTCACTCAAGGTTGCAAGGTTGCGAGGTGACAGAACCAGGCTTAGACCCTCAGGAGTATGTCTCTAGAGCAGGGGTTGGCAAATTATAGCCCCAGTGGTCAAATCCAGCCTAACACCTGTGTTTGTACAGCCCATATCATAAGAATGGTTTTCTCATATTAAATGTTTTTTTAAAAAAACTAAAAGAAGAATAAATAATCTTTCATGCCTCATGAAAATTTCCCAAAATTCAAAATTTCAGTACCTAACTTTTATTGTAACATAGCCATACTCATTCATGATGTACTGGTCTATGGCTGCTTTCAAGCTACAGCAGCAGAGTTGAGTAGTTGTAACGGAGATTTTTGGTCTTCGAGGCCTAAAATATTTACTATCTGGCCCTTTACAGAAAAAGTTTGCTGATCCCTGCTCTAGAGCACACACTGTCAACATCAACATCATGCTACATACAGACACCTGTGGAACTCACAATCTGTCTCTGAGGTGCCGAAGGAGCTTGGCAACCTCCGTGTCAGTGAAACAGGCTCACCATGGGTGGAAGGTGGGAAAGAACGTGCGAAGTCGGCCTACTTGAAATTGAGATGCTTCCTTTTAGAGGGCCAAAGCCAAGAATGAGACAGAATCATTCATGAAGCAACAATTATACATATACTTCTATGTGGATTTACATTTAAGAATCCTTGAAGTTAGTACCAAAAGAACAATTACAAAAAGAGAAGAGAGGTTTTCTTTTTCAAAGGCCAGTGGGAGACCTGCTTTCCAAGTTTGATTTCCTGTCTGAGAACTAGCCTCTGACTGACGTGGAGTAAATTCAGCTCTGTTACAGAAGACCTAGCTCCTTACCTCTGGACTTCAACTGGATGGCCATATCAGAACATGATACCGTGCAATGAACCTAACCATCTTCATAAGAAATACGAACACAACCCTAGTGGTGGAGAGAAGAAAATGGATAGTTTGAGCTACCAGAGCACCATCATAGGGTCAAATGTATACTTTTATCTTCCTTGGTGCCTAGCATAGGCACCAGGTAAGGGAGGGATGGAAGTAACTTTTGAAGAACGGCTGTCATGAGAGTCCTGTCAGATAGTTTTAACAAATGTCACACACCACAGCTACAGTGGCAGCCTACCACCGAGTATAAAAATGTATGAGAGGGAATTGGTACTCTTAGTTGCTGATGGTTGGAGTACAGGAAACAAGTGGACGATTCATCTGTTGCTAGGCCATCTTTTGAATTCTTCTTCCTCCTTCCAGTCAGAAAGGCAATGACAACTTCACTCCACTTTTGCACAGGAACTTAACTGTTGGTTATATATTTTTAAAGTGCAAGGAGTGTGTACGTGTCTGTGTGTGTGCATGTGTGTGTGTGTGTGTGTCTTTCTGATCAAGTCATTTTTTTGAATGCCCTGAGAGTGAATATTGCTGCAAACTGATTTGTTCTTATTACAACTACCACTTTTAAATTGAGGAGCATATATCTTGTTTTAACATGATATAACAAAAAGCAAAAAGCAGTATGAAAAAAGGTATGTATAACCAACTAGTTTATTGAACAGTCTCAACTCAGTGAAGGAACAAACATAAAATTGGTTTTCAATTTTTTCAGCATTGTTCCTAGACATACAATGTCAAGTCTCACTTTCATGTCCCTTAATGACATCTTGGGAAGATTCTACAATTTTCTGGTTGTAATTTAAATACTGATCGTATGTTTGCTTCAAGGTGTTTCCTTCCCCCGTTGTTGGTTAGTCTTTTTTGTTTGTTTGTTTGTTTTTTGCTTTTAACATCTTTATTGGAGTATAATTGCTTTACAATGGTGTATTAGTTTCTGCTTTATAACAAAGTGAATCAGTTATACATATACACATGTTCCCATATCTCTTCCCTCTTGGTTAGTCTTTTGGACCCAGGGGCCTGAAGGGGAGAATGGGTGGCATAAACTGTTTGCCCACTCACTCTCCCAGCCTCTCTCATGGAAAAATTTGACCCCCAGTGGGCTGGGGCGGGGAGGAAGAAAAAGGAAGACAGGGAATGTTATAATCCTCTTGATGAACGTGTTAGATGGGCTTACAAGAGACAAAGGTGGGGATTTAGTGTAAGGATGTATGCAGAAGTAGAAGGAATAGGAAACAGGCTTCAGCAGCTACATGGTCAGGTGTGACTCACAAAGAAGTGAAACACCATTCAAGATACAACCTTAAAGGGAAGGCGTGTGGGGGAGGGAAGGATTGGGAGTTTGGGATTAGCAGATGCAAACTATTATATATAGGATGAATAAATAACAAGGTCCTATTGTATAGCACAGGGAACTATATTTAATATCTTATAATAACCTATATTGGAAAAGAATCTGAAAAAGAATATATATATGTATAACTGAGTCACTTTGCTGTACAGCAGAAATTAACACAACACTGTAAATCAACTATACTTCAACAGAATTTAAAAAATATGTAACTTTGACTCTAATCCTCCAGCTACAACAATAGCCCTAGTTACTTCAGTACTTTGATGTCCATTTTCACCTACCATGTGAATCTACTCTTAGTATTTGTTATTATTTTCTCTTCTGCTGTTTCTGAACTATTTCTCCATCTTTGTGTCTTTGAGTCCAAACTCCCAAAGAAAAAGAATCAAACTGATTCAACCAGGACAGACCAGCCTTTGGGGGAAGAGTGTTCATGACAGGCTATTTCTTATGAAATAGAAAAGCCTACAGATGGCTGTCCTTGGGTCAAGAATCAATCTCTGGCCCATTTTGAAGGTAGGGGAGGAATGTGTGGCACAAAGCATGGTCAGCATTGCTTAAGAAGCTGCCAATTGCCACACGCCTCAGAAAAGGAGCTGAAGGTATGCACTTCTGATATGCATTATCATAACTCAATAGTGTAATTTACATTGATGCTTCAAAATGGGAGAAGGAAGGATTTACCTTTAAGCCTTGATCTAAATTCCTCGATAATTCCTTAAGAGGAGTTCAATAATCTGCTCCAGGAGAGAGCCAGTCTGACTCTGAGCATAGCTGGGTTCCTTCTCGATCAACTAGAATGTATTTGTACTTCTAGCAATCTCACTCCTGTCTCCTGATGGAATTGAAAGAAGTTGCTGAAAAATAATTATTTAGAAAGCAGAATGAAGTGTCACTGGACAGTCTCTGGCCTTTCTTTCTTGGGCTCTGGGAAGTGATCTCAGTTTCAAGGCTTCTAGTTCTCTTCTATGATGGAGATGCCTTCATTCAAAACCTCACTATTTACCTGCATTCCCATTTCAAGGACGAACCATTAGCTACGCCGAACAATGTTATTTATAAAATTTCCTATCATCTCAGATTCAGTGTGTCTCAGACGGATGGAATCACCCACAGATTTCCCCACCTAATCACACCCCTAATGATTTCTTATCCCAATTTTCTCATTTTTGATTATCCTCCAGGCTTAGAACCATTGAATGGTCTCTAGTATTTTTTATTCATTTCCAAAGTCAAATAGTGACTAAGCTATAGCACATCTTCACAGGCAATACAGAGTATCCTCCCCTAGTGTAACACTTATCCCTTAACCTGGATAACCTATATGAATCAACTTGCTGAATTTTGTTTCTAGTCTCTCCTAGCACTAAACTATAACTTTAATCACATTATCCTCTTTTCCAAGATTCAATGCTCATCTGATCCAATCCAAATTCCAAAGGTCTCACTAATTATTTCCAGATTTTTCTTTGGCTCCTCCAACCACACCAGCCAAGCTACCTCTCCTTATCATTTTCTACAGATCCTAAGTGTTCACACCTATATGTCTTCCCCCATGTTCTTAATTTAAGAAATAAAAGATTAATGTAAATTCTAAAGAAAAAAGCAAACAACAACAAAAAAAGATAGATACTTTATACTTTCAAGTTTAAATGGATATAGCTTTTAGGAAGATTATTAAAGCGAATACACTTCTGCTCACCAGATCTATTCCAGGGATCAAATTCCTAGAGTGAGTGCTTTGGAAACATAAATGGCCTAAATTCAGGTAATTTGGGCAATTTATACAGATACACATTAACAATATCCTGTTCTATTAAATAATTAAAATTTAGATAGACCTTAATTATATGCTTTACTAAATAAAAGGAAGTTGGTCTCCAATAGAAAAAATTTAATTTCAAAATAAATAAATAAATAACTCCCTAAGGCAGATACTCATAGTAAATTTAACATACTGCTACTACCATTTAATTGAATTCAACCTTTAAATTAAAAAAGAAGACATATTAAAAGTAATATGGTAATTGTATATTAGGTGGTATTGCCTTTTGGTGTTTCAAACAATCAAGGCAACAGTGATTAACCTCTTCATTACTTTATAATGTTCATCAGGGAAAAAATTTCCCCTCCAAGTTCAAATTTTCTAAAATTGAAACCCACAGAGCTCCTAAGAACACAGGGCAATAAAGCATAGGGTGCTTCATTAGAGGAAGTCTATAATTACAGATTACTGAGTAAATAATATGGATGCCATTGAATTACATGGGGGTTGATCAGTTAGTAGAAAATGGCATAAAATTACAAAATTAGGCACCAATACCTCAGAGATATGTCAATTTCTGAACATTATGTAGTTCTTTTAAAATAAAGTCATAAGGACTTCCCTGGTGGTGCAGTGGTTAAGAATCCGCCTGCCAATGCAGAGGACACGGGTTCCAGCCCTGGTCTGGGAAGATCTCACATGCGGCAGAGCAACTAAGCCCGTGCACCACAACTACTGAGCCTGTGCTCTAGAGCCCGTGAGACACAACTACTGAGCCTGCATGCTACAGCTACTGAAACCCATGCGCCTAGAGCCCGTGCTCCACAACAAGAGAAGCCATCTTAATGAGAAGCCTTCGCACCTCATGGAAGAGTAGCCCCCGCTCGCCGCAACTAGAGAAAGCCCACGCACAGCAATGAAGACCCAACACAGCCAAAAATAAATAAATTTGTTAAAAAAAACAAAGGCATAGATGATAATTATGCTTAACTTAAATAACCCACTGAAAGCTGGTAAAACCAGAGAAGACACTGGCATTTAAACATTGTCATTCCTTGGAGCTTAACTTCATAAGTGCTTTATTTTGACATGTCTACTTGATTTTCACTTTTACATTCAAGAATTTCCATGGTTTATATCATATACTATTTTATGAAGTAACTATATCACGATCTAGCTACTGTTGGGTAACTACTGTCTGTAAATATTGTTATATTTTTATTAAAATGTATAGAGCTCTGTTCAGACACAAGACTTGCAAACAGGCGCTAAATTTCTTACTTGGGATTAAGTAGAAAAGGTTTACAATTTCATTGTTTCAACCATCTCTCTTCTTGGGATAGTAGGCTCCCAAGAAGAAAGCAGGAAGGACTTAGACACAGTATGCTTCAATCAAACCCCCAGCACATTCCTTATTTAGCATTTAATTCACTCTTTCAAGCTATCAACACATGACCACTGGTCACTTAGTAGTGGATAGCACTGTACAAAACAGGGAACTGTAATGCATCCTCCTAAGACGCATTTCCGCAAAGAGGTCAACTATGTATTTCTTCTACTATGTAGTCTAATTTGGAAATTAAGAGAATTTTTGGCTAATAAAGAGCCTTGCCAATCAAACTGAATACAAATGAAATACTCTGAAAATCTCTACTTGTTTAACATATATCTGAAGAACAGAAAGAAAAATACTGTAGATTTTTTTGGCTCTTAGAACATTAATTTAATAGAACACCCTAATTTTTACATTATAATTTGGGCATGGCTCAAGTGTTTGCAGAAGCCAAGATTCTACCATTTAGAAAAGCAAGCTATTTATGTATAGTCCATGTACTGATAAATTACCTCAGATAAATGTGCTATAAAAGGAAGAACTGCTGATTTTATTAAATAAAGGATATTAAAACGACTGTTTACTTTCCCTGTCCACTGAACAGTAATAATTTTTAATATTCTTAATTATTTTCCCTCTTTTAGATAAGTAAAAAAAATTCAAAACCAAATATCTGTTACTCTTCAAAAATGGGGTTAAAAAGTGGTATCTGCCCAAAGGGTAGAGAGTGAGGAAGTCACTAAACACTCCTTGACAAAGATTTAGGACCAGGTACTATTTTGTTCTTTTTATGATTTGCTCACCTAAACTTATCAGTGAAATCTTTGCATACTATCTGATTTCATTCGACTGTTTATTTCCTATTTATAGCCTATATCAATGGGGAATATTGCAGTCCACAAAGAAATGATAAGGACTATTTTTTACTTAGCACTTACGCACAGCTGGTGATTTTTAGTATAAGGGAAATTTATCCTCATCCTTTAGAAGGAATGTACAATGTATGCTCTTATGACGTATGAAATCCTGAGTCTTAGAGAAGACTAGTATTTTCCACTTCAGGAAAAGGAAGGAAAAAAATGCACCATCCTTTCTTTAAAGCAATTACCTGCCTTGTGAGGCTTTAAAAATGCCGTTATATTTGTTTTAGTAACTAAGCATTCACATTAGCACTGTCTTGAACAAAGAAGTATACTTAGAGAGTCTACTCAGTGCTGAAATCTTATTTCTATCCAGTCTAGAGAAAGCTATTTTAAAGTACATCCTGAACTGGGGAGTAAAGTGAGGAAGAGGTCACTTCCACCTCAGAGTCAAATTGGGAGAAGTCAACATGTGCTGGATGGATTAATCATCCTCATGTAAGAGGTGATTTGGAAATAGGTGGCTAAGGAAACCTTGTCAACAACCAGCTCCATCCAAGAAATGACAATGTCTCTTAATCTCATTAGAATGACAGAGTTTGAGTTTCATACACAACAAAAAGTGGCTAAGTCACCACTGTAAAGCAATTACACTCCAATAAAGATGTTAAAAAAAAAAAAGAGTGGTTAAGTAATAGGAGAATATTATCTTTCTGTTTGGGGAATTCTGTGTTTTTCATTAGTTTGAACCATGTGAGGCTGCCATTTTTATAGGCCAAAAAGTAATTAAAGAGCAACAGTTTCATATGGTTCAAACTGTTATTTAGGGATACAGTGAAGTCATTTGAATTATTACCAACTCTCTGAAAAAAAGTATTTCAAAACAGAAGAGGGAAGATTGTACAATGCAGAAGGCTATGGCAATGATCATATGCATTTAAAAATATTTTCTAAAATGCAGAACTTGAAAAGCAGTCTTTCCAATAGTCCCTATTTTCCATGTTCTAACTCTGTATGAGTCATCAATACAAAATCAAGACAAGCCCGTGCTCGGCACACAGTCAACACGTCCTCTGAGCTATTATGTTCATGATGGCGACGTTGCTGACTTTTCATTGAGGTCAATCATTTGCACTTCTTTCCCTAAAGCTTAGGATGGTTTTGCAAAATCTCCCAGAACTCTGTCCCTTGCCCCTACTCCAGCATTGGGATGCAAGGCAGCTTATCTTGTCATTTTCATGAAACATCTTTGAGGTATGATTTCACTGGGGAGAGATTTAGAAATCAAAGCTTAAGTAGGGCTGTGAAAGTAAGTTATCCAGTACTGAGCAAAACACAATCTCTAGAACTCATTTTTTCCCGTGGCAAGCATTAATGAATGTCAAGCCTTTATAGATTAGTTAATATACTTAGAGATAGAGAATGCATGTTTGTTTTGCTAAAACCTTGATACAGCCAGTACCTCACTGAGAATTGAATAAATAAATCCACTCGTTATAGTATTTTTCAAGGAAAAATTTACCAGTATTTGCAAAAAAAGTCAAATTAATTTTTTTCTATTGTAATCACATGAAATAATGACAACTGCCTCAATATTATATAGAATACCAATATGTCTGCTGCATTTGCACTTTCTTATTAATTATAATTTTATTTTTGTGTATTAGAATTTGTCAGATAGGAAAACCAACCAACCAATGCAGTTCAACCAAATATCTAATTACATTTTTCATGCTCTTTGTCATTTTAGTGAGTTTCTTGTAAGAGAACGCCAGCATGACTTTTATTAATGTCAGAAAATGCATTTTTTCCTTTTGATAAAAGAAGAAAGGACCTTTCACATTCAAAATTCAATTTTTTCTCCTAACATTTCCAATATGACACAAACATACGGTAAATAAAATTATTCTAATAAATATTAGAGCCAGTGGACCAGTGAGAGAAACTCTGAGCATGCTGTGAATATATTGAATACTAAAGAGCATTTGAAATACAAAAATCATTGAACTTTTAAGAAAAACTGAATAATGCAATAGTTTTTCATTAAAAAAGAAAGAAACACATAACAATAATGATTAACTAGGATATGTCTACATATCAGAAAGGGCTGACAAATGGACAAATGTGATGACAAAGTTTTTAAGAGTTTTACATGGTGGAATACACTGGTTAGAAGAGTCTGCTTTCCTCCACGAGAATATAATTAAGGTTAGTTTTCGAAATAAAGCACTTTGCCTAAAGTAAGGGAATAAGACACATCAAATAATTTCAATAAAAAGAAAAGAATAATGATTGCATTCAAGAACGATGGAACTTGTGAGGAATATAAGTGCATTGGTGTTCCCCAGACATCCTTCACTACATAAGGATTATTGGTGCTACTACAGTTCCCTTCTCCTGGGACATTTAGAAACATGCTGTCTAACCATTTGTCTTACAGAGTTACATACGGATATACCTTGAGGCAGGGAACTAGCCTGGATAATCTAGAGAGCATCTTCATGTTTTATGAAAACCAAATCACAGAAAACAAATTCAAAGGATGGATATTACTCTAAATGAACTCAGCATCAAGTGCAAACAGACCCAAAGACAATGTTGCAGAATGAAATCCTATGTTTTATTACGTTACTTATATAGAAATGTGGTGTAAACTATCTGTAGATATGATACCTTAAGCCACTGGGGATTTAAAAAAAGAAATAGGAATCTCTTCAGAAAAATATGTGAGAAATTTGAAGCTGTTTACTCAGAGTATATAAAGTATTCATCAGAGGAAAATGTTCAAACCTACTTTAAGACAGATGAGAACTATTCTTTAATATATCAGAAGAGGGCCGAAGAAGATTGTTTCTTGACAGAAGTTCTCATGGGAAAAGCTCCCTTTTTTATTTGCTACAGAGATCATGCTGGAATTGATGGGAAAAGAAGAGACATTTTGAAATAAATAAAAGAGGTCACTTGCAGGAAA
The DNA here is from genome assembly GCF_026419965.1 of Kogia breviceps. NCBI lineage: Eukaryota > Metazoa > Chordata > Mammalia > Artiodactyla > Physeteridae > Kogia > Kogia breviceps. Next base: position 47,905,778 of record NC_081330.1, read on the forward strand.
AGACTTTTTTTTTTTTTTTTTTTTGCAGTATGCGGGCCTCTCACTGCTGTGGCCTCTCCCGTTGCGGAGAACAGGCTCCGGACGCGCAGGCTCAGCGGCCATGGCTCACGGGCCCAGCCGCTCCGCGGCATGTGGGATCTTCCCGGACCAGGGCATGAACCCGTGTCCCCTGCATCGGCAGGCAGACTCTCAACCACTGCGCCACCAGGGAAGCCCAAGACTTTTTTTACAAAGGGGATTGTTGTTAAGAGATTCCCACTTTTATTCAAGTTAAAATGTTCATTTTGTTCCATGAACAAAGGCATGTGGATTTTACTTCTTTCATTCACTGTACACTTAGGCAAAACACAGGGGCTTCCTGGGTATGTGACCCGTGCAATCGCACAGGGTCTTGGGCTCAGAAGGGCCCCATACTTGCTTTAATGCTCTGCTGCTGCCGTCTTGAAATTCTTAATAATCTTGGAATAAGAGGCACAGATTTTCATCTTGCAGTCGGCCCCACAAATTATGTATCCAATGCTGGCAAAAATAAAACCCATCTGTAATGTAATAAACTATTTTGATTGTCCATTTTTCATAAATTTCTTATTAGTATTTGAAAAAGATTACAAGGTCTTCAGAATGATGTAGTACTGACTACTGATAATTTCTTCATGCTATTTTGCTTTTATTTATTTATTTATGTCTATTTATTTATTTTTTCTTTAAAAAATTTATTTATTTATTTATTGTCTGTGTTGGGTCTTCGTTGCTGCACGCAGGCTTTCTCTAGTTGTGGTGAGCGGGGGCAACTCTTCACTGCGTGCATGGGCTTCCCCTTGCAGTGGCTTCTCTTGTTGCGGAGCAGGGGCTCTAGGTGCATGGGCTTCACTGGTTGCAGCACTCGGGCTCAGTAGTTGTGACTCACGGGCTTAGTTGCTCCACGGCATGTGGGTTCTTCCCCGGCCCGGGCTCAAACCTGTGTCCCCTGCATTGGCAGGCACACTCTTAACCACTGGGCCACCAGGGAAGTCCCCATGCTATTTTCTTTAACATTCATAAAATCATATCAAAGAAAAATTTCCCAGTGGTTGAGTCACTTCCTTTAGAGTCTACACTAACTTTTTCAATCCACTCAAGTGTGATTTAGTAAGAAAATAGTCTCAATGCTCTAATTATCATTGAAAAGAAATGTTTGGCTGTTGAAAATAAAATCGAAAGCAGAAAAGATTGAAACAGTAGCTTTGTATTTCCTTTCTCCTAAGTTCATATCCATGAGGGTATATGGGGCAAAGATGTCAAGCCAAGACAAATGGAAACTCACACATGTTTATTTGCTATCTGAATCCATCCATCAAGAGCAAACGAAAGGCTTTAAATTATGTACAAATAATGATAATTATAGAACAAGTATACTAACACTCAACTAATAACTAATATAAAGTAAACTTGCTTTTCAATAGATGTGCTCCTAGTTATGTAATTCGTTATCTACCTCCTCCCCATGACCAAGAAATTCTATTTTAACATATCGGGGACATTGCTACTTAAGAATTTCTTTGGTAATTCACTTTACAAATCAAGTACACACATACATATATGCATACATATATATGTATACACATATACATATATACACACAATGTAAATGATCATTCCTTAGTAAATCAGTTGCTTGAGTTCATTTTGGAATGTTATAGTCGGAAAAACATGGCACTATCCATCCATCAAAGCCATACTGGACAACAAAAATACTCTGCTGAGTTCCCTGTAAACTTCCAATGCCAAGGATATCCTCCCACCTTGTCACTGAAAACTACTTGATTCTGACTGATCCTGTCACTTGGCAGAAGGTTCAAAAATGATAGGAATGTAAAGCTTGGAGGACAAGTCTCTCATTTTCACATGTACAATAATCAATCATGACTAAATTTTTAAAACAATTTAAAGGACTAGCACTGTGGAGTAGTACAGCAGGAGGAGCAGTGGATTAGCACTAAGCTAGCTTTATGACCTTGAGCGGTGTGCTGAGTGAGGGACCACACTTTGAGAACCACTGGCCTAGGAGAATGCCAAGAATCTGAAGGGCAAGATCTGAACCCATCCACTGTGGGAGAGTTCCTGAGGCACCTGCCAAAGTGTCACAAGATGATGGCAACAGATGATGGCAGTGTTCTTTCAAAGGAAGAAACTCAAGCTGAAAGATGGCACTGCAATAGCTTGCCAATTAGCAACAGGAGCAGGGTTCGGGGGAAGGGGGTGGGTGAGCCAGGAGGAAATCAGGAAGTTGTGACCTGAAACTGAGACTAATGAGACTGCACAAAGCCCTAAATCAGGAAATAAAGCCAGGTTGAGCCCAAAGCTGGATGAGATATTTTGGCTTGTTGTAAACTAAGGGATGGGAGAAAATGACGGAAACTAATGAGTCAGGACACAGGAGGAGCACTTCTGGTGAGACAGGACTATAGGAAGGAAAACTCCTGTGAGATTAATAAGAAGGCCAAAGGTCCCAAGCTTTGGGGGTAGAGGGTGGGACAAGGGTTGGGTCTCTCTTGGCCCAGAAAGTTCCTAAAGAGGCTTGGCCCAAACAGTTTGCCATGTTCACTCAAAGGAAATTCTAAAAGATGTATTGCAGGCAGAAAGAGTAATTCCATGTGTATGGTCTGAAATATAAAAAGGAATGAAGAGCAATGTGTGGGTAGTATAAATGAACACTAACTGTTTGAAAATAATTATCATACCATCTTGCTCTAAGGTGGGTAATGCAAGACCCTGACATCAATACCATATGCCTTTCTGTTTCTTAAAAAAAAAAAAAAATTCTTTTTTTTAAGTCTAGTTGATTTACAATGATGTGTTAGTTTCAGGTGTACAGCAAAGTGATTCAGTTATATATATAGTCTTTTTCAGATTCTTTTCCAATATAGGGTATTACAAGATAATGAATATAGTTCCCTGTGCTATACAGTAGGACCTTGTTGTTTATCTATTTTATATACATTAGTGTATATCTGTTAATCCCAAACTCCTAATTTATCCCTCCCCCGCTTCCCCTTTGGTAATCATAGTTTGTTTTCTGCCTGCGCATCTGCTTCTGTTTTGTCTATCAGTTCATTTGTATCATTGCTTTAGATTCCACGTATAAGTGATATCATATGATATTTGTCTTTCTCTTTCTGACTTACTTTACTTAGTATGATAATCTCTAGGTCTATCCATGTTGCTGCAACTGTATGCCCTTCTAATTAGCTTTAAATACTTCAGTGGAACTTGAAAAATAATTAGTTGTGATAGTCAATTCTATTATTACATAGACACATACAAATAGCCACTTATTTGTGGGAGTCCATGTAATAATGTGCATGTATATATATATGTATGTATACACACATTATATATACTGTAACCTTTGTTATACTTAAAAGGCATCTTTGCTAAGAAGTTCATCCAGTAAAACCACATCCATATTCACTTTTGAACATATTAAAGTTTTATTGATCTCACACATATTTTCATGCTTACCAACGCCCACAAAACACCTGTGTACATGTAATGTCTACAGTCAAGAAGGTCGAAGTTTGATAATTCGCTTTTATCACTCTTTCTAGATAAACACTCCTTTAATATCAGCAAAAATAAAAACATACTGATTGAAGAAGCATCTGTAGTTCCTGAGATGCTCCTAGAAAATTAGTAGTTATTAGCTATTGCTGAATGATACATTCTAGCGTGATAAAAATGTATATGGTAGGAGAGGTCCATTATAACACATGGGGTAGTACATTTCCAAGAAGATTTTGAGTCAACCAAATGTTTTTTTGAAATGGAATGAAAGTGAAAAGAGGCCCTCCTATAGTGCCTAATATAATTGTGAAAACACGATGTAGGGGGAAATGTAAGAAAACAGAAAGAGACTGCTTAATTCCTTTAAAACAGAAACTGAATTGCTGAGGCAGTTCTTACCACCTTATTTATATATTGGATTGCTCGCAAATCATGATGTCACCCACCAGGAAGCAATGCATCAGGAAGAGTGTGACACTGTCACAATCCCCAAGAAGGGGAGAGAGGTGCAGTCGAATGACAAAAAGGCACTATCAACTCAAAAAAATGCAAAAGGTTTTATGGATAAATATCATATAAAAGCATCACATGGGAGTCAGAAACTAGTTTCAGAAACTGCCTAGAGGTACCCCTCCAAAAAAAGATGCTTATAACAAAGGACTCACATTTTATGAACTGAAACTTGGTATTTCTTGAATACCAGAGATTTAGAGATGGCCAACTACCATAGTTGTGAGATAATCAACTAGCTTCTTTTTTAAAAAAATTTTTTAAATTAATTAATTAATTTATTTATTTATGTTTGGTTGTGTTGGGTCTTCGTTTCTGTGCAAGGGCTTTCTCTACTTCTGGCAAGTGCGGGCCACTCTTCATCGCGGTGCTCAGGCCTCTCACTATCGCCGCCTCTTGTTGCGGAGCACAGGCTCGAGACGCGCAGGCTCAGTAGTTGTGGCTCACAGGCCTAGTTGCTCCGCGGCATGTGGGATCTTCCCAGACCAGGGCTCGAACCCGTGTCCCCTGCATTGGCAGGCAGATTCTCAACCACTGCGCCACCAGGGAAACCCTCAACTAGCTTTTTATCCTCCTTGCCCCCCAAGAAGCAAGCAGAACGAAACAAAACCTGGCCCTGTTTTCTATTTAAAGAATACATTTTTTTCTTTAACACACACTACGTAGTGTCTGTGGAAATGTTTGTGAGGGAATACAGACTTCCAGTTTTACTTTGGAATGTAACTTCCAATCAGTCCTTAGTTAACTGTTACCTTTAAAGAGCCTTCTCATGCAGAAGAAGCATTAACTACTGAAGCCCAAAGCACATAGTAGCTTTTCCTAAGGTTATAATTATCTATGATTTTAAAAGAAAGAACCCGTATATTTCTTTTTTTAAAATTTAATCAATCAATATTTTTTTACTGAAGTATAGTTGATTTACAATATACATTTCTTTATAAAAATGCTTACTTTGTTCTTCTGGGGTCTTAAAATGGGAGAGGAGACAGGAAGGAGAGGCTAGGAACTGTACTGCAAACCCCTCACGGCCACCTCCTTTTCCACCCTTGAGGAGAGAGGTACCTTTAGGGGGTTTCATTTACGGTCATGGTTACTCAGGTGAAAAGGGCTAGTTTTCAACATGCCTGGGTCACAGGAGCTTACATGAGATTACTGAAAAGTCCAGGCTGTATGTACTGTGGGGATGGAGCGTGGGTACACTTAAAGCTTAATGTAGCCATAGTTCACCTCTATAGCTCAATCTCCATTTCCCCTCAAAATATGATCAGATTGTCCTTCGAACAAAGCTGCATTCACTCTTTGAGATGCAAAGAACAGTATAACAAGGCCTAACAACATAATGGATTCCGGTTATGCCAGAAAGAGCTCTGACTCAGAACCAGTTGCCTCAAACAAGTAAAGCATCTTTTTAAAACACTGGGGAAAGACACAGGGGAGGCAGTTTCATATACCATACTGAAGTGCAGTAGAACAAGGTCGGTTAAGCACTCTATCCTGAGACACACACCTTTCATTTTCAATTGTTTTCAAATAAAAAGAGAGAAATCCCCTTTTCAAGTTGGATTGTTTAAATGCACCTACAGCTACTCTTGTCTAGCAAAGGCTAGGCAAGCTCTCCCTACTGATGCATTTCAAAAAAGGTTCAATTGGCAAAAGAAAGGAAGTGCAAAGGGTTTTTGACAAAAGAGGACTAGAGGGAACACATTTTCCTTTCACAGAAATACTGTTCTAGAAAATCAGATGAGGTAGCAACTCAAACCAGGAAATGTGTACATATTGGTGAGACAAACAGGGAAACTGGCAAACTTCAACTTCAGACATTCAACTACATAAAATGATTAGCTTAAAAATTGGGGTGGGGGGGATAAATTTGGAGTTTGGGATTAACAGATACACACTACTATATATTAAATAGATAAACAAGGACCTACTGTATAGCACAGAAAACTACATAGTCAATATCTTGTAATAACCTATAATGGAAAAGAATCTGAAAAAGAACACATATGTATGTGTAACTGAATCGCTTTGCTGTACACCTGAAACTAACACAACATTGTAAATCAACTATACTTCAATTAAAAAATTAAAAAATAAATTGGGGTGGGAGTTACATTATAAAAATGGGAGACTAAATGCTTAAACAAAACAAGGTATTCTGATTTTCATATTACAGCACAGCCTAACCCAGTATGTGGTTCTTCTACCACAGAACCATACAGGTCTGTAAAGAACCCCTGGTACCCTGTCCCACCCTCAGCAGGGCTGTGCCTGCAACTCCCTAGACCTATAGCCATACATCCTGTTTAGCGATGCTCTAAGTAATTCCTAGGCAGCCCTCTCCAGGGCTCAGCAAATGTAAAAGACTAAATCAAAATCAGGACCTCTAAAATATCTCCTCTGATGAAGAGATAATTTTTTTAAATATAATGTACATTTAGAGTAGATTCCAATACTGGTTCAAACAAATAAAAGCATTATGGCATCCATAGTTAATTGCACATTTAAAAGGATAATTATTTTTTCCTTCCCAAATGAATCATGCCATCATCTTCTGAGCTACTATGAAATAGTATATAAAGCCAATTGTTGATTTAGATGACAATCAGGTATTCTAAGTTTAGGTCATAATGTGTTTCTAATACCATTATAACAAAGGCATAACTGCTTTCTTAAACTAAGATATTTTTTTCTGATTTTTTTCTAACTAGTCAAGATATCATATACTTTATAGATTGTTCATGTGTGAAGGGAGTGACTGAGGACTGAGGCTTGACTAGACATAAAGAAGAAAAATAGAATTTTTCATATATTAAAATATGTGAATAATGAAATATACATGCTATATGCTGCACATGGTCCTGTGTGAGTGGATACACACACACACACAAACACACACACACATACATACATTTGCAGCAAGAGCCATTATTTCTTACAGGAAAGACACACACAGAGGCAGATAGGCTGACGGTTAGTAACCCCTTAAGTAGGCTGGCTAATGGTGCTGAGTTAACAGACAACAGTACTATGATTAGGGTGTGTCACCCTGCTCAGCACACTGTGGGCACTCAATAAACACTTGCAGAATTAAATTAAAAATCACTGAAAGGTTTTCATCCATAATAAGCCTTTCACACGTTTATCGGTAACAATAGATTTTGCCCTGATTCTGAAGCAGCCCGGGGGCTCAGGGATTCAATGTGGGTGGAACAAATATAATATTCGAAGAAAAAAAAGTCATTAGAGACTCAGCTGGGTCCAGTGCAGCTCATTGGTTCTATGAAGCTGTTAGGTGTAATTACCGATGTGAATCTAAATGCATTTGACTGAGAACACAGCCAAATTAACTGCAATGTTGGTATATAACAGCTGTTATTCATTTGACACTTTTGTAATAAGAATTAGAATACTGAAATATGGAACCGAAGCATGTTTCTAATAAATGATTAGGCCATCTACAATGTGTTTTGGTCATTTCTTATGTAGTCAATTTGACTGTTTTCACCCACCTGCTCCAATATTTTCATGGTTTTCTGGCTAGTGAAGTTACATAAGACATACATGGCAACAAGCACCTACTGTAGAGAAAAGCCAAATTTGTAACTGCCAGCAGTACTCATCTTCTACATAAGAACTGATGAAATCTTGTTAAATGCTCAACACAGTTCTTAGAGTTTTTGCAAATCGGAGTTTCTGCATTTAGAATGTAAGAACTCTTAATGAGATCTAAAGTGTATTACCTATCTTGTTTCACATATTTATTTTTGTCTCCTATTTAAAAGAATATTTTTAGTTGGTGTAGAAATTTGTTTTACTGCTAAGGCAGACAGAATCAGAGTTTAGCACTTATTTCCAGAGAACTGATGACAGAAATGTAATTATTCTAGCATGAGGTCAGAAAAAAATTACTAGTGATAAGTGGCTCAAATAGACTACTGGAAAAATAACTAGAACTTTCGACTAATCTAGAGTGTATTCTGGAATTAGAACAGATGAAGCCCACTCTCCAACACTTGTTTGCAATGATCACTCATGCTCTGAATACAGGTCCAGAGACAATAACAAAGTTCTATTGATTTACAAATGATCTATATATAGTGGGCTGACTGTATGTACAAACCTATATTTAAACACTATATGTGGCACATTTTCACCTGCGTAAAATGTGAAGCCAAAAATACTAGGGGTTGGGGGAAGGTATTTGGGTGAGTCAGAGGAGGGATGTGCACTGAGTTCAGAAAGATTATGATTGATAAAGACTGATGCCCAGGGGCTTCCCTGGTGGCGCAGTGGTTGAGAGTCCACCTGCCGATGCAGAGGACACGGGTTCGTGCCCCGGGCTGGGAAGAGCCCATATGCCGCGGAGCGGCTGGGCCCGTGAGCCATGGCCGCTGAGCCTGCGCGTCTGGAGCCTGTGCTCCGCAATGGGAGAGGCCACAACAGTGAGAGGCCCGCGTACCGAGGAAAAAAAAAAGACTTGATGCCCAAATGGCTTTCTTATAATTGCAAAATCAGATTAATCAAAACACCTCTTCTCCTAGGCATTCTAGTCAACTAAGATTTTATTGTAGTGATTATTGCTATTAATCGTTTTCCATGATATGTTCACTGAAATAACTATTATTATTAAGGGGATAACAACATTTAACACTTATTAAGTGCTAACCGCGTACCAAGCAACTGCTAAGAGATTTGTAAGATTTGTACGTATTGTCTCATTTCATTCTTATGAAAATCCTGGGAGGTGGATGCCATTCTTTCCTCTATTTTATAGGCAAGGAAGCTGAGGATCAGAGGGGTTAGGTGAACTGCTCAACACACACACACTCACACACCACATATTTCCACTGAAAAAAACAAGCCTAGAGAACAAAGAGAAAAAGTTCTGATTTTGAATAAACAGATTTCTTGAAATGTTTGCTGATATAGGGAGCAAGGCCATTTAAATAAATGGAATATCAACCAGATATTCTTTTTTTCTTCATAAATAAGGCTTATTAGGTCAATATTTAGTTTTGCATTAGCATCTATGAGCTGCTCACTATCATTTGTAAAATATGCCAGAATGGTGGTACCCATTTTGTCTCAGGAATTTATACAGGGGTAGACAAAAAGTTCAGTCGGGTTTTTCCATAACATCTTACGGAAGAACCTGACCGAACTTTTTGGCCAACCCAATATTATCGGGGGCGCTTTAATACTACTTGGGATCAATTCCGTTATTTATGGGTGTTCTAATCTGTACTACTGGTTACTATAATTTAATGGCTGGGGTATGACATTAGGAAACATAATTTTGATCTATTCAGATTAAAATAATGTAATGTGAAATGAATTAATTCACTTATAAGATGTAAGTATTTTAAAACTTGGAAAACAGAAAAATAAAATTGCTATTCACCACTAATGACAGAGCTTAAATGTTTAGGTTTATTGGTTAAAATTTGCTTATTCGCTCTCAGAAGACTGATTTATCATCAAATCTGACTCAGGTAGCTATCTTTGTCATCATATTAGAAGTAAATAGGCAATTCTAATTTCCATATAATCTTATATAAGGAGGAGCAAAACTGTTCCTGATTAAATAATATTTGCGTAAGAATCACATTTGGAGTTGCCAATTTCAAAACACCCTTTTTAAAATGCACTTCTTTTTATTGCTTCCTCCAAGTCTTTGCAATTAATTTGCTGACTTCCAGAAACGTGAAAAGAGATTTATTCACCAATATTACAAATATTCAGTAAGCTTTCTTCCTTTACCTACAGAATTAATTAATTTATTTTTCATGATCCCTAAGTTAATTATCATCTATATTAATAAAATCAAAGGTTGGAGAACATAGATTATGCCAAGTACTTTGCACAGTTTACATACTATTACACACATTTTAGGGTACATTTATTGATTTAGCATATTTTTGATGCATTTAAATTAGCTTTCTCAATTTTACATTTACATAAATGGTGTATTACTGTGCATGCTTTAATTATAATTATTTGGGAAATGGTGCAATAAATGTTGGTTGGATGAATGAAATAACCTAATATGTCAAAAAACATTAATACATAGTTATATATTGATGAAACCTTGCTGTTCTTAAGAAAAGTCTAGGCCATCAGTAAATCCACTGCTTCCAACTCCCACTGCCTTTTTCTCCATCTCTTATGAAATTTTTCTCTCCTGTTACCACCTTCTTAAACTGCCACAGGTTGAAACTCCTTTGAAGAGAGCATCAGATATGAGCTAACTCCTTTTTTTTTTTTCTTTTTTCACCTTTCACTGTTCTTTTCCAGCTACATCCACCGTGCGTTCACCTTTCCTTTCTTGTATTCTGGCTCACTAACTGGGTGATCCCCGAACAAATTCCTATAATCAACTTGGCTCTCCTCTCCTCTCTCATCGCCTCACAACCTCCCATCTGACTTGAAAGGCTCTTCACAGTCTTTCCAACAGTCTTCCTACTTTTCCAACAGTTTCCCAATTCAAACGCTCCTCTGCCAACGACGACGACGACGAGGACAATGACAACATGAGAAAATATTTACTGAACTTTGAACTATTCATCAGAGACCAATGACATCAACACGTAATGGATAGACTAGAGTATTAGTAACAGCAGTCTCTGTGGGTTACCTCATTTAACCCTCACAATAACAAGGGAACGTTTTACTATTCCATTTTACAGAGCAGGAACTTACGGCACAGAGAGATGAAATACCTCGTCAGAGATTATATGGCTACTCAGTTGTAGATCTGAGACCGGAACTTAGGATCTGTCCTTGTCATCATTTTGATGTACTTCCCTGTGGGCCACTGAACAGATCCTCTGTAAGGCCTGTTGCCTTCCGGGCTGACGTGCACCACTGCTGATGTTAGTCCCATTTACTTGAATAGTCTCGCCCCTGCTTTAGCTAAATATTACCCATCCTTCAACATTTAGTTCAACGGATACATTCAGAGACCATATTTAGCCTTCTCCATGAAGCCTTACATCATTTTACCATATCTGATTGATCTCCCCTTTTAGATAGTTCGAAATGATCTCTATTATTTATCGGTACACTGTTTGCTGGTTCAGCTTTATTACATCTGAAGAGTAGCAGAATATGTCACCCAAAGATATGCCACTTTGGCATAAGGATTATTTCGAGCTGAAGGTAAGCGAGAAGAAGCAGATACCAGAAAAGCTCTCGGCCCTCTAGCTATTTCCTTAAAAGCAGGATATAAATTTGTAAAGGTGTCCCTGTATTACTCTTTACCAGGAATAACAGAAGTTATTCGCCAGAGACTACTCTAGATAGACTCTTATCCATCCAGAAATGGCACCAGAGGAACCTACATAACAATTTACTAACTAGCCCTTATCTTCCATTAGTTCCCCCATATATTTACCTTCCCACTATTTGCCACACTAGAAACTCAAAGTCCTCTTCCTTTGTCTCATCTACAAACTTCTTAAAATGTATTATTCTTTTGCTCAGATGCTATATAAGCCCACGTTCTAACCACCCCTCTGAGTTACTCATCACAGAATGCTGCCAGGTGTATGCACGATGCATGTATTAATAAATCTGTTCATTTTTCTCCTGCTAACCTGTCTTTTGTCAGTATAGTTTACAGGGCCCCGGCCAATGAACAGTTTCTCCTCCCCTACACACCTCTATGACAAAATTGTAAACTAGAGAGGATGGGGACTATGTCTTGAACTTTTTTCTGATTCTCCAACGAGCACAAAATGACTCTTTCATCATCAGCAGTGGCAAGAATATTCTAGGCCCTTTGTTATATACTGTACTTAATTATCTCATTTAATCTTCACTAAAATTATAGGAGGTAAATGTCATTATCCTCCATTACAGATGAGGTAACTGAGGCATGAAGAGATGAAGGAACAGAACAAGGTCATAAAGCGAGTAGGTGGCAGAGCTAGGACTGATCTCCACTTTTTTAATGTACAGACTTTAATAACATTTTAGCCATGCCACTTAATGTTTGCAAATGATGGTCTCTTTAATATATAACCATGTCTTTTTTCTCTTTTACAATTAAAAAAATACTATTTCTTATCATGGCCTTTGACTTTGGATCTCTAATTCTTTCAAAATGGAGCCTTGAAACTTGGCTTTTTTTTTTTTTTTTTTTTTTTGCGGTATGCGGGCCTCTCACTGTTGTGGCCTCTCCCGTTGCGGAGCATAGGCTCCGGACACGCAGGCCTAGCGGCCATGGCTCACGGGCTTAGTTGCTCTGCGGCATGTGGGATCTTCCCGGACCAGGGCACGAACCCGTGTCTCCTGCATCGGCAGGCGGATTCTCAACCACTGCGCCACCAGGGAAGCCCTTTTTTTTTTTTTTTTTTGAAACATGGCATTTTTTTAATGGATTTAACTGAAAAGGTATAATTCTCTGGCTGCTTGCTTTCCATGATATCTTTACTTAATTCTGAGCTCAGCTGATCACATCTAGATTATAGAAATAATCTTTTGTGGTTGCTTTATCCTATTATTCTTCTGAATAATTAGATTCCAGAATATTTCCTCATGATGAATGGATATCATTTTGCATGCCAGATAAATATATATTGTTGTTGTTACTTATTAGCTATATGGGATCACAAGAGATTTTTTAAAAGGGAGGAGTTGGCAATTTTGCTAAGTTGATATAAAACAGAAACTTTACAGAAAGAGTATTTGTGTTTTCAAAGTTGTTTGTAATTTTTCAAGTGGCTTTCTTTACCCAAGAGACTCTTTACTTGACTACCTTTGTTATAGGTCAGAACCCCGGGTTCCAATGGTATGTATCTCTAGTCACATGTGCATGAACTATATCTACAGTTTAAATTATATGTATCTCACAATGGCAATCAAATGTTCTATATCAGTTCTCTTTCAGTGGAAAGTGAAAAACACCATTCTAGTTGGACACATTTAAAAGTTCTCTATGGCACCTCATTCTCATTTCTAACATGGATTCACCTTTCACATAGCTCCATCATGCCTCCTCCCAGGCTCTCAGAATATCTGCAATTAACTTCCACCTAGTTAACAACAGCATCTTTTATAAGATACTAAGAAACTCACCGACACTGAGCTCCATCTTGACACCCAATTACCCAACTCTGTTCTTATTCGTTCTTTTCTGCATCTTTTCATCTTCTTAAGACTATACAATTTCAATGGAAGGATCTCTTTTTTTTTTAACATCTTTATTGGAGTATAATTGCTTTACAATGGTGTGTTACTTTCTGCTTTACAAAAAAGTGAATCAGTTATACATATACATATGTTCCCATATCTCTTCCCTCTTGCGTCTCCCCCCCTCACACCCTCCCTATCCCACCCATCTAGGTGGTCACAAACCACCTAGCTGATCTCCCTGTGCCATGTGGCTGCTTCCCACTAGCTATCCACCCTACGTTTGGTAGTGTATATATGTCCGTGCCACTCTCTCACCTCGTCACATCTTACCCTTCCCCCTCCCCATATCCTCAAGTCCACGCTCTAGTAGGTCTGTGTCTTATTCCCGTCCTAGCCCTAGTCTCTTCATGACATTTTTTTTCTTAGATTCCATATATATGTGTTAGCATACGGTATTTGCTTTTCTCCTTCTGACGTACTTCACTCTGTATGACAGACTCTAGGTCCATCCACCTCACTACAAATAACTCAGTTTCATTTCTTTTTATGGCTGAGTAATATTCCATTGTATATATGTGCCACATCTTCTTTATCCATTCATCTGTTGATGGACACTTAGGTTGCTTCCATGTCCTGGCTATTGTAAATAGAGCTGCAATGAACATTTTGGTACATGAGTCTTTTTGAATTATGGTTTTCTCAGGGTATATGCCCAGTAGTGGGATTGCTGGGTCATAGGGTAGTTTTATTTGTAGTTTTTTAAGGAACCTCCATACTGTTCTCCATAGTGGCTGTATCAATTTACATTCCTACCAGCAGTGCAAGAGGGTTCCCTTTCCTCCACACCCTCTCCAGCATTTATTGTTTCTAGATTTTTTGACGATGGCCATTCTGACTGGTGTGAGATGATATCTCATTGTAGTTTTGATTTGCATTTCTCTAATGATTAAAGATGTTGAACATTCTTTCATGTGTTTGTTGGCAATCTGTATATCTAGTACTAACAAACATATACTCTTAAGTGTAAAATAATATTACAATAAATAACAATAATAATAATAAGTACTTGCCACATATGGGCCACAAATCAAGAACCTAATGGTGAAGTTTATTATTTAATTGATCTATAAATAGAGATATGGTAAGAATATACAAAAAATTAATCCTATTTTAAAGTGTGTCTTTTGCGTTCAGATCACTCAGCTAAGCATTTGCATAAAAAACTTATTTGGATCTATATACTATGCCTTTAATGATGTTTGAAGAGGTCATCAATCAAATCTTGGCAAATGAATATATATACATATTATAGATACAATCAAAATTGGTTCTTTCTTTTTTTCTTTCTATTGTAGGTATGTTTTTAAGGAAATAGTGAAAGCTTGATACATACTTGGGGTGGAGGTCGGGGATGGGGACAGTGTGATGTGGGAACAAGATTATGTTCTTGGCACAAAACTGGACAGACTCTGCCTTGACTCCTTCCTCTTTTCACTATTCACTCCGGAGAGTCTCAAAAGTGTAATCTGGGGGCTTCCCTGGTGGCGCAGTGGTTGAGAATCCGCCTGCCAATGCAGGGAACATGGGTTCGTGCCCCGGTCCGGGAATATCCCACATGCCGCGGAGCGATTGGGCCCGTGAGCCATGGCCGCTGAGCCTGCGCGTCCGGAGCCTGTGTTCCGCAACGGGAGAGGCCACAACAGTGAGAGGCCCGCGTACAGCAAAAAAAATAAAAAAGTGTAATCTGGGAACTTGTGGAGACCTCTGAGATCATTTCAGATCTGCAAGGTTGAAACTATCTTCATAAGAATACTGACACATTTTTGCCTTTTTCTCTCTCATTCTTTCATGAGTGTATAGTGCTTTCTAGAAGCTACATGATGAACGATATCGCATTAGACCGAATGTAGAATCAGGTATGAGAATCAAGCTGTCTTTCATTAAGCCAGATTTTGAAGAGATTTACAATATTTTTTTCTCTTCTTACTAAGTTTTTTGAAGGTGAGATTTTGGAAGATAAAGCTACATTTCATTAAAAAATGTTATTTAACACATAATAGTTTATTTTAATAGAATTAATAAGTAATTACTTTTAAAATTATTTCTTAAATAATTTTATTTACTATGTCTCCACTTAAATTCTAATAAAATAAATGTCAAACATATAACCCAAATAAGCAAAAGGTATTGGGAGGTCCTCAATAACTTTTAAGAGTGTAAATGGGTTCTGAGACCAAATACTTTCAGAACTTCTGATTAATACTTTACCCTGTGATCTCATTCAAACTCATATGTTATAAGATAAATTGTGTCATTAATTAAGGTGAATTTAAACTAGACTAGGTTGGACCCCTAATCCAACAAGACTGGTGTCCTAATAAAAAGAACACCAGGGCTTCCCTGGTGGCGCAGTGGTTGAGAATACGCCTGCCAATGCAGGGGACACGTGTTCGTGCCCTGGTCCGGGAAGATCCCACATGCTGCAGAGCAGCTGGGCCCGTGAGCCATGGCCGCTGAGCCTGCGCTCCACAACGGGAGAGGCCACAACAGTGAGAGGCCTGCGTACCACCAAAAAAAAAAAAGAACACCATGTGAAGAGACAGACGTGCACACAGGGAGAATGCCATGTGACCATCGAATTTATGCTGCCACAAGCCAAGGAACTAACAGAAGCTAGGAGAGAGGCCTGGAATGGGTCCTTCCCTAGTGTCTTCAGAAAGAGCAGGACACTGCCTACACCTTGATTTCAGGCGTCTGTCCTCTAGAACTGTGAGACAATAAATTCCTGTTGTCCTAAGCCATCCAGTTTGTGGTACTTTGTTACAGAAGCCCTAGCAAACTAATATACCCTAACTTTAATCATCAAAAATCAATGATCCCCAAGTCTGTCTGTCTAGTCTAAACCTCTTTCTTGAGTTTCATACGTGCACACACACAATGGCTTCTTAGACTTTTCCCATCTTTACAAGGTTTCTGAAAATGAAACAGTTTCAAAATGTCACTAATCATTGTAACCCTCCTGATGAAGTCTGCTCTATTCTTGAACTGCTTTTTCTTTATGAAGAGTACCACCTTCTTTAATGATTCCTTCCCTTAATTCCCACATCTAAAATCATCAGGGTTAGTCAGTTCTACCTTTTAACAACTCTCTGGTGATGGTTAATTTTATATGTCAGCTTGGCTGGGCCATGGTGTCCAGATATTTGTTTAAACATTACTCCGGATGTTTTTCTGAGGGTATTTTTGGATGAGATAAACATTTAAATCAGTGGATTTTGAGTAAAGCAGATTGCCCTCTGTAATGTAGGTGGGCCTCATCTAATCAGCTGAAGGCCTGAATAGATCAAAAACTGATCTCCCCTGAGCAAGAGGGAATTCTACCAGCAGACTGCCTTTGGACTTGAACTGCAACACTGGTTCTTCCCTGGGTCTCCAGGCTGCCATCCTACCCTGCAGATTTTGGATTTGCCAGCTTCCATAATCACGCAAGCCAATTCCTTAAAATAGATCTGTCTCTGCATATCCACAACCTAGAGAATCTAATACACCTCTTACTGGTGACTTCTGTAACCTCACTACCACTGCATTAGTTCAGGCCACCATCATCTCTTGTCAGGACAATGATAACCTCTTAACCTCTGTTGTCTCAGGCTGTTCCCTTTCCAGTCCATTCTCTATGCTTCTGTCAAAATGATCTTTCTAAGGAAAAAGCATATCACTTTCCCATTTAGAAACATTCACAGGTTTCCCACAGCTCTCAGGGTAAGACCCTTAGCATAGCCAAGTGGATGCACAGTCTGTCCCGTACCTCTTCCAGCCTCTTCTCTCAGTACTCCTTCATGCACATAAGGGAACTAACATTCAGCACAGTTCTACTGACTCCATCACCTATTAAGCGAGAACTTCCTACAAATACTGTGCTCTAGTACTTTTCCTAATTGAGTGAGACATGTCCCACCCAATCCAAGGAGACAGAAAATAATCAGGTTCGGGGAAAGACCTTGCCTTTAACACGGATTTTATGGAGTGGGCGTGAATCAGCAAAGAAACACTAGAGTAAAAAACACCTCAATCTCCACACCTTCAGCATTACAGGTGGGTACCTTAAAGTGTGTGTGTATGTGAGTGTATGTGTGAGTGTGTGTGTGTTTGTATTTGCAAGACCCAAATGTTGCACTGAGATTCTGCCTCACTTATAAAATTGGGGATGTTGGCACATCTGTGTAGTGGCTTATAAGTACTGTTGTGCCATTTTCCCCCGAGTAAATCATAGCCATTTATTAAAAAAATATATATATATATATATTCTTTTTCATATTCTTTTCCATTATGGTTTTTAATAGGCTACTGAATATAGCTCCCTGTGCTATACAGTAGGACCTTGTTGTATCCATTCTATATACTTTTCTCATCTTTTAAAATTATGTTATATTTATTTCCTGGGTAAAAAGATAAACTGCAGTCAATTCCTAAAAAATTTTATGTATTTTAGAGATATGAAGAAGAATGGTATAGATATTATTTCAGAAGATTTGCCATTAAGAGACATTACTACAGAGTAACTGACAACGATTAAAAATACATAATAATAATTAATAATTAACTTTGGCCACAGACTGCCTAGGCTCAGATCTTGGTTCTACTTCTTACTATCTTTGTCAACTTGGGCAACTCACTTAACTTCTCTGTGCCTGTTTCCTCATCTAAAAATGAGACAGTAGCACCCTCCTACTAGGGTTTTATGAGGATTAAATATGTTCAAATGCATAAAATTCCTAGAACAGTTCTTGGTACATAGTAAGTACTATATGTTAGCTGTTGCTGTTGTTGTTGTTATTATTATTTGACAGTGGCATTTATAAGTGCAAAGATTCTATCGCCAGACTACTTAGATTCTAATCTTGCTGTTAATACTTCTATTTGTGTGACCTTGGCAAGTTCCTTAATTTCTATGAGCTTCAGTTTCCTCATCTGTAAAATGAGATAATAATAGTACCTACCTCACAGAGATGTTATGAAGATTAACTTACTTCAAATATGGCACACAGTCAATATTACACAGTGCTTGCAATTTTTAATATCATTATACTTAGAAATAGATGGTCCATATTAATCATATTATCTTGCATCTTGTTCAGATTTTTTGTTTTTCAATTCTCTAACCCTCAGTGGCAAAGGCTATGCTTTTGCGTTCTTAAGTTGCAGCTACCTGGTGCTGATCACTTTTTTTCCTTACCCTCTCTTCTTTAAAAAGAAAACCAAACAAACCAAACCAAAAAAAATCCACCTTTAATATACAGTCATTCTTGCTAACCAAGAAAACAACTTACTTTATACTATGTGGATATATCAGTATTTTGTTTGTAGGCTCACAGCTGGACAAGGTGCTTCTCCCTATTTTTTTTGCAACTTATAATAACAGTGCTGTCAATATCCATTATGACTTGAAATGTTCAAGTCCCCAAGAGAGGGAGTTAATTATTACTGTACTGTCAACAGACATGTGTCAACAAAATAAAATTAGAGCCATAAGGCTCATCTCCCCAGACCAGTGTTTCTCTTTTCATCTCACTCTCTTCTTCTCTTACCACTGCCTCATCCAGAACATAATATGATTTGGTAAAATAAATGAAGAAAAAAAGAGTGTTGCAACAACATATTACCTTGCATTGGTTATCTAAAAGCCTGTGTTCAGTGCAGGATGAAAAGAAATACAGATAATAACATGAAAGACATTTGATACAAGTAACTAATAATATTGTGAATTTTCTACCAAAACCATTATTCACTTTATAATTCAAAATTGTCAATAAGTAAGTGCAATTATTTTGCACTACATACCTCTTTCTTAAAAAACGGAAGCACTTCATACCTTTGTTTATATCAATGAGTTGTTTCTTTTTCTTCTGGCGTTCTAACTTTTCTTGTTCAGCCTTCTCTTTTGCAAGCTTTGCCCTCCTAGTCTTCTCTTCCATTTCTTTTCTCTTGTTGTTTTCTTTCACTGCTTCCTGTACAAATAAAGTTAAACAAAAATTCTTCCATTACACATATATTGGAGGAGTTGTGCAACATTAAAATTCTATACACACACGTGTGGGTGCTCAGAGATGGAAAAGTATTATAGCAGCTTTGAGGTACATTCATATACTTTTGAGAGAAAGAAATAATCGTAAGATAATTCTTCTTGAAAAAAATTATATGTAACTCAGGCTTTAACTGCTATTACCTGGGGTACTAGAAAATTCAAAACATGAATGTTCACAGATTTTTTAACAATAAACATATTGTCTCTGTGGTTGAAATATGAAATAGTTTTGATACATAAGAAAAAGTTTAATAGGGAAATATGGCTTAGCAGGTATTGTACCAATCTATTTTATATTTTCCCCTTATCTGAAAAATGTTTTTTTTAAATTACATGATAAGATTTTTGTAAGAAAAGTGAGATACATTTACAAAATACTTAGAACACTTTGTCTACGACAATGATAGTGGTGGGTGGGTGTGGCAGAGGTGGTCACCATTCCATCTAGTGGCGCAGGGCATGAAACAATCAGCTATATTATTACAGGAAAGAAACACCTGCACGTTTAATAGCTTTTTACATGCCAAGATCTTTAAGAGTGCTGAAGCATATTTCAAGCTATTGTCTGTTTTATTTTGGATAGATTATCTGTGGAACTCAAGGTAATCAGTACATTCCAGTAGACCATATGGGAGAACTCTGGAGTAAATTGTTCTGCTGGACTAATAGTATTTTAGAGAATAGTCATTTTAGAGAAATCACTAATGCAGAGACACACTGACTGTAAGTTCCTTCCATCAAGTTGTTCTGGGTGTTTTTCCTCTTATGATTCATCAGATATACTTCACAGCATGTACCAACTATCTCACAAAATCTATTTTGTTCTAGAAACCCTAAAGAAAAGGACTCAATAATAAGAATACATCTACAAGCCTTGGCCTGGAGGTGTCTATATTGAAATATATTTTCTTCGTATTAAAAGGTAATAATAGTTTTTAAAAGCCTTGAAAACACTTTCAAAAAAATTCTCTTGACTTGCAAGAATTATTGGTACCTCCCCCTTCTCCTGCCCCTGTAACACTAGTACATCTAACATTAGGCTAAGAGCACAAAATAATCTGGCTCTTGCAGACAAACTCAAAGACTACCACTTAAAATAAATTTGAATAATAGAGTCATAATTTTAGAACAGGGTTTCTCAGCTTCAGCACTATTGTCATTTGGGGCGAGACAATTCTTTGTCTTACACAAGACACCCTGTGTCTTGTAAGATATTTAGCAGCACTCCTGACCTCTACTGACTAGATGCCAGTAGCACCCCTCCCCGGTTCTGACAACCAAAATTGTCTCCAGAGATTGCCAAATGTTACCCAGGTTGAGAACCACTAACACAGGGGGTTTCATAGAGATTGGTTTATTCACCCAAAATTGCAAATCGTCTGCTCTGCTGAATCCAGCTTCTTTTTGCAGATGTAGAAACTGGGTTCTGAATGAGTTTAAATACTTGCCTAAGGTCACACATTTATGTAATTGCAAAGTTGGGAAAATAACTCATGTCTCTCTTCTCAGGGTTTAGTGTTTGTTTTAATCTTCGTGGAAGAAAGACAATGTGGATGACACCAAGAGCACAAACAACCAAAGGGAAAAAATAGATAAATAAGACTTCATCAAAACCAAAAACTTTTATCCATCAAAGGACACTGCCAAGGGAATTCCCTGGGGGTCCAGTGGTTAGGACTCGGTACTCTCACTGCCGGAGCCCAGGTTCAATCCCTGGTTGGGGAACTAAGGTCTGGCAAGCTGTGCGGGAAAGGCAAAAGGGAGGAAAAAAAAAAAAAAGAACACTGTCACACTGTCAAGAGAGTGAAGAGATAACCCACAGAGTGGGAGAAAATATCTGCAAATCATATATCTGATAAGAATATATAAAAACTCTTACTACTCAACAATAAAATGACAAATAATCCAACTAAAAATGGTCAAAGGATTTAAAAAGATATTTCTGCAAAGAAGATAAAGAGCCAATAAGTATTTGAAAAGATGTTCAACATCATTAATCACTAGGGAACTGCAAATCAAAACCACAATGAGGTACCACTTCATGAACACTAGGATGGCTATAATAAAAAACAACAAAACGGATAATAATAAATGAAGAATTGGAGAAATTGGAATGCTTTGTATTGCTGGTGTGAATGTAAAATAATGAGTCATCCTGGAAAGCTGTCTGAGTTCCTCAAAATGTTAAACAGAGAGTTATAATATGACACAACAATTCCACTCCTAGGTATATATCCAAGACAAAACACGTGTTCACACAAAAACTTGTACAAGAATGTTCATTAGCAGCATCATTTCTAATAGCCAATAAGTGGAAACAACCCAAATGTCCACCAACTGATAAATGGATAAACAAAATGTGGTACATATATATCCATATGATGGAATATTATTCAAGCATAAAAAGAATAAAGTACTGATACATGCCACAACATGGATGAACCTTAAAATATTATGCTCAGTGAAAGAAGACACCAAAGGCCACATATGGTTATGATTCCATTTATATATAATGTCCAGAATAGGTAAATCCATGGAGACAAAGTAGACTAGTGGTTGCCAGGGGAAGGAGGAGGGGGGAATGCAGAGTGACTGCTAATGAGAATGGGGTTTCTTTCTGGGCATGATGAAAATGTTCTGGAATTATGTAGTGGTGATGGTTGCAGAACCTTGTGAACATACTAAAAACCAGTGAATTGTATACTGCAAAATGGTGAATTTTATGATATGTAAATTATATCTCAATAAAAATTAATATAATTTTAAAAAGTAGATGTTTAAAAAAGGCAGGATTGAAATCAAATTGTAACTTAGAACAAAAAGACAATGTGCAAAGGCAACATACATTCAGGCTCTGATATTAACAAGTTGCATGATCTTTGGTAAGTAACATGAGAGGAGGTGAGTAGCAGAGGAGAGAAGAGAGGTTAATGCTTGTGTACATTTTTTTATCAGTCAAATCTCTGATCTGGTAAACAATCAACCAACATCTGGGTGTGAGGCAGGAGGTAGATGGGCCACTCCCTGCAACCCAGGGAAAGCAACTGGAGATTCGTTCTCTGTGGACCTATACTCCAAGATGAGAATAGCAGGACAATTGAGAGAGGAGGCTGGGCCCTGCCCAGCTAGAAGATAGGAGACCACATTTTTCTCATTCTCGAAGTCAAGGAAACCTTCCCAACTAGAAAGCTCCTTGGAGGTCAAAAAGGGAGGGGGTGCCACCCCATAGTAAGTGATGCCAACTACCCACAGGCTTCTTCTGTAGAATCCATCTTGGCTGAGAGACGCGTGCACACACAGGGGCGGATCCTGAGCCAAATAGGGACTCCGAACCAGGCAAATCAAAAGGACTGGCCAAAGGAAACCCCACCTCAATCTCTGGCCGGGAACCGAAAGCCTGCTTCAAGCCGCTGCAGGCCAAGGCCATCTGAGATCAGGTGGACTCTTCCATTATCAATCTAATGGGCTATTTAGCTGCTGAATGCTGTCATTTATTCTGAAGATGGAAAAAAACTGGTAACTTGCATTTGTATTTCTTCCTTGTTCTGATAATAACAGCTAGTGTTTAATGGAAATTTATTATGTGCCAGGTGTTTTAAGTAAATAACTTCAAATATTTTTAGGAAACCTAGTATTTGTTCTCATTTTACAGATGCTGAAACTTAGGTTGAGGTAGGTTAAGTGAGATGCCCAAGGCTACACAGTTACTTAAGTACCAGAAGCACATATGTTCACTCACATTACCATGATGACTTCCAAGTAGAGTTGTCAGATAAAAAACAGGACACTCAGTTAAACTTGAATTTAGATAAACCGTGAATCATTTTTTTTAGTGTAAGTATATCCTATTCAATACTTGGCATATACTTATACTAAAAAAATTCATGCGGTATGTGGGACACATTGATACTAAAAATTATTCATTATCCATACAATACTTGGGATATATTTATGTTAAAAATCATGTAATATTTGGGACACATTGCTAACAAAAGATTTTTTCATGGTTTATCTAAATTCAAATTTAACTAGGCATTCAGTATTTTTATGTGATAAATTTGGCAATCCTATTCCCAAGACTTGATTTTTTTATAAGCATCCTTTTTATAGACTAAGATTATGTAATGAAGACAGTAGAATAATTATAAAAACACAAGAAAGCCCAAATCTAAACTATATTTTGAGAACAGAAATGTTGATATAGATCACTGATAGGCATTATGTGATTCATGGACTTGAATCATACTATTTCTATAGCATTCTTCACATTTCATTCCTTTTTCTTTCTTAAAAATAGAGGAAAACTAAAAAAATTGTTTATATAAAAATCTGAACTAATGCAATTTGGGGTAGAAGAAAATCAGTCAACAATATCACTGAATCACTAGTAGAGAAATGTGGCATATGTGAATAGGTTAAATTTCTATATGAAAGGTAGACTTGCAACTGGCACTACTAAAACACCATGAATGTAAATCTATAAACAATGAAACAGACCAAGTAATAGGTTCACCAGTTCACACCTTAAACGTTTTAGGAATAAATTTAACTACAAAACAATCACACAATTTGAAATGGCATGTGCAATACCAAAGAGACCGAAACAGAAGAGGAAAATAATTTCTGTGGTTTGGCATTAATAGAAATGAATGAATGCATCTACAAAGGCATATATTTTTCAAGCAACACAGACTGTGGAATAAGATTCAGTTCTGATATCACCAATTCTGTCTTCATGAAGAGGCCTCATGAAGCCCTAAAAAGAACATCCTATTCCTCTTGGTGGTTTCACTCTTTGACTCTGGCTTTAGGAAATTAGGGAATGGGAAACACATGCCTGTTTACTTCTCTCTCCTTAAGAAATAAATTTAAAAAGAGAAAGGGAAATCTTAACTATGGTTTCATATCAACAACCTTTAGTTTTACTAGAGAGCAAGATAGGAAATTTCAAGACTTTGTTTAACTCTCCAAAAAATGTGAAAGCTGATGGGGAGAGAACCCTTTTGAGGGATGGGATGTATTCTTTTCACCCTAATTCCTATAAAACAAAACCCAAATGATTAGAAGAATAAAAGCAACAGGAGCAAATTTGAGCTCAGAATTTTTTTAAAAAAAACCTTTAAATAATTGACTGTGGTTAACAACACTGTATATTTGTTGAGCCTCACTAAGCATTTTAAAATGCTAACTCCTCTACTTCAACATGATTCTCAAGTAAGCGTCAATCATTATTTCTTAGGGTTGGGAATGCCAGCTGATTAGATTCTGTCAATGTACAGAATTGTGTTCTGCTAAAAGGATGCTGCTAATTGAGAAAGTTTTTTGGTAGTAACCTCATACAAGATAAGAAATGTTTACAGAAAAAAAGTCTCAGTTTTACTGGCATATCTATTTTTCAAGTCAGGAAAAAGCACAGAAGGAGCAAAATGTAACAAAAATTGTCTCTAGGATTTACTGCAAAATGTATTCACTAACCTCATTTTAAGTCTCTCACTGATTGTAAGACTCTATTGCCTTACTGAAAAGTATGAATAAATTACAAATCTTATTTCCCTTGTTGTGCATAATTAACAAATGAGACCTATGGACTAAAAATGCCATATACAAAAAAAAAAAAAAAAAGCTCATGTAAATGCTAAGACCTCTCATATATTCCAATTAAGCTTTACGAAATGGATGAAACTGGTTTCGAAAATTCCAAGGGGCTCAGATGCCAGCTTCTTTCATGTCAGGTCTACACAAACCCAGCATCTTCCAACCTCGTGATATTTAAAAACAAAAACTACCTCCCACCAAAACCTTTTCCTTACTCCTGTTGCCTTCAATGGCTTTTTATCCCAGTGCTGACTTCAGAAGCACTTTGCGAGCACTGTGATCTCACTGGAAGCCAAAGTATATTTGAGGGATGGAGAAGTGGACCAATTAGGAAGAAAAATGGATCCTGGAGTCACCTTAACCTGGTTTCATATCTAAACTCCCATCACTTATCCTAAAAGCTGTGTGACCTTGAACAAGTTAGTTACTTCATTTCTCTGAGCTTTAGTTTCCACATCTGTAGAATGGAGACACTACTACTGAAATCGCTTGGTTGTGAAATAGATTAAGGGAAATAATGTTTTTTTTTTTTTTTTTTTTTTTTTTTTTGCGGTACGCGGGTCTCTCACGGCTGTGGCCTCTCCCGTTGCGGAGCACAGGCTCCGGATGCGCAGGCTCAGTGGCCATGGCTCACGGGCCCAGCGGCTCTAGCGGCATGTGGGATCTTCCCGGACCGGGGCACGAACCCGCGTCCCCTGCATCGGCAGGCAGACTCTCAACCACTGCGCCACCAGGGAAGCCCGGTAATAATGTTTATATAAAACACTGAAGACGATACCTGGTACAGAGAAATGCTCGATACATGATGGCAGTGATTATTATGTGTAAAAGAAACATCTGAAAGTTTAAACAGTAAGCACACATGACCTCATGTGTTTTCAATAGTTTATTCTGCACAACCCCCTCCCTCTTTTTTGGAAGACATGAGGATGTGACCCAGGACTAGAAATGTAGCATCTTGACACCATCTACCCTCATAAGCATACTGAACATAATTTATAACTGTACCATATTATTGGCACCTAAGGTAATTTAAAAAATCCATATATATCACCATCACTTGGCACTCATGAAAAAAAACCCTAGAAATTTATTCTTTTCTCTTTTGAGTTTTGGATCATCCTGGGTACCTGTGTGAATATACTTGTCAAGATTGTGATTCATTTCAGTATCGGAAGCTGTGTTAGAAGAGAGTCACATAACCTTAAAAGAATGTATTGGAAATGTCCTGGTGAACAAATTGGCAACATTGGTGCCAGAGGCACACTGTGATCACGCCCCTGAGTGTTTCTTCATACATCAGGGATATTAGAAGGATTCCCAGATGATACTGAGTCAAATGATTTGGCAACAATATAAAGAAACCTGGTACGTATTATATCGAAAATCTTTTTATACACTAAATGTGAGTCACCGAGAGATTATTCTTTAACGAAAACTCAATGAAATCGGTGAAATTCTCTCCACACCTTTTATCAGGTCCTAGGACCTGATCCTCTTTTAGCTTTAATTCAAACAGTGCTTTTGGAGCTTTTTTTCCTTTTACCTTCTTTCTGTTTTACGCTAACCTCTTTAGAATTTGAAATTGTTTCTTTTAATGACCTCTTTTAAAGTAACATAGAACACTTAAAATTTAAATCAAAGAAGTGCTGACCCGGATACTGTACATTTCTATCTTTCTTAGATAGGTATGCTGATTCTAAGGCTCCATTTTTTAATGCGTCTTGTTGATAAGATTTCTAAAGTTTCCCGACCCAGAAATTTTATGCCCAGAGTAAAAATAATGGGAAAGAGGCCTATTTATTTTGTTCCTCTCAAATCAGGACCCATAATCCAAACACTCTGAGTAGAGCAGCATACCCTTGTGAACACAGGATGGCCTTTAGGAGCTGAGAGATCCGGTTTAAATCCTAGCTGCCTAGCGACCATCATACTTTATCACTTTGGGTCACTTACTTAACTGTGTTACGCCTGCTCTGCTGATCTACGAAATAACTGTACTTCACAGTGTTGGTTTGTGATTTAATGTGATATTGCATTGAAAGCAATTAAGCACAGTGCCTGGCACATAGAAGAAGTATGCAGTAAATGGGCTGGTTATTATTATTATATAATTCCACAGTTGGGCAGTACCAGTTCAGGATCTGTACTCCATTTCCTCTAGTCCAGGAGCAGGCTCACATATGCTCATGTGCACTGGGGAGAAGGAAGAGTCCTTTTTGATATGGAAATCTTGCAATATCAGTTAAAACTATGAAGAAATGAAACACACAATCTCTCTCAGACCCCAAACCTTTGAACAGATGACAGAAGTTGCCTTCTTGAGCCATGAGAAAAAAGATACAGATAAAATGAACGATAAGTTTTGGGGGAAAATTCTGGGGTTTATATACTGTATTTGACAAATCTAAGAAACAAAAACATCATAGAACATTTTGCTATGTAGACTAATAATGAAATGCACGCATTGTCTTACTTAAGGTTCAACACACCTTATGAGATTGTGGGAAAAAAAACAGAGGGATGAAGTTTCCTGAGGGAAGGCAGTGGATTTTTTTTTTTTTTTTTTTTTTTTTTTTTTGCTGTTATTGTTTGTTGTTTAACATCTGGAGTTAGTTCTGTCATCTCCCTAAGAAAATGAAGCACATACTCTAATGCCATTTGATGTGGAAATAAGAAGTTTGCTTTTCTTTCTTTTGAGAGTATTTATTTCAGAATGTCACATTCACTTGGTCTGCTTAAAGGAGAATTAGTGTTCACTCAGTCTTCTACCCCAGGCCTCGCGAAACTTTCTTAAACTTTCCCCACCTGACCCATTGGAGGCTGCTGGTCCTGCTGGAAAACCGTCTACTGGAGGATTTCAAAGAGAAGAGAAGATGAACATTATAACCTTTTTGCTGGTTGGGGTTCTCATTTAATTCCAGGCATAACAGGAGGCAAAAAAGGTAGAGATGGAAAGGTGGTCCAGACCAGTGAACTAGGGTTAGAGGAGCAATGTCGTTCCCTTGTCCCAGAAATGTGCTGAGCATGACGATGAAAAGGAAAGGCAATTCTCTGTATGATGCCTTTTCATCATTTTCCAAAAAAATTTTCTTTAACAAAATTCTCCTTCCTTCCCATTTACTCTGCTTCATATAGGTAGATACCTACCACATTCTTTGCTTGAATTGTTCTGGCTGCTAGACATTTCTGCAATTTGCTGCACTTGCCTGTAACCAAGGGTAAGAGCTGCTGGGAAACACAGATCCCAATATATGTTACCACTACTGATGTGTAACTTGGGCCGAGGTCCCTACTTGTTAGTACAAGTGGTGAAAATCCTAAAGAATACCAAAGGTCATAGTAAATCTGGACTCATCTACTCTTTCAGGTCTTTGTCAGTCCCATTTGAGAATGATCATGGCAGGTTACAAATGGGAAGAGACAATGTGAGCCGAGATGAATTTTTCAGCATTTGAACAAAGAACTGAACTACCAGATGATTATAGAAAAACCTACATAAGATGGTAGCAGTGATTTGGGCACAAATTGTATGGCTTTCCATTAAAAAAAAGGAAAGAATCCTATTCAATTAACATCAAACAACTTTAGACGTTCCTTTTCTCGAGTTTCACTGTGTTTAGAGGGCATGTTGGATTGAAGGAGTCATGACAAATGCTCAGGGCAAAGAATTTTCAGCTGCAGCAACCACACTGAGAGTCAGTACCTTTGAAGACTCTATCAGCACCGTAATACCTGCTAAACTTTTTTTCTTTCCCAGATATTTCCACTTATTACAGTGCAAGCGACCTATAAAATTCCTCTTATGCAAGATCTCATGAATACTTCATCAACCAGTCAACTGTGATTGTAACTGAGAAGTCTAACTTTCTCACTGGGGTAATTGAAACCTTGATTAGCTTGCTCGAGTGCTTAGGTGTCTCAGTTATAGACACCGCACATATGTACTAATACTGTAGTTAGATGGAGATTTAAGTTGTGTTCACTAACCTAAGTAACTATGGTATGAATCACAGAGATATAGGCTACATAACCAAATCAAACAAAATAGATATTTTCTGCCCTCTTAGATTCCAGAGATGCTACATTCCTTCCTTCCTCGACTACACTGCCCTCTCCCACCCTTAATTTTTACCTTCCCCTAAAGCTCTGTCCTCAGCTCATTCCCCCTCCTTCCTTCCTCCTCCTTTCTCTCAGTCTGTTTGTCAGAGAATTCCTACTCAGAGTTGAAGAAAAAAAAGCCCTTCCAACAGCCTACAAGGCTTGACATGATCTGGTCCCCCCCTACTTGTCCTGGGTCATTCTGTTCTATCCCCGCTGGTCAACTTCCCTCAGAGACTTTTCACTTGTGTTCTCTCTGTTCTCAGACAGGGCTACAGAGTCTCTGCTTCAATGTCTCCTAATCAGTGAGGACTTCCCTGACCACCTTACATAAAATAATCCCTAATGAACTTCCTAGCTCCGTTTTTCCCTACTGTAGTCTTCCTAACATAAAAGGTCAAAACCTAGTTAAACTTCAGATACGTTTCTCGTTTTCTAAGAACTGGAAGCTGGAGTTCGTCGATTTACATAATAATAGTTTTCAGCCTGGGAATTCTCAAAACATGAAATTACTAAGAACCTCTCTACACATAATTCCCTACACATCTCATATTTCTTTATTGTGGAAAATCTGAGTGGCCTTGAAATAAGCATCATCCCCCTTCGAATGGTGGGTTTCTTTCCTAATCATCCAAAGGTTGTGGTTCACTGACCTCTACATTTATTTTTTTAAAAATGCCAATGCTTAGTGTTTCTGAGGGCTGAAATCCATGACATTTGTCACAGGGACATAGCGCCACACTCTGCAGTGAAAGTTCACTTGTGTAGAGATGAGTGTTTACATAGAACCTCCAAGGTTAAAAGAAAAGATGTTTTCTAACTTTGAAAAGGCGATCTTTGCTTTGAATGAGACATTTGCATGATCCACACACATTCATAACACACAGCTTTGCCAGTGATCTTTTGGTTTAAGACCAAACTGTCTCAGGTTCGGGAGGAAAGTTTCGATGAAAAGTTCCTTGAGTTTATTTGTATAAATGACTCCCTCTTGGCAGAGGGGAGACTCATAGAAGAAACTAATCTGCTGCAGGAGAGGAAGCCAGTTAAGTGGATTCCAGTACGTGTTCACTAAAGCAGCCCTCTCTTGTATTCAGCACAACCAGCTTACTGTTCAGCCTCCTTAGGAAACAAGTAAAAAATTAATGCATCTTTCACATGCTGTACATATCAGGAGGTTTGACAGACAAACAGATCTTTGCACACTAGTGTGGTCGTGAAGAGAAACTCAAAGGTAAATTATTCAAAATGAAAAGAAGGAAGAAAAGAAGACTGTTATGTGCAAATCTCCTTGTATATTAAACTTGCAGTTGGTTACAAAGTGGTCATGCACCGATAATGAAGGCTGGATGTAATCCCCAAGGCCTTCTTTTAAAATTTGCCTTACATCTGCAAAAACATGGGATCTGAAGTTGGAGGAAAAACTGCTTCTCCCGTCACAGTCCATTAGAATGCTGAACTCTGATTAGCTAGAAGTTAATCGACAATCTGGAGCATGGAAGAGGTTTTCAAATGCTGCAAGTTTCTGAGACACATTTTTCTTAGCAGGTATTGGAGTATCCCTCTTTCCATCTGGGAAAGAAAAACAATTGAGTTTGACATGCCTCTATGGACCTCGACTTGATTAAAATCTACAAAGCGCTTTGGGCGCCTATAGGAAGTTAATCTATAGCTTAAAAAACATTCTATTTTGAACCAAAGGAACAAAATAAAATTCTGAAGTGACTGATAAGATATTTTAATGGGAAAGCATCTTGTGGAGGGGTGGGTGGGGGGAAAGGGCAAAACAAGTGGTATGTTACAGCTCTGAGAGCTGAGTTTACAGCCTTATGACTGTCACCATCTTAGAAGATGCAAGAGGCAGCACAATCAATTAGGTTTTTCATGAGACCAATTTGGGTGGGTTGAAAAGCAACTTGGAGACTTGGAAAAGAATATCAGATTACCTTGACAAGTAGAAATATACACTCAGAACAGGAAAGACGCTCAAGAAATGCTGCTCCAGTCCTCTGCCTGTGAATAGGGTTCCATGACCTCCTGCAGAAACCTATGCTGATACTTAATCACTTCTAAGAGGAAATACTTCCTGATGTCTAATTAAAAGCTGTTGGTTTCTTAAGCCCATTATCTTGTCTATTGGCTGCTGAGAAATAGAAACCTGGTCAATATCTTCCTTAAAAAATTCATCACGGAGGTATAACGTGTCCCCAGGAAGCACTGTGGTGCCTGAGTCCCACAAAAGTAAAGCTGATCCTCAAATGCAATGTGGGGGAATTTCTGACTTTGTAGGGTAAATGCTGGGAAGAGGGATGGGCTAAGAGAGGACCTTAGGAAAATTAGTTTGGACTCCAAATTAAGCTGCTCAACATCATTTTCTAAAATAATAAGTCTCGGGCTTCCCTGGTGGCACAGTGGCTGAGAGTCCACCTGCCGATACAGGGGACACGGGTTCGAGCCCTAGTCTGGGAAGATCCCACATGCCGCGGAGCAACTGAGCCCGTGAGCCACAACTACTGAGCCTGCGCGTCTGGAGCTTGTGCTCCGCAACAGGAGAGGCCGCGATAGTGAGGCCCACGCACCGCGATGAAGAGTGGCCCCTGTTCACCGCAACTAGAGAAAGCCCTCGCACAGAAACGAAGACCCAACACAGGCAAATATATATATATATAAATAAATAAAAATAAAAATAATAAAAAAAAATAAGTCTCTCATACAGAGTCCTCTCTATAAATTTAATAATGTTTAGGTTTTCCCCTGGGTCTTCTCTCCTTGTTGGACATTATTTTTAAATTATAGGTTTCTCCATCCTCGTATGTATGTCTCTCCCACCCCCAAAAATGAACCAAGCTGGGAAAAAAATACCCTAAAAGATGGGCTAACCAATATCTAGAGTAAGGCTATTCCCAGTTTTCCATGCTCTAATTCTCGCAACATATCATAGCATTTGTTTTATAACATTTTAAGGTGCAACTGTAAACTTGTAAGATTGGTTCCAATATATCTGTTGAAACCAGGAATCCCATCCTTCAAATGGCCACCTTGGGAAGCCATAAACTTATTTTGGTGAGGACCATTACTCTGTGATTGAAACTCCTCTTTCAGAATTGAGCTCTGAATCAAATAAAATCAGTCTCATTATTTTAGATCCGCAATATTTTTGACCAGAGATTCTGTTACCCAGTTCGATCATACATCTTATTCATAAAACTTGGCTCGATATCACTTTTGGCTGATTTCAAAAATCAAATCTACCTTCAAATTGCAAAGATTTAATACTCCTGAAAAGATCTAAAGCACAGGCCACATAACCCTTAGGACAAATCTAAAACAGGCATTTACAAAATATTTTGGGAAACATCATTATCTTTCTTTTTTTTCTTTTAAATAAATTTATTTATTTATTTGTTTTTATTTTTGGCTGTGTTGGGTCCTTGTTGCTGTGCACGGGCTTTCTCTAGTTGTGGCAAGCGGGGGCTACTCTTCACTGCGGTGCGTGGGCTTCTCATTGTCGTGGCTTCTCTTGTTGCGGAGCGTGAGCTCTAGGCACGTGGGCTTCAGTAGTTGTGGCACATGGGCTCAGCAGTTGTGGCTCGCAGGCTCTAGAGTGCAGGTTCAGTAGTTGTGGCACATGGGCTTAGTTGCTCGGTGGCATGTGGGATTTTCCCAGGCCAGGGATGGAACCCATGTCCCCTGCATTGGCAGGCGGATTCTCAAGCATTGCACCACCAGGGAAGCCCTGTCATTATCTTTCAATTAAGATAACAATGTGGGTAAAATTCCTTTGACTCTACATATTTCTGGTCTGTCTTTAAAAAATAGTCATACCGGGCTTCCTTGGTGGCGCAGTAGTTAAGAATCTGCCTGCCAATGCAGGGGACATGGGTTCGAGCCCTGGTCTGGGAAGATCCCACATGCCGCGGAGCAACTGGGCCCGTAAGCCACAACTACTGAGCCTGCGCGTCTGGAGCCTGTGCTCCACAACAAGAGAGGCCGCGACAGTGAGAGGCCTGCGCACCGCGATGAAGAGTAGCCCCCGCTCGCCACAACTGGAGAAAGCCCGCACACAGCAATGAAGACCCAACGCAGCTAAAAATAAATAAATAAAAATAAATACCTCATCTTAAAAAAAAAAAAAAAGTCATACCTCATATACTGCTGATTCACGATTAGTACTCTAACACTAAGAATCAAAAACCTTTTTCTAGTGAATTTATGCATGTTCTTGTGTCTATGCTGTCTGCTTGATGCCCTTAATTATTTTCTATTTGACTAATTCCTAACTGAACTTATTTCTGAGGGAAGATATACATCAAAAAAATGTTCATATATATATTAAATTTGCATATATATATTAAAATTTATATATATATATAAAAATTTTAATGAAGTGTTAGAAATTCCTCTGGACTTATTGCCATTGATAATTTTTCTGTCCTTTTGGTGATGGGAAAGACAGGGAAAGGAAGAAAAGGCCCAGGAAGCAAAAAAGCTAAGGCAAATGGAGCCTTATGTGCACCCAGTGACTTGTACCTTCTCTGAGAAACATTAAACTTTCATTGTGTAACTACCATGTATGGGGTCAGCGAAAGTATCACAGACAAGGCTCTTGTGCTTCTGGCACTTAGGGGTCATCCAAAAAAGCACTAGAGTGTTAGTCCTCTTTCAGTCAATCTCCTAGACTGTCAGTTGAAAGAGTATTCTAGAGTCTAGAGTCTAGATCCTATTTTTTTTTCCAATCATCATTGAGAATAAATGTCACATGGGAGGGAATTAAATTCTTTGCGAATAAAGATTCTGTCTTGGACTAGCAAGGCACCGATTCTTTCACAGAAGTAAACGAAAATGGTTTTGCTCAATTTACTTCTCACAAAGCCATCTTGATTGCCAGTCAGAACTCTGTGCTCTTCTAAGAAGAAAGTGATTGTTTGATGAACTGTTGGCCCAATTCCAGGATATTGACAGAAAGATGTCCTTCCAGTAATTTTGGGATAGCACCTTTCCCTTTATTGATGTCTGAACAATCAGGGTAATTTTCATACATAGAGAAACATATATAACACTAAACAATGACTGGAAGCCAAGCAACACAAATAAAAAAAAGCAAAGCTGATGAGGCACAGAAAAGCATGGCAAGACGGCCCCTAGAGGTCACAGGGTTCCTGCAGTGAACCTGACACTTCCATGCTGTATTGTTGGTAAGGGAAATGTCATTTTCATTAAGTAGAAGAGAGAGAGCATACCTCTAAACCTCTCTTCCCTCAGATTAAATTGGAGACCCCAAGGACTGCTTCCCTAACCATGACATCAAGATACGCTCATCCTTTTTCATATATGTTAATATATGTTAAATATGTAACATGGATTCAGATAACCAAAGATTTCCTTTATGTACGTTTGCTTCAGTCTTGGCTTAGTTTAACAGCATCTGAAAGGGCAGGCCCTGTGTTGGTTTAGTTTGCTTCACGTATGATATATTCAGACAAGCACTCAAGTATAAGCCGAACAGAGCATCTAATACAAAGGCGGCATGTAATAAGTATTTCTTAATTGATGAAGACAGTGATGATTAATTTAGTGTAAATACTAGCTTAGCACGTGTGATAACATTCTGACTTAGGTTTATCTCTTTTGACAGTTTGGCCTTTTTTAAAGAGCCGTGCTTAATGTATGGGAGGAACAACTCTAAGGGCAGAGACAGATTCACCATGAAGCTAAATGAAGCAAAAGTATCAGTACCCCTCACTTGCATGGGGTGGGGGAGGGGCGCTGGCAACGTGTTCACCTGCCCATGTGTTTTTGTGAAGCTTGCAAAAGAAAACTATTTTCATATTCTTTTTCCTAAATGGATCATCCCAATTTATATAAACTCAGGCCTCACAAATCTGGATCTTCCTTTGTTTAAGGGATATATAAAAACCTGAGGAGAACTCTAATGAATAATAAGGGAAATGCTGAAAGTTTGGGAAATGCCAAACTACGAACCAAAAAAAGATGGATAACTAAGCTCAGGGAAGACAGGATTAAGGGATATAACTCTATCCGTGGACATGGATATAACTCTATCCATGGAAGTGGATATTTATTTAAAGGACAAAGCTTATCTGATATCTTCCAGATTTCCAGAAGCAGAATAACAGTGCCTGCGTTTGAGCTCAAAGAAGATAAACTCTGTTTGAGAATTAAACAGAATTTTATAGTAAGAATGGCAAAGCAGTGGAACCAAGTCAAGTTATGAACCTGTTTTCTCTAAAAACCTATTTGAAGAATAGCTATTTAGCTGTTAAAAGGCTCTGGAAAACATGCCAGAAGGCTGAGTTACGAGATAAACCTACAGGGAATTCCTCACTTTCTATTCTAGGATATTTTGGCTCTAGAAGTATGTATGTCTGAGTCAGTAGTTCATAAAACAGGAAAAATAACATGAATATCTTGTTATTCAACCCCTTGAATCTGGGGTTGCTATAGCCAGAAAGAGTTGATCTGTGAAAATACCTGAAAATTAAATTAGTGTGTGGATCACTTCACAATTGGGTTTGGATAGGATATAGGGCAGGACCAGGGTATCCTGCTTTAAGATCCTCTTTTCAAAGGGAGAAATAATAAGGACATTGTTATATGGTGGTGATTGTTTTCTGGGAAGCAAGCCATTCCATCTGTATACGCCCATTGCAGCTACATTCCACAATGTAAAACCCATCCCACTTGTGATTATATCCTTGATCATGACCTAGATTTGGCCAAATATCACTGCTTCCTTACTGATGGAAATATCCTTTTCTTACTATGCTAATGATCTACTGCCCTCTCCTTTACCTCCTTCCTCCCTGGATACTATGCCATTATTTATAGAGGAGTTTTCTGGCTTCATCATGAATCTTCTGCTTAAGTTGCCTTACTTATTGGTATAGAGGGATTTTGCCATTAAGCCTGACATGTTGGACAAATAACTTACTAGGGGATTTAGGGAGTTTACAGACACACTGGATTTTATTTCCTGTACAAAACTTTGCAATAATAAACGTTGTGTTTTAGATTTTACTTCTTTCAGTGTGAACTTCTGTATAATGCCTTTCTGACTCACAGATACTCTACTACAATGAAATCTCAATGTTACTTTCTACATACTGTGCATGTTTATGCTTAAGTACTATAAAGGTAAAATACAACACTATGATATATTTAAGAAATTTAATATGACTAAATTTTATCCTGTAAAACGTAACGACTATTTTTCTTCTTTTAAAATGCAGCAACTCCCCTACATAAAAGCTTTATTCCCTTCAAAGGGTTTTTGAAGATGGCAAGACTTAGAGAAAGGTAGAAAGATCAGGTGTGTGTTTGAAGAATAGTCCTTCTGTAATGATTTTTACCATAAAGAGAAAAACATCCTAGAGACATAAGCAGGGGAGTAGCTGGCCATGGATAAATAATGAAGATTTAAGGGGTCATAGTCAGTCATAAGGGAACAGTAAATCACAAAGTAATGCTGACAAATGAGAGGCTGGATACTAGAATGTACAAATAAAACAGTAAACATGAGGTACTTCCTGTGCCTTTGGATAGCTCACTAAAGAGTTATATGTACGTGGAAAATATAGGTCACTTTGGGATTTCACAATGATGAGTGATGGGGTGAATGCAGATAAGTTTAAGTACTTCAGTCAAATATTTGCTGAATCAATGTTAATGAACAGTCAAAAGAATCATTAAAATAATGAAAGGTTTTGGAAAAACTGGCTGAGGAAGGCCAGGGGAAGGGGAAGGAGACAGCTAGAGGGCTTTGAAGCATTGAATACAAAAGACATTTATTATTAGATGTCTAGCACAGAAGGAGTGCGATCACCAGTTACAAATATGGTTACGGATCAATAAATATCTGCTGGTGACTATGTGCCACACACTCTGCTGTGTGACAAAAATTCACAGACAGGTGAGATACATTTATTCCAGAGGAACTCACAGCATAAAGGAGAAAGCAGGTCTGCACACCACCAATTATAATGAGCGCAGTGTGACATCACACTGACCACGTGATGGAAGCATACAAACTAGGGAGTGATGAATTCTCCTTGGAGTTGAGGAGGAGAGATTAGGAAAGATGTAATGGAGAAAGTCACCATTGAACAGAGTCTTGAAGGAAGAAAATGATTCCACCAGGTGAAAGGATGATGGTGCACATGATGGCATTCTGAGCAGAGGAAAAGAAGAGTGGTTGGGGGCAAATTAGACTGCCAAGGGTTTCCAAATGATAGTTTAGACTTTACTGTCACTCGTGGGCGGCCATTAAAGGTCTGAGAAGATGGGTCTCCCAGTGAGACCTAGGTTTTATTATTAGTTTTTAAATTTTTAAAATTGAAGTACAGTTGATTTACAGTGTTGTGTAAATTACTGCTGTACAGCAAAGTGACTCAGTTAAACATATATATATATATATATATATATATATATATATACACATTCTTTTTCATATTCTTTTCCATTATGGTTTATCACAGGACATTGAATATAGTTTCCTGTGCTATACAGTAGGACCTTGCTGTTTATCCATTCTATATATACCAGTTTGCATCTGCTAATCCCAAACTCCCAGTCCTTCCCTCTCCCACCCGCCTCCCCCTTGGCAACCACCAGTCTTTTCTCTATGTCCCTGATTGTGTTTCTGTTTCATAGACAGGTTCATTTGTGTCATATTTTAGATTCCACATATAAGTGATATCATATGGCATTTGTCTTTCTCTGTCTCTCTTACTTCACTTAGTATGATAATCTCTAATTGCATCCATGTCGCTGCAAATGGGAGACCTAGGTTTTAGAAAGAAATATCTTGCAGTGGTATAAAGATGGTTTGGAGGGTACTAAGTCTGAAGTCAGGATGACTGAAAAGATTACTGCAGGGGAGAGACAACAAATACCAAAACTAGGGCAGTTGAAGTGACTGCGATTCAGACAGAATCAACATGAACTTGGGGTTGAATAGATGTAAATGGTGGCAGAGAAGAAGATATCAAGTCGTATAATTAACCAAAACAGAGAATATGTTTATTTAATTAACAGAAGCAGAGAATATGTTTATTTAATTAACCAAAACAGAGAATATGTTCATTAATTAGTTATATAATTAACCAAAACAGGAAATTGGGAATAGATGTAATGAGTTCCATTCTGAATATGCTGAGTTGGAGACAGTTGTGGGAAATCTAGTTGGAGACATCCAACAGACAATAAACTTGAGGTTAGAGCTGAAGAATAAGATCACAACTCAAGAAAGAGTAGAAACCGTGAGAATAGATATGAACTGCTCAGGAAAAATTATGTAGGACAAAGGGTAGACCCTTGGTAATGCTCACATTTAAGATTGAAGGACGGGGATCCAAAGGAATAGATTGTGGAGATATTCCTACTGAAAGTCAAAACCAAGAAATCCTGCCCACGTTATGACAAAGGATTGCTCTACTGATCGGGATACGTGTGTATCATAGTATAAGGCAGAGGAGGGGGAAAATCAGGAGCATAAAGCAAATATTGTATATCTAATATACTATAGGCACCAAAATGACACAGAAGTACAGTATCTTTCGCCTCCAAGGATACAGAAGTAAGTTCAGAACTATTGGCTAAGCAAGACTTGGGTCTCACTAAGGCTTGTAAAGCAGTATCCTGCTGAGCATGCAAGATGAGGGCAGCAGTTCTGTCTCAGGGGCAATATATAAAGACATGAATGTCACCTGGAAAGGAAAGGGAAAATTAACAGTCCAGTTGATACCACATCTCTTCTAGTGAAACTCCTAATTCCCATCTTCTCTAAAAGCTAACCCCTCTTAAGGAGGGACTGCATTTGAAAGTTAAAACACAAGAGACTGTATCTGTTTTCTGTGATTTTCCTATCAGAATCTCACCTCCACCCCCTTGTTTGCATGTGCTATATTAAGGGTCAGCAAGCTTTTTCTGTAAAGGGCCAGATGGTAAATATTTTCAGCCTTGTGGATCATATGGACCCTGTCTCAAAGACTCAGCACCACCATTGCCATCATAGAGTGAAAGCAGCCACAGACAATACAGAAACAGAGGAGCTTGGCTGTGAGCCAACACAACTTTATTTACAAAAGCAGAGGGCAGGCTGGATTTGGCCCCTGGGTCATAGACTGCTGATCCCTGATCTATATCACGGGGGAAGCCAATACCAGAGGATGCCAATCTGAAAAACACAGATCATAGAGCTGGATTATGAGACCAAAACAGACAAGTTGAGTTGTGGAATGTCCTTGATGGGGAGAAAAAATCTTAGACCTAGAAAGATTAGGCAGCCACTTACATGATGTTCTTTCAGAGGCACAAGAAAGGCTGCCTTTCTCCCCAACATTTTCTCTATCAGCTAGCCATGCTGCAAGAAGTTCTTGACAGCAGAATTGCTCTGCCAGATTAAGGCACTGTCCTGAATTTAAAGGGCATGCATGTAGTGGAGAATTGAGTGACACAGTACTGCATTAGTTTATCAGATCAATTAGCTGACAGCTGGCAGAGAACAAGGACCAGGGCGAAAAGAATCCAAGATGAACTCGATGTCTTTGTAAGTTCCTTAGAATTTTTCACTTTTTTGGCACTAAAAATATGCTTTTACTGTACTACATGCTTTGCTATACATCCCATCTTTTGTCAGAGCTCCTGTCTGCTTCTAGGTAAAGATCTCTGTTTGCATAGCCTCCATATTTCAGATGACAAGGTTATAATTATTTAATTGAAATGATAAAGGCCTTGGGAAGACTCTTTCTCTCAAGGGGGGCAGAATTCATTTTTATTTCTCCTGTACCACATAAGGATGCACAACTTATGAAATAGTTAAGGTTTATATCAAAAAAATCATCTAGGGCTTCCCTGGTGGCGCAGTGGTTGAGAATCCGCCTGCCGATGCAGGGGTCACGGGTTCGTGCCCTGGTCCGGGAAGATCCCACATGCCGCGGAGCAACTAAGCCCGTGAGCCATGGCCGCTGGGCCTGCGCGTCCGGAGCCTGTGCTCCGCAACGGGAGAGGCCACAGCAGTGAGAGGCCCGCATACCACAAAAAAAAAAAAAAAAAAAAAAAAAAAAAATCATCTAATTGTAACTAGTGAAGTCTTCTAAACAAGAAAACTCAGTGATTCCTATACTTACAGAAAAAGTTATAGTGCTAAAATCTAAGTCTTAATTTAAAATACTGTTTGTACAAGGAACTTTAAGGCTGAAACCTGTCAGCCATTGCCATGTGGCTTTCCCATTTGGCACATTATTTTTTCTTTCCATTGCGTTTATTATGTTGTAACACATAATTTTCCTAATAATAATGTTTATAGTTTGTTATCTCACTTTCCCCATTACAAGTCAAATTTCATGAGGGCAGAAATTTTAGTAAACTAAAAAGTGCCAGTAGCTAGAATAGTATCTTTAATTCAGTGGGAACTCAGTAAATATTTGCTGAATGAATGAATGAGAAAAAGCAAGCAAGCAAGATGGAAAAGCAGAGCTGTCTTGTATCAGCATATTCCAGCTAAAGACAGAAAACAAACAAAGAAGGGTACCTTGGAAATAAACAAATAATCTTTTCTATTTAAAGTTCTATTCCCCAAGATTCCTTTTAAAGCTATTTAAATGAACCCAAGTGTGCATTTCACAAAAAACATCTCCTTCATTTGTATTTTGCGAATTTGGAACTTTTGGCAATTCAAACAATGCTGAGCAGCAATGTACTTTTGGGTTGTCTATTTTATAGATACCTTCCAGGCACTTACAAAAGTATTCGAGCAACAATATCTACATACGTAAGCAGTTATAGTTACAGTAATAGTTATAAATTGATTTGCCCTATGCATTAAAGCCTGTTGCCTAAAGGATTCTCTAAAACATATTTGGCCTAAATAATGCTTAAATGTAATAAAAATGTATTTCTATGAAAATATTATATGCTTTAGACTTTTAATATAGTATGAAAGAATAACCACATAATTATGATGTATTAAAGAAGCTTAATCTTAAATTGATTTTTTATTTATAAATCTTGTATTTTAAACTAAGGAGCAAGTACTTGGGCAAATACT
This sequence comes from Kogia breviceps, assembly GCF_026419965.1. NCBI lineage: Eukaryota > Metazoa > Chordata > Mammalia > Artiodactyla > Physeteridae > Kogia > Kogia breviceps. The sequence goes on from NC_081330.1 coordinate 47,946,814, forward strand.
TTCTTAGAGATGTCATCTGATGCAGGAGAATGGCTTCTAACACTAAAAATAATTAATCTTTAAAATAAAGTTTCCAGGTTGCAAGGGACATCAACCCATATCTCCCATCTGGTGATTACAATTGGTCATTACAGTTATATTTATTATTTCATCCACATTTTAGTTTATCATCTGTCTAGCTCTTCTGAATCACTGTTGCTTTATTTGTCTCTAATGTACATGAAGCTTGTTTCTTTTTCTTCTAGACCAAAGACAACTGAGCAAAAACAAATTAGACAATATTCCAAACTATACTGTCTCCATATAAACAAGTTTGGCTCTTTTATGCACTATTAGTGAAATCTGAAAAAAATAAATGACTTCAACTAAACCATCATAGTGAGTAATCCACTAATGTGAACACAGAATTTATAAGATCCTGAAGAATAATAGACTTTGAAATTCTTCCAATTCAAAATGCCAGGATTTAAACGAATGACTGGTCTATTCCCTGGCTTTTCGGGAATACCATACAGTCTCTGATTTGCCTAAAAGTCCTATCAAGAAAATCAGGACATTCTGATTATTGTGAGACCAAACACTTGCAGAAAATAAAATCAAAACAGTTATATGAGCAAAAATAGAAACTGTTTCATCATCAGGATTATAACATGTTTTAGATCTGAAAAAAAAAAGGGCTTCAAAGACTGTATTCTATGACTTTGAAATTTGATTCAAGGAGAGAATGAGAGGAAACAAAAGGAAAACATATATATTTAATATATAAATATAGATAGATATATTTAGAAGGATATTTGGTCTGACTTCAAATCATACTATTACTTTTGTGAAAGGTTGTTTTTTTTTTTTTTTTTTTTTTTTGCGGTACGCGGGCCTCTCACTGCTGTTGCCTCTCCCGTTGCAGAGCACAGGCTCCGGACATGCAGGCTCAGCGGCCATTGCTCATGGGCCCAGTATGTGGGATCCTCCCGGACTGGGGCACGAACCCGTGTCCCCTGCATCGGCAGGCGGACTCTCAACCACTGCGCCACCAGGGAAGCCCATGTGAAAGGTTTTTGTGATTAAATTACAACTCCTTATAAAATTAATAGTTTGCATTTGTTAACTAAAAGACAGCCTAGCTGAGGTAAATAATGGTTCTTAAATCAAAATGTACAGCAGAGACAAGTAGCAGAAGGTTTATGAAGCACTAGTGTGAATGGGCCCAACTGGCAATTCACCAATTACCAATTGCCACAGGCAAGTTTAATGAGGGTATTATGTAAAAACAAAAAGAGAAAGCAAGACCACACTGGTCTATTTACAGGTAATTTCCAATAGTCAGTGATGGCTAGCATGGCACCAAAGACCAGGTATTTTGAAAAAGGCATCATGAAATGAGCTAATTAATATTTTAAATCACAACTGAAGGGAAAACCAATGGCACTATACACTAAATGCTGATGATTATATACATAGAGGCATAAGCTGCTAGGAAGTACAAGTAAATATACACTTAGGGCTTAAAATTTCACAAGACTTTTTATTATTATTATTTTAAGAAAAATATAATCACAATTTAAATACATATGTACTTGCACAGACAAATGTTTGGAAGAATATATGGCAAGCTATTGATATTATTTCTGGGTAGTAGGAGTTCAGCTAATTTTTTTTTCTTTTTTGCCTATGGTTTCTAATTTTCCTACAATGTACATGCATGATTTAAAAATTTTACAAGTCATATGAACCAGAACATCTTTCAATGATACAGAAAATATCAGTAATTAAAACAATACTTTACAGTGATCAAGTCAATAATTGAAATTATTAATATATTAAATTGATGTGACAAATAGATGCATTATTAATTTATCTAGTATAAATTCTGCTTATTAATTTGAGTCACCTCGCATTGTCTTCCAAATGAAAATTGAAAAATATATATATTTAGCAGATAACCCTAAAGCCGGGTTTCTCAATCTTGGCAAGGATTATTTCTTTGTTGTGAGGGACCGTCCTGTACATTGTAGGATATTTAGCAGCATCCTTGGCTTCATCCACTAGATGCTAGCAGCACTTCCTCCATGTTTGTAACAGCCAAAAATGTCTCTAGACCTTGCCAAATGTCTCCTGGGAGGCAAGATCATCCCTGGATAAGACCCACTGCCCCAAAGTTACACCAGACAAGTCAGTCTTTAAGTAACTGATTTTGCCCTAGATAATCTGCATCGATTAGCCTATTGCTCAGGATGGCTGTCAGTCATAAGAAGTAATTGAAGCTTGGTTACTGCTGTCCAACCATATGATAGATAACATTTAGATCATAATAATTACCTGAAAGCTGCTTCCCTGGAAATGAAATAGCTGTCTTTCCACTTTGAACTCGGCATGGAAAACTAGGAAATATACATGTTTACCACTATACATAAACACCAAATCAGCTGGGGGAACAAAAAAAGGAAGGACTTCTTTAAATGTGAAAGGCTGCAGTACACATGTCTCTTCTTTGAAGCCTTCCTTAAATCAGCCAGAACAAATGCCTCTCTCCTCTGCTCTCTCACAAGCCCTTTGTATATATGTATCATTTTATTATCAGAATTTGTTCCTTTGACGCCCTTTTCCAGTAGAATGTGAGGTCTGGACAGCGAAAATTTTGATTTTCTTCATCTTTGGTTGTTTGGTTCATTCATTGTTATATTAATTCATTGAGTTAATATAACTCATTGAGTATATATGTGTGTGTGTGTGTGTGTGTGTGTGTGTGTGTGTATGTGTGTGTATGTGTGTGTGTGGGGTGTGTATACACCCCCCACACACACACACATATCCTTAGTGATTAGCCTACCCATGGTAGGTTAATTATAGTGCTGGTCACTGAGGATATGGAGATGAACACATTACAGGGTAAAATATGCTAGGATGGAGGTATGAAAGCATCCAGAAGGGATATCTAGGCTAAAGTTGGAGCAGTAGGGAGGGCTTCTTAGATGGAGTGACTTGAACAAGTTGTTAAAGCAACTGGAGAGGAAGTGGGGAGAGGAGAAGAAGAGGCAGGAGACATACTGGGCAAAAGGAGCTCCATGGGCAGGGTTCCTGGGAGAGTCCTGCCTCCTACTGTCTCATACAGGGACTAGGGCATATTTTCTGATAAACAAATGAGGATGAAGCAGAATGAAGAAAAACAGCAAGCTGAGAGGGTAATACCAGGAGCATTAACCTCTAGAATCTTCCTGCTCAGGTTTTAACAGGCAGGCTTTGATAACAATCAATAACTTTGGCCAATCTCAGGGCCACTGGAATAGGTCAGCTCATATATTTTCCCACTTATCTTATAACTTTCCTGCTAGTGAAACCGAGCAGGACCCTGTGGGGCTCCTGGGCATGAAAGCCTTTCTGTGTCCCCTGTTTATTGTTTGTAGAGAATAAACTCCAGCCTCTGTGACCTTCTCTGAGTTCCAAAGGGCAGATTCAAACAGGTACTAATCAGGGAAGGGAGGGTATGCAGAGACAAGGGAGGGGCAGCCAAGAAACAATAGTGCAGACTTGGGGCAGGGTCCTGGTTCCACCTCAAGGGATACACGTAACAATATCTTTGAACTCTTCTGCAGAACTAAAACTCCCAACAAATGGAAGATGAACTGCTTGATCAAACATTCTTCATTCCAGAGAGAAGGTCACAGTTTGATAACCTCAAGAACCACAGCTCTCAGGGGACACGGGTTCATGCCCCCGGGTCCGGGAAGATCCCACATGCCAAGGAGTGGCTGGGCCTGTGAGCTATGGCCGATGAGCCTGTGCTTCTGGAGCTCCACAAACAACGGGAGGGGCCACAACAGTGAGAGGCCCGAGTACGGCAAAAAAAAAAAAAAAAAAAAAAAAAAAAAAAGGAACCACAGCTCATCAGGAGACCACTGGAGGCCAGATTAAAGGAATGCAGACCCTGCACATACCCTGATACTTACTAGCAATGCTGCCCTTGAACCATTGCTATTAAACTCCTCACCAAACTCCTCTGGGTTGGGACACACAGTTTTGTTGAGGGGCATGAGCCTGCTGTGTCCCCCTTTGCCTGGCAAAGCAATAAAGCTATTCTTCTCTACTTCACCCAAAACTCTGTCTCCAAAATTTGATCCGGCACCAGTGCACAGAGGCCGAGTTTTAGCATCACTTCCTGGTGATTGGACATAATTCAATAATAACTTATTTATGGGGAACACTTCCTTGAAAAATTCTATGTGAGGTGTTATTGCTAGAACTAAAGATATTGCATTTTGTTTCCTGGTTCTAGTTATTACTAGACTTTAATGAGAAAAGTAGGCATTGAACTGATTTTGTTAATATTTTCAGTGTTAGGTATTATGTTGTCTTAGATTTCTAAAGGGCAATATCCAGCTTGCCATAAACAATTCTGACAACTTTGAGAAATATCTTTAGAAACATTTATGATATCCTAAATTTTTATAATATTAATCTAAAGTGTGTACCCATTTAAAAACCATTTATACCAGTAGGCATTTTTCTCATGTTGGGAAATGTGGGTTTTCTTTAAACCATGGATGCCATTATTACATATTCCTTTAGTTCCTTATGATATAATATTTAGTTTTTTTATACAAGGAACAATCGTATCAGAAAAATAGGGCATCTACTTCTGGCCCAAAGTAAACAGTCAAACAGAATACAACAGTTGATAGATGACATCGTTTTCTAAAGAAGAATTCAATGATGTCTGTATAATACAGTAAAGTCTGCTCTCTGGCACAGCTGGGGAATGAAGTATTCTGGTCAAATATTCTGCTTAATAGAGTTACCATGTATTTTACATGGATTGCCTATTTTCAAAGAGTTGCAATAGCTCAAAATAAACCTAAGGCTATGTAGCTAGGGTGGTCCCATCTGAGCTCAAAGGGAATTATCTGGGTGTGTGTGATTAAATAGGGGGAGCTGGTGGGCCCTTAGGGCTCTATCTGCATGAAAGGATTTATGCTGGTACTTCATTTATCCCTGGCTTCTAGGAAAAGGAAGATACCTGACTAGGTGCCTGAACAAAAGGGAGGAAGAAGGGCAATGGAGGGGATTATGGTTTTAGGATCCCCTTTAGGTCTCTAGGACTTCAAAAAAAAAAAAAAAAAAACTTTTAAGCCTCCAAGGAGAAAGGGATCAGAAGAGACGAGAAATAAACTTTTTAAGAAGGGTCTCGGGAAACATGGCTACGTCTGCACTGAGCATAACCCCACACTCAAATACTGCAAGGATTGATGGCAAAATTGGAGCAGCAGAAGACTGCAACCTTGGCCCGGATGTGGCCATTATCATTGAGGGCAACTCAAGCAGCTTTGCCAGCAAAAGGCATTCAGCAGACGGGAGCCAGAGCTGCAGGAGGACAGGAAGGGCAGGACTTTGTCTATTTTGTTTAATGCTATATTCTCATCACCCTAGAGTAGGAGGCACTCAAATATGTGTAGGCAAATGTCAAGCGGTGACTATAGATGACACATGTTTGAGCCCATATGAGATGACTCCAGATGTACTTGTGGGAGTGGAGACTTTGCAGAGAGCTTAAGTCCTGCCAGTGGGGGTAAAGAAGAGATAATCTGGGATATCTGGATTATTGTTACTAGTGTAAACATCTGAATTCACAGGGGATGAGACAGTTAGCTTACAAATAAAACTATATTATTTCAAGAGGCACATCAGGGTCTTTGCTGTTTCTCAAGGGCAACTTCATAATACTAATTACCATTTTATTGGCAAAGCAAATGTGCACCAACTTTTGAGGCATCTAATAGAAATTCTGGATGATGGAATTCTAGATAATAGAGTTTAAATTACTGATTAAGACTTCTTTGCTCAAGAACATATTTGGAAAAAAAAAAACAAAACATATTTGGTTTCTAACATAAGTCCACCATTTTTACAATACTGTACTAAAGTTTCCTTTAAATGTCAAGTGCTTTGTGAATTGAAGGCTTTAAAATGTTTCAGAATAACTTAGTGTTCTTGGACAGGAATTATATACACAGTCTTTTTATGCAAAAATTCATCCTCATTTCTTTAAAGGCAAATTGCCTTTAATGAATGAATAAAATGTTCTATATATTATCAATTTAGCCTTTGAGTGCAGATGCAGATGCTCACCTTGCTTTCCAATTATAGTTTAGATTTAGACATGATTGAGTCCTTGTAAAGAGGAAGATGGCTTGAGGAAAATGAGAGCTTCTTAAAATTAAGTATCTCCATAAGCCAAAATGGCTACAAGGAGCTTTCAGATAAGGTTAGATTTTAAAAGAACAATTACTTAAGACAGAAGGAAGAACATCCCTAACTGAGAATTAAGATAAGCGCAACCTAGGTTGTCATAACTCCCGATGCTGCACTAGCTAGGGAGCAATTAACACAAGATGACAATCACACATTTGCCTCCGAGCCTTCATTTACTGAGCCTTCGATACTGTGCTCCCAAAGTTTCCCTCTGTTGTAAGAGGCTCAGGTCCTCTTAGGCACTTCCTGCTGTTTTGTTCTGCTGCCTCCACTGTCAATACTTGACTTTTCCCAGTCTGGAAGGAGAGTTCAAGTGATTATGGCTTATTCAGCCAACCTTAGGATGGTCTGGGCTTTAGGTAATCTTAGTTCTTTTGATTTTGTAAACCACATTAATTTTCAACAGTTTAGATTTTATCCTGAGGACACAAGTCATTAAAGAATCATAAGTCAGAAAAGTAACAGTATCTTGTTTGTTTGGTTTTTTAAGTTTTACTCTGCCTATAATGTGGGGAATGGATTAGAAGTTGGAAATGGTAAGAGAAGTAGGCAGAGAGACCAGTCAGGACATCATTGTAATTAATAGTCCAGCTGAGAGATGGCGGGGGCCCAGAACTAAAGTAGCGTCAGTAGGTTTGGAGAGAAATGAGTGAAGTCCAAAAATATTTAGGAGGTAGAAGCAACAAGACTGAACAATGGCATAAAATGCCATGATTTATAGATATCACTTAGCCTCCTAACACTTAGCCATTTTAACGCTCATCTAAGAGCTGTTGAAAAATTGTTAAAGTCTTGATTTTTAAAAAAATTCTTAAAGTTTAGTAATCAAATGAACAGTAGCAAACACTTATTTTGTTGAGGGGAAATCTGCTAGCCTGATTAATAGTAATGGTAACATTTTCTTCTTAAGTTAGGCCAATGGATCTAATAATCCCATAAAGCCTTATTCCTCTATTTCTAGTATATAAGATATAGAATGAGGAAGCTCACACAACAAATATTTATTGAGTGCCTGGGTAACAGACTGTTCTTTAAAAAACAGAACAAAAACACACAGAAGCAGCAGGAAACTGACAGATTTAAAAGAGAAAAGAAATATTTTCTATAATTTATTTGGAGCTATGAAAGTTATTGAAATATAATACTTGCCGCAAACACTTTCCCAACAGCTGAAATTAATTTTTATGCCTAAGCAAGATGCTGCATGGTGGTGAAACACACAAGGTTCACTGATTTTGAACATTCTATTCCAAATATCTCGAAAGAAAAAAGACTGTGCAGTCAACTATTTGAACTAGTCGAATGACTGAAGCATAAAGGAGAATAAGCAAAAGAGATGTTTTGATATTATGTAAATCTGGAATTTTTCTTCTATAAAATATTCAACTTAAATTTAGGGATTACTAATTAACCTTGCCTATATTATAAGCAGTTTTAAAAACTCTCTTGCTCTCAGAGAAGCTAACTAGAAAGAGAGTCTTAATTCTGAATTTAGAAATGTTTCCAATTACATATATCTTCATGACAATATATAGGACAGTCAACTGAACATCTTCAATATCCTTATTAGTTGAGTAGTATGTAATATGAATGATATGAATAATTTATAGAGCAGCATCTCATAGAGATTGCCCAATTTTGCTTTCATTCATTTGAATGTGATTATTTTGAAACAGGTCTTAATCCATAATGTAAACCCTTTTTGTTTATTTCCATTTGTCCCATCTTTTAGAGGTTATCTCTTTTAGGAAGATTTTTTTGGTATCTGTAATTTGTTTATGCTACACATGCCAAATAGATCTCCCAAGATGAAACTCTGAGCTTATTTGGAAGTAATTTTTGGTAGCACATGAATCAGAACTCTTATTTTCTTCTCAGCCCTACTGGTATTTTATTGCTTCCATCTATAGTCCAATATGCTTTTAAGCGCCAAGAACCCTGAGGCCAAACACACAAAGCACTAAGAAAATGGGAACTTATGGCGATGACAACTTTTGTCTCTCTTTCAAGGTTCTTCCCTCCCCTGGGAGACTGAAATGACGTTAAGCTCACTATGAAACAGGGACATGGTGAGCATAGATGATTGACTGAAGTTGGTGATGTTGATTTAGGAGTCTTCGGCTTATAGGTCATGTGTAAAACCCTTAAACCTACTTGTCAAAGTCAGCTTGTCAAAGTCCTATGGATTTTTGCAGACTGTCTAAATGTCACTTTCCCTATGAAGGCTTCTCTGGCCAGCTCAGGCAGGGTTAGGCAGCCCCTCTTTTGTATTACTATAGCACCCTGACATAGTCCTATGGCAGCACTTATCAAACTATATTGCATTTGTCCATCGCCCTCCACTCGTGGATAGAAACCATTCTCTTCCTTTTGTCTCTGGACTAAAGCATTACCAAAATCAAGTTGGTTCTCAATAAGTAATAATTGAATGGACAGGCAGAGAATGGCTAATAATACTCTCCATCTGCATAGGTTATGAGGTGTTTTCACATCGTGGTGAGGAAGCCATGGCAGGAATTATCACTCATATTTTAAAAATGAGGAAACTGATGCCCAGAGAGTTTATGTGACCAACTCAAGTTCAAAACAGCTAAAAAGTTGCACACTACTTCTCATGACAGCAAGTCTAAAAGGATTGGTAAATAGAAGTGGTAGCAGTAGTATTCTGTAGGACAGGTGGCAATGGCTGGCCAAGACACAGTGTAGGAGCTGGTCACCTGTTTTGAAAGCTCCCAAACTCTTAGTAGGTTCTCAAGAAGTTAACTTAAATGCACACACAACTGGGCTTCAGAATGTCAACTTATATACAATGAGAATGATTTGTGACAAATAATTTCCCTGTACTCAAGCTACACCCACAGTGAAGCCAGTAGACAAAAAGACATATCTTGTTTATGTATGGAATACAAATGACTCTCTGAAATTCCCACCATGACTCATAGACTCTAAAGAGAAAGAAGTTCTTTGAGATCAGTAGTGTAATCCTACCATTTCCTAACTAACTAACTAGCTAGAAAGATAAATAAATGACTTACCTAATCACATAGCTTGTTTGTGAGAGCACCAGGACATAGAATCAGTTCTTCTTAACAATAATATCCTTACCTTTTTAAAACTAAGCTATGACTGAGAAATAATACAAGTATAGTTCTTGGCAAGGCTTCTAAGCATCTGGCTAATAGGACTAAACATAGGCTGTCACACAGGAATTATAATTAAACAAATGCTGCAACATGAGAGAAGTACAGCAAATTCTACTCTATGTCCACGTATTGGGGAGGTAGGGGGCACATAATATGACAGGCAGTGTTTTAGGATCCCATTTATGTTAAAAACAGAGTCCTTTTTCATAGAGATTGACAATATTAATTATATTTATTTATCTCTATTGACCCATAGACATTGATGCTACCAAAAAAGAAAATTATTGGATTTATCTTTTCCATATCAACTGAAGTGTATTTTCTAGTCCCCATCCCTTTTCAACATACATTTTTTTTCTTTTTGAAAATTATGCAAGTAAGTATAACCTGTGTGTGTTCCTAATGTCTAGGTTTTGAAAAAGCCACTCATTGCCAGTAGAATATATTTTGCTACTTATTGACCAGCTAAAAAGTTAAATATGTGTGTCTATTAAGAGGCAAAGACCTAAGACAAAAATCAGCTAATATTCTCAGCAAAAATAAGACAAATGATCATATTTATGAAAGTTTCTGGTTTAGCTTCTATTGTCAAAGCTGGGGTGTACTCTCAGTTGTCTGTCCTAAATCAGTAGATGAAAGCAAGTGCTTTCCACAAGTATATTCGTATTTCACAGACTGTGCAAATCACACACCAAAATCAAATGATTTCATGGAGCAACAGCGTCAATTAAGAGAGAGTCTTATTTAGTGAAGGATTGCTTTGGGGATAGAAACATGCCTCTAACTACAATGAATTAGTTTGTTGATTGATCTTCCTGCTGGGGATAATTGCTAGAATTCCTTCTTTATCATAAAGGGACTTTTACCTGTTTGATATCTACTATTGTGCATATCTTTCTGTTACTATCATAATCGGAGACTGTGCTCTTGTATGCCTTCACTGGATGCAGAGAAATATTCCCACAACATTTATACAACAAAGATTTTGCTTCCCTCTAGCATCATAGCTGGCACCCTGATGATCGACCTCCGATTAATGCTAACGTTTACCATTATCCCCAAGAGTTACAGTTTGAAAAAGGAGAGCTCACATTCTGAAAGAAACTTTAGGTATTCCAGGTCATTTATTGATACAGAGTCCAATTTAGAATCAGTTTCTTGTCTAGACTATGAAAGAAACTTATTCATCAGTCATCAGCATTTTAATGTATTGAGTAAAAGATGATTTTAGATGTTAATTTTTAAGCTAGGTCAAAGTATAATATTATGCTGTATAAAAAATCAGGGTCATCTGAGTACCAATTCATTCATTTTCTATAAAATTTCAGCAGTAAAATTCCCATGTGTACCTAAAGTTGAAGATAATTCATTTAGGTTCCCATTATACATTAAGCCAGCCAACAATTTTTAATCCATGTCACAGGTATAAAATATCTGTCAATTCCTATTAAAGGGCTATAACATGTAATCAATATGGTCAGTAGGTACGTAAAATAAAATGCCTATGGAAGAAATTATTTAAAAACAAAAGCAACAGGACTTGCAAGGCTTTAAGATGTATTACTTACCAGGAACAAAGTTTGGAAGTTGCTGAGATCACCGAAAAATTCTTCTATGCTCACTGTCTTAGAGTCAAAAATAAAGTATTCTCCAAGATTCTCATAGAGCTTTATCATGTTGTTGTGCATGGTGACTAGTTTTTCATACTGTTCTCTGGCACCCTTTGTAAAGCTGTAGCTTTCTGTTAAGGAACATGATCCAACAGTACCTCAAAGACAATCAATCACTAGATGTTAAGACTGAATTATAACATTATTTCTGTAAACACTTCTGCATTACTTTGCTCGGGTTGCCATGACAAAATACCACAGATCAGGTAACTTAAATAACAGAAATTTATTTTCTCACAATTTTGCAGGCTAGCAATATAATATCGAGGTGTCAGCAAATTTGCTTTCTTCTGTGGCCTCTTTCCGTGGCTTGAAGATGGCTGCCTTCTCCCTGTGCCATTACCTGGTGGTCCCTCTGTCCGTGTTGTCTGTGTCCTAATCTCCGCTTCCTATGAGGACACTAGTTAGACCCTATTGGATTAGGGCCCACCCTAAGGACCTCATTTTAACTTAAATACCTCTCTACATGTCCTATCTCCTATCACATTTTGGAAGTTTTGAGGGTTAGAGCTTCAACACACGAATGGAGGGGGGCACAATTCAGCCCATAACAACTTGCTGGAGTCATTATATTGGTTAGTGAGCTTTGAAAATCTATAAATGAGGCAGAACTATTTAATGTATAACCATGAAGAACATGTTTGCTAAATGAAAACACAGAAGTATAAACACCAGAAAACTGTCTCATATCTTTTTAGGAGGGAGGTAGGGTAGAAACAAACAGCAATGAAAAACATAGGGAAAAAAGTATATATTTTCTTTTTTTAATACATATTCTATATAGATGGAGAGGTTACAGTGAATTCTATATATAGGTTATGTATCTATATGTGTGTATATATACATATACACATATATCCCATATGAGGAGGGGAAAAAGGGGGAGAGATAAAAAGAAGGGAGGAGAGGAAGAGCTTTGGATAGGGAAGGACGGAGAGAGGAGAGAGAGGGAGAGAGAGATTCTGCTGTAGCTCTAGAACCTTAATCACCCAAAGGGCTTGTTCAAACCCGAATGCTGTTTGCTGAGCCTGAGCCCAGGGGCCTGAGGATTATAATTTCTAACAAGTTCCCAGATGATACTGAGGCTGCCAGTCCAGTGTAACCCAGCAGGACCCAATGAGGCCTTCCCATGACAGACTCCTCCTCCATATCCTCTCCTTTAGCTCCTTTCTAAGTGCTTAGATAACAGTATCTGATGCACATTTCCTGAGTTGTTTTACAGATGTTAAAACCGTCATCAAATGGAAGTGGTCAACTACTTGATGACCATGAGCACACAGCCCCCAGACCTACTGGAGCCTGAGGATTGATAATGTTAACCCCTGTGACACCACCCTGTTACCTCACCACCAACCAATCAGAGAACTGTGCACAAGGTGATCACATACCCTGCAACCCCCCTCCCTCACCTGGTCTTTAAAAATGCTTCCCTGAAACCCTCTGGGAGTTTGGAGCTTTTGAGCACAAGCCACCCACACCCACTCTCCTCGGCTGGCGCCTGTAATAAATGCTGCACTTTCCTTCACCACAACCTGGTGCCAATAGATTGGTTTTACTGTGCATGGCCAGAGGACCCAAGTTTGGTTCGGTAACACCAGGATTACACTTTCAGCAGTATACTCTAGAAAAGTATTTATCCCCAAATTAATTACATCACTGTTTTAAAATTTTTATCAAAAAGTGATAACAACTACCACAACTACCAAACATAAAGTGAATCAGGTATGTAAATGTGTCCGACTAAATGTATCTCATTATGTGTAAATTTATAGAAAGAAATTATCGACTTTATTCCTGATTACAGAAGATACAGATATAGAAAATTATCTCTTTAGGTGACTTAGAAATATAAAAACGTAAGTAAACTAAAATTTCCAACAACTCAGTGTTGTGAACTTTTTGGGACATTTCCTTCTGGTCTTTCTTCTATGGCTGAAAGCTTTTGAATGCTAATTATAAGAATGCTTCAGAAAAAGGTAAGTAGACTAACCATGAAGAATATAAAGGAAAGCAAATCTACCTTTTACAATTAAGTCTATTAAAAATCAATAATGATCACAGAAGTAAAATGTCTTTAAATGTAAAGGTACTAGACTTGGACTTGTTAAAAAAAAGAATAATAGCACAGTTTGGGGTGTGCTATTTTAAGGTCTACTACAGTGTATTCACATTTTGTGATAGTATTATTTTATCAGGTACTGATAACTGTGTCTTGAAATGCTGGATTTTATAAAATCTTCTGAATTCTTCAGTGTATTTTATCATAACCTGGGGCCAAATTTATTTTCCATGGGAACACAGCTCTAGTTTCACAGTGGAAGTCAGTGGGGAAATCAGACCATTTCTGGAAAATTACTTTGCAGCTGACACTTACAGGATACAGCAGGATTTTAAAAGTGAGATGCTCCCTTTCCCAGGCTCCTTCTTCTGCTACTTAAGTATTAGCATTCACATTAGCCACACAATAATCTCTTCCTTGCTAAGGAGTGACCTTAAATCTTTCAACCCTCAAGTCCATTTTGCTGTCAATAGACCTGAAAGAATTAATGCATTTCTGACTTATTCTACTTGTTTTTTACAAACAAAAGGGTTGTATGTAATGCTACCTACATATTCTGATTTTACCTCTGAGAATATCATCATATATTTGTTTGATTTTTTAAAATTTATTTATTTATTTATTTATTTACTTTTGGCTGCATTGGGTCTTTGTTGCTGCGCGTGGGCTTTCTCTAGTTGTGGCAAGCGGGGGCTACTCTTCATTGTGGTGCGCGGGCTTCTCATTGCGGTGGCTTCTCTTATTGCAGAGCATGGGCTGTAGGAGCATGGGCTTCAGTAGGTGAGGCTCGCAGGCTCTAGAGCGCAGGTTCAGTAGTTGTGGCACACAGGTTTAGTTGCTCCGTGGCACGTGGGATCTTCCCAGACCAGGGCTCGAACCCGTGTCCCCTGCATTGGAAGGCGGATTCTTAACCACCTGCCACCAGGGAAGTCTCTATTTGTTTGATTTTTAAGAGAGTGTTAAACATCCTGTTTGAGAGCTGCAGAAATAAGACAATTCTCTTTATTTCTCAGCACAGAATGAAAGTTAGATTTTTGTTTTCTAGTCTCTCTTGCCTAAATAAAACAGACTCACGCCAGACTTGCTAAGAATACACGCTTCGCAAAGGTCACTTACTTATATTCTATTTGCAGCAAGGTACTAAACTGTGTATATTTCAGAAGGCTCAGCACCTGTACAACACACAGAAAGAGCCAAAGATTTAAAAAAAGGCAAAAAAACTGGACATTTACCATTTATCATAACACAATTTTTCACCAGCTAAAATATGCCCATGTGGTGATACACAATTTCATAAATTTGCTCTCCTAGAAGAAAAACTGATTTCAGAAATTCTGTCTGTATACCAAAGTGAGAAAATCTGAAAAATTCTGGGAATGGTTTCACTTAGAAATAACAAATGGAAAGCAGCCCAATCTCCAAGTCCTTTACTTCTCTTCACAGTGATTACTTGGTAAAAGGGATGCAGGGCATGACTCAGCACTGAAATCTTTCACAAGAGCAACCCTGTCACCAAATCCTACTTGGGATTCTGCAGGTGAAAAAGAATTGGACACCATCATTCCTTTCCACCTCTTTATTTCATTTAAGACATATTTTATTTTCTTTTTTTGAGCAACCACTAAAGGCAAGATACTGGTTAGTATTATGTTAAGCATTGTGCTTGATACAATGATCATTAAAGCCTAATCCAGACCCTGAAGCAGTTTATAATCTAATATTACAAATAATTCTACTTATTAATTTGCATTTGTACAGGACTTTACCATTTACGATATACTTTTCCTTCCACTATGTTCCATATCCTTCATAACAACCTTGTCAAAAAGGCAGAGAAATACCAATTTCAAATACCAATACCAAAAAAATATTCCAATTTTTAGAGCTGTGGAAACTAGATAAAAGGCACTCATTTTATCAATAAAACTGTAAACATAATAAATTACCCCCCCAAAAAAAAAAACCAAAGGCACTCAGCCATCTAAGGTTAGAATGTAGTGAAGGTGAGCAGATGTGCCACCCCAAAATATGCCTCTTTGGCATAGATTATTTTGAGCTGATTGAAAAACAGCAGACACAGGAAAAGCTCTGAAAAGAGTAAAAGTTACCCATTTGAAAGGGAAATTTCCATTTATAAAGGAAATCTCCATTTGTAAGGGTGTCTTCCTCTCTGTACCAGGAAGAGAAGGACGACACCAGAGAATCAAGGGTATCAGGAGTATCACTGGTGAAGTTGCAGATTTAAACCTGCAGAACAAACCTTATCCTTGTGTATGGTGCTTTTCCCTGTAACCCTCTCCCCCACTATGGGTATCCTCACATCTTTCATTTGTCTTTAGCTGAAGATGGTATTTAAGCTGGTGACTTAGGCTACTTTGGGAAGTTACTCATTTTTCTCCGAGTATCTCCCAGGTACACATGAGGTATTCAAGTTTATTAACTTCTCTCTGGTTTTCTCTTGTTATTCTGTCTTGTATTACGAGGAAGCGGTGGTGGTGGTGGGGTTGGTCCTCAGCCAATTACTCAGTAGGGTAGAGAAACAGTTATTTTTCCTCCTCTATAATAGACATCATGATAGACCCCAGCAGGATACCAGTCTAACATTCTTTTCACATGGTAGAAGTGTACTATTTATAATGACAATGACCGTCACGCTGCCAAATCCAACATTCACCCCTCTGTCCTCCTTTTGATGTCTCAGCCACATCTGACACATTTAGCCACTCTTCTTAGTTTCTATGACACACACCCTCATGCTTAAAATGTTTTTCCTCTTACCTCCTCTCCTTCTCTGGCAACTTCTGTAAAATGTTAGAGTACCCTGAGGGCTTGGTCCTGACTCCTCTGTCTATAGTCTAACTGACCAGAGCAATTCACATGACTTTAAATACCATCTATATTGATGACTCCCAAATTACTTGTAGCTCCAGTCTCTCCCCTGAGATACTTTTATAATCAACTGCCTGCTTGTCATCTCTACTTAATTTTTTTCTGTTCATGGCATCCATTGGTATCTCAAATATAAATCTTCTCCTGCAAACCCTCTGATAGTTTCCCACAACACTTGGAATAAAATCCAATTTTCTTCTCAGCGTTTATGAGGCTCTACATGAACTGGCCTTTACCCACCACTGCAACCTAATCTCACCCCATTCTCCCTCTTAAGCACTATGCTGAGCCTCAGTAACCTTTTTTCTCTTCCTTGTGCCTAGCAAGCTCTCATACCCAATTCAGGGCCCTTGCACTTGCTCTTCTTTCTGCCTAGAATGTTTCTTTTTCACCAGGTCATTCAATCTCAGCTCAACTGCCACCTCCCCAGAGAGGCTTTTCCCCAACCATCCAATCTAAAATGTCCACTCCCATCACTATTACTCTGGCCTATTTTATTTCATTCTGAGAACTTATCACTATCTGACATTATCTCTTTTATTTATTTACCTGTTCATTGCCTATCTTTCCTCATTTAAAAATATAGCCCAGGAGAATAGACCTTGCCTGTCTTGTTGACCACTGACTCACTGAAAGCAGTTCTTTTGCCCCTTTCCTGTTTGCCCGTTTCCGTTCCCCTCTACCCTTAAAAGAACCTAATTATAAGAATGAGATCACTAGGTAATTTAACCTAACTCCTAACTTATGCTCTCCTGAATGCACACCACACCTTGCCTGACCTGTTGGTTCTTTTCCTAGATAAAAAGCAGTAAGAATGAAGAATTAAGTAGTTAAAGAATGACTAGCTCTCTACCCCCAATGGCCCCCTTAGCACTTCTGCAGGCAGATCACACAGGCAAGATACCATCTGAAGAGAGAGTCAGCCCTTCTGCACACAATGGAGAATGATGCAGAATCCAACCTCCTGCCTTGATGATTCACTGAGATTCTTCCTCCTTTTCCCCTTTAAAAACTGTCATGGCTGAGCAGAATCTTGGGAGTTGGTCATGGGACATCATGAGTCCACCTTTTCCCCAGATTGCCAGCTTTTCTGATTAAAGCACCTTTCCTTTCTACTGACACTTGCCTACTGATCATTAACTTTAGAGTGGTGAGCAGCTGAACTGAGTTCGGTAACATCATCAGCCCCTAAAACACGTAGCAGAAATAGTAGCAGTGAAAAAATACTAAAATCAACAATAATAATAATGATCCTTATGCCTAATCTTTTATTTTTTTTTGTTTTAATTTACTCTGTGGGAGTCATTGTGAACGCTTCCCATGGATTAATGCAATTAATCCTCACAACTGTTTTCTGAGGTAAGAATTTACCCAAGGTCAGACAGCTGGTAAGTCACAGTAATGGGAACAAACTGAGAATGGGCCCAGAACTCATATTCTTAACAACTTTGCTATAGTTTCTCAAGAAATATTTGGTGAAAGAGAAGAGTCTCATTATAACATCACATTGGAAGATGAGCCATGGGTTTGACTTGGGTACTTGGGAAACTAAAACCCTTCTTATACATCTTAAGATAAACCAATTTCACAACAAACCTTATTGATAGAGAATATTTTAATAGTGATTTTCTGAATACTTGAGAAAAAATTTTAATCCCCTCATATTTTCATCAATCTTGACATTTTAAATTCATTTTTAAAGGTAGACTTCAATCACATTGATTTTATTTTACACCTATATATGCAATAGAATATATTTATCAGGAGAATAATGGCCTGTTTAAGTTGTTTGTGTAATTAGATCTAGATGTGGCCCTAGTACTTTAGTAGATAACATTTTAAATTGGGCATTTTATTTATCTCCCATATTAGAGACCAGAAATTGAGAATACAGTTTAAAGGAAATAAGTCTTAAAGTTATCTTCTGGGATGCCTGGTAAAGAAATAATTTATTAGAAAATGTATTTTATGAAAGGGTATTTGGTGGCTCATGGGTAGTTTTCATCCTAGAGGCTGAAAGCCACTTTCTTGTCATAGAGATACAAGGCATCCTTATAGCTACCTATAGAATTCTGTTCTATTTATAATGTAAAGTGCGTATAACGGGATTGTGCCTACAGAGAAGAGGGAGAAAGTAGAGATTTGAACTGAGCTGCTGCTTCCTATTTGGGAATATTTAAAGCTTCATTATAAGAGAGACTTTAGAAAATATGTTATAGACGCTTGTGATGGACTCCTCTGGGCCAGGCAGCCTGCCCTTAGCTGGGCTGTGAGAGCACAGAATGAGAAGCCAGTGGCCATGTTTAGGGTGAAATAGGAAGGACAGTTATGGGCACACCGTGTAACTAATGCTAGAAGCTCTTCTGATGCCTTTCCCTGAAGAACTATTGAAGAGAATGGTGAGAGCAGCAGGAAAAGGCCATTTGCTCCTGGATGCCCAGATTTCTTGGCCTTTGGTGCCACAGGAGATGGTGACAATGGCTGTATTGGTATCAAAGAATAAGGTATTTTGTGGAAGATGATTAGACTATTCTGGGACCAAAATGTAGACTGACCTCTTCCCACCTGCTTAAGCAACCTTGGGAGTCCTTGAAATACTGAGAGAGAAGAACCCTGGAAAAACAATGATCTTTCCAAGATGAAGTTCAGAGATAGGGGCAATTCATAGTAATTTATATACTAAAAGAAATAGAAGCTTAAGGTGGTAAAGTGGGCATATCAAATGCATATAAAGTTATCAATTGTAAGGGGAAAAAAGCAACTGAGAGCAATTTTCCTTTTATTAGTTGACTTTCAAATTCCTTGTTCTACAAAGACAAGCATTTCTGATTTTTCCAGCTTAGAAGTTTTTAAAGATAACTGTGAACTATTGTAAAATTACATCATCTTCTCTCTAAGAGAAGTGTTTGTTGCAGGGTTTATAAGCTAAAATGTGGTCAGCATTTTAAAAAGCTAGGAGGTAAAATGTTAGCCTTTAAAAAGTATTATTAATTTTAAACCATTTGATCTCAATCATGAATCTGGAAACAATTTATAAAACATACATCATAAGTCCCACAAAGCATTTTTATATTAACTCATTTGAAAATCTGACATAGGGAAGCAGTCTTCACACAATTACTTTGGTATTTACACAGTACACAGAATTGTCTAAAGCTTTTATCATCTATGCTTTTGTTTGACTATATACAGATTTATAGATTATATTCCTTACTAATATAATAATAGTATGGACTTGAAATTCAACCTGAAATAGCTATAATTCACCCATAGGCATATATTCAAATAGGAAATATTTTTAATACTTTTATATTATTTTATACTTTTATAGTGTATATTTATATACATTATATATAGTTTTAAACTATTTTCAATAGCTGTAATTAGCTGTCTATAAATTGATTGAAGGTAGGTATTGTAACCCTTGCCCTCTAACTGGCACAATAGCTGATGGGGTTCAGAACACATTACCCCAAAATACGGCACGGTGGCATACTGAATACTTTAAGCTGAAGGAATTTGAGAAAATGGAAGAAGTAGGAAGATCAGTGCTCTTCTCCCCCTGAAACAGGTCAGAAAATGCCGACGTGAGAGGTAGCTTCCCTATACCCCAAAGAAAGGAACAACCTTATCTCCATGATGGAGGAGGGACACCAAGAAGTATCTGAATGAACAGGCCTTTCTTAGTTCCCCCCAGTTTACTATACTTCATACTATTTGCCCATTCATATCTTTCTATGACTTTCCACTATTTATCAAACCTAGTATAAAACCACTCAGGTTTAACCATTTCTTTGGGTCTTCATTTCCTAATGAAGGCTTCCATGCCACATAAAACTTATATTCAATAAATGTGTATGCTTTTCTCCTATTAACCTGTCTTTGTCAATCTTAATTTTCAGACGCAGCCAGGGACCTTATGAGGACCGGGGAAAACGTTTCCCTGCCCTACAGTAGCATTGCTGCATCAAATACTAGGCAGAGTACTACTGACACTACTGTTTGTCATTTTACTTAATTTTGATGTGGAGAATAATCGTTAATACAGAAAACTTGTTCCATTAGAACTGGAATAAGCATTAGCAGAGCACTGGGGATGAAGGAGTTTATGTACCTCACAGCTAATTGAGTCAAATCCGTTCTTACAACTTCTCATCTTAATAGGCAGTACATTAGTTATGATTTTAAGAAAAAACTTGAAATTTGAAATATCATTACTGCTGGATTGTTGAGAACATGGAAAAATCAACGTGAGATCCACTTAACCTTCACACAAGATGTAGTTAGCAACATGGCATAATTATCCATTTAAATAAAAGGAAGTCACAAATATAAAATCTATTACAGAATACAGACAGTATTTCCTCTTTCCATAACCTGTCAGAAAAGATGTCTCTAAATGCTAAAAACCAAATATTAATTTTTTTCATTTAATTTGAATACATAATTTTTAGTCAAAAATGATTACTATTTTAAAGAAATTTATCTTAAAAAAATAATACTAAGGCATATTAAAGTAGCTGGAATTTACTTAGAGAGCACACATTATGTGATAAATACACACTGATGAATATTTAAAAATGTGAAACATTAATAAGAACAATATAGAATACATATATTAACCTGCAATTGGGTTCAGCATAATAGTTTAAAATGTTTCGGGATTCAGACTACAAAATTCTTTTAACAATCAGATTACAAAACTTAGGCATAGGACATTTAAATGACATAACAAAGATAGCATAGTCAACGATAGGAATTCTGAACCAGTCTCCAGTTTTTAACATATAGGAGGCAATTATGTTTCCAGAGAGATGAACCAATTTTGTAATGAGCCCACTTTTTCACAGATGGCCTGAGTCGGCTGGGTATAAAGAAAATGCTTTTAAATCAGTTTCTAGTTAAAGCCACAAATGTGATGATCATTATAGAGGTAAGAGGTCCACTCAAGCCCTCCTACTTTTCTCTACCTCATTCATTTCATTATTCACTCACTGTGCCTTTTGTATACATTTCTTTTTACTCTTCCTTTGAAGACAGACTCTAGCTTTGCATTCTGAGACACCTAACAGAGTGATTTTTCATTTAGTCAAAGATATTTATTAAGTGCCTACTCTGTGCCAGGTATCTTCTAGGTTCTGAAGATATAGTAGTTAATATTGATACAAGGTCACTGGTCACTGCTTTCATGGAGATTACAGATTCATGGGAAAGCATACATTAAACAAATAGAAAAAAATTTAAATTACAAATTGAAAACTGTGATTGCAAAGCATAGGTTGTTAAAGAGTGTATATCTGGGAGACCTAACTTAGACTTGTGGGAGTACGGGTGGGCCAGGAGTCTGGTAATGCCACTTGAGGGGTGAAATATTAAAACTCAGACCTGAAGGGGCAGAGCCAGGAGGAGCACTGGAGTAGGGTGAGTGAAGGCTCTGAAGGATATTAAATACTGTAGGAACATGAAGGAGAGAGAAAAGTGCTGGACTACTAGAGCCTATGGAGGAAGTGGGAGATAGGAGGGAGATGGTTCCTGACGTCCATAGGGGCCAGATTCTACAGGTCTCTTAAGCATTTTGAAATTTTTCCTGAGACAGATGTAAGTCATTGAAGGGTTTTAAACAGGGAATCGATACCATCCAATTTTTTTGCTCAAAGGCATAAAAAATGCTAGCTAAATTAACACATACATGTACACTAACAACGATAAGAAAAAACCCTAGGACTAATGCGACACAGAATACTGTCCAAATGATAGTAAGTCTACTTGCTAGTTACTAACTACTGATAAGAAGAGTATATATTATGTAAACATCCAATTAAAGTATATCTGATAAATTATTGATAATTTACATAGTATCAAAGTCAGTTAAAAAAATAGCAGGTGTTAGGCAAAGCATAACTATTGAGACTGGCATATAAATAGTTGCGTTTAGAGTAACATAAGAGTTATGATTAGAAAATTTTGAGACTGAAGTGTATATTTTGGAATGTCAGTATTATTATTGAATATTCATAGTCTGCACACACAGGTGTTAATTAGATCAAGTACTACCTCCAGCCCTACCTCACGTTCAGCTCTCAGCATCATTTATCATGTGGCAACAATGTATAAGAAACTGGGAGATTAAGCAGAGAAAAAGAAAGTAAATAAAGTGATCAGACAGTGGCTCCTAACCCTCACTGAATTTACAAACTAGTGTTGGGAGACAGATAAATGATAGCAGAGCAACAGTAGCAGGAACTAATGTTTAGTGAACTCTTACAATGAACCAGGCACTGAGCTAAATGTTTTACAAGTGTTGTCTTATTTAATTCTCCCAACAGCCCTCTGATGCATATATGCTATCAGTAACTCCATTTTACACATGATGAAATTTGCCTCAGGGAGGCCTACTGACTTTCTCAGTGCCATCTCCGCAGTAAGTGGTGGTTTCAGGATTTGAACCTGGGTACCCTTACCCCCATAGCTTCCCCATAACATAAAAGTATGAATTTAACTAGCATACCATACTGCTTCTCTTGTTTAAAATAAATAAGTAAATAAATAGAAGTGCATGGTAAAATAAACTAAGCTCCACAAAAGAATTCCAGAAAAATATAGAAACACATAGAAAGAAGTGATTCTGAGATTATTAGGTAAGGTTTCAGAAAGAAGTAACTTTCGACTTCCATCTTGAGGTTCTATCCAAAGAGAAAACACCACAGGCAAGGAGAATAGCATGAACAGAGGTATCACTGTATCTGGAGTTATCAAGAAACTTGGACTATTCCAAGATAACATAGATTGAGAATGCAGAGAGCTGTAGAGGAGGACAGCCTGTGATGGGTGACAGAATAGGCCACCCTAAAATATGCCCATTTGGCGTAAGAATTATTTTGAGTTGAAGGCACTTGGGAAAACAGCAAATGCAGGGAGAGGCTTTCTCTGAACTCCCCTTATCTGCATAAAGACAGATCCTCCAAAAGGAACTCCCTGGGAGTTTCATCCACCAGAGAAGAATGACTCTTATCAAAGGAGAGGAGAAGTTGACAGCACACCCAGACAAGCTTTGCCTCATACTATCATATCTTCCATCTATCCTCCTGAGGTTCCACTCATCTTTCCTAAAAATCCTTTACTCTCCTCTAAGTGGCCTACGTCCCATCTCCCCTTCCCCTATTAAGATGTTGTATAAGCTCTCAAATCGCACTGCTTGTTGGGTGTTCACTTGGTTTTCTCCCTGTTATGTCATAATATTAAATCTTAATAAATTTGTATACCTTATCTTCAGGCTAACCTGTCTAGTGTCAGTTTGTTTCATAGACTCAGCTGCTGAACCCAGGAACATGGAGGGCAAGTCTTTCCTTCCCTACACCTGGAAAGGTATCGAATGCATGTTAAGGTTTTCAAGTTTTCTTTGGAGGTAATGGCTAATCAATGGTTTTTATACAGAGGAGCAATATGATCTTACGGTTTGTACGAATCTCACTCTGGCAACCATGGAAGGGATGGTCTGGAGAGATGAGACATTGAACCCTGGGACATGGTGACTAGACTAGATGTTAGTGGTTAGAGAGAGGGAAGTATTGAGGATACTTGAGTTTTCTGGCCCTAGTAGCTCAAAGTGTGTTTTCTGTATACTTGTTTTTTAATACAACTTGGGAGACAAGAAAGGGAACAATATTTAGTGTGGGTGGAGCAGGGAGAGAGGGAGAATAATAAATAGTTTTGAACACACTGAGTTTGAGAGAGCTAGGGAACACTGGGATGGTAATATCTAACAGGCAGGTGGAAATAGTGGCCTCCTTGATACCTTGGAGATCAGCTTATATGGCGACAGTGAGAACTGCAAAGCCAAGGCAAATGGAGCAAAGATTTCCCCTATCCATTCAGATCTAGATCAGGACAGTACCTCGAGACTGTTCCCCAACACTCTTGTGGGTTCAGTGAACATGCCCTTAGTCTGAATATGTTTGGCCCTGATATGTTCTCCTTAAATAGAAACTATCCTGGGATTATAACTTCAGCTAAAAGAGCAAAATATCAGATCCCGCAGTCTCTGCTAACACTTTCCAATGATCTTAAAAGATCATTTTACTACAAATGTCAATGAAGCAAAATATGTAGTCAGTGTGAATTTTGCCAAAGGGTATGTCCCTGGGGAATTGAGTTTTATTGTTTTGGGTAGTGACAGAGTCAGGGTGTAAAGGATTTTGAGACATACTACTACAGACTCAAGAATAACTGTACACAGTTACGAAATTAGTTATAAATGGTGATGCCGAGTATCTGAGAATTCCTATGTTTCTCATCATTACTGTGCACCCTTTTGTTTTTTATTTTTTAATTTTTACTATACCAGGTAATTCTGTCATGTCTGCTGCTCTGAAATGAATGTCTAGGTGCTTGGGATTGATCGTTTACTGTAAAATAATTCTGTGAATTCTTTGAGCATTTAATTTTTTCTATTTTTCCTACATTTGTTTTCAAGGGCCCCCGTTTCAAGTTTGGGGATTAGTATACTGAATTGTAGACAATTTTCAACCATGCATTTTCAATTCAAGTGGTAGTTTCAAATTCAGTGGATAATTGCTTTATCATTTTTTGCTTATCTTTCCTTAATTAAAATCACCAACGAGGTAAAGAAGTGGTAACGAAAAGGAAAAAGTCTTCCTAAGCAAGTTTACTCATAAAGATAAAAGGCAACTCTGTGCTTTTGAAAGGCCTATGAACTGAGGCAAGAGATTTAATCCCTTTTTTGCATGGACAGGGTCATCTGTAGGATTTACTTCCCTCAATTGCAAAATAGAGCAACAAGAATAGAAATTCTGTAAAGTTCTTTCCAGCTGTAAAATGCTTGATTCCATAAATATTCAGTAAAAATGGAAGCACTTGAGAAAAAGTGAATACACTTTGATTTCTTTAATGGAAATACTTGAATATATTATTTAATTAAATTAATTAATTTAAGCTAGTTGTTTAATTTTATATTGTCTTCCAATTCTAGATTGAAGGCAGTTGGTGGTAAAAATATATTTTGCACATCTTTTGTTGTCCTATAATCTCTAAAACAGGGTAAGAACCTTGTAAGTGCAGAGCAATCTCATCCTGAATTTAATCCACAATAAACTATCTCAAAGACTGACATGTTACTCTAAAATAAAATAATGGCATTTAAATACAACTTTATATTTCTAACCCAATTGCTCATTGACGGCTCTTGTTTCTTTTCAATCTGGGCTGTTTGTCATCCCTGACATTAAACTTCCAACTCCTAGTTCTCTAAGCTTTGAAGATCTATGTTCACTTATCAGAATGTATTCACACCATCACCTTATATAAATTTTTTTTAGATGATCATGTAACCCTAACCCTAAGCGTAATCTCTTCCTCAGTTACTAAAATTTTTTGCAAGGTTAAAAACAAGTTCATTTCAGGATATAAAGCCCATTAATCTAATACCTCCGTCATGGCACCTAAACATTTCAGAATATTTGCCTGCATTTATTCAATATGGTCGGTTATTCTGGACCAACCCTGGGCCAGACATTCCACTAGGAAAATGTTATTCTTACTACAATAGAATTTTCTCAGACAAAGCTGTGGTTTTTGCACCACATTTCTTATGCTTTTCAGCAACTCTTCATCCATTTTTTTAAGGTTCCCTAAATATGTATGTATGTGTATGTGCATGTATGGACCTATGTATGTATGTGTATATATACATATACAACAATTGATTAATTTTACTGCATCACTAATGGATGCTGTGTTTTCTCTATGTCTTAAATATGAAATTGTATTATTTAATTCTGAAAGACATTTTTAGATGCTTTCTGTGGAAGAAGCTATTCAAACACAGTGGCATTGCTTCCAAACAACACATCCCTTCTCTTTTCTCTCCTTTGTTGGAAAGATAAAAATGTGCCTGTGAAAGTTTTCTGCTTTAGGAAAACAATAACAAAATAGCTTCAGTAGCGTTGTATTTGTGAAATGGATATAAACTAGGACTATGAATCTATGTTTCACGTGTTTGCTGTGTCTAGGTGTCTCTGACATCTCAAAAAATTACATGATCTTAGGAATCATATATATTTCAATGTCCATGTGTTATTCAAAGTCAGCACTTGAACTAAAAAAAAGAAAAAAAGGAAGGATTTCAAAGAGATATTTGCATTCCCATGTTCATTACAGCATCACTCACAATAGCCAAGAGGTGGAAACAATCTAAATGTCTCAGGGCAGATGAATGAATAAAGAAAATGTGGTATATACATACAATGGAATATTATTCAACCATAAAAGAGAAGGAAGTCTGTCATATGCTACAACATGGATGTACCTGGAGGATATTATGCTAAGTGAAATAAGCCAGACACAGAAGGACAAATACTGCATGATACCATTTATATGAGGTGTCTAATAAAGTAATCAAACTCATAGAAACAAAGTATACAGTGGTTGCCAGCGGCTGAGGGGAGGGGAAAACGGGGAGTTGCCATACAACGGGTATAGAAT
The DNA here is from genome assembly GCF_026419965.1 of Kogia breviceps. Taxonomy (NCBI): domain Eukaryota; kingdom Metazoa; phylum Chordata; class Mammalia; order Artiodactyla; family Physeteridae; genus Kogia; species Kogia breviceps. The sequence continues at coordinate 47,973,318 of NC_081330.1, forward strand.
TTCAGTCCTGCAAGATGAAAAATTTCGAGAGATTGTAAGCAGCTCTTTGAAGGAAACAGCCCTCAGTGGGAAGCCCCTTTCCTTGTCATTTCAGCAAAGCTATATGGTAACTAACTTTTAACCAGAAACACCCACGCTCTACTCATCTCCAGCCCAAGCACACCTTTCAGATCTTTTAATCATACAATACCTTGCCTAACTCGGTTCTTTTCATAGATCAAAGAAGTAGGAATAAAAAATAAATAGATGACCAGATCTCTTCCCTAGCTTCCCATTCAGTAATCTCGCAAACAAGCTGTGTGACCAAACTGTGTGAACAAGATAAAAGTCTGGAAGATCATGAGGAGTCAACAAGGCTGCACACAAGCCTGCACATAGTGGGGGATGGCGATGACTCTGACCCCCTATCTAAATGATTCACTGAGATTACTTCCCCCCTTTCCTTTAAAACTCTCATGGCTGAGCAGAATCTTTGGAGGTGGTTCTTTGGGGACACTGAGTCTATCATCTCCCCAGATTGCCGGCATTCTGATTAAAGACAACTTTCCCCTCTACCAAAGCTTTATGAGTTTGATTTTGTAAGTGGAGGGCAGCAGGGCCTAACTCAATTGGTAACAAGATGTACCACACAACGTTGTACTTAGAGTTAAGAATACTGTATTGTACACTTAAAATGTTGTTAAGAGGGTAGATCTCATTTTATGTATTTTTTACCACAATTTTTTTTTTTTTTTCCGGTACGCGGGCCTTGCACTGTTGTGGCCTCTCCGGTTGCAGAGCACAGGCTCCAGACGCGCAGGCTCAGCGGCCATGGCTCACGGGCCCAGCCGCTCCGCGGCACGTGGGATCTTCCCAGATCGGGGCACGAACCTGTGTCCCCTGCATCGGCAGGCGGACTCTCAACCACTGTGCCACCAGGGAAGCCCTACCACAATTTTAAAAAGGGCAAACTTCTGCTGAGGTCATTAACTGTACACACATATGCACACACACATGCACACACACACACACACACACACACACACACCTAAACATATACAGACACATAAAATGAATCTGAAATTTTACTTGTATGTCTGAGTAGTCTCACGGTTCTGTGCAAGCTCAAGGTAGAGGGGCCAGTGGCTTTCTCCTCCCCTACACCCACCGCCCCGTCAATTTAGTATACAGACTTTGCTTCGGAGCCCAGAGAATATGTGTGTGTGTGTGTGTGTGTGTGTGTGTGTGTGTGTGTGTGTGTGTGTGTGTGTGTGTGTGTGTGTGTCTTGGAATGAAGGGAGGGCAGAAAGAATGCCAGCGGATGTGCCTAGATAAATTTTGAGACTCATGTTTTAGAGCTACTTTGTGACAATGCCAAGAGAAGGCTTCTAAGTATTAGGCAGAGTTACCCAGGGAACAGCAAAGAACAATAGAAACATTCTCTCATTCTATGATTAAGCTGACTCTAAAAGTAGAGAACCTGGCTGGCTCCCTCTGGTGTGCCCTCCCCTTTATAACACCTGGGTGCCCTAGAAGACCTGTTGCTGACTGAAAATACTGGAAGTAGTCATTGGCTGGTTTAAGGAAATTCAGATACTTCTACAAAAGCTCTGCATAAGCTCTAAACAAGTGATAGAATAGGTTATATATACCAGTGCCCAGTTTAGTGAAAGTCTTGAAAACAAAACAAAAATATTGATTGTTCATGTATGCTTCTTTTGTATATTAATACTTAAATCACTCTCATACATAAGATTTCATGTTTGTTTGTTTTAAAGTGGGTACTTTCCTTTTAGCATCTCAGTGTATTGTCATTTCAGTGAGGGGAGTAGCTGGGAGTGATTTTCACTCATCTCTATGTACAAACAAAAATATAGCTCTTTTATCCACAAATGCCCAGGCTTTGTCAAGACATAAGAGCGAAGTGTGCCAAAATGTTAGGCTGTTAGTATTTTGCATAAAACACACATTTAAACATGTATTAACTGAACAGCAGATGGCAGAGAAAAGAAAATCAGATAGATTGCAGTGTGGGTGAAACAGACCCAGCAAGTTCTGTAAAGATGGAAACCTGGGCATAAAAGACACCATATTGAGTAAGCAAATGGAATGTCTAATCTGATTCTTTCCTCTTTACTGCTTTTGATTTATCCCATTTCTATAAATACATTATCATTTTTATCATAAAGCCTTAAAGCTACTTTTTGATGGAAGGGGGGGTGGAAAGAATATATTTATATAGTAACACTTCTTGGGAAATACTTAGTCTAGGAATAAAGACTTTCAATGATGTACAATGCTTCCTAATATTCATTAGTGGTTGAAAATTAATTTAGATAAAAATACTCATGTACTAGCAAAAACAAATGATGAATATGGCCATATAGTCTAACACAGCGGGTCCCCACCCTTTTTGGCACCAGTGACCGGTTTTGTGGAAGACAATGTTTCCGCAGATGGGGCGGGGGGGAAGGGGTGATGGTGCGGGCGGTAATGTGAGTGACGGGGATCCGGGATTGATGGCGAGCGGCAGATGAAGCTTCGTTCGCTCATCCCACTGCTCACCTCCTGCTGTGCAGCTCAGGTCTTGACAGGCCGCGGACTAGTACCCATCCGTGGCCTGGGGGTTGGGGACCCCTGGTCTAACATATACGAGAAGCGCCTTGAGCTCATTTTACGAATCAAATCAATAAAATATTTATATATTTTAATATTATTTAGTTTATAAATTACTTTTTTCCCAGTCAAAATAAAATAAAAGTAGAAAACGAGGATAAATATCTAAAAAGAACATGTAGAAAAGAAAGGAAATATTTACACATTCACTACTGACTTAGAACTTTCAGCTAATAAAAATGACATTTTGTTAAAACTGGATTGGAATTTAAGGTGCATATAAGCTAAACAAGAGCAATGACAGATTCTAGATCTAGGAAAAAAACAATAAGATAACCTAATACTTAAGGAGCTAATAATATATATTTTAGACCAAAATAATTATATGATGAAACTAGATGCCCCAATACTATATACCTATATGTTTTGATATTACGAAACAAAAAAACACATGCCCCAAGCTAACAACAACAGGGAAGAAAAGTGATTGCTTCAGGAGGAGCGATTAATTAAGAAGGAATTAATTAAATGGATTATAGGGGAGGGTATGAAAAATGCTATTTAAAAAGGCAATAAAGGGACTTCCCTGGCAGTCCAGTGGTTAAGACTTTGCCTTCCAATGCAGGGCATGTGGGTTCGATCCCTGGTCAGGGAGCTGAGATCCCACATGCCTCAGGGCCAAAAAAATAAAACAGAAGCAATATTGTAACAAATTCAATAAAGACTTTTTAAAAAAATTAAAAGGCAATGTTAAGTATTAGGGAAATGTCAACTTTGAAAAAGGGTTAAATGCATAACAAAGAAATTTCCTAAGCCTGCAGATACTTGTCCATAAAAAGAAAACCTGTTGAACATTCTTATATTTCAGAATGCAAGCATAGAAATTATACTATAACTGTTCCATTTGTAAGTGGTGGGGATTCTTTCTCAACAAGATTTCAAACTGTCTAATTAAACAACCTCCTCCTGTTTACTTTGTTACTGTTTCCCTCTTCTAGAAACACGGAGTGAAAATAGCACAGAGACCCCTTCTATGAAAACACAAAAGAACTACATACATTGCTCCCCCAGGACAGGTGGGCATCAATTACCACGGCAGGCCGTGAGTCTTTTCTATTGTGATGCTGAGCTTAATATATGCACATTTGCCAAGCAGGAGGATATTAATCAATCACAGAGAGTCATTGAGTACAGCTCAGCACAACTGTGGACCCCATCTTGCTTTCCTTTGATGCCACTTGGCTGAAACCTTAACTCAAGCAGCAATGTGTCCTTCTGAGACTAGGTTTTGTACCATTCTGGACAAGCTGAAAATGGTATTGTCACAGCCCATTATAATTTTTATAGCAGCCATCTCACAGCCCTAGGAAGCAAGTCTGTTTTGTATGCATAAAAGAAGGTCCCAAGTCTCAGGCAGGTGGGTAGGTGGTTATTTCTGGCTGCAATTTTGCTAAGTTTCTAGATCAGTCCTGCTTTAATTAGGAGCTTTTCTTCTGAGTTATTTTGATGTTAATAATATATGGCTGTCGCATTCCTTGTACATGTTCCCAAACAGTGATACAAACATTATTAAATCTAGTCAGTGTTTATGGAGTATTCCATATGCTACCCACTGTGAATCTTTTAAAATGTCATTTTATTGGATAATGCATAAAGAAAGGTTGGTATATACAATGACATGCTTTTGTTCCTGCAGACAGTGATTTTTATGAAAAATTTTCTACGGATGGTAGTTGCTTTCAGTTTGTATTTGACCATCTTTTAAAAAAGAATCTTTTATTTATTAGACTTCTATATAATGTATATTTAAATTCACAGACTTTCAACTCCAAAGAGTATAATCATTAACTTTCCCTTCACTAAATTAAAGAACAGAAACAATGCTGCAAATGATGTAGATCAAATAAAGAAGATCCTGTTAAAATGAGGCTCCTTAGAAGTATGCATTAAGAAATACTTAGCAAGAAATGAAAACCAGGCATCATGCCTAAAATACCTAAAGTAACATTAGGAAGAAAACCTAAGCAATGCAAAACTTACTTTTGCCTAAGACATCTACGTGACTGCCCAGACTGGACTGCTGCTGAGAATTCCAATATAAAGTCCTTCCTGCTCACGGTATCAACGATGAACGACTAATATTCAATGTGTCCACTAAAAGTAATTCTAACCAGATGGTTCTATATTTCTGAAGATGTCTATATGTAGTTTCTCTCCTTGAGCAAGGCTATCAAATACATTATGTCTCTAAGAAGCAGGGCTGCAGATGCAGACTCTGTACTAAAAAGACACATTGTCAATCACAGAAGAGCCAGGTCACCACTCACATGCGTGAAGTGGATGCTGTAGCTTGTTCACCTATCTCTTCTATAGCCATGTACACAAATAGCAATCGTCACTACAGTCACTGTCTTTAAACTCTAAGATGAGTGATATACGTTTAAGAAAAACAATTTGCTTCTATAACTTTCTAGCAGTCTTGGTATAGACGGTTTAAGTCATCACTGCCTGAAGAGAGAGCATTGAAAGAGCTGATCAGTGGTGTTTTCCTCCGGACATCAATACATTCTTAAGTCTTAAGCTGCACAGGCCTTTTATACTGCACTATTTGTAGGTCCCTCTCGATCTCTCAAACCTTCGTGTTTGAATATAGACTATCAAAATATGTCTGTTATGTTAGACAGAAAAACAGGAACAAAAATGGAGATGCCAGCATTAAAAAATAAAAGAGATGAAAAGCAAAAAAAAAAATTGTAAAAGACAGATTTTAAAAATTTATTATTTGACTAGTTGATTATATCCACTGTGAATGTGGGTTTGACTGTTTTGTCATTTAACTGATCTTATCATGCTTTCCTATCACTATGGCATTCTTTTCTAAGATGTTATTTAATGCTAGTAAACTATAAAGGAGTTTTTCTTTTTTTTTCTCTTTTTGTAAATCTATTCTAAAAAGCACTAGAAGTATGTGATTTCTCTACTGTTTACTTTCATAGTTAAAAGAAGGACATTCAAAGCCTGACAGGCAGGTACAGTTTTTTATAGTTAATGAAAGGCATTTTACATGAAATGACAGTGCAGTTGCCACCTGAAAATATTAAGTGGTATATCTGACTTTTAGAACATGAGGTATTTATTTGCTCCTTTGATTACAGCTTTCTATATAGTGGCAAACAATGCACGCCTTTTCATAAGCCCTCACCAGCCCCTGCTGGAGACTTGCCAGAACCATTAGAGAAAGCGGCTTCCCAAGTGGGAATATCATGGAAGTCTTTGAATTACCAGCAAAACACTCGTTTTCTTGAAATATGTTTTATTAAATGCAGAATCATCTTTAGGCACCAAAGAGTAATTGTTTCCCTTAAAGTTGGTTATCAGTAGAGTCAAATTATAGCACTGAGATATTGAATACACAAATGAGGGATGAATTTTAGAATTAGGTCCAATAAGTTATTTGAAAAAGCAACTCTTTTCTGTGCTTGCTTTTTAAGGAATGGGAAAAAAATTAAGAGTAAATGTTAAAAGATTTCTATTTGCAAAGGTATATCATAGTTTACAGCAAATCCTAGAGTTGTAAATGACCTTTTGCTATTAACAACCTATTTTTTAGTCAGGAAGAAAATCTCAAAGCGCCGTCTCTAACAAATTTTGAGGGATAGGTTTTCAATTGAAAGTGTGTTTTCTTCTTCTTCTTGAAAAACTAATCAAAATCAGTAGATTCAGCTGGACTCCCAAACCTCTCTAAAACTGTACATATTAAACCAGTGGCTAAGAGTCAGCAATAGTTTCTGGTGTGTTTTCTTTCCATATGCCTTCAGGCACACACATGTAATTTTGTGCTTCAAGGAGTTAGCACTTCATAAAAACAGAGGTGAACAGTTATAAAACATACACCAGCACCCTTTGGAAGTAATTAAAAATATGGCCTTTCCCTGTGCTCATTTCCTTTCCTTTTGACATTGCACCTTCTAAAACCTATGTGCAGCTTCCCCTCTAACTCACAAAATACATTTTATTTCTTTTTTGCTCTCCCCAAAGAATCGTATGCTTAAACTTACAGAAATGTGCCATGAATAATATTATTGGGCTTCTAAATACATTTTTAATTGCATTAAAACTAATAAGAATAAACTCAGGGGAACACTGGCTCCAATCCACAAACTATGTAGACTATTCTCTGTCTTGAAAGTACACTTTTACTATCTTCAAAGGGGCCTCCAAAGTGAGAAATATAAACAATGTATTTTCATTAAATACAGTGAGACATATATTTGATGCATACATTAAAATTTACTTGTAATTAAATGCTCAACTCTACTGCTGTGGGTTTTTGCATTTGGCACTACCATTTGTTAATCCAAATACTTTAATAAAATTGTGTCTTTCTAAAGTATACCACATGCAAATATCTTTCTAGAGGTATAAATTAGCATGCCATTTGTTTGAACATGCATAAAATCAAAACAACTTCCAATCAGATTTTCAACCAAGATTTGAAGGCAACTTTAAAGATCTGGCAAGTGCCTATTTAAAACACACGTATATACCAGTGTATGTGAATAGGACTACAATTATACATAAGTTCATTTAAGTTGTATTACTTATTATGCAATGACAATATTCTAAAAGGAAACAAAACTTAGCAGAAGAAACAGTATACTAATGACAGTTAAACACATTTTGTTGCATGCTCGGGGCTGTGATAATGTCTAGATATCATATGCTATGTGCATTATTTCAGATTTTAACTACACAGTAATGCTATCTTTCACATGACATACTTTGATCTCTGACATATATGAGACAGGTTATGAAGTTCCACTAGACGCTTTATCCTTAAATTTGTTTCCACACCACTGCAAATGTAACCCTAATTTCCTAGTATATAACATGATTCAGAGGTTAATTCTCTACCTAGCCCTCTCTCTTCCAATCTCCAGCTATTGAAGAATTGCTTAATACTATTCTAAATAGTTCAGCTTAGAAAATGTGCTCCTATATTCAGTCATCTTATAAATGATTTCATAAAGGATAACTGAAAATCATAGAGGACTCATAAATATTAAATGAATTAGTAATAAAATCTCTACTAATACCACTTGAAATTAAAGATCTAGCCTTTAATGAAAATAATTTTTATGCTCTTCTTTTTACTATTTCTATGATGAATATAATGTTATATATTTCAAGTAAAAGGGAGGATCCTTTGTTGGACTCTCAGCTTTTAAGGTAAAAAATTATCCAAAAGCTCAGATTGACCTACATACAATGTAACCTCAACTTGAGAAATAATTTTGAGGGTGGCCAATTTGTTCCAGTCTTTCTGGGACTTCCCCAGTTTTAGCACCAAGAGTAACACTCAAACATACGGTCCCTTAGGCTGTTTAAATATTTATGGTCTGAATATTCCACAAAAACAAATAAATAGCCTTTGTTGTTGTTGTTAGAAAGTAATGCATTTGCTTAGCAGAAACAATAACTTTTAAAGAATATATTTAAATGTGTATCGTCAGGAACATTGATGATGTCTTGAATGCCTACTAAGTCCCAAGTGCTATACTAGGCACTAATTCTTTTTTGAAACCATTTTATGAAAATTTTATGTTAGAGATACTTGAAGGTTCTGATGACCTATAAAAGAGCTAAATCTTTCCAAATAGAGTAGGAAAAACGATGTTTTACCAACCTTGATTTATTACTGCCTTTTGTGTGAATACACCCTAAAACCTCTACATTGCCATGGAGGGGACAAGGAACATAGATTAAAACTTATTTATTGAAGAAGCGGGATAGGAAACATCCAGGATAGCTGGAGAGACAAGTAGATTCCTTATCGAGTTCTGCACAACTTTTTTTTTTCATACTGTAAAACCTGTTTACTCATCAATTTTAGAAAATTCTCAAGATTAAGAATGGAAAACAGTCGTGCTCAGCATTCTAGATTGAAAGAATTATGAAAAAAAAGAGTGCTTTGAGGAGTGTATCAAAAGGCAAGATTTTTAATCTGATCTTTTCTTCAGAGGGGGGAAAAAAAGCTACTGTTTTGTTTTGTTTTGTTTTTAATAATTGTTTTCCTGTCCTTTTCCTGGAGTGTCTATTAGTTTTCTTTTTTTTAAATTTATTTATTTTATTTATTTTTGGCTGCATTGGGTATTTGTTGCTGCACTCAGGCCTTCTCTATTTGCGGCAAGCGGGGGCTACTCTTCATTGTGGTGCGCGGGCTTCTCACTGTGGTGGCTTCTCTTTGTTGCAGAGCACGGGCTCTAGGCATGTGGGTTCAGTAGTTGTGGCTCACGGGCTCTAGAGTGCAGGCTCAGTTGTTGTGGCGCACAGGCTTAGTTGCTCCGTGGCATGTGGGATCTTCCCGGACCAGGGTTCGAACCTGCATCCCCTGCACTGGCAGGCAGATTCTAAACCACTGTGCCACCACAGAAGCCCACAGCTACTGTTGCTTCTTGAAGATCCTTTTGTGTTTGAGTCCTTATGAGAAAGCATTCTATATTTCTGACTCTTAATAATACAACTGAGAAGCCTTATCTGAGTTGAATGTTTCTATAGTTTTACCACTATCCTTTCTCCAGTGATGGGTGATGTTTAAGACATTGGTGATGATGTGACATGTTAAAAACTGTAATCAGTTACAGTGGAATGATTACAATCACTGACAAGGTCAGGATACACTGGTTCTTAAAGTGGAAAGGGGTGCAGGTAATTACCATTGCCTTCAGTCACATTTATGCATATGAACAGTAGTACCAGAATCTCATTCTTTTGCAAATGCAAAGTGTAATATTCCCCAGTTCTACTAATTTCCCTCTGGTATTATTAGGCAAAAATATATGTTTACAAAGGTTCAACGTGGTTTGGTGTTAATACCGATATTTCTCCCATCAAATTGATGTATGCGTTTTAACATCTGGCTGATTTAACTTGAATTATCATCAGGTAATAGGAAGTACAAAAGCAACGTCTGTTTATAAACAACTAAAAAATGAACAATCATCCCTAAGAGAGGAAAATGATATTCAAGTCTGAATCTTGCCTTGCATTCCCTAGGCAAGTGAAGGTGAGGCATTAAAAAAATGCCCTTGAACCTCTTATTTTAAAGCATTCTTAATACGTTATTTGAGTTTAAAGAAGTTAATCATAAGAACTACTGACAAACAATGGACACGACTGAAGAACTCACTTTGCAATCAGAAAACTGGTGGTTGGGCTGTAAAACAAATGATGACATTTTAACATATTCAGTGTTCACCTGTTTTAGTTCATTTCTTACAGATCACACCCAGAATGGACACGGAATCCTTCTGGTTCAAGCTCAACATAAAGCCATCCTGAATTTTCAGAAAATAATAGGAGCATTACAAGAGTCATCATGCAATTCATATTCAAGGCAATTTGCTTTCTCATCTTGCCTAGACACCCTGCACTGGTTTCTATTACCTTTCTGTTTCAATTCGTGCTGTTTCCATTATGGAAGTTAGCGCACATCTAACTTTTTCATTTGGCATGGACCCCAATACGTGAACACATTTGCCCCACGTACACACAACTGTTGCAGATTTTGCTTGAGGCAAATGGAAACCCAGAGGGAAACTAGTCAACTTGTCAAAACATATTTTTTTCCTCTTAATGTGTAAATAAAGTTTATCTAAATAGGGCTTGAGGTCCAGAAAAAAAGAATTGGACTCTCTTGCCTTCATCAAATTGCCTATGTTCCCTACCCATAGTCTCCTTGTTTTTTTGGTCTTTATAAATCAGGAGGTTTGAAGGCAAGAAAGTGAGAAAAGAAGGAACATAGGGGAAGGGGAAAAAGAGGAAAGGAAACAGGAGAAGGACCATCTATATTTCACTATGCATCTATATACAATTTATATATTGTGGTATATTTAAGAAATGATAATATTTGCCTGGAACTCCAGGGGAAATGGATCAGGCTGCTCATGTACTGAGGCAACAGGCTCCAGGGCACAGGCTATCCCAAGGGCTAAGGGGTCTCATAACTCATCATAGTGAGGCTAAAATTTGGCGATTCTCTGCTCCAGAGCTCCAACTTCTACACAATTAGAAAGACAAAAGATAAACACAACAGAGTCAAATGTAATCAAAATGCTTATCTGTTCTGTGGGGATCAGAAACAAATACAAGTAGATAGTTAAATGGATGCCAGCTATGGTTATTTAGGCAAAACCACATGAAGAAACTTAGAAAAGACATGAAACCAACAACCATCAGCATAAGAAATATGTGAAGCTGCTTTTTTCAAGTTTTTAAAATAAGACCCACGATATCAAAATAGTTGAATAGAATCCACATTCTTCTAATTCAATAGGAATGTTTGGTCAGCCACTGCAACAGGCGCTGTCTACGAGTCACTCATTTGATCTTGACAATTGAGAGACTTCTGTAGAGGGCTTATGGTGACGGATGACGTAAGCATCATCTAAGGGCAGAACTGAAATTTTAACCTAGAATTCTTATATCAAACCAAATGTCATGTTCTTTCTACGAAAGTTTTGGCTTAAAAAAATTGTTTTAATCAAAAGAATGCTTTCATTTCACAAAGCCTTACTTATACAAAAAGATGAAAGAGATAAAAATGGAGCTGTTCTGTGTGAGCGAGTGTGTAGGGGGATGGGGGTGGAGGGCGGTAAGGTTCCCAACTCATCAACAATCTCCGATGCATCTTGAGGGAAATCCCTAGGACACCTTGGCACACACTTTGAGAAACAATTGCATTGAATCATGAAATCACATACATATATGTGATGTATAATTCACATCTACTCACATGCTAATTTCGAGTAAAAACGGGATTTAATATATAAAAGTATCCGTTAGAACCACATAATGTCATGTTTCTTGTTTTATTTGTGTTCTTGTTTTATCTCCCTTACTGGGTCTTGAAGGGCAGAGGAAAGAAGAATAAGAGTTTAATAAAAAGGAGAATGATAAATAAAACTAGTCAACAGACATATATTAAAGGTAGGTTTCTATACTAAGGGTAGAATATTGCTTCTCATCATCCTTTTCTAAGAGAGGAAAATGTAAAAAATGTGGACCAATTTGCTGCTAAGGATTCTTCAACTGAAACATTTCCCAGTGACAAAACCAAGCCTGCCTTCCAACGACTTGGGGCACCACTTATGTTAATACACAACATGTTATCTTGAAAATAGTAGCTTGAACAAACAGCTTTTATGGTTTCTAAATTTGGACACACTGAATGATGCATGTAAGTATTCCACTAAATTCTCTAACACTTTTTCAGTCCAATTCTATTTTTTCCCTTATAAATTCAAATGCAGAAGAAGAAATCAGCCCCCATAATGGACCAAGATATGTTATCACAGAGACTGCTAGTCAGGCAAAAAGATAACGTCAGGCCACCCGATAGACCCTTACCTTTAACTCGCCCAAGACAAATACTGGGACCCCTTTAAAAAGTATATTATCAGCATTCTTGACAAATAGCTATCAATGGTTGCTAATTTCTGGCTTAAATGTAACTCGGCAGTACACATTTTCCACAAAGTTATATTTTGCTGTGATGAACTTGCCTCATATCTTAAATGTACCTAAAGAAAATACATGGTCAAATATTTTACTTTCACTTTTATGGATGTATACAGTATTGCTGGCAAGGCCATTCAAGTCAGGATGCAAAGTTTGTTCAACTTGGGCTTGTGTGTATCTACCTTCATTGCTTCATGAAAGCAGACTTAGAAAATGGTAAAACCTTACTCTAGCCTGACTCCACAGTCCTATTTTCCACACTTGATCACAGAACATAAAGACAATCTTACCAAATTTCCAAACACATACTTAGCCTAGCTGAATCTTAACTGATTTAGAGTGACAGGAAGTCGTGAAAGAATATCATAAAACAGGAAGAAAATGAGCTGGGACAATGAAAGTTGAAAGAGGTGGTATGAGTGTAAGCAAATATTGAAATCACATATTTTAAACCACATTATATAAAAGATACAAGTAACGCTCTATCCTTCTAACATGAAGATGACCGTGCTGATCCAATATCAATCAGTATAACAGGAAATCTTGATTACTTTTGCCATCAGTGGGCACAGATCTACAACGAATCATGCACCTTATTATCTAGTGTCCACTTGTGACCACTGGTATACAGCAACAAAATATTTGGTGGAAATTAAACTCATTCAGTCTCTGGGAACAGAAAGCTAACTAGCTCTAGCAGGTATCAAACTAGCAGCCTTGGGCTTCCCCATCATCTCAATTAATGGCAACTCTATTCTTACCAATTACTTAGGTCAAAAGCCTTGGCATTTTTCCTTGACTCCTCTCCTATCTCATAGGTTCATTCTGTCATTCTAGTAAAATTCTTTCCATACTACCTTCAAGATTAGAAAGAACTATATTAGAAGTCATAGATTTTATTGATCAAAAATGGTTACATATTGGCAATTTCATATGGTTCAGACTGATATATCCAGGTATTTGACCACTTTTCACGACCTCTACTAACACTACCCGGGTCAAAGCCACCATTATCTCCAGCCTAGATTACTGCAATAACTTCCTATCTTGTCTCCCTACTTCCAACCTGCCACACTGATCAGTCTGTTCTTAACAAAGTAGTCAGAGTGATTTTTATCAATATCTAAGTGGCAGCACGTCTTTTTTTCTGTTCAAAACTTTTCAATGGCTTCTCATCTTTCTTTCAATAAAAGCTCAGGTCCTTATTAATGACACATGAGGCCCTACCTCACTTGGGTATACAACTCCCTCCCCTCCTCAGGACTTATCTGACCTTATCTACTATTCCTCTTCCCCTCATTTAGTTTGCTCCAGGCACGCTGAACTCACTACTTTTCCTGGATCACATCAGGATTTCCCAGTATACTTTTGCCTTAGGGCCTTTGCACTTGCACTTGCTCTTGCCTCATGCCTAGAATGCTCTTTCTCCATATATCTGCATGACTTACTTCATTTAGATCCTTATTTCGAACTCATCACGTCAAGGAAGCTTTCCTTGGCTACCCTATCTCAAATACCAACATACCCTCAACTCCTTTCTTGTTTTCTTTTTCCTATGGCACTTATCATCTTCTGACATACTCTGTAATTAAAAAGAAAATTGTTTGTTTCTCCCTTACTAGTATACCAGCTCTAGAAAGACAGAAATTTAGCAGCCACTCAATAACGTTTTGCTGAATGAATGAATGAATGAATGGGTCTTAAAAATTCAGCTCATCAGTCAATTTACCTTTTACTCTATTCTATTCTTCAAAACCCATTCATACTGATTGTTTGCAGGCAATTTTGTCCCTTTGCAAATTCAGAGTAAGGAAATCTCATTTGACTCATGAATCACTGTGTTATTCTAGGAGGGGACCAGGTAAAGCAGTATAGGGAGGATTTCTCTGAAGTTCTCTCTGGCATTCTTTAGGAACAGAATACCAGTCTAGCTTTTTCTTTTCTTTTCTTTTCCTTTCCTTTCCCTTATTCACTCCAGGAACGTCACGATAGCTTGTCCAGCAACTTTGGTTATTACGTCAAGATGAGAACTGGCAGGGAAGAAATACGTTTGTGAATTCACCATGCCTTGGGTCCTAAAACTGTTTCCTGCTTTTCTTCACCCAAATGGCTTTATCTCTCAATGACTCAAAGAGATCCTTCAGAAGAGGACATGAAATCTTAGACAGCTTATCCACAGTCTTGTATAATTGATACTTAAAGCTGTCATCTATGAAAATGGTTGAAAACTGACCAGGAACTACACTTAGTGTTCTTGGGAGACATAAGAAAAGTTGCCGGGAAACATTCTGGCAGCTATAATGAGATTCACAGAAATATTGTTTTCGAAATGTTATTTATAAGGCATTTTCTATAGCAACACTAGTAAAACAAACCATTTTAAAAGTGTGACTACAATTCCTTCAGGTTCTTCTATAACAAAGTTACGTTATTGCTAAAGCCCATGTGGCATTAGAAAACATTACCTTTGGCAGGCACTTCATTATTATTTTAGTCTTGAGAATGCATCAGTGAAAACTGGGGCTAAAAAAAGTAAAATTGAGCAAGCCACTGATAAAATGTTGAATCAAAATCTGCTAGCAGAGGCTTTTTAACACATAAAACCTGTAGGTGGTACAGAAGTGAGGGCAAAGTGGAGGAGGATAGCAAGCAAAGCAAAGGGGCAGGGTCTGAGGATTAGAGCAGCCCTGCCACTTCAGATATGAGGGGCCTTAATAAACATAGTGTGAGAAGACTTCTGACCCGGAAGTGAGTCAAGGTCCATCTGTAAGATCAGAGTCAGTTAAGCAGTAGTGAAATCCTGTTTCATTTAATTAGGAAGGTACGTGATTTAGGCCTAGGTCATTCTATTTCTTTTCAACCTTGCCTCAGTCTTTTTTTTTTTTTTTTTAATCATTGCTAATATTCATGTCTAACTAACTAGTGTTTAGACAGTAGTGACACTGTTTGAAAATGATTCCTTTTAATATCAAAAACTTAATGAAAAGTAAATGATAATATTATCTCTGAGACTCATAAGGCTAAGTTTGGAGAATCTATATGATCTGCCTTTTAAGCCACCTGGTTCACAAATAGTACCCTAGTGCAGGTCGCTGAATGGCAGGTATAAAATTACTAGGTAGAAACAGCCAATCTCTAAATGAGATTTAGTCATGCCAATCTAGTCTTTGGTAATACTTTCTTACAGCTAATAGTCCTATGTGCTAATAAAATTTATACAGCTAATGCTTTTTCTATTCTCTGTTCAGACTGAATCTGAAATCGATAAAAGCTTAGTAAATATTAAGAAAAAATAAAACCTTTACATAGCTTCATAATCTTTTCATGCAAAATCAATTGCTTATAAATCACATTTAATTATAGTCTTCTTCCAATCAACTGATCATTTAATTCTCATAAAAGATTACTATCATTCTTTCACCAGAAGGATTTCCTTCCTGACAAAGGGCAAGGCTGTTTCTGACTAGGGCCAAAGATGGTTTGCCAAATAAGACAGAAGGATTAAACCTGAAAGGCAGGCAAATACTACTACCTTTTGCACAAATGTTCTTTTCACTTTCTTTTCTCTCTGTAGTTAGCTATGACTATTTCTTTTTTTTTTTAAATTGAAGTATAGTTGATTAACAATGTTGTGTTACTTTCAGGTGTACAGCAAAGTGATTCAGTTATACATACGTATATACATATTCTTTTTCAGATTCTTTCCCATTATAGGCTATTACAAAATATTGTATATAGTTCTCTATGCTATACAGTAGGTCCTTGTTGGTTATCTATTTTATATATAGTAGGTTGTATCTGTTAATCTCAAACTGCTAATTTATCCCTCGCCCCTTTCCCTTTTGGTAACCATGAGTTTGTTTTCTATGTCTGTGGGTCTATTTCTGTTTTGTATATAAGTTCCTTTGAATCATTTTTTTTTTTTTTTTTTTTTTAGATTCCACATATAAGTGATAGCATATGATATTTGTCTTTCTCTGTCTGGCTTACTTCACTTAGATTTCTATCTTACAGGAATAAACTTCCAGCTTCCCAATGCAAGGAGTCTGTAACTGGCAAGATCATTGTGATGATTCAGTACTGGCCTTTTCTTCATGTCTGCCTCCTCACAGTAGGCTCTACTGAAAAATCTGACTTACACATTTAATAAAAGCTTCTTCCTTAGGCACTCAAGACTCTGAGGGGGCTATAGCCTCAATGGACGTTTCCAACCTTATTTTGTACTATAACTCATGAACAATTCATTATCTATCCAATAATCCAATTAAATATAACAGTCCACTGTTCCTTAACTGTTAGATTTTCCCACTTCTCAGCCTTTGTTAACTGTCCCTTTGGTAGGGAAAGTCTTTCTTATCCTCATTCCTACACTTCAGATACACAGCTGAAAGTCAATCTCATTGTGGTAAAGGATCAAGTTCCAAAGCAAGTGTTGATGTATCAGAAGTGTTTCCAGGAAGCTATGTTGATAAACACAAAAGTACCATTGGGGAAACAGATTTGTGACTAAGGTCCTCCAAAACACGAGGCAGTATCCTAACCCTCCAGATGAAAGGGTATTAGAGAGTGTATGCGCATGTGGAGCGGGGGCAGGAGTGGTAAACTAACTGCAGGGAAGTGGAGAAAGATACTGTTCCAGGATACCTGGCCTTGACTCTTTTTTCCTCCCTTCAGATGGAGCCCGCGGCCTTGGTCATTCTGAATTTGGTTCAGGGATGAGGAAAGCCCAGTGTTTGTACACATTCCTTTCAATGAGAATGTAGACATTCTAGAAATACTATACGAATGGTGATGATAGGTGTGTATGAAAAAGAGCAGTGGTACAGCAAAAGTTGAACTTTCCCGATCTGGCGACAGCTGACAGTAAGGGGACAAGTAAGCCTATCACTCCCAACCACTACCTCCCCCCACCGCCAATGGCACCATCCCCTCATGCAACTCGGAACCAAAAGAGCTATGCTGAATTCTGCTGTTTGTACTTCTGCCCTCACTTCCTATAGCATGGTGCATCCTTGGCTAACTAAGTCGAGAACTTTTTCTAAGCTGAGAAAGAAAGAGAGAGGGAAAGAGAGAGAAGGAGACGGAAGCAGAGGAGGAGCCAGTCTGTACCTGATTAGAGATGCTTTCAATGGACTAGCACACTGTAAATTAGTTACACCAGGTTTCTTGAAATTTCTTTTTTATATGCCTTCTGTTCAACCTTGTTCAATTTATTTTACAGACAGACCTTTCTGGGGCCAGACATCAATTTAAAAAATGCCACTGGGCATGAGGTTGTTAAAAGCATCTCCAGGTGAGAAAAACACTACCCAGCACAACTGGCTGACCTGCCCTAGTGACAGCTCCCTGCCTCCTTGCCTCCCATTCTTTGACTATTTTCTTAGCCTGGGATCTCTCAGCTCCGAGTCTTGACTATGGCATTAGACACTGCCTCAGTTCAGCTTAGGAGAAATGATGCTTATTGACTTTGGACGTTCTCCTCCTGGGACTCTTGCATTGTGGTCAATCTGATGTGCTCTCCCTTACTGAATGCTCATTTTCCCTGGTCTTCGAGTTGTTCTTCTATCAAAGTATGTTCAGCCACACAGTATTGCCTACTTTGCTATTTCTCCTTAAAAGTGTACACTATTTAAAAACAAATACAAAATAAAAACAATGCTAGGTCCTTTCTTATTACGTAACAACAAAACACACTAAAAGATCCATTAAAAAAATATAATCCTGCTCCTCTGGTAGCAAAATACTCACTTTACAACGTTGCAATGACTAGTGCAGCATACAGAATGTAATTTCTGAAAAGACAGCTTCCTGTCATTGTTCATATGCAACAGCATCCTTTATTAAAAAGGAAACAGCTATAATAAACACAAATCACAGTGACAGCAGGAATCATGCTAGCAACAAACCCATCAAAATGGAATCAAACATCACGAGACGAATGCCATCAGAGAGATATGTACAAGTGCTTTTCCCATATGGGAGTCTCTGCAACTTCAATTTGAAACTGCAGAACTAGGGCAACTGTTTCTGGCAATATATCTATGTGGGTTTTTCTCAGTGTTACTCTGTTCTCAGTAATGGTTCACAGAGGGTTTTATGCTGTAACAGGAGAGTTTTTCATGGTCACAGCTTCACTGCGGTCCCATGTTTTCCATATTGCTGTTATAAGTATTCAAGTTCAGCCACTGTGACTTATTTTCAGATCAACTAAAGATATTGATAAACACCTGGAGAATGTTTTAAGTAACTCACACAGGAAACAATATGTTTACAAACTGATAATCCTTGGATGGGGTTATGGCATGTAGGTGTAAATGGATCACATGCTCTGAAAGCAACATCTTTCTAATTACTGATAATCGGGCTTGCATTCATGTGTAGCTCTATAATGTTCTAAAGTCCTAGATATAATATAATCCATATTGTTTAGATAGTAGCTAAAAGTATTCTATTCTTTCTTATATCCAACAACAGGGGTATTGCCAATGCATTTTTAAAAGTAATCCTACTTGATTTTTTTCTCCCTCCTCTTGAACAATGGGAATTTCCTATAATCAGGAAGCTTTGCCAGTAAGGTCTGCAGCCATTTAAGGTATGGTGTATAATGAAATTTTAACCATTTTCTCCTGGTCCATTTCACTTACATTTTAGGCATACAAGAATAAATAGCTAGACCACCTTTTCCCAAACTGTGCACCATGCTTGAGATGTTAAAAGGTATTACACACACACACACACACACACACACGCACACACGGGCACACATGGCTAAATAAGTTGGGAAACATTTCATATCATAGCTCCTCTTAGAAATTTACAACAAAAGTAGCATATTAAGTCAGGAGCAATTCTGCAGTAAATAGACTTGTTGATCTTTGTTTAACCCAGCATATCCACAACTTATTGGCCACAGACAATTTCCTTGACTGCCCACAACCAACCTTTTCGTTTTAAAAAATATATATATTTTCACATCCTATGGAACAATATTCTGTAGAACAGTTTGGGAACACTAAATTCAATAAATAAATAATATTCCCCATGTATAATTTAACATAATTTCAATATCTCAAAATAACAACGTATCACAACCTTCTTTCTTGAGAATGCTAGTTTATCAAGACTGGTATGTACCATTTTCTGAATGGTATGGGACTAAGAAACAGAGGACAAAATGGGGAATTTGCAACCTTCTCTGTATATCTTACAATATATGTAAGATACAGTTGGGTGTCTCCTGTTGGTAACAAAAACAAGATCTAGCCTTCTGGTGTCCATATGGATTTGAAAAGCAAAAGCAATGGCAAAACAGACTATAATCCATTAGAGGCTAAAGCAAATTACTTCTCGTTACTGATCAAAGACACTAAGTAACAAAAATTTAAACCAATAAGGGCATAAACCTTTTATCTATACCAAAGTTAAAAAAAAAGGGGACATGCAAATCTGAAAAGCAAAGAGTTAGGTCAAGTACTAAGAGTGTCAAGAGCAGCAAAACAAAATGGAACCGAGATCTTAATCAAGCAAGTTTTCCTCGCATCATTGGGATAGGCAAGGTATAGGGGACAGCTAGTTGTATAAGCCAACGTGCAACTCCCCAGGATCATGTTCATTGCAGCTCCATTTACAATAGCCAGGACATGGAAGCAACCTAAGTGTCCATCGACAGATGAATGGATAAAGATGTGCCACATATATACAATGGTATATTACTCAGCCATAAAAAGAAACGAAATTGAGTTATTTGTAGTGAGGTGGATGGACCTAGAGTCTGTCATACAGAATGAAGTAAGTCAGAAAGAGAAAAACAAATACCGTATGCTAACACATATATATGGAATCTAAAACAGAACAAAAAAATGGTTATGAAGAACCTAGGGGCAGGACAGGAATAAAGATGCAGATGTAGAGAATGGACTTGAGGATACGGGGAGGGGGAAGGGTAAGCTGGGACAAAGTGAGAGAGTGGCATGGACTTATATACACTACCAAATGTAAAATAGATGGCTAGTGGGAAGCAGCCGTGTAACACAGGGAGATCAGCTCGGTGCTTTGTGACCACCTAGAGGGGTGGGATAGGGAGGGTGGGAGGGAGGGAGACGCAAGAGGGAAGAGATATGGGGATACATGTATATGTATAGCTGATTTACTTTGTTATACAGCAGAAACTAACACACCATTGTAAAGCAATTACACTCCAATAAAGATGTTAAAAAAAAAAATAGTGGGTTTCAAGGTGAGCGTATGCCTTAGAAATCAGAGCTGCACGTAAGGGAAATTCTGCCATTTTTAAAAGTCTTTTGGGTATCAGAAAACCTCCAAAACCAACTCATCTGCAAGTTCCTAAGAATAGCAAAATATTATATCTCTGCAAACAGCACAGAATTGTAAATTACCTATTCAGTATTAATCCAATGTTTGTCAGTCTTACAACACACAATTGGGAATAGAATTCTTGTTAATCACTTATATCTATAGTTATGCTTTCCTGTTCTATTACCAAGCATAGTTCTCAAGCTTCTATTGTTCTAAAAGAGGTGGAATAAACAAATCTCAACTAGTATTTGAACATAAAGAAAACTGACATGTTTTTTTCAGTTGGAGCATAATTTAGTCTTGATATTTGATTTTGACTGTATTATAAATGTACCACATAGAGAATAAAGTAACTATAAATGGCATTTATTATGCAGTTTGGATGAAAGTGCCTTAATTTAAATTTTAAAAGTCTGTTTACTTTGGTCACTATGGTTACATTATCTCCAATGTATATGCATAATTCTTGATTCTCTAACAAATTAAAAATATAAAAATATTTTGCTTTAGAGTGATATTTGGCAATCTCTTTATAATATCCATTCTGGACATTGTTTAAATGAAAAGAGTACTAGGCTATCTTCATGTCAGGTATCTGAGGTGCAAGAGCTTGTTTTGCCACCAACAAATGGTGTGACCTTGGGCAAATCACTCAAACCTCGCAACATTTCAAAAATGGTAGGGGTTGCACTAGCGATGTTTAAAGCTCCTGAAATTCAAATCTATGATATAGATCTTCCTAAAGTATTTTTCTATCAGTGCATTTTTATAAGGTTAAGTTCAAGCTATATAGTCTGTAGCTCAGGAGCCTCTGACTTTTCCTTCTAGCATTTTCTACCAGCACTCTTCAAAATGTAACACTTTATCCAGATGGGTTGATGGTAGTCCTCACTGGGAACTTCATCATATTTAAGCTTGAATTGTTAGGTTTTCATGTGTATCTCTTGTCACCTCAAAATATAACAGTATTAATAATACTAATATCAATGTTACTATTATTAATGCTAATGATAATTTAAGGCCCCCAGCGTTATTTAGGTCAAGGCCTTATCAATAATAATAACAACTATTATTACTATTAATTATAGGACACTATATGCCACATCTATGCTAGGGCCCTTTTTATCTGTCTCATTTAGTCTTCACAGCTAGCTCTGGTTACTTTCCCTTTTTATAGCTCCTTTTCTATTCTACCTCAAAAATGTGGCAAACCTCTCAAGAGAGGCAGGCCAACAAATTAACATTCTTTGTAGTCTGTGTGACAGGTACAAACCCAGAAAGAGGGAAGAAAAGAACTGAGAGTTCCTTAATAGTAAATGTGAAAATAACATACATCAGACCTATAATTTCATAGATTGTTTAATAACAAATTCTACATGCTGGGCTGTCTAATGATGAATTTCTACATTTCTGATTTATTCAAACGAGTTTTGCAAACATGATTTCTTAAATCTTATCATTTCATTTTCATTTTCTTTTAAATGTAACTAAAGTTAAACTATGTTGTATTTATCATATAATAGAGATATTTCCATATTGAAAAAAATAAGGAAACCATAATAAAACTCTGCTGACTCTTCCTTGTTATCAACAATGTCAGGTATCACGTTCAATCCATGTGTCTATTTTATCAGTTAAATAAAATTCATTTATATCATCTTCATTAGTTATTCAAATTTCAACTATCTACTAAGTTCCAAATGCCTAGCATCAGGGTATGAGGATAAAATTAATTCAGTTATGATAACAACCAGAAAGAGTCAAGTAATACAGCATTAGTTATTATTTTTTTTTAGTTTATAATACATAGCATAAAGTCAAATATTATATTATTGTGTTAATATTTAATACAAATCATACTAGGAGATACACCATATTGAAATTGGAAGCATCTTGATGCAAACATTACAATAATATATGCAGTTATCATGATGGGATGATATTGTAAACCATGGGGCAGTTGCTAAGAAAGCTCTCCAATGAAATTTTGACTTTATGTAAATGCATGCTTATTTAAAGGTCTCCCCTTTGTCTATAAGCAATGTGAGAAATTAACTTTTTTTTTTTTTTTTTTTTTTTTTTTTTTTTGCGGGCCTCTCACTGTTGTGGCCTCTCCCGCTGCGGAGCACAGGCTCGGGACACGCAGGCCCAGCGGCCACGGCTCACGGGCCCAGTCGCTCCGCGGCATGTGGGATCCTCCCTGACCGGGGCACGAACCCGTGTCTCCCGCATCAGCAGGCGGATTCTCAACCACTGCGCCACCAGGGAAGCCCCAGAAATTAACTTTTAAATTTGTTAGCGGTACATAAAATTTTATCAAGTCATAGGAATATACTTTCTGATACAGCAAATAAACAAAAAAGAAAAGTAATGAAATGGGTAATTTAGAATCTACAACTAAAAATATCAATTCTTATTTTTTAACACCTTTATTGGAGTATAATTGTTTTACAATGGTGTGTTAGTTTTACAGCATTAGTTATAATAAGAAGCATGTCTTATGTGCTCAAAACCATAAACAGAATTATATACTGCTTATGATTTTGGATTTAACACTTGCTCTTGACCCCTGAGACAACTATGGCTGTGCAAATGTATTCTATTTTTGTTTGCCCAGAAGATTCACTGATAAACGTGTTAATTCTCATATCAAACTCAATACCTTGGTGTCCCTATATTAAGGGGCAGAGGGGAACTGTGGTGTACAAATAAAGAATTTTCCCAAAGTCATGAAATTCACAAGAGAATCAGAAACAGTCCTCAGTTTTCACAATAAAAACTTGATCAAATTCCACCCCATATTTTGTAAGGTGGAAACAAAATAGTAGTAACAGTAAGAGCAATGATTATCTTTAGGGGAAAAAGTCACTCCAATGGGAATACTTGGTACCTGTCCATTTATCAAAACCAGTACAACCGTATCCATTTTCACTCATACTCTGCTTTGGTCCAACACCACCGAAAAAAACCCCAAAAAACTGGGGCACTATAAATCACTGAAATAAACTGGCAGAGTAGTTTAGGGAATTGTGCAGGATACTTTGACTCACTAGGCTCATGTTTGCCACTAGTGCTATTTTCATGAATAAAAATCTACAGGAAAATTGACAAAAACATATTACTGACAGGTGGTTAGAGCCCGTTTCTATATAAATCTATATTACACAGGAAAGAAAATAGTAAGTCAGGATAACTTGCTTGCTTTCAATCTCTACTGCTATTTTTACATTGTTTTTCACTCTTAAAACAAGCAACTCTGTGGGATCAAGAGTTTCATATATAAGGTGCTAAATGCAGGTCTCAATTTGGATATGCTCTTTAAGAAAATTATTTCTCCAAAGGCCATCTTTTAGTTTTGTTTTCTCTTATGATTTGTCGCTTGTGTAATTTCTACATGTCAGAGTTGGTTAGCTCATGGTGCTAATGAGGCCAAGGTCATGAGTCTGATTCCTATAGGAGCCAGTTAGCTTTCTAAAAGGAAAAAAAAAAAAAAAAAAGGCTCTGTAGGCAGTACTTATAACTGCAGCCAGCCAGGATGCAAATTCACATCTTTGGTAAAAACAAGAACCAGAGAAGGTATAGATGAGCACATGTCCTAATGGCAGTGAGTCAAGGGTTTCTTCTTCATATTCAAATCCTGTAAGGTTCACATAAACATTGGGGAATTAATGTTGTAAAACCACCATCACGCCAATTACACATTGGAAACATTTTCAAAAGAAATCAACACCATGTGTTTACATGTGAGAGCATTTTAAAGGTCTCAGAGGGAAAATAAGTAATACAGATGATGGTTATTACATGATCTAGAGGTATACATACATAGGATGATGTATAATATGGATAATTACAAAATCCCATATATAAAAAAAGAAATTACGGGCTTCCCTGGTGGCGCAGTGGTTGGGAGTCCGCCTGCCGATGCAGGGGACGCGGGTTTGTGCCCCGGTCCGGGAGGATCCCACGTGCCGCGGAGCGGCTGGGCCCGTGAGCCATGGCCGCTGAGCCTGCGCGTCTGGAGCCTGTGCTCCGCAACGGGAGAGGCCACAGCAGTGAGAGGCCCGCGTACCGCAAAAAAAAAAAAAAAAAAAAAAAAAAAGAAATTACATGTGAGAACATTTTAAAGGGAAAGGAAATTATAAAGATGAAGTTTTCATATCCAAAGGCAAGATTCACTATGTTAATGGCATAAAATATAAATGTAATGTCATATACTTAGAACTCCATAAACATTAGCTGAAATTTTCTTAACTTATAAATATCTACTCTCAATTTTATAATCGAGTGCTATGACCTACACATTTTCTAGAGACCATATTATAATGATGATAGTGTATAACAAATCGTTTCAACGTTCAATAGAGTATGATATATCTAAATTGTTATGTTAATTACTATTGAATTTTTTCTTGTGGTTGCTCTACATTACTATAATTATATACACAAAATAAGAAAAACTAGTGTCCCTTCTGTAACTATTATACACATACACAACTCAAATAACTCAAAGGAAAATATAATTTCTTTAAAAACTCTACAAAACTCTATAGAAATCGTCTCTATCTTCAGATTCCAATAAAAAGGTTACAAAATGTTATTCAATGCAGACATAAGTCACCTCTTCTAAGTCTCAGTTTACTCATCCATAAATTAAGACCAATAGACTAGAATATTTCTAAATTACTTTCCATTCCTAATAAGTAAAGACATAATCTTTATAAAAACCTTGCTTGGATAGTCTGGCACTGGGTAGTGAAAGTAAACAAGAGGCTGGCCAGGTAACCATCAGATAATCTATGAGTGACAGTCAGGGACTGTCTGGGACTCGAGAGGTGAACTCCAGGGTAGATAGCAAGGATTGGTTCATGACTATGAGTCTACCCTGGATAAGAAGGCAAAGAATCCATTTAGGTATAGTGATGACTAGTGGACTACAGATCGTATCCAGCCAATAAATTCTTCTAAATAGCTTCCTTCAAGCTATTTTTATGGAATCTCCTTTGTACACAGAAGCTCGCTTTCTACTTGGTCTCAGATGCTAAAATTTTACCTTAGATACTTTTAACATACTATCATCATAAAAGGAACAAGGTAGTTTTTGAAATTCAAGTATTATCTCTTGCAGTAGCCACTCTGAACTGGAATCATTATTTGTGTACAAATAATGGAACAAATAATGGAATTTGTGTACAAATTTGGAACAAACTAAAAAAGACAAGAGAATCAAGAAAATGTGAAACCAAAGCTATTAAAAGAATGTTGTTTTTCCCTGGAATGTAATTAAATCCGACTGCTTAAATTACAACAAAGAAACAAACAACTAAAACAATCCAAACATAGAGTCTATAAAAATAATCAAATATTTATAAAACCTACATTTCCAAAATTAGTTGTTATATCTACTGTGAAAGAGTAGACCTTCCAACATCTAAACCTCTAGCCATGATACACACAAAATAATTAACAATAAAGAAATGTCAAAGAAAGAGAGCAAAAATAAAAATTATAGGGCCTGAGCATGAGAGACTATAAAAAATTGAGAGATGATGGGTAGGACACAGAAGTACTGGAATTTATAGTGATATTATACAATCTCTAGAGTAGAAGATTGGTTGGCCTAAGTCATTTGCAGGTTCACACATGCTTTTTAACTTGCCTGTTATCACTCAATCTTATCTTTTATTTAATTAGCGGATGCTTATCTGACTTGTCAGCTACTTCCTGCTTTAACCAGCTTGAATGGGTAAGTCACCCATACTATATTGCTCAGCCACTTAAAGATTCCTTTGTGCTTCTTCTTATTCTTTTGCACAAATTTCCAAATGGTTATTATTTCATTTCTAAGGTAAGGATTTATATCCTGAATGCTTCCAAATATATTTGAAGTAACATAAAATTAATATAAGAAAATTGAATATAATGTGAAAATAGCATTGTCAAGGATAGAAACAGTAGACACCACCAAGAGCGAGTCGAGCGATTGGATGAGTGAATTTTGAAAACTGGGTGCTGAGTTTGAATATAAGTTCCCTGACAGCCAGGTTAAAGAGTGGTGCTTGGAACATTTTTTAATGTCTGAGTAAAAGAAAACAGACATCTTGGTACAAAAAAATCTTGCTGGCATTCAACTAAAAAATCCATCATGTGGATATTTGTATGTACAAGGAGCTTTGAAAACACTGTGGACAATGTCTTTAACTACAATTTAGTACAAATGGACAAAACGATGCTTTAAAAATCGCTTTCATTAAATAGTTCTTAATAATAAAACTAGCAATACGAGTAGAATAGAAATATCAGCAGTGCAATGTCAAAAGGGCTGCGTCAAATCCCTTATACATCATCCACTAGTCACATAATTGTTGGCAAGTCACTTAACTATTTCTTTATCTATAAACCAAGGATAACAATATATACCTTGCCTGATAATCAGATAGGTGAAGGATCAAATGACAATACTGTATATGAAAGTGTTTAAGTGCTATACTAATGGAAGCTATTACTAGTACCATCACTACTATTACCATCATAAGAGTTAAAAATCACAGAAAAAATATGGAGATAGACACACAAGTTTTCATAAAAGCCACTGGTAGTACCTGGTGTCTCAGCTCAACAATCCATTTTTCTGCCTAGCGATCAGAGCAATCTTTAAAATGAGCCTTAAGTCACTCCCTTGCCTAAACCTTTCCTGTCTCCCACTACCTTCAGAATTTAACTAAAGTCAGGGCCAGCTCTGTGGAAAGGGACCTGGGCAGTAACGCAAGGCCCCATGCTTAGAAAGGTTCTGTGCTTGGTTTAATGCTCTTCTGCCGCCATATTAAAATTCTTAATGATTTATGAACAGAGGCTCCATATTGTCACTTTGCACTGACCCCACAAATTATGTATTTGGTCCTAATCAAACCCCTTGAAATGAGATACAAAGTCCTTCAGAATACAGCTCATACTTACCTCTCCAGCTATTCTGAGGCTCCTTCACACTAAACAACCATTAGCTCCCTCAGTGTCTCATCCTCTTTCAAACTCCTTTGTCTCTGCTCAGAGTCTCCTGGCACTTCTCCCTTTGTATCACAATAACATGAGTGTAGAGCAAATGGATCTCCTTTAAAATCTTCAAATGTAATCTTACTTCTGGAATCCTGTTGCATTTTGCAATAGTAAATTTGAGGCAGGTGGAGAAATAGTAAGCTCTGATAACCCATGAATGTGATAGTTTTTAATCACATTTTTTTTTAAAAAATGACTGTCAAATGAAGAAAAATAAAAGTGGAAGGGATGAGGTAAAGAACTGGACTGTTGCTACTTTTTTTTTTTTTTGCGGTATGCGGGCCTCTCACTGTTGAACGCAGGCTCAGCGGCCATGGCTCACGGGCCCAGCCGCTCCGCGGCACGTGGGATCCTCCCGGACCAGGGCACGAACCCGTGTCTCCCGCATCGGCAGGCGGATTCTCAACCACTGCGCCACCAGGGAAGCCCTGGACTGTTGCTATTTTAACTGCCTCAACCTCACACTGAGCAGAGTGTTCTGAGTGGCACTGGTCAAAGAATAGGAATTATCCCCATGGTTCTCAGAGCTACAACTCTCAGAGATTCTGATTTAATTAGTCTGGGATGGTGCCCAGGCATCAGTATTTTTTAAGACTTCCCTAGATGATTCTAATGTGTATCCAGGGCTAAGAACCACTGAGTTACAAGAACTTTAAAGAGCAATAAGTTAAATGAGATGTAGCAGCTCAAGGTGTTGAGGTATAAATAAGCCAAATAATTACCAGAGCTGGGCTGCTGGGGAAGCCTATTACATGGACAATGTAAATGAAGACATACCAGACCACTGTTTTAAAGCAAATCAAATCGAAAAGATTAGAGACATTATCACATATGTTGTACTTGTGATTTATCTTGAATATTTCTGAGTTCCTGAACGAATTAACAACGTCCATATATGTTGAAAGGCAAGCAGTGTGAAACTACCATTTCAACACCTGATAAGATTATAGATAAATATCACAATTATGGACATGTCACATTTTAGCATCAACTTAGAAAGCAAGATTTTACATCGGGCTAAATGCTCATATTTTTCTCTCAACAATCCTGTATTTGGCTGACACAGTCCACAATTAGTTTGAGAGAAAAGTAATATGTTTACCTACAAAATAACCATGACAGCAGCAGTACCCTGGACAAAAGAATTGGTATGCTCAGAAAATATCTGGGAAGAATTCTCCAATATAAAAACATTAGTTAACCAAAAAGATGAAATGATAAAGTTGTTACAAGAGAAGGAATACTGCTCCCAATTGACCTGGAACAAAGAAGAGGAGATGAACCAGTTTCAACTGGTTGGCTTTCCAAATGCTACAGAGAAGTGCTCCTAGAGTGAAAGATGTTTTTAAAAAGAGACAATAATGGTTTATACGGAAAAAGTATGGTGTAGTGGAAAGAACATAGGCTTTGAAGTCACACAGATCTGGGTTCAGGTTCTGGCTTAGTCACTTGTGAAATAGCCATGGAATCTTGGGCAAAGTGCTTAAACTGTATGAATCTCAATTTTTTTTCTCCTGAGAAAGGGATTAATTGGTAAAATAGTAATAATTATTGAAGCTGAATGACAGGTACACTGGGGTTCATCATGTCATTTTCTCTAATTTTGTATATACTTATTATTTTCCATAATAAACAAGATAAAAATAATATGTATCTTGATGAGTTAGGGTACAAATTAGTAATAAATGTGAAGAGCCCAATCCACTGTAAACACAAAATAAAGGAAGTGGTTTTCTTTTCCTAATACTGCTTTCATTTTCTTACCTTTCCACTCTAATCCTTGTTTCTTATAGGCATGCCGTTCAACTATACCACCACCCCACTACTGTTCCATTGATAAAATTTACAAAAAATTCAACCATGCTTATGAGGTCTTTGGTGCCTGGCTCACAGACTCGTCCTCTACAATAAATCCTACCAAAAACATTGTGCATCACTTCACTAGCTCTCCTCTCTCTCACTGCCACATATTGGTAATTTGTCATTGCCTGGAGGACAAATGAATGCTTATTCCACCTCTGAAATCTTAAACTCAAAATCCCCCTCTATGACAGCAGTCTCAAGGCCTTCTATCCTTACATACTCTCACTCTCTACAACATCCATTCTTCCACAGAGAAGTTTTCTTATTCACTTCATGTATGTGATGTGACTACCCAGAACGGCACTGCTCTTGAAAACTTTAAGTAAAACATCCCATTTTGTGATCCATTGTGATCACAGCCTTTAAGTCCTCTCATTCCCTGCTCTTCACGTGCAGAAATCCTTTTATGTAAGACATCTATTAGTTGACTCCTGGCCTCCTTCCTTCACCACCCAGTATGGCTCCATGGCTTATCACTTAAACTGTAATCCCTAGCCCTGTCAATTTCCTTCTACCACTTTGCTTTGTCATCTGCCAAGGAAAGCTCCAACTCTGGACCAATACTACAAGTACTATCTCTACTCTTATACTGGAGTGACTGCATGATACTGAAGAAAAATCACATAACTACAAAATAGCAACAATAAAAATCCATAAATCCAACTGCAGCCAAGCCCTCAGCATCATCTATGAGCCATTTTTTTTGAATGTGGTTAGTGTTTCCTGCTACTCTGCACAGCTAATATCCCAGATCCACCACGTTTCTAATGTCCCACAACTAGACTCTCCCAGTCACACAGAAAATTTAGATCTTTACGTTTTCTTCTCCAAAGACAAGAAGATGTGCATCTTTCTGAAAGTATAATTGGCTTTCTTAAACTTCTTTTTACAGAAGTCAGATATCAACTTCAAAACAGAGGAGAGCTTATTCTGCAGTCTTAGTATTGTGTCATCTACACCCTGATTGTGGTAATCTGCATGTTTCTGGTGGCAAATAAAAGCACCAGATACCACAAAGTATAGAAATGCCTTTTACGGTCTCATAGAGCCTACTGAAGCATCCCAGGTGTGAAAATAACAACAAAAACACACTTAATGTGTAACTAGATATTAAAATTGGACTCTTCTCATACTTGACTGACGTGCCAATGTCAGATAAACATTCGATAGAAAAACGTCTGTAGGCAGACTCCCATATGCAGAATTTTCAGAACTATAAAAGGTTAGCAGAGTGGAGGAGGACAGGATTTATAGATTCTTTGGAGAAAGCTGTTGTCATGACCTGAGACATCTACCAAGGGTGTGTATGTATATGGAGATACTACATCCTTCGATTCAAGCTTAGAGAAGGGGGCTTCCATCAGACTATTCAGAGCATGAATGTGTTCTATGACTTTGGGGGACACAGAAGAGGGGTACCTGACTTATTCCTGAAGGAGCTAAAGTGGCTTGGTCCAGGGGCATAGACACAGCTGGGCTTCGATCCCTACAGAGTTTTTTCAGGACAAAGACCTGCATGAGTGTTTTCCATGGACTAGAAGTGAGCCTGGTGGGGAAGAGAGATGATCTGGAGCCTTACTTAATTTAAGTTCTATACAAAAGGAACATCTGAGGGGGGGCGGGTACACTGACAGGGAATCCGTGTTATAATGCGTGTGGCATGAAAGCCCTGAGAAAAGTGGGACAAGGGGGAAGTGGCAAGCTAGAGGAAGTGCCATCAGTCCACATCAAGGGAGTGGCAGGAGAGGCTCCCCAAGCAGGGGAAGCACCTTGCTCCCTGCACTATTGCAGTAGCCTAGTTTGGGAAGCAGAAACAATTTTACTTTCAACTTGAAATCTGTGAGTTTAGACTGCTAGTATTACTAGCACGTTAGAGGCCAGCACTCTGATTTCTGGATTGAGACTGTGTTTGCAATTTAAAGAGACTTCAGAGATCTGAAAGCCACGGGGGACTGCCTGTGTTTCCCTCTCCGTGCAGGGCAAGATAATCCCCACGGAATAAACATTAAGTAGGTAGCAGGAGACACACAACTGCATTCTGACTATTTCCTAAGGGATTTGCTTGTTCAACATATGGGTTATGAGTACAAGTTGTAAGATGATAACAGTAACCAAGTTTGTAGGATCTGTCCCTGACATCTTTTTTTTTTTTTTTTTTTTGTCCCTGACATCTTGATGTAGTATTAAAAATGGTGCAACACAGCCTTTGAAGAGATCATATGGAACATCAGCCTGACCATGAGTGAATCTTACAAGCCTTCAGGGAAGCATAATTTGAAAGGTTCATGTCATGATGCATGAAATACAAGAAAGGGGGAAGGGGGAATCATTAATTTAAATAACTGAGGTTGCTTTCAGGTTTTTTTCACTGTCAATCTGACTTGTTATAAACACTTGGCCAGTTGGCTTCACACTTGGCGCATTGAGGACATTGTACTTTTTTTGTTTTATAGATGAAGAAGTAATCTTACAGCTAGGTTAATGACTCTGGCAAGATTAGGGAGCCTATTTCTTTCACTTATGCCTCTTGATTACCAACAGAGTGGTATTTTATTATTGGGGTTCAATGCTTTTATTTGTTCAGTAACTCTTGAGCCCCTGCTCTGTGCCAAGTACTGTACTAGGCAGTAGAGACAGAGATGAGTAAGATACATCCCTTGCCCTCTCTGTAGCCATAGTCTATGGAGACAAGTGAAAGATACACAAGTTAATATATGGCTCACTGGACACATACTCTCTCTCTTTCCATTGCTTTAACTCCACATAGTCACAGTTTGAGGATTTCCTGGGGGCTGGTGAGAGGAAGAATGGGGCTGGTGCATGCAGTCGGCCTTACTACAAAGGGTCACAGCATGTTCATTCACCTGTCAGGAATCGTGCCACTCTTGTGTGTTGAACACAGAAACACCAATAAGAGATATCCTTATGAATGGGACAACCACCACTGTCAATTAGCTTGTCCTGTTGAACACCGTAATGGGCCGATATTCAGCCATTATACATTGGAATGGCCATGCTGGGTATTAAAATGTTTAAAATACTACCATGCGACCCAGCAATTCCATTCCTGGGTATATATCTGAAAAACAAACAAAAACACTAATTCAAAAAGATATCTGCATCCCAATGTTCAAAGCAGCATTTTTTACAATAGCTAAGATATGGAAACAACCTAAGTGTCCATCAACAGATGAATGGATAAAGAAGATGTGACACACACACACACACACACACACACACACACACACACACACACACACAGGAATACTACTCAGTCATAAAAAAAGAACAAAATTTTGCCATTTCCAGCAACATGGATAGACATGGAGGGCATTATGCTAAGGGAAATAGGTCAGACAGAGAAAGACAAATACTGCATGATATCACTTATATGTGGAATCTAAAAAATACAACAAACTAGTGAATAAAACAAAAAAGAAGCAGACTCAGATATACAGAACAGACTAGTGGTTACCAGTGGGAGAGGGAGGGACAATACAGGTGTGGGAGAGTGAGGGGTACAAACTGTTGGGTGTAAGATAGCCTCAAGGATGTACAGGTGTGTATCATACAGCAGGGGCAATATGCTATATAAATCGCGTGACACAAGTCATGATGTTTTTTGTTCTATAATCCTGAAAAGAATATTTTTGGTAAGGCAAAAAAAAACAACAAGCATAAATTAATTCAGAGAACCACTACTATCATGTTAGAACTGTTTCTAACCTCATTTTAGTTACACCATGCCTCTGGTTGAAATTGTTAAAAAGCAAAAATACAAAGTGTATCTATTGAGAAGACAATAGAAGGAAAGGATTAAGGATGAATTCAGTTAAAGAATGTGCTTTTCTTAATTCAATTGGTCTGTTATTTGGATACATTCTTTTAAAAATGCACTGAAAATGGCTACTGGGAATTGCAATTTAGCACTTCTGGGTGTGATTCAGTTGCAGCTGTGATGGCAAAGGCACATTAAGACAAAATACAGGTACCTTTTTCTATATAAAAGCCCAAGAGACTTCATCTAGTTTATTGTTGAACTCCAAGGGCCTAATTTGACAAATTAGTTTTCCCACTCCCCAAACTACACAACCGACACAACTGAGTTCTTAATCAGTAAGTAAAAATTTCATTTTTTTTTTCCTTAAAAGCAACTACTCATGTGGGTTTTCAATTAAAAAACTCCCCCGTTTCTCAGACTTAACATTAGAAAAGGCTAGTCTTTTCAATAAGTGTTTACTGGGTGTCAAAATTGCTTAGCATTTTTAATATTAATGCAATCTTTACATTTTGTGGTCTTCTATATCAAGCTAATGAGCCTTCCATTATACATTTTTTTCCAATGACTTCAATGAACTTTGTTGAAAATGTATATGCAATGAATTGCTTTACCTTAACCTTTCTCATAGGTCTTCTATGTAATATATAAAAGGTATCAGGAGCTTTAAATGATCTCTCCATGAATTTTGGTAAGTTTCAAGAAATCTTTGCAAAGGGACCAGAGAGATCTGTTCAATCATAAATAGCTACAAATATAGTAAATAGTAAGGATGTTAATCTATTAAAATCAAATTCTGAAGAAGAACTTGTTCCACATGGATTATGCTATTCCAGTTTTGTGTTTATACATAAATATATATCACTTTTCTAAGAAATACTTTATCTGCATGTTTTGTCCCTTGTGAGTCTCAATAGCACTATTAAATATAAAACAATCCTCAAGGAGCATAGAGTTTTACTCTCGTATTTGAGTTTAAAGAAAACATATCATGATACAGAAAGTAGAAAATCTTTCAATGTAAGAGCAACTTAAACACATTTTTACATTTCACTTCCTTTACTTTGGAAACTACTGAAGGTATAACTGTAAAAAGAGTCATTTCTCAGTTAAATTAGCGATAGCTGAAAGCTACACAAAAAGAACCGGTGGTTTTAATTTTATTCATCACATCTCTACCTCAGGGACCTGGAAAAATGCAGAGAAGTGTACTGCATATTTATAAGGCCTCTGGGACCCTCACAGGCTTCCAAATGCCTTGTTTGCTGCGATCTGTTTGTCAAACTATTAAAGAAGTAAAATCTACACTTTATCCCCTATTGCATATGCAGAATTTTCTCTGTTAATTAAATCAAACTCTATGATTCCAAGAATGAGAACTGATGTAACATCTAGCTTATCAACACCTTTTCTAGGTAACCTGAAGACGTAACACTTCTAGTAACCAGACTTTCATTTAGAAAATAATTTCATCAACTATCATGTTCAACAAATATTTTAACCCTGATTACCCAAAATGTTTGCTGAAACTTCAGATTTCACAGATATGTTATTAAAAAGGTCTCTATTCTAGCCCTTAATTATAGCTACTGTAATATAATTCTAATCTGGTGTAGATCTATTTACCCCTCAGTTCAAAGAGGCTAAACACCAAAAAGAACCAAGACTAAGAAACCTTGTGATGATTAAGGAAAAAGAAAACTCCAGGATTTTAAAAGATTAGAAAAGGAGGGAGAAAAAAATCCATATCTATCTACATCTACCTTTCTCTCAATGTATTTATGATGTAGAAAATGGGCAATTTTGGTACCCACTTAACTGCAACCAAGTCAGTGGAAAGGCTAACTCACTCACCTATCTACTTGATAATGAACGTGGTCACAGGTGGTTACAGGGTTACAAGGTTACAAGTGTCGTGGCCTGACTGGGAACAGTGAAGAGACACCCCAGGAAGCATACTCTTTCACTTCTTTTCACCCGTTACATTTTGCAATGCTATTATGGATATAAATAAATATTCACTATCCTTTTAAATCTGCTATGATAAGTGGGAACAACCCATCAGTGGTGAAAATGTTATAAAAAGCGTTCACCTCCGGGACATTATAGAATTACATGTTTTAGAAATAGAAGCCTGGATGCACATTTTCAATGCAGTCAAAGCTCAGAAAAAGAGAAAAGATTCTGTTCCTTTCAATCTCTATTTCTTATTTTTTCCCCCAATTTACGTAATCAGTGTCTGTTAAAAAAGCCACTGATTACGTAAAAGATAGGTTCTTACATGAAAAATCAGGAAGCACAGGGTGAAATAAGAGGGAATAAATGCTACACCAACTGTAGAGACTAAATTTCTAGTCCAAGCAGTGCCAATAATTTGCTGTATTAGCTCATTGAGATTAGTTAGTTTCCCTGTGCTTTGTTTTCTCACCTTTAAAAAACTAGAGGATGAGACCAGATGATCACATTTGAGAATTTAAAGGACCCTTAGAGTTCATCTTGCACCTACCTTATTTTCCACATCAGGAAACCAAAGTCCAGAGAGGAGAACTGCACCGTTTAAGGCATTCAATAAGCTACAGAACACAGCCGTGAGCTGCAGATACCCGAAAACCTGTCTTGCATCTTTCTCCTACACACGTTGTTATGTCCAGCAAACCAGTGCTGCAGGTCCCTTCCTTATCTCAGTGGCTTGGATTCTATGGTTGTGACAACAGAATATGCTGCACTGATAAACTGCAACTTGTGCCAGGGGCAAAGCTGAATACGGACATGCCTTGGAACTATTTTCAAAACCTGTGGCTATTTTTCAGCATCCAGACAATGGAATATCATTTAGCAATAAAAAGAAATGAGTCACCAAGCCTTGAAAAGCCATGGACAAACCTTAAATGCATATTACTAAGTGTAAGGAGCCAGTGTGAAAAATCTACATATTGCATGATTCCAAATGTATGAGATTCTGGAAAAGGCAAAACTACAGAGACGGAGACAATAAAAAGATCAATGGTTGCTAGAGGTTCTGGGGGAGGGAGGGAAGGAAGGAGGGAGCCATGAATACGGGGAGCACAGGGAATGCTTAGGGCAGTGAAACCATTCTGTATGATACAGTAATGGTGGATTATAAGTCCACCATTATGTATAACAAGTCATTATACATTTTTCAGAAACCATAGATGTGCAACACAAAGAATGAACCCTAATGTAAACTATGGACTTTAGTTAATAACAGTATGTCAATACTTGTTCATCAATTGCAACAAAAGTACCGCACTGATGCAAGATGCTAATTACAGAGGGAACTGTGAGGGGTGAAGAGGGTATATGAGAACTCTGTACTATCTACTTAGTTTTTCTATAAACCTAAAACTGCTCTAAAACATATATTAATTTTTAAAAAAAAGCAAGCTTAAAAAAGTTCTTTTCAAGGATTTAGAATGAGGGATGCTAACAATAGAGCAGCATGGCCCTAAATCCATATTTTTGGGGTGGAGTTGTTCAATGCACTATAGTCATTTCTACAAATTGTTCTCAATTGGGGTAATAGCACGGATTTGATCAAAGTCTCCTGACAAGGAACACTCAAACCGAGGAGTAGGGTTGGGAGTAGGGAAGGGAGGGGAAGAGGGAGCTCCAAAATCTAGTGGGAGGGGTGTCAGGAGAGGACACTGGTGGACTTGTGCTTGTAACTCAGCTGGGGTCTTTGCAGCATACATATGGACCTTCCTTATCCTGGCTAAAGCCGCTCTATCCACTCAAACTTTTCCTGATACTCCCTTCCAAAGGTGATCTTTCTCACCTCTTGACAGATTCTTCCAGCATTTCACCTAATATTGGAAAGGCACCCATTTGGCCATGCAGTGTCATCCTTTTATATAAAGCACTTAGCTTCTCTTCTGTGCTACAGGCCACTTTGGGCTTGGATTTTATAGTATGTGATATATATAGCAGGTGCTCAATAGGTATTTCTTGGCTGAAGGATTTTCTTTACTATGTTGAACATGCTAAAGGTTTTTGGTTGGATGACAAACAAGTATCTCAATGAAGACACTACCCCTATGTTTAACTGCATAATTTATTCATTTCTGTGAATGGCTTTGTTTTACTTTACAAGTTTTCTTTAATGGCCTTTAATTCATGCAAGATTCATGGGAATTTCCAAACTGAAAGAGGAAACAATGTTTAGATGCCCTGTGCTACAGTGGGAGCAGACTCAACCTTCAGAGCTAGAAAGACCTATAAAAATCATCTAGTTCAACTTCTTCACTTGCACAGATGAGGAAACTGATAACCTGAGGGATGAACTGATTTTCAAACAAACTCACAGCTGTTTTGGTTTTTTTTGGGTTTTTTTTTGCAGGATCAGGATTTGAATCCATATCTGCTAATTCAGTACTCTAATATCCCACATGCCTTTTTAGTTGTAGCAGTTTCTCCCCTAGAATATTTTTAATTAAT
Organism: Kogia breviceps; assembly: GCF_026419965.1. Taxonomy (NCBI): domain Eukaryota; kingdom Metazoa; phylum Chordata; class Mammalia; order Artiodactyla; family Physeteridae; genus Kogia; species Kogia breviceps. The sequence continues at coordinate 48,010,894 of NC_081330.1, forward strand.
CACATAAGACATCTAACATTCACCAGCAGAAATAGTCAATGGTCAATCATATATTATGTCATTTAGACATTTCAGTTTCACTTCAATTGTTTTTGTTTTTTTAACTTCAACACCTTAAACATCTAGCCACCTAAATTGCTCTTCTTCTATGGAGTGAACAGAGTACAACTGTACATATTTCAGGCACAATTCTCATATAAATGTTATTTACTATATCTCAATTAATGTATTTATGTCCAAACTACTTAATGTCACACTGAGTCATGACTATAGATGTTCCCCATTCATGAGAAGACATTAAATGGTAAACTCCAGAGGTGATAACAGTGTATATTTCAGCTTACCTGACAACTCAAAGCAACTGGTAGACTGCCTAGGATGCTGCACTTGAGAAGGATTCTGAGGTCATTTCTGATAGTGGAAAGAATGCTGATCTAGAAAGGCTAGAAATCTGGATTGTTTTGCTGGCTCTGCCTGGGCAAGGAAGCTCATTTGAAGTACTCCATCTCTCAGAAGTAAAAAATGAGATGAGGCTGGAATTTTGTAGCTAATGAACAGGTGCCTGGCTTAGTTATGGTAGGAACTCACTGTAGTGGATTAGCAAGGGAAGGCTTGACTTTGTCTCCAACTTTCCCACCACATATAGTCTTAGGATTAAAGACCCAGAAAAGATAACCCTTTGCAAAATGATAAAATCTTTTAAAAACTTGGGCTGAAAAGATGACAGAAGAAAAATACTGCCCTTTATATACTGACATGATTCTACTTATCTTTACCAACAATATACATGACTTTGTTATATTTCTTGTAATCAAAATGGGTTCTAATTATCCAGAGTCTTCTTGGTTCTTAGAAATGTGTTCCTGATGAGCTAATGAACTCAAAGATGTGTGTTCAGTACCTGTTTAGTTCATGTAGTTTAGATACAGAGAAAATCAAAATTGTTTCCAGGTTCTCTCTCTAAACACACACACATACACACTGATCACTAGTTTTATTTGCTGTGAAAGTTTCAAGTCATTAATTAGTAGGAGGATGATGATGGCCACTTCTACTTCTTGCTGGTAATGATGTCAAGGCCAAGAGTAAATATGTGGAATTATTAGCATAGCGGAAAAGTTTCCTAAGGTCCAAGTATTCATTAAAATGACCAATGTCAAATAACATGTGAAACAGGGTATTGACTAGGTGGAAACCTAAAATAACTATTATCCTGGCCCCCAGGTGGCCTAATTAGTCAAACAGACTTCTGGGGCCATTTTTAATGTAATAATTCCCCCTTGAACATAAGCTTAACGGAAAATACCTGAGCATCACTAAATAGTATGTCATTTAGCTGATGGTAAATGTTTCCAAACCTGTTTTACACACACACACACACACACACACACACACACACACACATTTATGCAATCTTTCATATTATTATAGGAAGCAGCATAGAAAGATCTGAGTTCAAACCCAGCTCTACCATTAAATGGGTATGAGATCTTGGGAATTTTCATAATGTCTCTAAGCCTATAAAGTGTGACAAGCTGAAGAAAACTAATAATGTATTTAAAGTGCCTAAATACAGTGATTGGCAAATAGTTTACATTCAATAAATGTTAGCTTCTTTACAAGTTCTGCCATTCAGATGATATAATTATTTTGATCGTTTCTAAAAGGCACAAAGCGGGCTTCCCTGGTGGCGCAGTGGTTGAGAATCTTCCTGCCGATGCAGGGGACACGGGTTCGTGCCCCGATCCAGGAAGATCCCACGTGCCGCAGAGCGGCTGGGCCCATGAGCCATGGCCGCTGAGCCTGCGCATCCGGAGCCTGTGCTCTGCAGCGGGAGAGGCCACAGCGGTGAGAGGCCCGCATACCACAAAAAAAAATAAAAATAAAAATAAAAGGCACAAAGCTAACTTACTTATATGTAGAAATATATTCAGAGCCCCAATCACAAACAATAGCTGTTGCTTCCTTGTTGACAACAATATTTATTTATTTTGTTCACTTACCTATTTTGTATACCCCTTGAATGCAGTGAATATTGCCTTTTATTTGCTGACATAGGGGATGACATGTGGCCAACGGAATTCCTGTTACATTCCTGTATCTTATAAATTCTCTGCTCTGTTTGAATTATTTCCCTGTCTTCATTGGTATTTTCTGCATCTATTAATTTATTACCCATGAACTTATTATTTACTCATACTCCTTACAGATCATTAATGAAAATGTTAATTAATTACAGGCCTAGCACTATCAAAATCTTTACCAATAATAAAAGAACCTCTCCCATTCTATTATATCTTAGGTCTTATCCTAGAGTTATTCCACAGAGGTCCTGTACAATAAATGTTGACTTATTCTTAAAACGATTTTTAAAAATTATGCTACATTAAATTTCTCGATCAGTTAATTATCAGTACAGTAACACTAATAAAGGCATGATATTAAGGTTATGCCAAGTGAGACAGCAGAAAGGATAATAATTTGTTCACAAATAGGCGCCTGGGGCTTCCTTGGTGGCACAGTGGTTGAGAGTCTGCCTGCCAATGCAGGGGACACGGGTTCAAGCCCTGGTCTGGGAAGATCCCACATGCCGCAGAGCAACTGGGCCCGTGAGCCACAATTACTGAGCCTGCACATCTGGAGCCTGTGCTCCACAACAAGAGAGGCCACGATAGTGAGAGGCCCGCGCACCGCGATGAAGAGTGGCCCCCACTTGCCACAACTAGAGAAAGCCCTCGCACAGAAACGAAGACCCAACACAGCCATAAATAAATAAATAAACAAATAGGCGCCTGAAGTTTTTAACATGGGCGTGCATCATTGTATTATTTACAGTACCGTGCCATTCATACAACTTTTCACAGACTACAGACTGGGAAAAAATATATATATATATATATATATATATATATATATCCATAGACAGCCCGTCCTCCTTAAAAAGCAGAGCAAACAATAATGTACTGGGGTTAAAATCTCATCTGAACTTGACTGCTTGACTGTGTGATGCACTATACAAATGCCAATTGAATGGTCAGAGTACAGATTTCATGTTTTTGCTGCATTTTCCACTATGATAACAATATTAGCCAGGAAAATAGGCTCCAAAGGAACACCCCATGGTGGTAACCTAGAAAATGACTCTACTGGGCTTACATGGTGGCAGAGAACTTCTCAGATGATAACAGTGAATCTTTTCAAAGAGAGTTGAGCATTAATCAATACTATTAAAGTCCTATACTTCTGGCTGCTGAATCACCTTGTTGTCTTTCAAACATTTTACTCAGACATTTCTCCTGGGGAAATTTGTTTCTTTAGTGCTATTATTTAACTTGGCAAGATAACAATTTTAAAGAAATCCAAACAGCAAAGTAAAACTGGATTCCTTATTTTTATTACCACATGTGAATTTCATAAGAATAATTATCTGAAGCACAGCATTAATCAATACTGTATTTCTCTCACTCATTCACTCACTCACTCACTCATTCATTCAAAAAACATTTATTGTTTGTTTGCTCCACACAAGGCTTGGTGCTAGGAGCTGTGCGGAATACAAGGCTGGATTAGCGGTCTCCGCCCACAGGTTTGTAATCCGGTGAGGTAATTAAGGCATGCATACAAGTGCACCTAGCAAGCCACCGCTTATTTCAAACCTTACTTCAATTAGTGCAGACAATAGGTCTATTCCTCAGTTTGTATCTTATATGATAATTACAACATCTTGGGTAGGAACTGAATAGCTCAGTGCAGAGAACTTACTTTGCTATTCAGTCTCTCTCCAGTTGGTAGCACCTGGTACAACATTTTGCACATAGTAAAAGCTCTATAAATAAGTGCTCAGTTAAATAATGGAACCTGTGAATTACTCCCAAATACCATTTTCTTTTTAGATCCTGTTGCCCAGCAAATGGAAAAGACAGTGCAGAATTCAAGCAGGAGGCATGGGACATGTTTTCTGATACTTCAACAGTCATCATGTGGAAAGAGGTGTAGAATTAATCTGTGTGATGTCAGAATGCAGACACAGAATCAGTGAGTGGAGGTTACAGGAATAGCAGAGTTTGGCTCAAATTCAGAACTCTTTAGTAATAACAGCTGTCCAGAAATGTAGCTAGCTATTTCAACAGGAAGTTATTAGCACCTTGTCATTTCTCTAGGTCCTCAAATAGAGATCAAAATGGCCACGTCAGGATGCCACAGAAGGGATTCTAGCACTGGATTCAAGCATAGATGTCAACTTCTGTGTCAGTGGGTGATGGGGAAGCACTACAGCAAACCTAGTTAAGGGTGCCACTTCTAGAGCCTGACTCTCGGGTTCAAAATCAGCTCCGCCAGTTAGTAGCTCTGTAACCTAGGGCAACTTAGCCCCTCTGTACCAATTTTCTCATAATGTAAAATGAAGTTAATAGCATCTACCTCACTGTGGTTATCAATAGGATCAAACGAGTTACCACTGTAAAACATTTAGAACAGTGTCTTGCATATAGCAAATACTACACAAATGTCTGTTAAAACAAATCAATGACATTGACAGTAAGATTGTGTCTTAGTATCTACAAAGAGTTTTTGAAGGAATTTTCCACACCTATCTTGTTTTATCCTCATTTTTCACCTATTCCCCAGTCCCCTGGTCAGAGGTCACTTCTTCCACTTCCTGCCAGCTATGGCACTTTTGTATATTTCACTTGTGCCACCGATTCCATCAGGAATTTATCACACTTGCTGTGTGCTTGGCTTTTCCCCCACCATACTGTGGACTCTTTAATATAGGGACCCTGCCTTGCCATCTCTCTCCCGTTTGTCTGAACAATGCCGGAGTACACGGGAGGAGGTGCTTGATCATTTCAATTCAACTGACAGTTACTCTACCTGGTGTTAACAATGGTAGAAACATAGGACTTAAACACTTTATCTGCAACTGATATTTACTGCATTGATTATTCTAACCTTGTAAGGTTTGGAGAGAGATACAAAAAATACTACTTTTAAAACTGAGTAGAGACTTCCCTGGTGGTCCAGTGGTAAAGAATCTGCCTTCCAATGCAGGGGACATGGGCTCGATCCCTGGTCAGGGGACTAAGATGCCACATGCCACAGGGCAACTAAGCCCATGTGCCACAACTACTGAGCTCATGCGCCTCAACGAGAGAGCCTGTGTGCTGCAAATTACAGAGTCCATGCGTCCTGGAGCCCATGCGCCACAACTAGAGAGAAGTCCATGTACCGCAACTGGAGAGAAGTCCATGAGCCACAACTGGAGAGAAGTCCATGTGCCACAATAGAGAGAAGCCTGCACACCACAACAAAAGATCCCGCATGCTGCAACTAAGACCCGACGCAGCCAAAAAAAAAAAAAATAAAGAAAATTAATAAATTAAACAAAAATTGAGTAAATTCAAGCAAGAATTGGCAAGTGACTTTCCCAAGGTCACATATTTGGAAGAACTAGGCACATAACTCTAACCTAAGTTTTATAGTCTTTCCCAATAGGCCATATCACCTCAAAAGAAGTGATGGTAAACCCTAGGCAAGACATTTTGTTAATACAGTCATTTATAGGTGACCAGAGAAATGCTGTAATAATCAACATATCACAGTAGCCCAGTAAATGTGAAATACCGTTGGATGACATATCTTCTTCAGGATAGGCCTTGGAAAAATACTCAGTTGATTGGAATTAGAAAGATTTAAAACTAAGCCAGTACACATTGTTTTGGAAGTAGGTAGAGTGTAAATAATAAATAAACGAAGTTCTTTGTAAATGAAATGAAATTACTCAAGCATGTATAATAGCACAATTCAAGGGCCAGTAATTTGTTTCATTTTACAAATTAAGAACAAGAGGAGGGGTTATTTTGAGTCGCTTACTCTTATTTTTAAGAGCAGCACTGCACAAACACAGATTGGCTAGAAATCAGAACCAGCATATTTTCTGCTGGAACTCTTTGATTATGGTAAACTGCCAGACTTAACAGTGCTTAACTTTTTCAGGCCACGATGGTTCATCTGGTAAATGGCTCTAAATGACTTGCAAGTTCCTTTCATTTAGTGGCCTGAGAGCAGCAAGGCAAGGGGGTGCAAAGAGCTCCCTTTCTCATTAGAGGGAGGAGACCCCGTTGAACCAGACCCTCCCAGATGAGTAAACTATTTGGGGGGTCAAAGTTGGACAGTGTAGCTGTACATTAAGTCTTTTAAGTCACATGGGTACTATTTCACACACTGAGGTCACAAGGAAATCAATGGGGTCTAGGTGCCCTAAAAGAGTTATGTATGTAAACTGCCTAATTTATACCCCAGGGAGTATCTTATTCATTAAGCAGGAACTGACATGCTGTGACATGAGTTTTCCATTCCACTTAGTGAAAGCAAGTCCTAAGTTCATTCAGTCATGGCTCCTGAGAACAAGCAGTTTCAGAAGCAGTATCTCATGGCCAAATGTAGTTCCTGTCTGAGGAGTTAAGAAGTTAATGGGGGCTTCCCTGGTGGCGCAGTGGTTGAGAGTCCGCCTGCCGATGCAGGGGACACGGGTTCGTGCCCCGGTCTGGGAAGATCCCACATGCCGCGGAGCGGCTGGGCCCGTGAGCCATGGCCGCTGAGCCTGCACGTCCGGAGCCTGTGCTCCGCAAAAAAAAAAAAAAAAAAAAAAAAAAAAAAAAAGAAGTTAATGGGACTTACTACTTGTTAGCAGTGCACCTGGGAGCTTGGCATGTTCTGTTTCTAGGGACTGTCATTCTTCATCTTAATGAGGGAACCAAGACAAAAAAAAGTTAAAAAACAAAAAAAACCTTGGGATACTGGAAAGGTCAGTGGTCAGAGACTACCTCAAAGGTTTGTTTTTTTTTGTTTTTTTGGTTTTGGTTTTGTTTTTGCGGTACGCGGGCCTCTCACTGTTGTGGCCTCTCCCGTTGCGGAGCACAGGCTCCGGACGCGCAGGCTCAGCGGCCATGGCTCACGGGCCCAGCCGCTCCGCGGCATGTGGGATCTTCCCAGATCGGGGCACGAACCCGTTTCCCCTGCATCAGCAGGCAGACTCCCAACCATTGCGCCACCAGGGAAGCCCTGTTTTGTTTTTTGGTATAACTGAAGCAGGTTAATTTTTTAAAGGAAAAAAAGATATATTTTAATGGATTTTAATATTATGCAAAAAGAATAGGTGACAGGTGGTAATGCTGAGCAACATTTACTACAATATCTCACTCGGATCCAGCTGACGCACCCCATTACATTTCATACACAGCATTCTTATTATTGATAATTAGGAACCTCTTCCTAGAGCTTTAATGTGTCCAAGTCAGATGGAACAATCGATAATTGGAGAGTTAATTTATATTACAAATCAACTCTGTGCACAGTCCAAGTGGCAGCATCCTGTGTAAGAAAATCATTTCTTTTATACGTGCATGTTTCTGGCGCAACACATCATTTCTTGGTTTGATAGCAGATATCAGAAACCTTATTCTTGTAGATTGGCTATACTTTGCAACCTCAAAATAAGCAATTTGTTCTATGCCATGGGAATCTTAACCATAGCAAAGGAGGTTTCGAAAAACAAGTTGTGCTAAAAGCAACAAAAATCACATTTCACATACACTGTTTTGACTCAAAGAATTAGCCTGTCATTTTTGACAAGTACAGCAAAATGCAGTGATTTTTCTTTAAAGGTAAAGTCAATATAGATTTGGCAATTAAAAGCATGCATGGATCAAAAAAATTCCTACCAAATGTAAAAAAGTAAAAACTATAATCATATTTTTTTTGTTTGATACATTACTGAAACAACACAGATTAAGATGTGACATGCTTTACCAGGACAAAGGCTTGATGTGCTATGTTTTTGTCTAAATTTTCACTTTTTCTCCCACTCCACTTTACAAATTAGATTATAGCAGAGCATTACATAAGTGGAGAAGTTAGAAGATATCCAACCACCAATGAATCATTTCTTTGGAGGTAGAAGGCATAACTGCTTTACATTAAACATGGTGCCAGATGTCCTGGCAGTGTTCCAGTAAGGATGATGATAGTCATTGCACTAATTCTAAGGCACTGCACATAAAGATAATACTGTCCAAACTTAGAGTGAATGAAACTCACAATTTCAAGTCCATCATCAAAATAAATGCTTATGGGACAAAATAATTTGTTTAAAGCAAAAAAGAAAGCCAATATTGGTTCTTCCAAAGTTGTGGGCACAATTCAAAAGAATCTTATTTTTTTTTAATCAAAAGAATATATTATTTATACTGTAAACTCCTTTGGCAGCAAGTACTATGACATTCTCCATGAGCTCTCTAGAACTGAGCTAGGATTCATCCTAAACACTAACTCATTTGGTGAACCGGCTAGTTAAAACTCAACTCAATAGCAATAATAATATTACCCAACACCTACTTTGGTTCAGTTATGTTCAAACTCCTCATCCTGGAGAACAAGGACTGACATGATCTATTTCCTACCTGTTTCTCAGCTTTCATCTTACATTAATTTCCCCTTCGTTAACCACACACCAACCAAATCGACCTTCTTTCTATTCCTTGAATATACTAAACTCATTTCCATTTTCATAATTTTGAACAAGTTCTTCTCCCAACCCCAAATGCTTTTTCCCAGATTTTTGTCTTGGTTCAAATGTCACCATGATGAAAAGGCCCTTTCTGCCCTCCCAACCTAAAGTAGTACCCCAGCCGCTATCACATAACTATATCATTTCATAGCACTGCATCCCCAATGCAACCCAACTAAAATTTAAGCTCATGAGAACAGGGACCTTGTCCGTCTCATTAAGCCCTCTACCTGAAAGGCCCAGAATAGTGCCTGGCACATAGGAAATATTTGATTTTCTTAACTCATACTGCTTTCAGTCTCAACCATTTCTTCATCATTGTGCATGCCATTGGCAGATGGAGATTATTAAATACCACTCCTCTCTAGGCCCCAGCTTTCTACCAAGAGAGAAGAGCATGTTTTGAGTGTCTCTCATCTCCACTACTGTCAGTGGCCTCCAGCTTTGATATTCTTACTCTGTACTGATCTGGACTGATGAGGTACTGGAACAAAAATAATGGTAGAATAACTCTTGCAGAAATGAAGAGCCGTAACACAGGTAGTACACACTGATGACAGAGAGTAAAGTCAGTTCTAAAGAGACAGAAGATAGACCATCTCCGAATTCCTAGAGGGTAGAAGGTGAAGAGGACCAACAGAAATATAGCCCTGGAAACCATGGAACTTCTCCAAAATGTATGTGTGCATTTTGACTGAACAGATTTCCCTGATGGCATCAAAGGCATGGGCATATGTGTGTGCATGTATGCATGTGCACAGGCGGGAAATGAAGAGCCAATTTTGCTTCAACACACTGCCCTTAAACAATGCATGGCATGTTCTCTGTGTGTATACGAAGTGTGTCTGTGCATAAGTATTTCTGTGAGAAACACATGCATGTAGAGAGACTGAGAAAGAGAAAGATGAGAAAGATATAGACATATATTCACACATTCACGCATGTATTCACACACAAGGGGGCAATCATCTGGGCCTCAAGAACACAAAGGTGATATTTTTAAAGCAAGAAATGAACTAGAGTTTCAGACCTAAGGTAGGATGGACAGATATAATACTGCATCACCGGAACCAATATTTCTAGAGCACTTCACAGGAATTGAGAAGACAAGATCATATGAATAAGGTTAAGTTATAGTTGGAAGGCTGATAAGAGTTCAGTTACTGTGCCTAATGAGATGCCTAGTGCTCTATATAGTAATGAACTTCAGAGGCTATTCCCTAAAAACCAAAAACCAAAACCCAACCAAAACAACAATAACAAGCCCCCAAACAAACAAACAAAAAGGTATAATTCTAGCATTTTGCAAAGGGATATATGCTACTGAAATTACAAAATAATTGAGATTTCACTGAAAACTTGTTCAAAGCATTTGATAGCCTTTAATGCAGAGGATTCTAAAAACATGAAATGAATGGCTTATGGCAATTATTTGTGACTTAACTGATAACTTAATGGGGACATTTTGATTGATCTGGAAATATAGAGTCAGGTACAATAGAAGAAAAAAAATCTAACATAACTCTGTGTGTGCTATCTGAACAAATAGAGAAGTAAAAGAAGAAATGCATGATATGAGTCTACATTTTGTCAATAAAATACTGAGAGGGTTCTGAAGTCACTAGCTCCTCTCTGCTGTCTGAGTTCAATGCGTTACACGTATTACTGGTCGAGAGTTTAGCTAAACTACTGCGTGATGTTGCTGCCTCAGCATCCATTAAATATGGCCAAGTGGCCTGCAGGGTCCTTGAACTGACACTAGTGAAACCGAGTCCCCCTAAAACCTAGTTTTCCTGTTGAGTTTATGATTAACCTTTCTATCCAAAACTTTATTCTCTTTCTTGTCCTGCTCCCTGGTCCCCTGAGGATAGAGGAGTATCAAAGAAAAGGGGGAACTGAAACTGAGCAGGACCCGCTGGAACCCTCCCAGGTAAAAAGCCCCTCTCTGTCCCTGGTTTCTTGTTTGTAGAAAAAGACTTTGGCCTCCTAGCCTTTCCCTGAGTTCCAAAGAGCAGACTCAAACAGTTACTAATTAGGGAAGTGAGGGATGCAGAAGCAAAGGAAAAGCAGTCAAGAAATAACAGTTCAGTGGTAAAACAGAGTCTTAGTTCCTCCTCAAGGGATATATGCAACTATCTGACACATATCTTTGCCTTGTTCTGCAGGAACTAAGATGCCCAGCCAGGTGGAGGATGGTGACTACATGCTGACCACAAGCCCACAGACCCCAGACTTGCTGGAACCAGAAGGTTGATGATTAAGATTCCTGAAACACTACCCTGTTACCTCACCACCAACCAATCAGAAGAAAGTCATGCCCCTGGCAACCCTACCCCAGATGTTGCCTTTAAATACGCTTCCCCGAAAACCATCTGGCAATTTGCGTTTTCTGAGCAAGAGCCACTTGTACTCCTTGCTTGCTGCCTGCAATAAACACTGTACTTTCCTTCACCACAACCCTATGTCAGTAAATTGACTTTGCTGCATGGTGGACGAGCAGACACAAATGTGGTTTGGTAACACTAGTCCTTCCTGAATAACAGCCCGCAGAGTCACTGATGTTCCTGATGTGATGTCCCCAGCAGCCCACATAAGCAAGTCTCCCCCACCTCCCAGGGCCTTCCCCTAGTGTATCAGTAGATAAGACCCCTGAAGAGCTGGACAACCTCCCCGCATATGCTCTTCTTGGTTTGAACTGACCAATCTGGCCTTAGCCCAGGAACCCCAAAGCAGTCCACCCATGGACCCTAACAAAGGCATGTGCCCCAGGTCTTGCCCTTTCCCTCTGCCTGCACCCAGCCTTAACCTCCCCATGGGGCCCCTGGAGGCCTGCTTTGTACTTCCTCCAGATCCTGAGGGTAAGAAACTTCCCTTTTGCTGAACTGGCCTGGGGCTCTACTTAACAAATGTTAATTTAACGAAAGCACAGCGATACCTTTTAAATCAATGCATAGAATAAATGGGTCCTTCTTCAAACATTTTTGTTACTTGGTTTCCAGGCCAGTACAGTTTTCTGGTTTCCTCCTACCACACTAGCTGTATCTTTTATATCTACAGTTCTTTTGTTAAAATTCTTCTCATCTTCCTAACTTCTCAATAGTGGAGTAGCCCAGACCTTAGTCCTTGGACCTCTCTTCTTTGTCTGTACTCTCTAGGTAATCTTATGTAGTCTAATGACTTTATTTTATTTTATTTATTTATTTTTTTTTTTGCGGTATGCGGGCCTCTCTCTGTTGTGGCCTCTCGCGTTGCGGAGCACAGGCTCCCCGGACGCGCAGGCCTAGCGGCCATGGCTCACGGGCTTAGTTGCTCCGCGGCATGTGGGATCTTCCCGGACCAGGGCACGAACCCGTGTTTCCTGCATCGGCAGGCGGATTCTCAACCACTGCGCCACCAGGGAAGCCCTGATGACTTTAAATACCATCTATGTGCTGATGGTTCCTAAATTTTTATCTCCAGTCTGGATCTTTCCCTATAGTCTAGGTTCAATTATTCAAACATTCTAAGCTTTGCATCTCCACTTGGATGCCTAATAGTGTCTCAAACTGAACATCTTGAAGCTAAACTCTTGATTCACCACTGCTACAACCTCCCTTCTACCTCATCTAGTCTTCCTCACCTCTGTAACCATCATTCTTCCTCTTTTCAATCCTCAAATGGCTTTCCATCATACATCAAGGTCTTCCATGATTTTACCTTCACTACCCTTTCTCCTTCTTCCTTTCTCCCTCCCTCATTGCAAAACAGCCACACTAGCCTTCTTGCTATTCCTTGTGGAGGGAATAAAGTTTTCTCACCCCCAAATATCTCTCTGGCATCTGGATTATTTTGAGCTGAAAACAATCAAGACCCAAAAGACTCAGGAAGAACCTTTGACCTTCCCCCTAACTGCCTTTAAAATGTAGATAGAGGATGTGTTCCAGGCAGGGAGCTATCGCCATAGATAACTATAGTATGAAGTAGGTGTGTAGACAGGGAGGAACCTAGCAGAGTCTGCTTGTTAAAATTCCTCTCTGAAGAGGGAAGAGATATGGGAACATATGTATATGTATAACTGATTCAGTTTGTTGTAAAGGAAAAACTAACACACTATTGTAAAACAATTATACTCCAATAAAGATGTTAAAAAAAATAAAATAAAAAATAAAATAAAATTCCTCTCTGTGTCCCACTGTCTCTGCATAGACCAGCAAAGATTTGTTTACCAAACATTTGCTTTTCCATCTCTATGTCAATTGCCTTCCTCCCCTTTGAAGTCCTAAACCACTACCCCCAACATCCTCTTTTGTCTTTAGCTGAAGATGGTATTTAGGGGTGAGGGTCTCCACCATTTTGGAGAGTTACTCAGTTTTCCTGGGTCTCTCCCATGAATACACATTACTAGACTTCTGATTGATTTTCTCCTGTTAATCTGTCTCATGTCAATTTAATTCTTAGGCCAGCCAGAATAAACTAGGAGGGTAGAAGAAAATGTCCTCAGCCTGACACATGCTTCAAGCACACTCATGTTCGCACTTTAGAGCCTTAGAACACCAGTTGTCCCTTCTGCATGGAAAGCTCTTCCCTCAGTTATTCACACAAATCATCTCCTCACTTGATTCAAATCTCTGTTTAAATGTCAATCCCTCAAGAGGGGTCCCTCCCTGACGAATTTATCTTTTAAAAAAAGCAACACTATCATTCTTAATCCTTTTACCCATCTTATTTTTCTTATCACTTATTACTGTCTGGTATCATACTATGAATTCATTTTTTGACCATCTACTGCACCAGATTATATGCTCAAAGATTGATATATATATATTTTTTTAAGTTTCTCATCACTGAAAACAACAGAGTTTGGCATATAGTAGGTATTTGATACATATTTGCTGAATGAACAGATGAATTTGTTATCAGTAAAAGCAATGTTATAGCATTATACTATCAATACTGGTAAAATGAATCAGGGAGCAAATTAATTCAACATTTATGCACTTAATGTTTGAGTGGAACAAGGATGGATATACTACACTGGATTGAGAATATAAGAACATTTTAGAGCTGAAAGGGACATTCGAGATTACCTAATACAATCCCTTTGTACTTAAAGTGTATTTAATTGGCATAACTTGGAATTATCATTTCATTTCCCTGATTTTCTGGGTTCAGGTTAATTTATTGAAAGCTGATACTTTTATTTCCTCTAAAGAAAATGAGGATTAAAACACTTTATTTTTAATAATATTAAGATTTAAATGCAAAGCAATGATTTACAGAGAGGAAAATAGGTAAAAATCATTCATAAATCCAAAGAGTTTTGGATCAATATTAGTATTATTAACCTAAGCATATCTTGGCATTTTATGTTATGAAAAAGATAAATAATAACATATAAAATATGTACAGAAAAACAAATAGTGAGGCAATATGTCTCATTTGTAGTGTGACAATGTGTATTTGAGTTAACATAATCTTCTTTTAATTAACATATCAATAATGTTAATCTCATTACTCCTTTGGTATTTCACACACAGGTGCACACACACACATATGCATGCACGTGCACACACACCAGACACAAATCAAAAGAACTGCCAGGTTTTTATAAACTTGTAATTAAAAGATATGACTTTACAATCCAAACTAGATCTTTTGGTATTTTAAAAAAACATCATCTTAACACCTAAACTTCCTGTAGGCAGCAGGGTTTCTTCTGTAAGACTAACCCATGGCAGCTGCATTTCATTTTTATTTGAAAAGACTGATACAGTATTTTTATAGCTCTCGATTAAGCTGTTTAAATAAAAAAAGTAAATGTTGGAAATGGAAACCACTGTAGTTAAGCTCTATGTAAACGAGTAATGGGAAAATCTCTGGTGGTCTGAAAGTTTGGTTTGGATAAATATCTAAATCTATTGGAACCTCTTTAGCTAAAAAATTCCAGCTCCCAGAAGGTTAGTAGAGCTTTAGGTTTTCCACTGAATCTGACATAGCTTTTCAAAAATACCCACATTCAATCCTTAACCAATAGTAAAAGCAACTTTGGGGGAAAAAAGTTAAAAGATCTTAAAACATAAAATGTCTTCAGTATTTGGTTCCATTTGAGAGATTTCTAACTCTTCAACTTTAAAACTCCACTAGAATTGCAAATCCAGTAAGACCATGGACAAGAAAATAGATGAATTAGAATTTCAATGAACCAAGTCATCATCAAGCTACCAAACTGTCAAATATTTTTAACACCTACAGATAAACAGGCAGAAGTAAAGATTCATCTTCACCTCTTCCCTGACTTCTTATCCATCCTTTACATCTCAGCTGAAGCATCACCTTCTCAAGAGAGATCTCCCTAACTAGGTTGCTGACTGGTATGGCATTATAAATCTCTTCCATGTCACCTGCCATGGTTGCTTGTGGAGTTGTTTAATGTCCATCTCTTCCATCAGACTAAAACCTCCCTGAGGCTATGTCATGTCTTTTTTGCTCACCACTGTATTCCAAGTATCTAACACAATGCCTGGCACATAGCGAGAATCACTAGGTAAATATCTGTGGAATGAATAACTCCTCATAAACAACGACTAGGTGCAAGACTTAATATAACAACTTTCATCATGGAA
Source organism: Kogia breviceps (assembly GCF_026419965.1). NCBI lineage: Eukaryota > Metazoa > Chordata > Mammalia > Artiodactyla > Physeteridae > Kogia > Kogia breviceps. Next base: position 48,026,062 of record NC_081330.1, read on the forward strand.
CATTTCAGAGGAGACAGGGGAAGATAAAAGAGCTTTTGAAACTGTAAAATACTATATAAATATAAGTTGTTATTGCTGTATTACGAATCCAAGCTACAGGACAGTTAAATTGGAGGTAAAAAAAAAAAAATCCATCTGTCCCATTAGACACACACAAACACAATCTTTCTAATACTGGAAATAATTCTGATTTTAGTCCTTACTTGGATCAGTAATTGGCAGGTAGCAAGTACCACCTCATTCAAGCAAATGCCATGTGGTGGTTGGAAACAGGGAAAGGAGAAGTAAAGTTATTTGCCTTTCAGCCCTTTACAACCCACCAAATACTGTTCAACCTCTTCAGACTACTATTCTTGATCTTTTGGGATTTGATTTTTTATTCGTTTTCCTAGTTGTAACTCTCACTACTTTGAGCCAATCATGTGTATTTGATATTCTTTCAACACACTTTTGATCTTTACAGATTGAGTCTTCGCTTGTGTCTGGTCTGTAACTCTCCATAAAACGTTCCCCTAAGTTTTCAGTCAGAAGTGATCTGAAATCAGAAGTGGTCTGAATTACTAGATTATGTATGTGAACACTCTACACAGACTGGAAACCTCTATGAATGTACTAGGATTTATTATTTTATAGAGCGATTTCTCCATTTTATGTTGCATTTATCATACTCACATTGTCTTGCAACTGTTTAGGTATACTGTTGATTCTGTTTATAAACTTATATGTTCTGAAATGAAAGGTTCACGTTTTACTCATTTTTATATACCTCACAGACCTAATGCATTGTTCACAAGGCATATTCAGGCATTAAAGGAATGACAATACACGTGTGGGGAAAAGGGAGATACAATCTTTTGTGTACAAAAGGGAGAGTAGAGGGCAAACTCTCTGGGTCAATTTTGTATTGATATCTGAATTTTTAGACAGATATGTTAAATAACCTAACACATATGCTCATCATATGGTATCTTAATTCCTATAACTAATTATTTTTAACATGAAATATGAATTTAAGCTATTTAATTATATAATATAGGAATCACTAAACAAAATAAAGTTTAGTAATAAAAAATCCTGTTTGTAAATACAATAAGGCCTATAATGTTTAGTTGATCACTTCAAACCTTAAATTCTGACTCTCCTTCCATCCAATCCTAGAATATCTGCATGCAGTCCAGTATGGGTGAGTTCTTGAAATGCAAAATCATTTTCATATTTATCGAATCAGACATAATTAATGAGGGGCTTTTGGAGGGTTTGTTTGAATAGACATTAAATGAATTTCAAAGTCAAACAGAATTACATCTTGGATGACCTATGAGAGGATCTAACAAAATATTTTTAACTACTATCTCTACAAAATACTCCAACATCCTTGAAATGTCAGCAGAGAGTAAATCATGCATTCACTCATTCACCAGACATGTATTGAGCCCTACTGTGTGCCAGGCACTGGGAGTACAAAAGATGATCAACACAAAACCAACACAGTAAACTTCCTGCTCACGGAGAGCTTATGTTGTAGCAGGGGTTGAAACCAATCTTGTGACCAAGCAGGACCCTATGGAGCCTTCCTGGGACAGGACACCAACCCCCCACTGGCAATGTCCTCTTCCTGCCTCTTGTTTCTAGCAAAGCTGTAAGTTTCCCAGGCCTCCCCTGAGTTACAAAAGCCTGGCTCAAGAATGAATGATTGGGGTGGGCGGGGGGAGGTGGTGGTGTGATGAATTGGGGGATTGGGATTGACATATATACACAAATATGTATAAAATAGATAACTAATAAGAACCTGCTATATAAAAAAATAAATACAATTAAATTAAAAGAAAAAAAAAAGAATGAATGATTGAAAGGATGTGACCATGCAGCAACAAAAACAGCAATTGAGCCAGAAGAACCGGTAAGACTTTAAACAGTGAATCAGTCATATGGCAGTCACAGACTCTTTAGTTCCTCCCTGAAATATATAGATAACAGTATCTGATGTACATTTCCTGAGTTGTTTTACAGATGTTAAAACCGTCATCAAATGGAAGTGGTTAACTACTTGATGACCATGAGCACACAGCCCCCAGACCTACTGGAGTCTGAGGATTGATAATGTTAACCCCTGTGACACCACTCTGTTACCTCACCACCAACCAATCAGAGAACTGTGCACAAGCTGATCACAAACCCTGCAACTCCCCTCCCTCACCTTGCCTTTAAAAATGCTTTCCTGAAACCCATTGGGGAATTCGGGGTTTTTGAGCATTAGCTGCCCCAACTCCTTGTCTGTTTCTTTACCACAACCCAGGGTCAGTAGATTGGCTTTATTGCATGTGGGCAAGTGGATCCAAGTTGGGTTCGGTAACAATGTCACACAATTAAACTTTATGAAACGCCATCATTTGAGTGCCTTATTTCTCATACACATGCTCTTAAGTAAATGTTAAGCTTCTTTAGAGCAGAGAATATTTTGTACTTCATTTTTATGCTTCAGTCCCATGGTACTTAGTATGGTGCTAGGTTCTGCAGTAGCTGCTTAATGAGTAGATGTTGATTGAATGATAAAAACATGGAAAGAAACTTATTTTTGAACCTAGAGAAATTGTTGGTACAGTCAGTTCTTAATTATCTGTGTTGAGGGAGATAGTTGATGCAAAACAAAGACTAATATACAAGTTATTTCCATTTGGCTTTGGAATGCATTTCCATAATTAATTTTTATTTGGGTCTATTGCTTGGCTAGAGAATACATTTCCAACAAAGTAATAAAGTTGCCACGTTAATTTCCAACTGTGGTCAAAGCTGGAATGCTGTCTCACTATAGACAAAAGAGGGGAAGAAATATTGAAAAGGCCTATTGCATTTTTAGTCTGCACTACACTCATTTACTATGAAATGAGCTTGGATTGTTTGTTGGTATCTTCTCTCTATCACTTTTATCTCCCTGACTACATGCCTTCTTGAAAGCAGGAAACATACCTGCATCTTACTTTATAGGTGTCCTAACATTTAGAATATCACCTTTCATGGAGTATACAAGTATCTTCAAATTCTATTAGTTGCTTCTTTCTCTCTTATACCTAAGTGAAAAACGTAGGGATTTGTTTAATCCCAAACATCTGGATACTCCTAGAATAATGAAGTACAAGCCTCCTGCTTCTTCCATAGGCACTTACTCTATAAATGTATCTTTTTTCTTTGAGTCTTAAAAAAAAAAAAAAAAAAAAACCGAAAACAACAACAACAAAAAACCAACTTAGATAAAATGAAGTTGGACAAAAGCAGGCTGTAGTTGTTTAGAAAGAATATTTTCTTTGGGGGAAATCATTTATCTCCCATTTGTGAGGTTTAGAGCAGAATGACCAATGACACCTTGTATGCTATTTCTTCATTTTACAGAGCATGTTCAAAGCCATTACTATACCTAGTCCTAATAAAAACATATGTGAGGTGGGCAAGGCAAGTATTTTCATTTTAGTTTTACAAATGAGGAAACAGAGTGTCTTTCCTACGTTTGCAAAGACCAAGGCTAACACTTAGGTCTATTGATACTCATCCACATGTCTTTTCATTCAAATGGATTAATAAAAATGCTTTGCATTTGTACAGAACATTAAAGTTCAAAAGTACTTTTATATATATGGGGAAAATAAAGTGGACAGAGTACTTCTCAACAGTGTGCAAAATGAAATTGGATCTCTTTAAGTTTTGAATCAGGACCATAATACAGAAATTTGGAGATGAGTAATCAGTGTTGCCATGCACAAAGTTGATAATGCCTTAGCTGATATAAAAAAAGCCACTTACTAAATGTTTGCTTTTGATAAGGTATAGAGGAGTTGGTACCTTCACCCCTTGGAACCATTTTCAACTCAGTTACTCATGACTTTTCTTACCCAGACAACATCAATTGGTGACTAGGTCATATTCTCCTTTTCACTAATGATCTTGGGAAAGCTTTTCTATAGTTTCCTTTTAAATTTTTCATTCATTTTTAATTCTCACCACTGGTGAGTGCTTTAGCTTTAAATGAGTAGATGAGATGTAATCCTCTCAAGTTGATTATAATTTTAAATGCTTGTCTTATGAGGTATGTGTGTATATGTATGTGTATGGATATATATATCCATCATTAAGATTCAATTGAAAAAATTCAGTGATTTTTTAATGTATTTCTTTCCATTTCTAACTTCAGTAATGAATTGGGACAATGTAGTAGGTAATTATCCTATTTTACCTTTGCAACACAAAGGACAGTATCATTACATGTTTATTAAACATATTGACTTGCTTTCTTGCATTTTTTTGTTTTCACTTCCCATACCTCAACGTCTAAAACCAGAAGAAAGAAACAGGGAATGTTCAATGAAAAGTTAAGTTTACTTGCTATAATTTTCAAAAGTTATATCTCAGAGAGCTTAACTAGAAATAACTGAACAGACATCTAATATAGAAAAAGACACTGGTGTATTTACCTACATTTCTCAAATAATACCTGATTGAGATTTTGCTGCAAGAGTATATTTACTGACTAGTTATACTAACGTCACCATCATTGCCTATAAACTGTGTGTATTTAACATACTATGCGTGCCTTCAATAATTGAAAATAAAAGAGTTTTAGTAAATTTGATATCAAAGCAAAAGGAAACAAACTCATATTCATTGCTACGATATCCAATTTAAGCTCTTGTAAATACCAAAATGGCTTTAAATCATATCTCTATCTATATATAGATACATGGATATGCTACATGTTTTCTAGTATACATGCATACACAAAACCATAACCACATTGGGTCATTTAGTTTTTCAAACTTTGTTTTTTGCATCATTTCTACTCAGTATGAATAAATCCCATAGAAAGGTTTTTAGTCTCTTAAAACTTAGCTTCTGGTAGGAATGAGAATTTGTAAGGTTGAGGGTACATTAAGTCTTTCAGATGACTTATGTCCCATTTTATGTTCTGAAAAAGATGATTTCTCAGATGAGTCTCTAGTGGCCTGAAAGGGTTTATGTACCCTTTAACCAAGCAGTATGTTCTTCTCTCACCATTAGCATCATGCACCAAATGTCCATCAATTCCCTAAACAAAGTTTGAAAAATGGAGCTCATGGTAATTTCAGGCTGAAGTTCAAACAAGCAAGACTCTTCAAATAAAAAATTTTTGAACTGACTGATCTGAAAAAACATATGCTCTATGGAGACAGTTTCTTAGAATGTGATTTCTAAGAGCTAAAGAGATAATTCTTAATACCTGTATTTAAAAGCAAAACATATAAAGGAATAACAGTGGAAACATGTTATACCCCTTTCTTTTGTCAAATTGAAGTTATTCCAGGATCACAAGCTAATGTTTTCTATTTACTTGCCAGAATGTTGTTTAACATTAATCATTATGCAATGACCTCTAGCATATTAAATAAACATTTATTAGGACAACTTTCTATAAAGCATTGTGCTAGGCTTGTTGTACTCAATGATGAATAAGGATCTCTATCTCAAAAGATTTTATAACCCAGTGTTCAAAACACACATGCACATAAGCAGAGTACAGGCAAGTCAGCGAGTACAATAATCAAAATATTAAAATGTTATGAGAACACAGGGGACAAGGAAATTAATTTTGATTGCTATGATTAAGGAACACTTTGTGGAAGACATGAGCAGCTAATTTTAAAATTAGTTTACAAACCTTTCAAAAAGAAATTTTTTTTCTTCTGAAGCAACACATAATTTCACAGTGAACAAATGTGGAATTCATCTCAGATTTACAAGGCTTTCTGACCCTAGAGGCAGCACAATACCATGGTTACAAGCACAAGGCTTGGAGTCTGAAGGACCAAGACTTACTTGAATCCTGGCCCTCACTGACTAGACTTGTAACATACATGATCTCACACACGTGTTTGCACCTTTGAACCTCTATAGCCTCAATTCTCACATATTTGAAATGAGGTTAATCATAGTACTTCCCCTATAGTATTGCACTGGAGATCACTTGAGATTATACAGACACCTATATATTCTTAGCACTGTGACAGGCACATGACATTCACTAAACAGTTATTATTACTATTTTATTGTCATTTTAATTTTTATTATTATAGATGATCATACCTTCTACTGAAAATCAATGCACAAATAATGGAAGTTAAACAAAAAGAAAACTTGCTTTCACTGCAGAGGGCCTGGGTTCAATCCCTGGTTGGGGAACTAAGATCCTACAAAGCACGCACAGTGGCCAAAAAAAAAAAAAAAAACTTCCAATACCATTACGAAGAGTGTATATTTCAAAGAATGCTAACAATCTTCCTTTTTTAAAAAAGCAATATTTTCCCCCATGTGATTTTCTAAAACAATTTTCTTTTCAATGTATGCATTTTCTCTATTATTGCTCCCATGTTCACTGTCTCTTTTCTTCCTTCCTTTTCCATTCCTTTCCTTTCCTTCTTTTCCCTCCTTCCCTCCCCCCTTCCTTCCTTCTTTCCCTTTCCTCTCCTTTCCTTCTTTCTCCTCCCTCCCTCCCTTCCTTCCTCCATCCCTTTCTTCCTTCCTTCAATCCTGGACCCTCTCTCCCTGAGCAGTCTCATTTAAAATGTTTTGCTTTGAACTTCCTAATTTTCTGAGTTTGAGACCAGCAGGCAATTAAAGGTAATGAGAGAGAGTCTGAGCCACCTAACTTCCCTCCAGTCTAACCTAAACCTCTCGATTCTTCAGCAGCTAGAAAACAGCCTGGATTAGTACATTCATACCAGAGAGAAAAAACCCCCCAAAACCAAAAAACCTTGCTCTTGAGGTTTCTGTTTTGTTTTTGTTTTGTCTATTTTTTATATGGCATGTTCTCAAAGGTGATTAATATTACTGAGGTTGAACACTAACCCTGTGAGTTTTTCATCTTTTCAAAAATTATTCACTTAATAAAGAATAGTGGGAGAAAAATCAATGTAATTGCAGTGCAGTAGAGACCCCCAGAATCTGTTCTGAATTGTCTGGTCAGGACAATGTGCTTCCTCCAGAACTTGATTTTTAACCACTTCAAATGACTCTCCCTCCCACTATGAGAAACTCCCAGGTGTTGATAGTTAGCTACAGGGTGTTAATGTCATTAACTTTCTGTCAGCTCCTTTTGTCAATGTGTTAATGGTGCCCCTGCTGCTCAGCCCTCCCTGCCCTCCAGTTGGTGAAATGATTTAGCCAGCAGTCAATCAAAAAGCTAAGCTGATTTGGGGCAATAGACAGCTCTGTCATTGACAAAATCTATGTAAGTAAATGTAAGAAATTTGTCAACAGGATATAAGCAGTAAGGTCAACACTGTGGATAATGTGTTTTTTAGACAGTTTAAGACGTTAAGAATGGACCAAAACGCATATTCTAAAGTCTAAGAAGCCCTCTTTTAAGAATGGTTTATCCCGTTGGAAAAAGCAAGGAGCAGTAAGTAAAAATGATGCTTAGATTTAAAAGAAAGAAAGAAAAACTGTTTCATAGTCACATGATTGGTCAAAAGACAAAAGCTGAAAAAATCAGAATCCACATACAATGTCAAGTCCATGAGAACAAGCCTCAGGGGATTCCCTGGTGGTCCAGTGGTTAGGACTCCTCATTTTTCACTGCCTAGGGCCCAGGTTCAATTCCTGGTCAGGGAACTAGGATCCCACAAGCTGCTTGGTGTGGCCAAAACAAAACAAAACAAAAACCCAAAACAAAACCAAGAATGAGCCTCAGGATTGGCACGCAGACCACTCACAATGCTCCCTCTCACCCCTCCTTAGCACAGGTTATTTTTCAAAACTTTGAAACCAGATGTGCTTCTGAACCTCACCCTACCAATTTATGCAATAGGTGCCAAACACAGACAGAGACTACAGAATTCCTGGTAACCTTAAAAGATAAAAAGAGATGACCCCTCGAAATGAATGAATTTAAAACAATGGGGCTATGACAAATAACTTTATAGGTTGTTATCCTGAGACAATTTGAGCTCACTACAATGACAAAGGGACAACTGTGATCAATTTCATCACCACATATGGAAAATACTCTTCATTTAATGAATAGGACCATTTTTTAAAAGCTCAAGTATGTAAAATTAGGCAGCATCTGATACATAGTAAACATTCAATTAATGAGTGAATATTATCATCATTTTTATAACTTACCAAAAAAGGAATATAGATTCTATCTGAATTCACTGTACAAACAACTGAACTTAAAACTTCTCCAATATTATTATGATGAGCATACTGGCATGAATACAAAGAACTTTGCTTTTTAAAAAAATCAGAATAATAGCAAATTCCCACACATGGTATCCAGATTTTTGAACCATGTGTGTTTCAATATATATGGTGCTATTGTATCCATTATAGACCATCCCCTTTCATCCTAGAACCTCTCTACTACGATTTATGAGAGAATTTTCTCCATTTCTCCCTGTTTTGTAGTCTTACAAAATTAATATTGCTTATTTTACTCTTTCCATTTTTTTTTTTTTTTTTTTTTTGAGTTGCAACAAGCAACCAATTTGGGGTAGAGAAAGGGAAGCAGAGGTGACAAGTTTCATTCAAAAGCCACTGACTATTGCTTAGGAGGCAGGAAATAGCCTGGGCCACTCCATTCATAGGAGAGGTATCATTCTCTTTTTTTTTGGTTAATTTTTTTGACATTTACTTTTAAAAGGTGTGGATTATCTTTTCTAAAACTGATTACACTTTACATGCTCTGAAAAGGTGATTCAGTGTGACTCAAGTTCCTGTGAAAATTTATATGAAGAAAAGTTTTATAACTACAAACACAGCCTACTTCTCTTTCAACAATATCCCCTTTGATGTGTTAAGTCAAAGTTGGATCCTGGACCAGATGATCTCCATTGTCTCTATAGCTATAATATTCTGTGATTCAATATACACTTACTGAGTGCCTTCATGTTGCTAAGTGCTGTGCATTGGGATGAACACACTAGACCTGATCTTGGCCACTGGGCCAGCAAGACAGAGAAGCAAGTAAATGCCGGACTGTCAGCAACTTGTGGTCAAATTTTCTATCTCGTGCACTGTTGTATTTCCATGGCCTGTCAATGCCGAGCATATTATGAGTTCAATCAATACTGTGAAAGAGTAAGGGTGAACATAGGATGCTATGGGACTTAGCCCAACCTGGAGATTTGGTGAAGATTCAACCTGCATATTCACTTGCCCTTGGCCATCATGCCACTGCTGGTGACTATAGCACTGATGCCCTTCTTAAAGCCCAGAGGAGTGGCACTGCTACTCAGTTTTTGAACTCACAATCCTTATGAGAGATTACTGTTTAAGTAGGTAAGGTTACTTTCAAGGGGAAACTATCCCCATACTTCTTCCCATAGTTATTCAATTTAAAAGGCCAGTGCCTGAAGCAAAATAATTTATTGGCAGGGGACAGAAACATTGGAAAGATCATCCAGTACAAAGAATCCTATACTAGAACTAGGATCATGGCTCTAATTTTAAAACACAATCAAGTATCCCACAAGAAAACATCCCTCTCTTTTGGAATTGCCAGAAGAGTAGAAAAAAATAGTAAGAAGGCACCAGAATTCATATAACATATATACATATGATGATTAAACATTTGGTTGGCCATTTTCTAGAAGATACAAACCCTCAGTGGGTGTCCAAAGAGTCTCCTGAAGCAAGAATAGTTTGAGCTACAGTTCTATCATTGTAATATATTAATTTGGAGTTTTTAGCCAACTCAACACAACAGTCTAACTTTTTCTCTAAAATAAATCGCTGTGTATTTTATTTTGCTTTTTAAAATACGATATGCAAAGTAACAGCCCCATACATTTTAATACAGTTTTCAATCCCCTTGTGGACAGTCACACTTTAGTGTCACTTAAATGAAGAATAACCATTCATCTGTAACATACAGATACAGAAGGCTCTGGATTTTCATTTTAAAGTGCTTAATTACCTGCATAAGGAGAGAAATAAAATAGAGTCCAGGCCAAGTTCATGAGGGTTTGAAATTACTTTTCTTTTTTTAAATGAGCAACAAAGACCCCTCAATGTTATATGCTGTTGTGCGGCCACAAGCCAACTGTAGAAGAAAATGTTAAAAAGAACAAGGGAATCAGGAATTAAATTCAAATATGTGAGGCAAGAATCAAAATCAAAAGTTGAAAAATGTAGGTGGTGCTTCCAGCCACAGGACAATATAACAAATTTGAAAGAAAAATCTAATCAGCAACAAAGTTAAATCTTCACATTAAATATCCTGATGTGGACAGTTATGTAATCCAAGGTTATTTCTGAGGATTTCCTGCCTCTAGTCACCCACAAACTTATGTTCCCAATATTCCTATTTATATAACTACTCACCATCTCTAAAGGACCACACAAAATACAGTATTAATTCATGAACCAAAAGAGTGAATATTTAAAAAAAAATTTTTTTCTCATAAACCTAAATTGCCATTCTCAAGTAATTCAAGTTCAGGACCATAACTTCCAAGTTGGGCAGGGAAGAAAGCGTATCAGAGAAGAAAAAGGCAATAGGTTTAACCTTGAAACTAGGTGACTGCCATATAGTTGTTGAAGGAATTTACTTATTATCAGATAAAGAATTTACAGTATTTATTCCCTCTTGAGATATAAAATGGTGAATCAATCTGCAGTTCAAGATGTTTACTTAAACCCAGAAGAGTAGGATATGGCTTTAACTTTTGAAAACCAAAATAGAAAAAAAAAAAAAAATCAGCTCTAATGTAGTTTATCTTTAGACGCCAGCTTTAACATTAAACAATTCAAGCTAAATATCATTTCTCAAGTTTTCCTTTCATATATTTCTGTAATTTATATGAATATCCTATATGTAAAATAGGGATTTAAAAACATTTAGGTAGCAGGCAATGCCTAACGTTATACAGATAGCTATTACAATTTACTTAAATACATAATCTACTGATCAATTAGTCTATCCGTCCATGCATGCATGCATTTTATTCTTCATAACCTTTCAGTCTACTGATACCAGTTATCCTCTGATTGCCCTTGAAAATGCACATATTGCCTCAGAAAATACCTGCACACACACACAAAAAGAAAAAAAAACCTCTGAGCAAAAATATTCTTCTGTTGATCATTTCCTTTAAACAATAAGGAGATTCTTTGTTTTGTTTTAGGTCACATCAAGCCTCAAAAGACTTACCTTGCATATCTTGTAGGCCTTCAAATGAAATTCGTCTTTGAGAAATGGCATTTTTTCTTATATAATTGTTCCCTTGCCTACTCTACGATTCAAAATGTCATGAACTAAAATTTATGCTGGTAATATAAAAACAGCCTATATACAAATTCATCCAAACTGTGAATAGAATGCTAAGTTTAGAACTAACCACAAGGTAAATAGGTATATGGACAGACAGACAGACAGACAGACACACACACACACACACACACACACACACACACACACACACACAGAAACTAACAAATAAACAAAGTGCTTAAATAAATAAAGGATATCGTCAGCTTTTCCACAAACTTATCACGTTGATTTTCTGTTTTGGGGAATTGCTTGATGTCACGTTCCAGATGAACAATTTGTTGTTCCATTGCTGCAAGGTTGCTCTTGAGAATTTGAGCTGAAACTAAAGAAAAACGTGCAAAGTGTTTAGAACATTTCTTTTACAACTAAAAGAAAACAGTATCAGTTCAAGTATTTTTTTAACGTGGAGAATAGTTCCATGAAATCAACTCACATTTTTCTGAATTACTACTCATAAAAATTCTACTGTCCATGAAATAAGTGAAAATGTGTAATATAATATACCAAATCATCATGTTTAATATGGCAACATCATCATTTTATTCAGCCATTAGCTCAAATGAATCCATTTCTATTTAAATTTATTGATGGAATTCCTAATATTTCATTCTTTAAAATCTAATTTGAAGATTAAAGAGAAACTAAGGTTCAAAGAGATCCTATCTTATTAATGCGTGTTCCTGGCTATATAAATGATTTAAAGTTAAATTACATAAAAGGATCAAATATTTTTCTCCTGTTGAAGGATCCTGATTTTTATAAACCAATATCTATGGTAAAAGTTCCTGACTTTAGTACTTTTCATACTCATAGAGAAATGATAAATAACTGTTGATACAGAGAATTTAGAGCAAACCAGAACGAACATGTGTGTGCATACACAGCCACAAAGCTTCAGTGAGCCCTCAAACACTCTCGTTAGTTGCTTTAATTGCCCCTAACATTCTCTGCACTTTTCTTTTTCTCTCCTCATTGACAACCAGTAATTTTAAGTATTGTATTCAAACTACTCTTAAATACGTGCACACTTTCCAGATCTCTCACGATGCTTTCTTTTCACAGAGGAACTTTATTTTTAAGCTTACACTATTTTATAGATACCCTATTACTCTATGACTGCCAATTATGTATGAAGACACTTCTATCAATATCAACGGCATTTGGCAGGGTTCTAGTTGAAAAGGCAAGGTAACTATTAGAATTTGACAGGTAGCCTGTGACATTGATTTTTAAATCCAGGTCTCTGAAACATAGTTCTTTTCATTAAAGGACCATGAAACAGAAATAGAATATTATAATTCTTTTTTTAAAAAAGTAAATTTCAGTCTCATTCAGAGGCATATCAGAATTACAATGAAAAATTCAAGAGACTGACAAAAATCAACCCCCTGGCAAATTTCAGCCAAAGTCTTCTGATACAAATTCATCACGCTGACACGTACACCTTTATAACTCAATGAGGAGAAATTGCTTAAATATACCTGGAAGTTCAAGAGACTGAAAATCAAACACCAACACTAAAGACAAATTATTTTTTCTTCCTACTACTCTGTCAGTTCAAATAGCTATGTCCAATTTAGTTCCATTTGTTTAGATCTGACAAGCTTGGAAATTATCCTTCATTGGAGAAGTCGAAGAGAGTTTTGTCCTGCCAAAAATGTGCTAATGGCTCAGCAATCATTGATTGCTTTATTTAAAGGATGAGTTTCCTGTGGAGGTAACCATTCTCTCTGACTTTAAAGCTGAACTTTTTCACTTGGGTTTTTCCAGGAGATTCTTGCTAATTATTCAAAGGGTTTCTCCTTTCCTACTTGCTTGACTGAAAAACTGAAGATATGAAGTTGACAAGTTGTTTATGTCATGTAGGCTACACAGAAGAAATAAACTCATGACAACTTTCTGCAATAAACAAAATGTGCCCATAGGCGAGGTTTCAGTCACAATAGTAATCCTCCTGCTAAAAGCAATAGTAATTCCAGTAGTAAAAAAGGGGGTGATCATAAGGATTCTTCTGATTGTTCAACAGAGTAACAGCCTAATCAAGTTGCTATGCACACAAAAGTTTAGATAACTCAAATAACGAGACATTCTTTTTAATCCACTAAAATTGCTTTTACCCTAATGTTGAATTTTGAATAAAACAATGTAGAAGTTAGATACAACCGAAGTGATTGGAAGTTAGCATATCAATTATTACGTGAGTATGAAAAGGAAGCAGGAAGTTGAAGGAGACGCTTAGACAAAGGGGAAAGTGAGAAACAGAGATAAGGAAGAGAAGTAAGGGACACCTTTTCTTTTTTTCAGCTTCTCTATTCTCCCTCTCTAATAATTTATTAACATTATGAATGAACGAAAGCAAATAAAGTACTGGAGATGTAAGAATCCAAGGATATTAGCCCACATGCAAACTTATGGCTGCATTAAAAGTGCCCTGCACTTTAACGCTTTGTTGTCACCATTTTGAAAGTCTTAGTAATTTTTTAAATGGGGCTCTGCAATTTCATTTTGCGCTAGGTCCCCCTAAACACGTAGTCAGTCCTGGTCTCCATGTAAGACAAATAAAGTAACTCCAACTTGGAAGAGTTGGTTAAAGGGGCTGGGAATTTCACCTGCTGGCTCCTTCTCATTTCTTATTCTCTCATTGGTGGAATTCTATTTCAAGGGGTGTTAATCTACAGTGTTGCATAAACTAGACCCACAACAGCGGTTTCACTCTATCCCTAAGTGGTTTACTTCATTTTTGACAGTTGCTATAATCAGAAAAATTTTATTTGCTTATAATAGAAACCAGCCTACTTGAGCTCTTCTTACCCATTAGTATTCATTTTGCCTTACATCAACACTGCTCAAGTCTACTCCCTATTTTACAGGAAAGGTGTCACTTGCATCTTCTTAATCTGCCCAGTTTACAAACACCCAGTTCCTTCAACTAGTTGTCCTAAGGTATAAGGGTTAGTCATTACTTATGCTCCTAAGTAATAACTAACATTTACTGAGCACTTACTTTGTGCTAGATATTATTTTAAGTAGTTTTATGTATTAACTCTCACAAAAACTCTATGAGGTATATACTACTCCCAAGAAGGGGTATAGTATGAGCTAAATGATGTCTTGTCAGGAAATTGTAAATGTAAAGCAGCGTCTCTGGTTCTGGAAGGCCAACAACTTGAAATAAAATCTGGGAAAGGGGGTGGGAGGATGGATAATTAGGAGGTTGGGATTAACATATACACACTACTATATATAAAATAGATCACCAACAAGGACCTACTGTATAGCACAGGGAACTATACTCAGTAACTTGTAATAATATATAAGGGAAAAGAACCTGAGAAAGTATATATATGTGTGTATGTGTGTGTATGTGTGTGTGTGTAACTGAATCGTGCTCTACACCTGAAACCAACACGATATCGTAAATCAACTATACTTCAATTAAATTTTTTTAAAAAAATCTGTACCCATTGGCACAAGGGTATGTCACTTATACTTGGGAACAGCAGTCAGGGTCGACCTAGATTCTAACCTCTACCATATCCACTAATAGTTGGGTTACTTTGAGCCAGTCGCTTAGCCTCTCTGGGTCTTCATTCCCCATTTGCAAAAAAGATAATAATACCTTCCTTAAATGGTAGCCATTCAAGTTAAATAATTTGATTAATATAAAGTATCTATCATTATAACAAGTACATATAGGTAGTCTATAAATATTCGTTTCATATTCTACTATCTTCCCCACTATATTCTACCAACAGACAAATTCCTACTGTAAACGTGCCACCAAAAACTAAACAACAATTTAGATGTAATCTGAACAAAAAAAAGAAGTCATTCCCTACCTGCTACCTCACTGCGGCCTGATTTAATATCGGTCTTCTTTCTAATCAAGGGAACTAAACTTAGATTGGGTTCTCTGTTTGTAGGTTTTACAGGGTACGTGGAATTTTACGTCTGGGAGGCAGTGACAGTTATACTAATGAACAGCCAATTTGTTAGAGATACTAGCAAGATCCAAATTTAAAGAATATTTCTGGAAATTAAAATCTGTGCAGTAGTATTTCTCTGGAGACATTTACAAGTTAGTTACTTTGCTTTTCTAGACATATCTAAAGCATAAGAGATTTTTTGTAAGTGTTATAAAGAATTAACATGTGTTTACCTGCCTGATTATTTGCCTTGAATACATTTGTTTCCATCTTAAGAGTTAGGAGACAATGTGATTATGTAACTAGTTAGATCCTAGCCTACATTTCTTCTAATATGTCTTCAGGGTGTGTGTGTGCGTGTGTGTGTGCATGTGTGCGTGCATGTGTGTGTGTGTATGTGTGTGTGTGAAAGAGGGAGAGAAAGAAAGACAGAAATATATATATATATATATTTATATTTATATATATATTTATTTTTTTTTACTGGAGGTGGTAGGGAGATGTAGGGCAGCTGGAGTTCCAAGAACATTTAAATACCAGAATGGGTTAGAAATGCTTGTCTACTGCATAGCCGCCACCTCAGGGTTTATTTTTGTGCCTGTCATTATATTAGTTCACTAATATAAATTAAGGATTCTTTAGTGACAGGGCAAACATTTTCTATCTGAGTAAATTTCCACTACAAGCATTTTCAATGACTGATTAGTCAGTCTGGTGGCACTTTAACTTTTTTCACTAATTTCATATTTTACATCTGCTACTGAATTACTGAATCTGAATTATAACACTAAAAAATTAAATTATAGCTATCAGGTTCTTTATTATAGCTTTCTTCCTTATACTCCATAAATAACCTTTTAAGCTCAGTACACTCTCCTGAGTTATACGTAGGGAGAGACCCTGCCCACGAATCTTATTTATCTGCTCACTTCAGTTGAAAAATATACATATAATACATCTTTGCTGGCTTCAAGCAAATATATGAGAGTGGCCTGATATTCATTCAAAACATTTGAAATCACAGACTTGCTCCAATTCATAATTTGAAGAAAAGTAAAGTGTAAGAAAAATATCTTAAGTGAGATTTTTATATGGAAAGACTCTTTCAATTACATAGTACCTAAGAGAACTGATATGCATTTAAGGAAAAAAAAAATCACAATACTCTGGTGACATTCTCTAGACCATGTGCAGAATGTGTAATTTTATGTAAATATAAAAGCTTTTCCAGCAACTTGAGGAATTTTTTTCTCTGCATTAAATATTTCTATTCATTTTACCCATCGACAAAGTAACCCAGCACTCCTTAACATCTTTGCTCTAAGAAAGGCCAGGTAACAATTTACTCTTGCAAGTTTGTATGTGAATAGGCCCCAACTTGATTATAAGCACCCTGTAATTTTCTTTAACTGAATATATTTAGTTGAAGAATTACTATCAGCCGAGCGGCGTAACATTAAAGTGACTCATCCAGAAAGCACATGTAAAAAAGAAAAGGACATTACAAGCAGCCCAAACAATAGGCATAGTTGTATTCTTTCTCAAGTACATTTATAAGTTAATAGTTTCATTTTATATGACTGCTATACATGGAAATGAAGCAAATGTGTTTATACAATAAAAATAGCAAAGGCTCAGTCAGCACTGTGGGCTTCTCAGGCCTTTAAAGAAATTAAGTGATAAATGGCACCTAAATAAGAAATTCCTCTAATTAAAAAAAAAAATCTGTTAGAGAATGACTCATTCCTAGAAGAAAAAAAAAATTGTTAAAAATTCACCTTAGCAGAAAACACAACTTAGAGTCCTTACTAAATGAAATTTAAAAACGTATGTCCTCAATGTATGTTCACAAGAGCCATCCATCACTTGCCCCTGGAACATGTGCCTTTGGGTATAAGGTGCAGTTTTTCTCAATTGGATCCATAATATGGCCTGAACTGATGCTGAGAGCAGAGGAACATCCATAACAAAACATGAAAACTACTTTATAAACCATATACATGTTTAACTCGAAAAACTTCACTAAGTATATTTCACTGTCTGGGTTCATACATTTGTACGAGATCTCAGCCTGTAAACCTCAGTGTGAATGCATTTTTTTTTTTTTTTTTGCGGTATGCGGGCCTCTCACTGTTGTGGCCTCTCCCGCTGCGGAGCACAGGCTCCGGACGCGCAGGCCCAGCGGCCATGGCTCACGGGCTTAGTTGCTCCGCGGCATGTGGGATCTTCCCGGACCAGGGCACGAACCCGTGTCTCCTGCATCGGCAGTCGGATTCTCAACCACTGCGCCACCAGGGAAGCCCAGAATGCATTTTTTTAAAAGAAAGAAGTGGAGCCTTCTAACAAAAAGAAAAGACAAAAAACAAACAAACAACCTTGCTAATAACTATGGAAGGTATGGTGAAAGGATAGCCGGGGTAAAGGAGGAGAGAAGAAAAGTTTAAAACCCTCTGAATCATGATTTGCAACCCAAAATTCTGTAGCCTGACCACCGACCCACTAGCACTGGACAGCCAAGCTGCCAGTGAAGCATCGAGTTCTTTCACCTGCTGTCTCTTCTCCAACTGTTATTCTGCCTGCAGCAAATAGTATGTGTGAATTTTTAAATCAAAGACTAAAAAACAAACTAAAATCTCTTACTCTTGTTGACAGTCTTAGCTCAAGGCCAGAACTGGGAAGTACAGGTGCAAGCCGAAGCTTCTATAAAGCAATTCTAGACGTAGTCTTGTTGGAAAAGTTCATTCCCATTATGAAGAATCTTTTTTAAAGCTCATTTGTTTTTCTTATAGTAAAACATCTCTCACTCACCCACATCTCAAACTGGAATAATTTTAATGGTCAAGTCATGTCTTTATTGAGTTGAGTCTGGGCTATACTGACTTGTTCTCCCTTGGAGATTTTATGTAAGTGGCTGGAATGGTATTCTCCTCAGCAAAAAAGCTTGCCAGAACATTCAGATATTGATAAATCCTTTATGGCAATCCTATTTTAAAGTCTTCACTTGTCAAGTCTATGTAATGCTTTCTTCTTTTGCTTGTAATCAGAACACAAGTGGTAAAAAGGACCCTTATGAAAGGAGGCTACTTAATATTACCTATAACAGGAGGCCTTAAAATTAAATTAGTGAAATTATGGAAAAATATGTAAAATGTAGACTTGTTGACTAAAGACTAGAAAGGACAAAAATCTTACAAAATCTGAAATTACATCTTTGTAAAATTTGGAATTTTGAGTCTATGTTTATGTATGCATTTAGTTTTGAGCTATAATAATTACTGAAAAATATCACAAAGAAAAAACGTGAAAAACAACTATATTCAATGTTGCCAAAGTTCTGATAAACCAGCTGTGAGAAATGAGCACTGTTTTTTTTTTTTTTTTTTCCCACATCAAAACAACTACTGCTTCTTGAAAAAGCATTCACAAATGTTCTCATGCGGGGAACCATTTAATGGCAACTTTAACCCCCTTACTCCTGGTATATTATATCCTTAATAAGGTACAGAAAGATTATATTGATTGATAAACCATTTGAATACTTTCTTCCACGTGTTATTTGGCAAGAATTAAATACATGTAGGTAGTGTCATCATAAAGCTATAATGCGGGACTTCCCTGGTGGTCCAGTGGGTAAGACTCCATGCTCCCAATGCAGGGGACCCGGGTTCGATCCTGGTCGGGGAGCTAGATCTCACATGCATGCCGCAACTAAGAAGTCCGCATGCTGGGCTTCCCTGGTGGCACAGTGGCTAAGAATCCCCCTGCCAATGCAGGGGACACGGGTTCGAGCCCTGGGTCAGGAAAATCCCACATGCTGTGGAGCAACTAAGCCTAGGCGCCACAACTACTGAACTTGCACTCTAGAGCCCACAAGCCACAACTACTGAGCCCACTCGCCACAGCTACTGAAGCCTGTGTGCCTAGAGCCCATGCTCCGCAACAAGAGAAGCCACCGCAATGAGAAGCCCGCACACCACAACAAAGAGTAGCCCCCGCTCACCGCAACTAGAGAAAGCCTGTGCGTAGCAACGAAGACCCAAGGCAGCCAAAAATAAATTTAAAAAAAAAAAGATTAAAAAAATAAATAAATAAAGCTATAATGTATATTAAAAGACTTAGCCTTCTTGAGTGTAATTTTTGTGACTATGGCCAAATTATGCAAGAAATGTATTTCTGAACTCATCAGGGAAATCACTGGGACTGTATGATTTTGCAAAGTTATTCTTGTACTTGCCTGGGTTCTCCCGGAACAAGTCTAATGAGTGAAGTCCACAGATATGTACTTATATAAAGCCATCGACTTTCACCCAAACTGAATGCAGGTTGTCATGAGGTCAGTGTCAGTGTTGAGGTTATAATGCTGGAGTCATCAGAGTCCCTTCCACATTAGCGTTGCTCGAATTGGCAGTTCTGCTTGGTAGTAGGGTTACAGGTCAGATAAAAGAGGCTTGGGAAGGGTATAGTAAGGTTTGAGTTACGTTTTCCTTCTTCATTAACTGACTGTGGATACTAATAGGATTACTATATGCCCTCAGATAAGAGATTGGCAATGCAAACTAAACAAATTAGAGGATATAACTGTAATGATTTTCTAAGTTCCTCACCACTGAAATCAGTCCATAAATAAAGTGGGGCTTTATCTGGGTGTCATCATCTCATAAATCTACTATACCTTAAGTGTTTTTGCCTAATAACCTAACAATGGATTAAAAGAGGAATTGAGGTTTGAGGGGTAGGTGGGGCCTTTTAGGCCATGATAAGGACTTTAGGTTTCACCCTAAGAGTAATGGGAATGCACTGAAGGGCTTTAAGCAGGGGAGGCTGATGAAAATTACACTTTAAAAAAGATTAAACTCTGGCAGTTATGTGGAAAATGGAGGGAGGGGGGTCAAGAATAGAAAAGGGGAGAAGAGTTAAGAAACAATGATTATGGTCTAGACAGGAGGTGATGGTGGCTTGGATTAGGGTGATCAAAGATGGTTGTGGTATGTAATTTAGACACAGAGCTGACTGGGCTTGGGGTGAATAAAATGTGAGAGGTAAGGAAGAAGGGATTGTTAAGAATGATTCCTGGGATTCCGGCATGAACAAAAGAAACGGAGACATCAGGAGGGAGATTTGTGGGGAATATTCATGGGTTTATTTAGCTTTGGACCAACTAAGTTTCAACTGTATGAAGCATCCAAGTTGAGATTGCAAATAGGAGGTCGGATATATGGATCTGGAGGTCAGAAGAGAGGTCTGAGCTGGATACAGGAAATAGGGAGGCATTTGTATACAGACCCGACTTCAGTTACATTGTTTCATTATATAATTTAGTACAGTTAGTTTTCTGGCTGTATAAGTCTAGGTAATAATTCCTCATCTTTGACTCATTCCAAGTAGAAACATTTCTAGATGTTGGGTAAGGGGGTAAGGTCATTCTCCTCTAGGCTATGCTTGTAATTTATTCCTATTTTTCCTCTTTCCTCTACTTTGCTGTGAGTTACTCTGAACTTTCATAGGTACCACGGATATTCCTATTGCCCCACCCCCCCAAAAAAAGTCTTGCTGTTATACTTCTCTTGAAACAAATGTTGCTAATAACAACCACACAGCTAATTGCATTTGGAGGTGGGGGGGAGTACACAAAATTTAAAAGCTGCAGGCCTTTAAAGCACAGAGTCAAGAAAATATCTGCCCAAATTTCCTTAAAAGAAGGAGAAATCTGAAAGACTCGATTGTTTTTCCTTCATAGTGTACATAATCGATACATTAACACTGGTACAAGTGGAAGGGTTAAGGGTGGTTTAGCCAATACAAGACAAAGTAGGTTTCATCCTTCTTTGGTCCCTCTTTCCCACCAGCTCTACTTGAGGTGTTCATGGCAAGCATGTCTTCCTGTTCGTAGCTCTACAAATTTCTTTTAGGGTATACACATTTCTAGCTTTCACTGTTGCTTGCTTTTCTTTGAATGGCCATTGCAATTAATTGCAGAGTTTCTTATCAGTGGACTTTTTTTTTTTTTTTTTTTTTTTAAGGCCAACAGCAGTGATTACCTGTATTTTAATCAGAGTGGAACAATATAATTACCACTCCTGAGTGTACTGAGTAGAAAGGGATACTGCACACATCTGCTTTAGTTCCCAAGTCAGTAACTCTGTTGCTACCCTGGATGTGATAAAGTCCTTCTCTCCTTTATTTATTTTTTTAAAGGATCTATTTATTTATCCCTTTATTTTTATTTCTAAATTTTTAAAATGAATTTCACCTTCCATCAATTTCAAAAGGTCCATCACTGTCTTTCCAGTTAGTCGGCAAGTTACATTTGCCACTGTTATCTCTATCCTTCAGTATTTGAAAATAAATGTTTAACAATTATGGTCCTTTTACCGAAATTATTTTGCCAACTTATAAAGGATTTGGAGGGCTTCTATGGAGCCAGTAATGGATAAGAAAACTCAAATAAGAATTCCACCCAAATGGTCATTACTTTCAACCTCAGACAACTAGAAATTAACATTCATTATGTAGGTCTATCAATTTCCCACCAAAATCAAAACCACTATTTCAGTATTAAATATGGTTGGCTGCTAAAAGTTGCAGAATAACGCTGTGATCACAGGAAATTCTAACCATGACACACAACCAGATGTCATGCTGGTAATACTCGCTGACAAAAGAGATTTAGCCCCGCACATCATATATGTTCTTCCAAAACAGTTTTTCTAGTAGCTCAAACTAGCCAAACGTTATAAAACATGTTTCAGTATTAAAATACTGTATTCAACCACAATTAACATTAATTTACAAAATATGGTAAAACACATGTAGCGGAGTGCCCAGCACTTAGGAGGTGCTGACTAGTGGCAGTAGAATTGGGATTGGAATCCGAATTGAACAATACATCCAACTAAATAGTCCTCCTAGAAACACACTTCCAAATTAGTCAACAATGGCGTCATAAAATCTGGTTCCACACTATGCCAGACTTATTCTTTAAAAACTAAAACCTGATTTTGCCACCACAATGCTTAAAATCTTTTGGTTAATCCAATGGTGTGCTATGCTATGGTGGAGAAAAAAAGCATGGCCTTTGGAGTCAGACACACCTATTTCAAATTCTTTATCCACTACTTACTACGCGATTCTGGGCAAGTTACTTCACCTTTATGGAACCTTAGTTTCTTCATCAGTGAAATGGGGAAAACAATTCTAACCTTATAAGGTTGTCATAGTGATAAAGTGAAATGATGTAGACAGAGCTCTTATCATATAAACTAGCATCTTATAGAATTAGAAAGATGTTATTTCTTTTTGTGCTCCCCGTCACATACAGGATCAATATGTATAAGGCCTTTAAATAGATGACTTCCATCTCCTTATCTCTCATTTTCATTTAAGGCCATTCTCCCACACTTGATGCTCCTGAACTGCCATCCTCAACTTCTCTTTCACGTCTCCCTCCCTTGGTTCACATTTCTCTGCCTGGAATATCTTTCTGCTACCCTGGACTAATGAACTCCCATTCTTCTTCTTCTTTTTAAAGAATATAAGCAACTTTTAATTATTTCTTTGTGGAAGTTTTAAGCATAGTTTTTGTTTTTACAAAAGTTATAAATGTACATAATTTATAGAGTCAAATCATTCTATAAAACTGGTTACGAAAATAGCACCTGCTGTCTCCTGCTCCCTATTTCCCACTCCCCAGAGGCACTTGCTTCCTTTTACTTGATTAAAAAAAAAATGTTGCCCTCCATAATGGGGGAATAAATGCAAATGTTACTACTTCTTATTTTATTGTTTGTTTTTGCTTTTCCTTCCCAGCTTTATTGAAATATAATTGACCCACAGCATTGTGGAAGTTTAAGTATACTGATGTGTTGATTTGACACATTTATATACTGCAAAATTATCACCACCATAGCTTTAGTTCACACCTCCATCCCGTCACATAATTATCGTTTCTTTTTTTGTGGTGAGAACATTTAAAATCTACTCTCTTAGCAACGTTCAAGTATCTGATACAATATTATTAGTTATAGTCACTATGCTGTATAATAGATCCCCAGAACTTCTTAATCTAATAACTAGAAGTTTGTAACCTTTGACTAACATCTCCCAATTTATCCCATGCTACCCTGGTAACCATCACTCTACTGTCTTTCTCTGGAATTCCCATTCTGCTCGAGGTCAGCTCGTCTATGGAGTTTTTCATGACATTTCTAGATGTAGTAACCCAATTCTCAGTGCTCCCACAGTACTTTTGATTCTTTTAAGGTTTTTTTCATTGCATTCTAATAGTTTATATGGCTACTTCTCTCAAGAGAATTTTAGTTCCTTGAAAGCACAGTGAGGCTATCAAAAATATTTTCCTGTTCTCAGCTTTTAACACTGTACCTGCCATACAGTGAGTGCTTAATAAATTTTGTCTGAACTGAGACACCATGTTTCTCATTTACCCAATTAGCAAACATGATTTTTAAAGTGTAAGCTACTTTGTACTGCTGAGGGT
The DNA here is from genome assembly GCF_026419965.1 of Kogia breviceps. NCBI lineage: Eukaryota > Metazoa > Chordata > Mammalia > Artiodactyla > Physeteridae > Kogia > Kogia breviceps. The sequence goes on from NC_081330.1 coordinate 48,049,781, forward strand.
ACAGTTACAGAAACTCTTGTACAATGTAAACCAAAAAAAAAAAAAAAAAAAAAAATCATAACTTTCCAAGAAAAGAATTAGAGTTAAGTGGCTTATAAATATTCTAACGTTTGACACAGTAATACTGGTTGTTGTTAATGTCTTCAAAAAAAAAATAAATAAATAAAGCCTGAAAGAGAAGCCAGCCTTTTAGCCAAAGAAAATCATATGGTCTTATATAAAGTGGCACAAAAATGACAATCTAGATGATCAGAGATAAGGGAATAATTAAGTAAAAACTTTAGTACAATGATATGAATGATAATTATATAGCCAATAATGTGAAATTCACAAACTTTGTAATACATGTGATTTCTTTCATATCAATTGAAAAAATAATCTTATGAAAGTTTATGTACAGTAGGATCTTAACTGTTTAATGCATTTTGTTTTAATAACCTCTTTGTAAAAGAAAAGACACTCCCTAACTTTGAATGGTACCCCCATATCACTCATGCATTCTGCATTTTATAGGAGATACAATATTGGGACATAGGGTGAATCTGATAGTTAACAAAGAAGGGAAAGACCTTTTTAAGTGTATAGAGAGATTCTATGAAGCAACACCTACCCGCCAAAAATCATTGGATATGTCTCAGGTCCTGAAGAAATGAACTACCTTAGAGGCACAAAGGATGTTTTAAATTTGTCATCTTCCATAAGACCCCCTCCCCCCAAATATCTGAACTTCGTTATGAAGAATTTTCCATCTATTCAAATATGTTCCTGAAAAGTCCCTCCACTCCTGCAAAAAGGGACTCATCAAATATACAAGGAAGGGCTACAGACACTTTTGGGTAATTTAAATAGCAACTAGTTTTGAAAGTCATGCAAAGAAAAGCTGTCGAAAACCTTCATTCATCTACACAGGTGGGAAAACATTTGGCAAAGTAAAGGTGGATAAAGAGCTCAGAGACTTTGAAGTATTCTGGCAAAAATATCTACAAGCACATACACACACAATCTGGTCAAAGGCCCTTAGGATTTTTCAAATGTCTCATGATCATTTATGAAATCAGGGAAAGGAAAGTGAAAATAATCATGAATACAAGCACCACAAGGGAATACCTTATGTACTGTATATCCTCAAATATATAAATATATGTATAAATTGTTATTCCAGATCAAGAGTTGGCAAACTACTTGCACATAGGCCAAATCTGGCTCATTGCCTGTTTTATTATGGCCTGCAAGCTAAGAATGCGTTTTACATTTATAAGTGGTTGCAAAAAAATGAAAGAATAAAATTTGTGACACATGAAAATTGTATGAAATTCAAATTTAAGTGTCTATAAGTAAAGTTTTATAGGAACACGGCCATTGACACATTGCCTATGGCTGCAGAGCTGAGTCCTTGTGACATGGATGCTGTGTGGTCAGCAAAGCCCGAAATATTTGATGTCTGACTCTTGACGGGAAAAGTCTGCTGACCTGTGTTTTATCTTTTTAAATTGAGACATAATTGACATATATCTTTGTATTAGTTTTAGGTGCACAATGCACCTATTGGATATATGTATATATTGTGAAATGATGACCACAATAAGTTTAGTAACATCCATCACCTCACACAGTTACCAAATTTTTGTGTGTGTGATGAGAAATTGTAAGATCTAGTCTCTTAGCAACTCTCTAATACATAACACAGCATCAAAACTACAGTCACTTGCTATCCGTTACATACCTCCCTAGAACTTGATTATCTTATAACTGGAAATCTGTACCTTTTAACCACCTTCACCCATTTTGCTCACCCCTCACCTCTAGCAAACACCGTGAGCTCTAGATGAATAAAAGTACACTCTTGGGAGGGACAACAGCAATTTCCTAGCCCAGATCGCTCCTGAGGATATGGAGAAAGAGAGAAATCAAAAGTGATTGTCCATGTATATACAGCCAGGTCTCTGGATTTCTGGTTCCTCTTCCAAACACAAGGCACCTGAGTCTCTTTACAACAACTATTTCCATCCTTCTGGGGATAAATGCTTACTGTGAATTCCACAAGGTGCAGCTGATTATATAAGCTTATTCTGCCAAATGCATCAAAAGAATAATTATTTAACAGCTAAAGAAAGCATTTTTTATACAGCTAGCATAATACCATAGGCAGATAGGATCAAGGCACCTCTGGCAAAATTTGAAAAATCTTCAAATTAAGTAAAATATAACAGCAATAGTTGCATGCAGAAACTCGAAGCCAGGTCCTGTAAGTCAGCCAATATAAGAGGAAAAATCAGCCATTATAAAGTAATATGAAATGTAATCTCAATGGCCAAATGATCACTTGTCAAAGTAACACAGAGGGATGCAAATCAAATTCTCTAGTGTTATATCTCTACCTTATACTTCCTTTCAGACTTTTCTAAAGATCTAATAAATAATTGACCAAGAAGTATACTATATAACTGATCTATTTGTAGTTAACTTGGGCTTTAAAATGATAATCCAATACATTTTAGGAAGTTGACAAGTTACACATCCCAGTGTTACACACACATGCGCACACGCACACACATACACGTACTCATTTTATTCTCATAACCACTCTGGGAGATATATCCTGTTATTATCCCTATTTACATATGAGAAATCTGAGGCAAAGAGAGACTAATTTCCTCAAGGTTATATACGTAGTAAGTGGCAGAACTAGTATGTGAAGTTATGTAGTCTAGTCTGTGCTTTTAACCAATATGCTCTACTGGCTCTTAGGAATAAGGAAAAGCAAGTTTTAGTTAAGTAGCATTTCCAAGTAAGAGAAGTACAAATGGAACCTGGTACGTGAAGTTCTTTTATGTCCCTAATTTAACACATGGTTATTTACTGTCTGCTAATGGCACAACATTGCAATAGCAAAGGACAAGGACCTGAGAGAGGAGTAAAGCACAGTCCTGCTATGCTCAGAGCTTGTAATTTTGTAAGGAGGTTAAAACAAGTATATACAAGGATGGATACATTGATGAGAGGTATCAGTCAGATTATAAGCGTTAAAGAGTGAGTAGGCACAGACATAGCAAACAAACTTATGGTTACCAAAGGGGAAAGAGGAGAAGGGATAAATTGGGAGTTTGGGATTAACAGATACACACTACTACAGATAAAACAAATAAACAACAAGGACCTATTGTATAGCACAGGGAACGATACTAAATATCTTGTAATAACCTATAATGGGAAACAATCTGAAAAATTACATATATACACATATGTATAAATGAATCACTTTGCTGTACACTTGAAACTAACACAAAATTGTAAATTAATTATACTTCAATTTAAAAAGTGAGCAGGAAGTAAGAAACTTTGGAAAGAGATGGAGGATGATGTATTCCTTGAGACATGTGACTGTAAATGAAAGGGGTAGTTTCCATCTTCTCAGTCAAGAAGGAGACAAAGTGATCTAGGCATACAGAGGATGCACTTGGGGGCTTGAGGAGAACAAACAGTTTGGAATTGCTGTTGTGGGAGAAAAAGAGAGGATTTGAGTTCAATGGAAATCGGTCGCTACTCCATTAGGAGCCCAACCTTAGAAATCATGGGATATCCAAAAAAGAAGAAATCATGGAATAGAAGATCCCATCAGGTGGACTGTATGACTTTTGTTATCTATGCAGGACTTGGAATTGGAACAGAGCAATAGGAATAGCTGGGTATGAATGACAGAAGACAAAAGGAGGGGGGCTTGAGGAAAAGTGTGAGATTCCACAGTGCTGGCGGTGTGTGCTAGAAATGTACAGGTCAGGTGATGTGGTGAGTGCAGCTAGAGGGGAACTGATAGATTGGAAGAAAAGGAAGAGGGTAAGGAAGGGTAAAGGTGAAGTCATAATGAGGCCAAGAGACAGGCTCCAGAGGCGAGGGCTGTGTGAGGATGGCTGTGGGAATGAAAGGCACATTTCAAAGTGTGGAATCCTGGAGGCAGCCGTATTCTGCGACAAAGACTATTGTTTCCATGCTTTTGGGGGTGCAGAAGTGGAGAGAAAAATTCATGGGGATGGAATCCAGGCCAAGGAACTTTGAGGCCAAGTGGTAGAATGGGACTCATTTTCAATGGCAGAGTCATCAATGTTCATCTCTTATTTTCTACTAAAGAGACATATTCATTTTCTTGGTTTTTGTACTGCTTTTATAATTCTGTAATTTTCTTTCTTGGAGGATGTTTTTGTTTTGTTTTTGTTTTTGTGGTACGCGGGCCTCTCACTGTTGTGGCCTCTCCCGTTGCGGAGCGCAGGCTCCAGACGCACAGGCTCAGCGGCCACGGCTCACGGGCCTATCTGCTCCGCGGCATGTGGGATCTTCCCGGACCGGGGCACGGACCCATGTCCTCTGCTTCGGCAGGCGGACTCTCAACCACTGCGCCACCAGGGAAGCCCTGTTTCTTGTTTTGATGGAGTGTTATAGTTAGAAGGGAGTAGGAGAAGAAGTCTGAGGAAGAGGGTATGATTAGCATAAGGTGAAAATTAGATTTAAGCAGAGCAATATTTTATTATCTCTCCAGGGGAATGCAGGTTAACAAAAACTGCGTTTTGGTTCATGGAATGACATGCACACAAACATCTTGAACAATCTTGTTTCCCATATTTTCAAAGCAGATAATATAAAAATAATTGGTAATTCTCTCAAAATGAGAATGGAGTGTTGCTGTAAAAATGTTTTTTAGTTATTTAAATTACACTGAATTCATAGTTACATAGATACACTGGGATATTTTTAAAATGGTGCTATAAACTTGAGGGCTTTTTCTTTTTTAAAACATTTTTATAATGTGCATAGAGCTACAGTGAATTATTCTTAATTATATACATACTGTTTACTTGCCATATTTTTTTTTAAATGGCCACAGTTTTCAGACAGGAATACATAATAGTAAAAAAAAAAAAATAAAACAGTACATCCAGATGTTAAGAGATGAGTGAACTATTCCCTGAGTGCAATCCACATATGTTTTGTAAGCCAATTAACTCATCTGGGCCTCTGGAGGGTACCAATAAGAACCCTTTCAAGAGTAATTTACTCAAGAAGCCTGAAGGAATTAATATGCCTCAAAAATGTGTCCCCCAAAGCCCAGTAAACAGTCACTTTTGACCTCTGACCTAATGTATGGAATATTGCCTAAATGGATTTTTACTCAGTAAAACAGAGAGCAAATTCATAATGTACCTTTAGGATCTGCTTTGATGAAATTCTAGTCTCACTTACAGGAGTCTTCAGGGAAGGTATAATAAATATGGGGCAGCAGGATAACAACAAAAAGAAAGCTGGTCTTAGAAGACCGAGTCCCACTTACTTTCCATATGACTGCACAAGACACATAAACCTCTTTGAGTCTGTTTTCTCACCTGTGAAACACAAATGATACCACCTGCCTTGCTGGCCTCATAGGGTGGTTATAAAGTTACAAATGAGTTGTGAAAACTCTTTGTAAACTGTGCTTGTGTCATAAAAAACTTGAGTTGATGGTGTTAGAGATGTTGATACAGGGAAATTGTAGTTGGCAGAAGGATGGGGCCAAAACAGCTCCCTAACTCTCTTTTCTATTTATAAACATAATATTTAGAAAGCAAGGCACAGTACATGAGATATATTTTTCATAGGAAACATTTCAGGAATATCTCTATTCTATGCCACAGATACTTGTATTCATTAGAATTCCATCAACTCATAAAATGGTTACTTTTAGGCCCAAAGTATATGATATGAAATTTCTAGGTACCTGGAAAAATTATTTGAGGCCAATATTATCATGCTGACTCAACTCCAAATACAAATTCTCTTTCATTCTATACAGCAATATGACTCTTCTTTCTAACTGTTTCATTTGCTGCCTTCTATGCTTCTTCCTACCATGTAAATGGAAGCATTTCCAAGACCCTCTGCTCTTTTCTCTAAAAACTCTTCATCTTAAGGCATTGCTTTCACATCAAGGCTTTCATTATTGTATATAAGCTGAGGATTCCCAAATCTCTATATTCAAGCTCCTACCTCTTATTTGAAGAACAGTCTTCTCTTCTCACTTACCAACTAAACACATCCCGTTGGGTGGTCTATGTCCTGGTAAGCAACATATCCAAACCTGGGCAACCACTTTCTGCCAGAAACCAACATCTATTTCCAATTATCCTGTTTGCCACAATGGTACCACCATTCTTTCAGCTGTCATTTCTTAAAACCAGTGAGTTAGATTTTACTCTTTATCCTTATTATTAACTACACCTAGCCAATTCTCGTCAATCGTTATTTTTCAAAATGCCTTTTAGCATATAATCTATTCCTTTCCATGGCAACTGCCACTTTTCTGAGACTCACATCACCCAAAGGTTAGACTACTGTAACTGGTCTCCACACTTTCAATCCATCTCCAAAATGCCTCCGGGGGAAATGTGTTCTTCTTAGAACACTGATGTCACCATCACTCCTTGATTCTATGAGTTAAAATGAAAACCTTCAATTACATTTCAAATCTCAAAAGCTACCAGAGGTTACCAAATGCAATTAGAAACTAATGAATATTACTAATATCCTGAACACAAATCAAGAGGTTTTTAGGATAGAAGGCATTAAAGTAACACAAATTAATAGAAGATTACCTTGCTATCTCAGAGATGAACAATAGTCACAATATCCATGGTGGACATAAAATAAAATAGCTTCTGTAAACTTCATACACCAGCCTTATTGTCTGAGAATTAAAAATGCACTAGTGTCCATCTGACAAACACATGGACTCTGCTACACAGAGACGGACAATGGTGCATCCATGTTATGTTGCTTTTCTCTCTGTGGCGTGGGTTACAAGCTATGGTTTAAATCAATTCTTTAAATATGCAAATCACATTTCATGCAGAGATCCCTCACTGATCTTGCAAAGACCAGCTCTCAGCTGCATTTTTAGCATGATGTACAGAGAGAAATCTCAATTTTGCCAAGATAATCTTGTTTTATTGCATTTCTACAGTTTGCACTTTGCAAATTGTTACTAGTGTCACTCTTTAATGAGTACCGAGATTCTAATTTTATTTGAGACTCTATTCATTTAGGGGGGAAAAGTTCTATTACTTTTCAGAAATAGAAAAACTATGCCTTATTTACATAATTGTAAACCGCTCATTTTCTTTTCTCCATTAGCAGAATACTGCTGCCTAATAAAGGGTATGATCTTAGAAAGAAAATAGTGATCATACACTAATGAGTAGTACTAGAAAAACAGGCAAAGTTAGAAAACACTTTTTTTTCGCTTGTAAGACACTTCTTTTTGTCTCACTATACATCAACAGACTTCATTTTCTACATGAATTCTTTCCTCGTAAGAAAGAGTACTTTCAAATTTTCCACCATAAACACAGAATCCAGCATGTGACACCAATCATTTTAGGACTCATGACCTCATATTATTTGTAGTCAAAAGTTTAAAATATTAGGCAGCAAAACTATCATTTTCCCCCTAAGATTTGCTTCAGGTACTTGCTGAATTTTCTAAAATAAATTTGGGGGAGGGCAAGATATAAGAATATAAATAGTTTAAGGTTTTAAACATTTGCCTAGGAATAACTTGGATGCTGAAAAACTGGATCTCAATTTTGCAGTCAGTTTTATTTAACTATGCCTTATATTCACTAACATGAACGTAGCAAACGGGTTTGACTTTTTGATTATTGCCTCTTCTTATGGGATCTAAAGAAGACTCTTGGTTTCCTTCAATATTCACTATTGCATGTAAGTTTGACTTTGCAAGAGTTGGAATAAACTAAGAACTGTTTGAAATGTCTTTTAAAAATTTCTCTTAATCAACCTAATTAAATTCTTTGCAATCATTTTATCAGGGAAATTATATTCCGGTCACATTCTTGAAGGTCAGAAGTAATTTTTGCTCTTCTCACTGGGCCTAACACAGTGCATTGCACATAGTATGACTGAATAAATATTGGGTGAAATGAAAAAAAACATGTTACTATCCAATAGTCTATTCATTAGTCAACTAAGAACAAACTACATCAAGTCCTAAATAATAAACAGGCAGAATGGGGAAATACCCTTATGTTATTCACGTATCATGTTAACCCACACTGCTTCAATGATTTTGTAAGTCTTATACTGTGCCCAGAACACTACAGTGCCAAGAATAGCTCAGGTATTTTTTTTAAATTATTTTTTATTTTTTTAAACATCTTTATTGGAGCATAACTGCTTTACAATGGTGTGTTAGTTTCTGCTTTACAACAAAGTGAATCAGTTATACATATACATATGTTCCCATATCTCTTTCCCCTTGTGTCTCCCTCCCTCCCCGCCTTCCTATCCCACCCCTCTAGGTGGTCACAAACCACCTAGCTGATCTCCGTGTGCCATGCGGCTGCTTCCCACTAGCTATCCACCCTACATTTGGTAGTGTATATATGTCCATGTCACTCTCTCACCTCATCACAGCTTACCCTTCCCCCTCCCCATATCCTCAACTCCATGCTCTAGTAGGTCTGTATTTTATTCCTGTCCTACCCCTAGTCTCTTCATGACATTTGTTTTCTTAGATTCCATATATATGTGTTAGCATACGGTATTTGTTTTTCTTGTTCGGACTTACTTCACTCTGTATGACAGATTCCAGGTCCATCCACATCACTACAAAACTCAGTTTCGTTTCTTTTTATGGCTGAGTAATATTACATTGTATATATCTGCCACATCATCTTTATCCATTCATCTGTGGATGGACACTTAGGTTGTTTCCATGTCCTGGCTATTGTAAATAGAGCTGCAATAAACATTTTGGTACATGAGTCTTTTTGAATTATGGTTTTCTCAGGGTATATGCCCAGTACTGGGATCGCTGGGTCATATGGTAGTTCTATTTGTAGCTTTTTAAGGAACCTCCATACTGTTCTCCATAGTGGCTGTATCAATTTACATTCCCACCAGCAGTGCAAGAGCGTTCCCTTTTCTCCACACCCTCTCCAGCATTTATTGTTTCTAGATTTTTTGATGATGGCCATTCTGACCAGTGTGAGATGAAATCTCATTGTAGTTTTGATTTGCATTTCTCTAATGATTAATGATGTTGAGCATTCTTTCATGTGTTTGTTGGCAGTCTGTATATGTTCTTTGGAGAAATGTCTATTTAGGTCTTCTGCCCATTTGTGGATTGGGGTGTTTGCTTTTTTGTTATTGAGCTGCATGAGTTGCATATAAATTTTGGAGATTAATTCTTTTTCAGTTGCTTCATTTGCAACTATTTTCTCCCATTCTGAGGGTTGTCTTTTGGTCTTGTTTATAGTTTCCTTTGCTGTGCAAAAGCTTTTAAGTTTCATTAGGTCCCATTTGTTTATTATTGTTTTTATTTCCATTTCTCTAGGAGGTGGGTCAAAAAGGATCTTGTTGTGATTTATGTCATAGAGTGTTCTGCCTATGTTTTCCTCTAAGAGTTTGACAGTGTCTGGCCTTACATTTAGGTCTTTAACCAATTTGGACTTTATTTTTGTGTATGGTGTTAGGGAGTGCTCTAATTTCATACTTTTACATGTAGCTGTCCATTTTTCCCAGCACCACTTATTGAAGAGGCTGCCTTTTCTCCACTGTATATTCTTGCCTCCTTTATCAAAGATAAGGTGACCATATGTGTGTGGGTTTATCTCTGGGCTTTCTATCCTGTTCCATTGATCTAGATTTCCGTTTTTGTGCCCGTACCATACTGTCTTGATTACTGTAGCTTTGTAGTATAGTCTGAAGTCAGGGAGCCTAATTCCTCCAGCTCCCTTTTTCGTTCTCCAGACTGCTTTGGCTATTCTGGTTCTTTTGTGTTTCCATACAAATTGTGAATTTTTTTGTTCTAGTTCTGTAATAAATGCCAGTGGCAGTTTCACAGGGATTGCATTGAATCTGTAGATTGCTTTGGTAAGTCTAGTCATTTTCACAATGTTGATTCTTCCAATCCAAGAACATGGTATATCTCTCCATCTATTTGTATCATCTTTAATTTCTTTCACCAGTGTCTTATACTTTTCTGCATACAGGTCTTTTGTCTCCTTAGGTAGTTTATTCCTAGATATTTTATTCTGTTTGTTGCAGTGGGAAATGGGTGTGTTTTCTTAATTTCACTCTCAGATTTTTCATCATTAGTGTATAAGAATACCAGAGATTTCTGTGCATTAATTTTGTATCCTGCTACTTTACCAAATTCATTGATTAGCTCTAGTAGTTTTCTGGTAGCATCCTTAGGAGTCTCTGTGTATAGTATCATGTCATCTGCCAACAGTGACAGCTTTATTTCTTCTTTTCCAATTTGGATTCCTTTTATTTCTTTTTCTTCTCTCATTGCTGTGGCTAGAACTTCCAAAACTAGGTTGAATAAGAGTGGTGAGAGTGGGCAACCTTGTCTTGTTCCTGATCTTAGTGGAAATGGTTTCAGTTTTTCACCATTGAAAACGATGCTGGCTGTGGGTTTGTCATATATGGCCTTTATTATGTTGAGGAAATTTCCCTCTATGCCTACTTTCTGCAGGGTTTTTATCATACATGGGTGTTGAATTTTGTCAAAAGCTTTCTCTGCATCTATTGAGATGATCATATGGTTTTTCTCCTTCCGTTTGTTGATATGGTGTATCACATTGATTGATTTGCGTATATTGAAGAATCCTTGCATTCCTGGAATAAACCCCACTTGATCATGGTGTATGATCCTTTTAATGTGCTGTTGGATTCTGTTTGCTAATATTTTGTTGAGGATTTTTGCATCTATGTTCATCAGTGATATTGGCCTGTAGTTTTCTTTCTTTGTGACGTCTTTGTCTGGTTTTGGTATCAGGGTGATGGTGGCCTCATAGAATGAGTTTGGGAGTGTTCCTCCCTCTGCTAACTTTTGGAAGAGTTTGAGAAGGATAGGTGTTAGCTCTTCTCTAAATGTTTGATAGAATTTGCCTGTGAAGCCATCTGGTCCTGGGCTTTTGTTTGTTGGAAGATTTGTAATCACAGTTTCAATTTCAGTGCTTGTGATTGGTCTGTTCATATTTTCTATTTCTTCCTGGTTCAGTCTTGGCAGGTTGTGCATTTCTAAGAATTTGTCCATTTCTTCCAGGTTGTCCATTTTATTGGCATACAGTTGCTTGCAGTAATCTCTAATAATCTTTTGTATTTCTGCAGTGTCTGTTGTTACTTTTTCATTTCTAATTCTATTGATTTGAGTCTTCTCCCTTTTTTTCTTGATGAGTCTGGCCAATGGCTTATCAATTTTGTTTATCTTCTCAAAGAACCAGCTTTTAGTTTTATTGACCTTTGCTATCGTTTCCTTCAGTTCTTTTTCATTTATTTCTGATCTGATCTTTATGATTTCTTTCCTCCTGCTAACTTTGGGGGTTTTTTGTTCTTCTTTCTCTAATTGCTTTAGGTGCAAGGTTAGGTTGTTTATTTGAGATGTTTCCTGTTTCTTAAGGTAGGATTGTATTGCTATAAACTTCCCTCTTAGAACTGCTTTTGCTGCATCCCCTAGGTCTTGGGTCGTCGTGTCTCCATTGTCATTTGTTTCTACGTATTTTTTGATTTCCTCTTTGATTTCTTCAGTGATCACTTTGTTATTAAGTAGTGTATTGTTTAGCCTCCATGTGTTGGTACTTTTTAAACATCTTTTCCTGTAATTGATACCTAGTCTCATAGCATTGTGGTCGGAAAAGATACTTGGTACGATTTCAATTTTCTTAAATTTACCAAGGCTAGATTTGTGACCCAAGATATGATCTATACTGGAGAATGTTCCATGAGCACTTGAGAAGAAAGTGTATTCTGTTGTTTTTGGATGGAATGTCCTATAAATATCAGTTAAGTCCATCTTGTTTAATGTACCATTTAAGGCTTGTGTTTCCTTATTTATAGTTTTCATTTTGGGTGATCTGTCCATTGGTGAAAGTGGGGTGTTAAAAGTCCCCCACTATGATTGTGTTACTGTCGATTTCCCCTTTTACGGCTGTTAGTATTTGCCTTATGTATTGAGGTGCTCCTATGTTGGGTGCATAAATATTTACAGTTGTTATATCTTCTTCATGGATCGATCCCTTGATCATTATGTAGTGTCCTTCTTTGTCTCTTATAATATTCTTTATTTTAAGGTCTATTTTGTCTGATATTAGAATTGCTACTCCAGCTTTCTTCTGATTTCCATTTGCATGGAATATCTTTTTCCATCCCCTCACTTTCAGTCTGTATGTGTCCCTAGGTCTGAAGTGGGTCTCTTGTAGACAGCATATATATGGGTCTTGTTTTCGTATCCATTCAGCCAGTCTGTGTCTTTTGGTGGGAGCATTTAATCCATTTACATTTAAGGTAATTATCGATATGTATGTTCCTATTACCATTTACTTAATTGTTTTGTGTTTGTTCTTGTAGGTCTTTTCCTTCCTTTGTGTTTCTTGCCTAGAGAATTTCCTTTAGCATTTGTTGTAAGGCTGGTTTGGTGGTGATGAACTCTCTCAGCTTTTGCTTTTCTGTAAAGGTTTTAATTTCTCCATCAAATGTGAATGAGATCCTTGCTGGGTGTAGGTTTTTCTCCTTCATTACTTTAAATATGTCCTGCCACTCCCTTCTGGCTTGCAGTTTCTGCTGAAAGGTCAGCTGTTAACCTTATGGGGATTCCCTTGTGTGTTATTTGTTGTTTTTCCCTTGCTGCTTTTAATATGTTTTCTTTGTATTTAATTTTTGATAGTTTGATTAATATGTGTCTTGGCGTGTTTCTCCTTGGATTTATCCTGTATGGGACTCTCTGTGCTTCCTGGACTTGATTGACTATTTCCTTTCCCATATTAGGGAAGTTTTCAACTATAATCTCTTCAAATATTTTCTCAGTCCCTTTCTTTTTCTCTTCTTCTTCTGGGACCCCTATAATTTGAATGATGTTGCCTTTAATGTTGTCCCAGAGGTCTCTGAGACTGTCCTCAGTTCTTTTCATTCTTTATTCTTTATTCTGCTCTGCAGTAGTTATTTCCACTATTTTATCTTCCAGTTCACTTATCCGTTCTTCTGCCTCAGTTATTCTGCTATTGATCCCATCTAGAGTATTTTAAATTTCATTTATTGTGTTGCTCATCGTTGCTTGCTTCCTCTTTATTTCTTCTAGGTCCTTGTTAAATGTTTCTTCCATATTGTCTATTCTATTTCCAATATTTGGATCATCTTTACTATCATTATTCTGAATTCCTTTTCAGGTAGACTGCCTATCTCCTCTTCATTTGTTAGGTCTGGTGGGTTTTTACCTTGCTCCTTCATCTGATGTGTGTTTTTCTGCCTTTTAATTTTGCTTACTGTGTTTGGGGTCTCCTTTTTGCCGGCTGAAGGTTCGTAGTTCCCGTTGTTTTTGGTGTCTGTCCCCAGTGGCTAAGGTTGGTTCAGTGGGTTGAGTAGGTTTCCTGGTTGGGGGGACTAGTGCCTGTGTTCTGGTGGATCAGGCTGGATCTTGTCTTTCTGGTGGGCACGTCCACATCTGGTCATGTGTTTTGGGGTGTCTGTAGCCTTATTATGATTTTAGGCAGCCTCTCTGCTAATGGATGGGGCTGTAGTCCTCTCTTGCTAGTTGTTGGGCATAGGGTGTCCAGCACTGTAGCTTGCTGGTCGTTGAGTGAAGCTGGGTCTTGGTGTTGAGATGGAGATCTCTGGGAGATTTTCACCGTTTGATATTACGTGGAGGTGGGAGGTCTCTTGTGGACCAGTGTCCTGAAGTTGGTTTTCCCACCTCAGAGAAGGTATTTTGTTAATGCTGATCGTATTAAGTGAATGAATAAATGTGATAAATATTTTAATATTAATATATTTTCTATATTGCTATATAGCATTCTTATACATATTAAATGTGACTATTGGAAATATATATGCATATATATATATAGATATATGCATTTCTACTGATTAATGTCCCCATGGCAATTTCGAATATAAATGTAATGGTTGAACCAGATGAAACTGCCATTTGTAGGCTAGTATCTCCATGCCAAGGTTTAGATGATGCAACAAGTTCTAATTCCATCGTAAGAAGCAGAATTCTTTTGACTTCATTGACCACCTGAACTTTTGCATTACATGCTTTTACACAAATATGCATTCTTCACCCTTCAGAAACAAGTCTTGTCGTGTTTTAAATTATATTAGGTAATTCCTAATATAGTATTTATTTTTGTAGTCTTACGTTTTATCATTTATTCTCCAATTTACAATGGAAAGGATGTTCCATTGATAACACACATACTTTCAAGTCTTCCTGAGCCATTCTTTAATTCAATCATTAGAGATGGGTAAGCATTCTAGGATTGGTAACATAATTATACTTTTTATCATCTTTCTCTTAGCTCCTAGAAGATTTATAATCTGCCCTTTACCATCTAGGCATTTGAGTATCTTATACGGCTCTCTAAGTACTTCTTATCTGTAAATCTTATCTCTTCAAAAAGATTGTAAGTGCCTCTAGAGCAGAGGCATCACATTTTTCTTATAGGATGTACCATGGTCAGGCCCCACAAGAAGCCCTCCCTATTTATCTCTGATGTTAGCATTAATATTGCCAACAAAATTATTCTCAGGCCACCATGTGACTCTCTTCCTCAGATGGTCTGTATGCTATTGGTAACATATTCACACTGGTAATAATATTCACAAGAGAGAGAAAAAAGACAGATGCCTTCAGCTTGTTTGCATGATTTTTAATACCTTAACTGGGTAAAATGACAAAAGCCTATAGAAATTGAGTTTGTCTTGGGGGAAGAAATAAAATCTTCAAGGTATAAACACACATGGCCCATTTTTACACTGCAGAAAGGAGAGAAAATGATGGACTCAGCATATGAAGTTAACACTTCTAGTGAATATGAGTGAGCAGCAATACAGTTTTTAATACACTAGACATGACTAGAAAGACAATTAGAAAATCAGGCAGGGTCAGTTAATCAAAGAGTTCAGTTAAAGTAGGTGTTCATAAAACATGATATACATCTTAAATATTTTAAGAGGAAAAGTATAAATAATATTCATTTGCCAATCTTTCTGATGTAGAGCTAAGGTATTTTATTTGAGTTAGGATCCTCTGATTGGCTCCGTGCTGAGGCTTGCTTGCATATAAAGCACACACAAAATATACCCTCTCAGCCAGTTTCTAGATTGGTTTCTAGATTTTAGTTGCTAAATAAATAAATAATAAATAAATAAAATAAAATAAATAAATACATTCATGGAGCAATCAGAGTACAGAAGGCTTTTGGAATTGGTTCCTATCTTTTAAGTTTTCTTATCCACCTTGATTAGACAGCAAACTTAAAATGACTTTATCAAGCATAAAGTATTTTACAAAGCATTCGACATAGTTTTCATAAAAATGACATTTTTTAAGCACTATTTCTTGCTTCACATAATATTTAATTGAAAGACATAACTGAGGTGGTGGGATGAATTGGGAGACTGGGATTGACATATATACACTAATATGTATAAAACAGATAACTAATAAGAACCTGCTGTATAAAAAAATAAATAAATAAGAAAAAATTAAAGAACCTTCTGTATAGTGCAGGGAACTCTACTCAATACTCTGTAATGACCTATATGGGAATAGAATCTAAACAAGAGTAGATATATGTGTATGTATAACTGATTCACTTTGCTGTACAGCAGAAACTAATACAATATTATAAATCAACTATACTCCAATAAAAATTACTTTAAAAAATTAAAAAAATGGGGCTTCCCTGGTGGCTCAGTGGTTGAGAGTCCGCCTGCTGATGCAGGGGGCACGGGTTCGTGCCCTGGTCCGGGAAGATCCCACATGCTGCGGAGAGGCCGGGCCCGTGAGCCATGGCCACTGAGCCTGCACGTCCGGAGCCTGTGCTCCACAATGGGAGAGGCCACAACAGTGAGAGGCCTGCGTACCACAAAAAAAAAAAAAAAAGACATAACTGAACTAACAAGTACAACTGACATATACAGGAGGTTTGGAGAATAAGCACAATAGACTGATGGCACGCCATGATCTCAAACATTAAGAGTAGAAGTGCCAGGCTATACTTGAGAACAGCCTACTAGCTGCAAGGGCATCAGTCAACACCTTACATCTAGCGAAGTGTGAGCATTGATTTCTCAGGCAACTTGGTTACGAGGAGGTGGGTTAAGAGAATTTCTACCATAAAGGTGAGAGAATGACAGAGAGCCCAACATGAGACGCCTCCTTTATGAACCCCTCGCTGAGATCATTTTCAATTCTTAGAACATTCAAGTATTTTGAATTGGAAATTGTATAAGACAGATATCTGTCTAAAATGAATGACTCGTGTAAAGATTAAGATGCCACTGATTTTGGAGCTTATCTAATCTTAGAAAATCTATTCCTCTGTCAAATCTATGCTGAAAAAACTGAGAAAGAACACAGCACATTTCCCTTAAAAGACATATCAGTTCACTTAGAAATAATTTATTGCTTTCATAAACAGGTACCAAAAGTCAAGGAAGTATAAAAGCAACACATACTCAAAGAATTTCTGCTAAGCCATCGTCCCCTCAAGAATGAAAGAAGGTAATGAGTTTGTTGTTAGATTTGCACACAATTAGAAGTAGGATCATTAGAGGCAGAAAGTAGTTTATTGATGGGACTCATTGTTCTCAGTCCATAAATGAGACCATTTTACTCCTAATGACCATAACCCCCTCCTTAATCTTGACAGTGCTAAATTACAGTTGGATATCTAATGATCTCAATCTTTCCTTTAGTTTATTAAAGGGTAAAAAGATTAAGCAGATACTAAGTGACCTGACGATAGTTAAAGAAAGGCCATATCGTAATTTTACTGACTAAACTCTAATGATTAGCAAGACTGGCGTTTGTCACTACAGTCTAATTGAAAATCTTGAAATGTTGAAAACTGCTGTTTTCAGAAACTGACAACTAACCACTGAGGTAACACTACAACCCAAATAAATTAAGCACCATCATGTTTTTATAGTTAATAAGAGTCTAATTTAGTCCGGAAATGGTGGCTTTTCATGAGTACATGCAATTCCACTTGATAGTCAAGACTTATCTAGTCTTATGTTTTTCATTTGATTTTAAACTAAAAAGGATACAGTTATAATTAATAATTTACTTTAAAGCTAGACCCACCATCTGTTTTTTGAACAATAACCAAAAAAACCAACAACCCCCCCCCAAATTTCAGAAATATATAACCATTGCTTCCTGAATTCCTAACGTGGAAATTCTCCCATCCACGCATCTTTGACCCTACAGATCAAATTCCTAAACTACAAGGAGTTGAGTGCTGGCTTAAAGTTGTTGCTCATAAATACGAGGACACTACTAATTAAAAATAAAATTTATTGGGCTTCCCTGGTGGCGCAGTGGTTGAGAATCCGCCTGCTGATGCAGGGAACACGGGTTCGTGCCCCGGTCCGGGAAGATCCCACATGCCGCGGAGCGGCTGGGCCCGTGAGCCATGGCCTCTGAGCCTGTGCGTCCGGAGCCTGTGCTCCGCAACGGGAGAGGCCACAACAGTGAGAGGCCCGCGTATCGCAAAAAAAAAAAATAAATAAAATAAAATAAAATAAAATTTATTGAAATATAATTGATTTACAATATCATGTAAGTTTCAGGTATACAGCACAGTGATTATATATATATATATATATATATATATAATTTTTCAGATTCTTTTACCATATAGGTTATTACAAAATATTGAGTATAGTTTTCTGTGCTGTACAGTAGGTCCTTGTTGGTAGGACACTACTAATTTATTTCAGTAGAAATATTGGTTTTACTACATATTAGGGAAAGTTTATTAAATGTCAATTACCCTACATGTTTCAGTAATCAGAAAATGCACAGTAAAAAATGGAGAAAGGCAGTACAAAAGTTATCAAAAATAACATTTGTAACTTGACCTATATAAAATATTTGTAGAAACATACAAATAAATGAAAACATATCAGAAAATAAATGAGGAATTAACAGTGTTTGAACTTAAAATAATCAAGCCATGGTGACTATAATGATATGGTACAATCTACCATTTTCTACCCCAAAGGCAGTGGGGTAAACATTTACAAAAAAGCACAAATAAACGAAAAAACACACAAGCTCATATAAGTCAACCAGAATCACTCCTATTTGAGAAAATAAGAAAAACACTATTCGTGGGCAAAATTTAGGGAAGGAGAGTTGGAAACCATCTATAACCAGTAAGAGCACACTAAAATAAACTATCTGAAAATTAGAGTAAAAAACTGAACCATATATATAATAAGAAAATTTCTTCATTTAAAATAGTAAACATTACATAAGAAGAAAATATCACTTTGGACTGAGAAATAAGAAAAACTCAAGGACAAGAGCAAAACCAAGATACTTTTTCCACTTTTAACAAAACTAAAACCACAAAACAAAGCATAATCTCCAGACAATTCTCTCTCAGAATTCAGGGGTCACATTATACTAGCACTGTGCTTTAATTTAAGCTTGTGAATGAATGAAGTCTAATATTACGACCTTCAGACCTTCCTTTAAATTTTTTCCACAATATCACGTTACAGTGAATTTAAGAGAAATCCAAGAGATGTTTCATTTTTAACATGCATTCTTACCATTAAAATCTATTTTAATTTCTGTACATGGGTTAACCTACTTTGGTTGGAAATATTTTGTCATTCATGAACACTTGTTTTTCCTATTTGATAAACTAGACTTTCCCTTTTTTCTTCAAATGCCAAAATAAACAACAAAGGGAAGGAACAAGCCTGGATGTGACTGAGACACTTCTCAAAAATGATATATGCTACAGTGTAATTAATACTATGAGGTTTGCTACAGACATGTAATTAACACTTCAATACTGTAATAACTTCATCCGAATACAAAACCCAGTTCAACTTTCATCCCAGTTCAAAAAACTAAGCGCTTTCGGACTAAAGAGACAGATATTTAATCATTTGTGCACTTTATAGTTCATTCTAATCTAAAAACTGTCTCAGAAAGAAAAAAATAGGGAGCAAAATCATTTTGTTAAATTGTGGGAGAAGTTTAATGCTATTATTTTGGACACAATTTTGAACAAGAAATTCCAGTGACCACCATAAGAATTCATTTATTTTTAAACACATTATTTAGCTGCCTCTCTGTTGCAACAAATATATTTATATATAACAGAGTTACCTCTGAGTAGACGTATTAGCAAAAGAAGCTTTGGTTAATAAAATACATTATCAAGCAAACTTCTCAGAGCACTTTTATGAAGACAAATCTCAATATCTGGGCAAAATATTTTTAATTGAGCTAGACACTCTGAAGGTTTATAAAATTATATATCTCCTTTATTTAGCGGCAAGATGAAACACACATATACATGGTCTATAATTTATTTATTTTACTCAAACTCAACATAAAGAATAAAAAAATGTACAGATCAGGATGAACCATACCAAATTGCTATTTATAGTTCAAAAATGGTTAAGTATCAGCAATTACATGTGGTTTGACCTAATACAATATTTTTTTTCTTCAACTGTGCCATATGGGTGAAAACTTCAAATTAATGCACTATGTATATCCTCTAAGGGCATTTTAGGCACTGGAAATGGTGGTAACATTTGCAATGAATGCATTTTTGCAGAAATATGAGACTGTAGTCAAGGATCTATTTCAACTTAAATTAGGCCATTTCCTTTAATTTTTTGAACGGAAACCAGAATTTCAACTAAAGATGAGACAAGCAAATGCTTACGAGTCCTACAACCGAAGGGAAAAAGGGGGAAAAAAATCCACCGAACCGTTTTTAACAATATTTGCTCCTGCTATACAAATAGATTGTATGGCAAAGCTATTTATAATCACATACATACACACACACGCACTCTCTCTCTCTCTCTCTCTCTCTCTATATATATATATATATATATATAGAGAGAGAGAGAGAGAGAGAGAGAGAGTGCGTGTGTGTGTGTGTGTGTGTGTGATTATTAGGAGACCAAGCACAGTGAACACTTTTTTTCCTACATATCAGTAGATTAATTTTAACACATATAAGGGTTATTATGGGCTTATATGAAATCATCTGTGTGAAACTTTTGAAAATTGTAAAGCACTATAGAATTTTTCAGTTAAAATAAATAGCATTTAGACAATATATGGAAAAGAATGCTTTTACAGGAACTGTTTGCAAAAGGGGAAGCTATATGGTGACAGCAAATGAGTAAAGTTTGAGGCCACAAGCCACAAAGTGGGATTCCTGAAACATCCAGTGATGGACACAGCTTGCCAGAACATTTACCTCTTCCCAG
Organism: Kogia breviceps; assembly: GCF_026419965.1. Classification (NCBI taxonomy): domain Eukaryota; kingdom Metazoa; phylum Chordata; class Mammalia; order Artiodactyla; family Physeteridae; genus Kogia; species Kogia breviceps. The sequence goes on from NC_081330.1 coordinate 48,070,094, forward strand.
CTACCATCTGCTCGGCACCACCTTCCCCATTCTAACCTCATCCCCATTGTACCACGCCCCCTCCTGCTCTCCGCTGTTCTGCTATTCCACTGTCAGTCTGCTACTAGATGGAGGAACAGAAATGTTTACCAGTAAACCTACATCTTCAGGCTGTTGCTCTGTTTGCTCTCCTCAAGACCCAAGTTAAATAATGACATTAAAGGTCATCTTAGATTTCTTTTTTTTTTTTTCTTCCTTCTAAAATTTGTAATCGCTGATAAGGTCATCCTGAAAAAGAGGACTTGTCAGAATGAAACTTGTGTACATTCAGGTTTTTAAAAACAGAACTTTCACTTCTCTAGCTGGGGAGTACAAAAGTGGCAGAATCCAGGGAATAAGGCCTGAGAGGAACTACTTTCAATAAAAGATAGCAAAAGAAATAACGTTTTGACAGAAGGTGAGGAACATCTGGGGAGGAGGAAAATGCATTATATAACAAATGTGGATCGACAAAAAATACAGGTGTAATTTTCTACTTGCAGCGTTTATTCTGCAAACAATCGCAAACTATGAACTGTCCCCCTTTCCTACCATGAAAGGAAAATATGCCTGAGAATTTACTGAATCACTGCTATGATTCTGCATGCCTGTTGAGAGACCTATTTTCAGTTTTAACTTGTCCTTGCCAATCTTCTAACTGGTCTATAATTCTCAACAATGAGTATCTTACAGACGGTAAATCTAATCATTCTGACATCTACAAAAGATACTCACTTTGTGAGTGAGATGAAAAATGATGGTGCAGAAATATGAAAAGTCTATCTTGGGATAACAATAGGCTACAACTATGGATAAGCATATACCTTCATCAAGGTAGTTTCTCTTTAGAGCTCTATTTCTATTTCAGTATTATTGATATTCCTGAAAAACAATCACACATAAAGCCTGTATAGATATGTTTGGTCATACTTATTTAGTGGATTTCATTATACAGCTGTGAATCCCTAAGAATAAAAATGTGGCTCTAAAATGTGATTTAAAAAAAATAATAACAACAACAGCACTTCTAAGACCTATTGGGTTATGGGTACATTTTTCCTTTTTTCATCTTTACAGTTCAAACTTTGTGAAGTACCATGGAAGAAAATCTGTTTGCCTTCTTTTACTTATGCCTTTCCCCAGACTTAATGACAATTTAAAAAAATCCCAAAATTTATTTCAAAGAACCAATAAGCAAACTATTTACATGTAATATTCCCATTTGGTATCCTATAAGACAAAATAGTTAAATAATATATTATTATTATTGCCTATGATAATTGCCTATCATGGAAAACACTAAAATATTAAAAACTATAGCATGAGTTTTAAATTTTACTATTGAAATAATTATACACCTTTCTCCATGACTTGCTTTCAGAAGAACCTGCTAAACATAGGAAACAATATTTTTCATGTACAGCTTAACCTACACCAGACTGCTAATTCCATACGTGCAGAACATATTCATTGTGTACTCATTATATGAAAGTTTAATAATTTCTCTGAAGACTGCCTACCAGAAGTCTATTTGAAAGAAGCAGAAGATATCCTATTCTGACTTTAATAAATAACATTGTTTTAAGTATGAGTTACAGTAACCCATAGATAAGAAAATTTATTGGAATATATATTGGGCGTGATTTTTTTTTCTTGTATTGGAAGGCAGTATTTAATTTGTCCTCCTTGGTCACAAAGCTGAAGTTGATAAAGTCAGTGGAATAAAATACATATACACGTGAGATATTTCAATAACTGAGATCATTAGTCTAATTTATTACTTGTGCTTTTCATATCATTATGAAAAGCTCAAATGTCAGACTCACATGAAAAGCTTGCCTTAACTTCTCAAAACATAAATTGAGTGCTAGCCTTTGTATTCCTAGAGCATGCCTCAGCTCTAATTTTTTGGAAATCCTAAATTTCTTTGTGCAGAAGTCAAGTGTGCACCACTGAATTAACAACAACAAAGAAGTATGAATTAACACCCATGTCAAATTATGAGTAAATATTTGATTAGTTAAGGGAAAGCATGAAATGATGGGAAAACATCTCCTTCACTCTGGGTGGGGAGAGAACAGTGGCTTTCAGGAAAGTGGGTGGGGTGTGAGTGTGGTGACAGTGGTGCCTGAGTCAGCAGACACAGAGCAGAACATGACAGCTGCAAACAGAACAACTTTGGGATGTGACCATGAGGGTGGCAGCATAAGTACCCATGAGAAACCCAGGAACAGAGGTGTATTTCCTGCCTTCCAAAGCAGGGGGCCAAAGGAATTTAGCAGGAGCTAGAGTTCGTACGAGAGTGACAAACTATTTATCTCTTCCGCGTGCCTTGAGGAAACAAGAATTTGAAGTGAGATGACACGACACCATAGTTTTTAATGTGGTCTTGATCCTCTGTACTGATAAGTGTGAGTGGTATAGAGAAGGAGATGGGCACGGCTCTGGTGCTTTTTATGGGGCTTGGAAGGCCTGCATCAAATACATTTCTTTCTATTTGATTTTTGTCCTCAGCCTCTTGGACTTTAACCCATGCTATAGTCTACATTTTCTTGTGTTAAACTGATTAATATTAAACTCAATTCCACACATTCTCATTAAGTGTTTATTATGTGATGGAAATATTGTGTTAGGTATGGCAGAAGTCTTTGTCTCACGTGTTCCCACTCTCCCCTTTCTGGTTTTAGATTCTAATAGTTGAGAGCAGGTAATCAAAATACCCTTCAAGGCAGAAAATCATGAGTTCTATAAAAGAATTACAAGAAAAGTGTTTGTTCAAAGGAAGACACCATTGCCTCCAGAGCAGGTATTGCTACTGACGAGAAAGCATTTGAGATGAAGCTCAAAGGATAGTATATTTTATTTGTAACGTGGAATTCTTCTCTCAGGGTCATACAGACATCACAACCTGATTCTTCTTTCTTACCTACCCCACTTGTTCTCTTAACCAACATTTGTCACTTTCTTGATTAATGTGTTGCATGAGCTAACAATTTTATCTCTAACCCACATGACAGGCCTCTGTATAATTACAAAATATCTTTAACATAGTCAACATCATTTTGAAAGGTGTTTGCTGGAGAGTAGAAAGGTGGTTACCAGGGGCAAGGGGGTGGGGGAATTGGGGAGATGTTGGACAAAGAGTACAAATACCCACATAGAGAAGATGAATAAGTTCTGGGGATTTAATGCACAGCCTTGTGATTATAAGTAACAATACTGTGTTGTATGCTTGAAAATTGCTAAACGACTAGATATTAAATGTTCTCACCACACACAAACATAAAAAGGTAATTATGTGATGTGTTGGAGGTGTTAGCTAACACCTATGGTGGTAATCATATTACAGTATATAAGTGGATCAAATCAACACATTGTATACCTTAAACTAACACAAATATATGTTACTTATATCTCAGTAAAACTTGAAAAAATAAAAAAGTAAAAAAAAAAAAAAAGAGGTTTCCCACAGAAGAGTCATTAATTGAGGCGTTATAGTATCTGCATCGGTATAATGACATTCCTGGCTAAGAAACACTAAATATAATGTTTCACAAGTAAATCCACCAGTTCTTGGGCCGATCCAAATGTTAGTTAAAAATTCCTTCAACATATGAGTCCAGTGAGTAAGTCTCTAATATTATGAGAAAGGGGTTAATCACTACACAATAGTACAAAATAGGATAACTTTGGTCTCAAGATTCGATTGTTGAACCTATTAGATCAATTTCATACTTGTATCTTTAGGAACAAAATATTTTAAGCATGTGAACTACAAATGAAAATAAACTACAATTTTTCCTCACTGTCAATAAGATATACGTGTTCTATATAAATGTATGAGCCATATGTACATATGCATGTGTGTCTATATAGGTAACTATATATTTTTCCCATTATGGAAATCTAACTTAGTCAGCAGAAGGTAGCAGCTGTTTAATAGCACAAACAAGCAGATAAACCCACATTATATATCTAACAGACTTTAATATAAAATATGGGGTTTCACACATCACCCTGCAGTCCCTTAATGTATAATCTCATGGCTAAAAAGGCACACGAAGGCCTACTGGATGAATGACAGAACACCCAGTGGAGGATTTCTCTCTTCAGCCTTCTTCATCTTCAATGATTATATGGTTGATGGTGAGCTAAGAACTTGATTCCCTTTTCTCTTTTTCACAGGCAGCGATATGATTCATTTCACAGAGGTACCCACAGTTAGAACTAGAAATTAACAGGTTTTTTAACAACTGGAACCTATTTCCCTCTTAGTATACATGAATGACTCATATCACTGTTAATAACAGTTGAATTCTTGCATGACTGGAAAGAAAAATCTCCTCAAGGTGGAATGTTGACCCAACTCAGTAAAAGGCTTTTAAAGCAATCAACTGCTGAGATTCAATGAAACAAAACAATTGTTTTGAAAACAAAACAATGAAAACAAAACAAAACCTAATATCCAAGAAAACTATATTACAAGAATCCTGAGAGGAAGACCAGTAGGGCCCTGTCTCTCAGCAGGCAGATTTAATGAGATCATTAAATTTCCTTTATGCAAGTTGTTATCAAAAACAAAACCTAGGGACTTCCCTGGTGGTGCGGTGGTTAAGAATCTGCCTGCCAATGCAGGGGACAAGGGTTCGAGCCCTGGTCCAGGAAGATCCCATATGCCCCGGAGCAACTAAGCCCATGTGCCACAACTACTGAAGCCTGCGTGCCTAAGCCTGTGCTCTGCAACAAGAGAAGCCACCGCAATGAGAAGCCCACGCACCGCCACAAAGAATAGCCCCCGCTCATTGCAACTAGAGAAAGCCCGCGCACAGTAACGAAGACCCAACGCAGCCAAAAATAAATAAATAAATAAAAATTTAAAAAACAAAAAACCAAAACCTAAACCTATTCATCTAGATTGCATGCTGTATGGAAGTTGCATATCAGAGATTTGTTTTTAAGCAGATTATAATAGGCTAAAACAACTCTGTCATTTTCATGACCAAAAATTTGACCAGGTTAATCATGTCTTATCTAAATTGTCCTTGTTATTATAGAAAGAAACTTGAATAACTCAAGAAAAATAGAAACCCAATACCCAAGCTTATAATAGGTATAAAAATTTAGGATTGTTTTTAAGAAAGCCATTTCTAGGAATATCATAAATATGAAGACATTACAATTTTTAACACCATGCACACACAATAAATACTTTTTGTTCTCACTTTTCAGTGAAAACATGCTATATTCAAATTCTACGATTAATGTGGTTTGCTCTGTGGAATGTCAGAATAGAAGGCTGGCCTTTTAGTTATCAAGTATTGAATAGCATACATTTCATTCTATGCTCCTACAATTAGCCACTCCTTAGTCTATGGATATTAGATCCTTTCATGACCCCATTTCTCTGCACGTGCAATTCTATGCTCTTATACTCCTTCCTTTTTTTTTTTTTTTTAATTTTTTTTTTTTTTTCAGTATGCGGGCCTCTCACTGCCATGGCCCCTCCCGTTGCGGAGCACAGGCTCCAGACGCTCAGGCTCAGCGGCCATGGCTCACGGGCCCAGCCGCTTCACGGCATGTGGGATCTTCCCCGACTGGGGCACAAACCCGTCTCCCGCGCAACAGTAGGCGGACTCTCAACCACTGCGCCACCAGGGAAGCCCTACTCCTTCCTTTTTACAGAGCAATCTTGCACTTGTCCTCTGAGATCAAGATCAAAAGCCAGTTGCTCAGTAAAGCTTTCCTGGACTCCAACAGACAGTTGCTTGTTATGTCTACTGTACTCCAAAGCACTGAGGTTGATATTGGTACAATATATGTTAACAGGCTGTACTGTAATTTACATGCTTAGATTATCTGTTTTTTTTTTTTTACAGTGTGGGACTCTGGATGGCAGATGCTACACTGTATTTATCTTTGTATCCTCACAGTTTCTGATATGTAGATATTTAATAACTGTTTATTGAATGAATTAGTGAAAATGAAAATATAACCACTTTAACAAAATGCTTCTCTACAGTAAATCAAGAGTGCATTTGCATATTGCCCAAGTAGTACATTCAGCCCTTCACTAATATTTAATATAGTTAAGAGTTACTGGAAACATTTTGAAAGATACAAACTAATATTTGCTGCATCCTAGCACCTGATAATGCAAAGCAAAATTCTAAAACATATCATGTAGTAGTATTTAGATGGCTTTGGTAACTGACAGCAATTTGATAGGAAATGAGAGAACTGACTTAGAGGTTAGTCTTGATGATATTAAAACCATAATGCACACAGTGTGCATATTTTAACATTTCGACGAAAATGCTTTTCTTAATCTTGAGAACAGTGAAAACAGAAGCAGTCTTAAGAGAATATGATGAGTAGCATAGAAAGGGGGGAAACACAGAAGAAAAAATCTTTTCTCCTTTGGTTTGGAGAAATCAAAATGTGATCTGTTTTCAACTGAAGTTATTAGAGCCTGATATATGTCTATTATTTCATTATTTTAACACATTTTCATCTCATATCTTAGTAAATAGTCTCAGGTTGCCTTCTTAAAGTTCATACACTCCAACAAGAAAAACGTGTGTAATCCCTTTCTTGATAATGAAGGTAATTTCTATAGAGAAAATAATATTGACCTATTATCAAAATTTCATGTGAATTCCAAATTTTAAAACTTTCTTAACATCAACAACCCGAACTGCATTTGCTACACATTTCAACCATTCTTTTACAGCACACAGACAAACTTAACCATAATAATGGTTGTATGATGATGAAAATACCCAAGTCTACCTTTCAACTATTTAACCAATGACTTTTTACAAATTTGAAAACTGTGTATGCAGTGAACAAAGCACTTTTAATGTAGATTATCTCACTTAATTTTAGCAACACCCTCAAAGAAGCAAATATGACAATTATACTTATTTAATAGGGAAACCTAGAGATGGGAGAAGTTACAAGCACGCCTAATACCACACAACTAGGCACTTGCAGAGCAAGGACTCTAACTCAGGTTCCATGACTCTAAATCCCGTGGATTCACCCACCTACCAAACACTGCTTTCCTCTTTAATAACCCCAATTAAAAACAAAAATAAAGGGACTTCCCTGGTGGTCTAGTGGTTAAGACTCCACACTCCCAATGCAGGGGACCCAGGTTCCATCTCTGGTCAGGGAACTAGATCCCGCATGCAGCAACTAAAAGATGCCACATGCTGCAACTAAAGATCCTGCACACCGCAATGAAGATCCCACACACCACAATGAAGATCCCGCGTGCTGCAACTAAGACCCGGCACAGCCAAATAAATGAATAAATATTTAAAATACAAAACCAAAACAGAATTCCTATTATTTAATACCACACAGTTTATTTTATTTTGAGAAAGAGGAAAATAGGATCTTGATTGAGGCTACCTTAAAATTAAATTTACAATTTTAAAAACCTAAACTATTTAAATAAGATGATACCAAAATTAGGCCTCCTTAGCCATGCCTCTGATGATTTAAGCAAAAACCCATACCAAAGGTTCTAACATACTTTTTCTTGAATAACCTACAGAACAGTGAGTCAAGATCATTATCTTTAAATGCCCTAAAATGCAGACTGATGACTTTCATTAAATATTTGTCATACTCTCCACTCATCTTCTGACAATTTTACCTACTCCTAACTAGAGTTCACAATGTTAATTCAAGTGGCATTTTTGAGGCTAATAAGGGATATTTTTTCACTCAGTAGAAGACAGAATAAATATGGGTATACCATATTATTTCAGGTCACATGAATAATGCTTATGGATTTTAGAACTAAAATTCACCATTCCATGGAATGGTAGAATCCCAAGATACTATTAAAATACGTATTGAAATGGTCCCAGATTTTCTTTTCTTGCCCTTTTACCAAACATGGAGGTTGACTGATAATCCTTTAGGCCAGTTGTTCTATGTATTTATGGGTCTCTGGTTTGCTATTTTTTCAAGTTAAAGTTATTGCTTTATACTAAAAGACCGCTGCTATCCCTATACACAAGGGCAAGTTTTCCAAATTTCAAATTGATTAGGTAGCAAACTGACATGGTTTACAAAGTGAAAAGCTTCAAACCCAAGACACTTTAGGCAACAGTGCACAATATGCTAGATGACACTACTTATTTACAAAATGTTAGATGGCAGAGCAGCTCTCCACTATGCTGCATAAAGACTCAGAGGAAAGCCAGAAGAGCAGAGTTCTACAAATTCTGGCGTTGGGTCAGGGAAATGGTACACAGGGGTGGAATTCCTGTTATGAGGGTGCCGTATGGCAGTGGCTGGGTGGTGGAACGTAAGAATCAGGAAAGAAAAATCAGCTGCTAGATGGTGATCCCAACCCTAAGGAAGCATTCACAACTTGTCCTCCAATGGCCAGCATGATCCAGGGCTGGCCAACATCTTCATTCCTTGCTTCCTTGCTCAAAAAGTGTTTTCAATTTAGTCTACGGAAGGATTCACCTCCTTTCTCAGCCTCTCATTCATACCAACCAATGACCATGCCCCTGACTCTACAATGGAATATAAGGGGGAAATATAATTGCTACAAAGTTGTTTTGTTTTGTCTTATCTGTTCCTAAGATAAGAAAAACAACCACTGAGATAGCCCTTTTACTGAAAATGGATAGAATAAAACCCTTACCCTCAACTCGCCTTGTGTAACTCAAGAAATGAGAACATTACTTTTTAAATGAGGCTGGGGAAGAGGAGGACTGTCAGTATGTTGTTTAATTAAGTAGATGTGTTCTGTTTGTCCAAATAAGGCAAAATGGGATTGAAGCAAAATAGAATAATGCCCAATAATACATAAATTTGTAGTCACTCTTTATGCTGATCTACTTTATGTGTGATTTTAATCTCTCTATCCCATGGGCCTATTTTAGCAAAACAATATTTCAGTTTGTCAAAGATAAAGTGCACTGTGCATTGATTTCACTGTCTTGTCCATTTCCTTTGCCAAGAGGGACAGAACAAAATTTTAAGATAAGAGTGCTTCATAACAAGTGCAGCCCAAAGTAGCTCCTGGCCTCATCAGAGTTTAATGAGACATTCAATCTAAGAAATAAATTAAATGACATTTTGGGATCATGCTTAATGAAGCGGGTACCTACAGAAGCTCTAGACCGCAATAGTGTTCTCATAATCTGTGGAGAATAGGGCAGGAAAATGTCATCAATCATTTGGCACAAAATGGCACTCTGTGGAATAGAAACTCTTGAACCTCAGTAGCTCCTGGTCTCAATCACGGCCCGGAACTGGTTTCTTGTTATGTCAGTACCATAAAATAGTTTGCACGTGTCTATGTTAATTCCATAAGTCAGTGTCTCATCATTGTCATAACCACATAAAGCAGACAGTGTCTGTGAAACTCCAAAATGAACAAAGCCAAGACAAATACAATGCTGGAAAGGTACAGTAGAAAACAGTACAATTTTCCTATAACAGAAATGAAAGTGAGTTAGGTGTAGCATGTCTAAATGAAATACTAAAGAGCTGTCCTAGTTAAGAAGAGATTTTTGTCCAAATCATAACAAAAGGAAGATAATAAGTGGTCCTAACAAAAGGATGCACTTAGCCTATAATAGCATTGTGATAGACCTACAAACTGATTTGGCATCTATGATTCCAAATCAACAAGATATTTCACTTAAAAATTAAGTGAAGGGCTTCCCTGGTGGCGCAGTGGTTGGGAGTCCGCCTGCCGATGCGGGGGACGCGGGTTCGTGCCCCGGTCCGGGAGGATCCCGCATGCCGCGGAGCGGCTGGGCCCGTGGGCCATGGCCGCTGAGCCTGCGCGTCCGGAGCCTGTGCTCCGCAACGGGAAGGGCCACAACGGTGAGGGGCCCGCGTACCGCAAAAAAAAAAAAAAAAAAAAAAAAAAAAAAAAAAATTAAGTGAAAATAATTTTAAAGTATCTTAGTATTTGCAAATACAAATATACTAAGTCATAGTTATAATTCTTGATAAGATTTTTGAAAATTATAATCATATAATGATAATTAGAGAATGAGGAAACATTTAGAGTGAATACATGTTATGTAAAGAATTCATAGAAAATAAAGAGCGAAATACTTGACCTCAGTCAATAAATGGACAAAGCAGAAAAGAAGTGATAAAGTTAATTTTAAAGATGGGAAAATACTCTCTTTCATTCACAGCCATAGGAATTTAAATTACAACAAAAGATATTATGACTGTATATTTATTGGCACAGTTCTTAAAAAGTTTCATTTTTATTTTTACACTTTTATTGAATTTATTTCTTTTCACAGCTGTCTCAATCTCTCTTTGAAAATAGGAGTAATATAAACAAAATAGATAAAAATTACTGTTTTTGAGGTTGTGGAGAAACTCATATTTATTTATTCCTGATGGTTGATATAATCTTCCTGGAAGATAATCTTTCCAGAAAATTCCAGACCAGAAAAATGTTTACAGATCTTGGCACATTTAAAGGAAATGATCAAATCAAGGAAAGGCATATATAGTTAAAGAGAGAAATTATACAGCTATTTTTAATAGTGAAAACTTAGAAGACTTTGTGTCTCATAGCATGATACTGATTTAATGAAGTTAAGCACATCAATTTGAGTCAAGATTACATAATAAAAATAAGTATAAGGAAAATATAGCAACAGAGAAAGAATATTGTGCTTTAAAAATATTAAGTATAATAAATGCAAATAAAGACCATATAATTCTATAAACATTGTCTATGAACAAAGACTCGGGGGGGTGGGACTTAAAAATAGAGACAACAAGAACTGATCAATGTCTTAGATTCTTGAGAGAGGGGATATTAAAAACATCCTTTCATTTCCTTAATGCTGTTTAAAAAATAAATAAGATAGAAATCAAAATAATGCAAAGGCTTACATAATATTCCACTTAATTCTGGGCCAACAGAATGAGAATCCTACTCAAAGATATTTATTGTAAGAACATTTGTTAGAATATTTTATTATCTTTAAACACTCAGAGATGCCACACATTCCTCTCTAAATATATATTTCCACAGAAAATAGACTATTCTGCACATTAAATTGATATAGAATTGTGTTAAACATTCCTCTTTGGCTAAAGTAGCTAACAGAGAAAAGCAACCCTTATCTAATAGTAACTAATGCATTAATTAGACCCAAACTAATCTGAAAACAGACTGAAACAAATTAAATTCAATTTTGAAGCAAAATTTATTCAGTAGGGAGCAATTTCAGTAGGGAGCAATCACAGCTGCATATGGTTTTGTCTACTAAATATATGGGTTGTGACTGGTAAGCAACACTTACTGAAAGTGTTATCTTTGCGTAGCTCCTTGAAGTTTATTAATCAGATACTAAGCAGAAAGTAAGACAACTCTTACTATCTCAATCTGATAAATGAAAAAAATAGGGGTCAAGTTCTGGCTCTTACACTTCCTAGCTTTATAACTTTGGGCATGTTACTGCTCAGTTTTCTCACCCATAAAATGGGATGGTAATGGTTCTAATTTCATAAGGTTGGTGTAAGGATTAAATAAATTCATGTAAAATACTTAGAACAGCTCTGACATATGCTAAAAACTCAATAAATGTGAGCTGTTACCACCATCATCGTTATTACACTGTATCATTATCATTACAAACTTGTCCTAGACAATCTTAAAAGATGTCCATAAGTGCTTGTGGAAAGAGTAGCTTTCACCCTAACTTGGGTTTATATTCTGTTCACAGTGTTAAAGAATTTCAAATGAACCCCGTAGACATTTGTTATATGGCATCTATACTATACAACTGGTAACATTTTTTTACTATATGGATATTTTCTTTACGTGATTAAACATGCAAATATCCGGTTCACCTATTAATTTGATAAGAAACAGCAACAGAGATACTGCTAGCATGATAAAGGATTGGTTAGGAGCAGTGCCAAAACTCAATAAAATGACAGTAGGTTTGATTCATGCTCCAAGAAATTGGCAGTGGCAAATATCAGGAGGCAATGAGGAGATAATTGGAGGTCGCTATGAGACACTGAGAATAGAATGAGGGAGATGCTAAAATCCAAAATCCAGAGGAAATTTATAAAACATAGTCAAGGTAATTGGTAACAAAGACATAGAAACAGGGTCACAGGCCATTAAAATAACTCTGCCAAATGATATCATTCCTGCCAAGGATGCTTTTAGTGTGTCACGAGTATACATCACACTGAGTGTGCCTGATCCATAGCATCTTAAAAGCACTGCCTTACCCTTGACAGGAATGACTGTCTTGACTTTTTTTGGTCAAACATAACTACTTTAAACTCGCCAATTTTTGAAAATTGATTTTAGTATAAGCTCACCTGAGCTTAAAACGAGTCAAATACTAAATATTTATATTTAATTATTGTTCAGTATCACAGGAGATATAATGACATACGAATATCATAAATTGACCATTTGAATACATGCATTGTACATGCCTTTATATGTTTTTTAATGTATGATCCAAGTCTTTCAATGTGCCTGTTCGGGAAAGATTTTATGACACAAGTATTCGTCTTCCCTATTAAACTCCACAGTGAGTATGAAACAGCATTTTAGGACCCCATGGTAAGTACATTCATAATCACTCCACCATTTAAATAGGCTGGTCTTTTTATAACGTGTCATTTCCAGAAGTAGTCCAGATGAGGCAGAGTTGAAGAATGTTGTTAAAAAGGTATATATTTTATTATACTTGGTCTAGCTCTTTTAAAAGTAGGTAACCTTTAACAAGTACTTAAGTCCAGAAAAGAAATATAAGAGACCATATATTCAGATTTCTTTATGGCCGAAAAAGTTTCAAATAATTCAATTCCATAGAAATAGGAGTAAAAGCCAAAGCATTAAGTTGCTATTGATATCAACTTGGTGTAAGGAAGCCTCCTTTCTTTACCACCCTCCCCCCAGTCCTGGTTCAAATCAGACCTGAAAACAGCGGTTGGTATGTAAAGGTCCCAGCTTCAATGCTGAGAAGACTAACATTTCAGAGGAACTAGAACATTCTGGGAAATAAAAAATAAAAAAGAAGAAGAAAAAAAAAAAGGCACTGCTTCAAAAAAAGGGGCAAGGAGTGTGATGTGAAGGAAAAAATGTCCCTAGAGTGAGCTTTCCATAAATGTCTGCTTGGGAGTCTGGAATGCATAATTATGCCACTCCATATCTTAGTATATAATATAAATACACATCTATATACATAGACACATGAGTATGTATATATACGTATATACATATATTCCATGTGCATATATGGAATAAAAGCAATTTAAATATATCATGAAAAAGCAAGTTATTCTTATAACCCTCATATTATCAGTTTTTGTGCTGTGATTTTATATATATATATATATATATATATATATATATATATATATATATAAAATACATCTGTATCTATAGATATAAAATCAGCAAAAAACAACCCTATGGGGTGATTGTTGGGATCTAGTGTGGCTGATTATTGAAAGGGGAGATTGCAAAAATGGGAGGAAAAAACTCAGTGAGCACCGCCTTCCCATGGAAATGTGCTGATGGCTAGGCTCCCTTCCTCCCACTGGCTACCAACCAGACTCCCCCTTCCCAAGCCACCTTATTCTCTGCTTGTTAATTCTTCTTTCTACATTTACTTCTACTCACCTTTAATAAAGTTTGACCACAGCTCACATGCCAACCTAATATATTTGAAATACGAAGTATATCTCCTGCTTTCCTTTCTTAACAGAGTATAATGCTGTCAAAGTATGAGAGGGATTTGTGAGCTGTCAGGGATGGAAATATCAAAGGAATGTGTCGGGAAATCACTGCAACTTTATAATAAAGGAAGGCCACATTGCTTAAACCACGTAGGTGAAGGTCAATATATGTGATTCAACCTATCAAGTGCTTACTTGTCTATACTCAGCATTGCACTAACAGATAGAAATGTGGTAGCTGGTATGGACTGTTTGCCTGAAGTTTCATGGAATAAAGGATCAAAAGAAACAATAATACTTAGGGTACTGTTGATAGTTCCATAAGCTTGTAATAACATGCACATAAGGATATTATATAAATGTGTAATTACATAAAGATATTGATTATAAATGCAAATATATTAAATATAAAGTCAAATACATTTGTGCCTATATATATGCATAACACACATATTCAAATTAAATACGTTCTAGTTTCATACGCTTAACTTTCTATGGGAAACACTTTTGTGACCTTACACAATATTGGACAATTTTAGCTTAAAAGGAACAATCGGGTGAAATGACATTAGCAAATATCTAAGTCCTTGACAGTCAACTTGGCTGTGGTCAAGGTCATAAAATGACCTGAACACCTCAAACTTAACCCAGGGGAAAGGCCAAGCAGTAGCCATCCTTAAGGGGAAGCTACTTATTCTGTAACATGTATGTCAATATCACCCTCCCCTGCCTCTGGTAAACAAAGAACTGGAACAAATGTCATCAATAGTAGGTGAGGTACCTTAAATGCATTAAAAAATGCAGATATAGCTCATTTTCTACTGTATAATTCTCTTCCCCAAAAGTAAGCTCATTCAATTTCTTATGTATTGAATCATCTGTAAGATACTTGAAGGAAGTTTATGAGTATAACTTACACTGTAACCTTATAAGAGATGAGTAACCACCCAACTGTTTCTCCTTTTTATGGACCTAGACTGTTCTAATTAGAAGTATTCTTAAAATTAGGCATATATACAAATTGAAACACATAACATTTGATGACTACTTTGAGGGAAGCTTTGAGGAAATATATTAAAAAAACAATAATGTGTAATTGGAGAAGGAAGATGAAATGGAAGGAAAAGAGGAGGTGACTTCCTGTGCTGCCGCTACTTGGCTGTTTTACTTACCATACCCATCTGCTACTTCTATTTCCACTCATGTGTCAGAAGAAAAATTGCTTTCTACCTAATTCATAAGTGTGTAGTGAGGAGAAATTATATTCCACATGTGGTGTGTTCTGAGTTAATAGAAGGTTATCTGCATACATATACATAGGCCTATACACATATAGACCAAATCATAAATTAGAGAGTATACTTGATAACTGTTATGTGTAACGCACACCCTAGAATGTTTCACAGATCCTGATAAATCCATCCATCTGCCTCAGAAATGAAGAATGGAAATAATGGAGTTAATTCACTATATTCAAAGGCATGGGTCAAATCTTTTATTACAAACCTTTTCTCATTTGCATTTTCTGAATGAAAATCATATGTGCACCAGCTTCAAAAACATATTCTCAACATAGAAATCTCCTTTTAAATAACTATACAGTGGTATCTGGCCTATTATCTATATTTTTATCTTGAAAGAAGTTGTTAGTAAAGGGAATAGTGAACATTTTTCCTCTTTCTGTAAGAAACTTCCAGTACTAGTTCATAACTGAAGCATTTCATGTTCTTTCTTTCTTGGTATCTCTACCACTTCTATGTTTATTAACATTTGATGAAAAATGTTTTGTGAATTTCACACCACTAGAACCATTTTCTCGTTCAACAAATTTCTGTTAGCATTTGATGATTTCCTAATGCCTACAATCTTCTGTTATATCCGGCTTAGCTTCGAAACAGATAAGAAGGCAGTAACACGGAACTGAATGAAAGAAGGCAAAATATAATACTGAAAATCCCCTTTTTTTATTGTTCTTTCTCCATGCACTGCAATATAACAAAACTATACCCACACACGTGTGTGTGCAGATTTTTCCATGCCTGCGACTCTAACTCCAATTCTGAGTTCCAGATCCAGTGATAAGCTACCAACATCTGCTATCCTGTGCTATTGTCACTGTATGTTTCAGGTGACTGATGGTTTCCTAAGAGATCAGGGGTATGCTCTTTCATATGCTTTTAATTACAAGTAATCAAATCCTGCCAGGATTGTTTTATTTTATTTTGAAAAACAGTGACACCATGTCATTGTGTTTTATTTGCATGTGCCGTTTTTATTTGCCTATAAGTTAAATATCCAGTTACAGATATAAGCTCTTCTGCTTATAAATGTACAATATCATTTCCCCATGGATGCCTAGTCCTTTTTTAAAAAAAAAAAAAAAAAAACATAGTGTATTAGCTTCCCTTCTGTTTCATTAACATGTAGAACATAATATTTCAACACCACAAATTTGCAAAATGGTAGGCTGGTATGAGCTATCGTAGGGTTTGTACTACTTTCTATTTACCAACAACCTATACGCTTTTAATCATTTCCAGTTTTGCCAATGGCAATTTCTTATAACACACTACAAGGGACTTTGTTGCATTTAAGTTACAGTTTAAAAGTAAAGTACAAATTTATCCTGATACCTGTAATTTCTAAACTGTTATACAACATATCTGGGTGTTACATATGTTTCAACTATTTCTCAGAGTATATCATTTGCCTTTTAATTTTGTTCATACCTTGTTGTTTGCATTACAGAGTTTACTCTTTGACATGTATCTAGTAAACTGTACCTGTGTTTTTTCCCCAAGCTTTCATGCTTAGCAAGCCCTACTCTATCCTAAGATCAGACAATAGTCATCTACATTTTGTTTTCTTTCTTCTATTGATTTATTTTATTAACTTTTGCTTTTTTAATCTAGATGGAAGAAATTTATTTTAGGATATAGTGAGGTTAGGACCTATACCATGCATCCAGATAGTTTAACCAATTATCACAGAACTACTGATTAAGTAATCTATCCTTGAGGAAGACAGTTACAGAATCTGAGATGTGATTTTGATGGATCTACAATAAAAATGGACCTTTAGAGCCTGAATGTGGACTCTTTCACTTTCTAACATAATTAATACGCTTCTGTATAGTGCTAGGCTATAAAAAAATGGTTCATTTAATCAAGTTTACGATTTTATACTTAATTCAGGTTTAAAATCTAGAACAATACTATTTATTCTTTTCCCTCCCTTCTCATCATGGTGTTTGAAGTAAGTTACCCCAGAAGGTAGAACCACTAAAACAAATTAAACAATTTGAAAACATTTCCAGGATATTAAAATGAGAATGGGATGTCTGATTAAGAATGGCATCACTCTCAGAGAGGGAAGGGGGAAGACATATTTTGAGAATAACATGCCAAGAGAAGCACTAGCATGGATCTGAAATACAGAACAAATGCAAGACTTGCAGTCGTGTGACCTGAGGTTCCAGTCCTGATTCTGCCATTTACTGGCTAGTTGTGTAGTTTGGGGCACATTGCTTAGATATTTGAGCTTCAGTTTTGTCATCTATAAAATGGGAATAACAGCACCTATGTCCTCCCAGCGTTATTGAGAAAAATTCTGACAATGTACATTAAAAAAATGCACTGAAAACCAAAATAAATATGTTTATATTATATAAAGTTTTGCACAAATATAAATTATTATGATCATAACAAACTTATTTATAGGCCTGGAATTAGAACTCATCATATAGGGATTTAAATTTTCCACCTGGCTTCATATCCTAATTCCAGCAGAGAAAACAAATTGACTAGGCATTTTCTTGGGACAGATAATAATTTGTAAGGATGCTAAAATCCTACTTGATAAACAGCAAAATAAAATAAATGAATGTAACATGTTATTAAATGCTTCATACCAGTACCCATTCCATTCAACTCATCAGCATAAACTTCACCAGAAAATGAAATAGCTTTTCCAGCACCAGGAGGCAGCCAAGTAAAATGCTATCAATGCCTTTCTCAAATGATACCAATGGGGAGACAGCTTAGTCCTAGTACAAGGACAATGAAAGGCCTTGAATTTTTGACTAATGTACCTTTAATTCACTTTGATAAAATAAGAAGCAAGTCAATAATTAAAAAGTGCTTGACAGGGCTTCCCTGGTGGCACGGTGGTTGAGAGTCCGCCTGCAGATGCAGGGGACGCGGGTTCGTGTCCCAGTCCGGGAGGATCCCACATGCCGCAGAGCGGCTGGGCCCGTGAGCCATGGCTGCTGAGCCTTAGCGTCCGGGGCCTGTGCTCCACAAACAGAGAGGCCACAACAATGAGAGGCCCGCGTACCGCAAAAAAAATAAATAAATGAAAAGTACTTGACAAACTAACAACTGCATAATGAAGGTAACCAAATGCAGCACTGGCATATCAAAATATAGGAGACATGAATCTGGTAAAAGAAGAAAAATAAAAGGGACAAAGTTTAGGTTAATTTAAACAGATAAATGCGTTATTTAGGAAAGAGAACAGGTAATTGATTGCTTGATTCAGAGCTCTGGACTAGGAATATGGATGCTTGGATTCTAGTTCCAATTCCATGATTTCCTGGCAATGAATTATGGGAAACTCTCTTGACTTCTCTAGGCCTTACTTTTCTCAACTGTGGAATAAGGAGATTAAACTAGATCAGCTGTTCCCAGGTGTAAGGATTCCAGACAGCATGCCCCCAAAACGGGAAGACTACCTTTCTATATTGCCAAATTAGGCCATTATTTTTAAAGGAAAACCACCATTCATCACCACTACTATCCCATAAAAGTAAGACATTGATCATGAAAAATAGTGGAAAGAAAATAATCTCAGAACAAAGGAGAAGTTCTTTATATTGAATACGTTTAGCTTAACTTTCTGAGTGTATGTGTGTGTGTGTGTTTATGTGTGTGTATGTTTGCACGTACATTCAAATTATCATTTAATTACAGGCTGGTGAAACGTTACAGACTGACACTGGTCCATGGACCAGTGTTTTATGACCAATGAAGACTAAGGGTACCACCTCGAGCTTTTATATTCCGTGGCTCTACTCTCCTTTTCCCACACTTTTTAGTTTACAAAATCGGTATGTGTATGTACATGTATAAAAAACATGTAATAGGCATCCTTCTAGTTGCTGGCCCATTCATGAATCACTGCATAAAGCCAACTGTATCTTTAAAAAAAAAGAACAAAAACATGCATTAGTGTTGGGTGTTAGGGGTGGGGATGGAGAGGACTTCTATTTTTTTTTTTTTAAAGTACTCATTTTTCATTGTGCCAAGGCAACATGTCTGGTCAGGGATAGATTCTTTTTTGCATGTGGCCATTCTCATATTAGATTCACTGAACATATAATTATTAGTGTTTCATTCCTTCTTTTGAGATGTCTAAAGTAGACTCATATTGATCTTTTTAGCACTGATTTGAAGGGCAACTAAGATTTTCCTCTTCTCTACCTTGATCAACCTAAGAATTAACTATAAATTGATGATATTATGGACTCGAAAGTTTAAAGGCCTTAAATATGAAAAGTGTCCTGTTTGTTTTACACTTGGAATCATAAGCAGAGAATACTAATGAATGAATAGTAGGTTTCTTAATGGGTATTCTCCATACTTAGCAAGGTAATTGAACTTTTGTGCTAATTCAAATATAGAAATAGAGTTACACTTTGAGCAGCGCATAGCATACACCCTTTAAAAAATTTATTTTAGGCTTCCCTGGTGGCGTAGTGGTTGAGAGTCCGCCTGCCGATGCAGGGGACACGGGTTCGTGCCCTGGTCCGGGAGGATCCCACATGCCGCGGAGCGACTGGGCCCGTGAGCCATGGCCGCTGGGCCTGCGCGTCCGGAGCCTGTGCTCTGCAGCGGGAGAGGCCACAGCAGTGAGAGGCCCGCATACCGCAAAAAAAAAAAAAAAAAAAAAAAAAAAAAAAAAAAAAATTTATTTTATTGTAGTAAGAACACAACATGAGATCTACCCTCTTGACAAAACACTTAACTGTATATAATACATTGTTGTTGACTATAGATACAAAGTTGCACAGTAGATCTCTAGAGCTTACTCATCTTGCTTAACCAAAACTCTATGCCCATTTATTAGTAACTCCTCATATTCACCCACCCCAGCAACCGCGATCCCACATTTTGATTCTATGACTATTATGGTATATCAAATAAGTGAAATCATGCAGTATTTGGCTTTCTGTGACTATATGATCCAGCAATCCAACTTCTGAGTATTTATTCAAAGTAACTGAAATCAGGATCTCAAAGAGATATCTACACTCCCATGTTCACTGAAGTTCTAGTCACAATAGTCAAGTTATGGAAAAAAACCTTTGACTGTCTCTCTTGCTATGGAGCAAGATGGGACAGCATCCCCAGTGAGGCTCACCCCCATGTCACTCATCTGAAGCTGCTTAGATGTGTACTTTGAAAAGTTTCTAAAAGTTACACAAGATGAAGTTTAAACACTACTGGTAGTATTGAGAGTGCTTGGTTTTGAATTCCCACCATCCTCTCGAAACAAAAGTAGGCCCACAGAAAAACCTTTAAGCCTTTAAAACCTTTTTCCAATCAACACTAGCACAACATTCTAGAATCCCAAATCTCCCCATTTACCCTTGTGATGACCGACGCAGCTATAACTGAAAACCTGTATCCCTCGAGATATGAGTGGTCCGATGACTAGGACATTAGACTGACACAAAGAACAGGCTACAAATACAAATGCACACGGAATTTGGTTGAAAAACAGAGCACACCACTGGTAGCTAAGCAAGTGACTAGAAACCAAGATTAAACTCAAAATCTGTTTCTGCTACTTCTTTGTTATTTAAGATTGGTAAAGCCATTTTTATACTGCCTATGTGAAACAGGCATTTTCCAACAGCACTGGAGTTTTGGTCCTGAGCCAAAACACCCATACACATAGCACACAACTAAACAAGCCAACGAAAAGTGCCCAGAGTTGCAGTAGGCAGCCTTTACTGCCCACGTGGTGACAATCTCTGCCTCTGCTTTTACCCTAAGAACTCTGTGATCATCATACCTGCATAGTTAAGCACCTCTCAAGGGCCTTGCCCTACAGAGGCAGGCAACACACGCTGCCTGCTAGCTTTAAAGGTAACATTTTCTAACAATAAATCCTACTCACTTTTTGTTTTGTTTTTCTGTTTGGCTAGGCAAAGGGCAGGAATTTTTTTTTTTTTTTTTTTTTTTTTTAGTTGCTTTCTCTCTCTCTCTCTTTTTTTTTTATTCTTTTAGTTGAGACTTTACTTTTGTACTTTGGGCCATTTGAGGCTGATAATTTTTAATGAACCAAATGATTTTCTTTGGTAATAGGTGGTTTTAAGTATCATTTATAATTCACTATCTGTATTCCTGAGATACATCTGGGGATGTAGTGTTTAGCCATTCCTTAGCATTGAAGGAAGGAAAGAATGAAGGAAAGAAGGGAGAAAGGGAGGGAGGGAGAGAGGAAGGAATCCTGAGGACAGTAAGGCAAATTTTCAGAGGCCAACCTCTTTTGTGCCTTTTCTCAGAGCCTTCTCTCTGGTTAATATGGCCCATGGGGCCACATTTTTCTTCTATTCCTCCAAATACTACTGCTGCTAGACCTCTAGTCAACCCTAGTTATTGATTATTCTGGGTTCACATATGGCTTTTTGTTAGTCAACCTTTCTCCTGACTTTCTTTCCTCAACGGCCAGAATAATGTTTTCATTCATCTCTTGAACTTGCTTATATACCTGAATTATTTGCCCAGCTTTTCTCTTTCTATATCTACCTAATTTTAAATTACTGCGCACCATTTCCCTCTTTTTTTCAGCTACAATAGCTGTCTTGGCACAGGGAAGAAAAGGTAATTTTGCCAACTCTTCTGGCTGTTATTTACCTTTTTCATTTCTTAGCTTTTTACTGGCACCCTGGCTGGCATGTGCTCATATATACCTATGGAATTCAAAACTGGATCACTAGGGAATGTAAATGATGGTGGCAGTTTCAAAGCAAGAACCATGGAAACACAAAAGTTACAATCCTTCTGCACCAGTCTACAGACAGAAGGCTTTCTATGTTACATGATGTGCCATAAATGTGCTTCTATTACCATAAAAAAAGTTTTAAAATTATTTTTTTTAAGTATGCACATATGAATGTAATTAAAATGCTCTATAGCATTGTAAGTCCAAAGTAATTTAGAGAACAACCTTTGCTGCTTTTACTGAAAAACTAACATCTGTTATTGCAGTTATGCAGAGTAAAGAACTCAATTTCATTCCTGTGGTGGTTAAACTATGTACTCATTATTGAACAGTCTGAAGTTAAAATCAATTAAAACAGTAGAGCAAACTTCCAGTAATTTTTCAACAAATAAGTTAAACTTCCCTTTCCCTTTCATTCACAAAACTACTGGATAAACAGGAAGAAGTAACAGTAAAGCCATTTTCTTACTGTCACAGCCATTTACATTTATAATGGATATATTGCTCGTGCTTCCTCCACTCCTGGTCATATTACATAAGGCCTTCCAATCTGCCCTTAACATTCTCCTGAACCTATTCTGTGGAAGGTCTCCGATAACTATGTCATCACCAAATATGAACGCTTGACATTAGCTTACACTTTTCCACTTCTTTGGGGAAGTTGATGATGCTGTTTTACTCCCTAATGTTCTTAAACAAACAAACAAACAAACAAAAAATGCTTTCTCTCTTTGGCTCCTGAGATGCAGCATCAGTTTTGTTTATCTTCCCTCTTTCTTAACACTCTCTTAGCAAATTCTTTCCAACCCCCATCCTAAATGTAGGCATTATTCTCCATGATTTTATCTGTAAGCCCTTCCTCTTCTGCTCCAAAGACTCTTCTTTGAATTCACCTATTATCTTTTTGGCAACAATCCCCAAGTATCTCTCTAGGTAGGAACTTCTAACTGTATGCTTAAAATCACCCAGAGTATGCTAGCATCATTAAATATCCATCATGATTTTCTTCCTGCTCTCTTCCTCCAGTAGATATTATTCCCAACTGCCTTGTTCCCCAAAAGAGTATCCCTGTTTATTCAACCATCTTGGCTCAAGGCTTCACTTATTATCTGATTCTTTTTCTCCCTTGTCTCATATTTTATCTATTTCCCAATTCTACTGCTGGACTGTCTATCCATTCCCACTGCTACAAAGTAGTTAAGGTACTCATCACATCTCACAAAGAAGACAATAATAGCTACTTAACTGGTCTTTAATCCCTAGTCCTTTTTAATCTTCCACATTTCTTCCTGATTAGGTGGCAGTTTATGACCATACTCCCTGGTATTGCAGGATGGTAATCTCCACCATATGAATGCCAAGGTCATCATGTTACTACTATATAAGTTACTATTTTATTGAATGTATATGGGAAAAAGTCATAAAAATGTAGGTAGAGTAGAATCTCACAGACAGATGAGGTTATTCCTGGTAAAAATCATGTAGAGATAAAGCATCCCTTTCGTTCTAGAAACAGGAATGGAGAGAGTGGGCAGATGTGGATGCAGAACAAATTAAGGGGTCAAAGTAAAGCCTCTCTTTTCCATAGGTCTCCATGTGGAATGGGTCAGGCCCTGTAGGTCACATTAGCTAGAGGGGGATTCAAATTCTATACGTTGCAAACCAGTTTTTTAAGATTTCTTATACCTTCCCTGCTTCTCCCTTAGCAAAAGTCTTGGTTAAAATATCAGTGTTTCTCAGTTGTGTAAAAGAAAATAAAGCAGCCTCAACCCTGCCCCATGTGGGTTTACCAAACAAAAGGTTTTCATGAGCTTACAGAACATGTTGAAAATCAAGAAGTAATATGGATTATGTAAAATAACTGATGCCAAGTTACTGACAAGTCTTTCTTAGAGAGAAAAAGCAACCGAAAGGCAAAAACAGTGAATATTTTTATTTCATGATGACTCTGGGCAAATTCTCTCCAAACCATTGTTAGAAAGGCATATAAGTACCTACAAGATAACAGTACAGGGGGGATAGATATTAATTTGGTCGAAAAATTAAATTCAAAGCCTATTAATTATTAGATTGATGTCAACCCAGTAGGAGGTTTCTGATAGTTAGTTCCAGGCATTTCTTCTTATTCCTGTCTTTTTCAATATATCAATGGCATAGAATATGTTTGAAGGTATACTTGTTAAATTTGTAAATGACACGCCTGAAGAGATTCTAATAAGATAGATGATAGAATCAGGATTCAACGTTTTTGTAAAAGGAAGCAGTGCTGAACTAAAACTGAACAAAATTAAATTTAACAAGGATAAACACAAATCTTACAGATTGTTAAAAAAACAAACAAAAAAATCAATGGCATAGGTCCAGGATTTGAGATAATCTAATTTGACTGTGGTTTGTACTTTTTTAAGAAATGAGGATTTCAGTTGCCCACAGAGTCAACATGTGTCCACTGCAAGAGGCAATTACTATAAAAGCTAAATATCTTGGTCTGTCATTGACAATCTAAGATGGGAACCTATACTCTACGGATTTGATCTTCAAATGTATAATGTGTAAGACATCCTTCAATAGTATTCTGCAAAGATCAAGCTCTATTTAGAGTGCTGGGTTAAATAATCTATGACATTTTAGGAGGGGCACTGACAAATTATAATAAATGAGAAGGGGAGCAACCAACATTCTGGAGAGGTCAATGATCAAGGGACGGGTGATAAAACTATGCATATAGACCATAGAAAAGTACTTTGGAAAAGTGAACAAAATGGAAAAGAACTTCAAATATTTGAATAGCTATTATGAGGAAGAGGTTAAGTCTTGGATCCTATATTGTCACTCAGGGCACAACTAAGTGAGAGCTTACAGGAAGACATCACAATTCAGTACGAAGAATATATTTTTAGGGGAAAGGGAACCCACAGAAAGTAAGGTATTCCATGTCATTGGACATTTCTCTCTCAGGTGTGTTAAGAGAAACTACTGCTGTGCTGGAAAAAGAGAACAAATTAGATGATCCTCTAAGGTTGCTTCCAACAAATCAGATTTCATTATTCTATGAAACAAGTGTTACTCCAAATCATAGGAGAATCACAACCTCAAAGTTTTCTACCATTTTTCAATCTGCTACTCATTCAGAGTATTACACTTTGGATGCTGTGCAAACAGAATTCCCGACTGCCCTAACATTACTAAGATGGTGTTTTGAGTTCATTTGCCAATCATAATGATTGGTCTCACTGAGACATATATGCTTTCACCCAATCTCCCAAGTTCTAGAGGCATATTTGTAAAACAGCTAGTTGGATTTTGAATTTCAGTTTGTGACTGTGGAGTAGAGATTTTTCTCATGTGAAGCTAAGGAATAAAGCCCGCCTCATTAGACTATGAGCTAAACAGTTAAACTTTCTGCCTTTCTGCTTTACAACCTGTCTCTCACTACTCTGTAATATGAATTTATACATGTATTTACATATGCATGGGTATATGTACATTGTGCATGCCTGTACGTGTATGTATATGCAATGTATGTATGTGTAAATGACATGACACAGTAATAATAGAAAAAAGGTGAAGGAAAAGAAGAGAAAAGTGACAACAAAGCCATATGAGATTAAAACACTGTTTGCAACTCAGACGAGCTACTAGCAGGTTTCCAAATTGAAAACTAGAGGAAAGCCCTTGTTTGCCAATGGTGGGGAAAAGGCAAGAAGAGCAGAACGGGAAAGAGGAAAATAAAAGCTCATGTCCCTGGGGGCAGACAACTCAATCAAGAAATTATAGTTGGATCTGCATGAAAGTATGATTTGCTCCAACATAATATATTTTCATGATAATCATATCTCATTATTTGGCCACAAATACTGGTCAAATAAAAATCTCTCAAAATGGGTAGTTTCACCTGGTATGGGGTTATAGTGCTACCAATCAACAGAAGCTAGTCAGAAGTGAACTGTGCATCGTCAAATTACATTTTGCTGCTCATTAGCATTTGAAGAATAGCGCATTCAGTTCCATATCAGAGAACCTACAAAATACAAATAATGTCCACTTTCTTTCTCATTTTTTGTTGTTCATGCAGAGCATATTTATCTTAGTGAGTACATGGCTTTTTAAATGATAGCTGTAAAACAAAATAGCACTATTTGCATTTCAGAGTAATCAGTAATATCCAGCTTGAATTTTGTCCAGAACTAAAACGGTGCTAAAGAGAACCTATCTCATGCTGATCAGTTCAAAATCTGAAATTAGAGCTTTAAAAATCTGCTACAGGGCTTCCCTGGTGGTGCAGTGGTTGAGAGTCCGCCTGCCGATGCAGGGGACACAGGTTCGTGCCCCGGTCCGGGAAGATCCCACATGCCTCGGAGTGGCTGGGCCCGTGAGCCGTGGCTGCTGAGCTTGCGCATCCAGAGCCTGTGCTCCGCAATGGGAGAGGCCACAGCAGTGAGAGGCCCGTGTACCGCAAAAAAAATCAAAAAACAAAAAACAAAAAAACCTCATAAGAGCAATACTTAGGATTTGTGAATACTCAATCCAAAACTCTTACGGTTGCCAAAAAGGTACATAAATATAAATCTACATATGCTAGAGATTTTCAAAAGGAAAATTTACACTTGTGTATTATCTATTGTATGTGTCACGCATTATAATAGTGTAACAGAGCAAATCAAGTTCCCACACAGTAATAACTATGTTCCAGCACAGGGGTAGCCTCTGGGGATACAGAAATAAATTAAAGTTCAATGGAAGAGCCTGTACTTTTAGTTGTGGTATTCAGGGAGGCCTACTTGGAGGAGGTGGCAGCTTAACTGAACCTAAAATGATGGATAAGATTAGATTTTCAAAGTCCTGGATATAGGAAATCTAGGTGGAGAGAATATCATACAGACAAGAGTAAAAAAGTGCAATTGTGAGTGGTGAATAGAAAGTAAATTCAGTTCACCTGGAGTACACAGTCCTGAGTGGGAAGATTTAGGAGACAATTTGAACTAGGGGGCTTGATCTTCAAATCACAGTGTTTAGATTTTGACTGTTAAATAGTAATAATGGTAAGTTCTATGCATATGTAATAAAAAAGAGTCCCCATCAGGTACATCTCTTAAAGTCTTCATTTGAACCCTCTTTTCATCATCTAAAATAGTTTTTTTTTCTTTTTCTTTTTTGTGGTACACGGGCCTCTCACTGTTGTGGCCTCTCCCGTTGCGGGGCACAGGCTCCGGACGCGCAGGCTCGGCGGCCATTGCTCATGGGCCCAGCCGCTCCACGGCATGTGGGATCTTCCTAGACCGGGGCACGAACCCATGTTTCCTGCATCGGCAGGCGGACTCTGAACCACTGCGCTACCAGGGAAGCCCTAAAATAATAATTTTTAAAAAGCTTTATTTTTCCCCTGATTTCTCGGACAATGCATTCTTACAGGGAAATAGTCAGAGGCTATATAAAAATGAAAAGAATATTTTATCTTACTAATGCTTTAGTAAATACAATGTTTGAAAAGGAAGGCAAGAGATACAGACGTTTCTGTGAGCAGTAATAATATCCAAGCTATTTGGCCTTTTGAAAATCTAAACTGAGAAACTATTCCTGTCAACTGATTTACTAAGCAACATCAACATCAGGTAAAACACCATCTCCATGGTCCCTTTTGCTGGAAATCACAACAGAAGCTTCAAGAAAATAATTTCTTAATAGACTTACACATTCCTCAAGATAGTAAACAAACTGGAAAACTATAGAGTTCAAGTAGTTCAAGGTCAAGAAAGAGAAAATACGTAAGTTTTGTCATCAGAAAATTGGATCCTCTCCAAATTGATTTTAAAATATTTTTAAATTCTAGAAATCTATTTCGAACCATGTATTCTGTAAACTATCAGTATAACGAGAATGAAAGTTCCTCACCTACAACAGAGGCATATATATATATATATATACATATCCAAATGGGGCTGAGTTGGATTATGGAATGCATAGAAAGTTTATATTTGCACCTATAAGATAATGTGGTAAAACAAACATCATGTGACTTATAATTCAGTGAAACATGGAAAATTTCTGATTTAAAAATTGCTATAAATATAAACAACTGTTGCAGATCCCATCCAGATCTTTTCTATGGATGGGACCACTTCCTGCCCCCCTCTCTACTACCCTTTGCTGCAACTCTTCCTATATCCTCTCTTTGTATGACACGGTTTCCAGACCTACCAGCATCAGAGTATTTCACTTTTGGACATGTTCCAGTATACTAATTGTCTAAACCGTTAAGAATATGTCAGTGAAAGCCCATTTTTATATATTCATATGTTCATTGCAGCGTTCTTCTAAAAGATAATGCTGAAAACTGGAAATAACCTAAATGTCTTAAGATAAAAAGAGATTCTTTAACAAAACACAAAGAGTTTAAGCCATAAAGGGAATAAATGATAAAAATGATTATATTAAATATTTTGAAAATTCTGTTCATTAAAAGGCATGGTTTTAAAAAGTAAAAATAGAAGTATTAACCGTGATAAGATATTTGCATCACATATAACTGACAATGGATTAGTATCTGCAATATTTAAAGAACTTGTTAATGGAATTAGGAAGAAGATAGCCCAAAAGAAAATGGGAAAAAGACCTAACAGTTTTTTGAATAGCCAGTAAAAATCTTGAGCCTCATTAGTGATCACAGAAATGCAATTTAAAACCACAGCAAGACACCATTTTACACTCGCTAGATTGACTAAAATTAAAAAGATTGACAATACTTAAAGTTGGCCAGAAGGTGTAGCAAAGCAAATACTAATATCCTTCTATTGAAAGTATAAATTGGTATAACTGCTTTGGAAAAAATATTTGGTATTATCTAGTAAATTTAAAGAGACATATGCCATCACTTGATAATTCAAATCCTAGATTTATACTGGAGCACTAGTTCTCAATGTGTGGTCCAGGGACACCACGGGTCTCTGAGGCCTCTTCAGCAAGTCTCTGAGGTGACTACTACTTTTATAATAATACTAAGTCATTATTTGCCTTTTCACTCTCATTTCACAAGACCGTGCAGTGGAGTTTTCTAGAGTCTATATGATGTGTAACATCATCATTGCTTTGCTAGTTAATGCAATGTGAGCTTGTGTAGTCTTCTGTTGTAAAACTATCTCACTTTTTTTTTAATCTCACTTCTAATATAACAAACATTGATACATCTAACCCACATAAGCAAAAGCTCTTAGAGTCCTCAATTCTTAAGAATGTAAAAGGGTTCTGAGATTTAGAAGTTTGAGAATAGTTGCCCTAGAGGAAAATCACTGCACACTTGCATCATTGTTCACATGTACACTGACAGTAGAATAGATAAGTAAATTGTGTAGTATTCATCCAATGGGATGTTATATGACAGGGGAACTGAAATTCAAGTATATATACCAACATTGGTAAATGTCAGAAACATTACGTTTAGTGAAAAAAATAATTGCATTAGAATAAAGCAAATTTTATGATTCCATTTATAGAATGGCTTAAAACTGAGCAAAAGTAAATGCCATATTGTTTAGGGATATCTCATGGTAAAACTATAAAGAAAAACAAAGGGATGATAGGGACATGTAACTGAGGACAGTGGTTACCTTTGGAGTGGAAGAAAGAGGATGGGATCTAAGAGGAACACACAGGAGGCACTACAAGGGTATCAACAAAGTTGCGATTGGTAAGTTGGATGGTAAGTTCATGAAATTAAAATTTTTTTTTCTTCTTTATATTTTACATGGTATGTGAATGTGTGTGTTTTTCTATAACCATAAAATATTCTGTAATGGTTTTGAAAATGTCTTTACTAACGTTTTAAAAATATGAAAGAAAACTATTTGCATAGATGTTGTTTTCTAGTCTTTTAGGAGGAAGGGAGTGGGTCAGACACTATTCAATAGCCCATGTAGTCTGTATGTGTTTATGCTTTTATTTTCATTTGTTCACTTCTGTATTATATTCTAACTTAATTTCCAAAAGTATATATACTCATCTCTCAGTCTTTCTTAAACATTTATTTATTGAATCATCTTTAATGCAAAAGAATGTTGTCAATCATAATTGATCATTTTATTGACATTATTGTATAAAACAAAATGATATTCAAGGCATTAATAAGCAGTAGGATACATTACACCAAAGGCTCTTTTTTTCCCATAAAACAACATTTGGCATTGATGTCTTACCTTTTTCCCATATTATAATTACTCAGTATACAATACCTAAGGCAATAGTCAATTAATACAAATTAAATAGGAATTTTGATAACTGCATAGATTTATGAGAAAAAAACAAATAAAATATTTAGAATTCAATTAAGAATACTGTTAACATATATTTGGTTATCCTTAAATAACTCATGGTATTAACAGCTCTCTTAAAATGTAAGGAGTGATAGTCAAGCAATATGCAAACAGATTTAATATTCCTAAAGACAGGACAGAGAGAGAGAGGAGAGGTAGGAGGGAAGGAGAAGGGGAATGGGAGGGGGAGGGGGAGGGGGAGGGAGGAGGGAGGTTTTATGAGGAGCTGAAGTTTTAATCATGCAGAATACCTTGTACTTGCTGCCTATACGTGTTTGTTCTGAAACTGTATCACTGTATGAAGAACGTATATAAATTGAAATATTCACAAACAAGCACAATCCACAGGTTAAGATGTAAAGAATCTTATTCTGATGATGCTTCTTTGGAAACAATTTTATGCCTCCCACGAAACACTAACCCTGCCAACAGAAAAGACTGCAACCGCTTTCTAAGCCTTTAGACCCCCATCTAAGTGGCCACTCTTCAGAGAAGCCATCTCTAAGCATACTATCAAAAGTAGCCCTCTTGCTGCACCCACCCCACAGTATTACTGTCCATTTTTGTACCCGGTATGTTTCTTTCCTAACATATATCAAAGTCAAATAGTTACGTAATTGTTATTGTCTGTCTCTCCTATGAGACTCTAAGCACCAAGAAGGCGGTGACCACATCTGGCTTGATCACCAATGTATCACCAGTGACTAGTATAATCCCTGGTATATATTCAGCATTCAATAAATGTTTGTTGAAAGAACGAATGTTCTTCAATGTGTCCTCCTCCTACTTTATTATTTACCTGGAATATTTCTCTCTTGGTCCTCTGTTGCAGTTTCCATTTTGTTTTTATGATGCCCTGAGGTATCATGAGAACAGATAATATCATGGGGGACCATATAACAAACCCCATGATGTACATATACATATCTTTTATATCAATCACTGTAGAAAATCATAACCCATCATTCATATTCAGAGAACCTGTAAAACACTATTAGATGAAGGGATAAAGAAGAGAATTTAAATTTATTCTTAAATACCAAAAAGAGTAACAAAATAACAAAGACTTCTAAGAAGCAATTGCCAAGAATGCAAAACAATTATTTAGCACAAGAAAGCTGGTAACAGGCACACATCTAAGAAGTTAAAAGTCACATGTGTTAAAATAGTAAAGCCAATGTGTATGAAGACATACTTTTCTAAATTTGATGCACTGCTCAGAGTTGAACATTTCACTGTATCTATGGCAACTCAGTCTCTCCTTTTTGATTAAAAAAAAAAAAAGAGTAGTGTTCACTCAGAACCATAAGCCTGTCTCTCTTTTGCTGACAGACAATATAGGTTGGGGGTAGGGGCATTTTATATAATTTCTCCTTGGAAAGTAGGAAAGACAGGCATGCCTTGGGCATGTATAAGTACAGTTGTGTAACCTGCCAGTTTAAGGTACTCCAGCCCAGATGACTCTGACCTAGAGGAATATGGAACGGTTGCTTTGCACTTTTACTTAGTCCTTTTCATTATACTTTCTTTCTTTCTTTCTTACCTCCAACTAGACTATAAGTACCTTAAAGATTCAGAACATCTTTGAAATGGAACTAATATAGTAATGACCTTAAAAATGTATTAAAGTAGATTCTCAATAAACTCTTGATTTTAGTGAATCCTGCTTACTTATCTGAAATCAGAGATCTTAGAAATCACGACACACACAAAAAAGGTAATTATGTGCGGGGATGGAGGTGTTAAATACCCTTATTGTAGTAATTATTTTGTAACATATATGTGTATCAAATCATCCCACTGTATACCTTAAACTTACATGTTATATATCAATAATATCTCAATAAAGCTGGAAAAGGGGACTTATGAATCAGTTAATGCATACATTGAGCTACTTTACTCATTAAAGAAATATCACTTTGGTAAATTTACATTGTCATTCTTGACAATATTCCACCAAACAAAATGGTAGCATAAGCTAATATGAAAGGCTACTACTGCTATTCAAGTTATTCTATATAATATTTAAGGAAAAAACCCAGGTTCAAAATTACTATTGTCAAATTCCCAGGGGCTAGAAACAAAAAAGAAAAAATTCAAAGCCAGAGCTCCGATAAGAAGCTAAAGGATAGACCAAGAGGAATTTGGAACTAAATATAAGCATAAAGACTAGGGATTTAATATCTGCATACGGAAGCAAATTTATGTCACAAGCTTCTTGTACATGAGGAGCTGGAACTGAGCTCTCTGAGTAAGAATAGGAGCCCGAAAAGGTGGTCCTCTCTGGAAAACCAGGTCTGGAAAACCTTCAACCGCTTGCTGAGGAGTGTGACAGGAGAACAAACTAACCATGTCAAGCTATGGGTAGAAAAGTGGGATACCGTGCCTTACCAACCTGTGTGGGAACGCTGTACTAAAAATCGATATAAAAACTGGTAAAACTTTGCAGAGGCAGAAAAACAGAAACCATTCCATATGGTACCTCTGCAACCCAGAGTATCTGGAATTTTCGAAGAAAACAATTTCTCCTGAAGCTGAGCTCCCAAGTAAAGAAATTACAAATCTTATGAACAAACCAACCACTAGGAGATAGTCTGCAGAAATAACAAAATGTGAAATTCACACCTTAAGAACTACAGATATCAGAATAATCAGAAGGAAATTTTAAAATAACTATGGTCAATAATCCAAGATATGAACAAAAGAATGGACAACATAAAACAAGGAGAAAAAAGGATGGATAGATTAGAAAAAAGAAACAAGCTGTATATGTAGCTAACTCCCATACTAGATTGTCTTTGGAGGGCAGGGACCCAATGTCACTCATCTTTTTGTCACCTTGCAGTATCTAGCACGGAGTATTATGCACAGTAGACAAGGTTTATTTAACTGAACTGTGTTCTGTGCCCTTTTTTTTTTTTTTTCTTTTTTCTTGCGGTATGCGGGCCTCTCACTGTTGTGGCCTCTCCTGTTGCAGAGCACAGGCTCCAGACGTGCAGGCTCAGCGGCCATGGCTCACAGGCCTAGCCGCTCTGTGGCATGTGGGATCTTCCCCGACCAGGGCACGAACCCGTGTACCCTGCATCAGCAGGCGGAACCCATGTACCCTGCATCGGCAAGCGGACTCTCAATCACTGCGCCACCAGAGAAGCCCCTGTGCCCATATTTTAATGTTTACAATCTTAAGAAGAAATAAATGTTCATCAGGAAACCATTTTTTTTAAACCTCCAGCTAGATTGATTAGGAAAAAATAAACACAAATTAAGAATGAGAGAGGGGACCTCACTACAGATTCTATAAAAATTAAAAGTATAATAAGGGGATATTATAAACAACTTTATGTCAATAAATTTCATAACTTAGATGATATGGACAATTTCCTTGAAAGATTCAAACTACTAAAGCTCAGTCAAGAAGAAATAGATAACACGAATAGCCCTATATTTACTAAAGAAATTAATTTTTTTTTTTTTTTTTTTTTTGTGGTACGCGGGCCTCTCACTGTTGTGGCCTCTCCCATTGCAGAGCACAGGCTCCGTACGCACAGGCTCAGTGGCCATGGCTCATGGGCCTAGCCACTCCGCGGCATGTGGGATCTTCCCAGACCGGGGCACAAACCGGTGTCCCCTGCATCGGCAGGCGGATTCTCAACCACTGCACCACCAGGGAAGCCCAAATTAAATTTTTATAGCTAAAAGATCTTCTCACAAAGAAAACTCCAGGAAACCATTCTTAATGGCAGTCTATTGTATTAAAACATGGTCAATGATGTTAAAGATATGGAGGATTTGGTCCAAATAAAACAATGATTTGTGTGCATTGTAAGAATGAATGCTTTTTCTTGCCCACCTCCATAATACTGGACAAGAGTATACATGACAGTGAAGGGTAGCAGAATATGTCACCCCAGAATATGCCACTTTGACATAAGGATTATTTTGAGCTGAAGGCAATTAAAAAGGAGACATGAGAAAAACTGTCTGCTCCCTGCCCTCCCCTCCCCCTTCCAACACACATACACACAAGAAAAGGCAGGGTGACTTTTAATCACTGGAGACAATTCTAGACTCTCATCAGCCCATAAACAGCACCTGAAGAATCAACATAGCAAACCTCACTAACTCACTTTTACCTTCCATTAATTTTCCCCATTCATTTATTTACCTTCTTACAATTTGCTGTGCCTAGAAGCTCAAAGTCCCTTTCCTTTGTCATGTCACTTCTCTACAAAAGGTATTGTTCTTTTGTTAGCACAATTAAATTATTAGCACTATTAAATTAAACCTCAAGTTCTAACCACCCTTTTGAATTACTCATCACTGAATACTCCCCTGTGTATGCCATTTGCACATGTTTATAAACTTGTTTGTCTTCCTCTTGTTAATCTGTCTTTTGTCAGTCTACTTCACAGGGCCAGAGAATTTAGGAGGGTGGAGAAAATAAAGTTCTTCCTCCCCTACAACAGGTACATTTAATAAAAAGAATTTGGCAGAGAGACTCTGAAATGCCAAATGTTATTAACCAATTTGTAAAAGATTCTTCATACTAGAAAAAATAAATCCACTAGAACAGTATTTAAAGAAAACTTTAACAATTAGAAAAATATGTACTCATTATTTTTTAAATATAAGTAATGGCTGCATATTAAACAAAAGGTACTGAGAATAATGCTTGGAAATAATACTTAAACTTGTGAAGCAACTATTTAAGTAAAGTCAAACAAAGTTGATACATTAGGATTAATTACTGCTAGTAGTAAAAGCATTCATATCTACACACACAGAACGTTCGCCCAAAATATGTGCTTGACCTACAGGCCCATGAACTTCTTGTCTGTGCTTCTCTTATAAGAAACACAGGAAGTTGTTAGTCTGTGGCTCAACTTTTCACTAACACCAGTGCTATTTCTGTTATAATCTTGTTAAATTTTTGCCCCTTTCTCTCCCTTAATACCAAGACATCTGAGGCATGAATTCTGCTGGTTACTTTAATAGACCTATTTTTACTAGCATAAGTCTGTACAAGGTTTATTTATTAGTTCCATGGAGACTAGGTAACCTTTCGGGTAGAAAGATTTAGTTTTAAAGATTCACCGTCTTGAGAAATTTTTATGTGCGAGTCTCACTGTTTTATTGACCTCTCAGTGATTTGCAGTATTCGTATTACAAATTCTAATCACGAGCTACAGATGAATCAGAAAAAGAAGAAAAGGTGAATCCTGGTAGAGGAAAATACCCATGATGGGCTGCTGAGAGGGAAGTATGGCAGAATGAAAAAGCCAAGAAAAACTGAGCAGCACAAATAGGCAGATTATCTATATGCTTGTGGGCAAATGAGATGGTAAGAAGGGGAGAGATAAGAAGGAAAGGGGCTAAAGAAAAGAAAAGGAGGCACCTAACAAAAATCAGAAGTGAGGCTGACCTCACTTAAAGATCATGATGATGATAATCCAAATTGGAGAGGAAACGTATATAAGTATATAACTAAAAAAAGCCAACATCACTTGACCACAAAAAGCCCTTGGCTGAGACCTCTTCACCTCTAAAGGCCAAAAGAAAGAAGTATGCATAATCATCGAGCACCTCCTCTCTGCCAGGCATGCTGCTGGGCATTCAGTTCTACTCTGATCTAGCCCTTGTGTACCTTTCCAGCCTCATCTTATGCCATTCTCCCCTTTCAACACTATTTTCTAGCCACACTTGCTTATCAGGTCCTAAAACATGTTAAACTCTTTCTGCCTTGGGCTCACTGTCCTTGTTATTTCCTCTACCTGGCAATCCTAAATCCTAAATCCTAAATGCCACATCTTCAGAGAACATTCATCGAGTCATCTGACCTAAAATAGGAGCACCTGTCATTTGTTTTCCTAGCACTTACCACAATTCATAAGTATATATATATGTATCTGTTTGTTTGTCCTCTGTATCTCCCACTAGACTGTAAGTTCCACGAGGACAGGGATTATATCTGTCTAGTTCACTAACACATCCTTAAGCACATAACCTGAAGTATACAGTAAATGCTCAATAAATATTAGTTGAATATTAGTTGAATGCTACCAGAAATCTACTAGAGCTCATCAGTGAATTTGGTAAAGTTGCAGGATACAAAATTAATGCACAGAAATCTCTGGCATTCCTATACACTAATGATGAAAAATCTGAAAGATAATTTAAGGAAACACTCCCATTTACCACTGCAACAAAAAGAATAAAATACTTAGGAATAAATGTTCATTGCAGCACTATTTACAATAGCCAGGTCATGGAAGCAACCTAAGTGCCCATCAACAGACGAATGGATAAAGAAGAAGTGGTACATATATACAATGGAATATTACTCAGCCATAAAAAGGAACGAAATTGAGTCATTTGTTGAGACATGGATGGATCTAGAGTCTGTCATACAGAGTGAAGTAAGTCAGAAAGAGAAAGACAAATATTGTATATTAACGCACATATGTGGAACCTAGAAAAATGGTACAGATGAACCGGTTCGCAGGGCAGAAGCTGAGACACAGATGTAGAGAACAAACGTATGGACACTAAGGGGGGAAAACCATGGTGGGGTGGGGATGTTGGTGTGCTGAATTGGGCGATTGGAATTGACACGTATACACTGATGTGTATAAAATTGATGACTAATAAGAACCTGCAATATAAAAGAACATACAAGCAAACAAACAAAACAACTAATACTAAACTTTCTTTAGGTTATTTGTATGGAAATCTGTTAATATAAATGTTTCAGATATTACCTGAAATTTCTAAAAATCTTATATGTTCTGGTATAATGTTATAAGTCATAATTCTAGTTATTACTTTAAAATGTATATCTCAGAAATAACTAAATTTCCTTGTCAATTGCAGTATTACGAACTTTCATCAAATCTTTAACCATGGTCATTTTTAAGTCTTTTGTCATTTACAGACAGTTTTGGGTGTATTCTGATGCTTTTGTAAATATGTTCCTATAAAATGGTTTCATCTTCAAGGAATTCTTGGAAAAGACTCTGACAAGTACAGGTTTCTGGTAACTGACTATACTGCTGAACTGAATGAATAAGTATTTTCAGAACTCTAATTGAAAACTGATGAACTCATAAAAGTGCTAACAAAAGATCAAGATGAAAAAAAAAATTAATTACATGGGACTGAGTGAACTGATGAGGATGATTTTAAGTTTTGTGACTTTCTGTTTGAATTTTTAAAAAAATCCCACAAGGACTCAGAGGCAAAAAATATACAAATCATTTTTCACTGCAAAGTAAAGGAGCTGTTACAGTGGAGGATTACTGGACTGAATGTCAATATTATGATATAGTATGAGTGTGTTTCGTGTTTGGTAATTGCAATCATTGTTGCTTTTGTTGCAGTCATCCATTTACAATGCTTGTTGTCAGTATATTTATGTCTTATAAAAATAAAATACAGTGTGTGTGTGTGTGTGTGTGTAAAAAAAAAATTCATAATAACCCATTTAATGTTTATAACAACACAGCGAGGTAAGTATGATCTACATCTTAAGGAAGAGAAAATAAGGCTCACAAAAGTGGCATACCTTACTTAAAAACACATATATAACTAGAAAGCAGACTTGAGATTCAAACTCAGGTCTTTCTGATCACGGAACTCTTTATAGTAAATAATATCCTATTCTTATGGCCAATGCTTGCCCCCTCAAAAAACAAACAAACAAAACCCTTAAAGGGAGAAATGTTACCTGTAACAAAATTTCCTCCTTAACCCACTCCTCAAGTTAATAAGAATTCAAAGGAAATGATCATTCCACTGGTTGCAAATTTATTCATTTTTAAAATTCTTTTCCATTTATACTATAATCATCAAT
Organism: Kogia breviceps; assembly: GCF_026419965.1. Taxonomy (NCBI): domain Eukaryota; kingdom Metazoa; phylum Chordata; class Mammalia; order Artiodactyla; family Physeteridae; genus Kogia; species Kogia breviceps. The sequence goes on from NC_081330.1 coordinate 48,108,002, forward strand.
AGCAACCATACCAATAGAATTTAAGTAGTTGGTAAGCATCTCTATGTAATCAATAAATAACGAATTCTTTATTTTAAATATATTTTCCAATCAGCAATTATGAATTGTTAGCATTTGAGGATGCAGTAACTAGGGTACTATGAAAATATCTAAAAGTGTACAAGAACAAGATTCTGACCAAACTCTAGTTGTTAAAAGGTTTCAACAGATTTTAATTCTAAAGTAAGATTAAATCATTAAACAGATTTCAAAATCTGCAACTATAGGTGTTAAGTTAAATGTCACTCACTCATATAGTGGAATACAGTGCAGCTAGGAAAATTATGCATTAGAAAAATTTTTAATGACACGTTTGTGTTCTCCTACATAGGAAAAAAAATCATACTGTGATTCAGCTTATGATACCAATTTTACAATATATGAACCTGTGTGTACACATAATATAAAGATTTGAAGGATGTGCACCAACATGTAACCAGTGGTTATCCCTGGTATGAGGGATTAAGGGTGCTTATTCTTTATTCTTTTTATGTCTTTAATTTTTCTATATTTACTAACTCTTCTGTAACATTTTAGTTTTCCTATGCAGTGAATTTTATAGCCAGAAAAATGAGATTAATTCAAAAGAAATACATTTCCATTTTCTATAAATCTGTTCAGTGTCTGCATATGTGGCTATGGATATATACAAAATCTCAAACTGTCAGTTTAACGTTTCAATCCCAAGGATTCTCACTGATCTTTGAACAGAATTAACCAGTTGCTTGGCTGTAGTGTTGATACATTATGGAGTGCTTTTAGAAGCCATTACTCAATTGGTAACAGGAATTATTTTGGCTCACGGTTCCGAGACAAGTTCAGAGTTTCTTGGCTACAAGGACTAAATTAGATTGAGAAAAGTTTTCTTTAACTCTGTTAATCAGTTATACTGACAGGGCTAATATTTGTCAGACAGTTTCTATAATTAAGGAGCCACAATATATGATTCCATTAAAATATTTCATAGCATAAAAAGTAGTGTATGCTCATTTGAATGTTTACTACATATTAATCACACTCATACCCATCACTACCACTACAAGTTAGAAATGCATATGCCAACCTTCAGCCCAGGGTGACTTCTAAAGCTGAGTTATGAACCCCAACGGGAAATGCTGACAACCTTAACTATAGTGGCGTGAACAACGCTGACTATAATAAAATCCTTGTTCAGGTATAACTCACATAAAAAGTAAAAGCCAAGGGCTGTGAGTAGCTCAGTACATTTAAGCCATTTTTCAACACATTCGAAATCCATATAATTCTGCATTCCTTTCAAAGCAATACCTGATGGCTTTTCAGACTTCTGTGTTTTGTTTCTAAAAATCTGTATACAGTAATGTCTCATACAACTCCCGATGAAACATTCTTCCCCTTTATCTTCGGCTAGTGAGAGTGCTAATGAAACTTTTATGAAATAAATGTTATTTCTGTCTTGTCTTGCCTTGCATGTTCAATATTGCAGGGAACGGACCTGTTTGGTGAATTCAGAGAGATAAAAAGCGCCCAACAAATTCTGATTTGCAAAGCCTGTTAAAGTGACTCTGCACTAAAATTGTCAGTGTAAAACTGAAGAGGATAAAAAAAAAAAAAAAAAAAAAAAAAACCTGAAGAGGATAATATTGTTCCACAACAGTTTAATTAGCACTTCGCTTTTTTTCCCCCGAATGTAAAAGGAGTGACTTCTTTTTTCTTTCATGCAAATAATAATAATAACAATAATAATAGCAGAGGAAATCAAGTACATGAGTCCAAACCTCTGGCAAAAGCAGCAGTGACAGTCACTGTTTATTTTTTATTTATTTTTTTGGGGGGTATAGTTATTTTACAGTGTTGGGTTAGTTTCTACTGTACAGCGAAGTGAAGTAGAGTTCCCTGTGCTATACAGCAGGTTCTCATTAGTTATCTATTTTATACATATTAGTGTATATATGTCAATCCCAGTCTCCCAATTCATCCCACCCCACCCCTTTCCCCTCTTGGTGTCGATACGTTTGTTCTCTACATCTGTGTCTCTATTTCTGCCTTGCAAACTGGTTCATCTGTACCATTTTTCTAGATTGCACATATATGCGTTAATATACGATATTTGTTTTTCTCTTTCTGACTTACTTCACTCTGTATGACAGTCTCCAGGTGCTACAGTGCTCTGAACACTCACAGCCACAAGTACTCAGCACATGTGGATGGCTGGTTGTGAGCACTGTTGAAGGGAACAATGCTGATTAGCCACAGAGCTGCTGTAGATACTCCCTCAAGACCAGTTGGCACAAAATTAGAATTTAACAATCTGGAGAATGATGTAGAATTGATTTAGTGTATATTAACTATTTCTAGCAGAATCTGAAAATTCCTTATGGGAAATAGAGTTCTTTGTTTCCTCCAATCTCAGATATTTGCTTACAATTTAAACATTATAGCATTTCAACATGAATATGGTCCTAAACATCATCTTGCAAGTAGCCTTATTAATTACAATCATTTCCCATTGTAACCCTATGGAAGACCAGGGTAAGGCACAGAATGAAGATGATCAAATGATTATGGTTGGTAGAGAGGCAAGAAAAAAGCCTGTTTATACATATACATTTCTTTTCATATATAATAAATCATGAATGTGATTGACTTCATACAAGATTGTATTTAGAGGCAATTCTGCCATGACTAATATCCACGGAAAATTAAATTTTATTTTGCAAACTATTTGAACTTCACAAGCCTTTAACATCACTGTAAGGCTCAGCATACACTTTTATGTGCTAACTACTTTAAATGACAGTAACTCTTAGACAAATAATTAGTTTTGAGAATGGAAATACAGCTAAAACACAAAATACAAATATGCTAATTGTTTGACCCTGCTATACACTTGTTTTGGAATTTGATCAGACAGACTAAATACTTCTTTTCTTTCTACTTCAACACTGCTGATGCTAGAAGTAAAATCCATTCAGGGAATTGTGTGTTTTGAAAACCAGATACAGGTGATTTCAAATTCTTACATATATTTTTTGGGTACAATATCTGCACACAAATATTATTTCCACTGTTTTGGCAAACTGTCTCCCCATTGGTGGTTTCCTTATATTGCATCCCAAATCCAATAGATTTTTAAGTCCTGCATTTTTTCCAAAATCTCTCCTTTCCTTTCTAGTCTCACTGCTATGACTCCTCAGCTACTAAAAAGTAAGATTCCAGATCATGGAGGACTTGATATTATAATAAAAAAGATTTGACTACATAATGAAAGAGTTCAACTTGTGTTTGTAAATCATTTAAAAAAATCCTCAAGTCTAAGAAATATGTTTATTTCTGGGTGTTAATTCCATGTCTATTAGTTTACTTATTAAAGATTTGACAATGTGGAAAATTCTGTAGCCTATATTGCTGCTTTTGTAAAACAGTCATTAAGACAGAAAAACTGAAATGTCAGTGATCACTTTTGTACAATCTTCTCTAGAAGAAGACAACATAAACAGGATAATAACTTCTAGTGCTAGACCAAATTCAAGATTAGGTGGTTATCTATCACGCAGATGGAGTTTACTAGGTGCATACCTGAATTTCATTTTTCTAGGCTTTATTTTGGTAAATAGTATTTCTCAAGTAAAGCAATTAGTTGCGCTGATGTTGGCTTACTGTTTTCAGGAACAACAGTTGCCTAACTTCATTATTAGCAATGCAAAACCTTTGAAAAAGTGTTGCTCAGTGCCACATAGCAATGGTGTCAGGCCTTGGAAGACACTACTCTAATCATTACCACAAAACCCTTGCTTACTGTCTACTTGTCTACCTATGTTTAAACTGCATCCTCCTGTGATAAACCATAATGGAAAAGAATATGAAAAAGGATATGTATATGTATACGTATAACTGAATCACTTTGCTGTATAGTAGAAATTAACACAACATTGTAAATCAAATATACTTCAATAAAATAAATTAGAAATAAAAAATAAGCTGCATGCATTTCCTGAAATTACCTGCCTGTCAATTCCCCAAACGATTATAATTCAGTGCATGAAAATATAATAAATATACAGACACAGACATTAGTCTTCTCTTTAATAAAACGTTGCTGGTGGGACTTCCCTGGTTGTCCAGTGGTTAAGAATCCACCTTCCAATGCAGGGGACGCGGGTTCGATCCCTGGTTGGGGAACTAAGATTCACAACAACTAAGCCTGCGCACCGCAACTACTGAGCCCGTGCACTCTGGAGCCCATGCACCACAACTAGAGAAGCCCACACGCTGCAATGAAGATCCCACATGCCTCAACTAAGACCCAATGCAGCCAAATCAATCAATCAATCAATCAATCAATCAATCAATATTTTTTAAAAAAGTTGCTGGCTACAAGTAGGTATTTTGAGTAGATGTTGAAGGGATTTTTAATGTTTAAAACTATGGTGAGGAGTTGAAACCATAAAACTCTTAGAAGAAAAGATGGGGGAGAACTCCTTGACATTTGGTCTTGGTGATGAATTTTTGGATTTGATACCAAAAGCACAAGCAAAAAAATCAAAAATAAACAAGCAGAATTACACCAAACTAAAATGCTTCTGTGCAGGAGGAAACAATCAAGAAAATGAAAAGACAACTTACAAAATAGGAAAAAAATTTGGAAATATATTTGATAAGGGGTTAGTGTCTAAAATATATAAGGAACACATGCATATAAATCAAGAGCAAAAAACCAAAAAATCCAGCTAGAAAATGGGCAAAGGGCATGAAAATGTATTTTTCCAAAGAAGACATACAAATGACCAACAGGTATATGAAAAGGTGATCAACAGCACTAATCATCAGGGAAATACAAGTCAAAACCACAATGAAATTATCACTGTACACCTGTTAGGATGACTATTATAAAAAAGCTAAAAGAGTTTCCCTGGTGGCGCAGTGGTTGCGAGTCTGCCTGCCGATGCAGGGGATACGGGTTCGTGCCCCGGTCCGGGAAGATCCCACATGCCGCAGAGCAGATAGGCCCGTGACCCATGGCCGCTGAGTCTGTGCGTCTGGAGCCTGCGCTCCGCAACGGGAGAGGCCACAACAGTGAGAGGCCTGCGTACCACAAAAAAAAAAAAAAAAAAAAAAAAAAAAAAAAAGTCAAAAGATAGGAGGCGTTGGTGAGGATGTGAAGAAAAGGAAACCACTATACACTGTTGGTGGGAACATAAATTGGTACAGCTACTATGGAAAAACAGTATGGAGGTTCTTCAAAAAATTAAAAATAGAACTACTATATGATCCAGCAATCCCACTTCTGGGTATATATCCAAATGACAAGAAATCAATATTTTATAGAGATCTCTGTGCCCCCATATTCATTACAGCATTATTCATAGTAGGCAAGACACGGAAAGAACCTAAGTGTCCATTGATAGATGAATGTATAAGGAAAATTTTATATATAAATTACACACACACACACACACACACAAACACACACACACATACACACTCCCTGGTGCCATGAGTTCAATTTTTTTTTTTCATTTCACACATAATTGAGATCATGCAATATTTATCTTTCTATGTCTGGCTTTTTCATTGAGCGTAATGTCCTCCAGGTTCATCTATGTTGTTACAAATGGCAGGATTTCCTTCTCTTTTAAGGCTGAATAATATTCTATTTCACTTATATGTGAAATGAAAAAAAAAAAATTGAACTCATAGTACCAGAGAGTAGACTGCTGGTTACCAGAGGCTGGGGGATGAGTAGTGGGTGGGGGAAAAGGGGAGATTTTGATCAAAGGGTACAAACTTTTCAGTTATAAGATGAATAAGCTCTGGAAACCTAATATACAGCATGGTGACTACAGTTAATAATAATGTATTGTATACTCAAAATTGCTAAGAGAGCAATCTCAAATATTCTCACCACACATACATGTGTGTGCATGTGCACACGTGCATGCGGGCACTCACACACACACACACAGAGAGAGGGTAACTCTGTGAGATGATGAATTGTTAGCTTGTTTTTGGTATTCATTTCAAAATACATAAATTTATGAAAACATCACATTGTACAACATATACACCTTTTTAACTTGTCAATCATACCTCAATAAAAAAATACAGTGAGGAATACATATGGTAGAGTCTTAATGCCACCAAAATGGTGTCCATTTTCCTCAATGCTTTTTTCGTAAGAATTTCAATATGCTCAGAGTTCTGATTAGAAGATTCTGGAATCAAAGATTTATAAAATAAATAAAAGCAGTCATACATATTAAAAAATTAGTATTTTTAGACTCTGTTGGTGATAAATCTTTGTGCACTTTCAGATCCTCTCAAGCCTAGAACACTGCATACTATTTCATGTGTGTTAATCTCTAAATAACTGTCTACAGTCCTCCCTTGGTATACACAGGATTGGTTCCAGGATCCTCCACGGTTACCAAAATCCATGGATGCTCTTATATAAAATGGCACGGTACCATCAGTTTTCCATATCCATGGGCTCTGCATCTGTGGATTCAACCAATGGCGGGCTGAAATTTGTTGAATCATTGGATGCAGAACCCGTGGATTTGGAGGGCCAATTGCATGGAGTTTTGTGATGATCAAGAGTTTATCAGGGCTCATACATATCTACATGTGTTTGCGCGCATGTGTGTGTGTGCACGCACGTGTGATTTTCTGCATGTATGTGTTCATGACTACATTAGTATTTTTTTCTTTAAAACAAAGGCTCCTTCATAGGTAATACAAATGATACATTATGCGCAGAACAGAACAACATCTGGGGCACTGGTTTAACAAAGCATATCTAAACATTGTACTTATAATTATTCTTTACAGTTTCAGTCAAATTAAATTCTCCTCCATGCTGGAAGTTCCAGAGGCATTTTTATACCCTCTCAAATGGGTGTCCTCCAAATTCACTCAAAAGTACCCTATCGGTTACCTGGATCCCTGGTCCCAAGGTTTGGTATTTCAGCCACTTCTCTTGACTATCCACTCTCACCTCTCTTGGTGATTGTATCCACTCACACGGATTTAACTACTATCTATGTCCTCATCCCTTTCAAATGTCTATCTGTCTCTAGCCCCAATAACTCCATGAACTTCAGACTCCCATATCCAACTGCCTACCTGATGTCTCCATTTTGATATCTAATAGGTATTGAAACCTTACTATGACCAAAACTGAACTCCAGATATTCCCAACTCCCAAACCCAGTCCTTCCACAGTCTTCTCCACTTTGACTGATGGCAAATCCATCTTATTTCAGTTGCTCTATTCACAGCCTTTGCAGTCATTGTTGAAGAATCATACTGTCATACTCCTCTTCCTATTTATAAGCAAATTCAGGTGGCTTAATCTTTAGAAAAATAGTAAGTCTACATTTCTCATAAGCTCCACCACTGTTACCCTAATTGACGCTAACATCTTTCCTCACTTGATCAACTTCAGTGGTCTCCTGATCTCCCACTACTCTTGCCATATTGCAATCCATTTCTCCACTTGACAGTCTGAATGATTCTTTTAAATATAAGTCAGATCTCATTACTCCCATACTTTCACACTGTTAATAGTTTCCCATCAGACTCTGAATAAAAGCCAAAGTCCATTCCAGGGCCTACAAGGCCATACATGCTCTTGTCCGTGGCTAAACCTCCAACCTCTTCCTATCACTTTCCCCGACCACTCACTGGCTCCCTTACTCTCCTTCAACTACAATATGCACTTAGAAGACTCAGGGAATTTTGCATTTACTGTTTCCATTGCTTGAAGTATCCTTGACTGAGACATGAACATGGCTTGTTACTTCAGTTTAATCAAGTTTCTGGACAAAGGTCACCTCCACAAAGAGGGCTCCCTGACCACTATATGTAGAACTACAGTACTATCTGTCATTCTCTATTCCCTTATCTTGCTTTATTTTTCTTCATAATACTCATGACTGAAGGGAATTATATTTTTGTCTGTTTTTCCCATGAAAATGAGAACTTTGTTTTATTCATAACTATAGCCCAAGGGTCCAGAATATGATCAGTGTTCCATAATTACTTGTTCAGGAAATGAGTGAATGAACTGTATGATGAGTTATATCTTAAAATTATTTCATGATTATAAATATAAATACACAGTTGATACTCATTATTCATGAATTCCATATTTGTGAATTTGCCTACTTGCTGAAATTTATCTGTAACCCCAATCAATACTTGCAGTGATTTTGTGGTCATTCAGAGACATGCACACGTGCAGAGTGGCGAAAAAATTTGAGTTGTCTTGGGTACATGTTTCCTACTGAGGTTGAACAAGGGGACACTGTGCCTTCTTGTTTCAGCTCTCACACTGTAAACAAGTGTCCTTTTGCAACCTAGTTAGTACCACATTTTTCTCATTTTTGTGCTTTTTTGGGTGGTTTTGCTTTTTAAAATGACCCCCAAGCACAGTGCTGAAGTGCTGTCTGGTGTTCCTAAGTGCAGGAAGGCGGTAATGTGCCTTACAGAGAATATACTTATGTTAAATAGGTTTCATTCGGGCGTGAGTTATAGTGTTGTTGGCTGTGAGTTCAATGTTGATGAATCAATCATATATATTAAATATGGTATCTTTAAACAGAAACACACATAAACAAGGTTATGTATTGATTGCTTGATGAAAATTGTGTGACCAGAGGCTCGCAGGAACCTAACTCTATTTCCTGTAGAAGCAATGATCCAATATTCCCTAATTCAATGTTTACGATGACTTTATAGAACATAACTACTATAAGTAACAAGAATCAATTGTATATACCACACAGAAGACACAGAAAACACAAAAATACTACTGATAACAAATATTACTGTTACATATATTATGATTCATAAAATTTGGATATTATTGTCTATTATTTTATTTGAATTTACTATTTGTATTCACCATGTCATTAAAGTTCATTGAAGGCTTCATTTTATTCAAAATATATTACATTATATGTATGTTCTATGATTCATTTTATTATTTCTCTTAATTCTTAGCTCTTTTGGATACTTCCAATTATTCACTGTTACAAATAATGTTACAAATGAAATTTTTGTGCATAAATCTTGGTATCCATTTCTGATCATCTTCTTAGGACAAATTAAATGTTTGCAATTAGTTTAAGGCTCTTGATACATTTTCCTTTCCGAAAAACTGAGATCATCTTGAACTTGGACAATTAACGCATATGTATCTCCTCTATACCACCTGTGTCAGTACTGAGTATGTGACAGTTTGCTTTTAAACTTTGTCACTTCAATAGCTGAAAAATTGTATACTATTGTTTTATGTGTATTTCTTCCATTACTGATGAGGTTGAATATTTTTGGTATGTTTGTCTTCTGAGAACATTCTGTCCATGTGCCATGTGTCCACATGGATGGCACATGTATTAGAATTGTTTCTAATGAATTTCTAAGTTGGGATATCAACTGAAATAATTAATAGAAGTGTAAGCTATAACTCATTTTCCTTTGAAGAACTCCTATCCAGTGTGATTTCTAATAGTAAAAGATCCATGAATAAATGCCCAAATTAATTTACAGCATGCCCCACACTTCCATGGAATAGATAGCTGAAGAAAAAGTGATATATTTAGAACAAGGGATACAAATGTGCAACTCAGGGACTGTAAGTCCTTATACTATTAGAATTAAATAAACAAGCGTTTAGTTGGTGACCATATCCCTCAAGAAGGGTGAGCAATAGAGATATTTCTTTGTTCATCACCACAGGGTGTGTTACTACTCTCTGTGAAAATGTAGAAGGAAAAATGAATTGAATGAAACCCTAAATCCTGACAATACCATTTTATATATTTATCAGTTTACTGTAGTTTTAAAGTAAAACAATAAGTGTTTGTATTTATATGATTTCATTGGGTGTTTCTAATGGTAATAATTAATTTCCCATTAAAATCCAGAATTTATCAAGGTTTATATTGTCTTCTCAGTTTATCTTAAATTTATGAGTAAAAATTTCATTTTTCATATCTTTTTCAACTATGTTTTTGGTATTACTCTCAGTGTTGTTATAATGAAAAGAATAAGTGATATAGAAGTAGCCAAAATCTTAGCTCTTATTAATTGTGTGACCTTGAGCACTTTATTTAATGTTTCTGAGACTCAGTCTCCTTTTCTCTAAAACCAGGCTTACTGCAGTGCCAGGCACTTAGTAAGCCCTTTATAAATGGTAGTGGTTAATATTATCACTAGTATTAGAAAAAAATGCATAATTAAGTGAAGAAGCAATAGCTAGCATAAACATTAGCCTTGGGTTTTGTGCTACAAATGCAAGCAGAATTCATTTCTTAAAAATGCACATAAAAGAAATGTTTTATTATCATTTGTATTAGTTATTATAATAATATTTTAAATTCACACCTTTTTTATGTTCCCCTAAACATTTACTATTAATTATTTAGAACATTCAATTAAAACTATATAGTTTTTCTTTTCTTCCATGTTTACACATACTAAGGACAAAGATATCCTTTCGGAACAGGATATTGGAAATTTTATGGTCAACTCTTAAATGTGGAATAATAATTCTTCCATCAGAGCTTGGAGATGTCATTCAAAATGAGATGAGCCTATGTGAACACGTTTTTAGAGTCTAATTTCAAAAAGACTACGAGATGGAAAAAAGTAAAAGAACATGTAAAGAAAAGAAAATTAATGACATCATATGTTGTTTCAGAGTGCTTTATGATTTAACAAGTGAAGTTTGACCTTAATTTTTTAAATGGGACCGAACAAACGTAAAATAACCTGATCAAAATCATCTGGAATTAATATCTTTATGCTAGCTTGAATAATAAATCATTATTTATATATAACACTTTTCTCTTAAGGCATATCCACACTGAATATCTAATTTTATTATCATAATCACCTGAGGGATAAATATGACCATCTATATTTTTCAAATTAAGAAATGTTATGCCACAATGAGGAAACAGGCACTGAGAGGTTAAGTGGCAAAACTATGATCCAATAAGTAGGTAGTAACAAAGTTGAAACTAGAATATATATGTTATGATTCTCATCCTTGGCTATATTATTTTTAGCATGCGTCTCTTTCAGATATGACTGTACCAGAATTCTTTGCCACAGAGCTATTAGCTTCCAGTATGAGTCAGGGTTTTTTTCCCTCACTATTTCAATGATTCTTCTAATAGAAATGCCAGCTCCATTCTGACTGTTTTACGTGGAAATACTCTAAAGGAGTTTGGGTCATATAAAATTAGCATAAGTCAATATTATATTTGCTATTTACTATAATTTACCTCATCAACTTGTAGAATCCCAATTCCAGAAAAAGACCCAGTTAAGTTCAAGAAATCACCCCAGCCACGTAGTCCCCTGTGTTCAAGCCACGTTTGAAACGTGTAAAATATGGAGAATGGGGGCAGCTTATTAGGTAGAACTGATACTGTTCTTTCCTCTTTCAAAATCACCAACCCTAATATCCCTAAACCAGATTCATCCTTATTGATGAATCCATCAAAAGAACTCATAGTGGTAAAAACTGCAGTGACAGTAACCAAGTTGATTATCAGATTCTACCAATTTCCCCTGGTGGTACAAGGGAATCTCCACTCAGGACAGGAGCCACCTCTTCCTATGATTCTGCCGTGGTGGCAGAGAGCTGGTTTTTTCTTCATTTCTTTCACTCTCCCTCTCCCCTTACTCTCCCCTCTCTACCTTGACATTACTACTTAACATCAGTCCCTAAACCTCTTGCATCAAATATGTCCCTGTGTTTTACTTCAGGAGTCAATCACATTTTAACATTTGCTGTATGAATATTCATTTTTCACCTAACAAGACTGTATCCACAAGGAGATTAAACGAGCAATATTCCCACATATCCTCTTTCCTGACATTGAAGCAAAGACACAATGATAACAATGACAGCAGTGACAGGTTCTTGGTGAAAATTTTACCTCAGGATGTGCTCAGGACATGTTAGGACTCAATGATATACAAGACAGCATAATACTGACAACAGCTATGGAAAAGAAACATTCACCCTGAATGTTTACATGGCATATAATGTGCTTGGTGATTTTTTTTAACTTTTCTTTTCCTTTTTAACACTAGAGTGTACCCATCCACTCTCAGACCAAAAGACACTTTGACAAAATCCTTAAGTGACACACAACTTGCTGAAAAACAGTTATTATTTACAATAACATCAGATCAACTCTGACAGCAGTTATTTATACAATGCATGTGATCATTATAACTAAGCACAGGTAAAAACACAAGGACCTTCTGAAGTAAAATGTATTACCTTTCTCACTTTTCATCATTCATTACATATTTTAAAAATACAAATGACCGACTATTAAAAAATGCTTTGTTGAAGCATATATCCCTGGTGCACAGAGGTGACCAGCTGAATTTTCACAAACTGAACACACCCATGTCACCAGAATCTAGATCAATAAACAGAATGTGACCAGCACCCCAGAGGCCTTCACATGTTCCCTTCCAGCCATTAACCCACCCCCAAACTAACCATTTATAATGATTTCTAACATCCCATTGACAGATTAGTTTTGCCTTAAACAGCTACTTTTAAAGAGAACATTTTGAAGACCTGGGCTCAATGTGTAAGAAGTTGAAATTAAGTATCTACAGATATATTTTAGCTATTTTAAGTACCCAGAAAGTTTCACTGGGGTTAAATAAAGATGGCAGCTAAGATCAGGTGGAGGTTTCAAAATCATTCACTGAGCTGATTTTACTTTGCCAATACTGTGTTAGATTTTCCCTTGAAAAAGCAAACTATGATAACATACATTATTTCAGAAAGCATCATTCCAGGATGCAGCCATGATGCAAGAGTATAGGATATTGTAATGCAAAAGAGTATAGGATCAAGCACCAAACTAAGAAGCTCAAGTAAGTACTATGGTAGAAGAGGGGAAGTGAGAGGTGCCTGAAAGCCAAAGCAGTTGGGGAAGGCTTTATAGAGGGCCATCAAAAGATACACACATTAGGCTCAAAAGGGCTGAGAGAAGAGGGGGGAATTTCAGTTTAGAAAAACACAGAAGCCTAGGCTCCGAGACAGGCTGGGCCATGAAGTGGGTGTGAGACAGATGAGCTATGCATACAGTTCTCTAGCAGAAAGAGATTCTGGGTTGCAAAAACTAAGGTACCCTAACAAATGCCTATAAGTCTATAAAAATAGCTGATTTATATTGAAGCATTTTACTCAAGTGCAAATGGCCATGGTCTCTGCTTTCTTTCACTGTTCCCTGAAGATATGAATGTTTTCAATAGTTTGCTGTAGAAATGAAAATTAATTACAGGGTTTATATGTTATGAATTGAAAACACTGGTTGGTAATGACTAGAATTACTGACCAGTAAGAAAATGTGACTCTCCTTCCTAAGTCCTTTTGACATTTCAGGTTGAAAATATATTTTCTATGCATGTGTTGGACCTCTTGTGGTTTGTACTATTTTAAAGAAATTCACTTTGTTTAAAAAAAAAATTGGACCTAAGTGTCCATTGACAGATGAATGGATAAAGAAGATGTGGCACATATATGCATGGAATATTACTCAGCCATAAAAAGAAACAAAATTGAGTTATTTGTAGTGAGGTGGATGGATGTAGAGTCTGTCATACAGAGTGAAGTAAATCAGAAAGAGAAAAACAAATACCATATGTAACACATATATATATGGAATCTAAAAAAAAAAAAAAAAAGGTTCTGAAGAACCTAGGGGCAGGACAGGAATAAAGACGCAGATGTAGAGAATGGACTTGAGGACACAGGGAGGGGGAAGGGTAAGCTGGGACGAAGTGAGAGAGTAGCATTGACATATATACACTACCAAATGTAAAATAGATATTTAGTGAGAAGCAGCCACATAGCACAGGGAGATCAGCTCGGTGCTGTGTGACCACCTGGAGGGGTGGGATAGGGAGGGTGAGACGGAGACGCAAGAGGAAGAGGATATGGGGATATATGTATACATATAGCTGATTCACTTTGTTATACAGCAGAAAATAATACAACATTGTAAAGCAATTATACTCCAATAAAGATGTTTAAAAAAAGGAATAAAAATAGTATCTGATGAAAATATAGCAAATATTTGAAAAACCATACTGATAAAGAAACCTCATTTTCATGACTGGAAATGACTATATCACCAACCCATTACTTTAAAAACTGACAAATAAAGGGAATAAATTGAGCATTTAGCCTAACTTTCCTGTATGAGCTATATTTCAGCAAAGCCAATAGTTGCTGAGGAAAGTCTTTTACAGAACATTTCTAGCCAACAAATGCAGAAAGTATAGTAAAATTAGAAAGTCACCATTCTGCAACCTCTAATAAAATAATGGATCAGGGCAATAATCATCGTAGGTGCTAAGACCACTACGTGAAATTTGATAAGGAACTTTATAAGGAAGCAATCAGGCTGACACCATCTGAAAGTGGAACATCCAATATTATGTCTCCTCATGTGATGCAACAAAAAGTACAAAGCACTTGCTTTTTAAAAAAAAAAAGAAAGAAAAGAAGAATAAAACAAAGAAACCCGGCTCTAATCAAGCCTCCAGTTCTAATTTCTCATGTACAAGAAATAAGGAGGCTAGCAAAAAAGTTAAACACCAGAAGAAACCAATCAGCCACATTCAGAATCCAGCACATTCTTCATGATAATTAACTTGGTTTATTCAATAAACAACAGCATTTTTTAACAAAAAAAGGAGAGACCATTATAAATTAAAAGTTAAAAATATAAAAACCAAATGTGATGTGCACATTTTGTCTGCACCCTGATTCAAATAAACTAACTCTAAAAAACACTTTTGAAATAATCAAGGAAACTTGGACTGGGTATTAGATAATGTTAAGAAATTGTTCATTATGTTAGGTATGGTAATGGCATTGATTTGTGTTTAAAAAAAATATGCCCTTATATGTCAGACATATTATGCATATAATGTGCATAATAAACTAGTAACTCTAGTTAGATGATAGGATAGTTGGGATTTTCTTTAAAGGTTGAAATATACCTGCAAAAACACTATCACTGTCACCAGTAGTAGTAGTAGTAGTAGTAGTAGTAGTAGTAGTGATGGGAAATAAGACTAACAAAATGTTTTATAATATGGAAATAATAATAGGTACACTAGGGTTCATTATATCTTTCTCTGTAATTCTGTATATGTTTGAAAATCTGCATAATAAAAATAATTTAAGCCTCAAAAAAAATTGGGGTGACCTGGTGACAGTAAGGAAGAAAGTATATCAAACTGGAAAATGTATGAATTAGACTCCTTAAAACTTAATATTCCTCTCAATTTTTATAAGATTTTTATGGTGTCAATATGATAGAATGTAATTCATTCAGCAAAATTATTTACTTGAAATAGTGTAGGAAAGGTCCAAAAAAAGCTAAACAATTTAACTTTTTTATTAAAATGATATAGTGGTACAATGTATACTCAGTTTTATTCAGACTGCTAACATTTAAGTAACATCAATTCTACTGACATTCCGTTAACATTGGTTTATTATCATTCTGTGCTTCTAAAAAGTTAGACCAAAACACAAACTTGTTTCTTTAAAAAATTTTTATTGGAGTATAGTTGCTTTACAATGCTGTGTTAGTTTGTACTGTACAGCAAGGTGAATCAGCTACACGTATACATATATCCTCTTTTTTGGATTTCCTTCCCCTTTAGGTCACCACAGAGCACTGAGTAGAGTTCTCTGTACTTTACAGTAGGTTCTCAAAAGTTATCTATTTTATACATAGTATCAGTAGTGTATATATGTCAATCCCCATCTCCCAATTCATCCCATCCCCCGCTTCCATCTTGGTATCCATACATTTTTTTCTCTATGTCTGTATCTCTATTTCTGCTTTGCAAATAAGATCATCTATACCATTTTTTTAGATTCCACATAATATGCATTAATATATGGTATTTGTTTTTCTCTTTCTGACTTACTTCACTCTGTACGACAGTCTTTAGGTCCATCCACATCTCTACAAATGACCAAATTTTGTTCCTTTTTATGGCTGAGTAATATTCCATTGTGTGTGTGTGTGTGTGTGTGTGTGTGTGTGTGTGTGTGTGTGTGTATATATATATACACCACATCTTCTTTGTCCATTCCTCTGTTGATGGACATTTAGGTTGTTCCATGTCCTGGCTATCGTAAAGAGTGTTGCAATGAACACTGGGGTGTATGCATCTTTTTGAATTATGGTTTTCTCTGGGTATACGCCCAGTAGTGGGATTGCTGGGTCATATGGTAGTTCTATTTTTAGTTTTTTAAGGAACCTCCATACTGTTCTCCATAGTGGCTGTACCAATTTACATTCCCACCAACAGTGCAAGAGGGTTCCCTTTTCTCCAAACCCTCTTCAGCATTTATTGTTCCAAAACACAAAGTTGAAATCTGCTAGGAAATCCTATGGTTTCATAGTTTCTCACATCTTGGGTCCTATGAGTTACTGTACATTGAATGCTCTAAAAACAGTAGGATTTTGTCCCGTAACTCAAAAGATTTTTCAATAAAACAGTAGACAGTATAAAAGTAATTTTTTTTGTTCAGACATTAGAATAAAAGATGTTTCAGCAGTTAGATATTACGTTAAGACAGTTGGCTGCCATTAGTTCCTATGAGACTTTTAATCCTTACTGTTCACCATAAACCTTTATGGTTTGGTAGTCTCCATAAGTTTAGATATTCTCCATTAAGAGCTCGATTATTTCCAATTTTAACTTTCTCCATGAAAGAAGTAAAACATGGACCAGGAAATACTTTTAAGTCATGGTGTCTTCTTTATTCTAACTTATCTTGTTTCTCCTCTTGTATTTAGAGTAAACAGTAATTTTCAGGTTGCTATTCTCAACTTGTCAACCTCCCATAATGCCTTATTTTGAAATACGCCTGCTGTACTAAAAGGATATGCAATGATTCAATGTAGTAAACATTTATTGAGCATTTACTTCTCTCCAAGATGCTGGGCTAGCACTGAGTCTGTTGGGACAAATGGGGCATATTCCTTGACACTGAGGTACTCAACTAGGAGGTACAGAGAGAAGCATACAATGAAATAAAAAATGCAAATGTGGCAGGTGCTGTATTACTAATAAAGCTAAAGTACTGCTGTGACTCAGAGAAAGGAAAGGGTATTTCTGTCAAAATGGGGATAGAGAGACTGGAGTACTATATAGAGGAAGTGGCATTCATACTCCAGTAAATCTTTTATTTGGTCAGCGTTGATTTTCTGTTTTCCAATATGTGAGCATGAATCTCTGTTGTATATTTTAGACCACAAAGGAAGGAAAAGTGGAGCTGAAATGTACGTAATAAAACAACAGACAAAGGTCTGCAAACCTTCTTTGACTGTGTGATTGTGGGCAATTCCTTCGTCATTCTGGGCCTCAGTTTCTTCAACTGTAAAATAATGAATTTGGTCTAAATGCCATCTTGGGTCTCTTTTAGCAGGGACGAGATGATCTCTAAAGCTTCTGTCAGCTCTGGAGTTTCAGAAAATGTTGTTTTGTTTTTTTTGCATTCCCCCAACTTTTTTTAAACTCTGCTATAATTTTACTTTTTTTCTTTTCCTTTATCTCATAGATTTTTCCCTACAATATTTCCTCTAATCTAAACTTTTATCATGATTAATCCTGTGAAGAAGTCAGAGTCGGTAAATAGCTAATCAGAGTTACTAATATAGCATGGAAAGATGGCAGATTATCAAAAGGTATGGTTGGTCATTAAAATTTATAATAGTTGATTTAAATCATAAGAAATTAACACTGCTTATAGAAAACTTAACCAACTTTTATTTTGTAGGATGGCAGTAATTTAACTGAAGTGAAACCCATTTCGGAGGTATGCAAAACCTTAGGATTAACAGTACCTTCAAATACATTAATATAATTTTCTCCTGTTGAATGGAATAGTTTTAATTAAACTTTACTAACCCTTTTGCTTTAATCCCTGGAGCTGACCTATAAAACACTAGAGGTTTTACATCAAACTGTAAAAATCCTCAAAGCCAAAAGTTAAAGTGATATCCACAGGGTGGGGAAAAACAATGAAGGATTTGCAAACTAGGTCTAGTAAACCAGCAATGCTTTATACAATACAGATCTATATATCTATTATATATAATTATATATACATATATAATCTTTAAAATTATTCATTGGGGAAAAGGTATTGGTGGTTTATCAAATATATTTTCAATATTTTAAAGGCATTAGATTCTCTATAGCAACCACTTTTTTTCTCTCTAAAGACTCACTGGTATGTCAAACAGGAATAAGAGGACCTGCAGATTTATAATTTAACCTGGAAGAAAATGGCCAGAGAAATATTATTTTATGAATTCCACTGGTAATAAAATTCCATTGTACTGTTTGATTCTGAACTTCATAAGGGCGGCTTGCCTCCCCCACTCCCTGCAATAATAACTAAATAGATAAATAAATAAGTGAAACCAAAGCAAAACCAAACCACTCTCCAATTCTTTAGGCAATGCTTCATAAACGTTTCCCACCCAAGAGCCCCTAATGGAAGAGAATATTGAACACGCTCCCCAAGGGATCTGCGGCAAGTGTGAAATTTCTTTGAAGTCATCTGTTTTATTTTAAAAATTCATGTGAATTTTGCATTCCACTCCATAATATATATCTGTGTAAATGTAAAATGATGTGTTTTCTCCCAATATCTTTGAGTTACTGAGCTCTAGGAAAATATGCTAAGTTTATACCACAGCTTTGAATCGTCCAAGATGCACACAATTTTAGGTTAGCTTAACAAGGAATGAAGGCAATTTATAAAATACATTTTTTCATGAATCCCACATATCTCTTACTTTCAGTTTTCTTTTCACTTCAAGGTAATTTCTTTTTCTTTGTCAGTTAATTTGAGGCCTATAACTTTAATACTGAGCTGAAATACATTTATTTGCTATAACAGACAGAAAAGATCCTTATTCTATCAAAATAGGTACTTGGGTTTTAATAATCAAAAAACACAGAAGAGGGGAGGAATCCATTAGGAGTATGGGATTAATAGATCACACTATTATATATACAATAGATAGGCAACAAGGATTTACTATATAGCACAGGGAACTATATTCAATAGCTTGTAATAACCTATAATGGAAAAGAATCTGAAAAAAAGATATAGGTATATATAACAGAATCACTTTGCTGTACACCTGAAACTAACACAATATTGTTAATCAACTATACTTAAAAAAAATAAAAAATAAAGAGAGAATTTTCAAAGGTATAAGAATAAAAACAAAAGAAGATATTAGTAATCATACAATTATTATTGAAATATGAATTATATAACTCAATTATTAACTGAACTAGTTTCATCTTATCTATATCACTCCAGTTTCAAAAGACAGGTACTTTTTTTCTTTTTGTAGGCAATCATTTCACAAGGAGATAGTCCAAAATCATGGAAAATGAATTAATATATAGTATTGATCTATTTTTATTTTTGCTGGTTGGTTGTGAATATAGATATGCTTGCTATATACACAGTACAGAATGTACAGTACAGAATGTGATTCAAACAGGACTGAAATCTGTATTAAGCAAAAAAGACAAGTTAGACTTAGACACCAAGGAAAAGTATTTAACTATAAATAAGAAGTTAAGTGGCTTGACCTTTCACACCACATTCTGTTTTTTCCTGCAAACTAAATTCACAAGTATTTTGTTCTAAGGCTTCAGTAGCAAAACATTTAAAAAAAATAAGGAAATGGATTCTGAACAGTGGTTTGACAAATAATAGTCAGTTGTCTTAGAGTACAGGGCAGGTGAGATTTCCAGGCATATGATGCAGCATGAAATCATACACAGAGACAGGATTATTAGAAAGGAATAAAAGCGGCTCAAGGGAAAATATTTCTGGACATATGAGAACTAGAAGGAAATGAAAGGGGGATGCAAGCAGGCAGAATGTGCTTAAGAACTTGTTGAGTTGCAAACTCTGAGTCTGAATTTCATAGGGAAAGAAAAAGAACTAGTCAAAATAACTTGAGAATGGGGATTGCTGCAGCCCAAACAGAAAGATAGGAAGAGGATTTCTGGCTAGTCTTTTGAATACAATGGCAGGAAGACTACACGAAAGCAGAAATAAGCAAAATACAACAGAGAGGTTTTGCTCTTGAAATGGATAGGAAGAAAGAAGTTGGTGATATCGTAAAAGAAAAATATGAAAGAATTTACCAAAGCCCAGACGTAGGAAACAAATAGAACTGAGTATAATACATACTTGGCTGAGACTAGAGGAACTATAGGTACCCTTATGACTGTTCTCTTTCAACAAGACAACAGCAACACATGTAGTATTCATTAACTTAAAGGAATTAAAGAAATTTCATTAACTTCATTGAATTCAAGAAATATGTTGAGAATGTGATCAACAATACCAGAACGGCAGAGATGACCACTGAACAATATTACACAAACGACTTTCTGGGTTTTATAGACACACCTTTTTTCTCCTTCAACGGACACTAAACAGGTTTATATGGTTTGTAATAAACTCGGGAAACGTATATGCTTTTGAGTCCTTACTGAAGGTCCTCAGAGTTATAAAGAAGCAGAATTACTATAGTGCAGTTTCAAATCTAAGATTTATGGCCTACTCTTCTTATCCAAGAGGAAAAATGTACTTCTCCACATACATCACCTCACTTTCAAAAAATGTTTCCTTGACCCTTCCTCCTTTCTTTCACTTTTCAACTTCTTCTAAAAGTAGACAATACTTACTAACCAACAAAGCTAATCTGTTCGAATTACAGTCTTGGAGACATTTTTGTTCCTCCTCTCCTCTTCTTCACTGGTGCCAGGTTCTGCCCATTCGAGTCCTTCAATGATAACCTGCCACCTACCTCATCAAGATCAGACTGCTTAGCATGACACTGAAGTCTCTGAAATGGCTACCTTACTGCTTCAGCCTGATAGTCAATGACTCTTTCACCATCCTAACATTCCGCCACTGTGCCTTCTCATATTGTCTGCTCTCTGGACAGCATACCCCTTTTCCATGTCAGTAAAACTCCTATTCTCGTGCTTCACCCTGTTGGCCTCCTCTTATCTATCCATTCAAAGGTTCTTTCTCTCTCATCTAAACCACAGTCCATTATCTTTTCCTGTAGCACTTCTCATATTCATCTTGGTTTTATAAAGTATTTGTGTATGTTTTTTTCTTCCCTTCTAGATTTTAAACACATTCAAGCAAGAACTATCTCACGATCATTTTGATATCACCAACAGCCCCAGAGTATGGTTCCTTTGCAAATAATATACACTTAAGTATTTATGAAATGAACAAATATACGATTTGATCAGAGATATGAAAGCTTCAATAACCTAGAAGCACTAAAAAATAAAGTCGATCAAAAGCAGGTCATTAAAACACACTATGCTGTCAAATATAAGCTAATGGAAACTATCTTCCTGCTTTTCTTTTATCAGTAACCAAATAAAAATTACGAATAATGCTTATAGATTATTTAATCCTACCGTTTAAAATATTTACTTAGACAAGATGTAGTCTCAAAGCAGTTATAAATCAATTACCTTTGCTTGCACTTTCTACATGTTCCAGTTCTTCAGGAAATTTCAGGATATCCCGGTATTTTTCCTCACAAATTTCAGCAATAAAATGCAATAGGGTTGTCTTTTGATCTGCTGATTTAGTATCTCGGATCTGGAATGGAATAACGACAATATTTTTAGTATTTTTAAATAATATATATAGAGAGACTTTTTCTTTTTTAAAAGTTGTTATTACTTATTTATTTATTTTTGGCTGAGTTGGGTCTCTTTGTTGCTGCGCGCGGGCTTTCTCTAGTTCTGGCGAGCAGGGGTTACTCTTCCCTGCAGTGTGTGGGCCCCTCATTACAGTGGCCTCTCCCGTTGGGGAGCACGGGCTCTGGGTGCACGGGCCTCAGCAGCCGTGGACCATGGGCTCCAGAGCGCAGGCTCAGTAGTTGTGGCGCACAGGCCCAGTTGCTCCATGGGCATGTGGGATCCTCCCGGACCAGGGGTCGAACCCGTGTCCCCTGCATTGGCAGGCAGATTCCTAACCACTGGTGCCACCAGGGAAGCCCGAGAGACTTTTTCTTAAACAAGAGAAATAAATGAATAAATGAACTCAATTCATTGTAACTAATTAAAATTTTTTTTTAATATCTGGGGTAGTTCCTACTGGGGTCTAGTGACAATGCTCTGGATTTTAAAATGAACTCCGCATTTTAAAAGACAGAAAGATGACCGAAAAAAGTAAAAAATTAAATATTAATCCATATTTCTTAAAATGTCTAGATTATTATGGCAAAATGAATTATTCTTTTCATGAGAAAAGAACATTCACTTAAGTATTGATAATAATAGTCCAAGTGAATGTGTGTTTATGTTATCAGCATTCTGTTCTTTGCTTTATCACAGAAATATATTCTTGAAAGCTGGATTCGTCTGTGAGGTTATATTTATTTCTGGCCATTGTTGATGCAAATTAATGTAAAAGAGCAAGCACATTTTACCCTCGTTTACTTGCATGGGCCATCAAAAAAGAATAACTGAAGGCTTTTTATGCTGATTTATAAACAGAATCTGATGACACAATCATGATAATATGTCAAATTTTATTTGTCTGCCTACACATTGTATCTTCTTTTCAGAGACACTGGAAAAGGGATGCTGCGGTTAGAATGATAAAAGTCTTTAAAGTATAGGACTAAAAAAATCTATGATGAGAATCTAAGTGTTTAATATAACTCTCATACTAGACTAAGCTGCAAATGAAATCAAGGATTTACTTCAAAACAAAGGATAAATATGGTATAAAGTATCAACTTTTCTCATTCTATTGGATGTTTTAATTCTATAATCTTTAGATGACAGGTTTGTCCACTGATGTTCATACTGATTTGGGGTTTTCAGCTTTAAGGATTACTGTTTAGAATAAATGAATATTCTTTGCAAATAGGTTTATGAAAAGGCTGTGGAGGATATTTAGGTAATTACAGAGTCATTTAATCCTTATTGTTTTAGTGTCTAAGGAAAAAAAATCATATTTAATCAATCAGTCCCATACTTTTTGTGCTGCAGCTTTCTAATAACTGTTACATTCCAATGATATGAACAACTTAAAAGAAATGTTAGTCTTCAGGCTCAAAACAAACAGCCACAGGAAGCATGATGCTGATAAATGAAGTGGCCACAATGATTTCTTTTAGAATTTCTGGGATTACTATTTATCCCATGTAGGTAAAATATTTAAAATTTTGCATTATTTTGCTGATCCACCAAACACTTTTAAGTACTACAAGGTTGAAATGACACAATTCAAGAACAAGCTATAAGAACAAAAAGCAACAAAAACCTCAAGGGCAACTTGTCTTAAGTAAGGCTTGCAGCTGTAGAAGAATCAATGGGAGGTTCACTTTCCTAAAGAGAGGTCTTTACCCGAGATTGCAGTGTTATATGTTCACAAAGTGCATCCCCTTCAGAGTATGCTGAATATTCCAAGTAATAAGGAAATAAACATTTTCTTTTTTTCTTACAAATTAATTGAATTGCTAAATCCTAAAATCCTAAAAACATTAGGAGCTTAGGGAAACTGAAGGCATATCTTCCTAAAGGAAAGGCAATTGATCTATATTTTCTGAATTCTACGGAAACAAATTATTTACACGTACACATACACACACACACACACACACCAACAACAAAAACCCACCCAATTTTTTAGGACACTAAATTGTACAAGTGTATCATAATTTTTTTTTAAATGTACATGGCGAATACAAGAAAGGAAAACACAAAAATAGAAAAATGGCACTGTGCTCATATGGCAATCTTCTGGGTGATTTAAAAATTTTCTTTTTGACATGCATGCTTATAAGTGCTTAATTTTCAGAAACTGTATTTGATAAATATTTATCCAGAAGGAGGGCCATAAATTTAATTCCTGTTAAAAAATTTAGTAGAGTCAATGGTTACATTTTTAAAAGATAAACAATGCATAACATTTATATCATTAACTATTAAATATCTTTTTTTTTTTTTTTACTATTAAATATCTTTGTCAAAATCAGAAAGAGTGGTAGACAGAGTATGCATGTACTTTTTTAGAATTGTAACATTCCCTTCAAAGCAGGGACAAAGATCGGCAAGTGTCTATCCTGTCAAGTTGAGAAATATCTTGGTATGGTAGACAAACTGCTAAATTTGTATTGCAATATTTATTTTTTACATAAACTTACACCAGGAGTCCATCTTAAGGTTTCAAACTGTCAGGGAATATGTGGTCTTTTAAATTTTTCTTTATGTGCATGACACTTAGACCAATCATTTAAAAATGAATATATGTATATTATATATATTTAATATATATATAAAGGGAATTCCCTGGCAGCCCAGTGGTTAGGACTTGGCACTTTCACTGCTGTGGGCCCGGGTTTGATCCCTGGTCGGGGAACTAAGGTTCTGCAAGCTGTGTGGCGTGGTCAAAAACAAATGAATATATAATATTAAAATATAAAGGCAAAGCATTTTTACTTATTAAAGTTTATTTACTTTGTATTATCATGTCTTCAGTCTCTTTTACCACATCTACACGATCCACACATTAGCCATCATCTCTCTCAGGACCTATTGTGTGGTTCGATGTCAAGTACAGAAGGCAATTAAGAACATTCACCTTCATCACTCCTAATGGCTAATGGCATTTATGCAATAATTTTCCCTTCCAAGTGTACTAGCTGGATATAGACATCTCTTGGGTTAGTACAAAGGTAATCTAATCTGAGTATGTTCAAAATCACTTCCAAAGTGTTTGGGTTAGTTTATTAAGAAATAAAATTGTCTTCCCTTTGATATCGGGTTAACTCAAAATTATGTTATTTTTACATTAACATCAAATATTCCAATAATACTTGTCCAGATTGCCAGAGTCTCACTGGTAGCTATTCCGTAAGCATTTCAAGGTTCACTCCAGCCAGGGGCCAAGTGCTGTTTTGCATCCTAGACTGTGCTTTCCCTCTCACCAGCAACAGTTAGGCAGGGGTATGAGATAGATATAGGACTTCTCTTTATAACATGAAAAGGATGAACGAAATGGTCACCCTATAATCTTCTGTCTTGTATATACTTTCAAACAATAAAAACACAAACAGTAGTTCCAGAAATTGGAATTATTTGAAAAAACTAACATTTTATAATATCTTAACAAGGTGAGCTATCAACGAATGATAACAAAAAAAGAGTAATTCACTATATTCACTGATAAAGTGCCATCAGTTAATAAACCATATAGCGATTTTAATTATAATCCTCTGACCAATAAATGTTACACATAAAGATTAATAACTGAATTTATACTAACTGTATCTACCTAATCTTTAATAACTTTCTGAAATGGTACATGAATACAAAATACCTTTAACAAATTAACATCTATTTCTCTAGCAATTTCTGATCATTTCTTTTTTTCTAATAAACAGGAGTGCTATATTATGAAAGATAATATTTATATGCGATGTGTTCAGATACATTTCCAAAACTTCAGTTAGGCAGATAGCAAAATATCTGAATAACTAATTGCCTTGTAAAAGATTTTTTAATTTTGAATACTCTCATTCAAGCCTGAAAACCTGCAGTCTCTGCCCTGTTTTTGAAATCAGGCGGTTTGAACACACAGAAGCTAGCACACAGCCAGAGAGCCTGAGCAAACAACATTTTTATCATCTACGTCAGTCACACGATCTTTCTGCGAAGGACCCCTTCTATAGGTAATTTTCCCTTCTACTGAGATCTTAAGCCTATTTCTTCTTGCTCTGTCGTCAGTGGAAACTGAAAATAACTGGTTGCTATCCTCTGTATAACCACCTCTCAGAGAGTGAAAGCTCCCTTCTTAGGTGTTATCTTAAACCAAACAATTTCAGTTCATTTAACCTCACCACACAGATGTTAGTTTTCAAATGTTTAATTTTGTTAGGATGATTAGAACCCATTCAAAGTTTCCATTGCAAAGTCTCCCTTTAGCTACTAGAAAAGCACACAGACTTCTTGGTTTTACATTTAAGGCCCTTTTAGAGCTGGCCCTTGCCTACCTTTCTAATGTGTCCCCTGCTGCTTCCTGGTGCCTACCCTTCACTTCAGTCTGATTACAACTGCTTGAACATACCATGCAAGTGGTATGTGCTTTTGTACATCTTGCTCTCTCTCTCTAGACCCTCCTCTTTTTTTCTATCTGCCAAGTGAATACCTACTCAAATTTCAAGACTACTCAACTTACCCCCTCCTTTCTGAAGACTCCTCTAAGGAGTAATTGATGCCTTCCTTTGCCATATTCCTTCACTATAAACATTTCAACACAGTAGTTTCTTCCAGTCAGTATGAGCTCTTTCAAGGGAAGAGACCCTGTTTTACTAGTTTTTATTATCCATGGTACCTAGGAGCATGCTAGGACATACTAGGGAGGCAATCAATGTTTTCTGAATGAAGATTTCTCTCCACTTGTGTGGGCTATAGAGCAATACTTCTAAATTCAACTCTACTCTTGTTAAGTGTGTGTGTGTACATACATATACATATACATACATATATATATACAGAGAGACTGACCCCAAAGCCCAGACTCTTCCAGGACACCATATTTATTGAGAGTTATGTGAGAGTGAATGCCAGAAAAAAGTTACAACGTGCCCCTTGGGAAATGGAGCACTATACGTTTATAAGGGGAGACAGGAGCAAAGCCATTATGAATGTAGAAGTACATTTGATGATCCATTGTGGGCTGGACACTAGGGATCAGAGATAAACAATGCATGGTACTTTCAAAGCCTCAGGGAACCCAGAATTTAGGAGACAACACAAAATTATACAGAAAGGAGATGACGTAGGAGAGTAATTTGGTGGTAAATGTCAAGGACTGATAGAGTTAAAATGATAACTATGGTACATGTAAACAAAGGCAGAGAAAGGACAAATTCAAGACACATTGTGAAGACAAACAGGATTAAGTCACTGAAAAGAAATACTTGGGATGAGGGAAAGGGAAAAATCAAAGACTCTAAAAGTTTTTAGTTCTGGTGATTAAAAGAATGGTTGTATTGTGTCAATGATAAGGAAAGCGATAACTCTAGAGTAAGCTGGCTTTGGGAAGGAGGTGGCAGTTCATTTTTTAAACATAAGTGGTAGGTAGCTATGTGGAGCTAATCTATGAGAAGGTGGTCATGGCCATTCCATCCTCTCTGCTTCATTTTATCCTATATGATTTCACCTAATAACGCTTCTTAAACATCCATATGATCATGTCACTCTCTTCCTTCAAAAAATCCAATGGTTCTCTACAACTCATATAATAAAGTTCACATTTCTAATCAGAACAGTTATTGAGCACAGACTTTGGATTCAGACAGAACTGGGTTTGAGCCTTGACTCTACCATTCACTAGTTGTGTGACCTTGGGCGAGTGATCTAAACAATCTATGTCTCAGCTTTCTCATCCATAAAATGGGCATTAGATAACACTTGTAGAATTGAATAAGATAATATATTATCATGACCATGATCATCATCCAGATTAGAAGTGATGAGAGGCTACTTTAGCTTCCCATCTTCACACAGAGTAAGTCATTACCATAACCGAAAAGTCCCTCTGTGGTCTGGTCCCCCATTACCACTGAGATCTTATCTCTAGCTATTATCCCTCAGCAGCCCCCTTCAACCATGCTGGCCTTTATTCTGCTGCTCCTTGAATTCACCAGGCATGTGTCTTACTCAGAGTCTGTGTGTGTGCTTTTTCTCCACCTGGAAGGTTTCACTTTTACTCACTTGCACGCCTAGTTCCTTCCCATCTTTCAAGATCTATACTCAAAAGTCACTTTCTCATTATGGTTTTTCCTAGCTACTCTATCTAAAATTGCAGTCCACTCTCAAAACACCTCTTACCTCTTTCCCTCTTTCATTTTTCTCCATGGCAATTATCACAAATACACTATGTACGCTATTTATTTATTTATTGTCTGTCTCTGTCTGCTACAATGTCAGCTACACAAGTACAGGGCATTTTTTTCTTTTGTCTGCTTTGTTCACTTTCATACACTCAGCAACTAGAACAATGGCTGGCACATAACAGGCACGTAATACATATTTACTGAATGTACGGATGGATGAAGGTTTTCCACCCATTTTCTTATGGTCTTCCTGACCTTAAATGCCTTCTTCCTTCATCAGGTGGTAGTAGCCTGTACCTCCTTTAAGGCAGAGGAGAACGAATATTTTTAACCCATCTATCATGTGCTTATGAGCCAGACACTTTGTTAAGTGTTTTATATGGGTCACCTTTAAAAAAAAATCCTCAAAAGAATTCAGTTACTTAGTTATTAACAAGCCCATTTTATAGGTAAGGAACCAGGTTTAGAGTGCTTAAGTAACCTGACCTAGGTAAACAGATAATAAGAGCTGGTGCCAGAACACAACATGGTTAACTTATGTACACTGGGTGTCTAATGCATAGTGGACTGAATTAAGTGTCATGGATGATGAAGGTGATGGGAGTTGGGGCGGCCAGGTCATTCAGGGAAAGTGGTGCTAATGATCCTCTCTTAACTTTCCTGAACAGAGTTAATAAATTCTGTTTTTGTTTTCCCATAGTGCCTTATATATATACTCTAGTTACAGGGTTTATTCCACAATATATAATTTTCTTTATGCAAGGAGTCTCACCTACCAAATTGTGAACTCCTTAAGAAAGAGGAATACATCAATTTTGTTCAGTAAATGCTTGTTGAATGAATTAATGCTACAGAGAGGCCAAAGATAATGAGGACTGCCTTGATGACTAGAGAAATCTTCGGTGACCTTCAAGCACAGTTTCAATACAGTGCCAGGGGTGCAGACTTAAAAACAATGGTCAGTCAGAAAGAGGAGGTAACATGTAAGGTAATTTATTCAAAATATTGATTATGGATAACAAATAACTAGATAATAAAGGGGGCAGCAGAGCTGGCAGCTGGAAAATGGTGAGGCTAGTAAGGAAGGTTATTATAATTATTTGTACCGAATATGTTCAGCATAATTAGGCCTGTGGGGATCAGGCAATGGAAGAAATAAGAATTAAAAATCATGAGAAAGGAAAATGGATGGACATTGACTATTTCACTGGTTCTCAAACCGTGGTCCCTGAACCAGCAGTATCAGCATCACCTGTGAACTTGACAGAAATGCAAATTTGGGGGCCACACACCAAATTGACCAAATTAGAAACTCTGAGGGCGGAGTCCATCAATATGTGATTTAATATACTGGCCAAAAAATTCTGATAGCACCTCCAGGTGATTCTGAGGCATGCTAAAGTTTGAGAACCACTAGACTTCTTTGAAGGAAATTTCCAGGCAAGAAGATGCTTGGCAATTGTCCACAGCTTGCTTGGGTCCTCTCATAATTATTTTCACATATAAAAAGTTGAAGTGCCGATATGGTTTCAAAGCTTAGTGTCAATTCAAAACTAGAGAGGAACAGACTAGCAATCTGTGGCATCTGAAGGACAGAATCACTCTGAATGTTCTTAATTCACATTAAAAATGAGACTGATTTGTATCATAATTTACCATCTACTTATCTAAGAGTAGATGACCCAAACAGTATGTCCCATGCTGTGAAGATTCTAAATACATTGTTCATAAGTCTTTTATTTCTTTATTTTTTTTGTGGTACGCGGGCCTCTCACTGTTGTGGCCTCTCCCGTTGCAGAGCACAGGCTCCAGACGCACAGGCTCAGCGGCCATGGCTCACGGGCCCAGCCGCTCCGCGGCATGTGGGATCTTCCCGGACTTGGGCACGAACCCATGTCCCCTGCATCGGCAGGCGGATTCTCAACCACTGCACCACCAGGGAAGCCCCATAAGTCTTTTAAACTGTCCCTCATCCTTCACCTAAAACTGTATTGAAAATACACTCACATGATGTTGCAGTGTGTCTTGTCTACTCTGTATTATCAGAGTGATGGACTAGATAACCCAGGAGATTGTTTACGCCTTCCAACTCTAACTCAAGCTGCAAACTCACTTCTTACTGGCAAATCTGAATTAGTGTTTAAATATTTACTCAAGAATTTTTGAATCAGAATAATAAATGTCAGTTGCAGACATCAGGTTTCAATGCTTTCCCTAAAAAGTCTTGCCTTGCAAATGTATTTCACCAGTCCTAATTTCCGGGCTAATGTGTACTGGCTCTAAGTAGACAAACACCGTGACCCATATGTGAAACAGAGTTTCTTCGTATGAACCTACAGAGATCAGACAACAGCGGGTGAATGTAAAGAGAAAGAGGGCAAAAGGGGGGAAGCATCATCCCTGTCTATGACACAGGCACATTCTGATGCTGCATCTCCAATGTCGGCAACAGCATTTGCGGTGGAAGGCCAAGAGTGAGAATGTGTTCCTGCGTTACCACACATTATGTAGGAACAAAGTTGTGGATCCTATGCCCTCAGCTAAAGAAATCTTACACCCAACTTGCAGAGTGGCCCAGAGAATTCTCAGAATGACTAAACAAGCAAATATTCAGCCAGCTGCCAGAGAATATTCTCTTCCAGAAGAAGCAAGAATGTGCAGGATAAACACCAGGTTTTCTTGCATGAATTGCTGTAGAATGAATATTTATCAGAGATGAAACTGATTTTCATGTAAAGATTGTAAGAAATGCCGTGGTAAGGCAGAATGGACATTACTTAAGGAAAATTTTCAGGACATGTTTAAGCAGGTCTAAGAGTATTAAAACTTCAATGTGATATAATCTAAAATATACAACAAAGTAGTGAATATAACAAAAAAGAAGTGGACTCAGATTTAGAGAATAAACTAGTGGTTATCAGTGGGGAAAGGGAAGGGGGAGGAGGGGCAAGATAGGAGTAGGGGATTAAGAGGTACAAATTGTTATGTATCAAATAAGCTACAAGGATATATTGTATAACACGGGGAATATAGCCAATATTTTATAATAAGTATAATGGAGTATAACCATCAAAATTTTTTTTAAATTGTGACTCACTATATTGTATACCTGTAACTTACATAATATTATACAGCAACTATACTTCAATAAAAATAGAAAAAACTTCAATGTGAGTAAAAGTCCATGTCTTTAGACTGTATCAGAAGGAAGGCCTTTCTAGACACATCCCCTCCTTTTTCCCCTTGTGTTTATACAAATGGCCACATGAAATTCAGCAAACTTATCAACAGGTCCTTTACTCAGGAAAACCCAGAATTGCCTAATCCCTCTGTGTCAAGAAAAGGGTTTTGACAGATAGCAATGCCACATGATCCACATTTACATCGAATTGTCCTTAGAAGGAAAGGAGATAGTGAAATGCAGTGAAGGAATCTGGTTGAATCATTGGAATAAACCCACCTAGATTATCAATACGATCAGATCATTCAACTTCAGTTCTTTTAGCAAAAATTTTCCCTAATCATGGATCCTTTTTTCCCTATTATATTTGTATATTCAAGGAACAGTTAATATTTAAGCAATCAGGAATGCTCCAGTGCATATACCAAAACAACTACTACTGCATGCCAGTCTTGGTACAGCATATGAATTCTAATGTTTGTCTCCTTTATTTAAACAAAATTAAGTTCTGTACTCTCTGCCAAGGGTTGTTTACAAATTATTGCTTTCTTCAACACCACCACACGCTGTAATAACATTGAGAATGATAATGTATTTTTAAGGATTGCAATTACCATAAGGACATTAGCTTTGTAGCGGAGACCAGATAGGTGTCATACATGCTTTCCTGCTTTTATTTCTAACTCTCACCCAAAATGCTTTTCTGGGTACTATATGACCAGGTCTGATGCTAATTCAGCCAAATGTAATCTACAGTAGAAAGATGTCTTAATTCTTTATGTAGGCCTGACTGTCCCTTTTTTATGCTCTTGATTTGGGTATTAAGTGGTATTTCTTACAAAAAGGGAACAGATGATATCAACTGTGTAAAAATCAAGCAATATAAGACTTTTACACTTGTTAGCTGAATTTATGGCAGCAATCTTTGAAAAGAGAGCTTAAACTTGAAACCATGACAACATTAAAATGGCATAAGGATTCATCTCAATTGCCACCTCCAGGCCCAGCAGGACAGTGGTGATGTGAGTTTCCCAGAGAAGACTAATTTTGCTTTCCTGTTCTTCCTGCTCCACCTCTCACCATTTCCCCTTCTAGCCCTACTTATGCATTCAAGGAGAATACCCTGCATATGCATTAGCCTGAAGTAGCCAGCACCAGTGGCAAATCAACAACCATTTTGTCCTTATTTGAGGAAAGGCCAGAGAGAATTAATGAATAATGTCTATACTTTAAAAAGAAAAACTGGTCTGGCACTTTCAACTGCTCTTAGTTAATCAACCTGCCTATAGGAAGCTTACCAAATAGAAGTTCTTCTGAGAATGGTTTTAACAAAATCAAGTTATTCTAAATTGGTATAGAAATAGTTTACAAGCATGAACATCCCTAAGGTCTTCAGTGGTTTCTCTCAGAAATGGTTTAAGCATTTAACTAAAACTTGCGACTTTTATTGTCATGAGGATTTTACTTAACGAAACTGTTTTATATGCATGAGGTTTGAGAGTGGGTGGAAGAGTTTTGGGTTTTTTTTTCTGTACATAGCTTTAAAGATTATCACCACCACCAAATGGGTGTATAGAATTGATCTTGCTATCTATATACAGTGTAAATAAATGACATTTGGAGGTGCAATACTAGTGGTTTTAGTTATTTAAGAACAACCTTTAAGGCCCAAGATATGTAATATTGCTAAAGTATAATTAGAATCTGAGGAGCAGCTATTTAGGGGTGAGTTACATAATTAGCTATGTCCATTCGTTTTCATGACTGTATATTATTCCACCACATGAAAATAATTAATTTTAGTTACAGTCCCGTGTTGACCATTTCCATTATCTAGTTTCCTTTTTTTTGGGGGTGGGGTGGGGGAGTCATTATTACTGATATTCTTATAGATAATGGTGCCATGAACATTCTTTTATTATAGTAAAATACACATAAAGTAAAATTTACCATTTTAAGCATTTTTAAGTATACAGTAAAGTGGTGTTAAGTACATTCAACACTGTTGTGCAGCCATCACCACTGTCCATCTCCAGAATTTTTTCCCATCTGAAATTCTGTACTCATTAAACAGTAATTCCCCATCCCCCCTTCCCTCTCTACCCACTAGCAACCACTACTCTACTTTCTGTCTCTATTAATTTGTCTATTCTAGGTACCTCAATTAAGTGGAATTATCAATATTTGTCTTAATGTGTCTGGTTTATTGCACTTAGCATAATGTCTTCAAGGTTCATCCATGCTGTAGGATATACCAGAATTTCCTTCTTTTTAAAGGCTGAATAATATCCCTTTGTATGTATATACCACATTTTGCTTATCCATTCGTCTGTCAGTGGACACTTAGGTTGCTCACACCTTTGGCTATTGTGAATATAATGCTGCCATGAATACTGGTATACAAATATGTGTTCAAGTCTCTGCTTTCAATTCTTTTATGTGTACATCCAGAAGTGGAATGCTGCATCATACAGTAATTCCATGTTTAGTTTTTTGAGTAACTACCATACTATTTTCCACAGGGGCTGGACCATTTAACATCCACACAAGCCAATCCACAAGGGTTCCAATTTCTCCATTTCCTCTCTAACACTTTTGTTTTCTGTTTTTTTTAGATAGTAGCCATCCTAATGGATATGACGTGGTATCTCATTGTGGTTTTTTTCTTTTTCTTTTGCGGTATGCAGGCCTCTCACTGCTGTGGCCTCTCCCGTTGAGGAGCACAGGCTCCGGATGCACAGGCTCAGCGGCCATGGCCCATGGGCCCAGCCGCTCCGCGGTACGTGGGATCCCCCAGAACCGGGACATGAACTCACGTCCCCTGCATCAGCAGGAGGACTCCCAACCACTGCGCCACCAGGGAAGCCCTCTCATTGTGGTTTTGATTCACATTTCCCTAATGATTAGTGATGTTGAGCATATTTTCATGTGCTCATTGTCCATCTTCTTTAGAAAAATGTCTATTAAAATCTTTTGCTCATTTTTGAATTAGGTTGCTTGTGTTTTGTTGTTATTGTTCAGTCGTAGGAGTTCTTTATGTATTTTGGATATTAATCCTTTATCAGATATATGATTTACAAATACTTTCTCCCATTCTGTGGGTTGTCTTTTTACTCTATTGATAGTGATTATTTCTTTACATGTCTACAGAGTGATTATTCTTGTACGTGTCTCCAGAGTCCTTATGTAAGCCCTTATCTAGAGAATATACTAGGAGTTGCATTTCTGGTTATTGTATCTTCAGCATTTGTAAATCTTCCCAAATTGTGTTCCAAAATAGAGGTACCAAGTTACATTCTCACCAATAGTTGCCCTTGACACATATTCTTAGTCATACTTGATATTATCAGAATTTTAAAAATTTTGCCCATCTCACAGGTATGAAATGATATCTCATTGTGGTTTAATTGTAGGTGTGAATACAAAATGGTACAGGCATTTACAATGTTGTATTAGTTTCAGGTGTACAGAAGAGTGATTCAGTTATACATATATGTTTATATATTCTTTTTCAGGTTCTTTTCCCATATATATTATTACAGAGTATTGAGTATAGTTCGCTGTGCTATACAGCACCAGCCCTAAACTTTTTGGCACCAGGGACCGGTTTCGTGGAAGACAACTTTTCCACGGAGTGGAGGCTGGAAAACAGTATCTTTTAAAATTAAACCTTACTTTCCATAAGACACAGCACTCCCAGTCCTAGGTATTTACCCAAGATAAAATATATTTATGTCTTGTACATGAATACTAAGAGCAACATTATTTGTAATAGACACAAAGTAGAAACAACCCAAATGTCCATCAACTGATGAATAAAATAGTGGTATGTGCATACAGTGGAATATTATTCAGTAATAAAAATGAACTACTGATATATGCCACAATATTATGCTGAGTGAAAGCCACACCAAAGTAACACAAAAGACTACATTATTGGATGATCTCATTCACATGAAATTCTAGAAAAAGGTAAAACTATAGTGACCAAAAGCAAATAAGAGGTTGCCTGGAGCTGGGAGTGGGGATTGACTGCAAAGGGGCATGAAGAAACTACAGGTTGATAGAACTGTTTCGTGCCTTGATTGCAGTATATACAAATAACAAATTTCATCAGACTATATACTTAAAAATGAGTCAATATGATTGTATGTCAATTATATTTTAGTTAAGTTACTTTAAAAAATTACAGGTTAAGTTCAAATCTCTCTGGATTGTGAACATATTTTACTTCTGAAATAATTAACACAACAAACAAAGTCCTATGGAGATGCTTTCAGAAATTTTCAAGTACCCAGGCCTTTCTCTATATTTCTCGTATATTTCATGAAAGCTGAAACTTGTAAACATAAAACGATTTGAATGAACCAGGCTGTGGCTGATGAAAAATCCTTGGAATCGTACATCAGCATCTCTCCCCAAATATTTGAATAGCTTACAATGCTTTTCAACTTCCTTCAGCACAAGTTTCCAAAGTAAAATATTCTGTTTTGATATAAGTATCTAATAAGGAGTTTGGGATTAACATATACACACCACTATATATAAAATAGACAACTGACAAGGACCTACTATATAGCAGGGGTCCGCCACCCTCGGGCCACAAACTGGTACCGATCTTTGGCCTGTTAGGAACCGGGCCACACAGCAGGAGATGAGCAGTGGGCCGGCCAGCAAGCAAAGCTTCATCTGCCACTCCTCAGGGCTCCCTGTCGCTTGCATTACTTCCTGAACCATCCCTGTCACCCCGCCTCCGCTCCGTGGAAAAGTTGTCTTCCACGAAACCGGTCCCTGGTGCCAAAAAGTTTAGGGCTGGTGCTGTATAGCACAGCAAACTATACTCAATACTCTGTAATAATATATATGGGAAAAGAATCTGAAAAAGAATATATAAACATATATGTATAACTGAATCACTCTTCTGTACACCTGAAACTAATACAACATTGTAAATCAACTATATTTCAATAAAAATTGGAAAAAATAAGTATCTAGTTATTTGCTTGTATTTTAAGATTCAGTTCCTTTTTCTAAATAGTCAACTTCTGAATAGTTTATATTTCCTCATACTAAGTTGCTTGGATTCCAAAGAGTGATTCCTCACACAGAGCATTAAACAGTGACTTTCTTCATTCTTATTTATCTGAAAAATCTCAGGACATTCTCTTGTTAAAAGAAATATTACTTGATTATTTTTTTTGTCCAATTAGCGAATAAGGAAGGGTACAGACACATAACAGTCATACAGTGGTACCATTATATTAATGTTTTTGAACAGGTACTGATTAATTTTGTCCAAAATTTCAAAAATAATAAGACCTAATTATAGAAAGCAGGTAGAAACTTACGAAAAGCAGTCTTAAAGATACTCTTACTGTACCATAAAAGGCAAGAGAGTATTCTGAGAATGCAGATTTAAAAAAAAATAAAAGATGAAAAAAAATGAATGGCAAGTCTGTGTGCTCGTCCCCATGACAGAAGTCAGGAAAAGCAAAATCTAAGCTTTGGCTTGTGGGAGAGAAGTAAAGCACATGTTGTAAATAAGGCTGGTATTGTGCTTTTTCTTTCTAAAGAAGAGGGGCAGCTTTATAGTATGGGCTATCATATAAATAACAGAGTACTTTGTTATTTTGTAGTTAGTTAACCAGTACTTATAGCAACATAGATTATTTTTCATGTGTGCTATTATATAAAAGCCATCTCCCCCCTGCTCTCCACCTCATTTCTCCCTATTTTCCTCCGTGTCTCTTGTTTTGGTATTACAATGTTCTGTATTTGGCAACTAGCTCATCAGGCCCTCAAGGACTAGAGACATATGTTTTATTTCTCTTTATCCCTGCAAAGCATCTAGCACAGGGCTTCACAGAAAATTATCAATAAATGTGGCCAACTTGCTGCCCCAATACTAGCTAAAATGTATTTATATGTATATAAATACTTCTTAGATTCTCTAAAATTATCATAGGGATAATTGGATGTTCAGAGTTTTATTTGAATATTAACTGCTTATAAACCCCCTTCCATGGTTATCAGCCCTCCTTCTTAAAGTTCTGCCATGCCTTCATTAGTATGGTTTCATTGGACAGGAAAATCAGTTTGTAAGATAATCACTCACATTCAGTCACAGTAGCCACATTTTTTTGAACAACAGTCTCATACAGGGTCGAAATTCCCTTTGAACAAAGCTTTTATAGAGTAAAAAGGCATTTGTCTTCAAGCTTCCTAATTATATTCACTAAATGCTGTTCATGTTGTCAACTTTCCCCCACTGTGAGAATTACAAAATCAGTCATAAGATTAAACTCAGAAAATGACTACAGCAATTCACAGAATACTAAGCCAGCTGGGTTCATTTAAATCCTCTATGGAAACAGTCTTTGTGGTGAACCTAGCAAGACCTACAGCTAGTCCCATAAATCATCATTTTTTTGGTCTGCTCCAGTGCTGAAATTATTTATTGCCACTCCTGATATATGGGAGACTCATCAAGAACCAAAAAAAAAGCTTTCTTATAAACTAGAGAATTATTCATCTCTGCCAGCCATACTACCCAACAGAACAGTTAACTATATCCATTATTGTTTAGTCACAATGACTTCAATGAGTATCTTTATGGCACAGTATTAAGTTGACTGTGTTTTTCACATCAACGTAAGAAGATAACATTTTAAAAATGAAAGAAAATACAGATGTATTCATTGTTTTTGTTTCCTTGAAAGGAGTCTGTATTTAATGAGTCATAAACAAAGCCATACATGAGTCCCCTACTGGAAACAAATTATACCCCTCACTATAGTTCTCTATACAAATATATATTGTTGGCTTTTTAAATAATTATTATTGGCAGAAGATAAGGAGCATAATATGGCAACTCATACTTTGCATTTTTAAAAGCTCTTTACAAGTTTGTCAATTAACATGTGAGAAGTATTTAACTCAATCTTATTTCTCTCTGACCATCCAATTCTGAAAACCATTGCTGAAGCTTTCTCACTCCTTCATTCTCTCTCTCTTATTTTGTCTCTCAATCTCTCTCTTCCACTCTCATTCTCTCTCTCTCCACACACACACACACTTTTTGACTGGGTCTGGCTTTTAATTCCTTTTTCTCAGTCCTTCCCCTAACATAAAACTTCCAAAAATTGGAATCTCTTCCATATGAAAAAGATCATGTGTTTGCGTAGGGGAGTGCAGTAACTAGGCATTAACTAGTCCACAAGGCAAGTGTGTAAGTATGTACAATATATATTCATGTTACCCCTCATATCAAGTTATCTAGACTAATGGAAGGCAGATTTAACTGTAACACAGAGAAGTTAAAACCAGGGCTAGCAGCATAGGCATCACAATATTAAGAATTACAGTTAAGAGTCTTGGGTGTGTGTGTGTGTGTGTGTGTGTGTGTGTGTGTGTGTGTGTGTGTGTGTGTGTGTGTGTGTGTGTGTGTGTGTGTTTAGAGGACAGAACATTTTCACATATATAAGCAAAATAGAAAAAAATATTGAGAGGGAAAAAAAAATATTTCCAAAGCAGCCTGTATTGACAAGGAATACTAATGAAGTCTGCATCAGACAAATTACATTTATAAACTACTGTTCTCCAGAGAATTTAATAAACTGAAAATTGGGGGAATATAATGAAGTTTTCACACAACCGATAGTGTTGTAAATGTGATAATATCTAAACAGATGCAATCAAATTCTGAGAAAACAAACAAGTGTTACATTTAAAGTATTAGCTGACTAATTTGCAGCAATGAAGGTAAATTAATGAATATTTCAACTTAGAGAAAAATCTTTAAATAAGCTCATGGAAACTCTGTATCTTTAGAGGGAAGTAGGAAAATAAAGGTGTGAGTCTGTTTCTTTTCATCAGAGCTCAAGATTTCAAAAAAGGTATTCTCATAGACATACTCTTTCATAACTATACCAATTCGAAGTACATCTACAAAATAGGTTAGGGCTTCCCTGGCGGCGCAGTGGTTGAGAGTCCTCCTGCCGATGCAGGGGACACAGGTTCGTGTCCCGGTCTGGGAAGATCCCACATGCCGCAGAGCGGCTAGGCCCATGAGCCATGGCCACTGAGCCTGCGTGTCCGGAGCCCGTGCTCTGCAGCGGGAGAGGCCACAGCGGTGAGAGGCCCGCGTACCGCAAAAAAAAAAAAAAAAAAAAAAAAAAGGTTAATCCCTGTGCCTAATATGATCATATAGTTTTACCCCTGCTGATACAGCAGTCAGTCTTTTCTCCCATCTCAATTCTGTAATGTAGGCTACAGAGAATAAGAAAGATACAATGCATCTCCACATTAACATAAATCTGGAAAATGTGACCATTTGGAATAATTGAGATACCTATCTTAGAAGAAAGCACCTCTAAAGACAGAAACACACACTACCTTCATCAAGTTTTCTTTCTACTTAAGGAGTCAATCTGTATGTGCAGACCATTATAGTATAGGGATATAAAGAGACTAGGTACCTTACATCGTAGAAGTGGAAAAAAAGCTGATTTTCAAACTGAAGGACAATCTTCAAAGCATATGGTAGCGTATTCACGGGATTACAAAATTAGGGAGACGGGCTCATAGGTTCCCAACTCTTAGAGGGCTGTATTTTTAAAAGGAGAACCTCAGAAGTAGCCTGTGTTTTCCTCAGATTTTTAAATGGCATGAAGGACATTGGAGGTAAAGACTCTGGAGTGGATTTCTGAGCTGGTATCCACACATCTTGATTACTGGAGAAATGAGATGATTGAAGCAATCTTTCAGTATTACCATTTGCCCATGTGCACAAGTCCACATGCACTGCTTAATAATATGTGCTTGAGGACATATAATGAATAACATATGGGAATTAAAAGAATTTATGGAGAATTGTTTTTTTAAACAAATAAATTTAGAGTTCTTAAAATTTAAACATTTCTGCATTTACTGACTTAAGTAATATTAATGCTTGCTCTTTGAAAATCACAAATTTGGGTATACTGATTTTTGTGAAGAACTATGGGAAACAAAACCCTTGACACAGTTATAAAAACTGAATCTAAAATGTCACCACTGACATAGTCACACAAGAGTTGAACATTCATCTTGTCAACACTGAATGGTTCTCAATGATGAGAACCCATTAAGCACAATACAATACAACACAAAGGATTTAAATAAAGGTCGATCATCAAATAAGCTGAA
The DNA here is from genome assembly GCF_026419965.1 of Kogia breviceps. NCBI lineage: Eukaryota > Metazoa > Chordata > Mammalia > Artiodactyla > Physeteridae > Kogia > Kogia breviceps. The sequence continues at coordinate 48,148,397 of NC_081330.1, forward strand.
CAAAGAAAACCATTTAACATTAAGAATGATATCCTGTCCTTATGTCATTCTATGGTGCTTAGTTATTTCAGAGGTCAACAATGGTGAATGTTCTTGCTTCAACGTAATATAATGAGGCACAGACAAACCCTTAACTTGAGATGTTTGTGTCTATTGGTCATGAATTATGAAAGAATGATATGGTGTATCACTATTTTATGTGGTGACATTTTAAAATGCAAAGTAACATGAGTGAGCACCTCTGTATTTTGCTGTAGCTTTGGATCTTATATCACTGATTATAACCAGTGAATCATAGAGATCACCAGCTGAAAACTCTGCTGCAAAGAGCCCACAGGAAGGAAGGCTAAAAGGACCCACAGGGAAAAAAAGGAAAGCTTGGCAAGAGGACTTAACATTCCATCCAACCCTGTTCTTTTTTTTTTTTTTTTTTTTGTGGTACGCGGGCCTCTCACTGTTGTGGCCTCTCCCGTTGCGGAGCACAGGCTCAGAGGCCATGGCTTATGGGCCCAGCCGCTCCGCAGCATGTGGGATCTTCCCGGAGCAGGGCACGAATCCATGTCCCCTGCATCGGCAGGCGGACTCTCAACCACTGCGCCACCAGGGAAGCCCCCAACCCTGTTCTTGACAGAGAATCTAATCTTCCCTTACACAGAATTGTTCCAGGACAAATTATCTCCCTCAAAGCAATTTTTTTCTCAGCAAATTGTCAATCACATCTCCCCCAAATCCAAATAATGCCATACACTGTCTTACAGGAAAAAGCATATTTGACTGAAGCAAAAGAGATCATCAAATTCTAAAAACTACCTTGAGCCACTGAAATAATTTGAGTCCCAGGAAAAGTGGGATTCTAACTTTGCCTCCAATAATGAGTGATCCTGGGTAAGCCATCTCTCTGGAGAACAGATGTTCATTTGTAGAAAATATGTATTGAGAAGAGCAGCCAACCCTGCCTCCACAAAACTGATATGGTCTGCGAGCCTGTACATACAAAGCAAGCGATTGCTCTATAATTATGCAGATTATTAGGTGCTATTTTATTACAAATATATAGGTTCCCCTACCTGGATACATTAAAATCTATTAGAGGAAGACAAACTTTCTATTAATATTCCTCCAATGACTTCTATTTCAATTTGAATAATAAAAAAGAGAGATTCCTCATTTTACAAGCTACTGGAGCATCAAGAAAATCCACCTGTGATTTTCCCCATTTTCAGTACTCTGTAATGGGCAGAGTTGGTTCTGTAATGCTTCCTTGAAATGAGTCACGTATGACTAAACCTTCTGCTACAATTTAGCGAGAGGCAGTGTGTTGCAAGGTTTTGGACACAGAAAACCTAGATTTAGGCCCAAACTTGGACATTTACTAGCTTTGTGATCTTGAAAAAAAATTGCATAATCTCACTGGGTTTTAGTTTTCTAATTTGCAAAATGGGGTTAATAATAATAAACCTCTCTGAATCACAAGGGATACATCTAAACTATAAAAGCACAGGCAACCAAGTGTATAGACTAGTGACCAGGATTTACTGATCTTTGCTAAGGTGCCTTTCAGTATATTCTACAGTGGTTATTTTCAACAATATCTTTGGTTTTAAATTAATAGTCCCATATTTATTTATTAACCCATATTTGAGGGTGAATTTTTGGTTTATATTGATAGCAAACAATACATTTTTATGTTTTTATAACTAAACCACAGCATAGTGTTACATTTACATATTTAATAGTTTCGCTGGTAAAAATACACTCTTTATATTTGTGAGACACTAAATTCTCTCACGTAAAAAAATGCTAATACTTATGTTGAACACTCACAACAAATCATTTTATTTAATCAAATTGCCTACCTTTCATTCAATAGTAATTTATTGAGGGCTTCCTATACAATAGACACTGGGGATAAAATGTAGAATAAAATAATAACCACCCTCCATGAGTTCTGAGTCTTTAGAGAGAAAGAGAGATAAAATAATTATAGTGCAGTGTGAACAGTCCTATAATAATTATACTCACAGTGTGTAGTGGTAACCAGAGAAGAAGAGCTAAAGGGTAAAAACCAGATGAAGAAGAGTAGCAAAGGACATTATAAAAATGCGAAAGGCAAGCTGTTCCAGTTACATGTTTTTAAAAAAAGGGTGAGAGAGAGAAAGAGAGAAAGCATAATCAGGAGGCCAAGACTCTACCTCTAGTTTCATAACTAAAGTGACCAACTGTCCCAGTTTGCCTAGGACTGTCCCTATTTTAGTAGTGAAAGTCCTGAATCCCAGGAAAGCTCTTAGTCCTGGGCAAACCAAAACAGTTGGTCGCTATATCCAGCTTTATGAACCTGACTGTCACCTAGTAAGAAAGTGGCTATCTACAATTCAGAAAGAGAGCCCTCACCATATACCAACCAGGCTAGCATCTTGATCTTTGAACTTCCAATCTCCAAAACTGTGAGAAAATAATTTTCTGGGTTTGTCTGTTTTTTTTAATTTGATGACTTATGTGGTTTTTTTAAACATCTTTATTGGAGTATAATTGCTTTACAGTGGTGTGTTAGTAAATTTCTGTTGTTTAGGCCACCCAGCCTACAGTATTCTTTTATGGCAGCACGAGCTGACCAACACACCAACCAAAGTATTTCACTTCTCTAATGGTCAGTTTTCTCATCTGCAGGCTGAAGGGGCTAGATTAGATACTTTCTAATGTTAAGGTTCTAAGTTTCGATAGAGATAATCCACATCATTTCAGCTAAAAATGATTAGATACTGTAAAATTTTTAGAATACTTAGATGTAACTTTTTGCTTAGATCTTTTATAGATTTTCTCTTGAATTACAAATTTCTAAATTGTGCTTCCATAGACAGCAGTCATTTTCCTTACAAATCACATTTTCTGGTACATTATATTTTGCACTGAAGCTGAACCGAATTCACTCTCCATCTTACAACTTCTCTAGGGGAGATAGATGCCTTCTTTTGTATACTTGGGGAGATATCTGTAATACTCTGTCACTAATACCATGTGATGACCTCTAGGAAATAAGGCCTTTATGTTACATACACTTTATATAAATGATGAATCTTAGAAAATAGTAGCATAATTACATTACTCTATTAACCCTACTAAATTAAAGTTAGATATCTAAGGGGCTTCCCTGGTGGCGCAGTGGTTGAGAATCCGCCTGCCGATGCAGGGGACACGGGTTCGTGCCCCGGTCTGGGAAGATCCCACATGCCGCGGAGCGGCTGGGCCCGTGAGCCATGGCCGCTGAGCCTGAGCGTCCGGAGCCTGTGCTCCACAACAGGAGAGGCCACAACAGTGAGGCCCACATACCACAAAAAAAAAAAAAAAAAAGTTAGATATCTAAAATTTTCTCCGCAGTAAAACTGTCTTCTTCAGGTTCTTTGTATGCCATATCTCACATCTGTACAAAAACACATCATTATACCATATCATAATTTGTTATGTCTCTCTGTCCAACTAGAATGACTGGAAAGTCACAGTATGGGTAAAGGAGATATTAACTCAAGGCAGAAAAACAAAGGTTTTTGGCCTTCAGAAATTATAAAATGGGCTGTGAGTGATTTTCAAAAAAAAAAAAAAGTTACAGAGGCAAGATACTGAAGCTAGTATACAAATTACTCAAAATCTTCTCACAACCTGCCTACCAATGTTATCTGTTTCCAACATACACCCAGTATTCCAGGCAGTATAGTTTTCCAATTCATCTTCAAACACATCATGGTTGTTCCTAGTCATATACCATCATTAAAAAGAACTACTACCATTTTTTAACATTATAATTCTTCAAAGTACTGTGACAAAGATCATTTTATTTGACCCTGAAAACAATCCTATGAAAATAAACAAGGGTCACTGTATATTTCCTCATGTATAGATGAGGAAACAGGTTTGGAGAGAGTAAGTGACTTGGCTATGAAAATTTAGCTAGTGATGGGCAAAATGGAAGCTAAAATGTAAGTTCTAAGGCCAGTGTTCTCCCATCTTGTAAGGTTATGGCTTCTTCCCTTCGTATAACTTAATTATACCTATCCTTCAAGATCCTTCTGTTTTAATTTATGAGTACCACTCACCGCCACACCCATCACCAAAAATTCCTCCCTCCTGAAGTCCTGCTAATCTGAAAGTAATCTCAATGGCCATTAATTTTTATATTCATTGCTAGAAGTATATTGTGACATTACGTAATATTCTATATATATATTTCCTGGCTACTCAACTGTATCACAAGCTCCTTGAGCTTTCTATGTGTCTTCTGTAATGTTTGTATCCCCTGGTATACTGACCATCTGTTTTGTTTTGCCTTTATTTGTTCAGGCCTGGCTTTTATCCTTTCATCTGCCCCTAACCTTTGGTATCCTCATCCTTGGTAACAGCCTCCTTTAGGGCATGACCAATCATCCATCACAGTAGTCTTGGTAGCACTGTCAATCAAGGTTCTTTGCCCTCCCTTGGACAAGGGGTATTCTGATAATCTAAGCCAGGCCAATTGGTCTCTCCTTCTAATTAGAATTTTAATCAAATACAAGGAAAGGAGGAAGAAAATGGAATATACCCCAGAGGCAACTTCCTGGAAAGACTTTCCATTCATTCCTGCTCTCTGCATTCTCAAAGCTGTCATAGTTGCTGCTCTTTTAAAAGCCAAGTTCTTCAGCCTTTCCTCAGTTTCTGGCTGAGCTCCTCCTTATAAATTCTATTTTTTGCTTAAATCAGGCAGAGTCACTTTCTGTTGCTTGCAAACAAAGATCCTTATCTGATATACCCACAAAGCTTAGTGCCTAGGGAGTGCTAAGTATTTTTAAATGTTTCATTCTTATGTAGATTATATGTTATTACACACTGAAAACATAAACAACAAATGGCCCTGAAGTACAACACTGCTATCGGTTAGAATTTTAATAACCAACAGGCAAGTAGGGGCCAAGCTAACATTGGAAACTCATTTGCATAGAAATGATTTTTATTACAGTTCAGCACCCTGGATTGGTAACTCACAAAGTGATAATACACTGCTGCAAATTAACAAAGTATTTTGTGGTGAGGGTAGTGCTTATAGTAATGGTACCCTTTAGTGATATTTGACATTTAAGTTAACCCGTCTGTTTTCCTTTTCTTCCCAAATATTATAGGAGCCAATTGTGACCATCTGAATTTTTAATATTACTTTACTACAAGAAATATCTGATAAGTTTAACTGCTTATGTTGTGGTTCCTTTTTAACTAGGTAAATATTTTAATATAATCTATAGCTTCATGTGAAAAGCGGTAGATTACAGTTTTAAATTCACTGAGAAAAGAAATTATCATTAGAATATTAATTAGGTAAATGGTACCATTTTAAAAGCATAATCAGTGCCCTGCAAAGAAAGTTCCCTCTGCTATTTTTTTAACAACAACAACAAAAAAACAAACACTGAGAGAAATCAACCAAGTAATCATTTACAATATAACTGGAATTTAACACCAATTCTAGATAATCATACATCAGTAGTTAACTCAGTTTCGAACAGTTTATAAACCTAAGCTAACTATTTCTACGTACTTCAGTAAATTTCTGTCATTTTAGACATTTACATCTACTCAGAATCCTTTGTATTCCAGGAGCATCCTTTTAATCCTAGATATTGTGGGAATATCATACACATATATGATATTTCTTTCTTAATGACAAGTATTTCTCTGAAGATAAAAATCCTACTGAAAAGTGGGAGAGGGCAGAAGATTTTTAAACATTCACTTCTTTCTCTTTTAGAACATCTATTACTACATGCTAGTATTTCCCATAAGATTATTTCTTATTTTATTTGAAGTTGGCAAAAATCTTTGTGCTGAATCCTTTGAGCATACCTCTAGTGATAGATGTCAGACCAGCTCTGTGTGGAAGAACTTTTATTTGACAAGTAGATGACAGGAAGAAGCCTCTCTCCAAAATACAAGATGCAACTGTACAATCCTTCTGTGAGAGTAATATAATCTTTTGGTCCTATGTATAAATGACTTATTCATTCTTTCCTCAAAAATATCAGTTCATATAATTAATTTGAATAGTGTGAAATTAAGACACTTAAAAAAGGTACATATTTGTTCAAATTAGGATAGTTTGTTTAAAATGTCTTTTTTATATGAATTAAATGTGGAACAGGTAACAATACAAATTTCCAATGATATTTTCTTTTAATTTATAATATTTTTGTAATCGCCAACCAAGAACACTTTAAGATTCACTCACTGTGCCTATACTGTATACTCTAAACAAGTAGCATCTTGATAAAAGATGCTTTTACTAGTGTTGAGTATATGTTGTGCAATAAAATGAAAAAGTCTTAAATATTTAGTTTATCCTACAAATCAGGGTGTGAGTTATTCTAATTTATTACAAGCATAGCCTTATTCTTGTTGGTATTATCAAATAATTGCACATATCCCCTAATATCATAAGAAGAAGGACCAAAAATATTTTTTTGACAAAAATCTAGCATGCCAGACCATCTTCCCTATCTTCCTTGCTTTCTTTCCTTACACCCCTCAAAAATAAATCAGGAGTAAACAGATACAATTTCATTATGCATCCTACTATCTACAAATGTGTTTTTTTTTGTTTTTGTTTTCTTTTTTTTTTTTTGTGGTACGTGGGCCTCTCACTGCTGTGGCCTCTCCCATTGCAGAGCACAGGCTCCAGACGCGCAGGCTCAGCGGCCATGGCCCACAGGCCTAGCCACTCCACGGCATGTGGGATCTTCCCGGACCGGGGCATGAACCCGCGTCCCCTGCATTGGCAGGTGGACTCTCAACCACTGCGCCACCAGGGAAGCCCTACAAATGTTATTCTTTATGTCTCTCCGGGTGAGAACTACCAGGAGCAAATCACTTTTGATACATATTAATATGCTAGTCCATGTATATGTAATGCACATCTATTTAATGCATGAATAGAAAAGAAATTTATATCCATTCTTAGATAGGGGATTCTTGTAATAATATACTTCAAGAACTAACCAAAGTTCTGTAATGTTTTCAGATGTGAAAGAAAAAAAAAGTGAAACAATGGTGAGATGGCAAAGATACATCACTTGTTTTCAGACTTATTTTTGTCTCCAGCTTTCTTACAGGCCTTCCCCTCAGAGTCTGTTCAGTTTTCTTGTGTAACAGACAGATCTTTTCCTTTAATAAGGTGGTTTGTGCTAACCTAGCAACGGACGTATACCATCACTTTTGCATTTGTCTGTTTCTTTGTTTACTTTTCACAAGAATGAAAGCATAATCAAAACAATAAAACGATTATCACTTGATTTTTTAAAAACTTTTAGTTAATGCACTAGATACCTAGTATAAGTTTAATAACACAACACTATTCAACAATAAAGAGTATTATTTTCTTGGAGGAGAAAAAGCAAAGCATATTCAGAAGGCAATTTCTGGCTATCACCTCATTGAATTTAGCTCCTCAAATACTTGTTGGACAGACATAAAATAAGTTTGAAGGGACTGAAATACAAGATTGCATCTACTTTATAAAAGCAATTTTTTGGGGACCTGAAAACTCCAGAAAGATTTCATCAGCAAGAGCTGAGTACTATACTACAAAAGAATTTGCAGTCTTTGAGATTTTACTACAGTAAGGTTTTAAAAAATCATTTATCTGTTTTAATTTAGATACAATTCACATGCCATAAAATTCATCCTTTTAAAGGATACTTTTTTGGGCTTACATACTATTCCTATTTAAAGTGACCCCTCTTGTAGATGAGATTATTGCTGTAAATTGGCATTATAAAGTGTTATCTTACCTTACAGAGAAAGTTGATCTTAAAACCCAAAGACTGGGCATTTCTTGAGCCTGAGTTCATGTAGTTTCCAACCAAAAGAACTAACTCTAAAAGTCTGTTAAAGCTTTCACTTTTCTTCAGTTCTTCACAGGCCAGAGTTACTGCTATGATGCTTGGTTTGATGTTGTTTACGTGTTCTTCAAACGTGAGCTTGAAAAGAATGCTATTGAGACGAGGACGCAACATTTTCACTGAGCTCATCTGTAAGATAAGGAATGCTGTATAAGAATATATATATAAAGCCCATTATTTTTCTCTCTAGTGGGGATCATTTTATAGACAATACTGTAAAACTTCTGAATAAAATGAATTCTCTCTGAGTTTTAACAAATATTATTCTACTTTGTTTTAGACATTTCAAAGGAATTTTTTTTCAAAGTTTAAATAAATAGCTGTTCAGTTTTAAAGGAATACATGAAATCATCCTTACTGCATTAAGAAAATATAATTGAAGTTAAACAGTTGCTGTATGTTAACTGCATAATCATTAGTCATCAATAGCATTTAAACTGCCAAAAATCTGTCCCTGAGGCAAACTACGAAAATGTACAAACATGACATTGAGTTGAGTGAATAGTTGCGCCACATATAAAAAATGTACACGATGACAGAAAATGTAAGTGTAACCACATTTCCTAAAAAAAAAATTACATATCACTATGCTGTCTGAAGCCAGAAGACTAGCTCTGATTGAGCATTTAACAATTTTAAACCTATGATTTCTATTAATAAAATATATTAAATATTTATATATGCTCTAAAGAATTTCACCTGCTCTAAAGAATTTCACCTACTTGACAGAATGTTCATGTTAAATAATTAAGTTATGGTAAAATCACATGAACTTTTAAGTACATTATTCAAGAATTCTATATTGGTTTTCTTCAAAACAGTTAAACTTAGGTTTTAATTAATTGTTTCATAGTATCGGTGCACATTCTCTATTCCCTTTGGTATAGCTCCTACGATAATAATTTCTTTTAGTCTTTAATTCCCCAAAACTCCAAGTCATTTCACTAGTTTTTATTCACCAAAGGAATTCTGGGAGAGAGGTGGGGGGAGGGTAGACACATAAGAACATAAGCACACACACAATGAAATTATTAACAATCCTAATTACATTTATTCTTTTTACACATATAGCTTAGTTTTCTTTTTAAATACAAATGCCAGGCACAGTGTAGGCATGAGATATCTGTAGACAACATGAAAAGAATTTGACAGCATAAACAAGAGTCCTTAAGCCACAAAGAACCCTTCAAAAGCAGCAAAATGAGCTGCTGAATAGACCCTATCTGCTCTAACACAAAAGCAAAGCATAATTTATCATTTTAACTCTTTGAAATGAATTTTCACATTAACCATGGGTGTCTGCCTGTCCAAACATTAACCTTTGCCGTCTGTTAATCCCCCATACGCTTTCATGCTTTTTATAGGCAGATTATAAAAGTATGCTGGGAATATCCGCCTGTTACTATATCTACGTAAGTCAGATCACTCATCAATAGCTTTTTTTTAATACGATCAGGGTAGTATTCAAAGCATCCTACTGAGACTTCCCTGGCGGTGCAGTGGATAAGACTCCGCACTCCCAATGCAGGGGCCCAGGTTCAATCCCTGGTTAGGCAACTAGATCCCACACGCGTGTCACAACTAAGAGTTCGCATGCCACAACTAAGGAGCTCTGGAGCCGCAACTAAGGAGTCTGCCTGCTGCAACTAAGACCCGGTGCAACCAAATAAATAAGTAAATTCTTAAAAAAAAAAAAAAGCATCCTACTGTTTCTTCAGTACTCGCATGGTAAGTATAAGACACACCATCTACTCACAAAAGTGTCCAATATACCTCAAAAATCATAACACAATCACTTGAAAACTACAGCTAGCAATAGAACCAGCCCATGATTCTAAATGGGTAAACAGAAATTAAGTGCTGGAGATGTTCACTGAAAGAAGAAAAAACTTTAAAGTCTATGACTACAGTGTTTAATGAAGGCTACACGGTAGAGGGGATACAAATGGACAAATAGATAAAAATTAAACAAGTAGAGAGAGAGAGAGAGAGAAAGCGAGCGAGCAAACACAAACGGGGACCAAAAGGAAGTTGTGAGAAAAGGTTTATAGGCTAGGAATATATGAGGTATATACCTAGGGGCAGAATTTAGATCAAAGTATCTTAAGATTCCATGTAAAGGCCATAAAATTGGAAGCTAACCACACCAAAGTCTACATCTCCATGAATGTGCAAATCGCTATGTGTATATTTGTGTGGGAATCTAAGTTTGTATGTCATTTTCTGCCTTAATTTATGCCTCTACCACTGTCTCCAAATCCTTTCCCACTTAATTTTTCCTTTCTTTTCACTGTTAACTGGCTATCATTAGCACAGAAGCATGTTTCCTATCATTTTCTATGTTTAGGAAGTAGTGGTTTTTCAGTCTCCCTGATGGTTAAAAAAGCCATAGAACTACTTTGACCAGGTGCTAGTCACCAAACACCTGTCCTTTTTCCCATGCTCTGTAGGACTTGTAGGAACCCTGCTCACCAGGGTGGCCTTGGTCTGAGATCCACAAGGAATTTAAACCCTAGGCTTACACAGATTTTCTTTTAGTCTTGCTTCAGTTCTAATACCACTTGTTTTCATTCATATTTGTATCCTTTCTGGGCTTTGTATTTCAATCCTTGGCCTACAAACCCAAAGAGCAGGGATTTGATCTTTTTTTTTTTTTTTTCAATACCAACTCCAATCAAAATAATGTGACCAAAAGTGTACTTTAGTAATTATAATAACAATAATAACGGCGAATGACATTTATTGAGTACTCTGTGCCAGACATTTTTCTACAGATGTGTTATATACATGTATGCAGACTTGATTGTCAAAACAACCCTAGGAAAAGGTTATTAGCCTTAGTCTCATTCTAAAGATGAGGAAAGTGAGACACAGAAATACTAAGGAACTAGCACAGAGTCAAATTATATGTTGAAGATCTGGATATTTGAATTCAGGCATTCTGGCTACAGAATCCAGACTCTCAACCACTACACCACGCCATCTCTTGAGTCATACTGAGAGCAGTATGTATGAGTGGCTGAAGGAGAGATTAGGGGCAGGGATACCATTAGTTAAGTCTTCAAATGGTCTTAGAAACAGGTAATGACCTAGGATGTTGACAGTAGGAAGGGAAAGGAAGCAATAGATACAAGAGGCAGAATTAAGGAAGAAGCAATGGGACTTAGTAAATGACCAGTTATGGGAGGAGAAAGTCAAAGATGGCTCCAAGGTATAAAGTCACTTGTGAGGTAAAATGCTGTTGGCATTAATGAAGGCTGAAGGAGATGCTGACTTGATGCAGTTTACTGTTTGTTTTTTTTTGTTTCAGAGAATGAGGATAGATGAATTTGCTTCCCCTGATCTGCTGCCTACACTTCAGTAAGCTAATCAGGGACTAAGGCAGTGGGGGCTGGTAGGGTACAGCTTAGTAACAAATTCAACCAAAGGACTGAATCTAGAAATTTTTGCATAGTTAGACTGTGTGAAACTAATCCACCTAATTTTTCTGCTTCAGTTTCCTCGTTTGTAAAGTAGGGGAAAGTCCTGTCAAGCAGTTTTGTTTTGATAATTAGGTAGGAGCCAAATAAATGATCCATATATATTCTTTCTTTCTTTTTTAGTCTCTGCCTCTAGAGTTATGGAAAGGTGAGATAAACAATGCGAGATTCACAAGTGAAAAATATTACTTGGATGTTACCAAGACATTTTTATTAGCATTTAAGTGAACCTGGTTCACCATCCTCTCAGACACCAGTGTATTTTATTATTAACAAAGACACTATTAGATCCCCACTATGAAGACTCCAAATCTTGGAATCATATTCAAATCCTGGTAAAGACAATGTAATTTAATTCCATTCCTTGCCGATATTTTAACCTGAAGAATTTCTTAGAATTGGTTCTTATTTTCAATTCTCACCATTCAAGCTTAAAATTTATGTACTTCAAGGTTGAATTACTAAAATAGACTATTTAAATATGTTCCCTGGTCCCTCCAGCCTTCCTCCCTCCAAATCCTCACATGAATAGTAAAATGACACCTCTATAATAGGGAAATAATATTGTTTTCTTGGCATTTTGAGTTTTAGGTATTGTTATGATATCTGATAGCATTTGGAAATTCAGTCCTTGAGTTTAGGAGGAGATAAGTATCAGAGTTGGTAGATTTGGAAGTGACTGGAATAGATGTTGTGAAAGGCAGGTTGTTGATGAGGAGAGTGTATAGAGAGAAGAATCAAAGACTGCACCTTGTGTAGCACCTAGCACGGGTCCTTGCATTTATTAGACATTCAAATATTTGCTGACTGATTTTAAAAGCACTCCTTAGATGACTAGCCATTTTCCGAATCTTCTCCCAGGCAGGACAGACAAGTTGTCTATTGAACAAAATTAACAGCCGATGGTAACGTTTTACTGTCCCCAAGATAATGTCTTCGGCTAAGATGTCAAACCAGAAATGCTAGGGAATTAACTTTGTTGAACTGCTGTTACTGGATATAATCTATCATCAGTCAACCTGATTCGGGGAAAAGGTTGTGCGTCATAAGAGGATCAGAACTGACCTCTGACTTGGCAAAATTTCTTCCTTCATTTACTCACTAGAATAAAGTTTAGTGCAGAGTAGGTGATAAACATCATAGGTGATTTGAAAAAACAAAAATAATCCTCGTAAAACAAATGGATGGATGGATGTATTCATTCATACAAACAGAAACTCCAATATCAGCAAAGTGCTGGATTGGGAAGCAGATGCATAGTGTGAAGAGGCATCACAGTAGGCTGATGTGAGGCAGGAGGAGGGTACCCTACTCCCTATGTAAAGTCATTAGCTACCAAATGTGTCATCCCAACGGTATTGCCCAGGTTCAATCTTAGCCTGAATTCAGAGTCCCGTATAACTATCTTGAAGGGTAGGTTCGAGAGAATTTTCCCCTTAATCCTCAGAGAGGGAGAGAAACCATTCTCTGCATTCTCTAGACCTGTAAGGCACATTGTAGTGGAAGAAACAGGGACTTTTGAGTTATACAGACTTGGACTTGAACTACACTTCTGTTACTTTATAGTTATAATCTAATCCAAGCTACTGAATGTTTCTGAGACTTTATGTCCCCACCAGTAAAATGTATTCCTTAAGTCATTCATGAAAGTTGCAGTAATAAGACTTAAATGAGATCCTATGTGTAACATTACTGTCATGGTAGCTGACACAATGGAAGCACTCTAAAACAATAGAGTTGTTTGTTGTTATTACCCTCCTTACTCATCCTCAGAAATTCCTAAGAAGGTACCATGGTCCCTGACTGCTCTCCCAAACCTGAGATAAAGTTTCTCTCATCCACAATTAAGGAATGTGTGTTACCAGGGCTTGGTGAAGAATGGCCCTCATTATCTATTTCACACTTTGTAAATATCGTGCAGTGCTCCCTTCAGTCCGTTTCAGTGCCTAATATACATTTACTATTAGAAATGTTAGCACTGAAAATGTGTTACTGTAAAAATCAAGAGGATTATGGAGGAGGTGAAACTATATGGATGCATCTCTTTACAGGAGCCACAAAACAGTATGCTTTGATCATAATAATAGAATTTGCTGCAATCAGAAGTGTGAATTTTTATGAACAGACCAGGGTAGACTGAGAGACAATCGCTGAATCTCCATTAGAGGATTTGAGTGTGTAAGGGAATGTCTTGGATAACTAAGCTTAGAAATCATAGGAAGCACTGAGCAACATCCCTAACCACAGATACAATTATTAAAAGGCGTATGTCTCGTAAAGGCATTTGAATGCACCTAAGTGATATAAGGAAATATAACAAAAACTTGGCTGAAATGTATGTTTGTTTTTCCTTGTGGTTCCTTGCAGCATTTTAGATGACTGGCATCCTGTTTTATAATTCATTCCTTGAAGTGCTGTGGGCTGGTGACCAAGGTGTTGTATTATGTAGGGGATTTTTTTGTGTTACAAGATACTTGTCTGTCAAATCACATCAAGCAGCTATCATTTCTTTAGCTGATTTGCACTATATTAAAAAGAAAAAAATGTACCCTGACGGCTTTAGTGAGAGCAGCTACAAGTGGGTTATTTCCCCAAAGAGTTAGACACAGTTTTGTTTATATAATTTGAATTTTATACACTTCACTACCTATGCAGCTGGTGAATATTGATGTTCTGCCATACTACCATAAGAATCCAGAGAGAAAGAGAAAAGACCCAAGTGTAACAATCATGTGCGAAGGAGGAGGAGGTAGCCACATGCCACTCCTGCAGTCACGTGTCGCTCACCTTTAAGGGGATTTCTGTTATCTTTCATTTTACATTGCTAAGAAACACACCTTCAACTGCTATCATATGTGAACATAACTGATCTTCTAGTGTCTTCAAATTATAATGTTAAAAATTCATTGGAATTAACAGATATATTTGTAAGAAATATACATTTGTTACAAGGTGTCCCCTCCATACCTAAATACTATTGGGACCCAATGTATGGATACATTGAATATGCAGAATAATTTTGTACCAGTGACTATAATTAAGGTGATGATAATGAAGTAACAATAAAGAAGAGTGGATTTAAGTTAGAAAGCAGGCAGACCTGCCTATAAAAGTTGTGAGATCCAGACTCCACGACTGAGCAAAAGTCTGCCTGGAAGTATGGAAATAAAGCAAGGACATCTGTGATTCTCTGTTAAATAAATCATTTTACTATCCTATTTAGACATAACCCCCTCCAGACTAGGCTCTCTACTGCTCACTGCTGTACTTTCTGTAGTATACCTAGTACTTGGACTGCACAAAATCATCAACACAGGTACATCTGCTGTACGGAGCCAATGGCAAATGTTTGTGTATTAGATATCAGGAGAGATAAGAGCCATGGTTGATCTGTAAAATGAGGCTTTGGAAAAATGGAGTGTTGAAAACTGACTGTACCCCAGAAGAGCAATGATATGCTGATAGAAAATATTTTCCCCAAATAGAATGATATGTGGAAATTATGCATCAACAAACATTTACTCATCTACAGTCTGGAACAGAAAATGGTAACAATGTGGGCCCCAAGAGACACTGGAAACTCAGAAGAATTACACGAAGAATTAGAGCAAGAATTTCAAAACATCCTTCTGAAAACAACTGTCTGAAGCCAAGAACGGCCATCAGAGCATCTGTAATGGTAATGCTATGCTGCTATCTTATGGATTACTGATATATGGAGAAGGAAAAGGGGTTCATTTTTTATTTTTAAAAAATTTAATGAAAAGCAACCAATAGCAAAATTGATTGACATCCCCAGACTTAATCTGAATATTCAGTTTTCAGGTGGTTTTATTTTACCTCACTTTATTGCAAAAGCTGATGGAAATAAGCAATCTTGTCACAAAATGGACTATTATGAGAAGTTAATGAAATGAACAAGAATCTGAATACATGGATTTGAGAATGAGTCATGGTGAGTTTTCTTTTACTTGATCTCACAATTATTAAACCACCTTTTTTTCAGATAAAATGAATGCACATCTGGAAGTAAGAGCTAGCATTCATATTTACAGAAGGAATGAAAATAGAAACAATCAAGGCATTACATATCAAAACACTGAACACTTTGAATGAAAGCAGATAAAGAAAAATGCAATTTTCCTAATGAATATGCAAACCTGAATAATTTAATATTAATGGAATAGAAAAGCTACAATTTTCCATCCAAACTAATTGCCTTTGATGATATGTAGGAGAAAAAAAAAGCTTTTAAGAATTTCCTTTTCACCAGGTTAAGCTATCTTGAATAGAGCTCATAAGCTCTTAGGGGACTTTAAAAAAATTAAAAAGCACACTGACTTTATAGTTGTACTTCCAACAATAGGCATAAATCCACTCCTCCTGCCTTCACATATTTATGTAGAGAAAGAAAAAAATTAAATGTGCTGTCAGCAGTATCACATAATCTTTGCTTTTCATTATAAATGTTTTTATGTACAAGGCTATCTCAACATCTTTTTATTAGATTATAGCTTTAGAATTTTTAATTGAAAAATATGGGTAATTTTTGAGGTCAGAAAAACAAAGTACCGATTACCAAGAGAACTAATTATTGCCTTCTTTTTCTCAGAAGATATTAGTTTAATAGATACACATAGTATGGGTCTCCATCCTCACTGCAAGACAAGTGGGAGTTTCCGTCGCTCTGAGGTTTAAGAACAGCTGAGCTACAAACACACTCAGAAGAACCTAAAAGCTCCTGCTGGGGGTTCTAACTGTCAGAGCTTTCAAAGATCTGTGCTTTATTCCCAGTAATGGTACAGCACATAATTACAACAATGTACCAAATTCAATTCTGTGTGCGGCACGTTGGAGGACAAGTCAGTGGGAAGCTATGCAGACAATATAACCCCCTGAAGAAAAGTATTATTGATCATAGAAGGTGTGGGAAGACTTCCTGGGAAGAGGGATATGCTAGTTTTTTTCTTTGTTTCTTTTCTCTCTCTCTCTCTTTTTTTTTGTTTGTTTGTTTCTTTTTAACCTATTACATGTGAATGTAAGCAAACCCAATGATGCTGTTTAAAAAAAAAAAAAAAAAAAAAAGAAAGAAAACAAAACATCCAAAAAGCTTAGAGAAAGCTTAACAGCCCAGTCACTGTCTCAGGTAAGTTTATTTCTTTCAAAAAGTCAAAGCCATATTTTTCCCTAGTCTTGACAATTTTATTCTTTTTTGTTTGATGATGATTTTAATGAATCTTGCAGGAGTAATCACACTTCTGGCATATGTCTATCCCTAACTGATGAGATTTTGTTTTTATCATCCAGGAAGTTATATACTAATGGAAACTCTACAGGACACTGGCAAGGGTGATAGGTGTAAAATTAGGAAAGAGTATTTATCACTAGAGAAGGCAAAGAAAGAAAAGGACTCAGTAAGGAATCTAAATTCTTCAATGTTACCAAGTGCCATATGGATAAAGAATTGGACAGGACTGAAAAGAGCCCACCTGATTTTGCATTCAAGCTAATACATTCAACAAACATTTGGTAAGTATATGTCATGTGAATTAAATCAATATGATACATATACTTTAAAAAGTTGCAATCTAGCAGGGGTTACAGATATTCAATAAATAACCTCGCAATTAAATATTTAATTAAAAACCATGAGAAAGGAAAAGAAAAAAGGTGCTCTGAGAGAGTTTAATAGGGAGACCTAATTTTGATTGATAGGTAAGTGAAGGCATCACGGAGAGAATGAAATGTAAGCGGAAATTCGAAGAATAAGCAGGAGAGAGGCAGGCAGCGAGTGGGAGTAAGAGGGAGCAATGCGTAATGGTCCAAAGGCAGGAAAGAGCATGGTAAATTCAGAAAACAACACACTGATGCTTTAAGCAGATAGATAAATAATGATGCAACACAAATGTACTCTAGAAATGTCACATCGAGGGCTGTGCCAAGGCTGATTTGGAAAACGGCAAAAGTATAAGTGGAAAAAACAGGCTAAAAGTATATTATAATGGTTAAGGGAAAGATGATGCTGGCTTGGGCTAAAGTGGTGACAGCACAGAAAAAGAGAAGTGAGTAAAACCAATGTATATTTTAGGTACAATTAGGAGGTAATTAATGATCTCTTCTAGATCAGTTTCAATGCATTGTTTAAGGCAGAATTCTGATTGCTGTTTGTTAAATAGTAACTAGAGGTAAGGAAGTAGAGAACAAATACACTAATCTTTGAAAAAAACTGATGCTAGGTAATGAAGAGAGAGCAGTAGCTATCATGGACCTCAGGGCCGGTGAAGGATTTTTATTCATCCATCCATCCATCCATCCATCCATCCATCCATCCATCCAGCTATCCATTCATACATTTTTAGGCAGTGAATGACTTAAGAAGATGATTTTCTTCTGAAGAGAAGGGCAGAGTGGAAACTGACGAATTGAAGAGGCAATAGAATAACAGAACAAGAGTAGGCAGGGAATAATAATGCCTTAAACAGAGATAAGTAAATTAGCATGTGGTAGACTATCTCACATACACGTGGACGTGTACACACCAGTTCAGTACAGTGCTTAAAATCACAATCCATGATGTCAGATTGCCTGGGATTGAATTCTGTACCTACTGTAACCTTGGACAAGGTCCCCAGCCTTCCTTGGCCTCAGTTTCTTCATCTGTAACATGAAGCTAATAATAGTGCCAATCTCATAGGGCCGTGAGGAATTCATGAGATGGTACATGTAAAAACGCTTAGCATAGAATCAGACACAGTAACACCTCAATACATTCTTATTTCTATCACTAATCATGACAACAATAGTATTAGTGATAATAAAGTGTCCCTTTTTCTAAGGTTTGACAGAGAGGAAGCTAATAAAAGATATGGGTAGAGATAACTGTAGGTAGGAGAGAAGTTGGAAGTTCTGAAGCCTAGGTGCTTTCCCTTTTCCCTGGTAAGAGATTAGGTTGTTTGTAGTAAGTGAAAAGAATGGGGAGGGGAGGGAGTGAAGACTTGTGGAAAGCAGGTAAGATACGGTATAGGGTATAGCCGCTATGGAAAAACGAAAGACCACTGAATAGGAACAAGTAAAATAACTGCTGAAATGGCAAAGAAAGTCCCACCGAGGTAAAAGCTAAAATGTCATAAAGACCCCAATTCTCTCAGTTCGCCAAAGAGAACAGGGAGGCATAAAGCCAGAGAGTTAGAGGCAGAATGAGAACGCAAAGGAGCTCAGGCTTTATTGTGTAAACTCTGGAAAACACTGAAGGGTTTTAATACAGAAATCATAAGGTTAATATAGATTTTAAGATGACTACACTAATACTGTTGATGGGGGAAGAAAGCTGAAGTAAGACAAGTTTGGAGCCTTTCTCATTAGGGCAGATGATTCTATGCATTTCCAAAGTTGTCCTAAATGTAGGCTGTCAATATATTTTGAGGATTAAAAGTATTTGGGCGTTTCCAGACAGAAGTGAATTTAATTTCAGCATAGACCTGGAGAAATATATTTGAACATAATTTTTACTTTTAGAGATCTAAACTATGCTATTTTTAATCTCAGGCTCATACTTGGTTTCAATAATTGTCCTATAATTCAATTCAAAAACACTTATCTACTATCTATTATATACAAGATATACATACTTACATACATAGTTAAAAGACTGAGTCATATCATTATTTCAAGAATCTTTTTGCTAGATATATATGAGATGACCTAAACTTTATTTGGCACATCCTGATTGAGACTGCCTTAGGTAATTTACATAGCATAAACTACTTTGTAATGGCCTTGACTATTTCCCCTACAGACATATAGCTAAGGATGGGGAGAGTAAATAAGAGGACCAGGTGACTTCATGTTCACAGCCCCAGAATTATTTATGGTTATGTGCACAAACAAGAAATCTCTTTCATTTTCTACTTTGCTTTGAGTTCAGAAGTTATATTGCTTTTTATGTCCCCAAACTTCATTTTCTCAGTGTGGTACCAAGGATATTCCTCTTGAAGGATTTGCTTGGCAAACTAATACATCTTCCAAGATAAACTGCATTCAGAAAAAAAAAATAGCTTCGGAGAAATTGTGTAGTGTACCAACTGTAAAACTCATAACCACCATGGCACAGCTGAATTCTCAGATGGTATATAGCCTTGCTTCAATTATAATATGAATTCAAGTAGCTTAAGTTTCAAGTGTGGACTTCGGTCTAGAAAATTTTACTATTTAATATTGTGTCAAAGTGCTGCTACTTAGTAAATAATATTTGGCCAGTTTAGTTGATTAATTTGCCTAATTAAAAAACGAGAGATATCTCTTCCTCAAGTACCTTTACATGCTCTATCTCACCCTAAATATACATTCCTGATTTGCTTTTCAAGGATTTGACAGAATCCTCCTACATCAGCATATGCAATGCCATATCTAAAAATTAATAAACTCTAAATATGATCAAGCAGCTATTGCATATGTTCAAAAGGAACGTACTCTGTTCCCTCTATCACATTTTGATTTTAAACAGGATTTTTAAATTGCAAAGTACCCAATCAGATCAATTCAAATACATTACTATTAAAGAGGTTAAATCTGAACAAACTTTTTGGCCAACCAATATTTCAGAAGAAGCAGACAGTGTTTGACTATTGGGTCCAGCGGTAATTTTAAGAAATCTTAGTATGCAGATGGAAAATGGTCAGAGAGCCAGGGTAAAACTGAAAGCTGTAACAGAACTGTTTGTTCACATTGCAAACAAACTTGTATGGAACACCTAAGTCAAAAATAGCTTTTCTCTAAGAAAGTAAATAAATTATCATGCCCTCTTTCCCACCATCTGTTTTGATTTTTCCCTATTATTTGAATAGAGGTTTTGGGGAAAGCTAAAAACATATATATGTATAGGTATATGTATATATATATATATATATATATATATATATATATATGTATATATATATATACACACACACATATATATAAAACTATATTTTTAAATACATATTTATATCTAGTCATCTTTTGTACTCCTTAAAATGAAGAGGAGATAAGAAAACACAATTCATTCCAATAATTATTTAACCATGGTAAAGCATGATGTGTATTTATGAAATTTTCTTTCCAGCTGAAGCAGTGTATGTAAAGCTTTCAATCAATTAATGACACTTTATGGGATATCTGAAAATTCTTGTGCTTTTTCTAATACAATATATACCAGAGAGAACAGTCTCCAGAACATTACTAATTATCTAGTTTCCACCCTTATTCTTAGCCTAACTCTTTTAGGGTTAAATTCTAGCATCAGGATCTAAATAGAAGAAAAAACAGTCAATACAATAATATGTATTATTTTTCATATATTAATATCAGCACTGATATAGAGGAAGTCCCACGAGATGTCCAGAGGTATTTCATAATGTAAATCTTAATTTCTTTAGTTTTCAATAATATTATAAATAATAAACAAGGATTTTTTTCCTGACAGCTAATGTTATATTAAGTTATGTAGTTATTATATAGTAGAAAAAAATAACAGCGATTGAAATATCTTTTTTTTTTTCACTGTTTCTGATAAGTGTTACCTCCAAGCTGAGTTTGTGGGCTCTTAGGCTAGATACATACCACAACTCCAAACTGTTCAGGCTCACAAAGGTCATCATATTCATTCTTCAGCTGTGCTAATTCACTGAGGACCTTCTGCTCAGGAAGATGTTTTATAAGGTTCTAAAAAGAAATAAAAGCATAAAAGTTTAGTATTTCATGATTAGGATTTTAAACATGCATTAACAACTCTAAAAGTGATTAACTAGAAGAGTGGATAAATTTCTGATTGTGGTTCTGCCATAGTACCAGTGTATCTTCCCCTTCTCCCCAAAAACTTAACTGAAAAATGAACAACAATTTAATGTGAATAAATACATAAACATGTTTGGTGCCTAGGCACTACAGTACATAAATGTTAAATTTAAAAATCATATGACAATAAATAACAATCCAAAACTGACTAACTTTCTGGGCCTTAAACACATAGCATAATCTTTAAGTTTTATTTCCTTTCCTGGTAATTAGTTAATCTATATAAAAAACAGAAAAATACTATGTAGAATTAACTCATGGGCAATAGTAAAAATAATAATCAACTCTACTCTTCATAATTGGCAAAATTGGGAATCATCTTCAATCTTATAAACCGTACCAAGTCTGTAAAAATTAATCTCCCATTATTTACAATACCTGTATTTTTTTTCTTTTTTTCTATTCTGTTCTTCTATGTGATTCCTAATTTCCAATACAATTATCAAGAAATAACCCTAGCCTTGGCCCCTAAAGTCCATACATCATTTTCCCAGCTATTTCAGCTTTATCACCTCATAGCTGGCCACATAAGAGTTCAACACTGAGTCTGAGGGATAAGTGTGCAGCCCAACTAAGATATTCAAGCACATTAAAACTACCTTTCAGAACAACTTGAATATATATACAATATCTGTATTTAAATACATAATACATTCCAACTTTAATGGAGAACCAAGAAAAAGTGATAAAGTCTGATGCATGTTCAAGTTTGATGCCTAAGAGAATCAAAATTTATGACTTCTTCTCAACCTAGCTCATCTTGGACTTTGGTACAGTTCTAACTATCATCACATTAACCTGAAACCAATGTTTTGGGGATCTGTATGGAATTTTAGAAGTCATATCAAAGGGAAAAAAGCAGGAAACAAAGATTTAAGAAAGTAGAGTTGATGAAAAATGGCAGAGAAAGAAGCTCCAGAGATTGATCCCTCTATCAAAGCAGCCACTGAGCTGGAAAGAGTAATTTAATAAACTATTTCAGAACTGTGGAACCTGATTGGATAATTACAACAAGGGAAGTGTTTGATAAAGAGAGACTCTGGTAAGAGAATGACATGCATAAAACAGATACCATATACTATTCCTCAGCACCACTGTGAAGATAGTGCCTGAGTTGCCAAAGGGGACGGCTGATGCCAGGGTGAGCAGTGGGGACCTTGTTCTCCGAAATTTGGAGATCTGAGTTTTGTTTGGTTTGGCAGATGCTTGCCTTGGTTTCAACATTCTCTGGTTGCAGCAGCTTTCCCTGATGGCATCTATTGGAAGATTTAAACAGATAGAAACACCTCTCCTGCTTTTTGGAACCAGATATTTAAGGAAATCTTTGTCAGGTCACTGGCTGACAGAAGAGATAATGAAACCCAAACTACAATGACCACACACAAGGAATACACACTACCACTCTCAGCAAACAATCAGCAGTCTGTAAGGAGTGGCAGAATCAGATTCCCAGAGTTATAGTATATTCAAATGTCCAGTTCTCAAAAAAAAAAATGATGAAGCACGTGAAGAAACAGGAAACAGGGCCTGTGAATGGGGAAACAAAGAATTTGACAGAAACTATCCCTAAAGAAGCTCAGACTTTAAAGTTATTAGTCAAAAATATTAAATCAATGGTCTTAAACATGCTTAATGAGCTAAAGGAAATTATGGACAAATAACTAAAGGAAATCAGGAGGATGATGTTATGAACAGAATGATAATATCAATAAAGACATAGAAATTACAAAAAGGAATCCAAAAGAAATTCTAGAAGTGAAAAGTAAAATAACTGAAATGAAAAATTTACTAGAGGGGTTCCACAGCAGATTTGAGCAGGCAGAAGAAAGGATTGATGAACTTGAAGATAAGGAAACTGAAATGATTCAGTCTGAGGAACAGAAAGATAAAAGAATGAAGAAAAATAAACAGAACCTGAGGGATCTGTGGAACACCAAGCACACCAACATGTACATCACAGGATTCCCAGAAGAGAAAGGGGCAGAAAAAATATATGAAGAAATAATGGTTGAAAACTTCCTAACTCTGATGAAATACATAAATATTCACATCCCCAAAGCTCATTAACTCCAAGCAGGACATCAAAGAGGTCCACTCTGAGACACTTCCTAATTAAACTGTCAAAATGTAGAAAAAGAATTTTTAAAGCAGCAATAGGGAAGTGAATTGTCACATTTAATAGATCCTCAATAGGATTAATATATGATTTCTCCCATAGGAGTCAAAAGGTAGTGAGATAACATATTTAAAGTGCTGAAATAAATGACTATCAATAAGAATTTTATATACACCAAACCATCCTCCTCCAAGAATTAAAAACTAAGACATTCCCAAATTAACAACAAAAGAGATAATTTATTGCTAGCAAACCTGTCCTGCCAGAAATACTAAAGGAGGTCCTACAAGCAGAAATGAAATGACACCAAAAAGTAACTCAAAGACATAAGAAGAAATAAGGAACAAGGTAACTACATAGGTGAATATAAAAGTCAATGTTATTGTACTTTGGTTTGTAACTCCTCTTTTTTTCTATATGATTTAAAAGGAAAGTGCATAAAACAATAATTATAAATCTTTGTTAATGGGCATATAATGTATAAACATGTAATCTATGACAACAGCAATATAAAGGGAGAGAAATGTACAGGAACACAGTTTTTATATATTATTGAAATTAAGTTTTTATTATTAAGACTAGGTTGGTATAAGTTTAAGATGTTAATTTTAATCCCTAAGGTAATTACTAAGAAAATAACTAAAAATTACACAGAATAAAGAGAAGAATCAAAATAGTAGGTTATCAAAAAAAACCACAACTAACTACAAAAATAGATAATAATAGAGAAATTAAGGAACAAAAACATGTAAGACATACAGAAAACAGCTAAATGGCAGAAAAATGCCCTTCCTTATGAATAATTAATTTAAATGTAAATGAATTAAACTATCCAATTAAAAGAAAGAGTTTTGCAGAACAGATTTAAAAACAAACAAATATTATGTACCGTTGGTGGGAATGTAAATTTGTACAGGCACTATGGAAAACAGTAAGGAGGTTCCTCAAAAAATTGTAAAAAGAACTATCATATAATCCAGCAATTCCACTTCTGGGTATATATCTGAAGAAAATGAAGTGGCTATATCAAAGAGATATCAGTATGCCCATGTTCAATGCACTATTATTTACAATTGCCAAGATATGAAAACAACCTGTGTCCATTAATGGATGAATGAATAAAGAAGATGATACAACACATGCGCGTGTGCACGCATGACACAATGCAATACTATTCAGCCTTGAAAAAAGAATGAAATCTTGCCATTTGCAACAACACAGACGGACCTTGAGGGCATTATACTAAGTGAAATAAGTCAGACAGAGAAAGACAACTACGTATGATCTGATTTACATGTGGACTCTAAAAAAACAAAAACAAAACAACAACCAAAAACCAAGTTGATAGATGCAGAGAACAGACTGGTGGTTGCTGGAGTGGGGGGTGGGGAGCAAATAGGTGAAGTGGGGTCAAAAGGGACAAACTTCCACCTATAAAACAAGACATGGGGATGTAACATATGGCATAGTGACTATAGTTATTAATACTGTATTGCATATTTGAGAGTTCTAAGACAGTAGATCTTAAAAGTCCTCATCACAAGAAAAAAAAAAGAAAATTTCTATATGTATGGTGACATATTGTGGTGATCATGTTACAATTATACAAATACTGAATCATTATGTTGTACACCTGAAACTGATATACTATGTGTCAATTATACCTCAATAAAACAAGTAATTAAATAAATAAATAAACATACATATCTTCTATATGTAGTCTACATGAGACTCACTTTCAATAAAAAGACAAAAGGTGGCTGAAAAGGATAGAAAAAGATATTCCATATAATCAGTAACCAAAAAAAAAAAAAGCTGAGGTGACTATATTATTGTCAAACTAAATAGACTTTAAATCACAAAATGATAACAAACAAGATATTATATATTAATAAAAGTTTCAACCCATCAAGAAGATATAATAATAAACATATTCACATCTAAGAACAGAGCTCCAAAATATATGAAGTAAACATTGACAGACTTGAAGGAAGAAACAGACAGTTGTAAAACAATAGTT
The DNA here is from genome assembly GCF_026419965.1 of Kogia breviceps. Taxonomy (NCBI): domain Eukaryota; kingdom Metazoa; phylum Chordata; class Mammalia; order Artiodactyla; family Physeteridae; genus Kogia; species Kogia breviceps. Next base: position 48,173,756 of record NC_081330.1, read on the forward strand.
GGAATGCAGGGGTGATTCAACATACAAAAAACAATCAATATAATATACCACATTAATAGAATGAAGGGAAAAAAAACCTCACATGATCATTTCAACTAATGCATGAAAAGCGTTTGACAAAATCCAACACACATTTGTGAGCAAAAAATACTCTTTAAACTAGGAGTAAAAGGAAGCTTTCTCAATATGATAAAGGTCGTATATGAAAAAGTCACAGTTAACATCATACTCAATGGTGAAAGACTGAAAGCATATCTGTTAAGAACAAGAACAAGGCAAGGATGGCTGCTTACACCATGTCTATCCATCATAGTACTGGAAGTTCTAACCAGAGAGATTAGGCAAGAAAGAGAAATAAAAGGCATCCAAATTGTAAAAGAAAAAAAAAAAACTGTCTCTGTTTACAGATGGCATGATTTTATATGCAGAAAACACTAAATAATCTACCAAAAATACTGTTAGAGCTAATAAATAAATTCAGCAAAGTTTCAAGATACATAATCAGCACACAAAAATCAGTTGTATTTCTATGTAATAATCAATGAACTATCTGGAAGGAAATTAAGAAAACAATTCCATTTATAATAGCATTTTTTAAAGCACCCACAACGAGATACCATTTCATGCACACTAGAATAGCTATTGCCAAAAAAATGGGAAATAACAAGTGTTGGTGAGGATGTGTTAAAATAGGAACCCTCATGCATTGTTGGTTGGAATGTAAAATGGCACCAGCACTGTGGAAAACAGTTTGGTGGTTTCTTAGAAATTAAACATAGAACTACTGTATGACCCGACAATTCCACTCCTAGGTATGTATCAAAAAGAACTGAAAACAGCGTCTCAAACAGATACCTGTACACAAATGTCCATAGCATCATTATTCAATAGCCAGCAAGTAGAAAAAACCTACTTGTCCATCAACAGATGCATTGATAAATGTGGTATGTACATACAACAGACTATTATTCAGCCAAAAAAGGAAGTTTTGATCCATGCTAAAACATGGATGAATCTTGAAAATATTTCGCTTAGTGAAATAAGGTAGACAAAAAAGGACAAATAATGTATGAACCCACTTATGTGTGGTATCTAGAACAGACAAATTCTTAGAGACAGTAGAACAGAGGTTACCAGGGGCTAGGGGCAGAAGGGAATGGGGAGTTACTGCTTAAAAGGTATAGAGTTTCTTTCAGGATGATGAAAAAGTTCTGAAAATAGTGGTGATGTTTGAACAACACTGTAAATATACTTAACACCACTTAAAATGTACAATTAAAACAGGTTAAATGGTACACTGTATATTATTGATGTTTCCAGATGAAAAAAAAAAAGAGTAGACAACATACAGCCTTGTAAGTCCCACAGGAAACAAGTGTACCATGTCTACTTTAAGTCCTCTTTTGTTCTCTCCATTTATCTTTTCTCTCCTCCCACTAATTCTGCATTTCCACTAAGTTCTACACCTGCAATGGCACCGATTGTGTAACTGATGAGACCAAAGATTTAAAATTATCATGTCCTTTGACTTAAAAGAAATATCGATGTTGATATAACAATATAAACATATAATCAAATGAAATTAAGAACATCTACTATTTTGCTTCATTACTATAGTTATCTTTTATAGAATGAAAAGGTAAGTAAATACCAAGGTGTTATTTCTATTTTTCTAGAATATTTCTGACATATATAAATTGTTTTTAAAATTTTTTCTCTGTTAATGGGACTTTTCATGAAGTATGTTATTAAGAAAAACAAAGAATCAGATTGGTAACTTGTATAATTTTCCTGATAGGGAAACTCAATTAGAAAGATTAAGAACATTAATATAATTATTAAAAATATCAATTCTGCATATTTCAAACTCTCCATCTCAATTTTAAGTTTTAACTGTGAAAATAACTATTACAGAATGAATCAAGCATAAAGTAGAATTTTAGCTTTGAATGTGAAACTTGTTATTTTGCTTCTCTTCCAGCTGTAGATAACCTGTTAAGTCATCTTTACAACACAGGCTCCACCGTAGGTGACATATCTTTTCTTTAGCTATATGAAATATTGAACACATTCGGTGGGCTTATATGTATTCTGACTCTGGATATGGTCTTCTGACTGAGTTACAAGCTTATATAACTGCCAGTGCTTAGTGGGTTCTATTTGCAAATAAGGCTTAGAGTAACACTCTCTCAATGCATGGCAGATGCAGACTACTTCATAGGACTTATTGCTTAATGAGCCCACTACCTCTAGAACCCCATGTTGCAAGTGGCCATCATAGCCAATACATAAAGATACCTGATTTTTTTTCCCATACATACTAGACTTTATAGACAAAATGGAGTATAAGTTCAGACATTAATAATGTTTTCATGCCCATCAATTCCTGAATAGAAGAGAAAGGAGGATTAGAAGATAGAGGAGAGAGAGACACATAGTGGTACTCATTTGCCTCTATCCCCTTCACCTGCTCAATAGCATGTCAAGAGAGAAAACAGATGTTCAAGGCACAGTTTGAGACTAATGTGGACAGTCCTTGGAGTTAGTTGGAAGTCTATTTGTAAGGCCTCCTGGAAGAGAAATGTCCCACCTAACAGAAGGGAAGTGTGTATCATGTAGTCAGGCTGGGCCCAGTAAGAAAGCCTACATTTTGGAAAGGATCAGGGTGATTCTGAGCACAGTACATTTGTTTCTTGATGTGTATCCCGGCCTGGCCTACCCACCCCCAACAGAGTCATATGTCTGAGTGCTGTGGAAAGGGGAGCTATGTGATGAGCACGGCTTGGGTATCCCCCAGATCAAGGATGTTAAAAAAGGAGACAAGGGAAGAAACACATTTCTGTATTTTGCCACAGGACACTCCACACCCTTGGCATCGAGAGGGCTTCAGTGCATACCAGCTGTGCCCCATGAGAAACTCCTCCCCTCTCCCTACATACAGTGGTCCTTAAAAAAGGGTTCAAAACAGGAAATGAAGAAAATCATCCACAGCAGCTACATGGAAGCTGACAAAATTAGTTCATGAGATGTGGAAGATATTCCCTGAGAGCCACAGAAACATCTAATGTAGGTAGTTTTTAAAAAGAATTAAGGTCCTGCAACAGCAGCTAGGAACAAGAGGAAGCAAAACACATGTGAACAGATGTGGACTGGGCTAGTGTTTAAAAGTCATACTGCCCAAGGACTCTGTGTTTAAACAATTGTAAATAGCTTTTGACTTTAGCTGTCCTATTGATACTATCGCTACTTATGATCGGTAAATAAATTGCAAAGATGAGTTCAGACACCCTCTATACTGTAAGGGAAAAGCTGTTCATAATAGCAGAAGCTAGAAATTATAAATTTTTAAGTACAACTTAGATTCTGGAAAACTGTGAGTTAATAGGCAAATATCCTGTAAAGTTTCAACCCGTCTAGTTTTCCCTCCTGCTGCTCCTGCTTACTACTGAGCATCTTCTTTCAAATATTGTACGATTTGTGTTTAAAAGATCAATTCTAGGTCAGTATGAAAATTTCATCCTAGAAAATGTCAGTGAGCTGAAGTTCACAAAGAAAAGAACAAAGGGGAAAGCAGTAATCATGTCACCAAATGAGCAGATTTTTCTTCCTCTTTTACGCATCACAAATTCACTTTATGATGACTGTCACAGTTATCTGAAGGTATTTCTCCTAACAGACCATAGGCTTTTTTTCTTTCTTTTGCAGTACGCGGGCCTCTCCCTGTTGTGGCCTCTCCCATTGCGGAGCACAGGCTCCGGACGCACAGGCTCAGAGGCCATGGCTCACAGGCCCAGCCGCTCCGAGGCATGTGGGATCTTCCCAGACCGGAGCACGAACCCGTGTCCCCTGCATCAGCAGGCAGACTCTCAACCACTGCACCACCAGGGAAGCCCCAGACCATAGGCTTTTAACTACTTTTTACATTTCTGCAATTACTCTATAATATTTTCAAAACTTTATTCCCTTTAAATGTTAATTGCATACTTAAAGGTTAGTTAAGTGAAGGTATTGAACCATAATGCCCTTTCCTTCTTGCCAAAACATAACCTTTCTCTTTTATCTTTATCTCATTAAGTCTTTTTAGTAGTAGGAAAGCCAAGTTAGGTTCACTGTGATTAAGTCTATCATTCCCCACATAAATGGACTGGGGCCAAACTTTCTTTTAAAAAATTTATTATTTATTCCTTTAAAAATTATACTATTACAAAGCATATATAAATGTATGTTTATTTATATCTATACACAGGATTCTATTTATATATAGGAGATATATATACACATATATGTGTTATTTTAACTTATGTCATCAAATACTTTATTTTGTAGAAAAACCCAGATAAGAAACGTTTCTCCAAAGTCTTGGATAAATCTCTGTGATCTTAACGTAAACCTCCTCCTATTTTGCCTGGTCAAAAAACTCAGTCCCTTAACTACTGTAATTTATTGTATGTTTTTCAACACTTTCTCATGGCATGTCTTAAATTGTGTGTGTATTTTCATGTTCTGAAATCACATTCATGTGTTCTTGTTCTTTGCTTTGAGTTAAATGGCACACACTTTGATGCCAGGCCTAGTTCTGTATTTATTTTGTGTTTCACCCATCGTTCAGCTAATATATACTGGCTGCCAACTATGTGCTTACCACCACGTTAACCACTAGAGATTCTGCCCTGATGAAGATTACAGGTCCATAAGGACTGTGTATACTCCTCCCTACACAGTGAAACCATAATCAACATATGACTGACAGTAATTTGTTGCATTTGATCCTAAATACATTTCTTGTCAGGTGGTCATGCTACAATTCTCTCCTTTTGATTTGAAATTCTTAACATTTCTGTAACCCCTAAAACAGACTCTGCTAAAACAGAGACTGCTAAATTATGTTAAAATGCTGATTAAATGGCCTCAAGCATTCAGTGGGAGATTTTCTAGCCCTTTTCATGGAGCCACTCCTTTAAAAAAATATTAGTTGATTAAAGAAAATACAAGCATTGAAAATATGATGAGAAAATTCATGACCTTGGAGTATGACATTTATATCTTACAAAGAAGCAGCCTTTTACAGGTTTCCAACCTATTTGATCCTCAACTTGGCCCAGGTAGGAAAACTTTTCAGTAACACCTCAGCGCTAATAACACCAAATGAACAGCTCCAGCCCTCACTACTCCTGCCCATCTCTAAGTTCCATGTTTCTAACTGACAGTCCGTCCCATGCAGATGTCCCATCGTTAACTCAAATTCAACAAATCTAAAGGAGAATCCATCCTCACTCGGACCCCTCATCCCTACCTCTCATCAGCTTCTCCTAAAGGCCCCATTCTGCCAACAGGACTGGCATCCTCTCCACCTTCTAAGCTTTCAAACTGGCATTTGTCACTCAGTCACAAGTTCTGATGGTTCTTTCTGTCAAAATCTCTTTTGGGTTCAACCCTTCTTTTACATTGTACAGCCAAAAATCTGGGCTATGGAAATCATATGTATCTAAACTTTCCTAATTTAACTTCAATTAAATTCCTCAAAGTGTTCTCATTTTATATTAGATTAATGGAGATCGCAGATATATTTATAACTTCTATAATTATAAAAAGAAAAATTGTGACTACTTTGTGTATAAAAATTTCAACTCCCACTAATGTCATGATCCTATTTGCAGACGAAATATATTGCCTTCTAAAATAATTAACATGATTTACAATTAATCTGAAAGATTATTACTAAAAGCATTCACTTTTTTGATGCTAATTATCTTCTATTTTGTTTATGTTCCACTCTGTACTCAAAAATAAAACTTCAAAATCATATTAAACCTAAAAGGTGATTTTAAGAATTAAACAAAATATAGAACATACAGAATGAATGACTATGAATATTGAATAGCATATGAGGTGGGTATGGCTGTGTCCAAATGTAATATATTCCGCCTAAGTATAATACAAACAATATCTACGTTATTAACATTCCTTTATAAATTATATAGCCCTCATATATGTTAAATTAACATATTTCAAATTAAACATAAAATATCTTCTCATTATAAGAAGACAAACTGATATTCTCAGATATTTAATAGAAGATTTGTATTAGCTAAAATAGGTGACAGGTATACAATATCCTGTTTACGCTACATTTTGCTTTCATTACATATCCCTTATCATGGCCGTGACAAACAAATGCAAGGATGCATTACTATAAAATATTATATATAGATGTTAACCAAAGCTGAATCCTACCATAACAGTCAAGACACCTATCTACGATTAACTATAGAGTTTGAAGGGTGCTAACATTTCATAGGTCTTGAAATGAGAATAGTGCAATGTACTTTATGTGAAATATCCCAAAGGACAACCTGGAAATTTCATTCAAATATACAGGTGTATGCTAATGCAATATCCAATCATTTCACATTAAGAACTCAGTGTTTCTCCTCCACAATTTTTGTTTGGGCATATGGAACAATGCAAGCCTATGCATACTATGAAAACTAGCACACTAGCAGAATGGCCATATCATTAAATGAAACATGCCACATCAGAATGCCACCACTCCTATGCAAATCCAAAGGTAGAAACACTTCACTGTCTAGGAAGACAAGCCACACACAAACACAAGGTTGCTTCTATTTCCAAGATCATCATAATACCAGTAAATCATACCAATTAGTTAAAAAAGAGTTGTAATAGAAACAAATATGACAAGCTATTGTCAAGTATTTATTTCCCAGTTTTCATATAAGTACTGGTTATAGACACCTGCATCCAAAACAAATATAGAAGTATATAGTTATGCCTTAGGTTAAAGAAGCAGACAGTCAATGTGAAGCAACTAATACTTTGGACATTTTCTGACACATCAAGCATCCATGTCAAGCTGCAAAAATGTTTTGTTATTTATTGATTTATTTATTTATTTTTGGCTGCATTGGGTCTTCGTTGCTATGTGCGGGCTTTCCCTAGTTGTGGTGAACGGAGGCTACTCTTCGTTGCGGTGCGCAGGCTTCTCATTGCGGTGGCTTCTCTTGTAGCGGAGCACGGGCTCTAGGTGTGAGGGCTTCAGTAGTTGTGGCATGTAGGCTCACTAGTCGTGGCTCATGAGCTCTAAAGCGCAGGCCCAGTAGTTGTGGTGCACGGGCTTAGTTGGTCTGTGGTACATGGGCTCTTCCTGGACCAGGGATTGCACCTGCGTCCCCTGCATTGGCAGGCGGATTCTTAACCACTGTGCCACCAGGGAAGTACATGTTTTTTAACTAAGCAGAAACAACATTTGGCATCTGTGGAACTTAAAACACACTGACCTGAACATACTGGCAGATTAGCACTATCTAATATGTTTCTCTAAACTTCCCAATAAAAGAGTTGTCGAGATATTTTAGAAAAGACTTCTGTTTCTACTCGGTTAGTTACCCTAGTCAATTGGGTAGTCAAATTGCCTAGGGACTGTCAATTTATAGAACACCTAAAATTCTTAAAAATACCTTTAGATGAAAAGCTAAGCTATGTAAGAAATTAAGAAATACCTCCCCCCACCTCCCCTCAAAGAAAGAAAACTAAAGGAAAGCATTAATGCAGAGACATAACCAAACACTGAAGGCCAAGACTGCCCTAGGAACATCTACCACTTTCCAATGCACTAGAGTTTTTAGCTTTAATGGGCCTCAAACATAAGATGGTACACAAAGCCTAGACCTTTCACAAGATATAGGCAAACTCAGTTCATGATGGAAATCTAAAACCCCCAAAGATAATCTCCCTAATGAAGGGCTTACTGTAAAGAAAAAAAGAAACAAAACAAAAACAAAGCCCACCCATAGAGAAAAAGAGTACGGGATCTTGCCTGTTTTTGCCTTGACTGTGGGTTTAGGAGTAAGATGTTACTCCCTGTAAACCTCTAACCACAAGACAGCTCCCATGCAGGTTTTTGGTCAGAATTTAAAATACCTAGTTGTCAAAAAAAAATATGCCAAGAATTTAAATTTAACGTGATTACATTTTGGCAGTGCTCTCAAATAACTGGCAGTCATTCATGCAAATTTCTAAGGAGCAAAGTACCTTTAAACTTCAGTTTCAAAATATTGCCACAGATAAAGGCTCAGCAGTCATTAGTTCACAATAAAAATACAGATGATACAGAAAGAAGTAAACAAACATTAGTAAGAGTCAGCAAAAACAAACAACAGAATTAGACCCATAAAGACATAAGACAGAATATTCGATAAACAAAGAATCTCTAGATATAAGAAATATAATAAGTGACATTAGAAACTCATTGAATAGGTAAAACAGGTGATTAGGCACAAATCACAAAAGAATTAGTAAACTGGAAGATAGGCCTGAAAGAAATACTCTGGAGTACAGTATGTAAAGACAAAATATGAAAGAGATGTAAAAATAAGCAATCAAAAAAAACCCAAACAGAGTGAGAATGTTCAAAATGTGCTTAACTGGAGTTACAGAAGGCAAGAATAGAGAGCATAGGAGAAGGATAATATTCTAAATGAAAATGGCTAATAATTTTCCAGAATTGATGGAGAACAATTTTTAAATTCAAGAAGCCCAATGAATCAAGATAAACAGAAGGATGAAAAAAAGAAATCCACACCAAGACACATTTTAATAAAACTACAGAATACCAAAAACAAAAAGAAGACTAAAAAATAGAATAGAGAGGTTTCCTCCAAGGAATGTCAATTTAGACTACAGCTTGCTTAACAATAATCGAAGCCAGAATATGGTGCAATAATTTGTTCATACTTCTGAGAAAAAAAATTTGCAAGCTAGAATTACATACCCACTGAATATATCTTTTAATAACAAAGGTGAAATAAATACAATATCAAACAAATAAAAACTGTTTACTATGTCTAGAATCTCACTAAAGGTACTTTAAAAAGATGTGCTTCAGTAAGAAAGTGATCCTAAAAGGAAGTTATGTCACACGAAAAGGAAGGTAATTCATGTAAGTTAAATATGTGAGTAAATCTAAGCAAACCTGCAAGAGTCAGCAAAAATAATATCTAACCTGTTAAATTTTAAACATAACCAAAATATGAAACAACAACAGATAAATTAGGAGGGTGTGAAAAAAGGTTTTTGAAAGTCATGAATAAAAAAAAAAAAGTCATGAATACGTAAAAAAATAGACACACATGCCATGTTCCAGAATAGGAAGAATCATATGTCATATGGGTCTCAATATATCCCAATTTGACCAGAGACTTTATGTAATTCCAGCAAAATACCCAAACAGAGTTTGTGTTGTTGCTGGAGCTTGACAAGCTGATTATAAAATTTATGTGACAGAATGAAGAGAGAATAATCAATACATTCTTGGAAAACAACAAGAACGTGGGTTGACTTCCCCCAGCACATATCAAATATTATTACAATTATATAGTTAAAGAGTATGTGATATTAGAACAGGGACAGATGTATGGGTCAATGGATCAGAACTCCAAAACTGAAACCCCAGAACCAGAGCCATACATACTTGGAAACATGATATATAACAGAAGCAACATTACAAAAATTAGGGGAAAGATGGATTATTTAGTAAATTATGCTGGCACAAGAGTTATTCATATGTAAAAAAACGAAATTAAATCTGTTCCTTACAGTATACACAAAAATCAATTCCAGGTAGATTAAAGATTTAAGGTAAATGACAATCTTCTTAAAACTTTTAGAAGAAAATAGGAGAATACCTACATGATCTTAGATAAGTAAGGAATTTCTTAAATAAGACACAAAAACTAAAAGAAAAGTCTGATGAATTAAACTACATTAAAATTAGCAGCAGATGTTCATGAAAAGATACCATGAAGAAAATGGAAAGAGAAGAAAATGGGAAAATATTTGCAAGACATGAGCAACAAAAAAATTACTATTCCAAATATCAAGAACTCATATGAAACAAATAAAAAAAGATAAGCAACACAATAGGATTTTTTAAATGGACAAAAGACTGAATCAAGCATTTTAAAGAAGAGGAAACATAAATGGCCCATAAGTGGTCCACAAATGGCCCCAAAGGGGCTCAACTTCATTCATACTCAAGAAAAAAAAAAATTTGAATGCGAGAAATGAGATTCTTATTCACATCTGCCAGGCTGGCAAAAGTACAAAATTCCTACAATATCAAGTGTTCCCCAGGGTGTAGAACATTGGTTTTCAATACCATCTTCAAATAAAAATAAACCTGGAAGCTTTAAAAGACGGTGTGCACAGAATGGCCAAAGCAACATGGAGAAAAATGAATAAAGGTGAAATCATCTCACCTCTTGATTTCAAAATATATTACAAAGCTATAGTAAGTAAAGCAGCATGGTACTGACATAAAGACAGACATATGGAAAAAAATTGAGAGCCCATAAATAACTCCATGTAACTGATCTTTGGCAAGGGTTCAAGAATACATGATGGGGAAATTATAGTCTACTCAACAACTAGTGCTGAGAAAACTGGGTATCTAAATAACAACAACAACAACAAAAAAGAAATTGGAATTCTATTTTACACTTTACAGAAAAATCAACTCAAAGTAGATTAAACACTTAAACATAAGACCTGAAAACACAGAGGAATCGTTGCATCATTTTGGTCTTGGCAATGATTTCATGAATATGACACCAAAAGCAGGGGCAAAAAAAGCAAAAAGAAACAAATGGGACTACATCAAACTAAAGAGCTTCTCTGAAGAGCAAAGAAAATAATCAACAGCAAAGGCAACCAAGGGGGAGAAAATATTTGCAAACCATAGATCTGATAAAGAGTTAATTTCTAAAATATACAAGGAATTTCTACAATATAATAACAAGAAACTAAATAACACCTGTTTAAAAAAAAAAAAAAAAGGACAAGGGACTTAAACAGACATTTCTCCAAAGACATACAAATCAGGGAAACACAAATCAAAATTACAGTTAGATATCACCTCACACAGGTTAGAATGGTGATTACAAAAAACAAAAGATAACAAGTGTTGGTAAGGGTTGGGGAAAACTGCAAACTTTGTACCCTGTTGGTAGAAATACAAAACAGTGCAGCCACTATGGGAAAAAGTATGGAAGTACCTCAAAATACTAAAAATAAAATTACCATATGATCCAGCAATCTCACTTCTGGGTATATATCCAAAAGAATTGAAATAAGGATCTTGAGGAGATATCTGCACACTCATGTTAACTGCAGCATTATTCACAGTAGCTAAGATATGGAAAAAACTCAACTGTCCACTGACAGATAAATGGAAAAAAAGTGATGTGTGTGTGTGTGTGTATACATACATAAATACACACACTGGAATATTATGCAGCCTTAAAAAAGAAGGAAACCCTACCATTTCAGACAACATGGATGGAGCTAGAAGACATGCTAAGTGAAATAAGTTAGTCACAGAAGGACAAACACTGCATTGCTCCATTTAAATGAAGTATGTAAAATAGGCAAACATAGATACATAAAACAGAATCGTGATTGTCAGGGATGAGAGGAGGGTGAAATGAGGCATTGTTAAATGGTTATAAAGTTACAGTTATACACGATGAGTAAGTTCTAGAGATCTATTGTACAACACTGTGCCTATAACTAACAACAAGGTATCATGCACTTAAAATTTTGTTAAGAAGGTAGATCTCATGTTATGTGTTCATACCACAAAAACAAAAAATTAAATGGACACAGGGAAACTTTTGTAGGTAAAGGTCATGTTTATTACTTTGACGTGGTGATGGTATCATGGGTATATGCATATGTCTAAACTCATCAAATAGTATACACTAAATAAGTACAGTTTTTTGGAATATCAATTATATCTAAATAAAGCTAAGGGGAAAATGATACTTGGATCCCATCCCCCCAAATTATGATTGAATTGATCTGGTTAAGGCAATGGTATTTTTCTAAGTTTCCCTAATGATGCTAATGCACAGCTGAATTTGAGAATTATTCATTGAAAGCAATGAGAATTCTCATACAGTGTTAGTAGGATAAATTAATACAAGCACTACAGGAATTAATTTGGCATTACTTGGTAAAGCTGAAGAAGCATACACGCCATAACCCACTAATTATAAGACTAGAATCAAGGCTTCCCTGGTGGCACAGTGGTTAAAAATCCGCCTGCCAACACAGGGGACATGGGTTCGATCCCTGGTCCGGGAAGACCCCACATGCTGTGGAACAATTAGGCCCGTGCACCACAACTACTAAGCCTGTGCCCTACAGCCTGTGAGTCACAACTACTGAGCTTGCACGCCACAACTACTGAAGCCCAAGCACCTAGAGCCCATGCTCTGCAACAAGAGAAGCCACCGCAATGAGAAGCCCATGCACCACAACAAAGAGTAGTCCCCACTCACTGCAACTAGAGAAAGCCAGTGCGCAACAATGAAGACCCAGCGCAGCCAAAAATACAATAAATAAATAAAAATAAATAAAAGTCAAAAAAAGACTAGAATCAGTCTCAAACTACAGTGTGCTATGGAATCACATGGAGGGCTAGTTAAACAAAGATTTCTGGGCCCCACACCTTTTGGTTTGATTCAGCAGGTCTGGGTTAGGGGTGGAGATTATCCTTTCCTAACCTGTACGCAGATGATGTTGAAGCAATCACACTTTGAGAACTACTGATCTGGAGGAGCTCTTCAAGATTTGCACCAAGAGACGTGTATAAGAATATTCATGGCAATGTTATTTGTACAGGCAGTCTTAATGATGATGATAACAATAACAACAACAGTAATAAAACAAAAACCTAGGAACAATCCAAATGTTCACTGACAGGATAATGGGGAAATGAATCATGGCATATTCATACAATGGAACACTACAGCATGGCAAAAATGAAAAAAAAAAATAATAGTTACATACATCAAAATGGATGATTCTCAAACAAACAAAAAGTGAAAAATCTAACAATATAACATGTAAGCAGAACGAGTCTACTCATGTAAAGTTTTAAAAAAGGCAAAAAATAAGAATATATTTTAGGGATATATATCCATATGTAATAAAGGCATAAAGAAAAGCACGAGATGATGAGCCCAAGATTCAGAATAATGTCTTCTTCGGGAGTGAAGGGATAAATAATGGGCTTCACAGATATTGGTGATGTGGGCACATATGGTTACATTTTATTAATGCTATGCTTTGAAGTGCATACATACAGCCAAATATTAGAGAAGTAATCCCAAATGATTTTTTGTAAAACTTAATTCAATCTTCTGTCCTCAGGTATTCTTGATCATTCTGGGAGAGTTCACATTGTTGCCTTAAAACTTTACAGTTTGGGACTTAGGCTTCTATTCATCTGATTCAATTCAATATTGATTTCTTCTGTTGAGCCAGTCAGGGACATTTTTCAGCCGCTCATCATTATCTAGATAATGACTCTTCACATTTGCAAAGTCTAGACTTACTTCTCAGTTTACTTTTCCTCTATGGGCTAAGTAATGATCCCTAAGGCTTTAACTCATCTTGTTCAAACTTTTAATTTTTTTTTTTAAGGAAAAATAATTGTTGGCTTTTGGCTGACTCTTTTCAAATATCCCACACATTTTCACATGGAGAACTGTCAATTGAGTTTAAAAAGAATGAGCTAAGAGACAATGAGATGATCCTGAACAACTCTTATCCTTAGGCATTCACTTGTACCATAAACTGAGAGGAGCTAATCAAACAAAAATTGAAGAAATCCTATAACAAATCACAAATCTAGTTTTGTTTGAAATATTTCCCCCTTGAAGCAGTATTCAAATTATCTATTGAAAATCACCCATACAGTATTTTTGGCCTGCAGCACTGAGTTTCTAAACCAATAACAGTCTTCACTGTGATCCTCAAAAATTGATTGTTTTCCCAACTAGTGACATGTGTTAAACATTTATTTATAAACATTCATTGAACAAAGTTTATCCCTACTCTGCCATCAAATGCAAAGCAATGGATTAGACGATATGTAGAGAGGATCTGGAATATATGCCAATGCCAAATTCCACAAAAATAAAATGATTACTCATCATAAATTAGACAATATATCAATATAGGGTGACCAAACACGTTTGTTATCCCATGCCGGGCTTTCTGCTGGTGAGGCAGAGTTTATCACTTTGGGGAATTTTGGCTTCACTTCAGATTCAGTCCTACTCTAAGCAGTCACTCCTATGTGGCTGCTCACTCCATCATCAACTAATTACCCAACCTCTGAAGGTCTGACCTCTTTATGACACATGACCTATTAGAATCAACATTGTGAAAATGACTATACTACCCAAAGCAATCTACAGATTCAATGCAATCCCAATCAAATTACCAATGGCATTTTTTACAGAACTATAACAAAAAACCTTAAAATTTGTATGGAGACACAAAAGACCCCAAATAGCCAAAGCAGTCTTGAGGGAAAAAAACGGAGCTGGAGGAATCAGACTCCCTGACTTCAGACTATACTACAAAGCTACAGTAATGAAGACAATATGGTACTGGCACAAAAACAGAAACATAGATCAATGGAACAAAATACAAAGCCCAGAGATCAATCCAAGCACCTATGGTCAACTAATCTATGAAAAAGGAGGCAAAGATATACAATGGAGAAAAGACAGTCTCTTCAATAAGTGGTGCTGGGAAAACTGGACAGCTACATATGAAAGAATGAAATTAGAACACTCCTTAACACCATACACAAAAATAAACTCAAAATGGATTCGAGACCTAAATGTAAGACTGGACACTATAAAACTCTTAGAGGAAAACATAGGAAGAACACTCTTTGACATAAATCACAGCAAGATCTTTTTTGATTCACCTCCTAGAGTAATGGAAATAAAAACAAAAATAAACAAATGGGACCTAATGAAACTTCAAAGTGCTTGCACAGTGAAGGAAACCATAAACAAGACGAAAAGACAACCCTCAGAATGGGAGAAAATATTTGCAAATGAAGCAATTGACAAAGGATTAACCTCCAAAATTTACAAGTAGCTCACGAAGCTCAATAACAAAAAAACAAACAACCCAATCCAAAAATGGGCAGAAGATCTAAATAGACATTTCTCCAAAGAAAACATACAGATGGACAAGAAGCACATGAAAAGCTGCTTAACATCACTAATTATTAGAGAAATGCAAATCAAAACTACAATGAGGTATCACCTCACACCAGTTAGAATGGGCATCATCAGAAAATCTACAATAAATGCTGGAGAGGGTGTGAAGGAAAGGGAACCCTCTTGCACTGTTGCTGCGAATGTAAATTGATATAGCCAATATGGAGAACAGTATGTAGGTTCCTTAAAAAACTAAAAATAGGGGCTTCCCTGGTGGCGCAGTGGTTGAGAATCCGCCTGCCGATGCAGGAGACACGGGTTCGTGCCCTGGTCCGGGAAGATCCCACATGCCGCGGAGCAACTAAGCCCGTGAGCCATGGCTGCTAGGCCTGCGCGTCCGGAGCCTGTGCTCCGCAACAGGAGAGGCCACAACAGTGAGAGGCCCGCATACCGGGGAAAAAAAAAAAAAAAAAAAAAAAAAAAAACTAAAAATAGAATTACCATATGACCCAGCAATCTTACTACTGGGCATATACCCAGAGAAAACCATAATTCAAAAAGACACATGCGTAAGGCGAGACGATGGTGGAAGAGTAAGATGCGGAGATCACCCTCCTCCTCACAGATACATCAGAAATACATCTACACGTGGAACTTCTCATATAGAACACCCACCGAACGCTGGCAGAAGACCTCAGACCTCCCAAAAGGCAAGAAACTACCCACGAACCTGGGTAGGGCAAAAGAAAAAAGAATAAACAGAGACAAAGAATAGGGACGGGACCTACACCAGTGGGAGGGAGCCGTGAAGGAGGAAAGATTCCCACACATTAGAAACCCCTTTGCGGGCGGAGACTGCGGGTGGCGGAGGGGGAAGGTTCAGAGCCGTGGAGGAGAGCACAGCAACAGGGTGCAGAGGGCAAAGCAGAGAGATTCCCGCAGAGGATCGGTGCCGACCGGGACTCACCAGCCCCACAGGGTTGTCTGCTCACCAGCCGGGGCGGGCGGGGGCCAGGAGCTGAGGCTTGGGCTTCTGCCGGATCCCAGGGAAAGATCTGGACTTGGCAGAGTGAAAACAGCCTGAAGGGGTTAGTGCACCATGGCTAGCCAGGAGGGAGTCTGGTTGAAGTCTGGAGCTGCCAAAGAGGCAAGAGACCTTTTCTTCCCTCTTTGCTTCCTGGTGTGTGAGGAGAGGGGTTTAAGCACGCGGCTTAAAGGAGCTCCAGAAATGGGAGCGGAGCTACCGAAGAGACAAGAGACTTTTTCTTGCCTCTTTGCTTCCTGGGGTGTGAGGAGAGGGAATTAAGGGCACCGCGTAAAGGAGCTCCAGAAATGGGCACGAGTCGTGGCTGTCAGCACGGACAGTAGAGACGGGTGTGGGACGCTAGGGCTGCTGCTGCCGCCACCAAGAGGCCTGTGTGCGAGCACAGGTGACTCTCCACACCGCCCCTCCCGGGAGCCTGTGCAGCCTGCCACTGCCAGGGTCCCGGGATCCAGGGACACCTTCCCGGGGAGAACGCACGGCACGCCTCCAGCCGGTGCAGGCTCACGCCAGCCTCTGCCGCCGCGGGATCGCCCTGCATCCGTGCCCCTCCCTCCCCCCGGCCTGTGCCAGAGCCCCTGAATCAGCTGCTGCTTTAACCCCGTCCTGTCTGAGCGAAGAGCAGACACCCTCGGACGACATACACGCAGAGGTGGGGCCAAGTCCAAAGCTGAACCCCAGGAGCTGTGCGAACAAAGAGGAGAGGGGGAGGTCTCTCCCAGCAGCCTCAGAAGCAGCGGGCTAAAGCTCCACAATCAACTTGAAGTGCCCTGCATCTGTGGAAAACCTGAATAGACAGCGAAATATCCCAAGTTGAGGAGGTGGACTTTGGGAGCAAGATATACTATTATTTTCCCCTTTTTTTCTTTTTGTGAGTATGTATGTGTGTGCTGCTGTGTGAGATTTTGTCTGTATAGCTTTGCTTGTACCATTTGTCCTAGGGTTAAAACAACCCATTTTTTGTTTTTTCAATAAAAATTTTTCTTCTTAATAATTCTTTTTTATTTTAATAACTATATTTTATCCTATCCTACTTTATTTTGTCTCCTCTCTTTCTTTCTTCCTTTCTTCCTTCCTTTCTTCCCTGTTTCCTTCCTTTCTTCCTTCCGTCCTCCCTTCCTTCCTCCCTTCCTTCCTCCCTTCTTTCCTTTCTTCCTCGCTTCCTTCCTCTATTCCTTCCTCCCTTTCTTCCTTCCCTCCCTCCCTCCCTCCTTCCTTCCCTCCTTCCCTCCTTCCTTCCTTCCTACCTTCCTTTCTTTCCTTTCTATTTTTTCACCCTTTTATTTTGAGCCGTGTGGATTAAAGGCTTTTGGCGCTCCAGCCAGGCATCAGGGCTGTGTCTCTGATGTGGGAGAACGAACCTCAGGACACTGGTCCACAAGAGACCTCCCAGCTCCACGCAGTATCAAACAGCAAAAATCTCCCAGAGATCTGCATCTCAACACCAAGACCCAGCTTCACTCAAGGACCAGCAACGAACGCTGCTGGACACCCTATCCCCAACAAAGAACAAGACAGGTCTACAGCCCCATCCATTAGCAGAGAGGCTGCCTAAAATCATAATAAGGCTACAATATCCCCAAACACACCACCAGACACGGACCTGCCCACCACAAAGACAAGATCCAGCCTCATCCACCAGAACAGAGGCACTAGTCCCCCCAACCAGGAAACCTGCTCAACCCACTGAACCAACCTCAGCCACTGGGGACAGCCACCAAAAACAGGGAGAACTACGAACCTGCAGCCTGCAAAAAGGAGACCCCAAACACAGTAAGATAAGCAAAATGAGAAGACAGAAAAACACACAGCAGATGAAGGAGCAAGATAAAAACACACCAGACCTAACAAATGAAGAGGTAATAGCCAGTCTACCTGAAAAAGAATTCAGAATAATGATAGTAAAGATGATTCAAAATCTTGGAAATAGAATAGACAAATTGCAAGAAACAGTTAACAAGAACCTAGAAGAAATAAAGAGGAAGCAAGCAATGAAAAATACTCTAGATGGGATCAATAGCAGAATAACTGAGGCAGAAGGACGGATAAGTGACCTGGAAGATAAAATAGTGGAAATAACTACTGCAGAGCAGAATAAAGAAAAAAGAATGAAAAGAACTGAGGACAGTCTCAGAGACCTCTGGGACAACATTAAATGCACCAACATTCGAATTATAGGGGTCCCAGAAGAAGAAGAGAAAAAGAAAGGGACTGAGAAAATATTTGAAGAGATTATAGTTGAAAACTTCCCTAATAGAGGAAAGGAAATAGTCAATCAAGTCCAGGAAGCACAGAGAGTCCCATACAGGACAATCCCAAGGATAAACACGCCAAGACACATAATAATCAAACTGTCAAAAATTAAATACAAAGAAAACATATTAAAAGCAGCAAGGGAAAAACAACAAATAACACACAAGGGAATCCCCATAAGGTTAATATCAGATCTTTCAGCAGAACCTCTACAAGCCAGAAGCGAGTGGCAGGACATATTCAAAGTGATGAAGGAAAAAAATCTACAACCAAGATTACTCTACCCAGCAAGGATCCCATTCAGATTTGATGGAGAAATTAAAACCTTTACAAACAAGCAAAAGCTGAGAGAGTTCAGCACCACCAAACCAGCTTTACAACAAATGCTAAAGGAACTTCTCTAGGCAAGAAACACAAGAGAAGGAAAGACCTATAAGAACAACACGAAACAATTAAGTAAATGGTAATAGGAACATACATATCAATAATTACCTTAAATGTAAATGGTTTGAATGCTCCCACCAAAAGACACAGACTGGCTGAATGGATACAAAAACAGGACCCATATATATGCTGTCTACAAGAGACCCACTTCAGACCTAGGGACACTTACAGGCTGAAAGTGAGGGGATGGAAAAATATATTCCATGCAAATGGAAATCAGAAGAAAGCTGGAGTAGTAATTCTCATATCAGACAAAATAGATTTTAAAATAAAAACCATTACAAGAGACAAAGAAGGACACTACATAATGATCAAGGGATCGATCCATGAAGAAGATATAACAATTGTAAATATTTATGCACCCAACACAGGAGCACCTCAATACATAAGGCAGATACTAACAGCCATAAAAGGGGAAATCAACAGTAACACAATCATAGTAGGGGACTTTAACACCCTACTGTCACCAATGGACAGATCATCCAAAATGAAAAGAAATAAGGAAACACACGCTTTAAATGATACATTACACAAGATGGATTTAATTGATATTTATAGGACATTCCATCCAAAAACAACAGAATTCACATTTTTCTCAAGTGCCCATGGAACATTCTCCAGGATAGATCATATATTGGGTCACAAATCTAGCCTTGGCAAATTTAAGAAAATTGAAATCGTATCAAGTATCTTTTCCAACCACAACGCTATGAGACTAGACATCAATTACAGGAAAAGATGTGTAAAAAATACAAACACATGGAGGCTAAATAATACACTACTTAATAACGAAGTGATCACTGAGGAATTCAAAGAGGAGATCAAAAAATACTTAGAAACAAATGACAATGGAGACACGGTGACCCAAAACCTATGGGATACAGCAAAAGCAGTTCTAAGAGGGAAGTTTATAGCAATACAATCATACCTTAAGAAACAGGAAACATCTCGAACAAACAACCTAACTTTGCACTTAAAGCAATTAGAGAAAGAAGAACAAAAAAACCCCCAAAGTTAGCAGAAGGAAAGAAATCATAAAGATCACATCAGAAATAAATGAAAAAGAAATGAAGGAAACAATAGCAAAGATCAATAAAACTAAAAGTTGGTTCTTTGAGAAGATAAACAAAATTGATAAACCATTAGCCAGACTCATCAAGAAAAAAAGGGAGAAGACTCAAATCAATAGAATTAGAAATAAAAAAGGAGATGTAACAACTGACACTGCAGAAATACAAAAGATTATTAGAGATTACTACAAGCAACTGTATGCCAATAAAATGACAACCTGGAAGAAATGGACAAATTCTCAGAAATGCACAACCTGCCAAGACTGAACCAGGAAGAAATAGAAAATATGAAGAGGCCAATCACAAGTACTGAAATTGAAACTGTGATTAAAAATCTTCCAACAAACAAAAGCCGAGGACCAGATGGCTTCACAGGCGAATTCTATCAAACATTTACAGAAGAGCTAACATCTATCCTTCTCAAACTCTTCCAAAAGACAGCAGAGAGAGGAACACTCGCAAACTCATTCTATGACACCACCATCACCCTGATACCAAAACCAGAAAAAGAGGTCACAAAGAAAGAAAACTACAGGCCAATATCACTGATGAACATAGATGCAAAAATCCTCTACAGAATACTAGCAAACGGGATCCAACAGCGCATTAAAAGGATCGTACATTATGATCAATTGGGGTTTATTCCAGGAATGCAAGGATTCTTCAATATATGCAAATCAATCAACGTGATACACCATATCAAAAAACTGAAGGAGAAAAACCATATGATCATCTCAATAGATGCAGGGAAAGCTTTTGACAAAATTCAACACCCATTTATGATAAAAACCCTGCAGAAAGTAGGCCTAGAAGGAACTTTTCTCAACATAATAAAGGTCATATATGACAAACCCACAGCCAACATCGTCCTCAATGGTGAAAAACTGAAACCATTTCCACTAAGATCAGGAACAACACAAGGTTACCCACTCTCACCACTCTTATTCAACATACTTTTGGAAGTTCTAGCCACAGCAATCAGAGAAAAAAAGAAATAAAAGGAATCCAAATAGGAAAAGAAGAAGTAAAGGTGTCACTGTTTGCAGATGACATGATACTATACATAGAGAATCCTAAGGATGCAACCAGAAAACTATTAGAGCTAATCAATGAATTTGGTAAAGTAGCAGGATACAAAATTAATGCACAGAAATCTCTGGCATTTTTATACACTAATGATGAAAAATCTGAGAGTGAAATGAAGAAAACACTCCCACTTACCACTGCAACAAAAAGAATAAAATATCTAGGAATAAACCTATCTAAGGAGACAAAAGACTTGTATGCAGAAAACTATACGACACTGATGAAAGAAATTAAAGATGATACAAATAGGTGGAGAAATATACCATGTTCTTGGATTGCAAGAATCAACATTGTGAAAATGACTCTACTACCCAAAGCAATCTACAGATTCAATGCGATCCCTATCAAATTACCACTGGCATTATTTACAGAACTAGAATAAAAAATTGCACAATTTGTATAGAAACCAAAAGACCCCGAATAGCCAAAGCAACCTTGAGAATGAAAAACGGAGCTGGAGGAATCAGGCTCCCAGACTTCAGACTATATTACAAAGCTACAGTAATGAAGACAATATGGTACTGGCACAAAAACAGAAACATAGATCAATGGAACAAAATAGAAAGCCCAGAGATCAACCCACGCACCTATGGTCAACTAATCTTTGATAAAGGAGGGAAGGATATACAGTGGATAAAAGACAGCCTCTTCAATAAGTGGTGCTGGGAAAACTGGACAGCTACATGTAAAAGAATGAAATTAGAACACTCCCTAACACCACACACAAAAATAAACTCAAAATGGGTTAAAGACCTAAATGTAAGGCCAGACACTATCAAACTCTTAGAGGAAAACATAGGCAGAACACTCTATGACATAAGTCACAGCAAGATCCTTTTTGACCCATCTCCTAGAGAAATGGAAATAAAAACAAAAATAAACAAATGGGACCTAATGAAACTTAAAAGCTTTTGCAAGTAAAGGCTACCATAAAGAAGACCAAAAGACAACCCTCAGAATGGGAGAAAATAGTTGCAGATGAAGCAACTGACAAAGGATTAATATCCAAAATTCATAAGTAGCTTATGCAGCTCAATAACAAAAAAACAAACAACCCAATCCAAAAATGGGCAGAAGACCTAAATAGACATTTCTCCAAAGAAGATATACAGATTGCCAACAAACCCATGAAAGAATGCTCAACATCATTAATCATTAGAGAAATGCAAATCAAAACTACAATGAGATATCATCTCATACCAGTCAGATTGGCCATCATCAAAAATGCTAGAAACAATAAATGCTGGAGAGGGTGTGAAGAAAAGGGAACACTCTTGCAGTGCTGGTGGGAATGTAAATTGATACAGCCACTATGGAGAACAGTATGGAGGTTCCTTAAAAAACTACAAATAGAACTACCATATGACCCCACAATCCCACTACTAGGCATATACCCTGAGAAAACCATAATTCAAAAAGAGTCATATACCAAAATGTTCATTGCAGCTCTATTTACGATAGCCAGGACATGGAAGCAACCTAAGTGTCCATCAACAAATGAATGGATAAAGAAGATGTGGCACATATATACAATGGAATATTACTCAGCCATAAAAAGAAATGAAACTGAGTTATTTGTAATGAGTTGGATAGACCTGGAGTGTGTCATACAGAGTGAAGTAAGTCGGAAGGAGAAAAACAAATACCATATGCTAACACATAGATATGGAATCTAAGAAAAAAAAATGTCATGAAGAAATTAGTGACAGGACGGGAATAAAACACAGACCTACTAGATAATGGACTTGAGGATACGGGGAGGGGGAAGGGTAAGATGTGATGAAGTGAGAGAGTGGCAGGGACATATATACACTACCAAATGTAAATTAGATAGCTAGTGGGAAGCTGCCGCATAGCACAGGGAGATCACCTCTGTGCTTTGTGACCACCTAGAGGGGTGGGATAGGGAGGGTGGGAGGGCCGGTGACACAAGATGGGAACATATGTATATGTGTAACTGATTCACTTTGTTGTAAAGGAGAAACTAACACACTTTTGTGAAACAGTTATACTCCAATAAAGATGTTAAAAAAAAAAAGACAATTTATGCCAAAATTTTAAAATAGATGAATATCTCAATAGAAAAATGGCAAATTTGGGCAAAGATCCAGGTAATTGACATACACATACAAATAAATTAAGAACCATTGCCATTTAAAGACATGGAAACAACCTAAATGTCCACCGACAGATGAATGGATAAAGAAGACGTGGTATATATTTATACAATGGAATATTACTCAGCCATAAAATGAATGAAATAATGCCAGTTGCAGCAACATGGATGGACCTAGAGATTATCATACTAAGCGAAGTAAGTCAGAAAGAGAGAAGCAAATACCATATGATATCACTTACATGTGGAATCGAAAATACGGCACAAAGGAACCTATCTACAAAACAGAAACAGACTCACAGACATCGAGAACAGACTTGTGGTTGCCAAGGGGGAAGGGCGTGGGGAAGGGAAAGACTGGGAGTTTGGGATTAGCAGATGCAAACTATTATCTATAGAATGGATAAACAACTAGGTCCTACTATATAGCACAGGCAACTATATTGAATATCCTGTGATAAAGAGGTTAAGAATCCACCTGCTGGGCTTCCCTGGTGGCACAGTGGTTGGGAGTCCACCTGCCGATGCAGGGGACACCAGTTCGTGCCCCAGTCTGTGAAGATCCCACATGCCACAGAGCGACTGGGCCCCTGAGCCATGGCCGCTGAGCCTGCGTGTCCGGAGCCTGTGCTCCTCAACGGGAGAGGCCACAACAGTGAGAGGCCCGCGTACCCCAAACCCCCCCCCCAAAACTGAACAAACAAGCACACAGTAGAATGCCACGAAATAAGTTAAAATGGGTTTTAACTGAATTTGTTGACATTAAAAGAAATCCTCATTATTTTAAATGAAAAAAGCATGAATGATTGTGGTATAATCAATAGTATAATTACAGAATGGTTTAAAATATGTCTATGCATGTTAACATATTTGTGTACATCTGGACACTACTTATGTTAACAGTGATTAACTCTAAATGATTATGTTACTACAGATTTTCACTTTATCTTGTTTAGTTGTATTATCTAAATCTTTTACAATAAAGCTGTATTAATAAGAAAAAAAAAAAAGACACATGCACCCCAATGTTCATTGCAGCACTATTTACAATAGCCAGGTCATGGAAGCAACCTAAATGCCCATCGACAGACGAATGGATGAAGAAAATGTGGTACATATATACAATGGAATGTTACTCAGCCATAAAAAGGAACGAAATTGGGTCATTTGTTGAGACGTGGATGGATCTAGAGACTGTCATACAGAGTCAAGTAAGCCAGAAAGAGAAAAACAAATATCGTATATTAACACATATATGTCCAACCTAGAAAAATGGTACAGATGAACCAGTTTGCAGGGCAGAAATTGAGACACAGATGTAGAGAACAAACGTATGGACACCAAGGGGGGAAAGTGGCAGGGGGGTGGGGATGGTGGTGTGCTGAATTGGGCAATTGGGACTGACATGTATACACTGATGTGTATAAAACTGATGACTAATAAGAACCTGCTGCATAAAAAAATAAATAAAACAAAATTCAAACAAACAAAAAAAATTATATACATCATGCAACTTACATAAACTGAACCTAGTGGTTGCTCCCTTTGGACCTATGTGCCAAAAACACTGTTTGCAGTGTTTAGATTAATGGAGACCACCAATATCCCTTTGGCTGAATGACACTCCCTCCAAATAGCCAGTTGGGGCCCAAGGAAACTGCACAGACTAAGATAGTTTTCACCTCTCAGTGCAAAAGAACTTTCAGAGCAGAGTCATCTATGACAGAAATGTGTAGAAACACCTACAAGTAATCATGACTCTATATAAGTATTGCTTGACACTGTATGGAATCCTGTGCTTATTTTCATAAGGAGCTTTGGTTCAACAAAGGAGGGTGGGATGGTTCTTATAATTCTCGTAAACAGTTGAGAGACAACACAGACCTAAACAGTGAAGAAGGGGAAATCTGTAAATCTGACACCAACCTTAGCATGGACTGTTCACCCCCTCAATATGGACCTGCACAGAGGGTCAGTCTAACATTTTGACAATCTCTAATTTAAAATGCCACCAAATGACATGATAACAGAATGTTTATCATATAAACAGAACACAATATCATGTATCTGATTGGTTCTTAAAAAACTAAAAAAAATTACTAAAACGGAGAATGCTTATAACATAGTTCAGAATGTCAGCATCACATGCAAAGATCATTTTCAAAGACCATTACAAAAAACTATGAATACCATAGTACAAATGTGCAGATGAAGATTAAAGACAATGTTCAGTTTGGTATAGAAAGTAGGGAGTATTTCTAGGAGAAGGTGAGTTTTAAGTCATGCTTTGAAAGATATGAAAGATACTTAAAGGATGCAAAGGCATGGAGAAAAGCAAAGACAAGTCATGTACAGATTATTCAAAATCAAGACTGAGAAATTCAACAAATTTTTGAAATTAACTAGAGATCCCCTACAGTATTTAAAACAAGCAACCAACCAAAAACAGAGGGCAATCACTGCTATTGCTTCTTAAGGAAGAAAGTGAATTGGTGGAGGAAAAAGAAAATCGAGTTGAATCAAGTTAAGATGCACTGGATTGGAGGCAGCCTAGAGACAAAAAGATTAGCTAGGAAACAAAAGCAATAAAATGACTGAAGTGATGAGAGATAAGCCTAGTCCTGTGGGAATGGGAGGTAAGAGTGGCTCTAATGAACCTTCAGTCAAAGGATCAGTAAGAATGCATGATGAGCTGGCATGAGTCTCAGGCAGAGTCAAAGAAGAGAGAAGGGATGAAAAGAATTCCAGGAGATAAGGAAAGGAGGTCTTTAGTTGGGGTATAGAACAAGAAGATGAGTTCTTTTGGGGAATGCTCTTTCAAGGGATGGTTGAACGTTTAAGTCAAGAGTTAATTATCTTTACTAAATGGCTAGAAAAGGTGAAAGACTAGGGCTAAGTAGATATCCAAGGGACTTGTCCGTATTTGTGTTCTATTTGTTTAGTGTCTTATCAGTTTGCACATACGCTCATGTTGAATTGTTATAATAACCCAGTTTTGGAAGTACACATATCCCCCCTTGTATATGCAAGAAATTTAAGGTTAAAAGAAGATAAGTGACTTGTCCAGGGTTGCAAAGGGTTTAAGTGACTAAAACCCAACATAATGCTTTTTTTCCCCATTATACTGAGAGTGGTATTTTAAGAATAAACCACTAAAGAGTAGAAAGTCCGAGGAGATGATGTAGCAATTAGTCACAGCACTCAAGGAAAATAAGGAGACACTTTATTTACTTTTCCTGAGAAGCAAGTAATTTTTCAACTCTATTCAACTATATACATTTAAGAAAAATTATAGGGCTTCCCTGGTGGTGCAGTGGTTGACAGTCCCGCCTGCCGATGCAGGGGACACGGGTTCGTGCCCCGGTCCGGGAAGATCCCACATGACGCGGAGCGGCTGGGCCCGTGAGCCATGGCCGCTGAGCCTGCGCGTCTGGAGCCTGTGCTCCGCAATGGGAGAGGCCACAACAGTGAGAGGCCCATGTACCGAAAAAAAAAAAAAAAATTATAAAATGAAGGCCAAAATATTTACTCTTATTTATCTCAGAGAGCTGAAAGACTTCATTTCATTAAAAGGGGCCATCGCTTTGAATCCTTCATATGGGAGAAAATAAATGATGGTGTTATTATTATTTTAACTACACTTTCATTTTACTAAAATGCTGCTTATTAATGCGGAAATGAAATCCTATGCCCCTTATATTGCATTAAGTAAAATTAAGTCTTTATTTCTTGGCACCTAATTATACATTTCACAACACAAACAATAATGAGTGTCAATGAAGATATTTATAATGTCTTCTAATACTGAAAGAAAATATTTTAAACAATAATTTAATTTCTACTCTGACTTTCGATGATAGATATTGCATGAACTCTTTAATTAGTAAACTTTTTGTGGCTACTTTTTATTTCTGCCCAACAGTAAGTTCCTAACCTCCTCACTCATCTGCATATCACAACAGGGAAAAACACAGACCAAACAACAGGAGAAAGTAAAAGAAATCAATGAACTGGGCATCACATGAACTGAGTTGTGACCCCAGATTGGCTGTGTGATATAAACTTCTTTGAGCCTCAGTTTCTCCTCCCATGAAATAAGGGAAATGAATAAGAGAATTTATAAAGTTAATTTTAGCCTTAACTTTTGATGGTTTCTGATTCCATGATCGAGATACAAAGGCAAAATTAAATTTGAGTACAATGTGTACAGTCTGGAAGACAATGAGGTATTCTAGCAAATACCTCATAGAAGACAGGTTCCACAATTGGAAGAGAAGGGAAAATAAGATCTTTTAAACATTTCATCATGTAGAATTCTCTGTATCATATCTGCTCTCACTCATGCTTTCTTACCATTCCTAGGAGGTTATCTTCCTTGCAAACTTTCACATAAAGCCACAACTCAGCAGGTTACACCCATCTAACGAGTCTCCCCTTTCCTTGCTGTCATAAAGCAACCCCACCTTCCTATTTCTGGTTAACCCAAAACACTCTTGAGGCCATGCACTGTCATTAGCACTGTCTGTTAGCACTGTCATCTAAGCTTATTTAGCCCCTAAACTTTTAATGTCTTTTGTGATTCTTTATTAGAACAAATACTCAAAGTAGCTATTAACTTATAAGCAATTATTTGGAATGCATCACAACATTTCTGATTAACTCTTTAATATGACAAATTCTTCTACCACCAAAACTTTAGAACAAGGTCATGTTCTCAATTTCAGGTACTCTGGTTTTTATAAAATATTGCTTACTAATATTCAAACTAAAATATACAATTTCATTCACAACAGATATTGGTAATTTCATAAAGCCATGATTTCATATATGTTGGCATATATTTTAAATGATTCTAAGTATAAAATATATGATTCTAATACTACCCAACATACTAAAATAAAATACTCCTAAACAAATAAAACACAAATATAAAAATGCCAGGCATTTATCTAAAACATTTTCAGATCATTTGCCCTAAGGACCTCAAATTATGATAGCCTTATCTCATGCTTAATGATTGTACAAACATTGAAAGCTAAATTTTATGACATGAAGACATGAATAACTTATAATAATATAAATTCAACAACAGTAGAAACTATGGGAAACAATTGTTGGATAAAACTTTGTTTCATTAATTCAAGTGGAATATTAAAAATCTACAAAACACTTTAAAAATGTTAAAAGGTTTTGATAACATCTGAGAGTCCCCAGTCTCACATCTGCGAGTCCCCCAGTCGGCTCCATCAACCAATTCTATCTTAATTCAAGTATATTTGTCTACTTGAAAGTCTACATTTACCTTTTCAGCATGCAAATGAACAGAACTACAGAATAAGGAATGTGATATAAAGGATCAAAGAGGTTGAAATGAGGCGTCTGAATTATCCTCTCAAAAATGGTAGACTATTCCTGGAGATTTCCTTTGTCCCTATTTGATGTCTCTGTTTCTGAGATTCCAGACAGTGCATAGTAAGCAAGACGCCCCAGGAGAATTATCACCCTGCTGAGATTCTTTCTATTAACATAGAAAACTGAGCACTGACTGTTCAACTAAACATTTTGCAGGAGGATGTCTGGAAAAAAAAGGAAACCTAACTGAACTGATCCCACTCACTTCAAAAGTCATTTGTTGTCTCCTTACCTTGTAACCAGCACTGTGCTAAGGGGATTTTCACGCATGTTTAACTTAAACCTCATAACAGACTCATCACCTCTTTAGAGGATAAAGACAACGTGCCCAGAGAGGCTAGGTAACTTTCTCAGGTTCACACGACTGGCAAGTGGCAGAGTTGGGATTCGGACCCAGCTTTTTGATTCCAAACTGAAAGTTGTTATCACTACACTATTTGCCTTACCTAAATGACATATTTTTTAAAAATAAGTTTTTTTAAATGGTGTAAAGTGAACTGTTCAACACTATTGAGTTGTTAATATAAAACAACAACAAAAAACCCCCATCTACTACATGATAAAGGAAAAAAATCAAATCACACTAATAGAATTGTCTGTATTAACCACTGAAAAATAATTAAGGCCTATATTTTAAACAATGCTTGATATTTGCAATTTAATGAGAATGTATTCTATCAGAATTTGAACTTAACATGAACACTTTACATTCCTGGGAAAGAGTTTTTTTAAACACATGGAATCAAGTTTTGGTTTTGCCTATAATAATCAAATGTCCAAAACCTCTGTCATGAGGGTTTCCAATGAACATAGAAAATAAAAGCAAATGATTGGAAGCTTATTATATTCTGAAACTTTACTACCTATATTTCAGAAATAAAAATAATTCTTCAGACAGTTCTAACCAGGGACAATTTTGCCCACTTGGGGACATGGGTCAATGTCTGAGGCATTTTTGGTTGTCACAACTGGTGGGCTGCAACTAGCAGGCAGAGGTTAAGGGTACTGCTCAACATCCTACAATTTACAGGACAGCATTCCACAAAAAAGAATTAAGTCCTGCCTTAAGCATACACTTTCAGCACTTGTCAAATAATTTAAAATTTATTTATTGTGTAATATTTAAGACATACAAAAATATATACATAATATAATGACTCTATGTGCCTACCACTGAGCTTAAGAAATAAAGAGCATTCAGTCTCTCTTGTGTATTCCTTCCTGACTGTCTCTCAAAAATATTTTGTAAAGAGATTAAAATATCCATCATGCTACATCTATATTACACTGTGTTAAAGTATGCCATAGCATGTTAACTACACTCTATTATGTTAAATTATACTGTAACTATCATATGACTTTACTAGACTTGAAGACTAGGTACCGTTCTTCTTTACATAGGAGATCTAGAATTATAATAGAGCATTGAAAAAAACAATATGGTAAATAAATATTTATTCCTTGTATACAGAAAAGAATGTTTTGATTACCTACTGAATGTACAAAAGAGGAAGTGGTTTTTATAGATATAATCAATTACAAAGGTGTTATACTTCATTAAATATATGACTGGCCAACAATCTTTGGATTCAAAGAAAATTAATATAGTAAAAAAAGAGTAGGATGATAGTAGGCAAAAACAGTGTAACTGTTCTCCAACTCTGTTAGTTTAATTGAGGGCGTTGGCACCTAGACCCTCTGCCCTCCAATTCTCTTGGGCTGAGAGACTTTGGCTTTTTGTCCAGAGGTAGCCTTATAGCTACAAGATAGAGTAGGGGGGGTTGGGTCTAACCTTGCTTCTCATTTCCTAATTCAGGGTTCTGGAAGTCTAAGGAAAATAAGGGCACTTTCCAAGTTCTACAATTGCAAGGGAATTCCTAGTCAACCCCAAACATCATCTCATATCAATAGACTCAGTGGATCTGTAGTATGAAAGGGCCAGAATTTTAATGAAGTTCTACCATGGCTTAAAGTCTACAAGGCTGCATAAAATATGATCTCTGAGGCCACATCTTGCTCAACTATTAATAAGACCTATGCTTTGTTCAAAGTATAAATAGGCTAATTTTTTTTTTTTTGCATTTTAAAAATACGGTTTATAGTCTGACTAGTACAAGAAAAATTAATGAATTGTTTAAAGCTACCTCTTCTTTCTTTGTGAAACAGTCTGGTATCGATTGTGGAAAACAGCACAACCAGTAATGGTGACAATTGAAATACTGGTATTAATCAACAATAGACATAGAGGGGATGAAAATAAATAGTCATCACATTTGCTTGGAATAGGTGTGATTTTACCAACAGACTGAAAGTAGCAAACAAGGGCCAAAGAAAACTTCAGTGAAGGAAGGCTAAAGAAAAAAAAAAAAAAAATTACTCAAATAACCAGTTAGAAGCAAAAGATGAAAAAGAACAGCAGCTCACAGATACAAGTATTTTAAGATTACAATAGCATGACATAAAGTAACTATTTATTCCTCCATGATGAGAAATAGGAAAGAAATGTTTTGTGATTGTTGCTGTCATTGCTAATGTTTCATTTTCCCTAAAGAACTATGAAAATGAACGTGGTGAATACAAGTTGTTATTTCAGACAAAAATGTTTTCAAATTCTACAATACTAATGCCATTATAGCCTTAATTGATATACTTGTACTCTTCTAAAGTCATCAACCCTTGTAAAGTGCATGTACACATGCAGAATCACAAGGCTGCATAAAATACAGATGGTCGATAACCACGTAAATAGATCAATGATTACAAAGATGGATTGAGGAGACAAAAACGAGCTCTACTATTACACATGCATGAATTTCCTGACTATAAGAATAATTATACTCTAGAACTGGTTAATTGAGGGAAGTTGAAGAATCTTTTTCCCCCGCAGAATCGATAGATACCCAACTATCTTTGATGACTTAGGAGGAGCATTGCCTGGAATCAGGGGAATGGATTGTATGACCTTTGCTCCACTCTCATCATTTTGTCAGGACCCAACAATAAGTTCTATAAATCATAAAATCTGTTTTGAGACATAAAATAACATTTGAAAACATAATCATGTGGTTACCTGTAGGCCCCTACACATTGGGTTCAGAGTTGGATAGTTGAATGGGTTTCAGAAAAGTAACAGAGCCAGCATAAATGGAAACTATCTGAGGAAGAAAAAGCCAGCTGGAATAGTCCCGTGCATGTGACTGCAGCTCTTTTGTCCCTTTCCTGTTTGTCCATTTCTGTTCCCCTCTAATCTTAAAAGAACCTAATTATAGGAATGAGATCACTATAAACTATTGAAACTAACTCCTGACTTATGCTCTCCTGAATGCACACCATGCCTTGTCTAACCTGTTGATTCCTTTCCTAAAGAGAAGTAAGAATGTAGAATTAAGCAGATAAAAATGGCTAGCACTCTACCCCCAACAGCCCCCTTAGCAATCCTGCAGGCAGATAACACAGGCAAAATAACATCTGAAGAGAGTCAGCCAGTCTGCATGCAATGGAGAATGATGCAGAACCCAACCTCCTGCCTCGATGATTCACTGAGATTCTCCCCCACTGCCATGTCTCCCTTTAAAAACTGTCATGGCTTAGCAGAATCTTCAGAGTTGGTCTCTGGATACAGGTCCACCTTCTCCCCAGATTGCCAGCTTTTCTGATCAAAGCAACTTTCCTTTCTACCAACACTTGCCTCTCGAATTATTGGCTTATGAGCAGTGAGCAGCTAAACCTGAGCTCAGTAACACATGTATCACAGAAAGACATCTATGGAGGTATTTCTGTAGTTTCCAGGTAAGAAGGAGATACCCTAGAGCTATATTTCACCAAGGGAGAATTATTTAGAACGATAAGGACCCTTTACACAAAAAGGAATTTATTTAAATGAAAGAAAAGAAGAAAGGAAAGAAGCGGGGAGAGGAAGGAAAGAAAGAAGGAGGGAAGTGAGACAGAGTAGGAAAAAGGGAGGGAGGGAGGAAAGGAAGGAAAATTCAGAGAAAACAAAGCAGGTAGAAGGGGAGCAGAAAATATACTGACAGTTGCATGCCCAACAGGAATGCATCTGTCCCTTAAAAATAAGGGCAACAGAGACCAAAAGACAATAAATAGAATATTTGCTTACGGAATACAGGCGTCTAGTAAATAGTGTGGATTGTTTGAAGAAAGAACTGCAAGAAAATAACTACTTTAAGTACAACACTACAATTCAGGATATCAAGAGAGGTATCTTTTCCCCTGATATTATTCTCTTATTCATTACTCCTCAAAACTCTCTCCTGTGCTAGCTTTTGTGACGCATCAAAGAACCTGGCACTCCCTCTGATATGCTGGCTCCCTTTGTTCTGATTTCTCTAACAACATCCATCCCCTCAACCTGTGTGGTCTCCAGAAATGTGGACCTTAATGTTCCAATGGTCACTTTTTTCACTATCAACCCCAAGAATTTCTCTGGTCTTTAAACTAGAACAATCATTTCTTCACAAATGACTCCCCAAATCCTTAATTTCAGTCATCATCTCTATTCTGACTGCCAACACATACTCTAATGCAATGTATCTGTAAAAATTTTCTCCTCTACCCTGGAAGTATTTTCTCTCCCGCATGATTTGCCTATTTTTATTAGTAGTACAACCATTCTCTCTATCACCAAGATTTTTCGATGAATCTTTTCTTTGTAACTTCTTATTTATCCACCTTTCCTCTTTTTTCTCTACCCACAATGTATTTCAGGGCTTCATTGTACCTTATACTTGTTTTTCTGTTTTTGTTTTTCTTTTTGTTTTTTTTTTTTTCAGCCATGCCACATGGATTTGCAGGATCTTAGTTCCCTGACCAGGGATTGAACCCAGGCCCTCAGTAGTGAAAGCATGGAGTCCTAACCACTGGACTGCCAGGGAATTCCCCTATACCTTATACCTGAAATTACAATTATCTCCCTATCTCTAATCTCTTTTCACAAAGCCATTTGGCATACTACAGCTACAGAAATCTTCCTAAACACACATGTAAACATGTCCAAATCCAATAGCTTGGCATTCAAATTATCTACCAGGGGTCAAAAAGCCTGATACTTATAGGGACTAGGAATAAATCAGAGTGGGTATAATGTAGTGGGGGGTGGTAGGGCCTGTGGCAAATGGGACAGTATGTAACACTCAAATTCTACCATTTAAGCACTACAAAGGCCAAAGAAAACATACTGTGGGTCACTAATTTGTGATCTCTATGCCTCAAGAGTATGACCCCAACAAATCTTTTACATGCTCTTTCTCATTGCCACCCTACAGGACTTCTGAGGCATAGCAGAATATAAATATTTTCCTTTAGGTGCTTAAGCCTTTGCCCACTAGTCCCTTTTCCTAGCCCTCTCTAACTGAGCCCTAATAATGTTGCAAAGTCCAGTTTAAGTTACACTTCTCCAAAAAAACCACTGTAACCACAGGCCACCCAAACCTACAGCTCCCCTGTGAGCCTCTGTACTAGTTTCTTTCTTTTTTTATTAGATTTTATTTTTTAGAGCAGTTTTAGTTTTACAGCAAAACTGAGCAGCAAAATACAGAGAATTCCCATGTATTTCCTGCCTTTATACATGTATAGCCTCACCAACGATCAACACCCTCCCCACTAAAATGCTACATTTGTAACAACTGATGAATCTGCACTGACACATCAATATTGCCTTAAGTCCGCAGTTTACATTAGGGTTCACTCTTCCTTTTGTACATTCTATGGGATTTTAACAAATGTATGACATGTATCCACAATTATACTGCCACACAGAATATAGTTTCACTGCCTTAAAAATTCTCTGTGCTCGCGTATTCATCCCTCCCTCCCCACTAATGCCTGGTAACCACTGATCGTTTTACTATCTTGCAATATTTTTAAGGGAAACTTCTAAGTTATGTAACTGGGAAACTTTTTCTTTTTAAAATGTTTTTTCCAGTTTTATTAAGATATATAACATTGTGAAAGTTTAAGATGTAAAATGTGATTATTTGATATATGCATATACTGCAAAATGATTATCAGAATAAGGTTCCTTTAGACACCCATCACATATACAATGGAATATTACTCAGCCATAAAAAGAAATGAAATTGGGTTATTTGTAGTGAGGTGGATGGACCTAGAGTCTGTCATACAGAGTGAAGTAAGTCAGAAAGAGAAAAACAAATACAGTATGCTAACACATATATACGCAATCTAAAAAGAAAAAATGGTTATGAAGAACCTAGGGGCAGGATGGGAATAAAGACGCAGATCTATTAGAGAATGGACTTGAGGACACAGGGAGGGGGAAGGGTAAGCTGGGACAAAGTGAGAGAGTGGCATGGACATATATACACTATCAAATGTAAAATCGATAGCTAGTGAGAAGCAGCCGCATAGCACAGGGAGATCAGCTCAGTGCTCTGTGACCACCTAGAGGGGTGGGATAGGGAGGGAGGGAGACACAATAGGGAAGAGATATGGGGATATGTATATATATATATATATATATATATATATATATATATATATATGTATAACTGATTCACTTTGTTATAAAGCAAAAACTAACACACCACTGTAAAGCAATTATACTCCAATAAAGATGTTAAAAATAGAATCACCTATCGCAACACACAGTCATAATTTTTCTTTATTCTGGCAAGGACTTTTAAGACTTACTTACTCTCTTAGCAACTTTCAAATACACAGTACAGTACTATTAACTATAGTCACCACGGGGTACATTATATCCCCAGAACTTATTCATTTTATAGCTGGGATTTTGTACCCTTGAGCCAGTTTCATCCATTCGCCCCTTCCCTCCACCCTTGGCAAACAAACAACAACCTACTCTGTTCCTATGAGTCTGGTTTGTCTTAATTCCACATATAAGTGATACCCCACAGTATTTGTCTTTGCCTGACATATTTCACATAGCATAATGTCCTCAAAGTCCATCCATGTTGTCACATATCGCAGGATTTCCTTCTTTTTAAAATCTGAATAATATTCCTGTGTGTGTGTGTACATACATACATACATCACAACTTTATCCATGCATTTGTTCAAATCCACTGTTTACTTATTGATTCTCTGTATGGATGGTGTATCCATTGTTTAAAGTGGGGTACTAAAGTCCCCATCTATTACTTTATTGTTGTTTATTTCTCCTTTTAGCCCTTGTTTTAGTTCTATTAGTATTTACTTTATATATTTAGATATTCCAATGTTGGATGCATAAACATTTACAATTGTTATATCTTCTTGATGAACTGACCACTCTGTCATTATATAATGACTGTCTTTGTCTGTTTTGACCATTTTTTTGCCTAATGTCTATTTTGTCTGTTATAAGTATCACAACCCTTGCTTTCTTTTGGTTACTATTTGCTTGAAGTATCTTTTTCCATCCCTTCAATCTCAAACTATGTGTGTACATAAAGGTAAAGTAAGTCTCTTATAGACAGCATATCTTTTAATCTTTTTTTAAAATACATTCAGGCTATTCTATGTCTTCTTATTGAAGATTTTAATACTTTTATCTTTAAAGTAATTGTTGATAGGTAGGAACTTGCTTTTGCCTTTTGTTAATTGTTTTCTGAATGTTTTGTTCCTTGCTTCTTCTAATGTTCTCGTCTGAGATTTGAGTACTTTTTGGGGCAGTATGCTTTGACTCCTTTATCATAATCTTTTGTGTATCTACTATAGGCTTTTCCTTTGTGGTTACCATGAGGCTTACATAAAATATATTTATAACATCCTAATTTAAACTGATAACAACGTAATTTCAACAGCATACTAAACTTTATAATTTTACTTCTTGGGGTGCCCCCCCTCACAGTTTACATTATTTTAGGTTACAATTTACACTTTTTATAATGTGTACCTAATAACAGATTATTGAAGTTATGATTATTTTTAATACATTTGTTTTTCTAACTTTTAAACTAGAGTTGTAAGTGAATAATGCAACACCATTATAATATTAGAGAATCTGACTTTGGCTACATATTTACCATCACCAGTGAGTTTTACACATTCATATGTTTTTACAGTTTAAATTAGCATCTTTTCATGTTAGCATGAAAAACACCCTTTAGTATCTCTAGTGATGATGAACTCCTTCAGCTTTGTTTGTTTGTTAGAGAAAATACTTATCTTTTCTTCATTTCTAAAGGACAGCTTTTCTGGGTAGAGTGGTCTTGGTTGACAGGTGTGTTTTTTTTTTTTCTTTCAATATTTTGAATATATCATTCCACATTTTCCTGGCCTGTAATATTTCTTTTGAGAAATTCACTGACAGTCCTGTAGGCTTTCTTCACTCTTTTGCATTCTTTTTCCTTTCTACTCCTATGACTGGATAATTTCAAATGGCCTACCTTCCAGGTCATTTGTCTCTCTTCTGCTTGATGGAGTGTGATACTGAATCTCTCTATTGAATTTTTCAGTTCAGTCATTGTATTACTCAGCTCTAGGATTTCTGTTTGTTTGTGTGCTTTTTTCATGGTCACTTTTCCTTTGTTCAACTTCTCATTTTGTTTATGCATTGTTTTCCCAATTTTGTTTAGTTGTCTTTCTGTGTATTCCTATAGTTCACTGAACTTCTTTGAGAGGATTATTCTTAAATTATTTTTCAGAAAGTTCATAGATCTCCATTTCTTTAGGGTTAGTTATTGGAGTCCTATTAGTTTCCTTTGGTGGTGTCATTTTTACCTGATTCTTTGTGATTCTTGACTCCTTGCACTAGTATCTGCACATTTGAGTAAGTGGTCTTCTTTCCCAGAATTTATGTTTGCTATCACAGGGTAAGACCTTCACTCATCAGCCCAACCTGGGGTACTAGATGAGTCAGCTGGTAGCATTTTTTGGCAATTGGGGCTTGCTATTGGAGTTCCTAGTTGGATGACGCTATTGCCCAGTATCTGAGGTCAGAGGGGTTGCCACTGGTTGAGCTCCATTGTTGGGTGGAACAGCTGGCTGAGCTCCACATTCAAGCAGGGCTACTGCGTGGATGCTCAGATTGAGTGGGGCTACTGACTGTACTCTGTGGTCAGGTGGGGCCACTAACTGGGTTCTGTAATCACCTCTGGTCAGGCGAGGTGACAGGCTGTGTTCCCTGGTAGGGTGGTGCTACTGGCTGGCAAGTGGACAGGGCTATGAATGGGCTTTGCAATTGCTCCTGGTCAGCTGAGGTCTCAGGCTGTGCTCCTTGAGTGAATGGCACTGCTGGCTGGACTATGTTCAGTTGGAGCTGCAGGCTGTGCTCTGTCATCAAGTAGGGCTCCAGGCTGTGCCCTAATGTTGCATAGGGCTGCAGGCTGGGCCTCACAACCTGGTAGGCTACTGGCTATGCTCTGACCGGGCTCTCTGGTGGTGAAGACTTCCAACTGTATCCTGCAGTTGGGTGGGGCTAGGGACTGTGCTCTGTGGTCGGGCATGGTCACTGTCTAGGGTCCCTTATCAGGTGAAGCAACAGGCTATGCTCCACAACTGGGCAGGGTAACTGGCTGGGTTCCCTGCTTGGGTGAGGCTACAGGCCTGGACAAGGCTAGATGTTCAGCAATTGGGCAGGGTCAGAGATTGTACTCTGCTGTTGGGTGGGGTTATAGTCTGGACTCCGTGGCTCAGTGTTATTGTAGATTGGGCTCTGAGACTATCCAGGGTCACTGTTCAAGCTCCCTGGTTATGTGGAGCCAAAGAGTATGCTTAACAGTTGGGCAAGGCTGCTTGCTTGGCTCTCTGACCAAGCAGGGCTATAGCATGGGCTCCACAGTGGCCTGGGTTCTCAGGCTAGTCTACTTGGACAGGTAAGACTAGAGGCTATGCTCAGCAGTTACACAGGGCTGCAAATCTGCTTTCCAGCCCAGGCAGGACAGCAGAACAAGCTCCATGGCTGGCACAGCCCATTGACAAGGCACCCAAATCAGGCAGAACTGTCCACTGAACTCTCTAGCCAGATGGGGCCATCAGTTTGGCTCTGAAGATGGGCAGAGCCACTGGCTGGGATCTCTGCTTGGGCACTGCTACAAGAAGAAATGCAGTCTGCCAAGATCTAAGTGCTGTTGCTGTAAGACCCATCTCAACTTCTCCACCTCTATCTGATCTCCAGTGGTTGAGCCCCACAGATACCCCCAGTTATCTCTATGCAGTGTGGCCCAAATGGTCCTTCTGGGAAGTGTCCCACAATGCTGAGGGAGCTAGACGTCCACCTAGGGTTCTCTTTTTCCAATGGAGAAACTATAGGCCCAGGGGGCCCTCTCGGGGCAGTGCTGTGCCAGTCTGGAGAGGGGCAATGTGGTCAGAATGTAGCTGATCCTCTCACCCTTCTAATGTGGTACTTCTTAGTCTTCCATCTCGATTGGCAAACTTTTCTGTACTAGTTTCTATCCTCTTTGTTTTTGCCATGAACTCTTTAACAACAGCTTATGGATCCCTTCTCAGAATAAAGTAAAATACATAAAAATACAAAAGAAACCAAGTATATTGAAATAGTTATCAAGATATTTAAGAAAATAAATTGTGATATAATAATAGATGTGCTTCTTGATTAAAGCATTAAAAAATAAGATCTAGTGGCAGCTGTAATAACTAGTGTAATTTTGAAGTAGTAATGACTGTAAACAATATTTTAAGATATCTGCCACAAATTCAATGTGATAGGAAAACATTTATTATTTCTATTAGTGACAAAGTTAGAGGTGCTGTTAATATTACTTTGGTCTGTTGCCTATATTGTTAATCAGATGAAATACTAAATATTAGTTAGCAGGTAAAGAAAATAAAGA
The DNA here is from genome assembly GCF_026419965.1 of Kogia breviceps. NCBI lineage: Eukaryota > Metazoa > Chordata > Mammalia > Artiodactyla > Physeteridae > Kogia > Kogia breviceps. Next base: position 48,213,001 of record NC_081330.1, read on the forward strand.
GGCAGTATTTTTCACATCTAAGTTCAGGAGCCCCTGAATTCTCTCCATAGGTCTCCCAGGGGCCTTTGGACCCCTGGTTAAAAACCCCTGCTTTATACATATCTTTGTAATTATTCTGCAACAATTTTATACTGCCTTCTATGTTAATCATCTTTTTTCTGCTTATTCTTTGTGAATATGACCATAATCTCCCTACCAACGTGAATTTCCTCAGCATTTAAGAATCATTTGCATGCACTGATGTTCTAAAATAGAATATACTGTTATTTTTCCTTCAACACTTGAATCAGTTTTTTAAAACTGCTAATTTCTTTTTTTTTTGGTCAATGTTCTATATGTAAATGTGCCTACAAATATTTCATTTTTACCACTGATGTCCTAAAAACACTGGTCTTAGAGTTTTCTCTCAATAGATCAAATTAAATTACACTAAAGCAGATTTTCAAAGCTGAAATAATAACTCCAAGAATCACCTAAATTTAGTACACATTATTTGGAACTAACTCATAATTGCATATATTAGAAGCTCCTCAACAATCTCAGGATATGGTGTACTTTTTAAGTGTTTCTATGTGTTCTTGTAAGTATGTTAGGACTTTTCAACTTCTTCCATATAGTGAACTTGGTTTCTAGCTTCAATTTAGGTATTTTGAAATAAAGGAGACATTAATATTTTTATTAATAACCTTAAATTTGGGGCTCTCTTTTGCTGATTAAATTAACATTTGGGGGTTTGTTTTTGTTTTGTTTTGTTTTGTTAGTAAAGGATTTATCCTGCCAAATAACTAAAATCTATTAGTTGTCTGGCAGGAAAGAGCTTATTGACCCACACTAGGAGAGATAATACTGGTGTTAATTCAAGTCTCTGGGAAGCAATGTGTCCTTAATTGTTTTTTGTTGTTTTTGTTGTTATGAGGAGACAACCATGCCACATGAGCAACAAACTATGATTATGCATGGATGGAGTTTAGCACTGTAATCAAATAGAACTTACAACAAAGTTAATCTGATGATACATATTTAATGCTATGCATTATCAATGTGCTACATGGTAATTAGTCATAAATGGTAAACAGCTCCTTTGAATGGCAAATTGATGTTACTTTTGCATCACTGAAGCAAACCCTTTCTAGGATGGGAGGGAGAAAGGCAGCGGTGATCTACTCTTTTCTCTGGCCTGAGGGAAGCAGTCTCCTTTGGGTACTTGAAAATGAAATGACTATTTCTACCCAGGACCTTCCTCCTTACTAGAAGATACTCAGACATTGGATTTGTCTGCATAAATGCAATATTAACTTTCATAACTCAGATGAGTTATTCACAATTTGTGCCTCGTAACCAAGCAGCACAATTCCAATCATGCATACTATTAAATTACATGTTAAACTGTTTTCTCTTACAGGCAGAAGTAAGAAAATGAGTTTTGATTGAGCAGGGTAAGGAATGAGAAGAAATTTTAGAGTATCTGGCATCGAGGAGGAAGGCAAGCCAGCTTGGAAAAAAGTCTTCACTGGCCTGCTTTAAACAAAAGGAAAGCACAAAATTGTTGGGGCAAAGGATGCAAGTGATAAAACACACAGAGATGTGAAAAAGAGAAAGATACAGGCTTAGAAAGGGGAATGGATGTCTAGAAAAGAGGAAGAGATGAGACAGAAAAAGGTTAACCCATCCCCAGCAAACAGGAAATGCACGGAAGCAATGGGTATAACACTTGCAGAAGGAACCTGGCAGGATCTACACTTTGTGGTTCTCCTTCACTCACCTTCCGAGATTTAGCATAATGATGTGATTTCACAAGCAGTCCTTTTGACTGCATAGTGGATAAGAATAAACCAGCTGAATTCAATAATTTAGACATAATTTACTGCCTTCTCCAAATTGAAAGCAATTCCTTCCTCCCAACTGGACCAGGCAATTTAAAGAGAGAAACAAATATGTATCGTTTATGCTACAAAATCAAGTGAAACAGAAAAAAAAATCCCACGTAATACATTTCTATACATACATTTTTAAAGCTTGTTGCATATTAGAGGGCCATTCATAAGTGAGACTCCTTCTGTTTCTTACATTCCCTAAAGAGCTGAAAACATGACTTAAAAATAATAAATGTTTTTAATGTTACTGGTAAATAAATATCACAGTAGCACTCTGCATATTTACATTCTTTTTTATTTACTAAGGCGTGTGAAGGAAAAGCTACAGTTTTAATGGGCAAAATAAATGCCTACATTGATTAATTCTTCAAAATATGGTTGTCTTTTACTAAAATTTGATTATACAGAAAAGACTAAAAAGCTTCAACTACTGAATAGGAGTCAGATGTTTGTTTGCCTTTTAGTACTTTAAAATGAAACTGTCCAACTGGATAAAAAGAGGGAGAACTAAATCACATTTAGGCTTCTTAACTTGCTCATTCTGACTATTGTGCAAAGAATCACGGGACTAAGGTGGGCAGGACAAATGTGATCAGCTCTCCATTTCAACTCAGAGAACTCTGGACCTGGCTAGCTGGACAAAGAAAACACATTTTTCAAAAAACTTTTTCACAAGGGAATTTCTTAGCACAGTGTAACTTTTGTTGAGGTTAATAAAGTTGTGTCATGATAATAAAGAGCCTACATAAACTCATTAACCCTTCGTCCTACAGGGTAAACTGTAATGCAAGCCTACACTACGCAATGGAGAAACTTCTATATAGACACAGCCTGCTCAAATGGCAGACACTGGTGCTCTGAGATTTAGAGACAGTCTAAGGGAGGTATAACAAAATTCTTACAGCATAAACTACTCAATCTTCTTAAAATCAAAGCAAGCCACGTGGCTCAAAAACAAACAACAAAAAACCTGCAATGACTATGCCCATCCATGAAATATCTTGCAGTTCTTCCTTCCAAAAATTAAACCAGACAGGGTCAAACATAAGAAGAATTCTAAGAGTTAGATCTAATAGAGTGCTTTATTCTACCAAGCAGTTTATTTGGTGTAATCCTCACAGTGACCTAGTAATGTCAGATGAGAAGATAGGGCTTTAGCGAACTGACATAGTTTGCCCATAGGAGGCAGAATAATAGAATAAAAAGAGCAATGGCTTTAGAGTCTTGATAGGCTTTCTGAGTCTCAGCTCTATTACTCTGCCACTTACCACCTAGGTGACAGTGGGCAATCTCTCTAAGCCTCAGTTTCCTGATGTGTAAATGAGGATAATAGTACTTATCTCATAAGACTGTTGCAGGATTCAATGAGACAAAATATATAAAGAGCACAATCCCCAGCACGTTAAGTGTTACGTCCATACAATGGTAATAACAATATCTACCTAAAAGTGTCATTGTGGTGATGAAATAGATGCAATTTTATGTACAGAGGATGATGTGTCTACATGTGCACAGACTTAAATTTAAAAGGACACATATCTAATAAATGGCAGACACATACCTAGAACCTAGATCGTCTGAGTCCTCTTACTGTCCCACACAGCTAGATATTCCTAATTCTATTATCCAATCATAAAAGAACATTTTCACACAACTCCATTGAAAGGACAGCGATCTAGAAATATCTGTGAAAATGAAATTTAAAAGCAAAATATGCAAGTTACCTGAATTAAGGCCTCACTCAACATGTCTTCATTAACCTCCAGAATGATGTTTTTTATATCTTCATATGGCATACGATATGATCCTAGGAAGATAGCTAAAATAAAAATTGATTTTATTAAAAAGAGAGCAGCATCACAATTTTAAAGTCCTAATAAATACCTGATTCCCATTTCATAGACTCAAAATATGAAATTCCTGTCACTAATATTACTCTACAGAATTATGAACAAACAAAAGTAGCTTCCATTTGATGGACTATACTACTCATCTAGGCAAAATGGCCTATTAACTCAGGGTCTAATGTCTACAGCTCATGCGTTTTTATATACAAGATAAAACTACTAACAGCACTGATGACTACATGCTTATGAATTTTAGATGAAGCTAATACAAAATAACCCAGGAAAAGTTAGAAATTTTATCTCAAGTAGGCCTTTTAATTCAATGTAGAATTTACCGTGGAGATTGTCAGATGTATCCACTACAGCACTTCTTGAGAATGACAGTAAAGTAACCCGATACTAAGAAAACCATATCAATCTACTCTGCAGTTCTCTCACGTAAGAAAAAATTAGTGTCTGAATCCTCGATGTTCTCTGCATCCCTGATGACATTCATGAGGTATGCTATTAGTTGCTTTTATGTTGAATCAACGATTTCCCTTGTCAACTTTTTCTTAAATGGATATATATTATGTCATATGGGAATAATTCAACAAATTATACCTAGAAAAGCTTACACTGACTCAGAAAGCATTGTTCAACAAAACATTCCACTTTAACCTCCATTGAACATACTTTTTAAAGAACATACACGTGTTCTTATCACCAGAACATAAATATATTCCTAAGAATTTTTTTTTTTTCATGGAGAGGTCTATATGCCTTCACAGGTACCTAAAGAAAAAGCATCCTCCTCTGTCCAGGCAAATGATTACATAAACATAAAATGATAGACATAATAGACCAAATAGATAGACATAAACACCAAATGAGACCTCCATAATCCAAATAAATAATGTTGACAGATATCAACTAGCAATTAAGATCACACTATGTTTTTTTCTTTTAAAAAGTACTGAACATCCACTTCATAAAAAAAAAAAAGAACTGTCGGGTAAGCAATGTACACAGGCAAAACAGCTATTAGGAGACTGCTTTTCTGACAGCAACATTCCTACTGACAAAAGAGTGAGAATGACGAGTTGTTTATTTTAATCTGATTCTCTATAGCACACCCCTTCACAAAATAAACTCCCAAGGTATTTCTCTGCATACTTAGAAATGCTTGATGTGCTGAAATTTCTCATACATAGTGTTTTAGTATCCTCAGAATATAAACACAGCATACTGTGGACACACACACACACACACACACACACACACACACACACACACACGCAAAATGCTGAATTTAATACAGAGTGGAGACTATGGCAAAAAAACCCTAGGACCTGTGTAAATGAAGATGGGTTTAACTGTCCAGCTACTTTAGGAAAAGCGTATTTAATGGTTGACTGCTTTGTTAAAGGCTTTAAGGTTCACTAACTAGTTTTAAAGTACAGTGGTTAACAACTAGCTCACATCACAATTCCTTCAAATATAAAGCACATAGTAGTGAAAGGATTTGCCCAATGTGACTAGTGAATACTCTAAAACTATCACTCCCAGGCCTAGGCAGAAGGAAAAAAAAATATAACACTCTTTTCAACTCTGCCTTTCCTCTCACTGTGGCCTCTAACAATTCTGAATGATCAGTACTTTCCAAAACTTTATTATTCATAAATTTCACCTGGCCTAGCCAAGGCTAAATTATGGTAGTCTCTTATGGCTGAATGACAAAAAGGCAGCCTAAATCATGTTTACACAGAATTTTGTTCCTAGTAGGTGCTAAATATACCTGTTCAAAGAAGTTATAATTTTGTTTTAAATACATCCAACAGCCCCTCACCACCACCATCACCACCACTCCCTACTGAGAAAATAATTACATACAAAGATTCTGGGCTGTTTTGGGATCCAAAATTCTCAACTCTTTCACTTTCTTCTTTGTAGGCAGTGTCTTCTTTTCTTCAAAAGCTTCTGCATTCTTTTGAACTGAAAGAAAAATGTTGATTCATAAATAATAACAGTGCTAATCCAAATACACAGAATCACATTAGTAAGGCATATTAACTACATGAATAAAGCTCATGCCCAAATCAATAAATGGGTTTATTCCATTAGTTCAAGGAAGAGGATAAACATAAAAATATAGACCTGGTTAGAGGTTTCCCTACAAATTAAATATCAGCACTTAAGCAGAAAAGATAAGCCAAACAGAACCAAAAATCAATTGCTGTTTCTTACCTAATGTGCAGCATTAATTACTCCTTAACCAGGTTCCTACAGCAGTACTGGAATTAAATATATAGTAAAATCTCCCTAATTTGGACTAATTGAGGAAAAAGGCAGATGTGCATTTATCCTAAAATATGCTAAAATTTAGGCAGGTCTTTAATTCAGTGAAATTGCTTTAAAGATATCTAAGGTAACCTTAACTGCTATACAGGTTGCCATATAAAAACTCCTGCTGAGACTTCTTTGAAGAATAAACATGAAACATTTGCAAGTTAGACTACAGTTAGCACCTATTTGCATACCCATAATTAATAAACCTCAAAGACATGGTCTTTTTTTCAGTAAGTTCCCTTTGTCTATCTCACCATTTTTTAGTGCTCTTTGCTTTCTTTGAACGAAAGATTTATTTATGCTATATTCAGAAGGTAACCCTTGAGTTCCAAACAGTTAAAATGTCCTGAAACCGTGAGGAGTTACAGTGCCAAGGAGGGGCTTTAGACCCCCATCACTTCCACCAGCCCTCCCTCCCAACAAGCCATCCCCCAAACCAAAGTGAAAAACAGCATCCTGTCTGCAAAGAAAATGCAGATTTATGTCAAATCCCTAAACCCCTCCTACATAGAAATTCTACAGCTACCACTATATTCCTGTGTTGGCAGTTTACCTCTTCTAATATAAAAACAGGGTTGTAGGTAATGGGAAAAAATATGAGAAAAGTAAAGCCAACATTTTTCAGTCAAGTAGAATGATATGCTTTTGGCCCAACTCTTGCTGCTAAATTTCATCATTAAATCACATGGCCATCATCATGCTGTTTCCTTATTACTTTTAAAAAATATAATGTCATTTTGAGGCAATCAGTATTTATCTGATCTTTGTTAAGGAGATCACAAATGAGTTGCTGATCTTCTTGAGAGGAAAAGTAACCCACGACAACAGTAGATTTTTTGCTAAGCTAGGTTTTCACAGATGTGAGCATCTGGAAAACTTTCTAGAAGGCATCAAAATATTGTGGGTCCATTAAGACACCCCCCTTTGTTTTACTGGTGCAAAATATATGAAAATTAAATGAACTTACTACAAAAAATAACAGAAAAAAAATAATTACCTGAATAACTAAATTCCTAACAGTTAGTGCTAAGCTCTACAAGTATGACCAATCTAAACTGATGGAGAGTCCAATCAGGCTAGGTAATTACACTTGACAATCATGATCTTATGGGAGTACCAAGTAGTTTGCCATGTTTACACAAGATAAGACAGTTATTGGTCAACTGGAAGAAAAATGACTTTTAAGATATTCTTTTAAAACCATCACAAGTGTTCCCCCAAAGGATCTAAGACTACAGTGTCTCTCCTATAAAATAATCAGCATTTTAATTTACCCTAATTTTCAAGCCACTCCCAGCCTAACACAACTCTATATAAAGAAATAACAGTCCAAGAGTCAGTCCTTTTGTCAATAAAAAAATTATCTGAATTTTATTGAAATTACTTCTAGTATCATTCAGAAATGTGTCCTAGTCAAACAGATTAGTCAAGAAAACTGTCCTAATCTTTCAATATGCCTTAAATCCCACTATGGGAGACTAATTAACAAAGTACATATACAATGAAAATACTATAGTATGAAAGACATATTAAGATTATCCTGCAAACTAACAGACTCCTGACTAACCCAGGCATATATAATGCTCATTTTGTAAGACTTCATATTTTTGCTTTTTTTTAAAAAGTATATTTCAACCTCTCCCCTTTTCACATGAACAGACTTTAAAATTAAGATTAGATCTCTTAAATATCTTGAGTTCACAGTTTACTTTTTTGAATCCTAGTATATTTTCCTTGTATTATACAATTTGGTTTTATCTTGGGTTCAAGGAATGGTAAGAATTCCATGAGTGGTCACTGCTGTTCTGAGAATCATTAGAGCAAAGCTAGTTTAAAATAACTCCTTAACTAGACAGGCTTTCAGAAACAATAATGTTTTCACCAGGATCAGTAGATATTGACCAGTGGCTATTATCACCTTTGGCTTTTTTGACTTTAAAAGCATTCCTTAGCAATCACAACCACAGGCTTAGATAAATATAGAATTTGAAGAGAGGCAATGATGTATGAAACTTAACTATACAGTACTGAAGCTTTCCTATATTAAAAAGTTCCTGCTTTCATAATGACTAGAAAATGCCACTTGTCCTAAGATGATTTTATTTCATATATGTTTATAATACTTATAAAACTTAAATATTCCATAACTTAATTTAAAAAATTGATAATCCCATAACTCGATTAAAACTCAAATAGATATCTCTCCAAGGAAGACATACGGAATGGCCAACAGGCTTATGAAAAGATGTTCAACATTGCTAATCACAAGGGAAATGCAAATCAAAACGACAATGAGATATCACCTCACACCTGTTAAGATGGTTTTTATTTTTTTAAAAAAAGATAAGTGTTGGTGAGAATATTGAGAAATTGGAACCCTTGTACACTATTGGTAGGAATGTAAAATGGTACGGCCACTAGGGCCACTAGGAAAAACAGTATGGAGATTCCTCAAATAATTAAAATAGAACTACCATACAATCCAGCAATCCCACTTCTGGGTATACATCCAAAAGAATTGAAATTCAAATCTTGAAGAGTTATCTGCACGCCTATGTTTACTGCAGCATTATTCACAATAGCCAAGATATGGAAACAATCTAAATGTCCACCAAAGGATGAATGAATAAAGAAAGTGTGGTATATACATATAATGGAATATTATTTAGCTTTCAGAAAGAAGGAAATCCTCCAAATAGCCAAAGCAATCTTGAGAAAGAAAAATGGAGCTGGAGGAATCAGGCTCCCAGACTTCAGATTATACTACAAAGCTACAGTAATCAAGACTGTATGGTACTGCCACAAAAACAGAGATATAGACCAATGGAACAGGATAGAAAGCCCAGAGATAAACCCATGCACCTATGGTCACCTAATCTATGACAAAGGAGGCAAGAATATACAATGGAGAAAAGACAGCCTCTTCAATAAGTGGTGCTGGGAACACTGGATAGCTACATGTAAAAGAATGAAATTAGAACACTCCCTAACACCATATACAAAAATAAACTCAAAATGGATTAAAGAGCTAAATGTAAGGCCAGACACCATCAAACTCTTAGAGGAAAACATAGGCAGAACACTCTTTGACATGACTCTCAGCAAGATCCTTTTTGACCCACCTCCTAGAATAATGAAAATAAAAACAAAAACAAACAAATGGGACCTAATGAAGCTTAAAAGCTTTTGCCCAGCAAAGGAAACCATAAACAAGACAAAAAGACAACCCTCAGAATGGGAGAAAATGTTTGCAAATGAAGTAATGGACAAAGGATTAATCTCCAAAATATACAAGCAGCTCATACAGCTCAATATCAAAAAAACAAACAGCCCAATCAAAACATTTGTGCAAGACCTAAATAGACATTTCTCCCAAGAAGACATACAGATGGTCAGCAAACACATGAAAAGATGCTCAACATCACTAATTATTAGAGAAATACAAATCAAAACTACAAGGTATCACTTCACACTGGTCAGAATGGCCGTCATCAAAAAAAATCTACAAACAATAAATGCTGGAGAAGGTGTGGAGAAAAGAGAACCATCTTGCACTGTTGGTGGGAATGTAAATTGATACAGCCACTGTGGAGAACAGTATGGAGGTTCCTTGAAAACTTGAAAATAGAACTACCATATGACCCAGCAACCCCACTGCTGGGCATATACCCAGAGAAAACCATAATTCAAAAAGATACATGCACCCCAATGTTCACTGCAGCACTATTTACAATAGCCAAGACATGGAAGCAACTTAAATGTCCATCAACAGAGGAATAGATAAAGAAGATGTGGTACATACATACAATGGAATATAACTCAGCTATAAAAAGGAATGAAATTGAGTCATTCGTAGAGATGTGGATGGACCTGGAGACTGTTATACAGAGTGAAGTAAGTCAGAAAGAGAAAAACAAATATCGTATATTAACACATATATGTGCAATCTAGAAAAATGGTATAGATGATCTTATTTGAAAAGAAAAAATAGAGACACAGATGTAGAGAAAAAACGTAGAGAACAAATGTATGGATACCAAGGGGGAAGGAGAGTGGGATGAATTGGGAGATTGGGATTGACATATATAAACACTATTTTTTTTTTTTTTGGCTGCATTGGATCTTAGTTGTGCCACACGGGATCTTTCATTGTAGTAGGTGGGCTCTTCATTGCAGTGCATGGGCTCCAGAGCATGCAGTGTCAGTAGTTGTGGCGTGTGGGCTCTCCAGTTGTGGGGCACGGGCTCCAGAGCATGTGGGCTCTGTAGCTGTGGCACAAGGGCTCTCCAGTTGTGGTGCACAGACTCAGTAGTTGCAGCATGCGGGCTTAGTTGCCCCACAGCATGTGGGATCCTAGTTCCCCTACCAGGGATCGAACCCACATCCCCTGCATTGGGAGGTGGATTCTTAACCACTGGACCACTAGGGAAGTCCCTGACATATATACACTATTAATACTATGTATAAAATAGATAACTAATGAGAACCTACTATATAGCTCAGGGAACTCTACTCAATGCTCTGTGGTGACCTAAATGGGAAGGGAATCCAAAAAAGAGGGGATGTATGTATACGTATAGCTGATTCAGTTTGCTGTACAGTAGAAACTAACACAACATTGTAAAGCAACTATACTCCAATAAAAATTAATTTTAAAAAAAAGAAAGAAAATCACTATCCTTGAGTACACAGAAAAATAAAGAAAGAAAGAAAGAAGGAAATCCTGCCATATGCAACAACTTGGATGAACCTGGAGGACATTATGCTAAGTGAAGTAAGCAATTCACAAAAGGGCAAATACTGCAATGATTACACTTATATGAGGCATCTAAAATGTCACACTCACAGAAACAGTGTAGAATGGTGGCTACCAAGAGCCGGAGGGAGAGGGATATGGGGCATTACTGTTCAGTGTGTTATACAAGTTTAGTAAGTTCTACAGATCTATGGTACAACACTGAGCCTTACAGTTAACAATACTGTATTGTGCACTTAAAAATTTGTTAAGGGGGTAGCTTTCATGTAAAATGTGTTTATAACAACAAAAAAATAAAACTTAAATTTATTTTAAAACAAAGTAAATTATAGTGATTGTATAATTATTTCAAATTATTTGAATGAGACTAGAGATGTTTTTTAATTCTCAATACAAAAACTTCAAAAATTGATTTTAGCATCAATGGTCCTATGATTCTCAGGTTCACAATGAGGCCTCCAGTCTTATGTGATCTCTCCCTGTACAAATGAAAACCCATACAGCCACTGGGCTTAAAACCGATAGATTAAATTAATTTGTGTGCTTAAATTGGCAATGCTAATTGACTGAATAATGATGAAACATTATAAAATACTGTATGTAGGAAGATAATGATGTAATAATAAAGACATTTGTGTTATTATTAAAGATATGTTAACATTAAGATACTAATTATCTAAGATAAAATGCCCACTGAGTATTCTTATATTTCATGTAATACATGGATTTTTACATGCAGTTGTACTATAAATTTATTCCTTTACAGCTGAGGGATGATCATCAGCATAAGTAAAGTAAACAGGGTTACATTCTTTCCCCAATCTAATTTAGGCAATGTTCAGGAATCCCCTATTAATTTCCACTATCCCAGTGGATACACAGAACATGTGTCAAGATGTTCGTAATTTGCAGCAAATATTAAGATAATATAAATGGGTAACACTGAATGATTTACATGGTGATAACTGCCATAAATCATAATAAAGTTTTATAACTAATTTATCTCAAAATTCCTATGAGAAAGATTGATTCCTAAAGTCGGCATCAATACTATTCATTCATTCACTCATTCATCCAGCAAATACTTGTTGAACACCTACTATGTGTTAGCCTAACATGAGCATATAATGGTACACAAGACTTAAATATCTACTCACATGTCTTTCGTAAGTGGTCACAGGAAAATTACTAATTGTGGAAGTATCTCCAAAAGGTATATAACAATTATAATTTCCTTATCCATCATAATATAGCTTGAATGAATACCTGCATAGCACTCAGCAAATCTCCCTTTTGTTATTGGAAGCCATAGTTCCATATTAGATAATATTGTTATCTTCAAATCAACATCAACTGATGTGTTACATCATAGAATAAGGAATATATGAGAACTTCCCTGGTGGTCCAGTGGTAAAGAATCCGCCTTCCAATGAAGGGGACACAGGTTCAATCCCTGGTCAGGGAACTAAGATCCCACATGCCACGGGGCAACTAAGCCCATGTGTCGCAACTACTGAGCTCGAGCACCTCAACCAGAGAGGCTGCGTGCCTCAAACTACAGATCCCATGCGCCCTGGAGCCCGTGCACCACAACTAGAGAGAGAAAACCCACATGCTACAACTAGAGAAAAGCCCGCATGCTGGAATGAAAAAAAAAGATCCTGCATGCCTTGACGAAGATCCTATTGTGCTGCAACTAAGACCCAACACAGCCAAAAAAATAAATAAAATAACATAAAATAGAATAAATTTAAAAAATATTTTTTAAAAGAAGGAATATATGGAAAAGTAAAATATGACACTTCCTATTAAGTGTACTATATACAAAGCCAGGGTAAATAAAGCTAATAATAGTAGTGTTCCAAGCCACACTGAAAATTTATATAGCTTCATACATACATATATGCATGTATATTCAACAAGTAATGCCCAACTGTCATTTTAGATATATCATACAAATAAAATAATTGTGACCTCCTGACATATGTACATACTTTGTTCACCTGCATACAATTCCAGAAGTGATTATAACTATATGGAAATATCTTTTAATGTATTAGTTGAAACGGCTGTTATTTTAGCTTCAATTAACAATTGTTAAAATGAGTGCAATTATGACAATGGCAGGCAGGGAAAATCTACTATGATTTCTGTATGATAGCTGCAATGATTTTTTTCATTTAATTGTTATCTTCCACTCTCTTCAAATCATCTTTATCTTTGCATTTCTGGAAATATTAAACAAACACAACTGAAAAATGCACAAAGGCTTATATACGTATATATACATATATATACACACACGTATATATACATGTATATGTATCTGCATACACACAAAAGAGGTTAAGTGTACTAATGGTAATAACTAAAACAATAATAATAGTCGTAGTAGTACTAGAAGTAGTAGTAACTACAACCACAAACATCACAACCCCCACCAAAATCAACTTTTATTAAACATCTGCTCTGTGCCTGGAACTAACTAATTTAATTTTTATATCACCTTATATGATAGGTATTACCATTGTCATTTTACAAAGGAAGAAACTGAGGAAGAGAAAAATTGAGTCATTTGCCCAAGGTCATATAGCAAGTAATAAAAGGATGCTCAACCTCATCAGTAAATCAGGGAAATGCAAATGAAAACAACGAAGGAAACACCATTTCACACTCATCAAATCGGAAATCACAAAAGTCTCACAAGGTGAGACAAGGTGGAGAAATAAGGATTTGATTGTGCCAACAGTAGCAATAAAAATCAGGACAACCTTAAAATAAGCATTTATTAATACCAAATATATTTAAGGTCTGCTTACCCTGAGTATACCCCAATCCTTCCACTTACAGGTCAAATGATCAAGGAGACAAGGATGTTCATTGTAGACATGTTTGTAACAGTACAAAAATTGGAAACAACCCACATGCCAGGGGTTATGAAATGGGTAAATAAATTGTGGTATATTAATATAATGGAATACAACCCAGCATTTACAGTGACAGTGCTACAACTAAATATTTCAACAAGAAGAGATCCCAAATACAATGCTGAATGCAAAAATAAAAGTGGTGGAAAATGGTGAATGCAGTATATTAGCATTCATCTAAATTAAAAATAAAACACAGACTAATCTTCTGTATTATTTGTAGATGAGTATATATATACATACACACAGACACACACACACACACACATATATATATACAGAAAAATTACAAAAACATAGAATAGATACTCAGCAGGTTAATGACGGTGTTTGTCTTGGAGGAGGAAAGTGATACTAGAATAAGTAGAACTCTTAAAACCTCAACTTTATCTCTAATGTTTTATTTCTTACAAAGCAAAGATCTGTAGTAAATAAGACTAAATGTTATTAGCATTTGTTCATTCTGGGAGGCTGCTGCATGGATGTTTGCTATATTGGCCTGTGCAAAGTACCTTTTTTTCAACATAAAAATAAAAATATGGCTAGACTGATACTTAAATATGTCCATCCTTTTTTACAGTTTACAGACTGTTAGCGTCAGCAATCCCAAGGACCAAGTGTAAGCAGGAATCAGAAACAACAGAGAAGAGAATGATAAAAAAAAAAAAAAAAAACTGGTCAAGATTAGTCAGTTTGGAAAGCAAGCACGATTTTGTTTTCGACTGTCTGTGAATCCATTTTGTGAGGAATAACACATTTGTTTACCAAACCTTGGGCGGAAAGGCTGATGCAATATGCACTGGGAAATTGCTTCTCTGTCTCCTCTTACAAGAGCCGCATATTGCAACTGTGAAGCTTCCCCTCTCCACATTGCCTACAGCTGTGAACTAACTACAGCATCCCACAGAAAGGTAGATTTCATCCTGACACCTGCACAGTACCTGAAGCCATAGGAATGGCATTACCAGGAGTGTTCTCGAAGTTTAGAGCACATTGCACAAGACTAATGGTTCTAATGGTGGGAATCACACACACATACTTTGTAATGATTTCCTAATTAAGGAGCAAGTCTTACTGGTTGTATTTTAGACAAGAACCCCCCAAATCAGGCAGCACATGTTACTGCAAATTAACATCTGCATAACTAACATACTTGTACACCTGTTCATTAAATCAATTCCTGAACAGTGCTAAATGTCACCGGAACACTATGTTTAACAACGTGCATAGCTAATGTTGTATATCTTCCATTGGGCCTCAATAGCTAAGCAGGTAATGGATATTTTAGGAAGGACAAATAAAGTTAGCTAAGCGGTTTTAGGGAGAGTTTCCCTCATTTGAAATGATCATTTAAATGCCAAAACTCAAGTATGGTTTTTACCTCAACCTCGTACTTGACAAATGAGGTGGTGGGAGTTCTTCCTGTTAACCTTTAATCTCTGTGTGTACCTGACTCAAGCTCTAGTTAATCCCTTTACCCGCAGCTTGGCTCTGGCTTTGCTACGTAGGGACTGATGTTTTTCTGGTCATCCCATACACTCAGAGGACCTCCTGTTCTGTCAAATTTCCTAATTTCTTGTCACAAATCAATAAGTCCAGCAAGAAACCCCAAGAGCTAAGTGTGTCAAACAGAGGAGTATTGAGAAAACATCACAGTAGGAATTACGATGCTAAAACCCAGTGCCACTGGGCTAATAGGGCATTTCTTGTTGAGAATACAGTTTGGGCATTCACCATATCCAGGTTTTTCTTTCTTAATGTGGTCCATCTCAGACTGGTACAAGTCCTGCACACAATTCAGTTTAATGCAGAAGGCAATTAACCTTGTTGAGCAAGAGTGAGCAAAATAACACCCTGAGAGAGTTGGAGCCAGAGCCTCAACTTGACAATGTAGGATTTTTCAGTCTGGGTTTCAAGTGTACCTGAGCATGTCTAGAAGAACGTCAGTGTTCTAGATCCCACCAGGGACTTATTCAAACGACAGAAACTGGGAGACTATGTATCCTAAAAAGAAACTTCTAATCTCCTGGATATTTCCACTTGGTTGCCCAATAATTGTCTCTAATTTGGCACATCCCAAACCAAGCTCCTTGTCTGACTCCCAAACCTGCTTTAGTTTTTTTCTCGACAAATGGCAACTTAATTCCAATTGTTCAAAGCAAAAAAAAGGTGGAATCATCACTGACTCTTTTCTTTCACAGGCCACATCCCACTCTTCGGCAAATCCAGCATTTCATCAAATCTGATCACCTCCACTTCTTACCCAAGGGTTCCAAGCCACCGTAACTTCTAGTCTAGGTTATGACAGTAAAATGATGAGCTGTCTCCATCCTATCTTTGCCCTTCTTCACTATATCCTGTCAATTCATTTTATTCCACTGTTCAGAAACTTCCTATGGTTTTCTGTCTCATTCAGAATAAAAACCAAAGTCTTTACAGTAGCCTAGAATGCCTTGCTTTGTTTATTAAATTTAATTTTTTTTATTTTATATTGGAATATAGTTGATTTACAATGTTGTCTTGGTATCAGGTGTACAGCAAAGTGATTCAGTTAAAACATATACATAGATCCATTCTTTTTCAGATTCTTTTCCCACATAATTTATTACAGAATATTGAGTAGAGTTTCCTGTGCTATATAGTAGGTCTTGTTGATTATTTTATATATAGTAGTGTCTACATTTTAATCCCAAACTCTTACTTTATCCCCCGCCCTACACTTCCCCTTTGGTAACCATAAGTTAGAAGGCCTTACTTTATATTCCATGTCCTCTCCTTAGCTACTGTGACCTCAGCTCCTACTTTCCTCTCATTCCTTCTCCGCCAGCCACACTAGCTTCCTTGCTGTTCTTCAAATATAGCAGACCAACTCCCACAGCAGAGCCTTTTCACTCGAGGTTATATCATCCCCAGATCTTCCCCCACTTCTTTCAGATCTTTGGTCAATGTCACTTTCTCATAGAGATCTTTCCTGATGATGTGCTTCAAAATCATAACTCCTCCCTCTTGGCACTCCTTTCCCCCTTTGCCTGCTTCATTTTTCTCCATAGCAGTTATCACCATCTGACATAATACATGTCTTCTTTATTTATTGCCTGCTCCTTCCACTTTGATGTCAGCTCCATTTTAAAGAGGTATTTGTGACTGTTTTGTGCACTGTTACATGCTAGCAACTAAATCTGTGCCTGGAAAAGAACAGGCCCTCCAATTATTTCGGAATTTATCCATATATATATATATTTTGGAATAATCCATATATATTCACATTTGTGCACAATGATTTATGTCTAAGGTTATGTATTCCAGCATTGTTACTAGCAAAAGATTACAAATGTTCATCAATTGGAGACAGAGTCAATAAACTATAGTACACTGGACATTGTTTGTTTTGGGGGTTTTTTTTTTTTTTTTTTTTGGCCGCACCATGCAGCATATGGGATCCTAGTTCCTGGACCGGGGATCGAACCTATGCCCCCTGCAGTGGAAGCACGGAATCTTAACTACTGGACCGCCAGGGAAATCACTGGGCATTGTTTTTAATAGCAAAAGGTTTGAAATAACCCAAAAGCTCAACAATAGAAGACTGCCTGATTAAACCATCGTGTGTCCCACTCAACGGACTACTCTGCTGCTATATCCATGACCAAGGAAGCTCTTTATGGAATGATATGGAATGATCTTCACAAATATCGTTAAATGCAACAAACAAGGTATACAAGACTGTACAGCACATGCTACCATTTATGGGGAAAACAGAGGAAAGAATATTGATATGTATTTGCTGGTATATACATAAATGTTTCCGGGAAGATTTACAAGACATTTATTACATTAGTTACTTCTAGGGAAGGAGCTAGGTAGCTGGAGGAACTGATTTCTGTGTAACTTATGAAGAACTAGAGTGAGAGGCTTAGAGATTATATCAGGGACCCAAGGACTCAGAGAAGTCACCAGATTTTTAAAAAATGGTTGTGCAGACTGGAGCAATTGATGAGGAAGCCCAAACCAAAGAACATTAGCTGACGAAGTGTGATCACTGCCACCCTGACAGACTCCTGGAATGAACCAAGAGAACCGCTGAAAAGCAGTTGAGGTAATTCTAGGAACTGTGTAAATGGCAGTCCCTGATACGGCTAGATAGTCAATACTTCAGGCTTTTCAGGTCATACAGTCTGTGTTGCAATTCTATTCAATTCTCCCATTGTCTCCCGAAGGCAGCCATAGACAATGAGTAACAAACAAGCATGGTGGCTTTCAAATAACACCTATGTATTTACAAAACTCAGCCATAAAAAGAAACGAAACTGAGTTATTTGTAGTGAGGTGGATGGACCTGGAGTCTGTCATGCAGAGTGAAGTAAGTCAGAAGGAGAAAAACAAATACTGTATGCTAACACATATATAGAGAATCTAAGAAAAAAAAAAATGTCATGAAGAGCCTAGGGGTAGGACGGAAATAAAACACAGACCTACTAGAGCATGGTCTTGAGGATATGGGGAGGGGGAAGGGTAAGCTGTGATGAGGTGAGAGAGTGACATGGCCATATATACACCACCAAACATAGGGTGGATAGCTAGTGGGAAGCAGCCGCAAGGCACAGGGAGATCAGCTCTGTGCTTTGTGACCACCTAGAGGGGTGGGATAGGGAGCGGGGAGGGAGGGAGATGCAAGAGGGAAGAGATATGGGAACATATGTATATGTATAACTGATTCACTTTGTTGTAAAGCAGAAACTAACACACCATTGTAAAGCAATTATACTCCAATAAAGATGTTTAAAAAAAAAAAAAAAACTAGGTGGCAGTCCAGATTTGCCTTCTGTAGCTTACCAACCCTTGACATAATAAGTGCTCAGTAAGTATCCAGTCCCTCATCCCCTTCCTTCTGTAACTGAGGTCAATTTATTCTTGCTTCACCTTTTGAAAATGTGAGTAAATGTTCAACCTCTTCCCTGCAAAATAGCACCTAGAAGTGCCTTACTGTAACTGTTGATTGATAATTCTGTTTTTCAAATAGCATTCACGTAATCAAACACATTTATACTCCTGATGTTTTTTAAATGTGTCAACCCTACAGGGATCAACAATTTAATCCCAGACCACAACTGTCTCTTATATGATTTCATCATATGTCTACACATAAAATGACCATAAAAACAAATCAGCCTTAATAAAATTATGAAATTAGCTTCCACCATCCCATCAATATCTGGGTAGAATGAGAACTCATAAGGAGCTAAAATGTTTGGTAATGTTTCACTTGGGATACACTGGTTTATGAAAAGAAGAAAATCCGAGTTCTATAAAAAACACACATAAATCAGAACTTTGAATTTCATATAATACAGTTCTCTTACTTTATGTACATAAAAATATTACTAAGTAGCTCAATTTGGTTTGTTACTGGCTGAGCTCAATGGGAAACAACCACAGTTACATTGTCTCTGTTTTCCCCTTTTGGATTCCAACTGGTTTCAATTTTATCTTTCAGCTGTAATTTTCTTTAGTTCAGAAACCACATCAGGGTATTTTGTTGAAGGTAATCGAAGCATTAGAAAAATTTTGAGAGGGTAGGAGAGGCGGTATCTGAACTCTTCATTTCTTTCTTTTTTTTTTTAAGTCAAGTTTGGTTTGTTGGTGACTTTCTATTTCAAAGTAGTAAGCAATATGTGAGATTACTCTGGAAATGTTGGAAAGACATGTTCAGAGCAAAATGTGAATAAGCTTAGAGTTATCCTGTTCTTAAGACAAACAGATTCATAACCCTCTTCTATCCCTACCTATCATCCTGTTATACTACGAAGAATGTCGAATGCTTGACCCCATCTCCTTGTCCTTCCCTACTCTCTCATCTACTTATAATCTGGATTGGAACACACCCATAACTACAAAATCAAAATGTCAAGATCTCTGTTTGTAGGGCCTCAGGACCTGTATCTCTTAACAACTCCCCAGGTAATTCTGGATCTCAACAAGGTTTGGAACAACTGCTCTCTGGCATATAATACAACACTCTGTAATAGTTCAATAATCCCCAAATTGAAAACTGCAAATATCATCAACAATAACCTATGGAAGTCCTGTTTGTAATTTCTTCTACAGCTCAGAATCTAACACTGAAGGCAACACTTGCTCAACAGCTGGGTACAGAGTAGTGACAACTGATGAGATTTTAAAAGAAAGCAAATGATCCTCATGGCACACTCTTTACTTTTATTTTTTTTGGCCACGCCAAGTGGCATGTGGGATCTTAGTTCCCCTACCAGGGATCGAATCTGCATCCCCTGTACTGGAAGCATGGAGTCTTTACCACTGGACTGCCAGGGAAGTCCCTATTTTTAAATCAATTATCAACTAGATATATTCCCTGAGAGCAAGGATCTTGCCATATGTTGCTTGCTATAATCTATCACTCTAAGTACACAGAAGTACATAGAAGTTTTAAGAGTAAATAGGAATGCATTTTGTACATTAATTTAAAATGTGTATATACATAATACATTAATAGATAATACTAAAATTAATATTAGATACCAGGGCCTCTCTTCCCTTTTATAGATGCAGTTATCACCATGCTAGAAGAGAAAGGAAAAAAAATGATTTGTTGTTGAAAGGAAAGTGGAAGATAGTTGAAGACAGATTCATCGTTGTTTGATGTAAACATGCTCCTTTTTTATCATGTCACCGAGAACAACCAGAGCAGGTAAGTCTTGGAATATGCAAAATAGGGAGAGTTAAAATATTTTATTCCATGAAAACTAGAGTTTTCAAAAACGGGAAAATTCAGTCTAACCAAAATCCACAGTTGAGCTCAACAAAATGATACCGAAGCAAGCACACTGGAACTTGGTTTCATTGCTTTTGCATACCAGGTAGCCATTTTAAAGATTGTATGCCTTAGACCAATAGATCTCAAGAACCAAACTCTAGTGAAAGTATATAATCCCTAAAGAAAATACTCTATTTTATTCCAAGGTCACCTACAGTTATGTTCCTAGCTAGTAGCATGTTGATATCACCTATAAACAATGAGAATAATGATAACCTGAGTTCAGCACGTAAGCTATTCATCAAAATAAATTAAATCAACTTCTATGAAATCTATTCCACAGGAGCACTTAGTTTAATATTGAGGCATTGATAGCCATAACTGGAGTTTATGTGTGAGTGTGCACATCACTAAATAGATCATAGTTAAGTGGCTTCTGTTTAACAACGAGCTTCCATGAGGTACTTTATTCTACTAAATGCCAGAAACAGTTTGGGTTGTAAGCTTTTTTTTTTTTTTTTTTTTTTTTTTTTTTTTTTGCGGTATGCGGGCCTCTCACTGCTGTGGCCTCTCCCGTTGCGGAGCACAGGCTCCGGACGCGCAGGCCTAGCAGCCATGGCTCACGGGCTTAGTTGCTCCGTGGCATGTGGGATCTTCCCGGACCAGGGCACGAACCCGTGACCCCTGCATCGGCAGGCGGATTCTCAACCACTGCGCCACCAGGGAAGCCCTGGGTTGTAAGCTTTTAAGAACTTAAAAAAAAAGTTGTTGGATGAGGGTCCAGCTATAAGAAACTCTGTCTCCTGTGAGAACTATCTTTTAATAATACTATATTCAGTGCTTTAGAGCATTTTTAACATAACTACAAAAGATACAGTATAAAACAAGAACATAAGCCTAATAGTTTATTGTAGAATAAATGGTAATTGCCTTCTGTGTACCTTTTATTAGTTTTTGAGCCTAAGAGGTAGATAATAGAGGTTCCTGTATTGTTTATAGAGGCATATATAAGATAAAAGCAATGTTTAAGATTAAATACTAAATCTCAGAGCAAAGCAAAACTCAATGTATCAATACATTGCATCCTCATTGCATTGCTTCCCAAATTCTCTGAAATCTGTAGAATTCAGATACAGCTATCACCATATAAAGTCAAACACATCTGGGCTTCCCTGGTGGCACAGTGGTTGAGAGTCTGCCTGCGGATGCAGGGGATACGGGTTCGTGCCCCGGTCCGGGAAGATCCCACATGCCGTGGAGCGGCTGGGCCTGTGAGCCATGGCCGCTGAGCCTGTGCGTCCGGAGCCTGTGCTCCGCAACGGGAGAGGCCACAACAGTGAGAGGCCCGCGTACCGAAAAAAAAAAAAAAAAAAAGTCAAACACATCTCATAAAGATTAGAATGAAATCTACATTATGTGTAAAAAAAAAAACCACAAACAACTCAGAAATCCCTTGAATTGAAGGTTTTACCTGAAACGTAAAAGAGAAAGTAATAACCCAGGTAAGAAGCAGCTGCTAATAGTCACAGACAGCAAATAAATTTGTCTGGATGAGGACAGCAACCTGCTGACTCTTTTTCCTAGCAAACTCTTTTAAACCTGCTGTGCTCGCCATTAGGCTGGCCTTTACTTCACCCCAGCCACTTCAGTCCCATCACTGTGGGGGCTCATTGTGGCCTTACTCATGGCTGCCAGCAAAGTGTGCCTCTGCTTTCAGCCTGGAATACTTTGAATGTGAACTTAAGCACTGGTCATAACTACAGAGAGGGAGCAGGAAGTCAATACATAAAACTTGGAACAGAGGTGTCATAAAGAAATATAATCAGTGACTTCCCTGGTCGTGCAGTGGTTAAGAATCCACCTGCTGATGTAGGGGACATGGGTTCGAGCTCTAGTCTGGAAAGATCCCACATGCCGCAGAGGAACTCAGCCCATGCGCCACAGCTACTGAGCCTGTGCTCTAGAGCCCGTGAGCCACAACTACTGAGCCTGAATGCTGCAACTACTGAGCCCACGTGCCACAACTACTGAAGCCTGCATGCCTAGAGCCCAGGCTCTGCAACAAGAGAAGCCACCGCAATGAGAAGCCTGTGCATTGCAACAAGGAGTAGCCCCTGCTCACTGCAACTAGAGAAAGCCTGCTCGTAGCAATGAAGACCCAATGCAGCCAAAAATAAATAAAATTAATTAATTTTTAAAAAAATTTTAAAGAAATATAATCAAATCAAAAGCTTCAAATTGGCTAGTAAGAAATGAAAAGGCTCCTATTTATTCCTGGAAAATGGTTCTAAAATATCAGGTGAAAAAAACATGAACTCCATAGTTGGGTGTGACAATCCATGAAGAGGAATGAAAGAAGCGCTAATATATCTAGCTTTCCACTCAGAGCTCATGGAGATAAATCTGAAAAGACACTTAAAAGGTCAGAGATTACATCTGACATCTGGTGTAGTATATTTAAAAGCCAAGGCATACAAGATACAATAGGAGTAAGTAAATATAGAAGGCTAAACAGTTATACTTCATTAAAATTACCCTTGAAGTTCTGCCTCTAATACATATGTATTTTAAATATATTACGGGTATGACATGAGTTATTGTGCATACTGTTATTCTGGGTGTCTAATATAGATGAAAAGATTACAGGTTCCAATTTTAAGCAATTTTTTGCCTATTGTCTACCTAGGACAAGCCTACCTAAAGTCAGAAGAATATGACAGAACTCCCAAAGGACTGCAAAATAATTTGAGTTCACCTCCCTTCACATCTGTGCTGTCAAACCTATATCTATCCATTAAGACCCAAATAAAGTGTCACTTTCTCTATGAAACCTCCAATTACCACTACATGGTTTGCCTTCTACATGACTGATAAGGTACTTCCACATGTTGTCCTACTTAAGTAAGGCTCATGTATGCATCTTTTTGCCTTCCCTAAGGTACAAACTCACAACTTTGTGAGGGAAGACAACAGGTTTGGTACAAATTTGTCTCCCACATCCATTCCACCTCCCATGGTATCTAGAAAATGATACTCAAGAAATATTATGTGAATAAAACATGTGAAATATAAGAGTGGAAAATGATGAGGGTGCGGGAAGAGAAAGGCAAATTTGACGATCTTCTGTCTTCAAGATGTAACTGAAGCCTAAGCGGAGATTGAACAGTCAGTGAGAAAGAATCCAAGACAGAAGATTAGACCCTGGGGATGATGCCTGAAGTTGTGGACACAGAGAAGAACAGCCAATTAAGAGGACAAAAAGAACAATCAAAAAGGTGTGAGAGGGCTTCCCTCGTGGCGCAGTGGTTGAGAGTCTGCCTGCCGATGCAGGGGACACGGGTTCGTGCCCCGGTCCGGGAAGATCCCACATGCCGTGGAGTGGCTGGGCCCGTGAGCCACGGCCGCTGATCCTGCACGTCCGGAGCCCGTGCTCCGCAACGGGAGAGGCCACAACAGTGAGAGGCCCGTGTACCGCCAAAAAAAAAAAGGTGTGAGAAACAGGAGACCACATTGCCCCCACAGTGAGAAAGGAAAATGTTTCAATAAGAAAAAGTAATCAACAGTGTCAAACATAGCAAGAAGGTCAAGCATAGACTAAGTCCCCAAAAAATAGACCAGAAGAAAATAGGCCATTTCAGACCATATAGAGCAATTTGAAGAGAGCAATGACAACAAAAGCTGTATTACAGGATGCAGGGAAGAAGTGAAGGGAAATGGCGTAAAGACCACTCACTTGAAAAGTTAGGAAAAATAACCATCTATAGTATGAAGGAGACAGAAACAAAATGACTGAATCCCAGCTTGGCATAAGTTTGCCTATTACAAGAAGGCACCTGATTGTCAAACTCAAGAACAGCTTTTATGCCCAAAATGATTTCAGAACAAACCCAGCATACAATGATTTACTGGACAAGATCAATAGAAACTGTACAAAAGAGATTATACTGTTCAGTGATCCATGTTGCATCAATATCTATAATGGAATGAAACAAAGTGATACAATGGCCCAAAGCTTCCTGGAATTGCTCATTAATGAAATCAAGCAGGAAAGGAAAGTCCACATAGACAGTAAGCAAGTACCCCACCCCCTTTTTACTGATGATGAAAGAGCATTTTCCAGGGTCATAGTAAGAGAAAAGTACTATTTAGCAGTACCACCAGAACTAGATTGGAAATTATTGTTTAGAGAACTAAATGTTTATACAGCAAAGGCCCATAAGGTCCTGTCAACATCTACGGCAAAGGAATACAACTCCATCTATGTGAGTCAACAAATGAACAAAATTGGTATGTTCAAACGGTAAATTCTCCAGAAGCAGCCTCTGACATTTTTATTGAAATACAAAGTTTCTGGATCACAAAGTGCTAATGAAGATTAGAACACTGTAATTCTGTCATATCAGGGCTAAACTAAAATATTAAGTGTTTATCTACATCATTAGCTGAAGGAAATAAACTGGCTATCACCCAGTTACCCAGTGTCCTGAAGGTGTGAAATCTGACAATATGCAGACCTAATGGTAGTTTTTTTTTTTTTTTTTTTTTCTTTTTGTGGTACGCGGGCCTCTCACTGTTGTGGCCTCTCCCGTTGCGGAGCACAGGCTCCAGACACGCAGGCTCAGCGGCCATGGCTCACGGGCCCAGACGCTCCGCAACATGTGGGATCTTCCCGGACCGGGGCACGAAACCGCATCCCCTGCATCAGCAGGTGGACTCTCAACCACTGTGCCACCAGGGAAGCCCCCTAATGGTAGTTTTTAAAGCTGCCCTCTACACCGAGTCCAGATGGACCAACTAGGTGGCCTACCAACAAGACAGCAGGTGTCTTTCTCAACTTACTGACTGCATGTATAGTCATATTAACAGAAAATATTCAAATGAAAGAATAAAATTTGCTGGGCCAATTTAGCTACAAAATCATGCTACCTCAAACAATTTCAGTGTGACACAATTAAAGAAATAGTTAAGTTCCTAGTAGGGGGCAAGATGTTACGCTAGGAAGGGAAAGAGTTCCATGAAACAGTCACTGACCTTAACAAACCTACGATATCCAACATGCTTGCCAAATTAACATTTTAAAGTTTTATTTAAAAAGTGATTGCCTATAACTTCCCATTTCTCTGTATGCCATGCATGAATTATTTAATTCATGATAGAATTATAATCAAACATTTAATTTCCTTTCTAATATCTGCTATTATTAATGATATTGATTATTCTATTATTTCCTATCTAATGAGTACCTTAGGTTATATATCTCTATCCCTTAAATCATAATAACTCTTAAAGGTAAATATTCTGTTTTTACTATAAAAAAACCTAGGCTCAGAGCAGTGAAGTAACTTTGTCCATCCAACAAGTAATAAATCTGGATTTCAAACCCACATCAGTGGAGCTTTCCAGTTCATATTCCTTCCACCACAGCAAGGTGCCTCCCGTAGTGTGTTTGCTTATTATTTCATTAAGTGAACTAACATATGTAAAACATGAAGCAGAGTGACTGGCTCTTAATAGGAACCTTCCTAAATGCTAATTCCCATTCAATGGTCTCCACCAATCATTCTCAAATACTGCACTACATGCTATCTAACCCAGTGAGCTACAGAAAGAAAAGGGGTTCTGTAAAGTTACAAGTAAGCATACCAGACATCCCAAATTCCATTTCTAAAGATGATAAAGGAAAAACCTGGTTTAACAAAAAGAACAGAAATGAATCCATGAGTCTATCCACTGATATATTTAATGGTAATTGAAGCATGACACAATGACTTAACTGTTTCCTAAAGACAAGGATGATTATTTGCTGGCAGTTTTCTGGGCTTGCCGTCCAGTGCATATGGTCATTATCAGTTTGAAAATACAGAATCTCGGTATGAATTTTGCTTAAGTAATTCCAGTAATTTATAATCCACAGTAAAAATGCACACTCAAAAGATAATATAAAACCTAGCCTTCTTTACAAAGTGGAATTAAATTTCCCTGGCATAAAATACCTTTGGGAATGAGTTACCTCTTGGCAAAATAAAGAGTATCAAAATAATAACAAAAAACCTGTCAAATACAATAAGAGAAGACACTGCATTTTCAGCAGTTATTAAATGCTGGAGTTTACCACCACATAAAGACTCTTACAGCTACATCCTCAATACTTGGCCACATTAAAACCTTTTAAAGCATGTAATCAATGAAACTGAAATGCATAAATACACATAAAAAAATACTTCAAGCTGATCACTTGAAAAATGAGAGAACCATTCTATTAAATGAGACATAAACCAAGAAGTGTCTGTTCTTTTTTTCTTTACTCCTTCCTAGAAATGGTCTTCTTGCTTTAAGGTACGAAATTACATAACACCAGATATGGGTGATCTCACTATCCTCCAAGTCTATATTAATATATGTGTGTTGCATATATATCCATAATATCATATGCATCAATACAGGAAGCTACTGAATTACTCCTTATTACTAAAACAGTTCTGGAAACTTTCTCTTCAATGACTTTGAAGACCAAAGACTTCCCTGGTAATCAAACCTATGCTTCTGACCAGCCTTTGGTTTTCCACACTGTATTCTCTACCTACTCCTTAAATATTAGTGACCTATGCTTCCAGCTTTTTATTTTATATTTTCACCCTGTGTGATCTGCTCCCCTGACTTTGATCATTAATCTATGTGCTTATGTTTCTTGAATCTTTATCTCCAGTCCAGGCCTTTCCCCTGAGCTACAGACTCATAAATCCAATTTCTTACTTCTTCCACAGGACGTACAGATAAAGATGCTCCAACATGAACTCAAATCCAGTAAAGTGAAAAGTGGTTTGTCTGTTCCCTACATGCGTTAAAGACATCATAACCCAATTATCATACAAGTAAGAAACCATCAAGTCATCTTTGACCTTTCTCTTCCTAAGCCTACGCCACACCCTGTAAAATTCTGCTTCCCTTTCTACTGTCTTGTTTACAGCCTTCCACAATTATTGCTTAGATCATTCATTCATTAATCTATTTATTCTACAGCTATGCACTATGGTAGGCAATATAAATGCAAAAACAATTAAAGGACAGCCTCTGTCTTAGGAAAGAACAAATGAATAACTCCAAATATGTAAGGTGTATGAAAGAGCTATGAATTTAAAGTAGTCTCCTGGATTTTCGTCTTGAATTTTTTCACTCTACTCTGTTTTTTCCTGCACATTCATTACTGTGGTTACCTCTGAAAAATATTATGATCCTACTATTTATACATGATTTTTTTTCACTAAATTATAGGATAAAGCTTAAGTAATAAGCATGGCATTCAGGGCCTTTCAAAACCTCACTGGTGGGCTTCCCTGGTGGTGCAGTGGTTGAGAATCCGCCTGCCAATGCAGAGGACACGGGTTCGTGCCCCGGTCCGGGAAGATCCCACATGCCGCGGAACGGCTGGGCCCGTGAGCCATGGCCGCTGAGCCTGTGCGTCCAGAGCCTGTGTTCCGCAATGGGAGAGGCCACAACAGTGAGAGGCCCGCATACCACCAAAAAAAAAAAAAAAAAATCCTCACTGGTAAGTAAAGTAATAGCCCCCAGATAGCCCAATGATCCAGCCAGCCATACCAGAGTACTCACCATTCCTGGAAAAATTCCAAGCCTATATGTCTTAGCTGAAAGCTCTTTATGTCCCACTCCTTCTGAGCCTGAAAACATTTGGCTGGGCTAAAATATCATCTCCTCTGGGATGTCTTCCTGAACTCTTCCAAGCAGAATTAATTACTCCCTCCTCTGGGACCTCTACACCTTTTTGTTCCTAGCATGGATATAGCACTTAATATACTGCCTTATCATTAGTTTAGATATCCAGCTCCCTAATTAAGTGTGAGCTTCTTAAAGCCATCAGCCATATCTTGACCATATTTGTATCACTGGAAACTAGTACCAACTTGGTACATAACAGGCATTTTTAAAACATGCTTGCAGAATTGGATGAAAGTACTACATGGCCAAACCATAAAATTCCTTAAAATTCTATGTGTTAGAAGTGAAAACATATTCTAATTTAACAAATTAAAAGCCAGCCTTTCCAGAGTTATTGGACATCAACCCTTATATCCATAATTAAATTACTTTTAAGATGACACAGCTATTCATTGCTGCATATTGCATTTAATAATGGTGATTCGATTATTGATTTGTTTTCTGTTTCCATCACTAGCATGAAACTTAACAGCTGGCATATGTGTTTCCCTGGTAAAACCCATTACTGGTGGCAGATAACAACTAAAATGGATTTTCCCATGGCAAAATTCTAATGTCAAGTCACTCTACCTGATAAGCAGAGCCTCTGTGAGTGCTTCTAGAGCCTGAAGCAACTGCATGCAGGCAGCTTTCACTGAATGCCCTCCAATCCTGAGCTGAAAATTCAGAAACCACACACATATACACAGAAGCACACATGCATTCAATAAGGGCCCGTTAGTATGATACTGTTCTATGTAGACTGAATTGATTTTTTTCTTGGTCTTCTCCCCACCTTTTAAAAAAATTTCTTTTGTGAAAGAGGAGGGGGATAATTTTTCTGTGAAAGTGGGACTAGAAACTATACCTGGACAAAACATAGTCCTTGGAATCACCTCTTAAATCACTGTGATTCTTCAGTAGCTTGTTATAATTTTTTTTCCTGTTCTAAAAATGAGCATTAATATGTAACTAAGTTGGATCAGTAAAAGACTGGACACCACAATTTCTGTATTCAAGTGTGAATGTCTCATGTTTAGGAAACTACAAGATAAGAATAAAGTCATTTTGAGGTGTCATGTGTCCACAAAAAATGGGTCACCTGAACTTCTGTTTCTGAAAGTATGGCAGAATATATACCCTGACTTATGCCCCACTAAAAGAACTAAATGTGATGAATCTTTTAAAAAATAATCTTAAAAGCATAATCTGGCCAGAAAGTAAGGAATATCTGGAGGCCAAAAACTAAGTGAAAGAACTCAGAGAGGTAAACATCAGTAGAGCCAGCTTTAGATCTTGAGTGAATTTGCTAAAGCCAGATGAACTTGAGCTTGTTTCCAAGGCATCGAGTATGGGGGAATGGAAACCAAGTCCAGAGCCTGATCAAAGTGGAAAGAGTAATAGAACATGGCCCTAAAATCCCCAGAAGACTACAACTCAGTTTAACAGTAAATAGGAAATGAACTTGCTCATCTCCCCAGGGGCCTAAGAAGAAAACTGCCCACATCACACCCTGGTGCTAAATGGAGAAGGTAAAAATCTTCTCTGAGAATTCCTAGTCAAAAGCCAGTCCTCGGGGCTTCCCTGGTGGCGCAGTGGTTGGGAGTCCGCCTGCCGATGCAGGGGATACGGGTTCTTGCCCCGGTCCGGGAGGATCCCGCATGCCGCGGAGCGGCTGGGCCCGTGAGCCATGGCCGCTGAGCCTGTGCGTCCGGAGCCTGCGCTCCGCAGCGGGAGAGGCCACAACAGTGAGAGGCCCGCGTACCGCAAAAAAAAAAAAAAAAAAAAAAAAAAAAAAAAGCCAGTCCTCACACAGCCTGAATTCACACTTCCTCGAGTCTTAACTTAAGCAAAAATTTTAACATGATTCTAGGTTGGTAGCAACCTGGCAAAAGCAAATATGAATCTCCTCTAAAGGATATTAACTCTCACATGAGGCCTTAAAATATTCCCACAGATAAATGTATAAGAAATAACATATTTAATATGCTTAAAGAAATAAGAGAGATTGAAAAAAAAAAAGTAACAATTAAAATTTTAAAACTCAAGAGGGTTGGTTTACCAGCAGATGAAACAGATTAAGAGAGATTCATGAAGTGGAAGATACAGCTGAAGGAATGTTCTAGAATGTATCACTTAAGCAATAAATACATAGAAAATTTGAGAGGTTAAGAGAAATGCAGCATAGCGTGACATGGTATAATTTTTATAATTCAATTTCCAGAAGGTCAGAAAAGGGTTAATGGGACAGAGGCAATATTTGAGGAGATAATGGTTGATAATTTTCCAATATTCCAGAAAGACACAAATACACAGATTCAGGAAGCTCAAAAAATTCCCAATTAGGATAAATAAAAAGAAATCAACACCTAAGCATAGTGATGTAAACTCTAATACCAAAGATAAACAAAACAGATGATCTTAAGATCAAATACACAGAAAAGACATTACCTTAAAGGTAACAAACATAGAATGAGAGCTAACCTATCAACAATAGAAGCCAAAATTGGCGGACTGATCTCATGTGCTGAGAAAAAATTATAGCCCAGAATATCTAGACAAAATATTTTTCAAAATAAGATATTAAAAAGGCATTTTCAAAAAAGCAAAACCTAGAACTCTGCCATCAATAGACCCTCACTAAAAGAAATTAGAAATTATAAAGGACATACTTTAAGGAAGGAAAATGACTCTAGAAGGAAGGTGGAAAATATATGAAGCTATGTGGAGCAAAGAAAGGGGTAAACGTGGGCAAATCTAAATAATGATGTCATAAAACAACTGCAACAACAATACCAGTTTTGTAGATGATGGTGTGTATATCCCACGACCCAGCAATTTCACTCCCAGGAATATACTTTAAAAGAATTTTCACCCAAGACTACACTGGCATTTCTAAGCCTACTGGATAGTTCCTCCTGGATGCTGAGAACTAGCAACCCAATCTCATGGTTTCCAAGACCCATTCATCATCTTCCTCTGAGCCTGTTCTTCCTCTCTCTTTCCCTTCCCTAGTTATGTTAAAAATATCGCCATTTTCCCAGTAACATAGTCTTAAAATTCCAGACTCACCTTTAACTCTTACCTATACCCTATTACACAACAATAATAAGTTCTCTAGTCCTAGAGATTCTAACTTAAAGGGACAATTCTTATTCAGGCCCTCAGGCCCTTTCACCTTAGCAACTCCACTAAATGTCTTTAAATACCGCTTTGCTCTGGTCAGTCTTCTAAGATTCCTCAATACTTCCAAATTTCTTATCAGTTAAAGTCAGGATTTCTTAGTCTAGCAATTAAAGGCCCTCATAATCCAGTTCAAACATATCTTTCTAACACCATTTTCTGCTATTTCCTCTAAAGTGCCCCCCCTTCCATCTCTAACATGAACTCTACAGTCTAGCCACATGTTAACATGCCTGCTGTTGCCTGGGGAAAAGGACATTATAAGCGCCAGGTTTTTCAACATAAAATTTGTTCTGCTGAAAAATGGTTTTGTTTTTTTTTTTTCCTTCTCAGCCACATTACTTAAATACCTGAATCTCTCTCATCCTTAAAGGCCCAGCTAGCTTATCTCCAATCTCCCCTTCCCTCATTCCCTTAAAACCAGCACCACTTCATCTCAATCTCACCTACACGACTTTGGTATGTTTGGTATATTCTTATCAGCTGTGTGAATGTCTCATTCGTGAAAATTAAGCTCCTAGATGTAAGGGTCCAACTCTAACTTAATCATCTTGGTAGATCTCACAATGCTTAGCAAAGTAGCTTTCATGTAGCTCAATAAATATTGTTTGAATTGATCAATAAATTGGCCTTAAAAGCACATATTCAGTAATCACTATATTGATGACCTATAAACTGAATCATGAGCATCCCAAATCCCTGTTGTTTGTCGGTGTTTATTTTTAACCAAAGCAGCTAATGATGTAAATGATAAAAAATCAGGTTGGCCCAAGTTCTTCACAGGCTATCTCATCTCAGATGAAATGGGGAAAATGGTTCTTCTTTAGCCTAGGTAGGTGATTTTACTATAGAAATGAGCCATGGAAATGAAGCTGGCTGCGGTTTTCATTTTCTTTCTTGTAGGTAAACTTTTGAGCTAATTATAGAAATCCCACATTATTCTTGAAAATATATTCAATACTTAACAGAAATGTCCATCTAATTCAAAGGTTTTGGTAGATATATCCCCTAAGCTATTAAAATTCCTTTCAGGGGCAGGGGCCAAAAAATACCAGGGAACAAAGCAAGACAGTTTTACACCAGCAAGATCACAAAGAAATAGATATTATGAAATGTTAAACTAGAGAACAGATATGTGTGTCTCTTTCTATATACTTGAGAATACTTCAAACTCCAGATTCTACAAACATCTGCTAAACATACCCCCAAACCCACCAAGCCAGCAGCTGTGTGATCTATTCATATTCCCACTACCACCTGGATAAATGCAAATTGTATAGCCTTGTTCATAAAAGAAAATAAATAAATGTCTCTGCTGAATTTCTACACTCCCTGTATCATAAAAGTTAACAGCCCTGCCAAGGGAGATTATACAATTAAGAATTAAAATCTTAATGACTTAAATATTCTAATCAGTCTTTGATATCACCTTAATTATATGATAGATGGCCAGAAAGGGAGAAATGTGATGTCCTGTAGAAATTTAAAGTCTCTTTAAATCAATAATAAAAATGAGAGTGAAAGTATATTTAACATTTATATTATCCTAGATATACCATAGGACCAGACACTAAATATAGTGTTTTAAGAATTTATGTAAACTGATACTTTAAAAAATCATTCTGTAAACCTACAAACCATGCTACCTCCTTCCTGCCACATGACTGTTAATTCAAGACACAATAGTCCACATAATTTGCTTTAAATTTAGCAAGTAACATTACTGAGAGTAATGGATGCATAGATAATCATTGAGACAGTATAAAAAATAAAATAGAAGTAAATGCCAAGTTTTCCAAAGACGAGACAAATCAAAGGAGAAAGGACTACAAAAAAATCATAAATCAGATGGACATATTAAATAGGATCCTGAGGCAATGATCTAGTTTAATGTAACACTCAAAGAGCATAACAAAGTTCTTCTGTTCCCTTAAGCTAAGCGAACATCTTTGTATGGTTTCACAAAATTGACACATTTGAATAAAGTCCAAAGATGACTCCAGTTTCAATGTTAGTATTCCCTTTCCAGAGAGGGGAAAAAAAAAACAAACATGGCTCAATTATTTGTAAGTTGTTGATGTCTCATATAGATTTGGTCAATCTAAAACAAATTCTTTAAATATACTCTCATAATTATGCTACTTCTACTTAATATGCTACTACTACTTAATGAACCAAGTGAGAATACATAATTATTCATAAAGCAAGAGGCAATAAAAGGAAAAGATGAATCAAAAAGAAGCACTGGTTAAAGAAAAACTACCTCATTTGTACATGTCAGGAAAATGTTTCAAAAAGCAAGCACTTGAATTTTCACTGTCATGTTAAAGGGGGAAACGGTACACCATCAATTCCAAGATATGTTTTAGAGAAAACTTAATAGCTAAAAATATAGGATTTTAGGAAGAAATACATTTGGAGAGAAGAGAGATAAAAAGTATTATCTGTTTTCACTACCAGATATGGCACTGGTGATGAACAGAGAGGGAAAACTTCAAATGTCATTATGTTATAAACTTCAAGCTCTGACATTATGCCTTAGCAACCTAAGGAGTAATGTATCTTACAAGGTGGTCTAATGCAGTTTGGTAGGGAGGGACCGTACTCTATTATCAGCTTCACTGGAAACACCAGTAATTCAAACAACTTTTAAAGAAATAGAGCTCCTTGCACAATGCCTTGAATACACTAAGTGCTCACTTAATGTCTTGAGCATAAAAGAACATATCTAAGTGTGTTAACTAGGTTTCTGTTGCTGTAGTTCCGTGTATGCTGATTTCTAGAAAGGTCAATTATCAAGGGATGCAAGAGTAAAGAGAAAAATATAAATGCTTAGGAGGAGGAAAGGAATTCAAATAAACAGGGTGATTTCAGAAAATAAAGTAGAACACGGAATGCAGAAGTTTTGAACTGAATTTTGAATTTAATTATTCAATTTATTGAATAGGTAGGAGTTTGTTTCATCAACTGTTATTTCCCAACTACCATAAAGATATGTTCAGAAAAATCAAAGAACTATTTATACACAGAACAAACTCTATGAAACTCCATAACCTGAGAGATTTTTTATGTTGAAAATATAAATTCAAGAAGAGTTTTTATTCATCTGTAGTACTCCATAGTGGATTATTAAAGTTATTGTTTAACTGAAACTTTCTGAGGTGGAAACAGATTCTGTCTTCTCATTAAAATCCCTTGTCTAATTCTGTTTGATATTTCAATTTCTCATTTTATTAACTATGGTTACCAAAGCAACTCAAATAGAGTACTAATATATGGCCATTACACAAGTTAGTAGTATTTTCTTTATGTTAGGGCAGGTAAGTTACTTGCTACTTCCTCATCTTACACACTATTATATTTTAAAATTAAACTTATTAATTATAATTAGGCTACCACATATGGGTTTGAGGTTTCATACCTGTCACACCAATGGGACATTCGAAAAGTGAAACCCAATGATTTGGGTAAAAATGTCATATCCTAACTACATTTTTAATGCTTTGCCTTCTGTTGATTTCAATTTTTATTTTCCTTCATTCCAGTAACAATGACCACACACCTAGTATCTAGGTGTTGCTCTGTCATACGATTCCCCACTAAAAGGAATCAGATTCCTCAGAGAAATAGCTATCCCAGGGCTATGGAAGAGTAGGTACAATATGAAACTAAAATATCTTTATATCAGCAAGTAAGGTAGTGCTAAAAGTGTAGGGAGGGGGTAGGTATGTCACAAGGATAGCTTAAGGGGGCTCCCTCTGACCAAATCTGGGAAAAGTTGAGCACCAAAATCATTCAGTAATGCATTATGAACCACTGCAAAAGAGGAATTTATAAGTCCCTAGTGATAACAGATCAATCATTAAGTAGATACATCAATATACTGATCAATTGATAGATGAGAAAGGAGAGGTCTTGCTTACCACAGAATGCTGATTACCAACTGTGTGGAGGAAGGTTGGAAAATCATCATTTTACAACCGTTATGGAAGATATCAGATAACCAAAGGGAACATTTTGATGAGAAGCAGGAGATCTGCATGGTCTTCAAATGTCTCCCTACAGACTGCTTATTAGTTTCGAAGGAAAAATAGTAATTACACACTGGAGAAATCATATAATACCCCAACCAAGTGATCAAAATGAACGCCATCTATGAGGGACAGACAGAAATTGTGTGCCTCTAGGTGTGATACTTGATACAGCATGACCTCTGTATAATTCTGACCAAGAATGCATATCCTAAATCTAATCATGAGGAAACATTAGATATATTCAAGATGAAAAAACATCCTGTTAAAGAAAAGGAGATACATGTTGCTCAAAAATATCAATGTTTTAAATGACAAAGAATGGCTGTGGAAATGTTCCCAGATTCGAGGAGGCTGAGGAAGAAATGGAGCCAGAGATGGAGATGGGGTTGCAGGGAGAGGAGTGAGACAGAAAGAGATGTGGGGAGGCAGAATGGGGTCAACAGTATGTGAATCTGGGTAAAAGATATATACAAGTGTTCTTTGCAATATTCTCACAATTTCTGTCAGTTTGAAATGATTTCCAAATAAAAACTTATAACTCATCTTTCCTTAGTGCTTCTTAGTTTACTATGTTATGCTATTTTCCCGGTCTTATTTTAAAGATATGCCTATTTAATGATATTTATGATGATTTATATTTAATGATGCCATTTAAATGATATTACAGAATAAGAGGAAAACCTGATCACAGCATCACTAACAGCTTGGAATCCTGTATCAAGGGGGTACAAATATACATAGCATATATTTATATTTGTCTACACTAAAAGCTAAGATACAATTTTCATAGAAATGTTTCAAATTTAT
Source organism: Kogia breviceps (assembly GCF_026419965.1). NCBI lineage: Eukaryota > Metazoa > Chordata > Mammalia > Artiodactyla > Physeteridae > Kogia > Kogia breviceps. Next base: position 48,249,239 of record NC_081330.1, read on the forward strand.
TTTTGTAGAATCATAAAACAGAATCAAAGGATCCCTTAAAAATATCTTAACACAACCTCCCCATGTTTCTGTGTATGGAACTGAGGTCACACTATCACAGAGAACCAAGACTAAAACACAAGGACTCCTCTTGAGCCTTGTTACCTCCCAAAATATAATCTTGGCTAACTTGACCAATCTAAACTGTTTCAAGTAAGTCCCTTATACACCATTCCTATGAAACAGAGTAGAAAGCACATTTCATCTCTGAAATCATGACTGTCATGTTATTTAAAAATCATTTGTAATTATATTTTTCTTTACAACATGCTTTTTTTTAGATAAAGAGGAGTATGTAAACCTAACTGATCAATCTAAGCTTGACAAATTGATTATAATCATAGCTAGCCATCATTAATGTCACTCCACTTAAACTGTCCTCATTAAATGTACCATCTGAACTAGATAAACACAATGGAATCCATTTTCATTGGGCTACCTCTAACAATGCATGAAGTGACCTTCCTTCAGTCATCAGTTTATAAGGTAATTCGTTTGCCAATACTTAATTTTCATATTACCCTTGTGAGGTAAATAGGTAGTAGCTAGCATAATCCAGCTACACCATTTTTTCCATTATCTTCAGATCTCGTAGTCACTCCCCTTCATTTACTGAGGACTTGACCAATTGAGTTCGTCTTTTTGTCCACTCTAAATTCTGTTGTTTTCACTGACTTTATCAGCCACATCCCAAACCTATCTAGTCTCTCAATTTCCTGTGCTTCTTTACATCTATGTTGTACTGAATTCAACCAAAGCCATTCAATCCCATGGCTACACCATGGTCACCAAAAATAACTCAACCTCCTAAATCCCAATTCAATCACAATATCTGATGATCTTTTCTCCCATAGTTCCTGCTTAATTGATCAAGTAACCCTGCTGAATCAATCTCCGTCATTGAAATCACCAGTCCTTTGACCCACCATCCATCATTCTTCTCCTGTCCTCAATTCTCTCCCCCTCTAGTTTAAATTCCAAGGCCAAATAAGTATTACTAGGCATTAGTAATCATTTTCTAACATACCATACTCAACACACTTTCCTATTAACACTTCTACTCTATTTCCTAGGCCTGCATTTGCACAGCTGAGTATTTCTGAAAAAAAAAAAAAAAATGACATAACTGGGAAGAGTCATATCACTTTAAAGTAATAATCATCAATTTCAAATGAATACTCAATATTGCCCAGCAATGGTGGCAACTGTTTACCATCAATTATTTCAAATTTTTTCAAATGATCTACTCCTCATCAAATCACACTGTTGCTAAACTGTTAGGTGATAACCCTGATGTCTAACCCATGAGAAAACAGAAATCACTAATCAAATGGAAACATTCTAATCATGCCACTAGCAAATAAACCTGCATTTACACCACCTCCTTCTTTCCTATTATAAAGGAGAAAAGGATCCTCCTATCAAAGGTAAGTTCTTCCACAAATGGATCTAGTACTCCTCTCTTTTCAGTTTTTTTTAATCACTCTTCTACATCTTCAACCTTTCTTTCTCAACTCTATTATTCCCAACAGCATTCAAAGATGCTTTAGCATTTCCCATATGAACAAAAAACTTAAATCTCCTACTAACATACACCCTGCAGATACCACCCTCTCTCTGCTCTTCCAGAATCAAGCCTCTCAAGAGTTATTTAGCCACAGTGCATACACCCCCTTACCTCCTATTTCACTCTTCAACTCACTCCAACATGGCATCTAGGTCAAACTCTATTCTGAAACTTCCTAAGGGCATCAATGACCTCAATGTTGCCAGCTCAACGGATATTTCACAGTCCTTCTCCCTAATCTGTCAGATCATATCTTCCTTCTTGGAACATTTTCTTATCTTGGTTCTCTGACACCATATTATTCCACTTTTTTCTGGCCATACTCTCCTCGATTTCCTTTGCTGAATCTTCCTCCCTTCTCCAATCTCTAACTGATAGAATACACCAGGGCTTGGTCCCATACTTCCTTTCCTTCTCCACGTACACACTATCAAAAAGATTTCATGCAGACACATTATTTTAATATGATCTGTGTGACAATGATCTTAAATTGATATCTTTAGCTATAATTAATCTTTGGAATTCCAGACTCAGATCCAACTACTTACCTGATATCTTCAGTATGATCTCTGCCTAGAAGGTATCTCAAACATAACGTGGCCAAAGCAAAATTCTTCATTCCTAACCCTGACGCTACCATTAGCCAAGTCTTCCCTTTCTCAATAAATGGCACCATCATCCAGTTGCTTGGGCCAAACAATTAGGAGTCTTTCTTGATTCCTTTTTGTCTTTTATCCCACACATACAGTTCATCATCAAGTCTTGTTAACTCCAGCCCCAAGACATATCTCAAAAGCAACTAAAACTGTGAACAATACAAACTGAGAAAGAGTGGGCTGGAAAAGAAGGAAACCCAGAGAGTATGGCGTCATGTATAAATGTCCTCTATGAGAGATGGAGTGATCAGCTGTATCAAATGGTGCTGAGAGGTTAAAACAATAATTACAAAGCAAACATTGAAGGTCACTGGTGATCTTGACAAGAGTAGACTCTGGAATGATGGGGATGAAAGTTTAGTTGGAGGGGACTGAAGAAATAGAGTAAAATGAAAATGCAAAGTCAGCAACTAACAGAGAAATCTTTCAAGGGGTTTTGCTCTCTGGAAAGCATAGAGATTAGTAACAGCTGGAGAGGGCGATGAGGTCAAGAGTGGTTCTTTTTTTTTCAAGAGAGGAGATACTAGGGCATGTTAGTATGCTGCTGAAAATGATGCATTTGCGATGAAAAAATAAATATAGCATGGGGAAAGGAGATAAATCACTGAGGAGTGGGAACCACTGCCCAAGTGGACAGGCTATTTTTCCACAGGTGGAGGGATTCTTTTGATCCACAGTCATAGGAAATGGTACACTTATAGATACAGGTAAATTTGGTAGATTTCACAGCGGGAGATGAAGGAACTCTTAATTGAGTGCTTCTAGATTTGTCAAAGAATTGTGAGGCGGGTAATCAGTGTGTGTGTGTATATCTGTCTGTATGTGTCTGTGTGGTGTGTGCTTTGGGGATTGAGAACTTGGTCATGAAAGAGGTTAAAGAAAAGGTATAAATTAGCTATGTTAAAGAGAAGATCCTAGGCAATTTATTAATACAAGGCAGAACTGAGTGTCTATTTGGTCATGTATAAGGTTTTCTGAATTTTTTTTTTATTTAAGTATAGTTGACTTACAATGTTGTGCTAATTTCTGCTGTATAGCAAAGTGATTCAGTTATACACATATATACATTCTTTTTTATATTCTTTCCCATTATGGTTTATCCCAGGAGACTGGATATAGTTCCTTGTGCTACACAGTAGGACCTTGTTGATTATGCGTTCTATATGTAATAGTTTGCATCTACTAATCCCAAACTCCCAGTCTATCCCTTTCCCTCCCCACTGCCCCTTGGCAACCACAAGTCTGTTCTCCATGTGTGTGAGTCTGTTTCTGTTTTGTAGACAGGTTCATGTGTGCCATATTTTAGATTCCACATATAAGTGATATCATATGGTATTTGTCTTGTGTAAGATTTAACAAACAATTTTATATAAATATAAAATATATGTCTATTTAGTGGATTTTCTTTTACTGCCAAATTAGAATTTCTTATTATACAGCAAAGTATTTTTGGAAGATAAAACAACATTACATATTTTCATTGTTGTATGACCAGACAGAAATCTGTTATAATGGTTCACAAATGAAATGACATTCTTGTAGACAAAAAAGTTATTCATTTTCCTTTATACAAGTCTATCTCTGTATAGAGATGTCACGAATTAATTTGAAGATATAGAAGCATACAATTAATATTGCACCGTGGTAAAACTATGCCCATTTCAAACATGTTTCTATTATTTTGTGGTTTACCATTACATGATCAGAAAGCATTATGTCTTAATGTCAAGAGTATTTATTTAAAATTATATCAAGTAAGCAAGTTGTATTTACAATACCAGCAGCACTGGCTGAAACTGTTTGCCTTCTTTTTAGCATTTTAATTTAGAGCTTTCTAAATGCAAATTAGGCAAAGAAAGTCTGCTCACTAGATGGTAAGTAGTTTTTTAAAAAATATCTCACCTGTATTAGCTGTGTTATTTTATTGGGAGTATATGTACAGACAGCCTTCATGCATGGCCCTCAAAATAATTTATAAATATTAAAAGAACACCTACAATTCCCTCCTCCAAAATCTCTGCAATGTACCATTAAAATTATCCTCCAGAAAAGGCAAAATATCACTATTTTTACCTAAACAAGTAAGCTGTTGATTACTTTTTCTTATTGAAACATTTTCCTTTCTCACTGGGGGGACAATGTGGTTTCCTGTTTCTCACTCCTTTTTGATTGTTCTTTTCGTCCTCTTAATTGGCTGTTCTTCTCTGTGTCCATGACTTTGGCCTTTTAATTCTCTGCTCCATTTTTATTACAGGGAACTAAAACACTATGGGGCTAAGTAGCAGAGGGAGTTTTCAAAAAGTCATCAAATCCTCTCCCTCTGTCAAGCAAAGATAGCAAAGAATTCAAGAGATAAAGCCTTTTGTGAAAAATGACTCATCTTAAGTTCTCCAAAATTGAAATGCTAAAATTGGTGAAGCTTGTCCACATTCACAAAAAGGAATTCACTCATCTGAAAAAATACCAACACGGAAAACAGTCTAATCCCAGTAATATTTGCAGCCATAAATATATGAACTTTATTTTCAAAAAACAATGTCCACTTGATTTTGCCAGCTTTCACTCTGGATAACACAAAAGAAATCTCATTTTAAACATCTAAATAAGTAAATTTGAACTATCAAAACTAATGTCCATGCATTTTAATCTATAGATACTGTCAGACAAGTGTGATTTAAAAATCCAAACTTTAAGGTTGTTTAAAAAATAAAAGTATCTTCATGTGGCACATATATACAATGGAATATTACTCAGCCATAAAAAGAAACGAAACTGAGCTATTTGTAGTGAGGTGGATGGACATAGAATCTGTCATACAGAGTGAAGTCAGTCAGAAAGAGATAAACAAATACTGTATGATAACATGTATATATGGAATCTAAAAAAAAAAAAAAAAAAAGGTTCTGAAGAACCTAGGAGCAGGACGGGAATAAAGACGCAGATGTAGGGAGTGGACTTGAGGACACGGGGAGGGGGAAGGGTAAGCTGGGACGAAGTGAGAGTGGCATGGACATATATACACTACCAATGTAAAATAGATAGCGAGTGGGAAGCAACCACATAGCACAGGGAGATCAGCTAGGTGCTTTGTGACCACCTAGAGGGGTGGGAGGGAGATGCAAGAGGGAGGAGATATGGGGATATATGTGTATGTATAGCTGATTCACTTTGTTATATAGCAGCAACCAACACAACACTGTAACGCAATTATACTCCAATAAAGATGTTAAAAAATTTAAAAAAATAAAAGCATCTTCAATCGAATTTATAGCTACTTAAAAACAGCTGGTTGAAAAACTGATTTATTTTGACCAATTACAGTGAGTTCCAAATTTTAGCAGTGGTTTTCAGCATAAACTCGCTTAAATTTTTCCTCGGTGCCAAGTTAAGTAGCAAACAAAATAAACAAGATGATAATAAGCAATAGTTTCTCCAGTTTAGTGATAATTGTTTCATTTCTTTTATTCTTATGGGACTGTCAAAGTTGAACTGACCTCACAAAACAAAAATAAGCACAAATAGGATTTCAGTCCTTTAGGTTAACACACACAGACAAAAAAGGCTGATATTATGATAGTAAAACTCAAAGGCCAAGCATTCTTAGTTTAAAATGTAATATAGTTACAAGAATTTTGACTAGACTTTATTTTCAATGACTGACTCAACTATTTTCTGGATTTTATCTTATGACATTAGAAATGGTCCGACAGTCACTCAATGAAAACATAAATCAGAAACCTGAGAGGGAGAAAATAAAGTACTAGCTTCCCGATTTACATAGAAAGAGGACTGTAGTTCTACAATGAATAGGAAATTTTTCCAAAGCACAGCCATTAGCTATGAAAAGAAAGCTCTCCCATGTTCAATAAACTCGTGTAAGAAACATTAGAAATGTATTCATGGATCAAGAAGAAGTCCAATTTGGTCTATGACAATATAACAGTCATTACTGTAACAACAAATTACTAGTGACTAATGGCAATATTTTCCATGTACATTATTCTATTTAATCACACTAACAACCATATGAGAAAGGTATTATTATCATGACTCAGAAGAAACTGAGATTTAGAGAAGGTAAAATATTTGCTCTCGGTTGCATAGCAGCTAAGATTTAAACTCAGATTTCCTGACTTCAAATCATATGCTCTCAAACTCTTGCTAGAAAAATAACAACTAACCTCTGCAAGAGCAACAGTCAGCAGATTATGTAAGAATTTACCAAGAAATTATGCTAACGCCTAGCCTGGAGGCATCGTGGCCAGCTAATCAATGTATAATCTTACAACTAAAAAGAAAAAGAATGATAGAACTAGAAAAGAAAATAAACTCAAATAAGTCTACATTCATACGCCTCATTTCTGCTGATATTTACTTACTTATTATTTATTTATTTATTTGGAATGCTTTGTTCCACTAAAAAAAAATGATCCACCCATTCATTTTTGACCCATTCAGGGAATGTAAATATTAGAATTCTTTCTCACTAACTGATAGACTTACTGCAGAAAATTTACAAGGGGAAATTCATTAAGTGAAGTCAAAATTTCCCATTAACTTACACTTTCCCAGAAGCAAGGAATAATTAGTTCCAAGGAAAAATACTGCTTTTTCTAATGCCTCCACTAACTTCTAATAAGGAAGACATGAAGAAATGTCCAGCACAAACAGGAAAATGCCCAGAATGGCCACCAATTAAAACAGCCCCCATACACCATTTCCTTGCAAATAAATGTCTGAAATATAATTGGAACATGCCACCCCTGTGGAACTTAGGGAAACACTTCACAAGCAGAAATCTAAAATCAGTAATCAGTTATTATACCATTTGGTCAGCAAAGGGTTCTCCCTTTTAAAGCCTTTTCTCACACATTACCTCATTTCATCACTGGGGTGCCTAGGTTGGTGACTTCCTGCAGAGTCTCCCGGAGTGTCTTAACACTCAATAAACAAATTTTATTTATTGAGCACTCAATAAATAGTTACTAGAGAAAGGTACAGTCTACATGAATGAATGAATGAGTAAGCCAAAGAAGTGACTACACCATCATTAAAGGATGAGCCAGATATCAGCACACATATACAGGACATTATGTATTTGTCAAAACCTATAGAATGTACAACACAAAGAGTGAACTCTGATGTAAACTATGAACTTTAGTTAATAATAATGTATCAAAACTGGTTCTCCAATTGTGACCAATGTACCACATTAATAAGAAGGGAAATTCTGTCGGGGGAGGGAAGGGGCATATGAGAACTCTGAACTTTCTGCTTAAATTTCCTGTAAGCCTAAAACTGCCCCAAAAAGAAAGTCTACTAAAAAAAAATGTACAGTATATTTTCAAATTAAGAAATGCCAGACCTGTCTGAAAAGCTAACTTATTATTATTATTTTGAAAACAGGAAAAAGTACAAAAAGCAAGAAGAATTTTTTAAAAAGATCTGTTACTAACACTTCCCATGAAAGGTTACAGTCATCAAAAGAAAGACAACCAAAAGGAAAACAATGAACACCATATGTATTATTTATTATTTTGATTTCTAAAATGTAGCACTGCAAAAGTGCCTCCAGCAACATTTATAAAAATGTGTGAATCTACATATTAAAATGAAAAGCCTCAAAAAAAACCCAAATACAAACTAATAAAGCTGAGATATACATGAAATTCAAAGTACATTCAATGCAACCACAAGTCTCAAATCACTGGGAAAGATAAACCACCCAGAGGCAGGCTTGCTCAAAGCCCTGACATCTGATGATGTGACCTACAGTCCTGTCAGGTCAGGAGGGAATAATATATTTCATCTGAGGCCCCAACATATTTCCAGCCTACAACATTCCAAGCTGGGAAATGATGGCTATCCCAAACTGCTGTGAGACCTGTGAGTTAAGTAGTACTCACACTGACTGAGATATGTTTGTTAAGTTATGTAAACTGTGAAAAACAGTTACTTTTGTCTCCCTATGTTAACAAACACATAAGTGTGTTTAATGAATGCTTTTCATAATAGCGCCATAGACAGAACACCACCACAGACACCACATTCTGGAAAAGCCCTCAAATGGCTAGGTTATTTGCCAAGTCTCATAGAGTTTTTGACAAGAAAGAATCATGCACTATAGTAGCCTAGCTTCTATTACATCAAGAAAATATTATACTCCCCTATATTATGAGTACAAAGTAAAAGTGTAATGGGATCAATACCAACAAAGTCTCTACAACATAGTGTGGCTGTCCGGGACTCAAGCAAGTTCACCATTTTCCAGTGAAGTCTGCATGCCTGAGAAAGGAAACAAAAGCAGTGTCTCTGGATTTGACTCATCGGCACAGTGAGATTTTCAGACTTAAGGTCGCTTTCAGATTGAATATGCATTGGTTTGATGACATAGCTATGACCCACCTGAGTCTTAGGAAACTTGAATGTTCTAACACGTATGTATATATTGTTCTGCCAATACAAGAGCTCCAAGCCAATATGTGTACAGTGACAGGGAACTCCTCCCAGAGAGCAAGAGAAGCTGGCTCAGCTCCAACCACAAATAGAAACGACAGAAGTGGATTGAAATCCTGCCAAGAGACTGTCACAGATGGAGACTCAGGAAGGGGAATATGAAAATAACAAAGCTTAGCTCCCTCTGAATGGAAGCCAGGGATAATGAATAGCACTACTTGTATACTTTCTCTTGAGTCTATATTACAATTATTATACTCTCTCCTGTGTCCCTGGAGTAACTAAAGTAAAATTTTTCTACCTATATAGGAAATTCTGGTTTAAATGGTTCCATCAGCTTTCCACGAAAACAAACAAACAAAAACACTTTACTTCTTACTAAAAAAGTTCAACACAAAATTAAAATGCAAATGAAAACTCTGGGGAAAAAACTGCAAACTGCGATAAAGGTGACAAAGGGTTACTATAAACATACAACCAGATCTTTAAAGAAATAAGAAAAGTACTATCCTTGTAATATAAAGTTGAGTAAAAAAGATGAACAAATAACGGACAAAGAAACACAAGTGGTCAATATGTATTAAACCTGTTTAACATAATTAGTAAGCAAATAAAACAAATGAAAACAATGAGATACAGTTTTTCAGTCATCAATGACAAATTATTTTTTAATTATGATACTCAGCATTGGTGATGGTTCTAAATGATTGCCACTCATTTACGGCTGGTAGGAATCTAAATTTGAGCAGGTTTTTAGAAACAATTTAGCAATACATAACTCATACCTTTCCATTAGTAATTTCAATAAGAGATTTACAAAAAGATTAATACATACAAGACTAGTCCATGTGACATAAGATCAAATAATTTAAAATGATCTAAATGTTGAACAACAGGGGAATTATTAAATAAATCAGGGTATATCCTTATGAGGGAGTTTTATACAGCCATTAAAATCACATATTTGCAAAGCATTATTGTTTATGTCCCAAGAAGATATTAGGCTAAAAAAGCAGAATATAGTACATACCATATATATAGTAAGATACTATTTTATTTTTTAAAAAAAGGATACAAACATAGATTGAAAAGAAAGAACACAGAGAAACTATCACTGAAATAATTCATAACAAAATGGTAAGAGTGGCTATCACAATTAGGTGATATAAATTCAAGAGATCTTTAAAAAAAAATCTCTTCTATGCTTTCTAAATGGTATAAATGAACACACATACTAGAAATGGACATGAAAGGGAACATGAAAACAGCCTCCAAGGTAACCCTTAGGGGAAAGAGACACTGTGTGTAGCAACTACAGTGTCAAGACAAAGAGGCCAAATTACAAGCATTTGCAAGAGCAAAAGGTATGTGGAAGAAGTAGAAGGGAATACATACATGCCTGAGATCTCAGCAGCAGAAAAGCTTGGGATGATTTTCTAACAGCAATATTTCAGTACAGTACACAAAAGATGGAATGAGGTCATCTATTGGCCAGCTAAATCAAAAAGTTGATTCAAGAGAAATTTTCATTCATCTCAATGTTTAATTATATAATTCAATTGTATTGAAGTGGATTCAACGATTGAATTCTGGATTTACATTTAAAAGTTCTATGACTTCAAGCAAAATGCTCATCTTTATAAATTTGTTTCTTCAACTGCAATTTTGAGATTAAAAAATAGTTCCTTTAACTCACAAGGGATCTGCTAGCATTAAATAAAGTCTTAGGTAAATTCATCTAGTACATCATGGAGCACAATCTAAATGCTCAACACTCAGCAAGTATCCTCTGCTATTTTGATGACTGTCATATATCTACTGCACATCCCTAAGTTAACATCCCTAAAGTTAAGTATGTTCGCATAAAATAAAGAGCAGTTTAGTCTGACTCATGACCCACTTTTTGTCAGTCAACTCTCTCCTCAAAAGTGTCCTGACAGTGAAATGAAAAACAGCATGTGCTTTTTGACTTGCTCAAAGCTGGGACAGATAGAATGATAATTATTTCTAAATTTATTACTATTCCTACTCTATTTTCATCACCAACCCTACTAACCCCCTGCTCCAGTTATACCCAATGAGTGCATATAAAGGTATGAGTTAGTATTGTGGACAACCATGAGAGCACTGGACACGGTAAGCACCATACAGAGCCTGCTTTTCTGCTAAATGGCACATAGCACTATGATCCTACATACAAATAATCTGTTTCTTAGAAGAATTCTATAAAAAAATATATGGATTATTTTCGCTGTTTTTGTTCTAATTTCACATCTCAAAACACTGACTTTTCTTCAAGAATATCGTCTTTGTAGCAGTTTCTAAGATGTTTGCAAACAGAAAGCACATGAAATATGTTACTGAGGTCAGATATAAAATTTAAAAATATTAACATTAATTGTGTATTTTACATAAAATCTAGCCATACATTTAAATGAGGAATCTAATGTCAAACTGTTTTGAAGGGGGTGGGAATGGTAAAAATAATTCCTCAAATTTAGAGTCTTTAACAGTTATCAAAAGTAGTTTTAAATTCTAGGTGTTCTTATGCTAAATTATAAACCTTAAATTAAGAATAAAATATTGTTTAAATTGAATGAAATGTCTAATTTTCAGACAGATCTTATACTCCTGGATTTTTTTCAACTGGAGTTAAATCTGTTTTTGAATATTATTCCTCCTACCACTTCTTTGGTTCCCCTTCCCATAAGCCTTAAACTTAAAACAAATTAATTCCATTCTCTCTCTAAATCTTTCCTCAAAATTGATGATTTCTTTGGTAAAGACATAGCCCCCAAAGAATTGAATCCAAGATTTTCAACACTCTGGCTAGAGGCATATATTCTGGAATATAATGTGCCCAGATCACCTTATTTAAAATATCAAAGTGATAATATCTAGTGCATCTCTATCAAACTACTCATTAATCAACTTAATTGGTTCTATGAAGAATAGCTACTGTTTCCCACCTTGTGTATTTGAGACTTTGAAGAAAATAGGTCCATTTCATTTGATCATACTATTTCATAATATGCAATTTCTTTTTTTGTGTGTGTGCTCCAGAAATTGAGACTATGCAGAATCAAAAAGTTAAAATACTATTTTAAAATTCTTTATACAGCATAATGCCTGAATTTCTCTTCATTAACTTGGCACAAAAATCATTCCCAATAATGAAGGAGTCCCATAGATCAAGACTACTTATATGAATGTATTCATATTTCATGATAATTAGTCCCTGTACACGTAGTCTCTTCCCCTGGTGTGTCCAGTACATGTGTCTCTGTCCTAGATTGCTCATTAAATCTGCTATAGTTCATTTGAGCACTGCATCACTGTGACTAGGTTAGACATTGCAGAATCCAAGACCTACGATTCCTTTCTCCTGTGTATTTCTTACAAAATCTTACAAGCAATGCTCTGGTAGTGTTGTAGAAATGATGCATACAGTAGTCGATATGTTCTATAAGTCTATAAACAAGGTTATCACAAAGGTAGACTGCTACCCTCAATGCCTCCATTGTGAATGCAGGTAATATGCCCAGTATCTGACAAGGTTTGAGAAGTAGCAATCCTTATTCTTTTTAATGGGGACCTCTGAGACCAACAATGTCTAGAAAAATACCAGGCTCACTGTTACACAGAGACTTTTCCTAGATTACTGGATATCCAGGCCACACACACACATACACACACGCCCTTTTTAAAAATTAGGTAGCAGAGAGTGTTCAGTAGTTACAATGGTAATATATTCCTGCCTGAACTATAATGTTCTGAATCTAGTTCTTTATAAGTGACAGAAGGAAGTTATGTTAAAATAACACAGTGGTGCAGGGGTCTCAGGTATGGATTAATTTTTAAATCATTACATGGCGATAGTTTGATTTCTATCATTTTTGCAGTCCTATGTTATGAAAGAACATTGCTGGAGGATGAAGTTTCTGACTTTTCTTTCAGAACCAGTTCTGTACAATCCCAAGGTAAGATATTTTGCAGACTTGACAATTCCAGATTGATTTTCACTTTCCTATTTTTTAGAACCTTAGGCTAACAACACTGAAAAAAAAAAAAATCTGTCCTGTATATACCATACAGATTGTTTTAAAGACCAATTTATATCATGTATGTGTTTCTACTCAGAATACATTTGAAACTGTTAATTATCTACATGTCAATAATACAAGTAGACTGCAATGCTTATTGAAATAACTATTTTCTCTTTTTCGTTGACTTTTTAAAATCTAATTTCTATATACAAACGATTCTGACCAAATGCTATCTGGCAATACCTGTACCCTTTTATTTTTCATTTCTAGCAGTAATAAAAGTATTTGCCATTAAGATTAATTCACAAAACAGTATCACGGTCTCAGAAACATATCCACTAAAAATGCCTACTCTACAAAAAGTAACAAAATTAATAACTTCAGATTTGTGTAATTTAAATTTGAAATCCCTGTTAAATTATCAATAACCTTCAATAGAAAGTTTAAGAAATTGACTTACTAAGTCAGAAAGAGAAAAACAAATACCGTATGCTAAGGCACATATATGGAATCTAAAAAAAAAAAAAAAAAGGTTCTGAAGAACCTAGGGGCAGGACAGGAATAAAGATGCAGACATAGAGAATGGACTTGAGGACACGGGGAGGGGGAAGGGTAAGCTGGGACGAAGTGACAGAGTGGCATGGACATATATACACTACCAAATGTAAAATAGATAGCTAGTGGGAAGCAGCCGCAGAGCACAGGGAGATCAGCTCGGTGCTTTGTGACCACCTAGAGGGATGGGATAGGGAGGGTGGGAGGGAGATGCAAGAGGGAGGAGATATGGGGATATATGTGTATGTATAGCTGATTCACTTTGTTATAAAGCAGAAACTAACACACAATTGTAAAGCAATTATACTCCAATAAAGATGTTAAAAAAAAAAGAGCAAGTTAAATCACTTTTACCCTTTACATCTATGTATATTTTCTTTTGGGGGCCCTTGTGTTTAATACCTACTTGTAACATCATAATCATCAAAATATGGATTTACACAATATTTATAGTTTATTTTTAAGAGTTTGAAAAGTTACCTTGATCCACTGACTTTTTAAAAAATTATTCTTATGTATCACAAAATATCTGACCCTGAGTGAATTTGCTAATCCTTGTGATAGTGACTTTTGTTTTCCACCTCTTCTCTTTGAAGAAAGTATGTGTTTACTTATGTTGTTACACTACTTAGACATTCTCTATTACTTTATTTTGCTTAAATATAGAGGCTTTAAATAGTTCATAAAGTTCTCTATTTAGTTAAAAGTAAGTTATGGTACACCAGCGATAATTTTAAAAAGAAAAGAAGAGAAAGAAAGGAAAAAAACCTCAAGGAAAGCAACAGAGTAACTAATGGAGATGACCTTTCAAAATGACATTTACTAGCACTCTAAGGCAACTGACTCAGTTTATTAGATCTGGAATCTGTCTGCTCTCCAGTGCTATTATCTTACTTCGGAAAATAAGCACATTTCGAATGTGAGGATTCTAAATATTTAACGTTCCTAACTGGTTTTAACTGTTTTCTGATCTTACTCCTAAAAATCTCACATTTTCATTTCTTGACATAGAATGGATATCTGATTTGGAGGCATCTAGGCATACCTAACTATATCTGAAGATCAAATATTCTCAACAAAATTTTTAATAGCCTACTAGGAATTGTTTTATTATAGTAGAAAAAGAAGAAAAGTTGTTGTGGATGGGTGCAATGGACTTGAGACTTTCAGAATACAGAATCCAGAACCTTTGGGGAGGATACCATACAATGGTTTACATGTGTTCCCTAAGAGCATCATGGTGTCTTATTACATGGGTATTACAGCCCTTCAAATAGAGTAGCCCTTCAGCAAATGACTGTGTGAGATAAACAATTAATCATCCCAACAGAGATGCTAGCAATGGAAATTAAATTATTTTGACCAAAAATAGGTTTACTGCATTACTTGAGAAAAACATAAAACCGCCAACATAGTTAATTATACAAATCAGACTCTTAAATAAAGGGGCTCCATCCCTTTAGGCAAAAGCTAAAGGGTACAAATAAAGTTTTTATAATATATTCTTAATAAATTGTTCTAGGAAATATTATACAAGTCTTCAGGTAATTGGGAAGTGGAATATGCCAGTAATAGGAGATACAAAGGGGGACAAGAGTGAGAGAGATGCTACACCAGCCCCCAAGAGCTTAAAAGTTAGAGAAATAAGACTGGTAAAAATCCTACACATAATAGCTACTGTTAGCTATCTAGTGGCATAAAACTGAGATTAGTTCAAAGATTTGGGCACTAAATTGCCCAATCACCACTCGAAATCCCAATCAAGATGACAGGGATAACCTCAGGAAACAGAACTATAATTTAGTAAATTGAGTAATGTAATATAATAGCCCTTATCATGTTCTAGGAATTAAATTTTATACTTTCTACATCTACAGAATTTGTACCAGCCTTTATTCCCATTACTTTCGTTTGGACATGTGCAGTGTCTTGCTTGGATTTCTACTGCAATAAGCTCCAGACAGGTCTCTCTTCCTCAAGTCCAAATGTCCCCTCCATACCTGCAACCATGTCCCAATCACCTCTCCTACCATAATCAGAGTGATCTAATGTTTTAATGTGAAAATGTCAATTCTGTGCTTAAAATTCATATTCCATGTTGCCTCTAGGAAAAAACATCCAAATTCCTAAATACTGCAGAATAGGCCATTAATGAGTTGACCCCTACTTGCTTCTATAAACTTATTTCTTACCACTTTCCCTAGAATTACACTACCCATTTGCTATACCAAACAACTTAAGAGTTTTCTGAATATACCTTGATTCCTCATACTGTAACACAGGCCTCGATTTGTACTTCCACTCTGTCTAGAATTCCTTGCTACTGCGATCTCCTTTTTCCATTGACTAATCCTTATTAAGATTTTTGTAACTCACACCTGGCATCAACATCCACTCTGAATTCTTGCTTACTTCCCTTCAACTGAATTCAGTGGTCCTCCAGTACCCTACTTAACCTCTCTTCTGGTGTTTATCACATGTTATGATAATAATCTATTTGCCTTTCTTCCCCACTATACTTGAATTGCCTGTGGACATAGAGTCATATTTCTGTCTCCCCAGCATTCAGCACAGTGCCTAGAAAAAAGTGGGCACTTAATAAATGTGTATTGACTGAAGAAAACAGAAAGGTGCAACTAGCATTTGCAGTTAAACTGCTATTAACAAGATTGGATACAGGTAGGCAACTCCTATAAGGAAAGATGCTGGGACAAAAATATGGGAATACATTATGTCATAAGGTTTATTGAATTATGGTTTTTTTCCAGTATTTCTCTAACTTTCTGTACAGTGTTATCAGAGTTTTGGCTTTCTTCTCTCCCTTAGGTTCTAATGAAAACATCATAAGGTCATACCTCAAAAATTTATCATAGAGCATTCTGGTGAAAACTAGTTATGGAGACCTCTCGTGGGGCTCATCCAGTAGCCTCCATAACTAAATGGCTCCCCTGAGGTAACCTGTAGACATCAGCTTCAGCAAATACTTAATGTTTCCCTACATAGCCTGATTCCAACTCACACACTAGAGCTGAGAAATACTGCAAACGATGGTTAATCAGTGGGCCTTGGGAAGCCAGAACAAGTCAAGATGGATGTATAAAGAGGGTAGAAGTAACACCTCGGAGCTAAACAAATATCTTAAAGTCTTGAATAAAGCAATTAGTTAAACTAAATAGGAAATAAAATCAGTGCTCAAAAATATGGAGAAAAGGCAAGAGGTCTATAAAAGACTTTCTTGTATTAAAATTATGTCTCTACTCACTAAAATTTAAGCCATGAGTTACTTTAGAATCAGTAGCTATACCATCATGGTACAAATGACACTACTATGTTTTCACAGCTCCATGAAGAAACACTTCACTAAATTCTAAAGGGGTTAGTTAGTATTTATATACTACGTTATATCTGATTCAGGTGCAGCAAAATTGAATAAGGTGGAAACACATATAGAAAACATGAGGGGAAACACTAAAGTCATTCTGAAATAAGAGTGTGAAAATATAAGTTCTTTATTCCTATGATTTGTATATTTCCCCTTGTTGCCAGATAGAGTTTATACCTTATGGGTATGCAAGGTCCATATAGGTATAACATTGTAATATTAAATTATCAATACTAACAAACCATCAAAAATATTTGCCTCATGCTTTAGCACTTTCAACTAAAATGAGATTTTGTCATCTTGCTCTCAGATATAACCATCTGATTGGTGGAAGAAAAGGGGGAGAGTGGTGGCGATTATGATTTTTGCTAATATATAGCATAATGACTTGCTTTTTGGTTCTCTCTCAAGTGTTCAATTATTTCTCCAACAGTAATAACCTTGTTCACTCTACCTTTAAAGGATTTCTCAAAAACTTCTCTCCATCCCTGCTACCTCCTCTCTGATTCGCTTTAGGCCTGAGATATATTAATTGGTCAATTTAAATTATTGAATTTAATTTTAAATTCAATTATTAAATTATTGAATTATTATTGAATTATTTGTCTTACTTTTCCATCTTCTACTCCTCAGCCCACAGAACATTATTAAGTAGGTAGGATTTGGGAATATTTTTCTAAGTAAAGAAAATAGGATTATATAAAACCATCAAAGGATGTGATAATGGTAGGTATTTGGTGTGATGGGGGCCAGTGAAGAATGTTAAGGAAAAGCCGAAGAAAACAGTGGTCACACACTAGTGGGAAGAAAACCTGATATCATAAGAAAGCAGAAGGATAAGACAGTATGTATCAAAAAAAAAAAAAAAAAAAGAAAAAGGAGGACTCATACTTGCCAATTAAAAACTTACTACAAAGCTATAGTAATCAAGACAGTATGGTACTGACACAAAGATCTAGATCAATGGAATAGAACTGGGAGTCCAGAAATAACTCCTTCTATTTATGGTCAATGGATTTTAGATAAGGGTGCCAAGAAAATTATGGGAAAGAAAAGTCTCAACAAATTGTGTTGGGACAACTGGATATCTGTGTGCAAAGAATGCAGTTATCTAAAATAATAAAACTCTTAGAAGGAAACATAAGCGCATATCTTTGTGACCTTGGATCAGGCAATGGTTTCTTAAATATGAAATCAAAAGCACAATCAACAAAAGAAAAAGTAAATAAATCAGGCTTAATCAAACTTAAAAACTTTTGTTTCAAAAGACAACTATCAAGAAAATGAAAAGACAGTCCACAGAAGATATTTATAAAAATTAAACCATAAAAAGACAAATAATCCAACTAAAAATGGGCAAAGGATCTGAATAAACACCTGTAAAGAAGATATACAGATAACTAATAAATACATGAAAAGCTGCCCAACATCAGTAGCCACGGGGAAATGCAAATCAAAACCACAAACGTATACCACCTCATACCCTTTATGATGGCTACTATCAAAATACAAATAATAACAAATGTTAGAGAGGATATGGAGAAACTGGAACTCTCCTACATTACTGGTTGGAATGTGAAATGGTACAACCACTTTGGAAAAGAGTTTGGCAGTTCCTCAAAATATTAAACACAGAATCACCATATGGCTCAGGAATTCCCATTCTGAGGTACAGAGGCCCCAAAATTGAAAGCAGGCATTCAAACAAATACCTGTACGTGAATATCAATAGAAGCACTATTCACAATAGCCAAAAGGTGGAAACAACCTTTGTTTATCTAATGTCTATCACCTGAGGAATAAATATATAATTTGTGGTAAATCACACAATAGAATATTATTCAGCTATTAAAAGAAATGAATTACTGATATATACTACAACATGGATGGATCTTGAAAACATATACTAAGTGAAAGAAGTCAGAAGACACAACAGGCCAAAAATGATACAATTCAATTTTTATGAAATGTCCAGAAGAGCAAAGTTCATAGAAAGTATCAATAGATTAGTGCTTATAAGTGGCAGAGGATTAAGGATAGGAAATGAGGAGAGACTTCTAAGGGGCTGGGGTTTCTTGTTCGATGATGAAAACGTTCTAAAATCAGATTGTGGTGATGGCTGCACAACTCTGTAAATATACTAAAACCACTACTTTGTTTAAAAAAGCAAAAGTAAGAGAGAGAGTATGTATCATGAAGATCCTGTGAAGCATAATATAAAGATGCAGAATGATAAGAAATAGCTAACAGAAAAGGTTGGGAGGTAGTAGCTAGAAGCCAGAGAGAAGGTAGTTTTAATAGAATAGCAAACATGGGCATCATACTGCCAGGAGTCAATGAAATTGCAGGGAAGCAGGAGAGGCACTGAACGTGGACATCATTACTGAAGATGATTAGCCATAAAAGGAATACCAAAAAAATACCATTTAGATGCTAGAACAATAAGCACATTGAAAACAGTTCCATGAACATTTTTCAAAGAAATATTTTGGCATCATTGTTTCTATAATGCAATTAATTTTCTAATACCTTAAGAAGATTAAAGTAATATTTATGCAAATGACCAAGCTTATATATGACACTGCCACAGCTTTTGACATAATACAGCTTTTGAAATTCAAAATTACAGTTAAAACTTTTTCCATTCTTGTTCTGCATCAATTATTTTTTTCCCCTCAAAATAAAGATCTGGATGTAATTCCATGAAAAGTAAAAAGGAAACAGGCAGACTCAGTGTTGACAAGTGCCCCTGCTTGGGGGAAGCACTGATGTCTTTTGGCGTCATTGGAATGCTCCTCTTTATGTAGGTCCATTGTGCAGTGATGAATGAAATGGCTACTGATGCTCTCTAAATAAAAGACTCACTCTCCCTCAACAGAAGCAGGTGCTATCGAACAGCTACTGTTTGCACAGTGACTTTCCAGACAAAAACTTTACACAAAAGGAACATACAAATAATTCCTGGGAGGCCTCCTCTGTGAATCTCTTAGACAATAGCCCAGCTGCAGTAATGCCACATGTGTCATTCTTAAGGTCAGTTTGGTATGGGTGCCTTTTTTTAATAGCACTACTACAAGCATATTTATAAGGCATTCTCATCACATAGAATTCGACATTGGGGGTTATATTTCATTACTTAATGAATGTCTTAGTATAAGACCTTTATTGCAAACAATCTTTTGGCTGTTGATGCTTACAGCGTTAACACGATTAAGTATTGGCGAGAAATATCTTTATAGCACTTTCTCTATCAGCCATCATAGTTTAGACTAACTTATTATTACCTTAAAAAGTAACAGTTGCATATACTTGACTTATTTGACAAAAGGAAGAATTAGATTTGCAGCTTGTAAAAATGTAAAGTGATATTATGATTCACGATAATTCAACAATCCACACACTAAGGGCTATGTTATTTCTAATCTACTCTGCACATAATTTGCATAAATGTTTGTATCTCTACACCTTCACGGTCCCAGGCAATTTCATTAAAATAAACATTTGAATGAATAAAGGGACAGATAAGACTTAGGTTTCCACCTGGAGTTGTACCAATAGGTTTTCATATCCAGTTATTTTGGGTACTTCTAAAAACCCTTAGTACCAGATGAGTCCAAAATAAATTATGGGATAAAATATCAACACTACTCTGAAAATGAGAAGAAGAAATATGAATAGAATCTTCTTTTTTAAAAATAATGCTAGAATACTGGTATACTTTCCAGAAGCATTATCAACACTATAATTTAGAAAAGATTTAGAAAATCTTCATACAAGACATGCAAAGGAAGACCAGAAGCATTCTAAAGAAAGGCTAAGCAATATGTTTTTAAAAATCAATCTTCTACATGTGAGAAAACAAAGCTATGTTGCTTAAGATCCAATAATAAGACAATTCTCAGAAGTTTCAAGAGGAGGTCTAATAATCTGAGTGAAAATGTTTTTCCAAGCAGTTAGAGGACAGGAAGAAGGTAGAGCAACAGTTCTTAACCTAAACGTAGAACTGAAAGATCAAGAGAGCCACCTGCAGTTTAAAGTACAGAAATATGAAAACTCCCCTGACCTCCCATTTAAAAGCATTGTTTCTGGGGATGATACTTCGAGTTCCTAATTAAGTTAGACTTGGTGAGGAAAGCACATCATGATATAACCCAGATATACTATAAAAGTAAATTCATGTTTTAAGTTCCATGATGCTTTCAATATGAATCCTTTTTTAAAAACAATTTGATATTAATGCATTAAAACAATCACTTGAAACCTATTTACTGAGCACCTACTACACTGTTTACTTCTTATTTCCTAACCAAATGGCAGCTGGACAAGTATTATAAATGATATTTTCCTATCTATGTTAACATATTAGTCCTCATAAGAAGAATCGTCGACTTTTGGGGACATTATCAAAAATATAACATTATCCTGTTTTTAAAGTGAAGTTTCCATTTTCAAGTTTGGATTATAATAATTATCAAATGCTTTTATTCCCTCTACCCCTAGTTGGGTATCATAATGTCCTCATGGCCTGTATCAAATATGCCCTTAATAAATAAATGTACCCCAGTTAACATATAAAATTGTCAGGCAAGAGCTCAGTCTATTATGAACCATGAATCTGTTGGGGTACTAAAAGATAATACTGTACTTGATGTTGGCACCTAAGTCTCTGCTGGATCCTATCAACATTCAACCAGGGCAATAGGCTATTTCCCCATCTTCAGTTTTCACAATGGAGGAGAACCTCCTTCACCTGAGATTTAGAAGAAAGTTGACTGAAATGGTTTGTAAGTCTGTTTACTACTTATAAAAATTACCACATGACTTCTAGACTGTTGAAGATGCAACATTGGTTTAGAGATTACTGCATTCTTTTTTTTTTCCTTTTGCTGTATGCGGGCCTCTCCCATTGCGGAGCACAGGCTCTGGACACGCAGGCTCAGCGGCCATGGCTCACGGGCCCAGCCGCTCCGCAGCATGTGGGATCCTTCCGAACCGGGGCACGAACCCGTATCCCCTGCATCGGCAGGTGGACTCTCAACCACTGCGCCACCAGGGAAGCCCAATTACTGCATTCTTAATTGACCTCTGGGTAAGTAACTCCTAAGTCTAGAGCTGAATCTATCAGTAGCACATAAAACCTAACATGATAGAACTGTTGCCACCACAAGGAAATGTCCCCCAGATAGCCAGGTGCCAGCTTTCTCAGAAGGAACACCACCCCCAATCTAGGATATTAGAAAAATATAGGGAATCAGGTTTAATCAACAGGAGCCTATTGGCTTTTTAATAGGAATGAAATTTGTGATTACCAAAAAGCTAACACATCCATATATCATACATATACATATATAACATTTTAACGAACATGTATCTATCTGAAAAGATGGATTTTGAGAATATTATATAAAAGTTAAAAATCATTATGTTGAGCTGCCAGAATTCCAGATGACAGTAATTTTTTATTTATATACTATTGTTTCCAAATTTGCCAACGATTTATCCAGATTTTCCATAACAAACATTAATTTTAGCATAAAACCACTTTACTAGAAATGAATTGCACTTCCACAGTCTTAAGAACATTATTTTCTGAGAAATAGCTAACTTAATGTAAACAACTTTGCATTAAAACAAAATTCACATATCTGTATAGACATCTACCTAGAGAACAGAGGTTTTCTTCTGCCAAAACTCACTAAAGTCACCTTATTCAACTTTTCCTATTCTACTTTAGAAGGAAAATAATATCACACCATACTCCAAACAAAGGTGTTCAGGATGGACATCACACACTGTCAACAGCAGAAACAATGTATGTGAACATGTATATAGCATTTTATAGGAGAACCATTTTCCCAGTTTCTCATCACCCTAAAAATAATCCTAAAACTAGTTTCAGTTACTTTTAATACTAAAACCAAGTACTGTTATTGTACTTTACACTGGAGGAACGGGTTCAGAGAAGTAAGCTAACTCACTTGAGGTCAGGGCTAGAAAGTTACATACAGAGCTGGGACTTTAAGCTAGATCCTCTCATTCCCAGACCAGTAATAGATCCTATTCTTTATTACATTCCATATAATCACTGGCCTTTAATAATCTATTGCAAACCTTTACTTCTAGTCAGGCCAACTTAAGTTTTCTTTTCCAGTATTTCCCATTGCTCTTACTCTTAGTGCATGCTTTCATTAGAACAACTATCTTACTGTACCATAACTGTTTCTTTACAAGCCGCTCTCCCCACTACATGATAAGCTCCCTGATAAGAGTACTCCGCACAAAGGAAATACTCCGTCAATATTTTCTGAATGACTATTCTGTACTTTAAATGCATACAATATATTCTCCTTCCCCAGCCTCAGAGTATGTTGCTTTATCAAATGTACTGATATAGTAAGAACTAATTACTAGTAACGATTTCCTTAATTCACAATCTACTTATTCCTTATATTTCAATGTCACTGACCATCATTAATTTCTAGACTTTAACAGTGTTTGAATTGTAGTCTTTGCTCTTTGGGAGAGTCCTATGTAACATTTACTCTAAATAAATTGCTCAAGGCTCTCAATATCCATTCATATAACAATAATTTTAAAGACTTTCTCGGCACAAGTCCCTAAGGACACTAAAAGGAATAGAAGACGGCCCCCACGCATGAAGATCTCACCTTCTGGGATGAAGAAAGACTATTTGCTCGTCAAAGAGTTAAGGACAGCATCAGAAAGCAAGAGTTATATTCATCTTACCTGCAACTTCCCTTTTGATGACTCAAATAATCTTCATTGTGTGTAATAACATTTTTTAGGGAGTGATAATGAGTACAACCACAGAATCACTTTGCTACTACAAATACATGTCCAAAAGTTGCCTGTTGTTAATTAGAAGGAAGCCCCCTAAGATATAGTCACACACACACATACATGTTTAAAGAGCTCTAAGTAAATTAGGAATTGTGTTCCGTTGTCAGCTCACACAAAGGTTTATTTAAAGTACGCTTCAGGTTGATTCTCACTAGAAGGTGTTTCATATAATAACATTAACCATCCCTTGTTAAAATGTATTGATACTGAAGCTCGTGTAAACTTGATTACCTGAACAGAGAAGTGAATGGGTCAACCACAGCACCACATGGCTGAGAGCTTCCCTTTCCCTCGTTCTTTAGGATTTCTTTTAATCCAGTTGATGTTTCAGTTGAACTGGCATTGTTCCCATTAGCTTTAGGGTGCAGGTAGATTTAAACTACAGGAGTCTTGGCATTGAGAATTTGACATATTCCCCCAAGGATCTGCTTCCCATAATGATGTGACAATCCTAGTCTTTCCTGATTTTTATAACTTCACTAACAGCCTTAGTTCTTTAGCAGAAGACTCTTTCTTTTTATGTCGCCAGTGGAAAATATATCATAAATACTTAGAACAGCATTGAAATGGATAAAATTAATAACAGTTCAAGTAAAAATCTATTAAGGCCTATTGCATATTCGGAGGGTGAAAACTGTTCAAAATCATTTGTTTGATTATTCTTGAGAAGTATGGTCTAAATAACTGATTAACTTTTAAACAATAAAAACACATAGTGAACCATTTTTAAATCTAAACTTAAAGAGTACTGGCCTTGGTTTGGGGGAAGCACAGGACAGACTGGTAAAGAGAGGCATGGATGGGCTTCCCTGGTGGCGCAGTGGTTGACAGTCTGCCTGCCGATGCAGGGGACACGGGTTCGTGCCCCGGTCCGGGAAGATCCCACATGCCGCAGAGCGGCTGGGCCCGTGAGCCATGGCCGCTGAGCCTGAGCGTCCGGAGCCTGTGCTCCGCAATGGGAGAGGCCACAACAGCGAGAGGCCCGCGTACCGCAAAAAAAAAAAAAAAAAAAAAAAAGAGAGGCATGGAGTTAAGCAAAAGGTTATTGTCAAGGTCCTAGATTTTGTTTTGGGTGATGAAGTCAGAGGAACTGAGTATATTATCAAAAATAGCTAATTAAACAACTTAATAAATAAATAGTGAGTCACCCACAAATCAATTATAACAGTGGGTTATGAACTAAGGGGCTGTGACTAGTCCAATTCTGTGCACCTGAAGTCCAAAAAAAAAAAAAAAAAGATATGATCTAGCAATCAGGCTTCTTGGTATTACACAAATGAGTTGAAAACTTACATTGGCACACAAATGTTTATAGCATATTTATGCATAATTGTTAAAACATGGAAGCAACCAAGATGTCCTTCAGTAGGTGAATAGGTAAACTACAAGGGAATATTATTCAGTGATAAGAAGAAATGAGCTATCAGGCCATGGAAAAACATGGAACAACCTTAAATACGTATTGCTCGGTGAAAAAAGTCAATCTGAAAAGGCTAGGCAAAACTATGGAGACAGTAAAATGATCAATGGGTGTCAGGGGTTTTGGGTGGGGTTCAAGGAGGGAAGAATGAATAGACAGAGAACAGAGGATTTTTAGGGTAGTGAAACTATTCTGTATGATACTATAATGGCAGATACATGTCACTAAACATTTGTCAAAACCCATAGACTGTACAACATAGAGTGAACCCTAATGAAAAGTAAGGATTTTAGCTAATAGTAATGTATCAATATTGGTTCACCAATTGTAACAAATGTACCACAATAATGAAAGATGTTAGTAATAGGAGAAACTGGGAGCAGGGTGAGGGCATACATGGGAACTCTGTACTTTCCACTCAAATATTTTGTAAACCTGAAGCTGCTCTAAAAATAGTCTGTTAATTAAAACAACAAAAACTAAAATAGCATCAGCCACTTACGATTGCCTAATTAACCACATGGGTTTATAGTATATTATAAACTAATTTCTTTCTATTAAAGCCAATGCATGGTAAGCATGATGCAAAAGTATAATGTATAAAATATGTTGGTATTTTGGTACTGTTGTCATGATAGCAGCAACGTTATTGTAGTACTTCTCATAAAAATAAAACCTAAAATCCAATAACAACAAAATCATGTTTTATTACCTTACTTTGCAATAACAGAAGGATATTTTTTAAAAACACCCCAAAGCTTCATAAACTAAACATATGTACATACAAACTTTCGTACTAAATTTCTATGATGCTAGCCTCTTCTGTTTCACATATGAATAGGCAAACAAAATTAGAGGCTTATTAACATGACAAGACAGCTATACTTTATTTTATTTTATTATTTTTAATTGAAGTATAGATGATTTACAATGTTGTGTTAGTTTTAGGTATACAGCAAAGTGATTCAGTTATATATACATATGAATCCTATTTCAGATTCTTTTCCATTATAGGTTATTACAAGATATTGAATATAGTTCCCTGTGCTATACAGTAGGTCCTTGTTGTTTATCTATTTTATATATAGTAGTACATATCTGTTAATCCTAAACTCCTAATTTACACCCCCTTCCACTTTGGTAACCATAAGCTTATTTTCTATGTGAGTCTATTTCTGTTTTATAACGAAGTTCATTTGTATCATTTTTTTTAGATTCCACATATAAGTGATATGTTACTTGTCTTTCTATGTCTGATTTACTTCACTTAGTATGATAATCTCTAGGTCCAGCCATGTTGCTGCAAATGGCATTATTTCACCCTTTTTTATGGCTGAGTAGTATTCCATTGTATATAAATACCACATCTTCTTTATCCATTTATCTGTCAGTGGACATTTAGGTGGCTTCCATGTCTTGGTTATTGTAAATAGTGCTGCTATGAACACTGGGGTGCATGTAACTTCTCCAATTAGTTTTCTCATCTTTTCTGTATATATGCCCAGGAGTGGGATTGCTGGATCATATGGTAGCTCTATTTTCAGTTTTTTAAGGAACCTCCATACTGTTCCCCATAGTGGCTGCACCAATTTACAACTATATATATATATATATATATATATATATATATATTTTTTTTTTTTTTTTTTTTTTTTTTTTTTTTTGCGGTACGCGGGCCTCTCACCACTGCAGAGCACAGGCTCCGGACATGCAGGCCCAGTGGCCATGGCTCACGGGCCCAGCCACTCCATGGAACATGGGATCCTCCCGGACCAGGGCACGAACCCGTGTCCCCTGCATCGGCAGGCGGACCTTCAACCACTGCGCCACCAGGGAAGCCCTACAACTATATTTTAAATGATCAATCAATCAACTAAAAATATATGAACATATGATGTTGATGGTAAGGGAAACTTCTTCTAGATCTGGTCTTCTGTTTAAAACACAGAAATATATCATAAATGCATTAAGGCAGATTAATAAATGCAAATGCTAAAACATCTTATGCTAATAGTTTCAAACAGGTTTTGCACACAGTAATTTCCTTGCTCACCCAGGCAACTAAGATTCTGCTACATTCATGTGCTTCTCCCAGGTCCTAGCTCTCCACCATGCTATCTTGGCATAATGTACTAACGTACAATTAATTTACAGCAGGACAGTTCCACTCACATAGTTTTTCCTCCTTCTATTATTTGGGTTTCATGAAGACTGTACCAGTAATCTAGAGAAGAGACAATCCTGTAATTTTTTTTTTTTTGAGTCACACCACTGTAATGTTTTTAATCGCACCATCACTGAAACATTTGAAAAGTGCTAAAGAAACTCATTACTAGGAACTACTTGCACCTCCAGCTACCATTAATCTGCACCATAAGCTCACAGGTGGGGTTAAAAAAATTAAATTACATAAAATTGGAGGGTTATGTTATCAAATTAATTAAAAACCAAAACACTAATTTGAAAAGATACATGCACCTCAATGTTCACAGTAGCATTATTTACAGTTGCAAAGATATGGAAGCAACCTAAGTGTCTATCAACAGATGAATGGATAAAGAAGATACACACATACACACACACACACACACACACACACACACAATGGAATAATACTCAGACATAAAAAGAACGAAATTTTGCCATTTGCACCAACGTGAATAGACTTGAAGGGCATTATGCTAAGTGAAATAAGTCAGACGGAGAAATACAAATACTGTATGATATCACTTATATGTGGAATCTAAAAAATACAAAAAACTAGTAAATATAACAAGAAAGCAGCAGACTCACAAATATAGAGAACAAACTAGTGGTTACAGTGGGGTGCAATATAGAGGTGGGAGGTACAAACTACTGGATGTAAGATAGGCACAAGGCTGTATAGTACAACACAGGGAATACAGCCAATATTTTATAATAACTATAAATGCAAAGTAACCCGTTTAAGAATTGCATGAAATTTTTTAAATTTTAAAAAATAATTTTTTAATAAAACCATACATTTCAATACATCTGTGCTGTCTCAAAAAAACACAAAAACAAATCTCCAGTGAAACTTACCTTGAACATATATGACTATAAAATGAACTAAGAAGATCCAAAATTACCCTGAGGGAGACACTTCCTATCCCTTCTTACCCCATTTGAATTATATCCAAATTTGTGTTATTACACAGTGCTTTATCAAAGTTTTATTGTATTTATTACCTTTGACTTAATATGCAATTTATAATCTTTGAAAAATGAGCTTTCTCCCCTCACCACCATCGACCAAAGGAAAAAAAGGGTAAAAACTCTAAAATACTGATGCCCAATAAGTAAAATTCATATAGGGAACTGAAAAGACTAGTGGTAACTATTTATAATCCTTTCCTCAAAGGGCCATATTAGAAAGATTCAGTGATTATCAAGTTAGTATTAAGAGACACACCTTAAGGTTAAAGTTTTCTGGTAGTTATGCTTGGCAAATACTAAATTAAGCATGTTCCAATAAATGTACCTAAAAAGTTCCTGCAATTGACCTCAGGAAGCTCCAAGAAAAGTGTTCAAAGCAGAAGTGGTACGCAACTCCATCCCGGCTTCACGATGGGAACTGGTGACTCCCAGTTTTGCCAAGGACAAAAATCAGTCATATTTAACATTAACTGGTAAAAGTAGATCACCAACAGGTTTCTCCTAGAATCTGATATATTATCTCCTGCTCACTACACAACCCTGAAGAGCTGTAGTGTGAGCGAAGGCAACTACAGACAAAGTAGATGGACACAATGATTTAAGGAATGCTACAGTTTAGGAGAGTAAAACAAATTACATTGTGATGGACAGCTTACAAACTATAGAAGCAGTGACAACAGATAAATATGCAGCACCTAAGAATTGGGTGGTGCCTTTTTGAACAACTTTTTTGGGAAGAGACGGAAGCTACTTGTCAAAGGTATCCATAGCACCCATTCTATAAGTAGTGGCTCTAGCCTCAAACTAGTAGGAAAAAAGGACTTCTATATCCTGATCTTTAAGAATAAACTAGCTTAGAGACAGCATAAACTCCATTAGTATGACCAATTCCTTACACAAAAAAAGTAACCCACAATATTCAGCACATCTATGTTTAAAAAGAAAGCTGATTATCTATGTCTCTTCATTTTATCTGATTTTTTCTTTTTCTTTTTTTAAAATTTTTTTCATAAAGACATTCTGATGACACTAAAATTACCATTCCAAAATGAAAGGTCAAGAATGAGTTAATTTTAATACTTCAAAATATGTTTTCACTTTTTGCCAAATTTTATAAACTCATAGGCTAAGTGAAATATTCTCTACGACAAATGAGAACAACTTAACCTTAAGAAAAACCAAGCATCAATTTTTCATGAATTAGCCACTGGTGGGTTTACATTTCATGAAAAGAAAGATTAAATGTCGATTTCACACTTGGTGAACTGCCCCACCTACTGATTCAAATGAAAACAGAAGAAATTCATCACAACATATTGACAGCTTGTGATTTGTTTCAAGACATGCCTTTTTACCAGTATTCTAGTCTGAGGATAATAGATTCCTACGATATGAAGTTAATAGTAGTTCCCGACATAATCATTTTACGTACTTCTAACAAAAAGGTCGAGTAGCTTTTTAAGACATTCCTAGCAACAGAACCATTTAAACATAATAGCTTTTTAAGACATTCCTAGCAACAGAACCATTTAAACATAATTTGCTCAGAAATAAAGAAAGCATACAGGAATTGATCAATATATAGTTTCAGTCTATAAATATGAAGTTAGATCACTCCAGATGCAGCTATTAATTTCCTCTTACACAGATCATCTGTTGCCTGCTAGATGAAGAAGCTTTTTTAAAAGAGATTTTTGAGGTACTGTTTGTTTTAACTGAGGGAGGTATGTTACAAAGCCACCCTGCATAAAAAATGCCATGTTAACATGTACATAGATACATATTTGCATGTGAGTTGTGAAGCACAGATTAACGAATTTTTAAATAGAAAGAAAAAAGTAAACTGGACATAAGGTCAGCAGATTGGATGATATTTGTTACTATATGAAGCTTGGAAGCATTGCCAGAAGCCGGTTCACTTCAAGAACAAAGAGTGAATGCACGTAGGCAAGACAGTATGGTAGTTATTGAATTCAGTCATTGTTTTATTGTGGATTCATGAAAATCAAAATGAGACCTTCCCTAAAATGAAACACTAGAGGATTTAGGAGGGCAGAGCATTTACACAATAAAAAATAGCATTATCATCAGAGTGCCATTTAAAAAATAATGTTCATTAAAAATGCTTATTGGTTCACTTATAAAAGTTGGTATTAAAGAATATTTGAAGCTAAATATGGTAAATTTTGGTGTCTCAAAGACACTATACATAGCCAAATTCCTCTTCTGTATAACTGTCATGTTATTTTTATTTTTTAGATAAATAGAAGTGCTACTTTTCCCCATTCTTCCTGAAATACGTTTTTAAATGTGAACACTATCCCATTGTTAAAGAGACTGAATTAAACATCGTATTTTTAAAATAAAATCAATTACTTTGAGGATAAATTTCTCCAATATACAAAAAGTCAAATCAAATCAAGTATAAAAGTGGGATATATTACTTCAAGTCTGTATAACAATAAATCAAAATAACAACAAGAAGAAAATATTGGCACCCAACACTCATAACATTTACTATGGGATCAGACCACTATTCTAAACCTCGTAATCCTTTGAACCCTCATGAAAACCCTACGAGGTAATATCATCCCTCCTATTTTACAGATGAGGAAGTTGAGACGTAAGAGGTTAGGTAACCTGCTGAAGGTCACTCAGGTAGTAAGTGGCACTCTGCCTTCAGAGTTCATTCGCTGTAAGCACTCACTATGCTGGAATTGCAGAATCTCCACCCGCTGTGAGAAAGCTGATGGTATCTCGGAAGTAGTTTTGAACTGGCAAATGTCTGTAACTAGTTCTCAGAGGAGTAGAAGTTGTGGAATTGATCCGGTTCAAGCTGTTGATAATGTGAATGCTCAGGATTTATGACAAGATTGGGGAAAAAAAAAAAGTTAAAATGATGATGTTTCGGGAGGGATGGTAGGAAATAAGTGTGGGGAGAAATAGAGGCAAAGAAACACATCAAAAGTGGTAAGTCTGAGAATCTGAAACAAAAAGAGAAGGGAATTTTATCAAAAGAAAATAAAATTAAGAAGGAAAGCCACGAAACAGATCATACTCCATCTTTAAACCCTAACAACCTGGTTTGCAGATACACCACTTGACTGAAACTGCTACTTTTGCCCATAAATTTCCCCTGAATTCTTTTTCATTCTTTTTCTTCCTGAATGATTACCTAACCTTAACTGCTAGCACCATCCCCACTTTTCTACCTCTTTTTCTTCCTTTGCCATTAACCATGGCTACTTCCCCTGGTTCAATGCTAAATTTCTAGTTCCTCTCCTGAGTGGCAATCTTAAAAAGCTCACCTTTCAACATCTATATTTTTGGTTGCTGAAAACTCACCTCTAATTATGTATCCCACTGCCTCATGAAAGTAAACACAGTAAAAGCGTGAATAGTATACCACATTACAAAAAGGCTCTTTCCTATCATCGGGGCCATTCTCTATTTCCTTAGGCTTATCAGCCAATTGATCCTTGGGCTCCATAGTCAATGCTCACAGATCCTTTAAGACGTGCCTCTTTCTTGCTATATCCACTCCTATTAGCACAGTTTCTCAGCTTTCACTACCTTTCCCCCTTGGTTGCTAAAACAGTCCCATATCTCATGCCTCTGCCCAAACCTTCTCCTCCTCCAGTGTCCACATCCAGTTGCCAGATCACTTCGTCTCAAACATCACCCTGCAAGATCCACCAAGGCTCCCTAAGACCAGTTGGATACAACCTAACCTCCAAAATTTCTTTTTGAAAAATGATTTAAACAGCTCTCCCATCCTCATTTCAATTGCCACCTCTTTAAATGCACTTCTCCCCATTCCTCAATGTGCTAATGCAGTCAAACCGACTAAGTTGTACAATCTCATCCAATATAATTTTTGCAAACTCCCTACTCTGTGCTTTCAAAGGTAAACATCTTAAAATATCAAGACCTTGGGTATTTTGAATAACTAACTACACCTATTTCTTTATGGAGATGTGGGACTGCAGAAAACTTCACATTCCTTGAATGTCTACCCTAGCGAAGGAACAGTGCTAGGTTAGTCTTCATCACAATAATGCAAAGTAGGTATTATTAAACAATTTTCTACCTAAGAACAAGAAGTGATGTTAAACCACTTGTCCAAGTTCACACAGCAGAATCGAAGTCCAAAGTTGATGCTGATGACCCTTCCTATTCTTTTCCTCTGCACCTTCTATCTTGGAACCCAACTGGAAGCCACAGGTATTCTTGCTGCCCCTCTGAACTTAGCCAAGTCTCTTCCTTGCTGATGCCACTGTTTCCCTGCTGATATTGGAGGCTCCCGACAGCCAGGCTAATTTCGTGACATATTATAGAAAAAAAGGTGTTGAAGCCTTTAATTTCTTTAATGCCAGCACTTGGGCCCTGACTACTGAGGTATGGCAGGCGCACTGACAGTTGCACAAAGTGACAGCTGACAGTGAAAGAGGAAAAAAATACCTATAAAAAGCAGATACGAAAACTATTAAATGACAGCAGGCTGGGACCATGAGCCTCTCCTGGTATTCGCTCTGTGCATTCCTCTCCCACTGAAAACTGACAGCAAGAACAGAACAGCTGTCCACCCCCTTCTCTCCATGACTATTTTCTGTTCAATGAACACATGAAGAAAAAGGAGGGTATCTCTCCAGTCCCTTCAGTTTTCTCTGTGTTTATTCCACAACTGCCTCCTTTTCCTTGTAATGATGCCCACATATCAGACCAAGGCAATGCTCAGCTCTCAGCAGGTCTGCTAACAAATTTCACGTGCTTTCCTAAGGAGGCTTCTCAAGGCATCATCCTGTTCTTTCAAACTACTTTTCTGCAGTGAACTCTGAACGCATTCTTCAAGGCCCAGTGCTACTTCTTCTCTGATGCTTTCCCTAAACACCCCGGGAATGTGTATAAGGAAATGCATGGCCAACCCCGTGAAGCTGGTGGTCTTATCCCTGTTTTATAGCTGAAGCAACAATGATACCACGTTTCCAAGGTCCCGGATCTAGTAAGTTTTGTGTAACTTCAAAGGCCATGTGCTGTACCCTCCAGGGCCTATGAGTCATAAACCTTGTTTTTTTCAAAGTTCCCTGATGCTTGTTGCTGAGGTGCATCTTACAATCATAGTAAGAATCACAAGGGCCAGTCCGGCATCAGCACTGGCTCCACAGGGGAAATGTCCTCGGGGGGCTCATCTTGGGCCCAGGGGAGTGTCCCCAGGCATTTCTAGCCAATAACATCACTATCCATAGGTGGAGACCGGCACAAAACACCAAGGACACAAAGTTTTCTCAAAGGAATTCTATTTGTTATTATTTGAAGATGGTAGATTCAAAAGTCACATAGTGCTTTCTACAGCCTTATTGGTTTATCTTATTAATTATTTGTAATAGCCCTATAAGGCAGTTATTGAGTTTAAACTCAACTTAGAATGCTGAACATCAAAAAAGCTAGACAATTTGTTTAAAGTTATATAGGTAGTAACAAAACTCGGGATTGAACCTGTATCTTTTGCACTAAATCTGGTGGTTTCCTCACAATTAGAGAGATGCTTCCAGAACCTTAAAAATATCTCCAGCATAGGATAGATATATCATTTTACTCTATAACTATGAGTTAAGCTGCACGACTCCTCGAGCATGAAATTCTCAAGGAGAGAGTATGTGTCATATTTAATATTTATATTTTTCATTTCCACTGTAATATATGAGATAACTCATTGCATGGAATGTATGTGTTAAAAAAGGATCTAGAGTCAGATTGACTGGGCTTAAATCCCAGTTCTGCCATTTCCATGAGACTTATTTAGGGGACTTATTTAACCACTTGGAGCTTCACCTTAAAAAAAAAAATTCGGTTTCAATAATATTCAACAGTATCAACTTCAGAGGGTTGTGAGGGTTAAATGAGAGAACACATGTGATGTACTTGGCATGGTGGCTAGCACAGAGCAACCTTTCGATAAATGTTGGTGGATATTATTCTTGTTATTGTTGAGGTCATTTTTCTCAGGAACTACTTCTTTCAGTACTAGAGCTGTCTGCCCTATAAAGCTTTCCCAGACGAGGCACAGTTAGAATATCTTCCCATGCTCCTGATGCATCTTAACCTATACTATTACTAAACAAAATGGCTGGTGGTTATCTGGTTTAATGTCTATTCCCACTCTGTAAGAAGCATTCCTTCTGGGCAGGAACCATCTTATTCAATCTTGTAACATCATCATCTACAGTGCCTTACATGCATGCAAAAATCTCTTTGCCTGGTAATATCCTTTACTATTTTCTCTACCTGGAAAATCCCTACTTACTCTTTGGAAACAATTCTTACTTTTAATGTGAGTCCTTCTCAACTGTCTCAGGACAAATTCCAATTCCAAGACCAGTTTTTTTCACACCTTGACTATAGTACTTAGCACACTATAGTATAATTTATTTATTCATCTACACGCCCATCTCTCTAACTAGACTGTAAACTCTTCCATGTCAAGAATCTCATTTTATTCCTTGGCTAGGCCCAGCCCAAGCAGAATATAACATATGACAGATAATAACTAGTTATTTTGATGAATAACTGATGAACATCTGAAGCAAGCAGTAATAAACAATACCTAATAAAACTTGTTAAATGGAACTTGAAGTATTATGAAGTAACTAGGCCCCAGATCACCATTTATGAACTGTTGCAACAGCTATAATTATTGTAGAGAAGGGTATTTTGAGAGGGATTAACATCTTCACGGGTTATTTCACTTTGAAGGAATTACAGGAAAGTATATGTATAGGTAGAGACTTGGAGTTAAAGGCAAGTAAGATTTTGCTTCTTGTCTTGAGTTGTTTAGAAAGCAGAACCATTTGACAATTTCAGCATAATCATAAATAATACACCATGGGGTAGATTTTTTAAGAGATAAAGAGTTAGATCATTTCATCCTTGAGTATAGGTTGTAGTATATGTTTGTGCAGGAAAGAGCAGAAAAAAGAGAGAAGATAGGGAGAAGGCTGGAAATGGGGAAAGGAAAATGCAGAAACAGAGGTAAATGCAGAAAGGGGTGTGGTTTGCATCCGAAAACTAGAATTGGAAAGATCTATAGGTCATCTTAAGTTTGGACTACAAAGTTGCCTGGCTTTAATCTAAGACTGCTCAGCCTGACCATTTTCACAAGTACTAGACATATTTTACAACAATGAAAATAACATAATATCTTCCTTTGAGAAAAATCACTCTCTGCTATTTCCCATTTCCATTTCTTGGTGATTTGGCAGCAAATAAAATGAGAATTAGAAATGTTAAGAAAACTTATAACATAATTTATTTTTATCCCATCTCATAATTAATTATATATTAAAAAGTGATCAGTTTGATACAGTGAGTTAAAACAATAAGGAAAAGGGGGAGGATATTGAGATCTTGAACTAACAATTAACGGTCAAAATCTTCTATGGAATCAATGCAGTCATGCTTTAAGAAAATATCAATGTTATCTGTTGGCTTTATTCACACTGAGTTACAAAAAGTTTAAATGAAATTGCAGCTTTGCATTCAGATATTTTGATCATCCTTGCTGCAGTCTGCACAGGGAAGGGCCATAGGACACTGAAGTACACATACATATATGCAATACAAGTTACCACTTTTTTCCATTGGAAAGTAAAGATAATGGATAAAACTTTTAATAATGTACTCAAGCTTAGATATATAAAAACATGTAATGCTTAAATACACAGAGTTAAGCCAATGTGCAAATGAGCAGTTAAGACTATAGATACATGGATTAGATTTGACCTATTGAGTGACAACAGACTCTCAGCCAGTGAGACTAATACACATTCATGGATTAATGACTTGAATTATCAAGACAGTATCTGTTCATCAGCCTTTCTTTTTACAGAAAAGCTCATTATACCTATGATTTTTTTCTCTCTCTCTGATCTTGGAATGTTCATTCTGATTTCAAGAAAAAAACTAAAGTTACATAAAATCTTGTACCAAATTTAGAAAATCAACATTCTTCCAAATGTGGAGCTACTTAAACACATGGCCAAATGGGACTACCTTTGCCAAGCAAACTGGAAAAAAAAAAAAAAAAATCGAGGCTACAGGTACAATCTTCAGTGTCTAACATTTCTAGGGCCTGCTCCCATCTTCAGGGTTAAAGAAATAAAGAATAGGCAAAAAAGAAAAAGACAGTTCAACATTGATACGCTCCATACTAATAAGGAATACATTTGGCCTGGGGTTTTAAAGAGATCGTAAATCTCCCCAACTCCTGAATTTGCCTACTTTTCTATTATGTAAGCTAATTTAAAATAAATCTGTATACCCTGAGCATTTCCCCACTGAGGTAGTCAGGAAAGAGCTTGAACTAAACACTCAATGGTGTTGTGAAGGGAAACAAAACAAATAGATGACCCGTTTCCTACCCTCAGGAAGCTAGAAACAGGTTGAGGACACCAAAGAGAACATTTAAAAGTAGCTCAAGAGCATTTAGAAAGCAAAATGCACACCTTGATAGAATGCATATTAAGAAAATGAAAAACTCCACGCAGGCATGCTTAGCTCCCCTCAGTATTCTCAAAGCTGGTATCAGGAATAATTAGAAGAAGTAAACAAGATTGGGAAGGAGGTAAGTGCTGTGATTAGTTGAGTCGAGGCATCAGGCATTTCATTTCGGGAAGTGTCTGTGACAGGGATATGAGCAGACTGTGTCACTCATATGCACAAGTGAGCACAACCAGATTGGCCTGAATGAAGCAAGAGTATGGTTCAAACACACCGAACACTGAGTTTGAAAGCAGTGAGGGTTGGACAAGGAACTGGTAAATAATGGCAGATGGCAGGAACACAGGAGGGATTATTCATTTTTACTGTATTAATCGATAGTGCTATAGGTATTTTTCATTTAAAACAGATATTATAATGTACAAAATTCATAAAATAGGCATATATTTTAAATGTTTTCTAGAAACTCATGTTTATGGAAACCTGAACCTCTAAACTAAGAAGTGAGAAAGAAGAATCAATACTATTGAGCTAAAAGCTGCAAACTGAATGAATCTTGAAACTTTCAGCAATCTGTTTACTGAAGATGGAGGCATTTTCCATTCCTCGGTTGTCAGACCTTTACTTTAAAAGTGAACAATTTGGAAATATTACATCCTACCTTTATTTTGAAAGTGGGCAATTTGGAAATATTATACTCCTATCACTGATTTTTTTCAAGCCTATGTCTTCTACTCATAATGGTCAAAGCCAATCTGTGAGTCTTATTTGTCTTTTATTTGTCACTAATCATATTGCCCTCCATTCTCAAGTCTAAACTTTTATCACATGTTAGGTACACTTATACACAGTTTCATGATAGGCATCAACAGAAAGAAAATTCCATAAACTGCATTTCAGAGTTCACTTTTTTCCCCTGGTTAAAGCCAAAACAACCACACCTATACTAACAGTTCATACATTTCACACATGGTGCTTAGACAGAAGGAACTCATTATTCAAAAATGAAGAAAAAGACATGGCCGAACTTAAGCCATAAAAAACTAGCACCAAAGAAGCCATCAGAAGAGCTATATTCAAAATCAGACTCTTGGGAATTCCCTGGTGGTGCAGTGGTTAAGAATCCACCTGCCAAGGCAGGGGACATGGGTTCGATCCCTGGTCTGGAAAGATCCCACATGCTGCGGAGCAACTAAGCCCGTGTGCCATAACTACTGAGCCCACACACCACAACTACTGAAGCCTGTGCGCCCTAGAGCCCACGCGCCCCAACTACTGAGCCCACGTGCCACAACTACTGAAGCCTGCGCACTCTGGGACCCGTGTGCCTCCACTACTGAGCCCGCATGCTGCAACTACTGAAGCCCACATGCCTAGAGCCCGTGCTCTGCAACAAGAGAAGCCACCGCAATGAGAAGACTGTGCGCTGCAACAAAGAGTAGCCCCCTCTCGCCACAGCTAGAGAAAGCCTGCATGTAGCAAAGAAGACCCAACGTAGCCAAAAAAAAAGAAACCAAAATCATATACTTCTGGCCCACAGTTTCTTTTTCTACAAAAGAAGATTGCTGTCTGTACCAAGTGCTAGCCAGATCACAGACTCTCCAAGGAAGTTGAACAGGTAGTAGTGGTGTCAAAGGTCTTGACCATATTCTCTGCAAACAGATGACAAAGAATTGACTACACCCCTGGACCAAATAATACATGCTGCTATAATAAGCGAACATTACTGGTAGAGATAAAAATGATCACAAGAACTACCTCATCTAGTACATGACGAGCACTATTTCAAATGTACATCGACTCAATTGTCACAATAAACCTAAGGGGTAGATACTATTATTATCTCCATTTTATAGATGAAGAGATTGAGATATTAAGTATTACCCAAGATCATACCAATTACAGAGTGGTACGAGTGAGTTTTGAAGCTGGCTCTAAAGCCTGCTTTCCTAATTCTGCTTATCTGACCAACTGTTAGTGGGCCTTTGTTTCTCTTTTCACCATGACCCCCCACTGATGAGCATAAAGTACAAATAAAGCATGTGAAGTTCACTAATTTTTATTATATCATAAAGGACTACCTTTAACGGAAAGATGCATGTAAATCAATGTTTCATTTTTATCATCAAAGACAATTAGAAAATTAATATATGAGTTTGGCTTCACTTAACAACAATAAAAACTATTACTAATATTAAAGGAATCCAGTTTTTCAAACTCAAAATGATTAACGTATCCCGCATAAACTGAGCATTTGCATTTCTTCCCTCATTTGGGGAGGGGGGGTAAAATCATTAAAATGAGATGATTTTTTCTAATACAACTGTCATTTTTTCCCCCAATCAAAAATCTACTCAGTAAGTATGGCAAAAAATATGTGAGTAAAGTAGACTTTAGGGGTTTTTTTTCCTCCTTGTTTTGTGATAAATGACAGAATATATTCACATATTCTAAACAGAAATGTCACAGAGGTTAAAGGCTAATATATATTAATTACTATATTGAGGTACAGTATAAAAATTTCTTCAGAGTA
This sequence comes from Kogia breviceps, assembly GCF_026419965.1. Classification (NCBI taxonomy): domain Eukaryota; kingdom Metazoa; phylum Chordata; class Mammalia; order Artiodactyla; family Physeteridae; genus Kogia; species Kogia breviceps. The sequence continues at coordinate 48,288,427 of NC_081330.1, forward strand.
TAACTATCTTTACTGACTGGAAAAATACCCAACTTAAATCACAGGAATTAAAAGCTAAGGATGTCCTTTAAGGAAAAAGCATTTGCTTCCTCTGTAAAATGCTGTCATTTAACTATGAATACAGCCTCCCACAATTTAATCTGATAAAAACTAAGCCAGTCTTTGTGGACAATGACGTTTTATAATAAAAGCATGAATTACACAAATGATAGTTGGTTGCCTACCTTAGACAATTTAGCACTAAATTCACCATTTTACCTTTAATGTTTATGCTATCTATTGAAATACCTTTTCAAAGCAGGAAAATTAAAAGCATGACATTTAATATAATCAAAATGATCGCAACCATCAGATGAAATGAGAAAATCCAACGAAGTACATTAGACATTGAAGATTGTTAAGAAAATAGAGATGATATCAGGATGGGGGTAGGAATACAGCCCTGCCTAGAAAAAGGGCAATGATGGCTCAAGGTCATCTGAAGACCCATGAAACTCACAAACTCTCAGAAAATGAAGAATAGCTATGTTCAGAGCTTTGAGAGTCTTAGATACATCTATAATCATTAGTAACCAAAAGAGAGTCATGATTCCTATATGGAATACAAAGTTGAATAGGATTGAATACTTCAATGAAGATCTTGAAGGGGAAAAAAAAACCCCAAATAACCCAAGGTACTAGAGAGCCATAGAGTGTACATCCATTTGCTAAATGTGATTCAAAAATCCAAGTTAAGGGGGCTTCCCTGGTGGCGCAGTAGTTGAGAATCTGCCTGCCGATGCAGGGGATACGGGTTCGTGCCCCGGTCCGGGAAGATCCCACATGCCGCGGAGCGGCTGGGCCCGTGAGCCATGGCCGCTGAGCCTGTGCGTCCGGAGACTGCGCTCCGCAACGGGAGAGGCCGCAACAGTGAGAGGCCCGCGTACCGCAAAAAAAAAAAAAAAACAAAAAACAAAAATCCAAGTTAAAAGGTCATTTATAACAACAAGGTCCTACTGTATAGTACAGTGAACTATATTCAATATCCTGTGATAAACCATAATGGAAAAGAATATGAAAAAGAATGTATATATATATATGTGTAACTCAATCACTTTACTGTACAGCAGAAATTAATACATTTACTTCAATAAAATTAAAAAGAATCCTCAAGTCTCCCATTTAGAATCCCTTTATCAAATATGACATGTATCAAGTCAATTAACAAGTGAGAAGGTACCTTCATCCTCACTTTGTTTGCATTAAACACTGACATTTCCTTGAAAAAAAAAAGTCATCTGTATCATGGGACAGCAGGTATGGGGGAATATGAGGCCGTATATACCATCCGACCCTCTCTCACACACCGAGGCCAAAGAATTCTGAGGGATAATTTCACAATACTTACATAATTTCCCAGCTACCACAATCATAGCATCTCCAAGGATGCATGAGTTTAAAATATTTGTCCAGGGCTTCCCTGGTGGCGCAGTGGTTGAGAATCCGCCTGCCGATGCAGGAGACACGGGTTCGTGCCCTGGTCCGGGAAGATCCCACATGCCGCGGAGCAACTAAGCCCGTGAGCCATGGCCGCTAGGCCTGCGCGTCCGGAGCCTGTGCTCCGCAACGGGAGAGGCCACAACAGTGAGAGGCCCGCATACCGCAAAACATAAATAAATAAATAAATAAATAATTTAAAAAAATAAAATAAAATATTTGTCCACATACAGATGGTCCCAAGTTACCATGGTTTGTCTTACAATCTTTTGACTTTACGATGCAAAAGCAATACATGTTCAGAAAAACTGTATTTCAAATGGTGAATTTTGATCTTTCCCTGAGCTAGTGATATGCAGTACAATACTCTCTTCTGATGCTGGGCAGTGGTGGTGACTCACAGCTCCCAGTCAGCCCCACAGTCATGAGGGGAAATAACCGATATACACTTATAACCATTCTGTACCCACACAACCATTCTGCTTTCCACTTTCAGTACACTATTTAATAGATTACATGACTTTATTATAAAATAAGCTTTGTGTTAGTTGATTCTACCCAACTGTAGGCTAATGTAAGTGTTCTAAGCCAGTTTAAGATAGGCTAGGCTAAGCAATCATGTTGTGTAGGGTAGGTGTATTAAATGCATTTTTGGTTTATGATATTTTCAACTTATGACAGGTTTATCAGGATGTATCCTCAATGTAAGAGGAAGAAGATCTGTACTACATCAATAGGACATATATGTGAATACACCTAAGTATGGGTAAACACACATCCACAGACAGAGAGAAAGGGATCTTACTATACAAGTACTCACTGACCTCATTAAGAGGTAATCCTGAGATTTGTTGACATTATGCTTATATATCCATAGAAGGGTAGCAGAATATGCCACCCCAGAATATGCCTCCTTGACATAAAGATTATTTTCAATTGATTATTTTTGAGAAGCAGCAGATATAAGAAAAGCTCTGAAACCAGAGTAGAAGTTACCCTTCCTTAAAAGAAATTTACCTTTATAAAGGAAATCTCTATTTATAAGGCATCTCCCTCTCTGTACCAGGAAGAGAAGGGTGACTAAATCACAGGAGGATCTTGTCAATGGAGAAGGCACTGACTTCACAGGAGGATCTTGTCAATGGAGAAGGCACTGACTGAAATCTGCATTAAAAGCCTTACTCTTGTTTATTGTGCTTTTCCTGGTCACCTCCCATAACTGGCCTCTCCCCCACCCAACATCTTTCTTTTTGTCTTTAGCTGAAGATGGTATTTAAGATGGTAGCTTGGACCATGGTTGGGGGTGGTAATCTCCCCAGGTAGATATGAGGTATATATGTTCATAAACTTCTGTTTGTTTTTCTCTTGTTAATCTGTCCTTTATTACAGGAGGTCTCAATCAAGAACCTAGAAATGGTAAAGGGAAAATTATTTTTCCTTGCCTATACCATATACTCATTATATTTCAGTATTAGGCCTTCAGAACTATTGTGTTTATTATAACCATCTCCTTAAAGAGGACCAGGGTTGGGGGGGAAAAAAAACATAGCTATGTAAAAACAGAAACTCTTGTTTAGGAGGTAGGTAACAAATTGGTTCACAAAATACACACTGCACTGACTAGGTGATGGGCAAGTTCTGAATAAGAAAATAAGACAATATTCCAGCTTTTCCTTATTGTTTTTGTTCTGTGACTTTACTAGTTTAGAGTGTGACTTTGCAGATCAAATTGCAGATGTCTAAATTCAATGTTGATATCAAAAATACATTAAGGTCAGCACAATTACCAATGCACTTGGAATATCCACACAATTACATCTCATCCAAATGCACGCCATATACACAGTCATTGAGAATGACACAACTATAACATTTAAACTAAATGTATATTAAATGAGAATTGTGACTGTGACCACTAAGTTTTGACACTTAACACACACTCTAATTAAGGCAATATTTAATGAATTAGTGGTTGTTACTAAGAATAATGAGCAAAATCTGGCCTTATCATTAGAAAATTTCTTTTAAAATGTGACAGTATTGTCAGTGAGAATTCAACCACCTAGTTAATTTCTGTCAATATCTTCCTGACAAAAATGCCCTAATAGAATCCTTGACCTTCAGTAAAGAGTTTAAATGTATCAAGCACAAATCATCAACTATTTTTCAAAAGCATACAACAGCAATTTTGACATTTTACAAGATCATTTTTCAGAAGCATAAATGGATAAAGGTTTCATTCTGTAAAATCACTAACATAATTTTTATTAAATTGTATAAAATTAAAATTAATAAGGTCAATCATATTCCATGTTTTCTTTACTAGTATCAAAAACTATGTGACAAAAATAATTTAAATCAAAAATCATTTCCACATTTCTGACTGTACCACTCCATTGTGAATGAAATAGTCTGCAGGGGGAACTTTTACTAGAGAATTTACTTCCAAAATAACTATTTGAATTTCAGAGATTCTCAGCTATTTGCCTGACAGTATTTTTATCTTTAAGTGAAGAGTAGAGATAAATAAGCACATAACTTAGGATGGCACTTCATAAAAATCTAGAGTATAAGTATAGTAGAAACAAATCAGTGATCTATATTCTTAAGTCTTCCTCTTTTTTCAAGGCTAGCTACTTAAATGGGACTATCTGCTTTGATTAGGTTCAGGTTTTAAAAGGATGCTTGATTTTAACGAATTTTTTCATTAACTAAGATCCTAGATTCAGAAAATATATTCTTTAGGTATTAACTGCCTTGACCAATGTAAGAGTGTATTCAAATAATTAGTCTTTAGAGAAGGCTAAGCTAACCCATTTCATTAGTCAATTGTCTCCTTTGCAAACTGCGATGTACATGTGTATAACTGTGATGAATTCTACATTAATAAAAAATGCCAATTTTCCATAATAAATTGGTCCCAATTTTATGTCAAATGTGGCTGGGTGTATCCAGTGAGGCTTCAACTACTGAATAACCTCCCCAATCCTTATCTCCAGGCCAGATTGCTCTTGTGAGTTCCAGATCATACACTTTTCTAGCTACTGAACATCTCCAGATGAATATCATACTTAAGAGGATCCACAGTTCATTCTGTCTTTCTCCTACCAAAGCTCATACTCCTGCTGTACTATCACAATGACTGGCACCCCAGATGCCTCCAATGGTCCTAAACTCCAAAGAATTCCAACCTGGCTTCCATTCATACCAACCCTTATAAATATTTATGTTAAGATCACTAATGTTCTCCGTACTGCCATAGCTAAATGTTTTTGGCTGCCCTCATCTGACTTAACTTCTCAGCAATATTCTACCTGATTAAACCAGCCCTTTCTTGCTTCCTAAAATATTTTCCTCTCTTGGCTTTTATGATGACACATTTTCTTCATTTTGCTACGTCTTTTATTGGCATTTCATTTGCTGGCTCTCCTCTTCCACTGGCCCTTGAAATGTTGGTGGTGTTCCTCAGGGATTCATGTTGGGCCCTCTTTTTTCTGTCTCTATAATACTTCTTTAGGTAATCTCATCCATCCTCCTAATATTAAATTCCATATACATGTAGATAAATTCCCAATCTCTCTCTCAAACCCAAATATTCTTCTGAGCTCCAATTTTCTACATATAACTGCCTATAGGACACGGCCACTAAACTATCTTATATCTCAAACTTAGAATGTCAGACACCTAACTTTTGTTTTTCCCACTCTTCCTCACCTCGTTAAGTAGCACCGTAACCCACCACATGGGAATCATATTAGAGGTCTCCTTCCTCCTTCTTCCCTGTCTCTCACCTCCTCAAGGTTTAATGCCATTAATAACTGTTAATTTCACTTTCTAACATTTAGTTCCCTCTTTATATCCCCACTTCCGCTGCCTCAGTTCAAGTCATTAAAATCTCTCAATTAGATTATTAAAAAGCCTGCTAAATGCCTTCCCATCAATCTTTCACTTTCCTACTGAAAGTGATCATTCTAAAATGCAATCGGATCATACATCGCTAACCCCTAATTAAAAATGCATTAAAGGTTAACCATAGGTCATAGTAAAAAGGTCCTTTACTAGTTGACTTCAACCTTCAATCTCCCTCCTGTCCTTCACACCGCATTCTCCGACCAAACATTTTATGTCTCACTCCCAACATGTGATGCTTTATCGTATCTGCCGTTGTTCATATAGTTTCATCTGCCCTGAACACCCTTCTCTTTTTTTTGGGAAAAAAACAAAAACAAAAAACTACATAAACTTCAAGTCCCAATTCAAATGTTTTTTTTTCTCTGAAAACCTCTGAATTCATCTTTAATTATTCTTCAATAATAAGGATATTATTCTTTCATGGTTCTGTAGAGCAGTTATCACATTTTAGTACAGCAATTACTTTATGTATAACAGATACTTTATGTATCTCCCTCTTTTTTGAAAAATAATGAGCTCTTTGAGGAGCCAAACCCATGCCAAGACCATGGTGGCCTGAAATGTAATATTCTCTCCCAAAGAGCCAAGATATTGGTCTATTGCTCTTCTTTACCAATAAACCCATACTAGAAGGTGCTTCTCCCACTGGATTAGCACGAAACGCCCTCTAGCGGACAAAAATCAGTGTCTTGTCACACTGGTGTGATATCATCAACTCCGAGGTAAAACGCAGAGGGTTTTTTTGTGTTTTTTTTTTTTTTTTCCCCCCAGAGTTTTTATTTTCATAAATACGAAAGTGTGAATCAGTCATGTTAAAAAAAATAGATTCCGTGTTTTCTCTGTAATAAAGTCATTCTAACTTGCTCTCATTCCAACATGTCTTTTGAGAGAGAAAGAATACAGTAAAGTTGCTGCTAGCACAGGAATAACTGCACAACACCTTGTATACGACCTTGGAAGCAGTCATGATAGGAACATCGTTCATTACCCGAATTTTGTCAGGCAATGCTCTGCTCGAGATCTTCTTCCCAACATCTTTTCAACTAGGAGTAAATTTCTAAACCTCTTTTCTGATCCCCCACTTAGAGACAGTCCCAGTGTTCTTCCTTTATACTACCTTCCACATAAATCTTCCTCATTACTTCTGCTTGTAGGCATTGGTCATATCACACTACGCAATCCCATTCCCTGAGCTATAACCATTTGCGGCCATCACATGTGGATTACTATGGCTATACAAAATGCAAAGCAAAATCAGATTGCCTAATAACACAAAAATACTAATAAAAGGAGCAAGAAAACTACTATTTGGGGAAGTGGCAGGAAAAAGACGGGCAGATCATTCTGTACCCTGCCTGTGGCGTAAAAGAGAAAGAAACATGGTGGTCTGAGATATAATATGTTTACTGTTATAAAATGTCATCCAGTAGCAGAGTTTCATCAGGAAACTTCTGCTCTAGACATCCTTCCCCAAATACTTTCAGTTTGGAGCAAGTACCAAAGTATCAAAAGGAATATGGTAGACAACATACCTTGTGTTAAAAAGAGAAAGAATAAATCCTTATCTACTATATGCTTTTATTATCTTGGTTATCACTGCTCTTTATCCAGTCACCTTTTGACAGTTCGATTGAGGTTTAATGCCAACTAACCAGTTGAAATACCATCACAAATAATCTTGTTTAATAGGTCCAAATGGATCCAATCTCCCTATACTCATCATATTAACATTTCAGGCTAAACAGTGGTCTAGCAGCATGCACATCAAGGATATCCCCCTATAGTTGTGAAACATGTATCTATGAACTTTCAATTATTATCACAAACCTCAGGCATTACAAAAATTTAGTTAGGGTGTAGGTCTTCATGTGCTTGACCACCTGGAGAGGCAAATATATATATTCTAGGGGAAAAAGATGATGAGGGCAACTCTTTGAAAAGATGTTACAGACCAATATTTTCATTACTTCTTTGCTATACTGTAGGTATTTTGGAGTATTCCTTCTTTCTAAAGAAACGTTGATAAGTTGAGGCACAGTAACCGCACTTAAGGCACACTGAAGTTTACACCACTAGCTTAGAGACAGAGAAAACAAACTGTTGGTTATATATGTGTTCACATATATACAATAAGCTGGTTCTTCCAGTCATCCATTATGGAAATGGTGCTTTTCTAAGATACTAACTTCTCAAAACACTACACTGATTAAACAGAAAACCTCTGATAGCTACTGATACGACGCTACTATATCCCCAGTGAATAGCAAGAAAAAAATAAGTGATGATTTATTGCAGAGCTTGATGAAATGTTAAAGGGAAAACGACATCAAGGCAATTAGCAAATTCATAAATTATAGCATTAAAAAAATGCCATGAAACAGAATGCCTAGGTTTGAATCATCATCCCCTCATTTATTAGTATCTGTGTTATCTTGGGCAAGTTTTTTAACTTTTCTGTTCCTCATTTTCTTCATATATAAAATGGGACTAATAATAGTAAAGTCAAGGAGTTTATTGAGAAGATAGAATGAGTTAATGCATGTAAGACAATTATAACAATGCTCAGCACAGAGGAAAAGCTATGGAAGTGTGAGCCGTTATTATTATCATTTCCTTCCCAGCCTCCATTTGTGAGTTTATTTAAATTGGATTTTCTTTTTGATGCACAAGACTTCAATCATTCACCCAGAGGTCAGGAAGTATGAAAATTGCAATTAAGGATGCTGCATTTTGAAGTAAGAGGGTGCTGAGAAAAGAGAGAAAATGCTGAGATACATTCCAGATGCCAGTGATATTGACATAATAATTATAGCAAATATAACTCTCCAGGTCAACATTTGCCTTATTCCCAACAAAGACAAATAATTAAGCACCTTTAGTGGAATTAGCTTCCCGGTAGCAAAGGAAAAGTAAAGAAGAGAACGAAGCAGCACAGGCCAGGGAGCACGGCAGGAAACACTCCAAGGGGAGCAGGAGGAATGAAGGCCAGTAGTCATGCTCAGTGCTGCCTGGCGTATGAGCAGCATGGGCTGGGCTGCCTCCAGAGGGCTACAACACTACTGTGCAAATCAAAGAAGCTGGATGCAGACCTGCGGATACACAGCTTGGCAAGTAGAGCTTGCACCAAACTGCAGCCCTAGTCAGACCTGCAGTAGGGCATCCCTGTGCAATAAACTACCATAACAGAATTCCTGGCCCTACGGTACCATGCTTCTAGAAAGAGCCTCTCTGGAATATCGAAATGGAAAGACTGGGGTTTTCCAAGCCGGGCACAAATGGCTTTTTCTACTGCTTAGCTTTCTACTGTCTCTAGGTTGAAGCTGGCCTTTTCCCTTTGTTAAAGTCCCAGTATGAGGGAAGAATTCCTGAGCAGGCCAGAATCCACTTTAGTCTAGGGCATGCACAAATGACTGAGATTTTATGTAGAAATGTAGACAAGTTATATAGATTTAAAGATAGGCTTATGTGTGCAACTTATATAAGACACTAAAATATGTTGGTTACCCTTCTACATACATATCCACATGCATGACTACACACATTTTAAAACCCCCATTGTGATAACATTTTTAGAAGACAAAAAACTGATGGCTAGAATTGTGTGATCCCTTTTATACATTACTATTTCAAAATGTCAAGTGATAAACAAACACTGGAAACAGAAGAGAGACCAATAACCTAAAAGAGTTGCTTTGAAACTTTCTTACATACCTTCCAGAGGCCTTCCAAAAAAATTTCTCTGGAGTTCACTAATCAAATAAACTAAGCTATATTAGAGGCAGGTTAGCATATCTCAATTGCAATATGCTTTCCACATGTGCTAGAATGCTGTTTGAAAAGATTATCATACAGAGAATTTGAATTATCTTCCTGAGTACAATTCTCCCATGCTTTCACAAACGTTAACTGTCATACTGGTGCTAAAACACCTCTTTGCTTACATGAAATGAAGTAAAATATCACAAATGATATATATCAATGGTCATGAATAAAGGTGGAAAGCTCAACCAACGCACTGAAGATAAAGATTTGGTGCTAAGTTTTCTGGGTTATGAAGACAAGGAAATAATTAACAATCACAGTTGCTTTACTAATTCCGCTCATTCTGTAGGACTAAGTTATCAGAGAGAGAGCTGCTTAAGCGCGAAGCAACAAGAAATGAGTGAGAAGGCCCTTTAGTATCTATCATAAATAATACAACCACAGGAAGAACACTTTAAAAGTTAACATGAACATTTTTGTCACATATGTATAATCCATTTTGGCAATTTCCTAATAATTAATAAACGCTAAATTTACTCTCAACTCGTAGAACAAGACGATGCAAAACCTTTTAAAATTTCCTAGATAGAGGGTGTTATTTCTATCTGGAAAGCAGACTTTGGAATCTGGTGCTTCAGGCCATTTAGTAAAAGATCCGAAAGAAATGACTTATATTTCTTTCTGAACTCGATGATAGGGTTTTTATCAGTACACTTTCAGTGCCTCTCAGGCACACAAAGAAAGTAAAGATCTTCCTTAGATCACAGATTTAGTTGGAATGAGAATAAAATTCTCTTTTCACCAGAGCAAAACTGTTCATTTTGTAATTAATTCATACTTAGTGCACAATGTGACCTCAGCCTAGCGTAAATCAAAAGAAACACTTGAAAGTGCAATGTTCATTTGACCAAATAGTTAAACACAGAGGAAAAAGTAAAGGTTGTCTTTACAGTCAAATCAAAAGAGGCACAAACCCCTAGAGTTGAAGCAAAGGTTAATGCCAAAGAGATACATCTTATTTCCATGCATCAACACTGAACTAATTCAAACTGCACTGTATTTCCTACCTTTGGAAATACTAGCGTAGTATATCCAAAGATGGTTTTCTCTTGATTATTACATTGTTTTAATCCTCTGACCACTTTTTCTGTCAACACCATCCCTCTCAGCCTTTTCTGATTCTAGTGTGGCTAAAATAGGATATTTATTGTACAATACTTTATTTGGCTTAAGCCCCCAACCTCTGAGTAATGAGATTCCTTGTGTTGTCCTTACCCCCCAGTACCCAACCCATCAACAAATCCTGTTGGCTTCTGCATCTGAAGATATGTGTTTTAAATTCCCCAATTTAGGGCTTCCCAGGTGGCACAGTGGTTGAGAGTCCGCCTGCCGATACACGGGACACAGGTTCGTGCTCCGGTCTGGGAAGATCCCACATGCTGCGGAGCGGCTGGGCCCATAAGCCACGGCCGCTGAGCCTGTGCTCCGCAACGGGAGAGGCCACAACAGTGAGAGGCCCGCATACCGCAAAAAAAAAGAAAAAAAAAAAAGAAAGGGCTTAATAAATTCCACAATTTATATGCTTTTAAAATGACTTCCCTTAATTAACCACCACACTTAATTGTCCACCTAAGGAATTCTCTATCACATCACTATATTATATCATCTTTAGGATACCTAACACCAACTGAAATTCATATTAATTTAATGACATGTTTATTATTATATTGTTTCTCTTAGACTGTAAGTTCTAAGACAATCAAGATCACATCTACTTTAATTACAGCTATATCCCTTCCCCCACACCCAAAGATAGCATTTGGTACAGAGTAGGTGCTCAATAATTTTATTTGTTAATATAAGACTGTATAGAAAAATAAACTTACTGATAACTATTAAGGGACTCAGAATTTCTAGAAAGATTGTTTACTGTATACTTCTTGAAAATAAAAAATACATTTCTGAGAAAATATAAGCAGTTCCCTCAAAAAAGAAAATCATTTTACTGTATTAATTCTGTAAAACAAATGCCATAGTGAGGTGACAAGCATATCATACCACCCCTAACAGTCTTTATCATGAATTTAGTTTTCCTTTTATTGCATATTCTAACTGCTGTCGTTTTCACTCCCATTTCCAAACATCAAAATATAGGTTGACCCCAAAGTCCACTGGAACTTTTTGGTCGTATTGTGTTTTAGGAAGCAGTGAGAGGACTCAGATAAAAATAGGGGCAATGAGAATAACTAAGCAGAAACTTTCTGGAAAATACTGTCTGTCATTGAATACAGTGGTTCAATTAACATATAACAGGTTAAGCATGTCTAACCAACAACAATGAAATAATTTAGATCCTAGGAAATTCTTGAAGGTAGTAGAAATAGTTATCTTGACTTTAAGTAAGCAAGCAAGGCCACAAGTACAGAAATACAGGAATTCTGTCATTACAAAACAAGATAAACAAAATCCTTTTTCACCACTGGGAATTCAGTTACTCATTCTGTGGGTCACAGGCCTAATGGAGCAATAAACATTCTGAGAAAACTAGTAGTGTATAGCATATGATAGAAATTCAATACATATTTGTTGAATGCACAAATAAGACAAGGAAGACACAGCCTCAATGGCAGCTTGGAGGAATTGCTAGAATAATGCTGTTAGCTCATTTCTACAGTAAATTAGTCTCCATGTAGGCCATCATTACTTATTAATACCTACACACGGAAATATAGCTCCCAAGCATCAGTGGATCAGTGGATCCAAGATTTGTGAAACGTACATTTTTCACTATGTTGATTATGCAGGTATCTGGGTCCACTGGGAGAGTGGAGATGTGCGCGTCTGAGGGAAATAGGTGAAAAGAAGACTATTTTACAAAGTTTAGTTATACTGAATTTAGACACATTATTATATGCATGGTTTATAGAAAACTATTTCATCTTTCACTAAAATTTAGTCTCAAAAAAAATCTTCAATCACTGCTCAGTAATGGAGATTAGCAGAGAATATCTCTTGGGAAATGTATTGTCCACATCCAGGAAATTCTGTACAGTGGTTAGCATATTAATATATTAAGCCTATTAGATGGTATATTTAACTCATAGCTGGTGCCTTCACTAAAAGTTATTAGTACATCAAAATGTTGTCTATTCTGACTGGCAGAGAGCTGTCTGATATTACATGTGCCCCAGTTGCCCACCTCTATATGGTAAAGGAAATAGGTTGCTTTAATTCTATAGATTTCAGGGCACACATCCTAAAGTGAAGGCATTATTAAAATATTAATTGCTTAGGTAGAAATAGAGACACAGATGTAGAGAACAAGTGTATGGACACCAAGGGGGGAAAGTGGTGGTGGGGGGGTATGGGTGTGGGATGAATTGGGAGATTAGGATTGACATATATACAAATATGTGTAAAATAGATAACTAATAAGAACCTGCTGTATAAAAAATTAAGTTTAATTTAAAAAAACATTAATTGCTTGTTTTATATTTCTATTATTCAGATATACATAATATAAATAATAAAGTAGGGCATACTTTCATTTCCTCTCCAAAGATCACAATGATGAATTTTAATATGATAAGTAAAATACTGATGTTCTATAAGCAGCCATTCCACAGACTCCAATGTCCTGGCAACTCTGTTAGTTTCTGCATGGAAAGTTGCTTGGTTCCAAGGTGAATTTCCTTAATGGCAGTGTTCAGGCTAAAATTTGTTCAGAAATACTCAAAACAACCTTATTCTAGGTAAACTGATAGGTTTCATTATTCATAATGTGCAACTATTGATATGTTACAAATGCACATATTAATATCACTAACATATCAAATCCCATTTATATAACCTCTTTTGCTGATTCAAATTTCAAATATTTTCTGTAAACCCTCTAATCCAACTTTAATTCAAAACTGGAAAGTGCAGAAAATTTGAAGGGAATGCCCATTGGACACCAAACATTTTAGCAAGCCAGTACCGATGTGCATTCAATAGATGATTCTTATAAACAGGTGCTTTTCATACAAAAAATAAAAATGACATAGCATGATTTCAATTTAATAACTAATTTGACCAAAACTGTTATAAAATTAAACTTTCCACAATCTTTCAAATGGTTTACACATTTTCAGTAACTTGGCTAAAGCAATCTATTTGAAACAGTATAAAAAATGTTTGTTGATAAGTTGAAATATTGATTCCTTTCGGTCAAAGAAACATGTCATGACTGCAATTGCTACACACAGTCACCTCCTAGGAGACATTTGGAAATGACCTTGAAACTCAAAACCCCAAACTTCAAAAGACTATTAGGAAAGCATTAATATTTACATTATACATGTGAAATGTAATTTAGGTACCTATATTACAGTATTTCTAGGAGTCAGATAAACTGGAGGCCTCCAGGAAGAGAGCATTACTGACAGACCCTAACCCCCTCCTTTTTAGTAAGGGTAGATAGTAGGGGATAATGATCAATATAAAAATACTATATCAAATATAAGACATAGCGATATCTGTTAAGAATTCTCACTTTTAAGAGAACAGTGAAATAAACTTGCAAAACATTTTGCAATAATTCCTAATAAAGGAATTCTGAAACCCTTCCTACAGAGCAGTTACAGTAGGAAAGACTTTTTGGTAAGAATTAATACACAGTTGGAGGGCTTAAAACAACAGCAGCAACTGCTGTTAAGAGTTTTTCATGTCCTTCTCAAGTTGCAAATGCCACTTCAAGATTTGATTCTAAAACAAGGACACTTAGATGCCAAGAATGAATAATATTGTTCAGACACAGAAGCAACTCAGAAATGTGGATAGTCTGGAAATTCTCCCACAGCTAGCGTCTATCACTGAACCAGACTAACTCTCTTCCCTGCTGTCACACCCATTCCGGCTTCCAGATAAACCCCAGGCCTGCGCAGGCATGTATCGGGCCAGTGGAAGTGGAATGTGGTTTCTATGATATATACTTCATAAATGAATAAAAGGAACCTAGATTACCGGTTATATGACTAACTGAACCACTTACATAAATGAACTGGAAACTGGCAGTTTGTAGCATAAGTAAGGGCACTGGGTTCAAACTCAACTTTGCTATCTTCTACCCTTGTCACCTTTGGGCAAGTCACTTAATCTTCCTGTGACTCAGTTATTTCATCTACAGAACTGGAGATAAGAACATCATCTTATAGGTTTTCTTTCCTGAGGATTAATGAAATGATTTCATATATATAAAAAGTTCAGAAGAATGTATGGTATGTAACAAACACTTTTTGAATCAACTCTTCTCTGTCACTATATCCATATTCTCCCATTAGATAAACACTGAAGTTCTAGTTCATATGTATGTTCCTGGTTATCAACTGCTGAGTGGCTAAGAAATGCAGAGGACCCTTGGTAACCAGCCAGCAGAACACTCACAGACCAAACTGAATCTACCACAGTTCATGAATGAATTCGTTTTACATGTATTTATTGCAATTCTAACCATATCAATCCTGAGATGTTTGTTGGACCCTTACCAACAATATCGCTGTTGCTACAAGAAACAAAAAATGGAGATGGGGGAATTAAGACAATCTACAGAGAGTCTTACAACTTAAAATAGCACCCCAAACAGGACAACTCCATTGTAATCCTTATGACCATAAACAAATTCAATTGTAGATACACAGTTTTCTGTAATGTGCACTGTAGAAGAAGCTTAAGGTATGAGACAGGACGAATATGGGTTTTCCAAAGGCCAAGAGTGCATTTTTCTCTCTGCTAACAAGGGTTTAAAAATTATCTTTGAAAAGTCTTTAAACAAGCCCTAGTAGATCTTGCCAAAGGACAGTTGTTTTCACAGCTTCTTTTGTTTCTTACTCCTAATCCAACAAAACACAAATAGGCCTGAGCTAAAGATACTGAAATGCAAGAAAAAGACCACTATAAAAACATTTAATTGCCTTTACCTTCCAATTGTACCCCCAACAGTTCCATATATTCCTTCTACTTTATTAAAGCAGATAACTGAGAGCTGTTATATCTCATAATTACTAAATTATTTAAAAAAAGATTAGCCATTTGTAGTCACTTGTAATATTCATAAAAATCAGAGCATACTCTTAAGACTACTACTTTATTAGATCCTAACTAAGGTCTAG
Source organism: Kogia breviceps (assembly GCF_026419965.1). Taxonomy (NCBI): domain Eukaryota; kingdom Metazoa; phylum Chordata; class Mammalia; order Artiodactyla; family Physeteridae; genus Kogia; species Kogia breviceps. The sequence goes on from NC_081330.1 coordinate 48,303,726, forward strand.
TCTAATTTAATAAACTTATTTATTGGTAATAACTCCAAAGCAAATATCATGCAATACATAAACGTCAAGGCACAAATATAATCTGCCCACCAAGGAAACTGATAATGGTATTTTGAAAAAATTATTAAATTTAAGAGAGATGATAATATAGCTGATAACAATAAACAATTGCCTCGATGTCTCTGAAGGTATGAAGAAATGTAGACTATCACTGAAACAAAGTGAAAATGATACCATAATATTAGGATAATGATGAAAAGGCTTCGTACAAGTTACTATCTCTCTCAAAAAAAGCTTAGTTAAAGTATATTCAGTTATGTCCCTGAAAATAGCAAAATTAAGAATTAATTGGCTTGCCTCCTTTTTCTACAAGATTAATGATATATGGTTATATCCTTATCTGGTAAGATACTAAATTTAAAAAGCACTTTTGTAAGTCTTCAGTATTAAACAATTCAAGAACCCTACAGCATGAAGCTGTTGTCAGGCACTGCTACTGCAGAAAGCAAACACTATCAAGTTCGTATCTACTATAGAAAAAGCTGTTTAAAATAGTTGACAGTTATCTTTGTCATCATATTGTTTAAATTGGTTATAACACCACACCAAGATCATGAGTTCAAGGCTTACTGAGTCAGTTACCTTGTTTGTGCACCATGGGCACAAACTCTACCCCTAACCCACTGTCATCAGAAATGAGTATCACTGGTCATAAGAAACATTAGGCAAAAATAGGTGAAATGATCAGTTGAAAAACATTCTTACCACTGGAAATCAAAATAGTATCATGCCCTATTAATTATGGTAGTTAGCATCATCTTTTTATATGTATGATAGACAACATTAGTAAACCAAATAACAAGCAGAAAATAACATGAAAAATCTCACTGCTTTCATAGGTTATATATAAGTGAACCTAACAAACACTATGGCTAATTAGAAGTCATCTCAGGAAAGGATAAGAAATTTAAAATTTTTAAGGAATTTTAAATTCTAAAGGAATCCCTTAGCTAAACTATATCTCCGTCGGAAATAATTTTAAAAGGGCTAGATGTGTCCCCAAATCCTGCTTCAAATCTATGAAATTAATTTCCTATGATTTCACTTTTATATGTGTTCAGTTTATACCTTAAAATGGATTAAGAAGCTGTGTAATGCCAAATGATAATATTATTTATACAATGAATGTCTATAAAACTATGATACAAGGATTTTAGAACACCATATTCTGATCCATCATACAGATATATTAACATTTGATAATACAATAAATTATTAAAATACTTAAATTGTCAGCATTGAGAAAACAAAAGCATGTGAAATAGAATAGAAATGCCAATAATTAACAAGAATATGATCTGATTGGTACTGAAAGAGCAAATAGTAAGTAAAACCTAGGAGAGGAGTGATAGCATCTTTATTATTGCTGTTAATGGAACAAAAGGTACCTAATCACACTAGCTTCTCTTTTCAAAGACAACTACAAATATCCTAATAGCATCACATGCCAAAGAGTAGTTACTTTTGCTGCCTTCTATTAAAAGCAATTACATGCTAGGAAACAACACATTGCTCACACATTGCCAGGAGCATGTTATCAGTCTATTCTTATCACGTGAAGCCAGACACAGTCAACTCTCGTAAGCCATTCGCATGGAAGGAACATTGATAATTCACAAGAGTTATATCTGCCATTTGAATGCATCACATAGTTTGTTTAGGCTCCTATAAAATTAATTTAAATTAAAAATATGATCCTTAAGTCAGTGTCAACACATGACAAAGAGCATGAGTGGGCTTCCCTGGTGGCGCAGTGGTTGAGAATCTGTCTGCCGATGCAGGGGACACGGGTTCGTGCCCCGGTCTGGTAAGATCCGACATGCCGCGGAGCGGCTAGGCCCGTGAGCCATGGCCGCTGAGTCTGCGCGTCTGGAGCCTGTGCTCCGCAACGGGAGAGGCCACAACAGTGAGAGGCCCGCGTACCGCAAAAAAAAAAAAAAAAAAGAGCATGAGGTAATGGTGTTGGGGAGGCAGGGAAACATCAGACTAGTATTAGTACTGGGCCACTAGATAAACTAAAGGTACGCCACACATATGTGGAGAACTTAGCCAAGAGTGGCTAGGAACTTCAATATATTGTCACTTTTTCTAGATTGGTTTTATATTGGGAGCTGTGTTTTTCAACACACGTTTTTCAACACACCATATGTACATTTTGTTTGTTTGTTTAGTGGGCAAATTGATTCATTCAGTTCTGTCACTTTATGAGTATAATTTTACTGAGTCATATTAATAGAAATACATTAATACTGTACATAAGCTAGGTAGCATTGAGTACACAAGAATAAATTACTTAAAAGGGCAAGATCACATAAGTAGCCTATCCTTGTCCTGTGGGACAGACAAGGGATCTTGAATTGAGGTTTTTGATAATAGAGCTTTAATGGGCACAATCATACTACAGAGAGATGCAGTGGTGTTGAAAAGCACAGGCTGTGGATTCAGTCTCGTGCTAATGAACCCTATCTCCATGACTTTGCCCACAGAATAAGCAAAGCAAAGTGGTGAAGCACATGGGCTGCAGAATCATCCTGCTCGAGCTTGATTTCTACCTCCACTTTGTTCATCTGTAAAATGGCTACAATCATAGTACCTACAGCATAGGATAGATGAACAATTTAATGAAATAATCGACGGAAAACACTTAACAAAGAATCTGGCATATAGTAAGTGCACAACAGATATTAACATTTGTAATTGTTAAAATTGTCAGTTTTGTTGAGTCTGTGATATGTATTTATCTTCATTCTCACAAGGGTCCAATTGATGGTTTTCCTATTTTACGATCATTATTCTACTTTATAGTTGTTTAGAGACAATAAGAAACTAAGTAGTTTCCTTAGAATCAAACAACAAATCACGAAATAGGCATTCACTTTAGCACACTAAACTTCTGTTTATTTAAGTGGGCCAACCATAAATTTTAAAAATTTATTGACTAAATCAACCACAGGCCACTATGAAAAAAATCTGGCTTTCATTTTTGAAAATTTCAACAAAAATCTGTGGTAGTATACACACACACACACACACACACACACCCCTAAATGAAGTGAATTACTAAATCATAGGAACTTAAATGGCAAAATAACTTTAACAAACTACCACAGCCAGATTCAATTATGTAGATCTCTGGTACTTAATCAGTTAACAAGAAGGATTTTCAAAAAACAGGTTCTATTATATATATCACCGAATGAATCATTAAATACACACACACTTCTTACTATGTGCCTAAATTTTGGGTTAGCACCCATACTTTATTTTATTTGCTTGGTACTGTGAAACTAAATACACATAACTGTAATTCTCCTGTGTGTTCATCAAACACACTTACACTTGGCCAGAAGCTATACTACATACTGGGAAAAAACAGTAAACAAAATGGAAACACTTCTTCCTGCCTGCAAGAAGTTCAGTGTCTGATGGGGAGTCAAATGAATGAAGACAATTATAATATATTATGAAGACTGCATTCTGACAGAAGTGTCATATAAACAGAAGCTAAATGAAGAATTGGTGAAGGTTCAGAGAGAAGTTGCAAAGCCTTTTAAGTGTCTCTGTTCCAGGAACAAAAGAGTCCAGCCTGAGGATGTTTTAGGGGGAGTGAAGAGGCAAATGACCTTGAAATGCATGAGTTTAGATGTTCCCTAGGAGACAATGGGTGGTCAGTGAAATGTTCCAAGAATAGGAGTGCCATGATAATTTATACTTTAGAAAGACAATTCTGATTAGGTTGTAGAAAACTGATCACAAGGAAAGAAGACTGAAGGCAGAGAGACCACTTAGGATTCTGTTGAAGTCATCAAGAAGAGAGATGTCATAGCATTTATAATTATTGAGAAATCAAATTGTATATATCCATATGGTAGGCAGCTTCTGAAATGGTTCCCAAATGCTTCCTGCCTCCTGGTATTCATGCCCTTGAGTAAATTTCCTCCCCGTGTGTGAAGCCTGGACCTAGTTAATTGCTTCCAATGATGAAATCGGGCTACAAAAGACTGTGACTTCCCTTTTGCTTCTATTCTCTATTCACTTCTTCTGGGTGTGCACAATTTGATGAAGCAAACTGCCTTTTGTCAGCTGCATTACTGAGAAGCCCATGAGGCAAGGAACTGAGGGCAGCCTCTGGATAAAAGCCAGCAAAGACGAATGGCGGCCCTCAGTCCAATAGTCCTAGAGGAATGGAACGCTGTCAAAAATCAAATGGGTGAACATAAATCATCCTCCACTCAAGCCTTCAGATTAGATCACAACCCTGACAACACCTCACATGCAGCCTTGTGACAGACTTTGAGACAGAGGACTCAGCTGAACTCTGCCACAATTCCAGAAACTGTGAGAAAATAAATGTGTGTTCATTTAAGTTGCTAAATTGGGGGATAATTCGTTATGTATCAATAGCTATAGGCAACTAACATTATCCACAACAATAAAATGTTAAAATTCTTCCAACTTCCACAAAAATGTGAAGCCGTTTTCAAGTGTAACTGTATTCCTAGGAACTTGTGTTAAAATGGAACTGATATTTTTAAGTTATAATTTTTAATTTCTTGAGTCATCTCCCGTACAGTATCTGGAGGGCACTAAATAACAAAATTTAGCTCACTCAATCAACACACCTACAAGATGTTAAACATTGTTTTAAAATAATGATATGCTCACAGAAACAGAGATGAGAATTGTGGTTGCCAGAGGCAGGGGATAGGGGATAGCGGAATTGGGTGAAGATGGACAAAAGGTACAAATTTCCAGTTATAAAATAAATAAGTTTTGGTGATGTAATGTACAGCATGGTGACTATAGTGAACAATACACTGTATTGTATATTTGAGAGTTGCTAAGAGTAAATCTTAAAAGTTCCCATCACAAGGAAAAAAAGTTTCTAACTATGTGAGTTGAGGGATGTTAACTAAACTTATTGTGGTAATCATTTTGCAATATATACATATATCAAATCATTATGTGGTACACCCTAAACTTACGCAATGTTATATGTCAATTATATTGCAATAAAACTGGAAAAAATAAAAACATAAGCAAATCAAAAACCAAAAAACAATATGAATGAAAATTATAATAATGATCCCAAAAAACATAGTTTAAAATTAGTGAAAACAAGATAGCACCCAGATATTATTGAATAACCTATTAAAAATAAAGGATTAAATTTACTTACCAACAAGGACTAATTGGCCAAAGAATTACTTATATATAGTGCCTCAGGAAAGCTACCAGATTTGCATGTCCCTAAATGAAATATATTTCTCTTAAACAAATTAGAGAAACCTCTTGCCCTTACCTCTTATATCACGTAAAATATATAGTCTGGAACTGGTATAACTGCCATCAATATACAGTTGGACCGAAACACACCCCATTATAGTTTTATAGAGTTGTGTGAAAAAATTCCATGGGATTTCAATGTAAATAATTTCTATTTGCAAAAATAAAACTAATTTAGCTAGAACAATAATTCTAAATGAGAATGATTATCTGTGTGAATTGTAAATGCTATCAACTGAACACCTGTTATTGTGCCTAATCCATACAATGTATATAAGCAAAAATTACTGAAATGGGGAGAGACAGTTTCACTAACTCATAGCTAAAAAGTGTCATACTGGGCTTCCCTGGTGGCGCAGTGGTTGAGAATCCGCCTGCCGATGCAGGAGACACGGGTTTGTGCCCTGGTCCGGGAAGATCCCACATGCCGCGGAGCAACTAAGCCCGTGAGCCATGGCCGCTGAGCCTGTGCGTCCGGAGCCTGTGCTCCGCAACGGGAGAGGCCACAACAGTGAGAGGCCCGCATACCGCAAAAAAAAAAAAAAAAAAAAAAAAAAAAGTGTCATACTAAAATAACACAAGGTGTCTATAATGTTATAAAGCTAACCTCAAAGGAGTCCCATGAAAAACTGATTTCATTACTTTATGTACCCCATGTATATTAATATATCCTTACCAAATGCCTAATGACATGAAGACCGCATTCCTTCATTCATTATTAGAAGAGACAGACCTTAAGTCATAGCAATGCTTTACAACTGATAGATTCCATTCAAAAAATGCCTTAAAAATTTTAGTCATAGAAAAAAATAACCTTTTTCCCTTCCAAATATACAACTTCCTAGCTTTGGTTTAAGTTCTAAAGAACTGTCTTCAGTGCCAGAATAATAGGATTACACATTTCACAAGATAATATATGTGAAACTATAGCTTTAAAAAGGGATCAGTTAACTATGCAACAAAACGCACAAATTACTAAGGGCATAAAAGCCATTGTTACAACATGGGGAAGTGATTAAGAACAAACCTGGGTTCAAACCTCAGCTTTGCCACTTACTAGCTATGTAAACAAGACATAATTCTTAATTCCCATAGCCCAGTTTCCTCACCTATAAAACAATAATATAGGTTATCTAGGGTTGGTGTGAGGACTAAATGAGATATGAATTTAAAATGCTTATCACAGATCTTGGGACATAGTAAATGTTTAATATATGTGCTATTACTGCTATTATTGTTATTATTATTATTGCTATTATTATTGTTATTAGTAGTGATGGTGTAGGTAGTAGTACAGTCACCATACCATCACCAATATGTAAAAAAAGAGCTATTTTGAAGCCTACTCATTCAGAAGGCTGAAGATACACTGCCTCAATTTCTCTTTACAATTAGTGACTCTTATAATTAAGTAATGGCATGGACCTCTGGCTCATGAATTCCTTGCTTCCTCTTCCACAAGCCAAGTGGAAATGAAAACATGAGTCATCATTAAGTTAAAACACTTAAAATGTTCATAATGAAAAAATCTTTGATAATGTGATAATATATATATCCAAAGAATTTAGATATACTAAAAATGATGAAATTATATACAGGTGTATATATGGTTTTTAGCTGACTGCCTGAAAAAAATTAAAGCCTTCTCAGTTTGTTCCCTTACATATTAACACTTACACTAAGAAGCATGTATATTATGTCATTAAGATGACAATTTATTTGTTAAGACACCAGGTCTCTCAGGACACTAGCACCATTTATAAGGAGTGTGTACTGAGATTGACATCTCATTATTTTCAAGTCAGTTCCAAGAGTTCCTATATTATAAAGACAGAGATAAATGAGATTTTAACACTTTTTTGGTTTTTTTCATTGATTTACTAAATATATAAGACTGTTAAGCAACCAAACAAGGGTGGGTATCTTCAAAAGCAACCAGTTGATTCTAAGACTAAGAAACACAATTTAAAATATGATCCTAGAGGAAAAGTGCTTTTACATAAACGTATCTTCAGACTCAGTTCCACCATAATTTTGAAGCTAGCCCAATATTTCAAGCATTGCAAAATGATCTTTATATGCATTTGAAATATTTATAACACCTCAATTTTCTGTTATTAAAGCTAAATTGCACTACAGAAATATATTATTGAAGAAGCTAAACTTTATTAGCCTTCTATGTTTATTTCTTAAATTTCCTCCAAGCAACGTTAAAACCAAAGAAATTGCTTACAACTTACACACACACTATCTTTGTTCTTCCTGAAGCCTCTAGAGAACCCTAGAAATTCTAATTAGAATTAGCAGTTATAACCTACATATTTTATTATTTATTTCAAGTTTAGTTAATATTAACCATCATTACTTTACTTCTTATATAATATCACTATTATCTATAATTACTATAGATTTTTAAGGAAAACGACATTATTATTATAGCCTTGTTGTTCATATGTCCCCAAATATCATCAATTTGAATAATAAATAAAACTAGAACACATGCAAATTCCAACAGTTACATGTATTATGTACAGTCCAAAGTATCGGGTGTGTTTGGGTTTTCCGCAAGATCTTACAGACAACAAACTTTGGCCAACCCAATACTAAGTCTTTTCCTACTGCCTCTAATATATACACTTTTTGTCATTAATCCAGAGAGCATTTTGAGATCTAGTTTGTCACACAGCATCATTATGGCTTGTAAGAAGACCCTAAATATTATAAGCATGAGGATTTGGGAACTAGAAGAAACTGTAGAGATTAAGCATTCATACTGATCAGGATATCGTCATATCTTGTCTAGCCTACTGGTATTGATTCACAATCAATGGTTCATCATCTATCTGTGAATTCCCATTACCTATCTGTCCTCCAAAGGCCTGCTCAATGGCTAATCATCAAATTATTGGGCCCCTAGGCTTAAAGAACAAAACCCCATTTCCTCAGCGTGAAATTCAACTCACCACCTTCACTCCAAGTCCCAGCCCAACAGGCTGTGCTTTCAACACAGCGTGCAATTCACCCTCTCCATATTTTGCTAATGGTGTTCTCTGCCTAGAATGCCTTCTTTCCTTCTCCCCCTATTGAAATTTTGCTTAAATTTCAAGGCCCAGAACAAATTATACCGCCTCTGGGATCTCCATTTGCCCTAGTCAAAATTAACTGTTTCCCTTTTGTGCTCCTTTGGCTTCTTAAAAATATCTAGGCTAACATTTAATAAAAATTGACTAAGTGGAGTATACGTCTTTCTTTCTCCCTGACTAGATGAATTCCCTGGTGCAAAGACAAGACCTTATTCATTTACCTCCCTCCAATTTAGTATAAGACCCAACATAGTGGGTACCCAACAAATACAAATTAAATGAAATGAGAGATCCATTCTCTCCTAAGACGGAAATATTTTGGATTATAATAGGAAATTTAGAATAATTTTCTCTACAACTCTAAGAATAAGTGATTCAAATAGAAAGTATAATTTGATGGTTCTTTCCCATATTAAACATTTACACATTTAAATATTATAGGTATCAGAACTAGCCTATTTTAAAACTTCTTTCTATTTAGCAATCTGAAGCAACTATAAACTGCTAAGTGAAACATTTTCTTGAAACACAGACCAGTAATGCTTCACAATGCATTTAGGAAGAACAGAGACATGAGCTTTCCAAACCCCTTGCAGGAGGAGGAAATTCTCAGAGGTTTTGGAACACTGGGTCTAAGAGCTTTGGAAATAGGTCTTAGAAACAACGAATATGTTGCTCCTTCCAGAACACAGCTGCGTGAGTGGCAAACAGGGGCAGAATAGGGAAAAAAGTGGTGCCCTGAAGCTAGGAAAGCCAGGGCAGTGTGGTTTGAGTTGCCTGGAGCCAGAGCCTCCATCCAGCTGATTTCTTACTGATCCTGCCACCTATTGACCAAATTATGAATCAAGGCACTGCAAGTGACAAGGAACTTCAGCTGTTAGAGTTAAGATCAATCAATACTTATCAAAACAAATGGAAGTTTGTATCATTCAAATTTGTTTTGGCTATGTTATGGAATATGCTATGATGTTTAACTGTTCCTTTAAATGTCCCTTTAGAAATAAATCTTAGTAAAAGTAATGGTACTGAAAGGTGCTCCTGACCTAATTTGGACTCAAATATTCAAAATTAGGAAAGTAGAAGTAGTAGTAGTATCACATAGAAAATTCAGAGAATCAGAGTTAAGAGGAATGGAAATGCAGAATTCTCAGTAGTGAGTATGTGAGAGCCTTTACGTGACTTTGGTTTTACTTTGCTTTGATTGTTTTAGCAGCCAGAGTAAGAATGGATTCTACTCTAACTGACTAGCTTTGCCCAGTGCTGCTCAGAAGAGCACTGAAGTCTCTTGCTGAATTAACTGTTGTAATAAATGTCAATAACTAAAACAAAACACACACAAACACACACACAGCATCATGTTAAATGAAAGTGAAAGGGAAATTGATATTTATTGAGTGCCTGCTATATCAAGCACCATGCTGGATGCTTTAAATATATAACCTTATTTAATTCTCACACTTCTAGTTAAACATTAGTCCTTCTCATTTTATAGATGAGAAAATTCAGTCACAGAGGTTACTAGTATCACAGCTGAAATACAAGAATGTATGACTCCATTTCCTCTGGGCTTTTCCCACTATACCACACTACCTTGAGAAACTCTCTAATGGATTTTATACTAACCTTCATGTCTCAAACCTCACTTTCTTCATTTTTAAAATAGAGTTTGGCTTAATCACTTCTAAGGTCCAGACAGACTCTGAAATTTTATGAAACTTATTCTTATGGGACTCAATACAAACACATCAATAAGTAAAAGAACAAATGCTCAACATGAAATGTGCAAATAACTGGAGGAAGTTGTTCACAGAAAAAGAGGTTAAAATTGCCTTTGAATAGAAGGAAAGCTACTCAACTTCACTCCTAATTTAAGGAGTAAAAATTATAACATGGATGATTTACCATTTCACCTCTGAGATAGGCAAAGTTTGCAGGGAAACAGATACTCATATGTATTTTAGATGTAACACTATAAATGGACACAAACTCTTTGGAAGAAAATTTGGTAATATCTATCAAAATTATAAATGCAGACAGCATTTCATCCAGGAATTTCACTTCTAAAATTTATCCTACAGATAGATCCTATGTGCACAAACGTATATGTAGATACACGTTTGCCACAGCATTGTTTGAAACAGCAAAAGGTTGGAAATAATCTAAATATCCATCAATAGGTGACAGGTTAAATAAATTCAGATAGGCCCATACCACAGAATTCCATGCAATGTGTAAAAAGAACAAAGTAGATAAACATAAACTACTATGGAATAATATCCAAGTACATAAAGTGAAAACAGAAAGAAGTAAAAAACAAAAAATGATATATACACATATGCTTCTAGAGGCATAGACTATTTCTAGGAGGCAATGTGGGAAATCAGTAAGAGTGGTTTCTCTAGGGAAGAAGCTGTAAGTCTGCGATTGAAGGGATATGCTTACCACGCATCTTTTTATTATTATTATTATTATTATTATTATTAATACCTTGATGTATAAGCATGTTTTACTTTTTCAGTTTAAAAAAAGTGATTATAATAAATAGTAATCTCTGGAGTCCCTGAAGAATCCTTTAAATGTGAAGTCTAGTAGAGCAAATAAGGGAATCAAAAGACTTTTTTTAATGGCAGGAATTTTCTTAAATGTCAAAATTCTTCAGAATACTCTAATCACCCCAGATTTCTGTATGTGTGTGAGCTTCAATCTACAAGGAACAACAAATACAGTACAAGTACCTCCAGTGCGCAAGATAAGCTAGAAGGGCTGAAAAGGAATAATTTTCACCTCTCTCTCTCTCCCTCTCTCTCTCTCTGAATCTTCCAAAATTCACATTCTCACATTCTAAGGCATGTTGTGACAAATCAGACAAACGAATGGTAAAGGTGCTAATTCCAAGGGCATGGGCATGTGGAATATATCAATTTCTTAGCTGTAAAGACTCACTCAGTCTAAAAAAACTCCTATGCTTAAGTAAGCTATCAATTCTGTGATAATTAGTAAAGTAGTAATGTTAAAATGAAATACCAAAAATTCACAAACCACAATGATTAATTATGAGATTGATAAGTTACCTATATAGTACCAAAATTATGTGTGAAATTCATAAGTGGTTAAGGATCTAATCATAAAGGAGGCATTCAATTATCAAATCAGTAAAATATACTTATTAGGTACCAGATTTTGATATTATTCCAGACAATCTGCTTATAGGAAAAAACTATCAAATTTCCAAAAAAAACCAAATGGATTAGTACAAATGTAACACTACATAAGCACGATGGCACCAATCTTACTCCAATTACCTTATTTTCTCTTACATGGTGAATCAACAGATTCATCCACTCTGCTTCTCAGTGAAAATGACAACTTTACAATAGATGAGTATAAGTTACATATTAAACAATAAAAATAAAATCCATATTTTCAGGTGAATAATAACATTTATGCAAAATAAATTTAACAGGAAAAAAGCTATCCTTCTTTCATTGCTAGGTAAAATAGTTAATATGTCAATCTAATTATGTTTGACTCTGCCCCCAAAATTATACATGTATACATTACTAGAAATTTTTAGCAACACACTGAATTCAATATATCAGAACAAGAACTCTATATTAAAAAATAAAATATACCTTTTATCTGGGTAGCGAAATTCAGTGCCAATTTTGCAAAGAGATCTGGATTTTCAAACTTCTCCTCCTTAACTTTCAACCAGAAACAGTTCTCAGACAATTCTTTGGGTTCAATCTGAAACAAAAATAACAAAGATAAGTTTCTAAATTATTACTTCATATTTAGTTTTTCAAAGAATTCACTTTCACCAAGGTTGAATGATATTACCTTTATTCATCTACCTACTAAATCAATTTTAGGATCTATCAAAACAACACTTTTTAAGTAAACATTCATTGGGAAAGTCACAGACTTCTACTAGTGTACAGAAAAATACAAAACAGCAACAGGCCATGTAGCAAATTACATTTTAAAATATCTTCTACTGGAAGGAATCTTCAGAATAATTTAGTAAATCCCTCCCCTCAACTTACATACCTTCTTCTTGCTCCTGGATTTTTAGCAATGGGGAAACTGAGATTCAGAAAAGTAAATTTCCCATGGTTGCAGAAAATAACCATAATAGCTGACACTTACATACCTCCTAAAATGTGTCAGGTACTCTTTTACGTGATTTCACACATTAACTCATCTCATCTAATCCTCACAATAATCCTTTGAAGTAGGACCTGTTATTATCTCCATGTTAAAGATGAGGAAACCGAGCCCCAGGAAGTCTGAGTGGCTGCCCAAGCTAGTAAATGGCGAAGATGGCTTTCAAACCCAGGCAGTGTAGCTCCACAGAATTGTGCTCTCAGCCACTACACTGAAACCCAATATTAGAATGGTGCATTTTCCAGTACATATCATGATGCTCTGTGATATGTAAGTGCCATTACACTATATGCTTAATTGCTAAATTAACATATCATTACATTTACACACACAGATAACTGGGCCAGCAGCTTCTGGGTCCTATAGTTTGGTAGATTGTGCCTAACCAAAAATAACTACATTCCAAAAACATTCATACCTCATTTACTCTTATGAGCAAAGCATAAGTATATGTTTAATTTTAAAACTGATTTAACCATTATTCTGGTCAAACCAATTTATTATGTAGATACTGTCAGATATCACTGTAACTATGTTCTTGGAATAGACATTTCCCCAAATGGTGGCCTGGGTAATTGTATTTTCATTAGATTAGTTCCCAGTGAATGTGGACTGTGTCAATCTTGATAATAAGCTTCTTATAAGACATGTTATTTGATAATAATAAAGCAAAATAACATTCAAAAGAAAAAATCTTTCACACATCATATAAAAAAACAATTAGTTTATGTCTCTACTGAATACTGTCAGTGATTCCACACTATCTGAAAGTTTAAAACTAAAAAAAAAAAAAAAAAACTAATAATTTTCTAAGAAAAAAAATAACAAAGATAGAGAGGCCCATTAATACAAAGATTATATTTAAGAATGTTATAGCAATTAAAGTTAACATTGGTAAAAGAATCAAAATTATTTTTCATACTATTCTCTAAAACCACTTTCACTTTGATTTTCCTTTTGTCTTCTATGTTAATTTCAAGTTGTCTGTGGAGTTTCCAATTCTCCAGCTATGAAAGATGAACATAAGATGGTGAACTCACAAGCGAAAGCAAAAGAATCAGTGGTCATGTTCTCAATTATTATATCATACTTATAAGTAGCAATACCGTCATTCACACATTAATGAGCAACTATGACTAGACAAAGCCATAAAGCTATAGTCATAGTACTACCTTTGACCAGTTGATCCTCTTCATGGACACCTCAGGTTTATATATTTTTTTATGCTTCATTCCATATGGCAGATCAAGTGTTCCCGGAGGAGGAGGAGGAACTCCTCCAAGGGGAGGTGGTGGAGGAGGTCCCCCAAACAAAGGCAATGGTGATGCTATTCCATGTACCCCAGGTAAAGGAGGTGGAGGAGGAGGGGGACCTCCTCTGGGTAGAGGTGGCGCTGGTGGAGGTGGAGGTGGAGGCGGGGGTGGCCCAGCACCTGGCAATGGAGGTGGTAGAGGAGGGCCTGGAATTCCTGATGAACCTGAGAGTCCATGTCCCTGAAATATAAAATAACCCAATGCTTAAAATGCTTACAGTATGGTAGCAAAGAAAACTTATCAGAAGACATTTGTGGTTGAGTTGTTTAAGGTTTGTTTAATTTAGCAACATCTAAGGGCTTAAGAGTACATGAAAAAGACATAGATTTTTGATAAGCATTCTAAACCCTGGATAATGACTAACTCTGCTCATATACTAAGGCTAGGAAAGTTGGCATGCTCAAAGATTTTGTGAAACACTCCTCCAAAATAGTGAAAACTTACCTTTCATTATAAATATATGCAAAGAAGGAGTACTGTATATGGCTTGGGCCTATTAAGACTAGTTGGTATGAATATAGGATGATTAATACAAAATAACTGATTTAATTCCCTTGGGGCCTATTAGCTTTACACGAAGAGTCTGTCTCATGGCACCAGTAACTTAGCTATCTTCTAATACCAAGAATTAATGCTAAGTAACATCCATTGCATAATAATACAGGTTTATCAATGTTTTTACATCTATTATTTCTTTTCATCCTTATTATAACCCTGTAATGTAGGTTGGGTATTTTTATCTCACTGCTTATAGATGAGGAAACTGTAACTGCAAAGAGGTTCAATGACTAACCAAAGGTCGCACAGTCTGAAATATGATTAAGATTTACATGTGGTTCTTCTCATATCTAAGGCAATCCTCTTTCCACTACAACAGACTAGCTCCTAATGAATGGGTGTCAGTTGCCTTGAGTGGAATTAATTACAGCTTGCAGTATGAGCAGATTATAACTTATTTCTCCCACCAGAAAGGAACTTCAAGCTCATTCTCTAATAATGATGGATGACAGCTGATGGAGATCACTGCATTCCATATTGCCCACTTTTTGATTATTAATCTGGACCTGTTTCTTTAAACCATTACTGATGACAACGGTTTACTTTCCGAAATGAAAATGAATACAAAAGTGAGTTTGTTAATTATAAACATTCCTAAAAAAGTCCTACAAATGAACATGCATCTTCTGTAATTGAGATACGACATTAGACTAACTGAATGAAAAGTTTAAAACTATTAACATGTCTTGGTATAGTGTTATTTTTATTTGGGGAGAAACTCTTCTAATCTTTACTAATACGAATTTCCTCCACAGACTACTTAATTGAACTAAACAAACTTAGAATTATCTTTACATAATAAATAAGTGGAAGCCTATTTTTGAAACAATCAACTTAAAGGACTGACCCATTTACACATGTTAAAAATTAACAATCACAGGTAAACAGCATCACAGAAATGTTTCTCCTAATATTCAATGCACATTGTCCACAAATATTTTATTCACACATATGAATGTTTATGTGTGTATATACATATATACAACTAAAGTGTTTATACACTTAAAGGACAATCCTCTCCTGGAATGCAATCCCCTCCTGAGATTAGGAAGGATAGGATTATAATATGCAAATTCTTTCTATTTTATTTTTAATGCAGCAAAACTATAGAAAGCAGTCTGATTTTTCCAATCTTGATTGAGATAGCAAAGAAATTCTGAGGAAAATTAAAATAATTTTTCTGAAAAGTTCAGTAAATTAGTAATTTACCCTACAAATTTTGTATATAATGGATTTGTTTAATAATTTGAAAGGTAAAATGTGTATCCCATTTTTTGTATTAATTGACAGCAAAATGAAAGTAATACTTGTTTGTAAACATAAAATTTTGCCTCTATGAGATCATGTTTATGATATAAAACTTGTGTAACCACAAAAATGCTATTACTTTAAAATAGGACTTTTTACTCAAGTTAAATCGATATTTTACAAATTGAATAAAAGTCTCAAATGCCACCAGCCTTAAAATCAAATCATATCAGCCCTTTTCTTCCCTCCTATGAACAATTAGGAATGGAACAATTAAATGAGACCACAATAGAGTACTGAGAATTGAATACGGCAAATGGACCATTTATTATTTGACACCATTTGGGGTGCACTAGAAAGTACTGTGTGACTCTGCACTTTTCCAGATCCATTGATAATAAATAAGCAACCACGCAATTAAATGGTAAGGCTCTGTGCTAGGTGCAGTAGGGACTTTAATGAGAGTAAGCACAGGAAGTAAAGACATTGTCCTCAAAGTGTTTATGCTGCAGGGGAAGGGATAAAGCAGGCACACAACCAAATATGATAGGAGTGGTCTATAAAAGTGATATAAAAGTTCAAAGAAATTCCCAGAGTTTTGGGTGACGCTTTCCAAAGGATGTTATACTGATCTGATCCTTAAAGGAGATGTTTCATTGGCACAGAGCAGCAAGGGAGGGCGTTTCTGAGAGAGAATAACCTAAGTCAGCATTTCTTAATAGTTCCATGAACAAACTCTTCTGCAGGAGATGTTAATAGGTGGTCTGAGATAAAGGGTTCTGTGGCTAAATGAGTTTGAGAAAGCTATAGGAAAAAGAGTTTGACAGGTTTCTTTAATGTAGGCCATCTCAGACCATTTAGTATGTTAATGAGAATGATGAATCTCCAAGAGGAGAATTTCAAGTGTACCAAATTTATTGGACTATGGAATGCTTTCCTCATGAAAAACCTATTAGCATCTCTGTAACTAATGTCTGGGAAATGCTGGCCGAAGGAAAAGTGTGGAGACAGTAAATTCTACATGTGAAGGGAGGAGGAAAGGTGACTTAGCTGCAACAGAGGCTGGAGTTAGAGGAGTAGAGACGAGGCTGCAAAGGCGAGATAAGGGAGCACGGGATAGAAGGCCTTCAAATTCCCGGTAAGGAGATTTTTTCTTTAATCCTGAATGCAACAGGCAACCATTGAACATATTAAAGCCTGGAGTGACAATAATCAGGGCAGTGTTTTAAGAAGATTAATTTGCAACTGACATAAAGCATGAATCTGAAGAGGAAGAGACTATAGGCATGGCGGAAAGTTCAGAAACTACTGTAATATTCCAGGCAGGATGGAATGAGAGAGTGGCCCTGGGGGGTTCGGGGTTTTGAGGCAAAGCGAAAAAAAGAGAAAGAACTGACATAAAACAGTGACCAACTTAATAATCTATCAGGAGGCAGGGCGGGGAAAAGGCCAGGACAACTCCAGCTTCACAATAAAAAAAACAACTGGTGGTAAAATTTAAACAAATAAGAATGGAGACCAAGCTGGTTTGAGGACAGAGGAGTGACCACAAATAATGGGTTTGATTTCAACATGCAGCAGGACCTGCCCACACGGAGATCTAATCAAGAGCTGGAAATAGACAACAAACCCAGGGGACTTGACACCTACTAAAAGGTGATATTTGAATTTATAATATTGGATGGGATATTAGTGCAGGGACATCCAGAGAAAAAAGAGCAGAGGACAGAACACTGGGGAATGTCATCATTTGGAGGATGAAAACAAAGAGAAACTGAGTTCTGAGACATGTAGAAAATGAAGTCAGATGACACAAAAAAGAGTGATTGAGTGAAAAGAAATTATCAAATATTACAGATAAGTGAAAGAGGCTAAGGGTAGGAAAAGGCCACTGCATTGGGTAATGTGGAGTTCATTGTTGACTTCTGAAGTCACTTTTCAGTAGATTGACAGAAACAGACCTAGTCAATCAACAAACACCCTACTGGGCATCTATGAGGCTAAGAACTAATCTTATGTTTCTTTATATTCATTTAAAAAATATGTTGTGTTCAGAGTATGTAATCAGCTCTAAAATTTAGACACCATAATTAAGATTTTAAGTGTATATGGGGGGTTTTCATCATAGGGAATGTAGGTGGAAATATAAAGTTTATAGATTTTGAAATTATGGTAGTCGAGATTTAAAGAGATCTCAAAAAGCTTTAATGAGCATTTCCACATTCCTTTTGAAAGAAAATACTATGCATCCAGTTTTTCAAATCATCATGAAAATTTCATCTCAAGAAAGAGTTTTGCTTGTGTAATACATTCCGTTAAAAATATTCAGGGCAGTTTATGCAACGAATGCCGTACTTTTATCCAAACATTAAAATGATTTATTGTCCTGGAAAATCAAATCTGTAGTTATTTCACATAAAATGGGAAACTACCAGAAAGTCTGCTTCTGGTCACATTTTTCCCTCCATCTAACAAGATAGTTTTCTACCTTCAAACTTAATGTGACATGACACAAAGTCTGTTATCTTGTTTCATTACCTGGGTTCGAAGTTGTTGGATTTCTGTTTCAAGCTCTTTGATTTTTTCTTCTCTTTTTTGAAGCTCAGCTTGAGCTTCCTGTCGAGCTGTGAATTCTTCATCAAACTGCAATGATCACCACCATAAATGTACACTTAATAATACAGTTTTGAGAAAGCTTTAAACAACAATATGTATTAAATAAGTGGAGTGTCTTTTGCTTCTTAAATTTCCTGGGCCACTCAGAAAATCAGAGGTCTTGATTATTTTATGGCAATTGAGCACCTCCGTGGTAAAGAAGAACTATGTCCCCAGCCCAAGGTAAAAAAATCCATTTTCACTTCTGAAAAAGACATACTAAACAAAATTTTTAAAGGGTGGACTAAGAAGGCTCTCTTCACATATAATGCACATTTTTGTTGTTTTGTTATTGAAAGATAGGTTTTAGAATTAATCATGGGTTTTTTTTTAATGTTTCATCCCATACTTTTAAGTTTATTTAATTAGAAAATGAAACCTAAAAATTAGGAAACAAGCAGTTCAACTCTTTAAAACTATATTTAATCTTGAAAAGAGACTGTACTTTTAGAATGCTCAAATGGATGTACATTAATACAAATCAGACTATTTTTATTATAATCTTAATTGTCTAGCATTCAAAAAGTGATGCTCCACAAAATCTGACAGTAGAATGATATGTGCTCTAATGGCATTCTCATTCAGATGGTTAACCAAAACACTTGTATAAAATGTCATAAGAGGGAAAATGAGAGGTTAAATTACAGCGTGCTAAGCCAAAGAGACCATCAGAAGCGTGACTATCCATTTACTGCATCCTGCCCAGCACTTACCTCAGTCAGGTGAATACCACTCATGTGCAGCTATAGAACATTTGCCTTTTATTGTCACTGTCACTTCAAGTTATTTTAGAAGTCTATACATTATTCCAACAATGTTATTTATGTTTTTAAAAGTGATATATCTTACTGTCAAAAACTGCCTTTAGAGTTTGTGGAACAAGGAAAAAGTGGGTTTACTGTTAATAAATATTCCTCCTCATAGTAGATTTGACCTTTGGAAATTATAAAATGCCATTCAGATCCAGTCTGAAGAAAGAGTGGGTGAGCAAAGTGGATAATAGTGTTTGAGTCAAACCTGCAATACTACTTAATTAATTCTTTTATTCATCTCTACTTGAGTCCTGGGAAACTGTCCCACAAAGGTTGGTCCAAATTGTTTCTAATCTCTTTACATTTCAAACTTACCCTGATCTTTCAGTATCAGCAAATGACCTTGTTTCCTAGGTCACTGAGAAGATGGAGCTTTTTCGACTTCACTAGTATCCATGTTAAGATTGATCTTATTCTGGGACTTCCCTGGTGGCGCAGTGGTTAAGACCCCGTGCTCCCAACGCAGGGGTCCTGGGTTCGATCTCTGGTCAGGTAACTAGATCCCACATGCATGTCGCAACTAAGAGTTCACATGCCACAACTAAGGAGCCCATGAGCCTCAATTAAGGAGCCTACCTGCCGCAACAAAGAAGCCCCCCCTGCCACAACTAAGGAGCCCACCTACCACAACTAAGACCCAGAGCAACCAAATAAATAAATAAATATTTTTTTAAAAAAACTGATATGATTCTATACCCCCAGCCTCCTTGCCAGAGTTATCTTTTCCTGTGTGCTTCTCAAGCATGCTGTCCACATAAGCACACTACAATTTTGCTCTACAAATGGTTTATTAGTACACTTGCGGAGAGGCACACAAGGCTTCTGCTTGTAATTTAAAACGATCTTAATCTGTAAACCCATAGAGTAGGAATCAGAGAAGCCTGAGATATGTGAACTGAAAGACTTCTTACAAGTCCACTAACCTTATTCTCTCCTTTTAAGGATGAAAAAATTAAGATCCAAGGAGAGTAAATGGCTTAAAGTCACAGCTAATT
This sequence comes from Kogia breviceps, assembly GCF_026419965.1. Classification (NCBI taxonomy): domain Eukaryota; kingdom Metazoa; phylum Chordata; class Mammalia; order Artiodactyla; family Physeteridae; genus Kogia; species Kogia breviceps. The sequence continues at coordinate 48,323,903 of NC_081330.1, forward strand.
AGCAGAAACACTGAGATCAGATCTTACAACTACTGCTTCTCATTCTAGCTGCCCCCCTTCATTTCTTTTTTTTTTTTTTTTTTTTTACTACTTTATACTGCCTCTTAAAATCACCCAGAATAAGAGAAGGTACGCAGATAACCACTGGGAGACCATACACGTTTTCATTCTAAATGTTGGCGAGGAGAATAAAGCATCAAACACTGAAATTTCTTTTTTATTATTTCAGGACTCCTTTTCCAATAATAGATGCTTACAGAAATTTTTACCAGATAGATCATCACAGTTTGCTCCAGTCTTATGGTATCTAATCACAGTGCCAGAGAAAAAGAGATCCTAAGATTTTCAAAGGGAATTTTAAATGTGCTACTTAAAACAAGAACATTAGAAATATAAAGGTCTACTAATCGAAAAGTGTACAGTTTCTTTCACCAATAAAAATGACGCCTTCACACAAACATTTTATGCTCAAGCTCTTAAAATCTATTCTAGTAACTGAAAGAGCAAAAACATTTCTTCAGATGCCCTGAAGTAACTTCAGTAATACTCTATAATTTCTAGAGTGATAGCAAAAGTGATTATCTAATCTCCAAGGTAAGTCATAACTTTGAAGAGACAGCAATATGTAAGGACTTTATCTTGCTGTCAAAAGACTCAAAACTGTAGAGCTTTTAGACTTGGGCTTCAATCCTTCTCCTTCCACCAACAGGAGAGAAATACTATACTAATGCTTTATAGGGTCTAAAACCAGCAATGCAACTTTCAGTAGAAGCTCATAAAATTGTAGCTATGCTTTCATGAAACAAGGAAAAGACCATCTGAGATCTAAATAAAATTCAGATATGCATAAAGTTGGCATTTACATAAGGCATTACACAAAGAAAGGGGAAGCTCAAATTCCACCAAGACGACATACATGGAGTAGCAGCATCACTTTAAAAATGGTAATTACAAAATTCAAAGAAGATAAGTCTAAGCAGAGAGAGACAAAGAGAAAGAAAATATTGCATCATTCTGTTTCTATCAATAGCACTGATTTAAAGAACATAACAGATAAGACTAGCTAAACATCTCCAAAGTTCTCCAAGGAGCTAACTACTGTTAAGTGAGAGCTGCAGGAAAGCAATGGGGGAATGTGTTTTGGTTGACCATTTCAAACCATATGCTTCCAGCAACCTAATTTTATTTCATTTATCACTTTAGTAAAATATGGTTAGTGTTCTTCTTCCATAATGGATTAAAGTTGGTGAGCACGGAACAGTAGCAACCTTATCTTATCGGGAAAGAAATCAATATTCTGTAGTGGTGTCTGAATCCAGAAACATAAAGAACTATATAACTGAAACAACATTTATAAGGCCTCGCATAAGGAAACAAGGTAGAATATGTATTGTGATTACATTTTACATTTCATAATTACGGCTAATATTTGATAAGTCTTACCTTCTTTGAAAATTCTGCTGCTTTTTGTTCACTTTCTTCAACTTTTGCCTTGTTCACACAAGAATCTATTAAGATTGATGAAAAATGATTAGAAATTATTGCATTGATCACTAGGCAAATGATGGCTGCCAGCCTATAATTCTATTTTGTAAACTATCATTTTTATGTCAATTGCTGTTAGAGGGAAATTGACTATACTGCACGTAAAACATAAACTACCAGGTTTCTTTTGTATACTAACTGAATTCATAGTATTACTAACTGATATTACATATCTGGTATTACATACTAACTGAATGATAGAATTGTTGAGGCACAAAACCAAGTATTCAAGAATATATTTGACTCAATCATCATCATGTTAAAGGTATTCCATTATTTACCAACTTTAACAATTATACAACTCTTTTAACATTTTTTGTAGTTTATTATGGGTGGAGAAGTGCCAAAGAATCTATGCTATGCTTAAGATTATTAAAGATCAGGGACTTCCCTGGTGGTCCAGTGGTAAAGAATCTGCCTTACAAAGCAGGGGACTCGGGTCTGATCCCTCGTCAGGGAACTAAGATCCCACATGCTGCAGGGCAACTAAGCCTGCGTACCACAACTACTGAGCTCCTGTGCCTCAGCTAGAGCCCGCGTGCTGCAAATGACAGAGCCCACATGCTGTGGAACCCGCACGCCACAACTAAAGAGCCAACGCGCCCTGGGGTCTGCACACCACAACGAGAGAAAAGAAAACCTGCACGCCACAACTCGAGAGAAGCCCACGCAATGCAACGAAGAGCCCGCACCACAACGAAGAACCTGTGCCACAACGAAAGATCCCGCACGCCTCAACGAAGATCCCACATGCCACAACTAAGACCTGATGCATCAAAATTTTTTTTTAATAATTTTTTTTAAAAAATCAACAAGCTCATCTTAAAATATCATCTTAAAAAAAGATTCTTAAGGCTCAAAATGGTCCTTAAAATAAGGCTACAGGGGAAGATACAATAACATTCATTAATTCAGGCTTCCTAAAGAAAGATTTCACTTGAACAACTTCTGAACAGGGGCAGAATATAGTATTATGTAAATAAGAAAACAAACATCAAACTTCTCAGGTCTAATCAAACACTCCAAAATATAAATAAGTGAAGAACCTCTTTTGGGAAATGTTCTTAATACTGTATACACAGTCTATTCTGTATACCTATACCTAGCCATCCTATACCTATTTATTTACTTAAAGACATATGAAAGCATATGTCTATAACCAGAATTGTATGTGAATGCTCAGAGCAGCTTTATTTATAATAGCTCAAACTAATAAATAATCCAAATATCCATCAACAAGTAAATGTATAAACAGATTGTGCTATATCGATATACTATAAAAGTACTCAGTTATGAAAACAAATGATACATGCCAATACCACAACACAAATGAACCTCAAAATAATTATGCTGAATGAAAAAAGCCAGCAAAGAAAGTACATGCTGTATGTTTCCACTTACATAAAATTTTAGAAAATAAAACTAGTCTATACCGAGAGAGATCAGTGATTGTCTCACGATGGGGAAAAGGGGGAAGCATGGGAAGAAGACTAAAAATGAGAATGCAGAAATTTTAGGGGGTGACAGAGATGCGTATTATCTTTTTTTTTTTTTTTTTTTTTGTGGTACGCGGGCCTCTCACTGTTGTGGCCTCTCCCATTGTGGAGCGCAGGCTCCGGATGCGCAGGCTCAGCGGCCATGGCTCACGGGCCCAGCCGCTCTGCGGCATGTGGGATCTTCCCGGACCGGGGCACGAACCCGTGTCCCCTGCATCGGCAGGCAGATTCTCAACCACTGCGCCACCAGGGAAGCCCCGTATTATCTTTTTTAAAAATTTTATTTATTTTCTTATACAGCAGGTGCTTACCAGTTATCCATTTTATACATATTAGGGTATACATGTCAACCCCAATCTCCCACTTCATCACACCACCACCATCACCATCCCCACCACTTTCCCCACCTGGTGTCCATACATTTGTTCTCTATCTGTGTCTCAATTTCTGCCCTGCAAACCAGTTGGTCTATACCATTTTTCTAGGTTCCACATATATGTGTTAATATATGATATCTTTTTTTTCTCTTTCTGACTTAATTCACTCTGTATGACAGTCTCTAGATCCATCCACATCTCTACAAATGACCCAATTTCATTCCTTTTTATGGCTGAGTAATATTTCATTGTATATATACATATACCACGTTTCTTTATCCATTCGTCTGTCAATGGGCATTTAGGTTGCTTCCATGACCTGGCTAGAGTAAACAGGGCTTCAGTGAACATTGGGGTGCATGTGTATTTTCGAATTATGGTTTTCTCTGGGTATATGCCCAGTAGTGGCATTGCTGGGTCATATGGTAATTCTATTTTTAGTTTTTTAAGGAACCTCCATACTGTTCTCCATAGTGGCTGTATCAATTTACATTCCCACCAACAGTGCAAGAGGGTTCCTTTTACTCCACATGCTCTCCAGCATTTGTTGTTTGTAGATTTTCTGATGATGCCCATTCTAACTGGTGTGAGGTGACACCTCATTGTAGTTTTGATTTGCATTTCTCTAATAATTAGTGATGCTGAGCAGCTTTTCATATGCTTCTTGGCCATCTGTATGCCTTTTTTGGAGAAATGTCTATTTAGGTCTTCTGCCCATTTTGTGATTGGCTTGTTTTTTTTTTGTTTCTTTGTTTGTTTGTTTGTGGTACACGGGCCTCTCACTGTTGTGGCCTCTCCCGTTGCAGAGCACAGGCTCCGTACGCACAGGCTCAGTGGCCATGGCTCACGGGCCCAGCCGCTCCACGGCATGTGGGATCTTCCCAGACTGGGGCACGAACCCATGTCCCCCGTATCAGCAGGCGGACTCTCAACCACTGCGCCACCAGGGAAGCCTGGCTTGTTTGTTTTTTTTAATATTGAGCTGCATGAGCTGTATATATATATATATCTATCTTAGAGATTACTCCGTTCTCCATTGATTCATTTGCAAATATTTTCTCCCATTCTGAGGGTTGACTTTTCATCTTGTTTGTAGTTTCCTTTGCTTTGCAAAAGCTTTTAAGTTTCATTAGGTCCCATTTGTTTATTTTTGGTTTTATTTCCATTACTCTAGGAGGTGGATCAAAAAAAGATCATGCTGTGATTTATGTCAAAGAGTGTTCTTCCTATGTTTTCCTCTAAGAGTTTTATAGTGTCCAGTCTTACATTTAGGTCTTGAATCCATTTTGAGTTTATTTCTGTGTTTGGTGTAACAGAGTATTCTAATTTCATTCTTTTACATGTAGCTGCCCAGTATTCCCAGCACCACTTATTGAAGAGACTGTGTTTTCTCCATTGTATATCCTTGCCTCCTTTGTCATAGATTAGTTGACCGTAGGTGCGTGGGTTTTTCTCTGGGCTTTATATCCTGTTCCATTGAGCTATGTTTCTGTTTTTGTGCCAGTACCATACTCTCTTGATTACTGTAGATTTGTAGTATAGTCTGAAGTCAAGGAGTCTGATTCCTCCAGCTCCATTTTATTCCCTCAACACTGCTTTGGCTATTTGGGGTCTTTTGTGTCTCCATACAAATCTTAAGATTTTTTCTTCTACTTCTGTAAAAAATGCCATTGGTAATTTGATAGGGATTGCATTGAATCTGTAGATTGCTTTGGGTTGTATAGTCATTTTCACAATATTGACTATTCTAATCCAAGAACATGGTATATCTCTCCATCTACTGATATCATCTTTAGTATCTTTCATCAGTGCCTTATACTTTTCTGCATACAGGTCTTTTGTCTCCCTAGGTAGGTTTATTCCTAGGTATTTTATTCTTTTTGTTGCAGTGGTAAATGGGAGTGTTTCCTTAAATTCTCTTTCAGATTTTTCATCATTAGTGTATAGGAATGCAAGAGATTTCTGTGCATTAATTTTGTATCCTGCAACTTTAGCAAATTCATTGATTAGCTCTAGTAGTTTTCTGGTAACATCTTTAGGATTTTCTATGTACAGTATCAGTTCATCTGCAAACAGTGACAGTTTTACTTCTTCATTTCCAATTTGTATTCCTTTTATATCTTTTTTTCTCTGATTACCATGGCTACGACTTCCAAAACTATGTTGAATAATAGTGGTGAGAGTGGGCAACCTTGTCTGGTTCCTGATCTTAGAGGAAATGCTTTCAGTTTTTCACCATTGAGAATGGTGTTGGCTGTGGGTTTGTCATATATGGCCTTTATTATGTTGAGGTAGGTTCTCTCTACGCCCATTTTCTGGAGAGTTTTTATCAAAAATCGGTGTTGAATTTTGTCAAAAGCATCTTTTGCATCTATTGAGATTTTTATATGATTTTTATACTTCAATTTGTTAATATGGTCTATCACATTGATTGATTTGCATATATTGAAGAATCCTTGCATCCCTGGGATAAATCCCACTGGAACATGTTGTATGATGCTTTTAAAGTCTTGTTGGATTTTGTTTGTTAGTATTTTGTTGAGGATTTTAGCATCTATATTCATCAGTGATATTGGTCTGTAATTTTCTTTATTTGTAGTATTTTTGTCTGGTTTTGGTATCAGGGTGATGCTGCCCTCATATAATGAGTTTGGGAGTGTTCCTTCCTCTACAAATTTTTGGAGGAGTTTGAGAAGGATGGGTGTTAGCTCTTCTCTAAATGTTTGATAGAATTCGCCTGTGAAGCCATCTGGTCCTGGACTTTTGTTTGTTGGAAGTTTTTTAATCTCAGTTTCAATTTCATTACTTGTGATTGGTCTGTTCATATTTTCCATTTCTTCCTGGTTCAGTCTTGGAAAGTTATACCTTTCTAAGAATTTGTCCATTTCTTTCAGGTTGTCCAATTTATAGGAATACAGGTGCTTCTGGTAGTCTCTTAGCATGCTTTTTATTTCTGCGGTGTCTGTTGTAATTTCCCCCTTTTCATTTCTAATTTTATTGATCTGAGTCCTCTCCCTCTTTTTCTTGATGAGTCTGGGTAATGGTTTATCAATTTTGTTTATCTTCTCAAAGAGCCAGCTTTTAGTGTTATTGATCTTTGCTATTGTTTTCTTGGTTTCTATGTCATTTATTTCTGCTCTGATCTTTATGATTTCTTTCCTTCTGCTAACTTTGGGTTTTGTTTGTTCTTCTTTCTCTAGTTCCTTTAGGTGTAAGGTTACATTGTTTATTTGAGATTTTACTTGTTTCTTGAGGTAGGCTTGTATTGCTATAAACTTCCATCATAGAACTGCTTTTGCTGCATCCCATAGGTTTTGAACCATCGTGTTTTGGTTGTCATTTGTCTCTACGTATTTTTTGATTTCTTCTTTGATTTCTTCAGTGATCTGTTCATTATTTAGTAACATATTGTTGAACATTCGTATATTTGTGTTTTTGACTTTTTTTTTCCCTGTGACTGATTTCTAATCTCATAGCGTTTTGGTCAGAAAAGATGCTTGATATGATTTCAATTTTCTTAAGTTTAGTGAGGCTTGATTTGTGACCCAAGATGTGATCTATCATGGAAAATGTTCCATGCGCACTTGAGAAGAAAGTGTAACCTGCTGTTTTTGGTTGGAATTTCTTATAAATATCAATTAAATCTATCTAGTGTACAGTGTCATTTAAAACTTGTGTTTCCTTATTAATTTTCTGTTTGGATGATCTGTCCATTGCTGTAAGTGAGAAGTTAAATTCCCCCACAATTGTTGTGTAACTGTCGATTTCCTCTTTTATAGCTGTTAGCAGTTGCCTTATCCATTGAGGTGCTCCTATGTTGGGTGCATATATAATTGCTATATCTTCTTTTTGGTTTGATCCCTTGATAATTATGTAGTGTCCTTCCTTTTTTCTTGTAACATTCTTTATTTTAAAGTCTATTTTTTCTGATATGAGTATTGCTACTCCAGCTTTCTTTTGATTTACATTTGCATGGAATATCTTTTTCCATCCCCTCACTTTCAGTTTGTATGTGTCCCTAGGTCTGGAGTGGGTCTCCTGTAGACAGCACATATATGGGTGTTGTTTTTGTATCCATTCAGTGAGCCTGGGTCATTGGGTTGGAGCATTTAATCCATTCATGCTTAAGGTAATTATCGATATGTATGTTCCTATGACCATTTTCTTAATTGTTTTGGGTTTGTTTTTGTATGTCCTTTTCTTCTCTTGTGTTTTCCACTTAGAGAAGTTCCTTTAGCATTTCTTGTAGAGATGGTTTGGTGGTGCTGAATTCTCTTAGCTTTTGCTTATCTGTAAAGCTTTTGATTTCTCCATCAAATCTGAATGAGATCCTTGCCAGTTAGAGTAATCTTGGTGGTAGGTCTTCCCTTTCATCACTTTAAATATGTCATGCCATTCTCTTCTGGCTTGTAGAGTTTCTGCTGAGAAATCAGCTGTTAACCTTATGGGAGTTCCCTTGTATGTTATTTGTTGTTTTTCCCTTGTTGCTTTCAATAATTTTTGTCAATTTCATTACTATGTGTTTCGGCGTGTTTCTCCTTGGATCTATCCTGCCCTGTACTCCCTGCACTTTCTGGGTTTGGGTGGCTATTTCCTTTCCATGTTAGGGAAGTTTTCAACTATAATCTCTTCAAATATTTTCTCTCGTCCTTTCTGTCTCTCTTCTCCTTCTGAGATCCCTATAATACAAATGTTGCTGCGTTTAATGTTGTCCCAGAGGTCTCTTAGGCTGTCTTCATTTCTTTTCATTCTTTTTTCTTTACTCTATTCCACAGCAGTGAATTCCACCATTCTGTCTTCCAGGTCACTTATCCGTTCTTCTGCCTCATTTATTCTGCAATTGATTCCTTCTAGTGTAGTTTTCATTTCAGTTATTGTATTGTTCATCTCTGTTTGTTTGTTCTTTAATTCTTCCAGGTCTTTGTTAAACGTTGCTTGCATCTTCTCGATCTTTCCCTCCATTCTTTTTCTGAGGTCCTGAATCATCTTCATTATCATTATTCTGAATTATATTTCTGGAAGGTTGCCTATCTCAACTTCATCTAGTTGTTTTTCCGGGGTTTTATCTTGTTCCTTCATTTGGTACATAGCCCTCTGCCTTTTCATCTTGTCTATCTTTCTGTGAATGTGCTTCTTGTTCCACAGGCTGCAGGATTGTAGATTTTCTTGATTCTGCTGTCTGCCCTCTGGTGGATGAGCCTATCTAAGGGGCTGGTGCAAGCTCCCTGATGGGAGGGACTGGTGGTGGGTAGAGCTGGGTATTGCTCTGGTAGGCAGAGCTCAGTGAAACTGTAATCTGCTTGTCTGCTGATGGGTGGGTCTGGGTTCCCTCCCTGATGGTTGTTTGGCCTGAGGCGACCCAACATTGGAGCATACTTGGGCTCTTTGGTGTGGCTAATAGCAGGCTCTGGGAGGGCTCACACCAAGGATTACTTCCCAGAACTTCTGCTGTCAGTGTCCTTGACCTCACAGTGAGACACAGCCACCCCCCGCCTCTGCAGGAGACGCTCCAACACTAGCACGTTGGTTTGGTTCAGTTTCCTATGGGGTCACTGCTCCTTCCCCTGGCTCCCAATGCACACACTACTTTGTGTGTGCCCTCCAAGAGTGGAGTCTCTGTTTCCCCCAATCATGTGGAAATCCTGCAATCAAATACCGCTAGCCTTCAAAGTCTGATTCTCTAGGAATTCCTCCTCCCGTTGCTGGACCCCCAGGTTGGGAAGCCTGATGTGGGGCTCAGAACCTTCACTCCAGTGGGTGGAATTCTGAGATATAAGTGTTCTCCAGTTTGTGAGTCACCCACCAAGCAGTTATGGGATTTGATTTTATTGTGATTGCTCCCATCCTACTGTCTCACTGTGGCTTGTCCTTTGTCCTTGGATGTGGGATATCTTTTCTGGTGAGTTGCAGTATCCTCCTGTCAATGACTGTTCAGCAGTTAGTTGTGATTCCGGTGCTCTCACAAGAGGGAGTAAGAGCATGTCCTTCTACTCTGTCATCTTGAGATGTTTATTATCTTGACTGTGATGATGGTTTTAAAGGTAGACACAAGTATCAAAATTTATCAAATTTTATACTTTAAATATAGGTCATTTTTCTTATATCACATATACTGCGATAAAGTTTTTTCTTTGCTGTAAAGAACTGTGTGGCTGGAATAAGGTAACTAAGGAAGTAATTGGGAAATGATTAGATCAAAGGGGGGCCAGATCTGTGCAGTACTGGCACTGGTTGATAATGATTTTGATTAAAATTTCATTGGGAGAGAGACCTTGAAGATGGCTGAGGAGTAACATGTGGAGATCACCTTCCTCTCGACAAATACATCACAAATACATCTACATGTGGAACAACTCCTACAGAACACGTACTGAACGTTGGCAGAAAACTTCAGACTTCCCAAAAGGCAAGAAAATCCCCATGTAACTGGATAGGGCAAAAGAAAAAAGAAAAAAACAGACAATACGGACAGGACATGCACCTCTGGGAGGAAGCTGTGAATGAGAAAAAGTTTCCACCCACTATGAAGCCCCTTCACTGGCAGAGATGGGGGGGTGGGTGGGAAACTTCAGAGCCACAGAGGAGAGCACAGCAACAGGGGTGCGGAGGGCAAAGTGGAGAGATTCCTGCACAGATCAGTGCCGACAAGCACTCACCAGCCTGAGAGGATTGTCTGATCACCCACCAGGGCAGGTGGGGGCTGGCAGCTGAGGCTCAGGCTTCAGAGGTCAGATCACAGGGAGAGGACCGGGGTTGGCTTTGTGAACACAGTTTGAAGGGGGCTAGTCAACCACAGTGAGCTGGGAGGGAGTGCGGATAAAAGTCTGGACTGCCTAAGAGACAACAGACCACTGTTTCACAAGGAGAGGGGATTCCTTCCCTGGCTGCCCACAAAAGGCAGAGCACTGCTTAAACGAGCTCCAGAGACAGTCGTGAGCTGCAGCTATCAGATCAGACACGAGAGATGGGCATGAAACACTAACACTGCTGCTGCAGCCACCAAGAATCCTGTGTGCAAGCACAGGTCGTTATCCATAGCCCCCCAGGAGCCTGTGCAGCACGCCACTGCCAGGGTCCCATGATCCAGGACAAGTTCTCCGGGAGAACACAAGGTGCGCACGCCTCAGGCTCCTGCAATGTCACACTGGCCTCTGCCGCCACAGGCTCGCCCCACATTCCAATTATAACTACCGTACCCCTCCCTCCCCCCTGGCCTGAATGAGCAAGAGCCCCCTCATCAGCCGAAGCTTTACTCCATCCTGTCTGGGAGGAAACACATGCCTGCGGGTGACCTACACACACAAGCAGGGCCAAAAGCAAAGCTGAACCCTAGGAACTCTGAGAATAAAGAAGAGAAATGGAAATTTCTCACCGCAGCCTGAGGAGCAGCGGATTAAATCCCCACCATCAACTTGATATACCCTGCATATGTGGAATACCTGAATAGACAACGAAGCTTCCCAAAATTAAGGCGGTGGACTTTGAGAGCAACTGGAGCTTGGGGTTTGCTGTTGTGACCGATTTGTTTCTGATTTTCATGTTTATCTTAGTTTAGCTGTTAGCACTTTTTATCACTGGTGGATTTCTTTATTGGTTTGGCTGCTCTCTTCTTTTTTTTTAGTATTTTTTTTTCTTTCTTTTTTTCTTCCTTTTCTTCTGAGCCATGTGACTGACAGGGTCTTGGTGCTCTGGCCTGGGGTCAGGCCTGAGACTCTAAGGTGGGAGAGCAGAGTTCAGGACACTGGACCACCACAGACCTCCTGGCCCAATATAGTATCAACTGCCAAGAGCTCTCCCACAGATCTCCATCTGAGTGTTCAGACCCAGCTCCACCCAATGGCCAGCAAGCTCCAGTGCTGGAGCCCCATGCCAAATAACTAGCAAGACAGAGACACAACCCCAGCCATTAGCAGAGAGACTCCCTAAAATAAGTTCATAGACACCCCAAAACACACCACGAGCTGTGGCCCTGCCCCCAGAAAGACAAAATCCAGCCCCACACAACAAAACACAGGCAACAGTCCCCTCCACAAGAAAACCTACACAAACCACTGAACCAACCTCACTCACTGGGGTCAGGCACCAAGAACAACGGGAACTATAAACCTGCAGCCTGCGTAAAGGAGACCCCAAACACAGTAAGTTAACCAAAATGAGAAGACAAAGAAATAAGCAGCAAATGAAGGAGCAAAGTAAAAACCCATAAGACCAAACAAATGAAGGGGACATAGGCAGTCTATCTGAAAAATCTTGGAAATAGAATGGAGAAAATAACAGAAATGTTTAACAAGCACCTAGAAGAACTAAAGGCCAAACAAATAATGATGAATAACACAATAAATAAAATTTAAAATTCTCTAGAAGGAATCAATAGCAGAATACCTGAGGCAGAAGAACGGATAAAGGACCTGGACGATAAAACAGTGGAAATAACTACCACACAGCAGAATAAAGAAAAAAGAATGCCAAGAATTGAGGACAGTCTCAGAGACCTCTGGGACAACATTAAACGCACCAACATTCAAATTACAGGGGTCCCAGAAGAAGAAGAAAAAAAGAAAGGGACTGAGAAGTATTTGAAGAGATTATAGTTGAAAACTTCCCTAATATGGGAAAGGAAATAGTCAATCAAGTCCAGGAAGTACAGAGTCCCATACAGGATAAATCCTAGGAGAAACATGCCAAGATACATATTAATCAAACTACCAAAAATTAAACACAAAGGAAAAATATTAAAAGCAGCAAGGGAAAAAAAAAAAACAAATAACATACAAGGGAATCCCCATAAGGTTAAGAGCTGAACTTTCAGCAGAAACTCTGAAAGCCAGAAGGGAGTGGCAGGACAGATTTAAAGTGATGAAAAGGAAAAACCTACAAGAAATATTACTCTACCCAGCAAGGATCTCATTCACATTGGACAGGGAAAGTAAAAGCATTACAGACAAGCAAAAGTTAAAAGAATTCAGCACCAACAAACCAACTTTACAACAAATGCTAAAGGAATGTCTCTAGGCAGGAAACACAAGAGAAGGAAAAGACATACAATAACAAAGGAAAAACAATTAAGAAAATGGTAATAGGAACATACATACCGATAATTACCTTAAATGTTAATGGATTAAATGCTCCAACCAAAAGACACACACTGTCTGAATGAATACAAAAACAAGACCCATATGTATGCTGTCTACAAGAGACCCACTTCAGACATAGGGACACATACAGACTGAAAGTGAGGAGATCGAAAAAGATATTCCATGCAAATGGAAATCAAAACAAAGCTGGAGTAGCAATTCTCATATCAGACAAAACAGACTTTAAAATAAAGACTATTACAAAAGACAAGCAAGACACTACATAATGATCAAGGGATCAATCCAAGAAGACAATGTAACAGTTGTAAATATTTATGCACCAAAGATAGGAGCACCTCAATACATAAGGCAACTGCTAACAGCCATAAAAGGGGAAATCGACAGTAACACAATCATAGAAGGGAACTTTAACACTCCACTTTCACCTATGGATAGATCATCCAAAATGAAAATAAATAAGGAAACACAAGCTTTAAATGACACATTAAACAAGATGGACTTAATTGATATTTATAGGACATTCCATCCAAAAATAACAGAATACACTTTCTTCTCAACTGCTCATGGAACATTCCCCAAGATATATCATACCTTGGGTCACAGATCAAGCATTGGTAAATTTAAGAAAATTGAAATATATCAATTATCTTTTCTGACCACAACATTATGAGACTAAATATCAATTACAGGAAAAAAAACTGTAAAAAATACAAACACATGGAGGCTAAACAATACACTACTAAATAACCAAGAGATCACTGAAGAAATCAAAGAGGAAATCAAAAAATACCTTGAAACAAATGACAATTAAAACATGATGACCCCAAACCTATGGGATGCAGCAAAAGCTGTTCTAAGAGGGAAGTTTATCACAATACAAGCCTATCTCAAGAAGCAAGAAATATCTTAAATAAACAACCTAACCTTACACCTAAAGCAATTAGAGAAGGAAGAACAAAAAAACTCTAAAGTTAGCAGAAGGAAAGAAATCATAAAGATCAGATCAGAAATAAATGAAAAAGAAATGAAGCAAACAAAAGCAAAGATCAATAAAACTAAAAGCTGGTTCTTTGAGAAGATAAACAAAATTGATAAACCACTAGCCAGACTCATCAAGAAAAAAAGAGAGAAGACTCAAATCAATAGAATTAGAAATGAAAAAGGAGACATAACAGCTGACACTGCAGAAATACAAAGGATCATGAGAGATTACTACAAGCAATGATATGCAAATAAAATGCACAACCTGGAAGAACTGGACAAATTCTTAGAAAAGCACAACCTTCCAATACTTAACCAGGGAAAAATAGAAAATATAAACAGACCAATCACAAGCACTAATACTGAAATGGTGATTAAAAATCTTCAAACAAACAGAAGCCCAGGACCAGATGGCTTCACAGGCGAATTCTATCAAACATTTACAGAAGAGCTAACATCTATCCTTCTCAAACTCTTCCAAAAGATAGCAGAGGGAGGAACACTCCCAAACTCATTCTACGAGCCCACCATCACTCTGATACCAAAACCAGACAAAGACGTCACAAAGAAAGAAAACTACAGGCCAATATCACTGATGAACATAGATGCAAAAATCCTCAACAAAATACTAGCAAGCAGAATCCAACAGCACATTAAAAGCATCATATACCATGATCAGGTGGGGTTTATCCCAGGAATGCAATGATTCTTCAATATACACAAATCATTCAACGTGATACACCATATTAACAAACTGGATAAAAAGTATGTGATAATCTCAACAGATGAAGAAAAAGCGTTTGAGATAATTCAACACCCATTTATGATAAAAACTCTCCTGAAAGTAGGCATAGAGGGAACCTACTTCAACATAATAAAGGCCATATATGACAAACTCACAGCTAACATTATTCTCAATGGTGGAAAACTGAAACCATTCCCTCTAAGATCAGGAACAAGACAAGGTTGCCCACACTCACCATTATTATTCAACATAGTTTTGGAAGTTTTAGCCACAGCAATCAGAGAAGAAAAAGAAGTAAAAGGAATCCAAATTGGAAAAGAAGAAGTAAAACTGTCAGTTTGCAAGTGACATGATACTATACATAGAGAATCCTAAACATGCTACCAGAAAACTACTAGAGGTAATCAATGAATTTGGTAAAGTAGCAGGATACAAAACTAATGCACAGAAATCTCTTACATTCCTATACACTAATGATGAAAAATCTGAAAGAGAAACTAAGCAAACACTCCCATTTACCACTGCAACAAAAAGAATAACATACCTAGGCATAAACCTACCTAAGGAGACAAAAGACCTGTAGGCAGAAAACTATAAGACATTGATGAAAGAAATTAAAGAGAATACAAGCAGATGGAGAGATACACCAAGATTCTGGATTGGAAGAATCAACATTGTGAAAATGACTATACTACCCAAAGCAATCCAGTGATTTAATGCAATCCCTATCAAACTACCATTGGCATTTTTCACAGAACTAGAACCAAAACTTTCACAATTTTTATGGAAACACAAAAGACCCTGAATAGCCTATGGAATCCTGAGAAAGAAAAATGGAGCTAGAGAAATTAGGCTCCCTGACTTCAGACTATACTCCAAAGCTACACTAATCAAGGCAGTATGATATTGGCACAGAAAGAGAAATATAGCTCAATGGAACAGGATAGAAAGCCCAGAGATAAACCCACACACATATGATCACCTTATCATTGATAAAGGAGGCAAGAACGTACAATGGAGAAAAGACAGCCTTGTCAATAAGTGGTGCTGGGAAAAGTGGACAGCTACATTTAAAAGAATGATACTAGAACACTCCCTAACACCATACACAAAAATAAACTCAAAATGGATTAAAGAACTACAAGTAAGGCCAGACACTATAAGACTATTAGAGGAAAACATAGGCAGAACACTCTATGACATAAATCACAGTAAGACCCTTTTTGACCCACCTCCTAGCGGAATGGACATAAAAACAATTGGGACCTAATCAAACTTAAAAGCTTTTGCACAGCAAAGGAAACCATAAACAAGACGAAAAGAGAACCCTCAGAATGGGAAAACATATTTGCAAACAAAGCAACTGACAAAGGATTAATCTCTAAAATTTACAAGCAGCTCATGCAGCTCAATAAAAAAATAACAAACAACCCAATCCAAAAATGGGCAGAAGACCTAAATAGACATTTCTCCAAAGAAGATATACAGATTGCCAACAAACACATGAAAGGATGGTCAACATCACTAATCACTAGAGAAATGCAAATCAAAACTACAATGAGGTATCACCTCATACCACTCAGAATGTCCATCATCAAAAAATCTACAAACAATAAACGCTGCAGAGGGTGTGGAGAAAAGGGAACACTCTTGCACTGTTGGTGGAAATGTAAATTGATACAGCCATGGAGAACAGTATGGAGGTTCCTTAAAAAACTACAAATAGAACTACCATACGACCCAACAATCCCACTACTGGGCATATGCCCTGAGAAAACCATAATTCAAAAAGAGTCATGTACCACAATGTTCATTGCAGCACTATTTACAATAGCCAGGACATGGAAACAAGCTAAGTGTCCATCGACAGATGAATGGATAAAGAAGATGTGAAACATATATACAATGGAATACTACTCAGCCATAAAATGAAATGAAATTGAGTTATTTGTAGTGAGGTGGATGGACCTAGAGTTTGTCATACAGAGTAAAGTAAGTCAGAAAGAGAAAAATAAATACCATATGCTAACACATATATATGGAATCTAAAAAAAAAAAGATGGTTCTGACGAACCTAGGGGCAGGATAGGAATAAAGACCTAGAGGTAGAGAATCAGTTGAGGACATGGGGAGGGGGAAGGGTAAGCTGGGACGAAGTTAGAGAGTAGCATTGACATATATACACTACCAAATGTAAAATAGATAGTGGGAATCAGCTGCATCACAGGGGGAGATCAGCTTGGTGCTTTGTAACCACCTAGAGGGGTGGGATAGGGAGGGTGGGAGGGAGATGCAAGAGGGAGAGGATATGGGGATATATATATACATATATAGCTAATTCACTTTGTTATACAGCAGAAATTAACACAACATTGTAAAGTAATTCCACTCCAATAAAAATGTTAAAAAAAATAAAAATTTCAATGGGAAGGCATTGAAGAAATTTAGGTCAGGATATGATCTGATTTATTTTAAAAAAGTACTAGACTCATAGACCCGTGAAATCAGAAGAGACTCTATGCTCCTCAAGTCCAGATGATCTTTATTTTATTTTATTTATTTATTTTTGCGGTACACAGGCCTCTCACTGTTGTGGCCTCTCCCATTGTGGAGCACAGGCTCCGGATGCGCAGGCTCAGTGGCCATGGCTCACGGGCCTAGCCGCTCTGCGGCATGTGGGATCTTCCCGGACCGGGGAACGAACCCATGTCCCCTGCATCGGCAGGCGGACTCTCAACCACTGCGCCACCAGGGAAGCCCCAGATGATCTTTATTTTAAGAGATCCATAGATTTCCTAGAAGTTCTTGATGCATCAGCTAATATCAGTGTATGTGTGTGTTGTAATGAAAGGTTCATAGCCTTCATCAGCTACTCAAGACATCTGAGCATAAAATATTAAGGACCACACATATATTTGACTTATCTGAATTTAGAGTTGAGGAAACTGAAGCCTAGACAAGTTAAATGATTTCTTCACAATCACAGAGATGATATATGGATGAGGTCATAATGGGTTTTTGATACTGACTACCCTCTCTCACCTGATCCCTTCATGTCTTCCCACCCCAGTGCTCTTGATTAACTGTACATAATCCTAAGTACCTGGCACACAGTACCCAAAGCAAATATCCACTGAACACTGAATGAGTTAGCCAAAATCAACAGTAGCGTATATGCACCTACTATGGTCCACAATAGATTATAAGCCAATACAAGTATTTGGAAACAGTCCCTTATAACTAACTCAACAAATATGAAATAAGCTACTGAGTTTATTAAGCTCAGGGAAAAATATGCAGTGAGGCCAACATTCACATTAATTGCAGGAGCAGAGTACATTGGCACAAGCTTTCTGAAAAGCATTTGGCCTTTCAAAGTTCACACCCTCAGGGGAATCAATCCTAAGGAAATATTGAGAAGAAGCCAAATATTTATATAAAGGATGTTCACAGTAAATTCATTTATAATTATAAAAACCTGAAAACAATCTGTATGTACAATAAGAAAGGACTGGTCAAGATGATTATGACATTGTATAAAATGGAATATTGTATAGACATTCAAAGTCACATTTTGAAGGTTAATATTGAAAAATCCTAATAATATAATGCTCCATGAAAAATCAGCATATAGATATATAGAAGAGGAATAGAGGAGGGAGGGAGATAGTGAGAGCAAGAGAGAGAGAGAGAGAGATGAAGATGGAGATGAAGATGGAGATAACAAGACGCACTGAGCTGAACAGTGAGTAATGGTGAAATGTACTGAGCTTGAAAAGTGTAATTGGTGGTTTATTTTGTCATTTACGTAAGTCTCCAGATTGCCTATGATAAGTAAGCATTAGTTTCACAATCAGATGAGAATAATACATGATAAATAACAAGGAATTCATCTTTGAATATTACTGTGAGTCTTCCCTGGGCTATGGAATGAAGAATAACATATAACTGGCATTCAACATCTGCTGTTTCCTACCTTTAAAGACAAAGACAAATGAGTTCATGTTTGAATCGTAGCAATAGTGATTTTGATTAGGTATAAATAAAACTGCTTAACTATAAGGTCATATGGCATAGCATATTTCACAAGACAGGTTTCACATCATCCTTCAGAGACTGTTCCAGAAAGTGTAGCTAGCTACCAGTCTCAGATAATATAAGGTCATTTCCACAACAATCCAAGTAGATGAACATGATCATCTCAAATTCTTTCCCAGCTCTAAGCTCTATGAAAATATAAAATGATCTACTTTAATAGAATTAAAAGGTCTTTAGTTACTGAAACCAACCTGTATTTCCTTTCTCAGACCTGAACACTAATAACATAGCATTACTAATTATACCATTGTTCACGTGATTTCTACAAAACCACAAATGTACCAGCATAAATTGAATCAATGGATTTCAGAGTCATGTTTCTAAAAAGCAAGGCATTCACCCCAATATAATGTTTTTGGTGCAGCATTGACTTTAAACTGAATTCAAGAGTGTTGAAACTTAACAAATAGATTAGTATTTCCAATCACAGAGGCAGAACTCTTGTGATCATCATAATTAATAATTATAGCAAATGAGTACCCACAGACACAATGACTTACCAGATATTAATATAGGACGTTTAGTGAGAGAGCTACACTTAAAAAGTGTCTATTAGACAGAAGAGAGTAAAACACAATCAAATGGCATTGAGGATTATATCACATACCTATCAGATGAGTGAAATCAATGTCTAATCTTTGTCTGTACTTGAAATCTGGGTCCATACCACTGCAGTGCAGCACTATCTGTGAAACACACTCCTCAACTATTTTGTAATACTGTGGCCTGCAAAAGAGAAGTAATCTTGAATACCTTTTCTACCTATACAAATCAATTTTCTTAAGAACTGGTTCTGCATGATAAAGAAAACTAGGTCATTTCTAGCAGGCTAAAACACTCTTTTCTAGCCATTACACTCACTCAGGAGGAATATGCCTAAGCTTAAAGATGGGCTGGACGTTATAGTGTAAAACCCATTGTAATATAATCAGCTGTGAACACTTAGTGACTTAATACTCTAGTTTGCAGGGATTCATGTTTGTGTTCAAAGATACTTATTAACCTTATCTACTTACTTAAGCTATTGTTCTTAAAGTTAATAAAAACAAATTACTCTTTAGTTCTACATCTATGGATACAGAAATGGTTCTAGGCCTCTCCAAGTTCTCAATTTCAGTAAGGAATGAGTACCTTGGCATTACATGGCAAACAATGTATTGAATTTACTGCCACACTTTTATTCAAGATAGCTATAACAGCTTTTACAAAACTGGACTCAGCCACTTATGTTACAGACTACTCCAAAGATCTATTTACACACATATTTTAAAAGATCCATTTTATAGAAGCATACACACTAAATATGCATGGCGATAGCTTCAATTTGTTCAAAGTGTCAAAGGTTTTGAAACATTTCCTAATTCTGTAATCTATCAAGGTAATTCTGGCATTAAAAATGACCACTTACACACTTCAAAATTTTTAAAAGGCACTTTTTGCATTAAAATTCGGGGAAAATTTGGTATTTATCAGCAGCTAATAAATTCAACAGAGAAAAATCAGAAAGAAATACTACTGTGGACAAACTATGACATAAACATCCCTAAAATTAGTGTGCTGATAACTAGCCAACCTACTAAAAGTTTGCAAATAAAGCCAAACATATTCTAATTGCTCTTATATGTCTTTTGTCATGGGGCTGATCTCAAGGATAAGAATAAATAGTAATATGTATTACACATCTGAGGCTTTTTCAAGTCATCATCAGATCTAGGGTAAACAATATTGGATTATAATCAATCTAGTCAATGACTGGGTAAACAGGGAAAACACAATGGTTCTCTTTCAGGACAAATTAATTATCCATAAGTAGAATAAAAGTGCTAGTCACACATCTACCTCACATGGATGTTCTCAGGATGCAAAGGACCTCATGTTAGAACAACTTCTCGTTTATTCAAAGTTACTGAGAAATGGATGGTTTCACACAAATTATTTCCCCAGGTAACTGTGTACCCATGGGTACAGTACCCCTTTAGTTGCTAGCACTTATTTGAGAAAACGACAATCATTTTGGTTGGATTACTATCTTTCCTACTTTAAAAAAAAACAGCATATTTTAAACATTTTTCTATGTCTCTGTAACGTCATGATGCCCATCAGTTATTGCAACTGGTCTGAACTATAAGAGAACTATAATAGTTCTCTATGGACTTTAGAATTGTCATTTTTGTTGTGACTGTACCCGACCCCATGGTAGCCTTCCTTTGCCCTTTAATCAAGCAAGGTTTGAGAAATCAGAGAACCTAGGTTGCTAGAACTTCATGCACATTAGAGTATGAAGAACAACTAAGAGTCTCTTAAACAGTTAAATATAAGATCATGGTCACCAACTTATGGATAATTTCAGTCATTCAGAAACCCTTCTCTAATTTTCTGGTTTTCAGATATATTCCCAGAACTATACTCTGAAATTTCTGACTTTATGGATTATTATTATATTCGTTTATTTAGAAGAATTACATTACTGTGTATAAAGCTGAAATATTAGTATTATTATTTTCTTAGATAAGATCACACCTATTTCTAGATAATATTATACAAGAGGAATAACAATAGTCTTATTAAAATATACAAGGACTTAAAATGCTTACTAAATAGCAAACGTTATCATTGCTGTTTTTATTATTATTAAACTTCTGAAGGAGGGCTTCCTTCTGCTACCAGGTTCAAAAAAATATCCACATCCACACACCCTGTGCACACTAAAATTAAAGCACTTTTACCACATTACAATATAGTGATACTATCTCTATATTCGATTGTTCCTACCACCACATTATATAAATTCATGGGAAGTGTGGCAGATACTGATAGATGTCCTATGATGTCCACTCTTCTCTTTTTCCTTTACTATTTGAACTTTATGTTTACCTGTGTATATTGCTTGCCAGAATAATAGATCCCATTTCCTTTCACTTATTGCTTCATAAAATCATCTTAGAACTTAGTGGTTCAAAACAATAACATAATCTTATTATCCCTCACATTTTTGTGGGTAAGAAATTCAGGAGGAGCCAATCAAGTCCATTGGCTCAGATCTTACACATGGCTTCAGCCAGCTAGAGAGAGACCTAGAAGAATAGGGTGGACTGAACATTAAAAAAAAAAAAAAAAAAAAAAAATACGAGGACTTAAAAGTTCTACCATAGACTCTTCATAGCTTACTCTGTGCCACAAAAAAAATTCATCATAGGGTCAGTAAAATCTGTTGGGTTCATTGCTACTGAAATGGCATACCCCGTTTTTATAAGTATATTCTTCTGGCCCAATTAAAAATAGATTGACACCTTTTAAAAAATGTTATCTAGAGTCGTCAAACTCTTATACTCCATGCATATATATATATATATATATATATATATATATATGCATATACTGTCTAGACCCCACTACATTGTTAATTTTCCTTTAATATCCAATTCAAATTATATAAATTGTACTCTCATAACAGCCTCTTACCTGATATAATAATCATTCCTGATGAGCAAAAAATGCTGTAGAATGGATAATAAGTAATTTTCAGCAGCAGTGTCCTTCAACATATTATACAGAAGATGGTACACTTCATTCATATCAGTGGAAAGTAAGTAAAGGAAAAAAATCAAAGTTTCTTGATACCAGTTTCATTCATAACAAAAGCAGCTTCAGTTTTGAAAACAGTGATATATCATTTTGTTTGCATTACTGTTTCTAAACCTTCAACTCCATGTTCCAGTATTTAAAACATTTCCATAAAGAAATTTAATCTATGGATCACTTTAACCTTTTAACAAGTGAAAGAGACTTAGAGTATTTCCAAGACCATTTAACCATTAAACGCTTAAATTATCAGCTGTTCATTATATTTTAATATTCCAGCTTATAGTTGGTACCATTGGAACAGCAATGCCATTAATGAAAATGCTCTTTCTTGACCTTCTTGTGGTTGTGATGGGAACCTATATTATGCATGCAAGCCAATACTCCTGTCTTTTCACTGCCCACATAAGATAGTAAGGCAAATAAGCATAGTGTGGGCTGCTAAAAGTTCATAAAAACCAGTTTTATTTTATACAGATGAAATACTTACTACATATGAAATCATTACTGTTTGCATTCATTTGTATGTCATTATTTGATAAGGAACTTGAAACATATTTTTCTTAGGATATAAAAAGAGTGGTAGAAGTTTAAATGCTTTTAGTAAACTAGAAAACAGATTTAAAAAATGGGTTCACTTTTTTAAGAAAAGTGAGGACCTAGAAAAATCGATGTATAAGAAAAGGAGAAGAGAAGATGTAATCCAGCATCGTAAAAATAACCTGAAATGTCAACGTGCTCTCTGAAATAGAATTAAGTATATGATGGATTACTTCTTAGACCCCATATAAGAGTGTTGTGTTAAAGTCTCATAAGGTCCTTTCGATGGCTATGGAATAGATCCAAAAATAGCTTTCTGATGAAGAGAAATTTATATAAAGCAAGATATTTATTAATTGATATAAAAATCATTTAATATTATGGAGACCACTGTAGACTAGAGTCACTGATGAAGGATAAGAAATTACTAGAAATTATTTCTTATAATAACCAAATTGTTATTCATTGTACTTATCCAGTACTCACGTGTAAGACGCTTTGATAGGAACATTGGAGGAAAAAGTTGAAACACTTGTGCCCTCCACCTCATAGGCACAAAGAAGTGTATATAAATAAGGCAGATGCAAGCAAAGCACTGTAGAGTGAGGAGGAAGATGGAAGAAGATGTTATAGAGAAAAAGTCCAGCTCAAAGGTCATTTTGGTTCCGAAGTATTTCCCAATTTCCCCAGAACCCATAAGTAAGAAATTTAATGGGTGTGAAACAAATGGCCAGCAATGCTATGACAACCATCTTTTAGATCTAAAATCATTTTGTATAAAATCATTGCCATAGGAAGATTATATGCTAGTTGTATTTGACTCAAATGCTTCTACTCCAGCATCCTTGTTATAGTCAGACCCTATCACATCTAAACTTTTTTTCCTCCTGCTAAGGAACCAAAATATTTGGATTGAGAATAAGACATCTATCTAAATTGAATGATATCTCTAAGTCACTGGAGTACCATTTAATAAACTGAAAAAGTATATTACCTATAGTCACATATGAACTCACTGAACTTTCCCCCCTCAAAATCCTTATCCATGAGGAATACTGCCTTAGGCTCTTGTCTATTCAAGACCATTGAGCAGAGTATACCTATAATGCAGCAAGCCATTGTGCGGATTTCAATACAGTCTGTGTAAATCATCCGGACAGTCTGACAATTCTTCAACATGAATCTCAAGTACAGCATCATCGTGAAGTTCTAATATAAATAAATGGATATAAACTGGGCTGGCAGACAAGAATTCTAACAATGGTTCACAAAATCACCCACAAATCCCTTTTTCACAGTACATGCAAAATTATTTCTGTGGTTCGTCAAAAGGATATTCCATTTCTGCTCGAATGTCATTGAGACGGTGTGATAATTCAGTTAGGTCGTCCTCTTTGTTCTCATCAAATACTTTCAACTGAATGTCAAGCTCGTCATTCTCTTTTTCTTTCAGATCCTAATATATAAACAGAAAACTTAACAGACAAATAACAGTTTGACAACACCATACTTTGGCAATAAAGGCCTGACACTATTATTCATCTACATAAACAGAAGCAATTTCAAATACTGACCCAGGCACTTGGTTTCCTGAAAGAAAGTAAATGTACTCTGTTTTTCTATTTTAAAATGAAAGAACCTCATTGCGTTCACCGCATTTCTTTTCATGCTCCAGATTTTGACGATTCACATTAAAAAATTAACGATCACTCTCGCAACTGAAAAAAACTAATTGCTACAAACCCAAATTAAATGCTGTCATTTTGACTAAACACACTAATCAAAGACCGCAAAAGAACTCATGCAGTTAGAATATTCACATGTGCCTCCGGCAAAAAATGCGAATATAGATCAATTGTATTAATGAAGAACAAATGCAAGGATATATTCAAGCACAACAGTCCCAAGTATGGCGTGGAAAGTTGTAAAAACAAATTTACTTTAAATGACATTTTGTGATTTTTAAAGCAAAAAGGCGTCAGGACTTTTTAATCAAGATGCACAACTAGCCTCCTCCCCCACCTTTTATTTTTGCTTAGCCGAATCACAAAATACCAACTTGGGCATCAAAGACCTGTTTTTGTAATACATTATAAGCACATGCATTACAAACCTCTGATAATTTTCAAAATCATAGTATAAACAAAATCTTTGGAAGCATGCCACACTAGAGATTGTTGGGCTTAATATATATCACCTGGAACATCTTTTAATATGTGTCCATTAAGTTGCCGCTTTCAAAACCCAAATCGATAATCACAACTGTGGATGCTCAAGGGTGAGACCAAAAGAGGGACTAGGATGTTCAGAGCTGAACTTGAACTCTAAAAGGAAATGCAAGCACGGTGTACTTCAATTAGGTCGATAAAACAAACTCGGATCCATTTTTTTGTTTCTATTTTTATTCAATAGGAAGATTTTAAATGGAGATGCAATGGCTATTACTGAAGCCAAACACAAATTTATGCAATTTCTAGGTGTTCTTTTTCTAACGTTCACATACATAATAATTTACCTACAGAGCATATGAAAATATTAATGTTTCTATATAATTGCATATAAAATACATAACAAATACATGTATTTAAACTTAGTTTCCTCTTGAGTAATAATTTGTTTTAGGTCTAACTTTCCACTTTGAAAGGGAATGAAGAAGTTTATTGGAATGTAAAGTTATCTAACATTGGTGAGTTATATTATCAGGTGATTTCTGAACTCAATTTAGAAAAGAGCAGGAGCCAGACACACCCAATATGCTGGTCATTGCAGAAAAAACCTTTAATACATTTTATAATATGGAATTTTTCCTTATTCTTTTTTTTTTTTTTTTTTTTTTTTTTTTTTTTTTTTTTTTTTTTTTTGCGGTATGCGGGCCTCTCACTGTTGTGGCCTCTCCCGTTGCGGAGCACAGGCTCCGGACGCGCAGGCTCAGCGGCCATGGCTCACGGGCTTAGTTGCTCCGCGGCATGTGGGATCTTCCCGGACCAGGGCACGAACCCGTGTCTCCTGCATCGGCAGGCGGATTCTCAACCACTGCGCCACCAGGGAAGCCCTTTCTTTTTTTTTTTTTTTTTTTTTTTTTTTTCTTTTTTTTTTTTTTTTTTCTTTTTTTTTTTTTCCTTATTCTTATGTCACAAGATATTCTTTCTTAGATGTTCACTATCAGACTTTAACACATTCAAATATGTTTGAAAAATAGAAAAAACAAGTTAATTAAATACTGTCATTTAATCAGCATCAGAACGTTACAAAACATGGACTCAACCTTCATGATTAAAATATTTTCAGTGAAAATAACTGGTTAAATGTTTATTTCAGTTTTTAATTAGGACAACACATTATTTATATAATATATATAGTATGTGAACATGTATAGCACAATATAAAAATATAGATATGTATAAATGAAATATCTCATAGTGTTCATTAATAATGCTCCGTTAAAATATATATGCATGTCTACATACACATATATAAAAAACTGCCTTTCATTCAAATGTCAAACCTTGAAAGGTATATTCAAAAATTCTTGATAAAATAAACATTTAATGAATTAATAAAAGTTTCATATAGCACAAATGTGACAGATATCCCATTGAAAAAAGGGAAATGCATCACTGAAGTTTATATTTTAAATGAAGAATGGCATAAAATTACTGGATTACACCACTAATAATTACATGAAATACTGTAAATATGTTTCAGTTATTTTTTAAACAGATTTGCTGTACAGATACGGAATATTTTCAGCAGATTTTCTAAAACATATAATTAAGTCTCTATAATATGGTGTACTTCAAACGAAATCAAAATCTATTACCAGTACATGACTGATTACCAGTCAAGCAATCAAAATTGAGTCTTCAAAAGAGTAAGAAAGGGTTTGTCGGTCTTTTAAAAGAGGTTAAGAATGCCTGCTGCCTACAGAAACAATTTCTTACTATCTTGGTCCTTCACATATCTGACTTACCTAATATTTTCTTAATTTATTTAACTAACTAAAAGGCAGATGGAGAAAAGTTCACAAGAAATCAATGTAAGTTAACTACAGAGAAAATACTACTTTAAAAATCACTATATAGTGTTTAATAACTCATTTGTCCCAAATTACTAAAGCAAATTTATGAAAAGTAAATTTTCCATGTAAATGAAATATAAACTCTCTTTAAACATCATAATTTATCTATAGAGACGGGGAAAATTTTGAAAATAAATTTCTACAGAATATAATTAAAATAACTGTCCTTGTCTTGAGGATTCTAATAATTATATGAAACAAAAGTTTCACTCTACTACAATAATGGTCTCAGGGATTACTGAAATACTAAGAACTATTAAGAACTATTCTTCCCCAACACATAATGATTCCAGATATTTATAATTTTTGATCCATGTACCAACAATTTATATTAGCACTAGCCATGTCTAATTTGCTGCTTTGAATATGATATATTCCAGAAAATTAGGAAGCTCCTCCTATTAGAACAGTGTATAAAATAAGAGTAAATAGGATAAAAGCCAGGATATTAAAGACTCATCTATGAATATATTATTAGGCTTCCATGCATGTGTAAAAGATGTTTGATATTACTATAACTTCTAGTGGTTGAAATGTAAATATTTAGTAAATTAGATAGCTAGACAGCAGGTGACATGTTTGGTACATCTAGTATACATTAAAGCATGACCATTCTGACTTTTCCTCCAAATTGTGATAATAAAACTACAAGGACGACAGCAACAGTAGTGAAATGTATGGTATTAAGGGAAGGACCTCTAATCTCAGGGTCTATCTGCCTAGATTCTGATTCTCATATTGTATATCAGAAATACCTGGGGAGGATTATTTTCTTTCAAACCAAACATCTCTGCCCTACCCCCAATAAGATTTTGATAAGACTCTCTTTAGAGGGACATGCCCAACTTCTTGAGAACCAGAGCCCTATTTAGCCATATTTCACTCCATTGTCACAGGAAGAAAAAGAAATTGAGAATCCTTGTAGGTTCTATTCCAAAACTTTAAGAGGCAGAAACATGACACTTCTCACTTTCCTCTTGCTGAAGGATCCCTGAGATCTAAGAATCAGGGCATACTGAAGAGATGTGATAGTTAAAGAAAAATCTAACTGGAAGCATAAGTTAAGAGGTACAGGGTACCGCAAGAGGCTTTATATACAGCTATAGGGCCAATGCGAAAGTGTAGCTAAGAAACACTGATGCAAAATCTTAGCTGTCAATGTAACCAAAGGAAAAATACTATGAGACCACTGAACCCAGCAGAAATGAGCACACCCTGGCAAATGTGCAAAAGGTAAGGACAAGAGCTACTGTGCATACCCTTTCTGAAAAGATGAGGACTTAAATAAATTAAGAGTCACAGATTTCTTGACCAGCCATTCAGTAGCATAAGGTAGAAAATGAATGTTTAATTATAAATAGACACAGGGAAATGAAAGCTGGAAGAGACAGCAACAACTAAGGCAGAAAAACATGGCATATTAGTAAATGAATAGAGGATCTTCAGGAGCCCCTGAGGCCAACAAGTATCCAAAGACATGATTACTCTCCCAGAAACAGAGGACCAGCTCTGAGAGGACAAGGATGGAAACACTGAGTAGGCAACTCAAAAGCACACTAGAATGAGGACTGTACCTCTAGCTACATAAGACCACAGACTTTTCATGAGGAGAGATTTGTGACAAAACAAGAATAAGTGTGTTACATACACTATAACTAGTGAATGTGCCTAAGTTAACTGCATATTGAACCTCTATTCAGGTCACTTATGATGATGCTTTGATTCACGGCAACCAGTTCCTTGCTTTTTAAAGTCATGGATGAAAGAACCATTCAAAGTGGAATTGACATAGAAATTTCTAAAACCGCACAGACCCAATCATATATCTTATTATAATGGGTTTCAATAGACCCAACTGTATATTTTATGATGAGTTTCAACCACTTTCAGTTAAGACTATCAGAAGACAAGTTACAGATGCATGCTACACACTAGTCCCTCACCAGGAAATATCCCTGATTTTGGTATTTCTAATACCCTAGGAATACCTTATATACACGCTCATTGACATTTGTTTTATTTTGTTTTTTCTTTCCTCAGTCCTTTTATTCCCCACCCCTACATTTACTTCTTGCTTATCAGGTATGGTCTAAAGTAGCTTAAATAAAGAAATTAGTGAGATTTTACTTGTCTCCTTTAAAAATGTCATGGTCTTGAACAAAATCCTTCTTTAGTTAACATACTAAGTAAAGTATAAAGTCATGGTAGTTGTATTTCTATTTATAGAATAATTGTGCTCATTTATCTTAGAACAAGCCTATAAAGTTATTTAAAAAATGTTTTTAACAGTATCACAATTAGCACAGATATCCACACTCAATTTAAGAAATAAAATTGTTTTTCTTTAGAAAAGTTGCTACGGAATTATAACAAGAATATCATCCTTATGTTATATGTCTAGAATATACTAATCAAAATTTTATGCATACTTATGCTGAATATAAAGGAAATCAAAGTTATCAAAGAGGAAAGCAAAAAATTTTAATGAAAAATTGAAATGGCAAAAAAATAGCAGTCTTTTATGTTCTCAGTATTCAAAGTCAAAGAAAAGTTCCCTTTCGACTTCAAGAAGACCAAAAAAGCCATCACTTCTGGACATATCATTAGCTGAATTCCAAATCATCAGTTGTATGTAGAGACTAACACTACTGCAATATCAAAAAGCTTACAAAATGTCCAGTGCTTTACAAAAGGAACCGGCAAGGCACATTTATTTACTTTGCTGAAAGTACTTTTGTCTAAAGAGAGAAAAACATTAAAGTTCATAAGCATGATAAACGTGCACATTCCACTTACTGGTAACATTGTTTTTAGTCCTGAACGAAGGAATTCATTCCTTAAATGTATTCGAAAATCAAGCTCATAAGGAGATGTGACAAGGGCATTTATAAACTGCATGCAGGCCACCTGCAATTAGAAAGTAAACTTTGTTAAAAAAAAGTATTTTAAATTAAAGAAATACTTAATGCATTCAGATAATTTTTTTCCATTTACTACAGGAATACATACATATATTATGAAATATATCAAGAAATGCAAATATTTATATAAGTATAATGATTATGACTTTACAGTAGAAACAAAAAAATTAACAATAGAGTTTCTAATGTCCAGAGAAATTCTAACGAAGATATGATGGTTGGTCAAGTACTGCTACGCTTTGCTAAACAATATGAAGGAATATTAAACTTTCTCTGAGAAACTCCAAGTTCCAACAGTGTGGATATAGAGCCCTTTAAAAAGTTCATGAAATGTATCTTTCATATCCAGCTGTCCTCAGAGGGCACTTGGCCTCAATTCTATATGGTTATAAACGCTTTTCTAAAATAAATCAAACAAAGCTATAAAAGTACCCTGATGTTAAACAGGGAACAGTGATAACTTAGAGATATTATTACACTGAGTTACACTCTCTCCATTCTATTATTGGATAGATTTGCACAAAATGTAGAGTACTAAACTATATGAATAAGATGAATTAATTTACTATATAAAAAATGAATGCAAGTGAATTAAGATCAACGAGAAGGCACTATGACACAAATACTAATGTGCATTGCATGATAAAGTAAATATAAGAGCTTGTTTTCAGGTAAAGGTGATTCATTACTTAGACTGACACTGGAAAATGGGTTTTTGTTTTCTTCTGTTATTGAGGTTCCCTATTATAAAAGAGGAGGGAGGGGCTTCCCTGGTGGCGCAGTGGTTGAGGGTCCGCCTGCCGATGCAGGGGACACGGGTTCGTGCCCCGGTCTGGGAAGATCCCACATGCCGCGGAGCGGCTGGGCCCGTGAGCCATGGCCGCTGAGCCTGCGCGTCCGGAGCCTGTGCTCCGCAACGGGAGAGGCCACAACAGTGAGGATGGCATACCACAAAAAAAAAAAAAAAAAAAAGAGAAGGGAGTTATTTTTCCGGTAATTGCAAGCTAGGAGAGTGTCAACCAAATGCTAACTGCCAAGTGTTCCAAAGATTATTCCTCATTTTGGGAAAATGCTGCTCACGTCTAAGGCAATTGGCTAATAGTTTAAGTGAAGAGCTGCACATTGAAATTGATTATTTTTAAAGTACGCAATGAGTGTAGTATTCAAAGAGCTGACTGCAAGGGGACTACTGGAAAATACCAGATTTAGTAAATATGTTAAGTATATATAGAAAGGAGCACAAATAAATCAATAGTTAGTATGAAGAAACACATCAGCAAAAGAAAAATATTTCAAATGTATTTTGACTTGACCTTATCCAGACCTGTTATTTATGATAGTGATTTTTTTCAAGTAGAGACAAATATTAAAAGCTATATTGCTTTTATTGTTATATCTTTATCTTATGCATTTAAGCTGTTTTGGGGTAGATTAGCTTATCTAGCTCATATCCAAGTTCAAAAATCAAAAGTTGCATGCATTAAAAGGGATTATGGAGGTTGTCTCTAACATTACTAGCTATCTAAATGATAATTGAACAATGCAGTCCAATTCTTATGAATGCTCAAATGTCAAACTAAATCACTTAGACATCTGACTAAATATTTGCTGTTGACTTGGCATTACCTCAAAAGTCATATCAGATAAGTTATGATGCTTATGCCTTAATAGGTTACTTAACCTTCCTGTTTACAGTAAGAAAATGTTTAAGTCTTCATATAGTTTCAGTAGGCTGGAATATAAGTTTGCACAGCATATGAGTCCATAGATATATTATGACTGTATTTGCATGAATGATTCTTGTTATGTTACAACTCTAACCTGACTGAACAAGCCAAAATACATGTCCAATCCAAAATTAATAGAGAGAAAAGTTGCCATCTGCTAGGATTGTTTTTGCCAGAAGAAATTCTAGCTTAATGGCTTGTATTATACCCTACAAGCAAAGAGAACATTTCCATAAGAAACAAGTTAATGGGTCTTGGAATTGTACCTTTATACAATAAAAGTATTTGGATCAGGGAATTATAAAAATAGTAAAAGCCAAAAAAATTAATGAATGTAACATCAAAAATAATTTTACATTTAATAATATAAATGTTGCAATGCTTTTAAATACTCACTTAACAGACAATGTATGAATATATAACTAAATGCTAAAAAAAGAAGTTACATCCATTGACTATAGTAAATAATAGCACACACTGAAGTCAGTAGTTTAAACAGGTAACAGCACTGGTGTATCAATGTACTATTTATTGTTTATCAAATTCTAAAAGATATTTAATTACTTATAAATAGCATAAGATGAATATTCTTACTCTCATGGCATTTTCCAACATAATCTGCTAAAGCAATTCTCTTTAATAGGAATATTTACATTGTATGAATGTGGAGAACAAAAAAAAAAAATCATCTTAATTATCTCCATTCCTTTATACTACTACACAATTACTGCCCTTTTCAGAGGATAGGAACAAAATCAATCCAATTGTCACTATTTACAAAGTTAAATTTTTAAAATATAATTAGTTTAAATGGCAGAGTATATTATTATTTAATTATAAACATGAAATACCCATTGTGTGGATTCTGAATTCACAACTAAATACAAACCTCCAAACTATTATCATCATTAATATGTTATATTAGTTTTTGTTACCAGACAATTTAGGAGCTTTACATAATTCACCATCTAATCTCATCCTCACAAAAACCATGAGATAAGTGTTACTATTATCCTTATTTCACAGATGATGAAGCTGAGGCTCAAAGCAGATAAATAACTTATACAAGGAGACACAGCAAGGAGGAAATTCATGATTCTAAACATATCACTTTACTCCAAATACAGTATAATTTCCAGCACATTCCAGATGCCTCATAAACTCTGTTCCTAGATTAACACAGCAAAATATTTTAAGGATGGGTAAGATAATAAAATTTAACTAGTGCATCATGCTTAAAATATTGGGAATACCTAACTTTGAAACTACAGGTTAATTAGAAAAACATATAATTATTTTAATATGCTGTCTAGTATATAAAATGGTTATCTTACGGTTATCAAGTATACCTCAATAAAAATAAAGTGGTTATCATAATACATAATGGAATGTAAAAGGAAGAAAGAAAGAAAGAAAGAAAGAAAGAAAGAAAGAAAGAAAGAAAGAAATGAAGGAAGGAAGGAAGAGAAAGAAAAAAAGAGAAGAAAGAAAGAAAGAAAGAAAGAAGGAAAGAAAGAAAGAAAAAAGAAAAAAGGAAGAAAGAGGAAGAGAGAGAGGGAGAGAGGGAGGAGGGAAGGGAGGAAGGGAGATAGAAAATGGTTTCTGGAATGTGTTACATTCCACTTTATATATATCCTGAACAGTGACCTATGGACAGCATCCCATCATCCAAAACAATGGCCTCTCACTCTCCTTCACTTCCTGCCACCCTACTCCCTCCACTCCCTATTCAGCATAGATGTGCATGCAAATACACACATCACATACACACACACACACACACACACACACACACACACACGAGCATGCTGTTCAATACAGAGCCACTGACTACAATTTAAATTTAGCTTAATTATAATTAAATAAAATTTAAAATGCTGTTGCTCAGTTTCATTAGTTACAGTTCAAGTGTTCAACAGCCACATGTGGCTAGTGGCTCCCATATTGGACAGCACGGATAAAGGAGACTGCAGAAAGTTTGACTGAAGAGTACTGCACTGGACATTTCTAAAAGGATTCTGGACTAATATCTAAAACTTAAGCTCCAAAGCAGTATAAAACTCATCCCTGAATAATGGAACTTTCAAAATTGGCATGTTCGACTTCCAAGTATATAAATCTTTAAGAGCATGATTGAACGATATTGTCCTCTTACAATGAAAAATCAATCTACTTTCAAAAAACAAAAATCCAACTCCAGAGATAGAAAATAAAGAATTACGGGATTTGAAAGCTAGAAAGAACATAAAATATTCCGGTCCGATATCCTCATTTAAAGATAAGGAAACTGAAAACCTAGGAAGATTAGATGATTTGCCCAAGACTGTATAGCTAATAATAAAACACAAAGATTGGATTTGAACTCAGGCTTCATGACTTTTAGTCTTGGAATCTTTCTACCATACTAGAATGCACAAATCAGGCATTGCTAAATAGCATTTTTCCCTGTACTGGAAAGAAAACAAGTGCCTTTAAATAGAAATCACAGAGTCCACTAGCCAGATTTCATCTGTTGCTTAGTTTCTTTATAATGTATCTAAGGTTCAAAATAGTCTGCCATATTTATTTGATTTAAATTCAGCTTCCATGAGAACCAGAATTCAAAAATAATAGGAAGTCTGAATTTTCTCCATTATTGATAAACATACTAGGCTAGAACCACGATTATGATTTTTAACCAGTAAAAAAAGTTTCTGTATTTGCAATGTTATTAAATGATCTCCCTATATTATATGGAGATTTTTACATGATATCTATATAACCCATTTAACAAATGCATAAACATGTAGATAAAAACCACCAACTTTGCACACGTGAGAAAGCATCCAATAATTTCTGCCATGCATAATTATACTAAACTGAATTACAATCAATTTTTCTATAACATTATGATTCTTCCTTTACCATAATAGTATACATTCTTTATATAATAATCACCTACATTCTTTAGTCACAGGGTGCTATTGTCTTCATCCCGGGGTGTGGGGTGTGGTATAGAGAGTGAAATATCACAAAATAAATTTCAAACTTCCTAAAGATATGGCTCTGTACTTGTTTAGGGTTTTCTTTGTAACCCCTAACTGCCACCAATAAAATGTTTAAAATATAATGGGTGAATAGTCATTAAATGTTTCAAATTTTATTGATTAGATATATTACTACAAAAAGAAATTGCATTCAGTTTCTTAAATGATAGAGAGGGAAAATATTTAAACATACAATATCTTCACAAAATTCCTGGGAAAATGCTAGAATCTTTTATTTACTGTAACTCACCAGCTTTGAAAACTATACAAACATTTATCTGTTTGATCACAATTCACGGAGCTATATAGTACAATAATTGCCAACTCTAGGACATTCTCAGACAGATTATCCATACTGCCATTAGCTGTGACAAATTGTGCTTTTAAAATGTTATTGACACTGTCACACATTGACCTTATTAAGTACTTTCTTGACATTAACAAAGTCTTTCTTTATCCCAGCCCAGCGGGAGTTAGGAAAAAAGATGGTTTGAGTCAAAATAAGTACCAATGAAGAAAGATACAAATGTACAGAGAAAGTTATTACGTCATAAAATGGAGGATTACAGGCACGGCATTGCCAAGTACAAAGGTATGGAGGCAGAGAGATGAAATAGCATAAAATGCTCAGGGAACTGGGTACAGTATGACTGAATCAAAAACTATATGTAGAAGAGTGACGGAATATGAGGTTAGAGACAAAGCGACAGTTACATGATGAAGTATTGCTATTTTGTGTGGACTAGCATTAGACTTTACTCCTAGTGGCTATGGGAAGATGTAACAGGATTTTAAGCAGTGATATAACAAGAATGGCATTTCAGAAGTATAACTTTGTGGAAAATGATTTAAAAGGGGCTGGAATGAAGGGTAGAAGATATTTAAGAGTCCAGGGAAATTATAAAACATTGAGATGTGACAACACCCTGAAACAAATTAGTGGCGGGGGTGGGGGTAGACACTATTATACTAAGGAAGGAAAGTACAGCACTAAGGCAGTAGAATTGATAGGATTTGGTGACTGAGGGAATGGTGGATGGAGAAAGAGCATATTCGAAAATGACTTATGTTTCTCGTTTATGCTACTTGGTGGACAATGCTAAGGTTACCCAGGAATGGGCAAACAAGAGAAAGGCAGGCCTGGAAGACCATCAAGATGGTGGAGGAGTAAAACGTGGAGATCACCTTCCTCCCCACAGATACATCAGAAACACATCTACATGTGGAACAACTCCTACAGAACACCTACTGAACGCTGGCAGAAGACCTCAGAACTACCAAAAGGCAAGAAACTCCCCACATACCTGGGTAGGGCAAAGAAAAAAGAAAAAACAGAGACAAAAGAATAGGCATGGGCCCTACACCTCGGGAAGGGAGCTGTGAAGGAGGAAAGGTTTCCACACAGTAGGAAGCCCCTTCACTGGCAGAGACTGCGGGTGGGCGAGGGGAA
The DNA here is from genome assembly GCF_026419965.1 of Kogia breviceps. NCBI lineage: Eukaryota > Metazoa > Chordata > Mammalia > Artiodactyla > Physeteridae > Kogia > Kogia breviceps. Next base: position 48,359,564 of record NC_081330.1, read on the forward strand.
GCTTCGGAGCCATGGAGGAGAGCACAGCAACAGGGGTGCGGAGGGCAAAGCAGAGAGATTCCCGCACAGAGGATTGGTGCTGACCAGCACTCACCAGCCCGAGAGGTTTGTCTGCTCACCTGCTGGGGCGGGCGGGGGCTGGGAGCCGAGGCTCCGGCTTTGGTCAGAAGCCGGGAGAGGACTGGGGTTGGCTGCGTGAACACAGACTGAAGGGGGCTAGTGCGCTAGTGGGAGGGAGTCCGGGAAAAAGTCTGGACCTGCTGAAGAGGCAAGGGACCATTGTTTCAGGGTACGCAAGGAGAGGGGATTCAGAGTAGCGCCTAAATGACCTCCAGAGATGGGTGTGAGCCGCAGCTATCAGCACAGACCCCACAGATGGGAATGAAGTGCTAAGGCTGCTGCTCTAGCCATCAAGAAGCCTCTGTGTGAGCACAGGTCACTCTCCACACCTCCTCTCCCGGGAGCCTGTGCAGCCCGCCACTGCCAGGGTCCCATGATCCAGGGACAGCTTCCCCAGGAGACCGCATGGCACGCCTCAGGCTATTGCAATGTCACACCGACCTCTGCCGCCACAGACTTGCCCTGCATTTGGTACCCCTCCCTCCCACCGGCCTGAGCGAGACAGAGCCCCCTAATCAGCTGCCACTTTAACCCTGTCCTGTCTGGGTGGGGAACAGATGCCCTCAGGTGACCTACACACAGAGGCGGGGCCAAATCCAAAGCTGAACCTCAGGAGCTGTGCGAACAAAGAAGAGAAAGGGAAATCTCTCCATGCAGCCTCAGGAGCAGAGGATTAAATCCCCACAGTCAACTTCATATACCCATCATCTCTGGAATACCTGAAAAGACAGTGAATCATCCCAAAATTGAGGCGGTAGACTTTGGGAGCAACTGTAGACTTGGGGTTTGCTTCCTGCATCTAATTTATTCCTGGCTTAATGTTTATCTTACTTTAGTATTTAGAGTTTATTATTATTGGTAGACTTCTTTATTGATTTTCTTTCTTTCTTTTTCTTTTTTTTATATATATATTTTTTTCTTCCATTTTCTCTTTTTCTGACTGTGTATGTGTATACTTCTTTCTGTAATTTTGTCTGTAAAGCTCTGCTTTTACCATTTGTGCTAGGGTTCTGTCTGCTGGTTTTTTTTTTTTTTTTTTGTATACTTTTTAGTGCTTGATATCATTGGTGGATTTGTTTGTTGGTTTGGTTGCTCTCTCCTTTCCTTTTTTTTTTCCCTTCTAATTTTTTTATTTTTAATATTTTTTTTTTTATTTTTTAAGTTTATTTAATTTAATTTATTTATTTATTTATTTATTTCATGCTTCTGTTGACCCTTTTCTTCTGAGCTGTGTGGCTGACAGGGTCTTCATGCCCTGGCCAGGTGTCAGGCCTGTGCCTCTGAGGTGGGAGAGCCGAGTTCAGACACTGGTCCATCAGACACCTTCTGGCTCCACATAATATCAAATGGTGAAAGCCCTCCCAGAGAGCTCCATATCAACAATAAGACCCAGCTCCACTCAATGACCAGCAAGCTACATTTCTGGACATCCCATGCCAAACAACTAGCAAGACAGGAACACAACTGCACCCATTAGCAGAGAGGCTGCCTAAAATAATTATAAGGTCACAGACACCACAAAACACACCACTGGACACAGTCCTGCCCAACAGAAACACAAGATCCAGCTTCATTCACCAGAACATAGGCATCAGTCCCCTCCACCAGGAAGCCTACACAATCCACTGAACCAAACTTACCCACTGGGAGCAGATACCAAAAACAACAGGAACTACAAACCTGCAGCCTGTGAAAAGGAGACATCAAACACAGTAAGTTAAGCAAAATGAGAAGACAGAGAAACACACAGCAGATGAAGAAGCCAGGTAAAAACCCACCAGACCAAACAAATGAAGAGGACATAGGCAGTCCACCTGAAAAAGAATTAAGAGTAATGATAGTAAAGATGATTCAAAATCGTGGAAATAGAAACGAGAAAAAACAACAAACATTTAACAAGGACCTAGAAGAACTGAAGAGCAAACAAACAATGATGAACAACAAAATAAATGAAATTAAAAATACTCTAGAAGGTTTCAATAGCAGAATAACTGAGGCAGAAGAACAGATAAGTGACCTGGAAAATAAAATAGTGGAAATAACTACCTCAGAGCAGAATAAAGAAGAACGGATGAAAAGAATTGAGGACAGTCTCAGAGACCTCTGGGACAACATTAAACACACCAACATTCGAATCATAGAGGTCTCAGGAGAAGAAGAGAAAAAGAAAGGGACTGAGAAAATATTTGAAGAGATTATAGTTGAAAACTTCCCTAATATGGGAAAGGAAATAGTCAATCAAGTCCAGGAAGCACAGAGAGTCCCATACAGGATAAATACAAGGAGAAATATGCCAACACATATTAATCAAACTAACAAAAATTAAATACCAAGAAAAAATATTAAAAGCAGCAAGGGAAAAATCAACAAATAACACATAAGGGAATCCCCATAAGGTTAAGAGCTGAACATTCAGCAGAAACTCTGAAAGCCAGAAGGGAGTGGCAGGACATAGTTAAAGTGATGAAAGGGAAAAACCTACAACCAAGATTACTCTACCCAGCAAGGATCTCATTCACATTCAATGGAGAAAGTAAAACTTTGACAGACAAGCAAAAGCTAAGAGAATTCAGCACCACCAAACCAGCTTTACAACAAATGCAACTTCTCTAGGCAGGAAACACAAAACAAGGAAAAGACCTACAATAACAAACCCAAAACAGTTAAGAAAATGGTATTAGGAACATACATATCGATAACTACCTTAAATGTAAATGGATTAAATGCTCCCACCAAAAGACACAGATTGGCTGAATGGATACAAAAACAAGACCCATATACATGCTGTCTACAAGACACCCACTCCAGACCTAGGGACACATACAGACTGAAAGTGAGGGGATCAAAAAAGATATTCCATGCAAATGGAAATCAAAAGAAAGTTGGAGTAGCAATTCTCATATCAGACAAAATAGATTTTAAAATAAAGACTATTACAAGAGACAAAGAAGGACACTACATAATGATCTAGGGATCAATCCAAGAAGAAGATATAACAATTGTAAATATTTATGCACCCAACATAGGAGCACCTCAATACATAAGGCAAATACTAACAGCCATAAAAGGGGAAATTGACAGTAACACAATCATGGTAGGGGACTTTTAACACCCCACTTTCACTGATGTACAGATCATCCAAAATGAAAATAAATAAGGAAACAAAAGCTTTAAATGACACATTAAACAAGATGGGCTTAATTAATATTTATAGGACATTCCAACCAAAAACAACAGAATACACTTTCTTCTCAAGTGCTCATGGAACATTCTCCAGGATAGATCATATCTTGGGTCACAAATGTAACCTTGGTAAATTTAAGAAAATTGAAACTGTGTCAAGTATCTTTTCTGACCGCAATGCTATGAGACTAGATATCAATTACAGGAAAAAAAACTGTAAAAATTACAAACACTTGGAGGCTGAACAATACGTTACTAAATAATGAAGAGGTCACTGAAGAAATCCAAGAGGAAATAAAAAAAAATACCTAGAAACAAATGATGATGAAAACACGACCCAAAAGCTATGGGATGCAGCAAAAGCAGTTCTAAGATGGAAATTTATAGCAATACAATCCTACCTCAAAAAAAAAAAGAAACATTTCAAATAAATAATGTAACCTTACACCAAAAGAAATTAGAGAAAGAAGAACAAAAAAACCCCAAAGTTAGTAGAAGGAAAGAAATCATAACGATCAGATCAGAAATAAATGAAAAAGAAATGAAGGAAACAATAGCAAAGATCAATAAAACTAAAAGCTGGTTCATTGAGAAGATAAAGAAAATTGATAAACCATTAGCCAGACTCATCAAGAAAAAAAGGGAGAAGACTCAAATCAACAGAACTAGAAATGAAAAAGGAGAAGTAACAACTGACACTGCAGAAATACAAATGATCATGAGAGATTACTACAAACAACTATATGCCAATAAAATGTAAAACCTGGAAGAAATGGACAAATTCTTAGAAAAGCACAACCTTCTGAGACTGAACCAGGAAGAAACAGAAATTATAAACAGACCAATCACAAGCACTGAAATTGAAACTCTGATTAAAAATCTTCCCACAAACAGAAGCCCAGGACCAGATGGCTTCACAGGTGAATTCTATCAAACATTTACAGAAGAGCTAACACCTACTGTTCTCAAACTCTTCCAAAATATAGCAGAGGGAGGAACACTCCCTAACTCATTCTATGAGGCCACCATCACCGTGGTACCAAAACCAGACAAAGATGTCACAAAGAAAGAGAACTATAGGCCAATATCAGTGATGAACATAGATGTAAAAATCCTGAACAAAATACTAGAAACAGAATCCAACAGCACATTAAAAGTATCGCACACCATGATCAAGTGGGGTTTATCCCAGAAATGCAAGGATTCTTCGATATATGCAAATGAATCAGTATGACACACCATATTAACAAATTAAAGGAGAAAACCCATATGATCATCTCAATAGATGCAGAAAAAGCTTTCAACAAAATTCAACACCCATTTATGATAAAAACCCTCCAGAAAGTAGGCATAGAGGGAACTTACCTCAACATAATAAAGGCCATATATGACAAACCCACAGCCAACATCATTCTCAATGGTGAAAAACTGAAACCATTTCCACTAAGATCAGGAACAAGACAGGGTTGTCTACTCTCACCACTATTATTGAACATAGTTTTGGAAGTTTTAGCCACAGCAATCAAGGAAGAAAGAGAAATAAAAGGAATCTAAATTGGAAAAGAAGAAGTAAAACTTTCACTGTTTGCAGATGACATGATACTATACATAGAGAGTCCTAAGATGTCACCAGAAAACTACTAGAGCTAATCAATGAATTTGGTAAAGTAGCAGGATACAAAATTAATGCACAGAAACCTGTCGCATTCCTATACACTAACAATGAAAGAATATCTCTTTGAAAAAAAATGGTTCTGAAGAACCTAGGGGCGGGACAGGAATAAAGACACAGCTTTAGAGAATGGACTTGAGGACACAGGGAGGGGGAAGTGTAAGCTGGGAGGAAGTGAGAGAGTGGCATAGACATATATACACTACCAAATGTAAAATAGCTAGCTAGTGGGAAGCAGCCACATAGCACAGGGAGATCAGCTGGGTGCTTTGTGACCACCTTGAGCAGTTGGATAGGGAGGGTGGGCGGGAGACACAAGAGGAAGGAGATATGGGGATATATGTATATGTATAGCTGATTCACTTTGTGAAAAAGCAGAAGGTATTGCACCACTGTAAAGCAATTATACTCCAATAAAGATGTTAAAAAAAAGAGAGAAAGGCAGGTCAAGGTTGGAGAGTGGATTGGAGTAGGAAGGAGAGGATGAAGATAAGGAAGAAAAGTACAGTTAAGGACAATGCTGAATTTGAAATCCAGTCAGAAGGCAGCTGAATATATGGCATCTGTGAGTCAGGATGTATTTGGAATAGAAGAGTTCAGAGAGACTCATCACATAGAAGTGCTGGTGGAAGTCATAAGGATGGATAATGCTGCCAAGGACAATGTACATAATGAGCAAAGGAACAGATTAAAGGATCAAAGGACTATGGATCAACCTCTAGGAATATGTATATTTTAAGGCTAAGCATAGAGACAGGAGATTTTAAATGTAACAGAAAGGTAAAAGAAAAAAGAGAGCTTAGTATCATAGAAGTTGAGGGAGGAGCGAGCTTGGCTCAAGAGTGACCAATAGCGTTGAATGGTGCTATAGAAACCAATATGATGACTTCCAAAGTGTCTGTTGCTTTTTATCTTACAGAGGTCTCTAGTGATTCCCCATTACCAAAAACGATCGATTTGGCAATTATTCAACTTTGAAACAGGTTTAAAATAAAAGACATCCTTCTTTAACTCCGAAGTTATTTTTGTACTTGAAACATGACTACATGTTGTAAATATTTCTATACAACCCCCCATTGTACTAATTCTAGTTTCAAAATGGTAGTAGTATAAAAATGTCAATAAATAGTTATTGGGCTTCCCTGGTGGCGCAGTGGTTGAGATTCCGCCTGCCGATGCAGGGGACATGGGTTCGTTCCCTGGTCCGGGAAGATCCCACATGCCACAGAGTGGCTGGACCCATGAGCCATGGTCGCTGAGCCTCAGCATCCGGAGCCTGTGCTCCGAAACGGGAGAGGCCACAACAGTGAGAGGCCCACGTACCGCAAAAAAATAATAATAATAATAAATAGTTATTTAGCTTCCTAAGTAGTATCAGACATTCCTTCAACACAATATTTAACACACTCATTTACTTTTCCACAAATTTCCTCCTTATTCATAGCTGCAGTGCCTTGTTTTATTATAAATGTACCTCTACTGACAAATAATAAATGATTTATCCAAAGCTACTTTCTCATATGTGATGGTATGAGTGCACTAATAGCTAATTTATAAGTTTGCTTAGAGTAAAATCTCAACGCTTGAGAACCACTGTGGAAAGAATCGAGCTACAAACAATCAGTCCATATGCCTGAGGGTTTGTCTATTTAAGCATGAACATCTGTTTTTGCATGAAACTCTTTCTGAAGAAAATTCCAGAATTCCCACATTCTTAAAATATCCTAGGTATAATTTGTTATTTTATTTTTTTGCTGACTCAGGGGCATGATTAAATATGTGAGTTAGTTGAGAGATGATGGAACACATAGATGCCCTCAGGAGCTATTGAGAGATACAGGGCTATTTGCTCTGATGCCAAATGAAACCAAATGTTATAATTTCCGAATTCCAGTTCCACTCTTTTATTATGTTTCTATCTCCTTCTCCCTTGCTTTCATTGTGTCAGTTGTTGCTTCTTCATCTCAGTGCACAAGTCTGGAATAAATCGTTTTCCAACCTCCCAAGTCGTGCTTCTAGTCTACTATGGATGGAAAACAGAAAATCGGGCCCATTAAGATAACATAGGAATAAAGAGTTAATAGGCTCTGATTAAAGGCCAAAAGGTCTTTGTCGTCATGAGGCTTACTTGATGGATTTGGTGACATTCTGTAGGCTACTCAGATTATTTTCTTTTTTTCTTTTTTCTTTTTTTTTGGTTCTGAGTTATATTCCAAAATGATAAATCTCTCAAATAGGTGAGGTCTGGATAAGTGAACCAACTGTATATTTACTTCTATGTTTTTGTGTACCATATCTAATTATAACATGCACAATATTTTTTATTATTTTCAGCATGTTAGACAATATTTTTTAGATGTATTAAATCATGCTAAAATAAAAACACTTCTGCACACAGCTCCTGAAATACTTTAAGACATTGCACCCTTCAGACTAAATAGCAGCCTGTGAAGACTGGGGCTGGTTTCTATAATACATCATTGGAGGTTAACTCTATGACTTTCTCCATAAACAACTATTATTGGGACGGACAAATTAGGAGTTTGGGATTAACATATACATAGTACTGTATATAAAACAGATCACCAACAGAGACCTACTGTTATAGCACAGGGAACTATACTCAATATCTTGTAATAACCTATAATGGAAGAGAATGTACTATATATATATATATATATATATATATATATATATATATATACACATTCATAGGTATACAGTCATACATATGTATGTATATGTATAGCTGAATCACTTTGCTGTACACTTGAAACTAACATAACACTGTAAGTCAACCATACTTCAATTAAAAAAAATTTTAAATAATAAAAATAAAAGTTAAAGGAAAAAAAACAACTATTACTAATGCTCAGTGTACTCTAGCTTTTCCTGCTGGGCTACATAGAAATCAGTTTCAACTATATGTTGGTATTACCTCACTCTGTCTTTTGTGAAGGGACTGGCAGACTACTCTGGCCTCTATTTTTACCTACTGGAAGCCGTTCTCCTGCCTCCCACCCTACCACAGTACTGGTTTTCTATCAGTAAAGATAATTTTCTGGAAAATTCCTATTGATCCTTCAAGACCCAGTTAAAGCATCACCTCATCACTGAAGCCTTCCTTGACTTATGCAGGACATACCTAAATTTGCCCTCCTTTGTGTCCTCATTAAACCTTACCAAGAAGAAGGGGACATGGCTGGGGAAGCATTGCTATTGCAAGCAAAGTGTTCTGCATGATAAAATGTTTGAGGGCATTTAAAAGTCTACAGCATATTTAGGAAACATCAAATATGGGTGTTTAACAGGTTTAGTATGGCTAAAACATGATACATTTGGGAGTGTGACGGGCTCTGAGGCCAGAAGGTTAGGCTGGGACCACATTGAGAAAGGTCATTCATCATGCTTAGGCTTTTCACTTTTATCAAGCAATGGGTCATGAGCATAGATAGGTTTCTAGGAATGCTACTATGTTAGAATCAGATTTATTTTTTAAGGATAACCGACAACAGTACAAAACATTTGTCTGTTTTGGGGAAGAATGTATCAGTTTGGGGTACTAATTAGGAAATTGTTGGAATTATATTGCTGGGAGAAGATAAAGACAGTGGAGATAGAGAGACTGGAATAGATTCATAGTGTTTTGTAAGACTTGATTAATTGGATGCAGGGAACAAAGAAGAATGAAGTCTTGAGGAAAACCAAAGATCAGGAAGAAAATGATACCTCTCTATTATCTAAAATGAGAAAGGCAGGAAGAAGAGTAGACTTCTTTTAGGGGGGAAATCATGCTAAGGGAAAGAGAAAATGAGCTCATTTTACTAAGAGGAGGTACCATATAGTGGTTAAGAGCAAGTACTCTGAAGCCAGATACTCTAGGGTCTAAACTGAGCTTTACTTCCTATTTACTATGTGACCCTAGAAAAGTTATCTAACCTCTATGAGCCTCAGCTTACTCATCTATAAAATGGGGATACTACTACTATCTCTCTCAGAGAATTGCTGTGAGGTTTAAAATGAGGTAACATATTAAAGTATTTAGAACACTGGCACATGGCTTATAAATGCTATTGTGAATTTTGAATTTTTATGATGCTTCTAAAACATGCAGTTAGCTATTTGGACAGGTAGGATTGAATACCGATATGAGCCAGACTTAAAACCTGGGGAATCACTAGAACACAGTTGGATGTTAAAGCTAGAGAAGCAATTAAGAGCCTTCACATATGTGTGTATCAATACATATAGATGTATACGTATATGAGCTTATATACGTGTGTATATGTGTGTCCATATGTATGTATAAACAAAAGTGATGACAGAATAGGACCAAGAAAAGAACATAAAGAATAAAATAGCCAAGAAGTAAGAAGAAACACATGAAGAAGATAGAGAAAGAACACTTAGAGGTAGTCAGCGAGCAAGGAGAGGATGGTGCCTAGAAAGCCAAAGGCAGGAAAATTTTCAAGGAGGGAGTGACTAATAGAGCCAAGCAATTAGGATTGGAAAGAAGCCACTGGACTTTGAAATATAAAGATCATTGTCAACCTTTTGAAGAACTGTGAAAACGTTGAGCTGTGAAAGGTAATTTAGTAAACAGAGAAAACAAGTATGGATAATTCTTTTAGAGACTTGGACTATAAAATGAAAAAGAAAGATGAGAAGTTACTTCAAAGGATAAGTACGATCAAAAGAAGGCACTGTAGTATGGGGGAGACTTGAGAAGGTTACTCAGCTGAAGGAAAGTCAATGAACAGAGAACATATGAAGATATATGATTTACTGTCTATTTCTTGAACTACTGAAGATAATAAAACTCTTATCACAGGTACAAAATTTCACTTTAAATATGAGCTAGAAAACCTCTCTGAGAACTTAATAACCTCTTTTGGAATCCAAAAAGCAGGGGGGTAGGGGAGGAGGTATGTAGTTATTATTTAAAAATATAATTAGTCCTGTATTTTACCAGAATTACTTCCTGAGACTGTAATAACATTTTGAGAAGTCTCAGGATACTACAGAAATAGAAAAGTAATTCTGTTAAAATACAGCACTCATTTTATTCTTTAAACAACAGATTTTAAACTTTTGTTTTTCATTCTGTATTCTGAATATATTTTTGAACTTTTAGAAATTTTTTTCATCCACGTGAAATAATCCAAATAAACAAACCCACTTCACAATTCTTCTGAGAGCACCAGGCTCTGTATATAACAAATCACTAAGTTTCATACCTCATTAAAATAGGAAATTTCAAATTTTGATTTGCATATGTTTGAATCTATAATCAGTATTCAACAATTTCTTGAATACCTAGCAAGACGTCTATGATCCTTCCATGTTACTTGTTAAAAACTTGCCACTTTATCATTCCATTCAGTCCAGCTTCGTGAAGGCTAGCAAATGTCATTTCCACCTCATTGTGTGGGCTGAACTATTCTATGGCAGGGGTGTCATTTAAAGGTCAGACAACACAGTATCCAAATGTTGGCATCACATAGACCTGGCTTCAAATCATAGCTCTACCTCTCAACAGCTGTGTGATTTTAAGTGAGTGAGTGATCTGAGTGAGGAATGAAAACTTTGAATATAGATAAAACACTTAATTCTTCCTAAGCAAACTTTGCAAGACAAGTACAAACTTCTACATACAACTGAAAGTCAATGAGATTTAGTTATGTAAGCCCAAGCACAGGAACAAGAACAAAGATTTCAAGAAGTCATCTTAAAAAAGACAGTTTCCAAACCTTTCAGTAGAGATGTTAAATGTTATTGAAATAAATTGTATAATAAGAAGTATATTTTAAAAAGGAAAGCACTGAAAGGAAATCCCCCAAGCATTAAAAAATGTAATACACTGGCCATAAAAGGCACACCATAAAAGTCTATCCGAAATGCTCATCATAGTTGGAGTAGAAGTAACAATTAACAAATTTCTTCAAGTATTTGGAAAGGGATTACAGTTTTGTAACACTACAGTATTTTCTTTGGACAAGTCAAATTATCTATCTGCTGTAGTTTGAAACTCTGGTGAAAACAGGTAATGACACTTAACAATAAAATTAAAAAGGGGAAAAGAAACTCTTTGTTTTTATATCAGATAAGAAATTTTAATATTTAAACACTACTAAATAATTTCATAAAATAAATGTGGACCCATGTTCTCTTTGTTGAATGACACTACAAGGGTTTTAAAAATATTTCAGAAAGTGTTTCCCATGGTACATTAAATGCTAAACACTGTCTAAAAGAAAGACATGGGCATCACAGACTAACAAACCTGGCATCGAATTTGTCCCACTTACAAGCTGTGGCACCTTAGACAAGTTATTTAATCTCAGCCTATTTGTCTCATAAGCAAAATGGAGATAATAATAGTACCTACATAGCCAAATTGCGAGAATTAAACTACATAGTGTATGTAAACTCAAATGTTTAGTCCAGGATCTCACACGATAAGTATGGTCAATAAATAAGAGTTCTCATCACTAAAGAACAAAGTTATCTTTCATAAAATGGTTCATTTCCTGAAACCATCCAAGAAAAGATAGCAAATTTTATCATTTTCTAAAGAAGACATGTAGGCTGGGTCTACACAGGGCTATGAGACAGACCATGACCTAAGAGTTGCAATTCAATCCTCCCTATTCTGGGCAGTGAAACTTCTGAATGCTGTGTGAATGGCACAAAAAAGAGATGTGTTTAGTTTTCTTAAATTTTTACAACGAGCCCACACAAAGTTCATTAACCCTCAGGATAATGGCATTGGCTGAACTGTTTGCCCTCTTGCCCTGATTATTGCTAAGGCTTTAATTTCCATGGTTTACTACAATAATTACTAAATTTCTACCCAAATATTTATGATAATCATGATCATATTTATAATAATTCAAAGTACTTTTCCTAATTTTAAACAAATTGTCATTTTCACAAACAAAACCTTAGCTTCTATGAATGACCAAGCAACAGGAAGAATCTCATTTTTATGTTCCCTTGTATTTAAATGCTAGCTAAAATGGAACGGGTGTCATACAAAACGAGTACGTACTCTAAATATAACCCCGGAAGCAAGTTAAGACAAAGCTAACTCACCTGTAATTGCAAAGCTTCATGGTTTTCTAATCCTTCCACAATTGGTGAAAATCGTTCTCTGTTATTTCGTTCTGCTGCTGTAGTTATAGCCCCTAAAAGTTTATCTAGACTATAGAAAAAAAATATAGAAATGAGAAATACATCTTACACATACTAAATGAATATGGGTTATCCCTTATACAGTCTTCTCTGTTTTCTTTCTGGTGCTTGATGTTTTTACATAGACCACCACAATTTAAGAATTGTGTTCTTGTCCACATATATCTACAAGTCAAACGTTGATAGAGTTAAATAAATGTAGGGCACCAAAATGAAAATTCAATTTGAAAGTCTTGAGGAAAATAATTTTTCTGGGTGACACTTTTTAAAAAAATAATTGATAAGCATTAAAATTTTAAGTTTCAGGTTTTGATACTTCATGTGTTAACATAGATATTAATGTCACTTAAACATGATACGGCATTTACAATTATTCAAAGTTTAAACAAGTGTAAACGGACTATAATTTTATAATAAAGTGATGAAAAGCATAAATATTTTTTAAAGAACTTTAAAAAAAAACAGGATTCTTTGAAAATGGAACAAGGAAATAAACCTAAAAGAGAAAGCCCAGTAAATTAGAGAAGCATCTATAATTACCGAGCACAAGAAACTTATTCACCTGAACAAAAATATTGGAAACTATCTCTGTACAGTGTCTGAATCAAATTAACCCTATGTAGTAAACTACTATTATCAAACTATATCTGAAATTATAATTAACTCATAAAATATACCAGGGTAGGGTGCATTGTATGAATTAAGTACTGAAAACCTAACAGACTAGAAAAATGTTTCTTACTTGTGTGTAAACTGATTTTTCTATAAAACCTAAGGAAGGAAGCCTATCTGCATAAGCTATCTCATGCTCAGTTTGTTCTCACTGAGATAAGACTTAATATTGTGTGATAATATTTTTGTTCAGTGTTTGTCTTTTGGTTTCGAAGGACAAACCAGCACTAAGCAACATCTCATTTTATTCCAAGAGGTATGAGAACGTCAACATATTAGAAGAATATTAAATCTTTGCCTGCACCATTCTAATTCAAACTGAAATGATTACTGCCACACAGAGTGTTCAGAAGAAATATTTTAGTTCATGTCCATAGCAGGTATTACATTCTTTATCACAATGGTTTCTTACCAACTGGATATCAAATCTGTAATTTTGCTTCTAAATCAATATTATTTCCATAAGAAGAAATATCTAACGCACAGTCAGCAACAACTTGCTGAAACTGGCACTTATGTGCACTCTGAGTAGTTACCAACAGCCTTTAGTTCTTTCCAACCAGTTAATTTCATTCCATTAACATTGCTTCATCTTTTCACTTACCATAGGCAGAAAGGATGCTCAACATCATTAATCATTAGAGAAATGCAAATCAAATCTACAATGAGGTATCACCTCACACCAGTCAGAATGGCCATTATCAAGAAATCTACAAACAATAAACGCTGGAGAGGGTGTGGAGAAAAGGGAACCCTCTTGCACTGTTGGTGGGCATGTAAATTGATACAGCCACTATGGAGAACAGTATGGGGCTTCCTTAAAAAAGTAAAAATAGAACTACCATACGAATCCCACTACTGGGCATATACCCAGAGAAAACCATAATTCAGAAAGAGTCATAGGGCTTCCCAGGTGGCGCAGTGGTTGAGAGTCCACCTGCCGATGCAGGGGACACGGGTTCATGCCCTGGTCTGGGAGGATCCCACATGCCGCGGAGCGGCTGGGCCCGTGAGCCATGGCCACTGAGCTTGCGCGTCCGGAGCCTGTGCTCCGCAACGGGAGAGGCCACAGTGGTGAGAGGCCCGTGTACCACAAAAAAAAAAAAAAAAAAAAAAAAAAAAAAGAGTCTTGTACCACAATGTTCATTGCAGCACTATTTACAATAGCCAGGACATGGAAGCAACCTAAGTGTCCATCGACAAATGAATGGATAAAGAAGATATGAAACATATATACAATGGAATATTACTCAGCCATAAAAAGAAATGAAATGAGAAATGAAATGAGTTATTTGTACTGAGGTGGATAGACCTAGAGTGTGTCATACAGAGTGAAGTATGTCAGAAAGAGAAAAACAAATACTGTATGCTAACACATACATGTGGAATCTAAAAAAAAAAAAAAAAAATTGGTTCTGAAGAACTTAGGGGCAGGACAGGAATAAAGATGCAGACATAGAGAATGGACTTGAGGACACGGGGAGGGGAAGGGGTAAGCTGGGACAAAGTGAGAGGTTGGCATGGACTAATATACACTACCAAATGTAAAATAGATGGCTAGTGGGAAGCAGCCACGTAGCACGGGGAGATCAGCTCGGTGCTTTGTGACCACCTATAGGGGTGGGATGGGGAGGGTGGGAGGGAGACACAAGAGGAAGGAGATATGGGGATATATGTATATGTATGGCTGATTCACTTTGTTATACAGCAGAAACTAACAGAACATTGTAAAGTAATTATACTCCAATAAAGATGTTTAAAAAATAAAATTATAGTACAAAATAAAGCATCTAGTTAATTCAGTTAAGGAAGTCAAATTTTGTGATGTGCATGTGTGAGGGTGTATGTTATATGTATGTGTATGTGTGTGCCTGTGTGTGTGTTTAACCAAAATTACTCCCTAACTGACCTTTTACCACTTTTCTAATAATTGCTTTACCTTCAACTAGACAAAATTCTATTCATTCACTTTGAATATCCAACTTTGAAGAACTCCCCATTAGGATTCTATCGTTTTAAACCTATTTTTCAAAGAATTAAAAAAAAAAAAAGAAAAAGCTAATATCCAAATAGATAAGGTAAAAATACCAATATTTTTTTCTAAAATTTAATACTATTTTCATGCAAGTTATCAAAAGAAACAGCACAAAAGTAGGACTTGTTAATTTCTCAAGTGTTATTTTCTATGCAGTTAATATAATAATAATAGAGCAATACGTACATGTTCTCTTCTCCAACAATACAAATAGCAGAAAGTATTTTTACTATTTCAGTCATCATGTTGGGTTGTTTGGGGTCAACTGCTCTTGCCAACAGTAAAAGGCTTCTTTCATCCCCTAGAATCCTTTGCAATCCAAACTGAAAAAAATTTTAAAAAATGAACTTTCATTCAAAATGTTTTTGGAACACATCTTTAATTTTAAAAAGCAACTAAACAATGATTTTCTAAAAACCAATACCTCCACAGTAAGGTTCTACTTAATTAGATGAATGTTCTTCAAATGCAGTTGTTTGTTTTTTATTTGAAATGACTGCATCTTGGAGTTTTGGTCCTTTGGTCAGATATGATCTCCATTAGCCTGCCTAAAACTTCCATAAAAATTTGGAAGAAATATGGGAACAATCAATACTTTCTCAACAAAGAAGAATATGTAAAGCACATACTGATATGATTTTCTAAAGCAGTTCTACTTATGTCACTGGGTCTCCCTGGAGATGTCTGGAACTCATGGTTAAATTCTCCAATATGTTTGTATGGAAAACTAAGTTGAACAAAAAGGGTAAAACATTGAAAAGCTCTTTTGTATACTACATGCCAGTTAAAGAAGCAGTAGAGGAGCTTCCCTGGTGGTGCAGTGATTCAGAGTCCGCCTGCCGATGCGGGGGACACGGGTTCGTGCCCCAGTCCGGGAAGATCCCACATGCCGCGGAGCAGCTGGGCCCGTGAGCCATGGCCGCTGAGCCTGCGCGTCCGGAGCCTGTGCTCCGCAACGGGAGAGGCTACAAGGTGAGAGGCCCGCGTACCGTAAAAAAAAAAAAAAAAAAAAAAAAGAAGCAGTAGACCTCTGTATGGATTTTTCCGGTACCTTCTCTCTCTTAGCCTCCCTCTTTCAAGCCATTGTGCTGCATTACAAAAGTTATCAACAGAAAGAAATGGAGCCAGGGTTTTACGAAGTGTCACAGTCAGCTAGGCAGAGAAGCCAGACACCATTTTCATTTATTTTCTAGGCTTGAATATATGCATGCAAATGTGCATCACAAGAATGACTAGGTAAAAAAATGTTGAAGAAAGCCCAAAACTCAGGTTTTTACTACATGAAGAAGGTAATATTTTCTTTGATCTTTGTCCCACAAAGTATTTCTCAGATTTCTTATGAAATATGTTTGCTTCTTTTTACAGTTTAACAGTGAAATCTGACAACATTTCATTGGAGCAAAATTGCCATTTCAAGCTATCCTTTAGTTAAACACCAAACATTTGAATATTTTCATGGTTCCTAATTTATCTTCTAAAAGAATTCAGGACTAAAAAAAACATAGCTAAAGCTCTTAAATATGACTTTACTTGAGGTCATAATAAATAAGGAAGTTTACAGAGACAAGACAACAAAAAGGAAATGGAAGAGACGAGATTAAAAAGAAGCAAAGAAAAACAGGACTATGTAAGTATAAAGGTAGCTGGTAAATAATAAATAGTAAGGAAAATAAGTGATGTGTAAAACTGAGAGAGATGGTTACCATGCAATTACCAAACTTAAAATAACTTTAAAAATCAGTTAGACTGAGAGTGAAATCATTTAATTTTTCAAATTTCCATTTTACTATTTAAAAGTAGTTTGTAATGTGTAGAGACATGCTCAAAATAAAAATGAAGATATGAGAAATGATGGAAAACCATCAATCTAAACATCAGAGCAATATTACAGCAATGGAAGTTAAGGGACAATGTGTTGCTTTTTATGATCCTAATATTACATGCATTGTATAAGCAAAAAGAGTTTTTGAAGTAGGTAATCAAAACTCCTCAGGGCCAGCCAATTTGATGTATAAGTCATTTCAGATGAAAGTTTCATTCTTTGATTATGACAATTCATTCCAACATGAAATGGATATATTACTGTATATATATATATTTTTTTGAATGTGTACTGTATGCCGATTGTTTCACACACCTATAATTTAAAAGACCTACCATTTACTCATGTTCCTAGCACCTATGTGTAAGACATTAACATGCTCTAACTAAAGCCTAATCTTAGTATAGAATAATCTAAGTTAAAACTATCATGTTTTACACTGTTATTGGGAATGTAAATTGGTACAACCACTATGGAGCACAGTATGGAGGTTCCTTAAAAAACTAAAAATAGAACTACCACATGCCCCAGCAATCCCACTCCTAGGCATATATCCAGAGAAAACCATAACCTGAAAGGATACATGTACCCCAATGTTCATTGCAGCACTATTTACAATAGCCAAGACATGGAAGCAACCTAAATGTCCATCAACAGATGAATGGATAAAGAAGATGTGGTACATACATAAAATGGAATATTACTCAGCCATTTAAAAAATGAAATAATGCCATGTGTAGCAACACAGATGGACCTAGAGATTGTCATACTGAGTGAAGTACGTCAGACAAAGACAAATATCATATATCACTCATATGTGGAATCTAACTTAAAGAAAAGAAACAAATGAACTTATTTACAAAACAGAAACAGACTTACAGGTATGGAAAACAAACTTATGGTTACCAAAGGGGAAACGTGGGAGGGGAGGGATAAATCAGAAGCTTGGGATGAACACACACAGAAGACTACCATTACATATAAGATAGATAACCAACAAGGACCTACTGCATAGCATAGGGAATGCTACACTGAATTTTTTTAGAAGATAAATTAGGAACCATGAAAATATTCAAATGTGTGGTGTTTAACTAAAGGTTAGCTTGAAATGGCAATTTTGCTCCAATGAAATGTTGTCAGATTTCACTGTTAATACAGAGTAGTACTAACCTATATGAGAAAAGAATCTAAAAAAGAATAGATACATGTATACGTATAACTGAATCACTTTGCTGTACACCTAAAACTAACACAACACTGTAAATCAACTATACTCTAATAAAAAAAAAAAAAATCATGTTCTTCAAAACTGGCAAACACTTAAGTAGTAAATAATTACGTATGGACATATCAACTTCTGTCTCATGGGAAAAGGCTCTACAGGAAATGTCACTTTCTGTAGTAACTATACTGATTACAGTTATATCCTGGAAAGCTGTAAGAGTCGACTACTCAAGTCAGTAAGAATTTAGATCAGAGTCCTAATTTTACAGGTGAGGGGACTGATTGGCAGAGAGGTCAAATGATTTTCTAAAGGCCACACAACTTAGTGGCAAATCATGGACTATATTTCCTGATTTCTAGTACTGTGTTGTCTTTCCTTTATTTCTTTGTTTCCCTCAATTGAAAAAAGAGATCCATCTTGAGCTGTGGAGAAGCAATGTTCATTAAACTGCTTTCTTGTTAGGTATCAGATTCTGCATAACTTTGTCACCAAAGACTAAGAGCTCAGAAGTTGAGAAATTCTGTACTAGTACTGATGGAAATCTTTCTGGAAGAAACTTCCAAGAACAGCACAATTAGTATATTCTATACGGGAGACTCATGTCAATTGGCAAGCATCCATCTGTTCCACATGCCAAAAAATTCTTTGCTGATACATGTGTGTATAATATACACATGCTTATATATAATCCCACACACTTAAGAAAGACTGCAGATTACTTAAGTAGATGATCTTACTGCATTGGCTATTAATAGCTATATTTCACTACTGGCAAGTTTTGGGTTATTGTTATAATTAGTTATTTTTAATAAATATTTTGATATTATTAAAACACCATCTAAAGGGAATTATTCAATTAGTGAATTAGTCAGTTGGTATTTTACCTATAGGAATATAGCACAAATCATGTATAAGAGAGTAACAAAACAAGTTTATAGAAAAAATGACTTTAACTTCATAACCTGAGCAAAGACTACTTTTAGAAGAAAAACCCTTATCTGGCATTCCTAGAGTCCCTCATAATGCAACTGGTACACAGGTACAAAAAAAAAAACCTGGTATGTGCCTGAAATGTCTTTTATGTATGTTAACTCACTGACATTAACTGAACATAAAAAGAAAGATCTTAACCTTATAATGTTCTCAGAAAAAAAAATAAATAAATAAAATCATAGCTTTTAATTGTCCTTTACATTAGAATAAAAACTCTCTGTAAGGAAATGGTATTCAACCTATCCCATTTAAATTTTCCTACTACCATGGGAAAAAAGAGTATTATCTGATTTGGGAACAAGACTTATACATTTGCATGATTGCAAAAACCTGCCTATAAATATTTTGTGAAGCAAAGTATATTTTAAATAATATTTAAATGAAACTCATGATGATTTGCATTATAAAGACCCTTTTGAAAACTGAGTAAGCATCCACTATTTTGCCTGTTTCATAGTGTCTGTCCGGCAAGTTCTCACCTTTTGCGACAGAGGCAGAAATAAATACTACTTACCTTATTGTTCATAAATGCTTTGAGGCACTGAATAAGTTTATACTGATTCTTCTTGTCAATATTTTCTTGCCTGAATAAAAGGAAAAAACATATTATGTTGTGCTTAAAAATGTCCCCCGTGGTGATTTTTTTTCATGTTTATTCTTACTGTTTCTTGTCCAGAAGCTTTTCCAGCACATCCAACAAGAGTCCAAGACCTTCATGGCCAAAGTTGTTAACCCAGCTATTAAATAAACAAGAAAAAAAGTATAAATAAGTTTATGTAATTAAAACATTAAATATCCCAAATTAAATTTTGATTTTCAGATCTGTTAATCCTGTCTTTATATTGCTTGTCCTTCTTTTTTCCACTCCCATTGCTTTGAGTATTGACTCTATGGGGATGACTCAGAGATCCTTACCTCAACCTCAATCCTAGACTTCTCTTCACATTTTAGATTGCCCATTCTACAGCACTGCCTTGGTTGTTTCACCAGCGTCAAATACTTAAGCCTGAATTTACAAAGCCAAATTTCTCTTCTCCTATGTCTCTGTTCTCCTAAATCAACTCCTCTTCCTCTCTTCCATATTCTGATAATAATACTACTACCCCTTGCATCCTTCAGACTTGAAATACTGGCATAATTTCTTGATCCGCCACCTCTTTCACCTTTGCATTTATTCTGTTCATTCATTTAACAAATATTTATTGAGTTCCCACTAGGTACCAGGCATGTTCTAGGTGATAGAGATATAACTGGCAACAAACTAAGCCCCTACCCTCATGTAGCTTACCATCTACTAAAAGGAAGACAGAGGATAAATAAATAACTATATAATAAAATGTCAATGCTTTGGTACTATGAAGAGAAATAAACCTTGGAAAATGGAATAAGGAGAGCCAGGATGTTATTTTTTAATGTGTAGTCAGAGAAAGATTATTTGATAAGGTGATATTTGAGCAGAGCCTTGAAGGAAATAAGGACTTTCCTAATAGAGGGAATAGAAGCAAATAGGGTGCTGATGTGGTAGCTAGTGTGCTTGGAATGTTCCAGGAAGTGTGAGGAGACCTGTGTGGTCACAGCTGAACAAGCAGGCTTGGAAGCAAGAATGGCAGGAGATGAAGTCTCATGTGTGACAAGAGACTTGAAGACTGATCACGGAGAACTTGATTTGACTTATTGTCATGACCCTACTCTACTACTACTCTACTTCTAGAATGACCCCCTTTCATTGTCTACCATTCTAATTTAGCCCTAGTTACCTTTCCTTTAGTATGGCAGAAGCCTCCCAACTAGGGTCTCTGCAGCATCATTCTTCTCTTTTATTCATTTTATAAAATGCCAGATTACCACAGTCTTCTGTCCAAAAATTTTCTCTGGACTATTTAACACATTTCAAGTCCTGATTCTGATCAAGCCTCAACCTACCTTTCTAGCCTCAGGCCTTAGACCACATGTTCCAATAAAAATCAGACATATTCTCTTTCCTGGAGTCTTCCCTGCATTTCCCTGCTTCACCTCATTTTTCATTCTTTCTTCCCAGAAGGTAACTCCAACTCCATCTCTCCCAACCCATCAAGGCTCAACTTGACTGTTAATTCCTCCATTAATGTTTTTTTCCTGTTAAGTCCTCCATCCAAATGCGTTATTTTCCCTTCGAATGCCCGTGTTTGTGCATCTCTTACTACTTGACATTATGATTCATACCACAAGTGTCTTTACCCACCTTTCTGGATTATAAATTCTCTGAAGACTGTTATATGATCTCACTCATCTTTGTCTCCCATAATGCTTAGCAGAATAGATTACATATAGTCAACACTAAATATTTTCTAATTAAAATTTAATTAAATTTACTGACTTGTGTGGTTAAGAGAATCAGCAGAATCCTATTGTCCAAGAACTTTACAAACGTAAATTAACATACAGCAGGATGCCTGTGAAGCAATAATTAAAATCTATACTCTACATATTTAAACCATGACTATAGTTCAATTCCACAGTTTTTAAATCACATTTCATATGTACCTAAGGTAAAGCTTATCAATAAAGAAGAGACCTAAATTTCTAAGAGATTATCAGTAACAAATAACAGATCACTGAAGAAAATACATTTTAAAAATAGCTCAAATATTCGGAACCAATCACATCCACAATACATATGGAAACTCATTTTAAACAAATTCTGCTTTAATTTCCACAGCGGAAATGAGGAAAAAATCAATATGGCATTGTAATGATAATTGGCAGCAAGCTACTATTCAATTGAGGCATGTAATCAACCAGTACAATGAGCTATTTTCTCTAAAGACTTGATAATCAGTGGGGTGGTGGGAGAAGGAGAAAAGGACAACAGCTCTCTAAACATAAAATACTGTATTTAATCTATCACAGAGAGAAATCAGCAGATATCCTAACAGCAGAAAATACCCTACAGTAACCTTAAAATAATAGAAATTCTGAACAAATTTATATATACAGCCCTCAGTATCTGCTTTGGCATCTGGAAAGATGAAATAATCTATGATTTCCTTAAATTTAACACTCACAAATTCTTTAAAGATTCTAAATTTTACCCGTTTCTTTTTATACCTAGTGCTATTAAAGTGATTAGGATTATTTGTTTATTGGTCTAGGGAAGTGTTTGATACAAGACCATGATTTCTATTTGTTCACTTGAAATCAGTCACCCACACATCCCAGACTGTTTCAATTTGGACAGTTGATGGTACTTTGGTTTCATTCAGTGAAAATTATTATCGGTCTGAAAAAAAACCAAAAATTGGATACAATCATGAAACCTAAGTGTGAGGAGGCTGGGCCTATTTATTACAAAGTAGGCAATGAAAAGTCTTAACTGAGAATATGTTAGGGCAATGCGCAGAGGACTGCTAAGAGTCCTCAGAGCTTTTAAAGTAGAGAGAATGGGAGTACAAAAGGAGCCTGTAGCTAGGGTAATAAAATAATTATGATATAGTAGGATGACACTCAAGAGGTGAAGAGGAAGGGGTACAGCTAGACATACCTTTTTTTCCTTTGTCTTGCCATTTCTCTGTCTTTAAGCATCAAATACTTTGTAGCCTCTAGCCAAATGCTTACTGTCTGGCTGTCTCTCTATATATACATATATATGTGTGTATATATATATATATATATATATATATATATATATTCTATATATAAATATACATATATTTAGGTTTTACCCAATACAAAAGTGGCCATGAAATGATTAAGTGGTTTATAAATAAAATGTTGGCTACTGTATGTAGGCAGGAATTTTGATACTGCAACACCAGAGTAAGTATAAATCGGTGGTTCTCAAGGTGTGTGCCCCAAACCAGGGGCATCAACAGCATTTGGAAATTTGTTAGAAATACAAAATTCTTGGGTCCCACCCCAGGCCTAGTGACTCAGTAATTCTGTGGGTGGAGCCCAGAAATGTGTGTTTTAATTACTCCTCCGGATGATTCTGATGCTCACTCAAGTTTGAGAACCCCTGGCATAGAACAATGGTTTGTTGAGAAGTGGAGGAAGCCTTTCTCAGGCAGGACTCCAGGCTCAAAATTCAAGATTGCTCTAAATACCCTCCCAACCATACTGTACACTCCCACTGCCACAGAACAGAGATGAGGAATCCAGTCAAAGCAAGTATATTTGGTATATTTTACAGAGTCTGCCAATTCCAGCTCTGAGTTATGCAGTACTAACTGGAATATCTAGAAGTATAAAAATATAGCTGATCACTCCATTTAAAATCTGACTCAGATTGCAGAAAAAGATAGATAAAGACATAAATTTTCTGTAGTATCTCGGCTTTGAAAAAGAAATTGCAATTTATCATGGACCCCAAAGTTATAAGAGACACAGAAGCAACAGAGGATAATGAAGAACCAAGCAACAGAAAAAATGAGGGAGGAAGATGATCTCTTATAATTTCCATAACCACTCTGAACACAAGGTTTTTGCCCTTTCTTTTTATCGGGATATGATTTACATACAGTGAAATTCATCATTTTGACAAAATATAGTCATGCAACCTCTAACACAAACAAGATTTGGAACATTTCCACCACATCAAAATATTCCCTCATTCTCCTTTTGTAGTCAATCCCTCTTCCTTACTCCCAGTTGCCTGGCAACCACTTACTGGTTTGTGCCCCTATAGTTTTGCTTTTTCCAGAATGTCATTAGAAATGGAATCATACTGTATACAGCTTTCAGTGTCTGGTTCCTTTCATTTAACATAAATATTATGATATTCAACTATGTTATTGCATGTATCAGTAGTCCATTCCTTTTTATCATATGGATATAAAACAATTTGGTTATCCATTCATCAGTTGATGAATATCTGGGTTGTTTCCAGGTTTTGATGATTATGAATAGAGCTGCTATAAACATTCACATGTAAGTATTTGTGTAAGCACATATTTTCATTTCTCTTGGGAAAATAACTAGGGGTAGAATTGCTGGGTCTTATGATAAGTGCATGTTTAAATTTTTAAAAACTGCTTTCCAAAGTGGCTATACCATTTGGGACTCCTTCAGCAAAGTGTAACAGCTCTAATTGATCCAGATCCTTCAAACACTTCATATTGTCAATCTTTTTTACTTTAGCCATTCCCAAAAGTGTTTTCACATAAAGAAACTGAGAAGCAAAGTAGCTAAGTAACTTGCAAAACATCATTCAACAAGTATCAGTTCTAGGACTCACACCCACACACCTAGGTCTGACTCCAAAGCCCATGTTTATTTCAATCATACCATTAGAAATTACTAACAGGACCAGTACATGGTTTCCTATAACATCTGGCTCATGGCTCCAGCAATAACTCATTGAAGAAGAATTAGTGGTTGTTCCAGAACTGTATTGGGCTTAAACCTACATATCTATGTCTAGACACAGAATTACATGTTTTGTATTATTTACCAGCTTACTTCATTCATTTAGGTGTGATAGGTACTTTTCAACCCATGTTTTTCTTGTCTTTCAAAGTCCTAAGCTTCATAAGAAATCTACCAAATACTGTTAAAGAAAGATATCTGGCAACTCCAACTAAAACTTCCAATCAAATTTAGGTACGGAAGCTTATTGGAAAGAACAGAGCCAGATGTAGCTTATACTTTTTTTTTTTTTTTAAGATGGGCTATAGCCCGTAATCTCATTTCTTGGCATTAACATATTGGTGATTCCATAATCTCATTTCTTGGTATTTAACATATTGGTGAGTTTATGTTATCAAGTTACCTACGTTAAAGGGTTGTCTTCACATGCTACAAATACATGGTGATATTTGTAACCATGACTTGACAGGGGACCAGGTGGAACAAATGAACCACCCAAACAAAAACAATAGAAAGATCAGTGAGGACAGTTAACATACGAGTGAGCAAGAGTCCAAGATTAGATCTGAACTCTGAAAAAGAAGCCAGGAAAATTTTCTAGGGAAGAGGACTGACCCACAATGAGACAGTATTTTCTGACCTTAGATATAAAAGGTGTGGCTATATCTGTAAGGCAGTCCAACATCCCTATAATGCTCAAGAAGTTAAAAATTAGAGATCTTTTCCCAAGTTTACTCAAAGGTCAGAAAAATAACCCTCCATTCATCAATGGAATATCTCTGTGAGATCGCAGAGTGACATGGTTAAGTGCATAAGCTTTAGAAGAAGATAGATCTAGGTTCCAATCCCATCTCTGTCATATTCTCGCTGTGTTATTTTTTAATCAGTTACTTAAAACCTCTAAGCTTTAAAATAGGGATGAGAATAGTACCTGTACCCCAGAAGACCTTTGTGACTATTAAATGAAATCGTGCACAGTGAACTTGTATTAAGATATTTCTGAAAATATTAAAAATCAAAAACTTGAATGCTCTTTAAATCTTCTTGTCCAAAATACAGTATGATTTTAGGCATAAATTAAAGACTCCTTTTCAAAAATATTAACACTTAATAACATTTCACCCATTCATTTATTGAAAAGTATTTTAATTGTATTAAATATGCAGAAGAATCTAAATAGACACTAAACTTTTATTGATTGATTTTTTGGAAAAGATTTCATAATTTAAATATTTGGCACCACACATGTGCTTTCTTTAACTTATTGCTATTATTCAACTTTGTGTATATTCATTACTATATTAATGCTGGCCAATTCACATTGAAATAGACATAGAAATTACAATGGTGGGGGAAGGGGGATGTGGGGAGAGAGAGAGGTCTATTTATAGTTCATGAATAATTCTGGCAGAAAGATAAATATATCAAGGTTTTAAAACAGAAATCTACCCTAGGCTTTCAGAACTTCTGAGGTCATTATTTTTAAAGGGCCCACTTACACTGATTGGCACGATCAAAGGAAAGAAAATCTTACATTTAATGAAAGTATCAGAGGATTCGTTGAACCCTAAGTCCATGAGAAAGCAAGATTCTCCCCTCTTAGCTCTCCAGGGCAAAACAAAGTGAGGAAAACTCTATAAATGTGCCTATTTTACGAGGAAATGATGTTCTGCTCCCTCACACATAAATGTAAAGGAAAATCCTTCACAGATTCCAAAAACTTCAACCTTTTATCCGTAAGTTGGATATTCAGACTCTGAATTATTTAATTCAGTTCATGTAAATATAACTTAAAATCAGATTAGTGGACGGATGAGTTCAGTATACTATACGCAATACAGACATAACAGGAAGTAGTGACTACATGCACATTTATAATTAGACTGTCCAGATTCACATCTTTCTTTCAAAAGGCTTAAAGCTAAAATTAGGAAGTTCTATCCTGAGTCCCATAAGCAGTAAAGGCAATTGGTCTCATGTGCCAAAGTCCAACATTAGGCATGTCATCCCTTTATCACTGTTTGTACAGTGCTAAAGGCTAGTATAGAGGGTTATGTGTTCTGTACAAAGAATTTTATTTCTCTCTAATGGTGTTCTATTCCCATGTGTAATCTCATACTACAACCCATATCACTGGAACATCAAATAAAATGAAGGATAGTCCAGAGTTTCTTGGGGGAATTGAGAAAATTGGTAAAATTATAAGACACGAAACAACTAATTCAAAGGGTTGAGGAGACTTTAAAGATGATTGCAAATGGTGTTTACATATTTTAATACCAGGGAAACATCTCATTTTAATACCGTTGTTGCCAATGTAATGTTTTCAGTGAAATTAAAACCAAACCTTAGTTATAGGTCCTTATGGAAAGAAAAAGGGTACTGGGTGATTAAAACCAATGCACAACCCAATGCAAACAGTATCATACCTTCAGTCCACAGATCAGTATCTCCAAACAGTAGCCAAGAAAAACCTAGTATTTTCAGCCTTTTTAAAGGATAATTTGTTCAGCCAAATCAACTTCATAGATAATTCCACTATCAATAACATACATCCGTGAAAAAGTTAAATGTTAACAACAAAAACAACATGGATTTGTATACGCTATGACTGCCTTGGTCTTAACCAGATAAAAAAATATATATCCACTCAGGTCTGTCTACATGAAAGTAAATACAATACCCTTGGGCATTTCAATGTCCTTCAAAACTATTCATCATGGTAGATTAGTACATGAACTATTTCTGACCAATTTAGTATATCTATTATTTGTTAACACTGCCATTTCCAGACATCTGTACAAATCCCTTTGACGCATGATATTCACTGACCAGTTATTTCACCTGATTCATAAATAGGTTGAATATGTCAATTTTCCAGCTCTCAGTGGTTTTGACTTCAGTATTGAAACAGATTACAATTTCCTTAGAAAACACCAAAGAAGACACTCCATCCTTCCCCATATCCTCTGTTTTTTGCTTAAGAAGGTTTCACCTGGCTGCATTTATTCTCCCCATCAGGTCTCATTGGAAAAATCCTGCTCTGTTTCATGCTACTCACACATTTTTTTTAAGAGTTGCTCACAACAAATTGTAAATGCCTGAGTTACATATAAAAATCTCCTGAGGGCAATAGTTTAAGTAAAATTCTCCCTCAAATGATAAAACTTCCTTATTTATTAAAATCAATTTCTTAAGCTCTCAAAATTATCAATACTTTGGAGATAGTCGTTATGGCTTAAGTCCAAATCTGTTAAAATGCCCAAAAGGCTATCAAACAAAGAATATTTTCCTCCCCACCCTCATTTAAAAAGTATTCTTAGAAAACTATGAGATGGTCTTAGCCTAATGTAATGATGAAAACAAAATGTACCAAAAATGTGAGTGAAATTAAAAATAGTCTTTAATCTGTAGTAAATAGAGGGGAAGCAGGGAGAAAGAGCATTCCAAATATTCAAGCAAAAGCCAGTCATATTTTAAATTTTCTTCATATGTTTGAAATTGTGAATATAATTATGTTAGCATACTTAAGACATCTTCTTAGTGATATAACCAGTCAAACTTATAATAAAATGTTAACTTCCACAAGAAAAATGTATTGGTTTATTTTCCTAAGCTAAGTAATAAAGTTAAAATTCTATCACACACTCCACAGGACATCCAATTTCTTTCAGTAGTGGAATTTTGTTAAAATGAACTTACTCCAGGAAATCACATTCCTAATTTATAAACCCTGGAAATGAAAGAGAGCTGACACCAAGTTTATCTGTTGTGAATAAGGTAAGAAGTTCTTTGAATGCAAGGAGGAAAACAGAGAGGTATTAGCACATACCGCCACACATTTCCTTTTTTCCTACACCAATCTGCATGTTATACTAACTGGTTCCAGTGGGCAGCCGAGAAGGTCAATGAATGCTCTTTCACGGTAACAGGGGTAAGGGGAGTTGAAAGATAATTGCTATTTGATGACTGAACAACAGAAATGCAACAGTCCTTCTCACCTACCAGGTGCAGTTCCAAAAACATATAATTAAAGACTCATTATAGAGTGTGATAGCTATGTAGACAAAGACCAAAGAAATTTAATGTTCCTGCATATTTTTAGCACAGGATAACTGCAACCAAACCACAAAGAACCATTTCTTTGGGTCCTCATGGTGGATGTCAAAAAATCTCAGCAAGTTCAAATGTTTTATTGTCTCAGAATGTGATCTGTAATGGTAAATTTCTGGTCTTTTCTAGTTTACCTTTATATAATATTTTAAAACCCCCTTCTCCTAAAACTGAGAAAGATACTATGGAAATTATGTGTGTACCTGTATTTACATACATGCACTCTTAAATATAGTTAAACATCTTAATACATCCAACTTTAATAAATTTTTTCAAAACATAATCATTGAACAGTGAACAGTCAAAATCTTTAATAACCCCACATTAAATCCCGTGAGAATTGTTAAGGCTTATCTAACACAAATTAAACCAAAAAACTATTTTTCTCTTCCACAGTGATATAAATCATCTAAAGCAATGACAACAAAACAACAATAATAAACTGTATATGACATACAGATAAAACCTTTATAGGATTACAATGCAGTTTAAAGCCTCTAAGAAAGAAATATTAGCCTTCTACTATATTCAACCTGCCTTGCACTCACTTTCAGAAAAATCTAGAAACATAGCCACTCCTAAAGTTACATATTTGATAAGTCTTTCAAAACATACGAATGCTTTTTAAAGAAAACATAATGCTTTAACTGCTTAAGTAACTTTGACCTCCTTCAAAAATGCAACGACTCTCTTTTCAATTGGAACAGTTAAAAACCGAAACAAAACACAACTTAAATTAACAACAAGGTTTTATCTTCTTTTATAAACAAACCTCTATGAAAGAACATGCACTCACAAGAGTAGCTTTACTAGTTGTGAAATTAAACTAAGTTACTCCATATTGGCTCCTTCATTTTACAGATGAAGAAAATAAAGATTTTTATTGACTTGTTATAGATCACAGAGCTTGTTAATGGCAAAACCATGATTGGAATCAATCATTCCTCAGTCCTTACATACCTCCCATTCAACTATATTATCAACAATTAACAAATATATCACCAATTAGTGGTTACAAGTTTTTTGGTTATTTTCCTTTCATGAAGGAATATTGGATGAAAGTTAAAATATATTCAAATATCATCAATGTATATATTTAGATGTGAAAGCAATATCAGTGAGGGATTTTTTTAAATTATTTATTACGGATTCTATCAAGAAGCAAGGGAAACTTTAGATAATAAACGCGTTGGGGATATCCAAAAATATACTTTATATATATACTTCCCATATACCAATAAATAAAATAGTTAACTTGCTCAGCACAGATGCAGAGCCCTGCCATATTGCAATTCATTATTATAGATTGTAGACATACCACTGAAGCACAGATCTGTAAACATCCACTTGAAAAAAATGTAGTAATTGTTAGTTGATATTTGGCCTGACACAATAATCAAGTATTAGGAAGCACCTGGAAGAAATGGAGCCATTCAACTTTAATTTGGGAATAACAGTTCTTGGTTAGCCTTACTTGCTTCCTTACCCAGCACTAATGAAGCGGTCAGCCATCTTAAGATTGCTTCTGATGGAGTTCAGAACACAATACCTCAAAATATCGCACTCTGGCATAATAAATATCTTAAGCTGAAGGAGTCAGAGAAAAGGGCAGAACCAAGAAGGTCACTCTGACCTCACTGCTCCCCAACCCAGCCCCTTCTTCCATGAAGGCAGGAGATAAATCTCCCATGTAAAAGTCACCCATCCTGCCTGTATGTACCACATGAAGGAAACGCATTCTTATCATCCGAGGCAGGGAACTGAGGATGCAGAAGACTGTATAAATAAACTTTGTTAACTAATCCTTATCATCTTAGTTACTTCTTCATCGTTTACTACCCCTAGCCCAAATCCCTTTGTCTTGTCAATTTCTCACAAATTTGTTTTTTCTTTGTCTAAAGGGCATAAAAGCTTCTGGCTTTGTTCAGTTCTTTGGGTCTTCATCCTCTTGTGAAGGCTCCTATGTATATGTAAAAATTCAGTAAAATTTGTATGCTTTTCTCCTGTTAACCTTGGTCAGTTTAATTTTCAGACCCAGCCAGGGTCCCTAAGAGGGTCAAGTAAAACTTTTTCCTCCTCTACACTTCCTGATAACTTCCTTAACTTCTCTATCCCTCTGTGCTTTGCCTTGCTCACTTTGGCTATAACAAACAAACCCAGTGAACAGTGAACTCTGCTGGACAATCAGTTCCGCTGTCAATTCCTGTCTGCAAATGGAATGAGGCCTGAACTAGAGTATTGACAATGGAAATGTAAAAACTCCGCAAGAGATATTGCAAATAAGAAAATGGGCAAGTGTGATGAACAAGGAGTCTCACAGATGACCCCAAATCATACACACAGGGCTCAGAGTCAAATCCTTGAATAGATGGACAAGTGCTCTAAGTCCAGAATCGCGCTTACCTAAGCTCCACAGTATGTGTTCAGCATGGTGCTTGTATCTCCACAGTACTATTTGATAATACATATTTATTTAGCATCCCTCCTATCAATATGTTTCAGAAATTTCCAGCCACATATTTGAAAAATCCATATGCATGTATAATTTGTTCTTGCCCCTCGAAATTAACTCCTCTATAGCTGTCTCTTCTTAACTTTTATTTCTCCAATTTTCCAAGATCATTTGAAAGAGTTGAGAAATGCATGAAGGTGAATGCTTGCATCAAACTACTGTCATCAGCAAACACACGATTCCAACATGTAAAATCAGTTCTGTCATTTATAAACAATACTAAATAATAGCAGAAACCAAAATTAATGAAAAGCTCACATGATAACACAGCACAGCATATCCTGCATTCTATTCCTGGGAGAAAGTAATGATGAGGAAATAAACTGACAGTTTTTTCAAGATACAAAACATGTCATAAGGTCAGAGAATATCCCTAGGGCAATGTCCCATACCACTTACAATTAAACTATTTTGCCATTTTAATTGATACTTATAATGTTGACCTCAACAACACAAAATTCTTAAGCATCTTCTATATCAAATTAAAATGCTTAATATAGTTTTAGTGCTGGATTCATTTCAGGGTATTCTTATTCTTTGACAAATGCTAATTCACATATGGAAATTTATGGTAACTCAATTTTTTAAAATCCATTTAACACTCCAGTTTACTTTTTGATGAATGAATGTTGAATGCACCAATTTAAGAAATGATATCCAGGTAACTCTCTTGGAAGCTGGTATCAAGGGTGGTATGGTACCATAGCCTTGCCCTAAAAAAACCTATAGCAATACTCAGTACTCGGGCAGCACCCTCCAAAATAGAATTAGACCAAATCTGCATATCTTCAGTAAGCTGGGTGCTGCAGAACAGACCTAACAAATAGGAGTGGGTTGATTCTGAGCGTATGAAGGTTTGACATTCACATTCATATGGCAGACTACTAAGCTAGCTATCTCACTTGAAGCTGATTTACTTTTTCAAAGTACAATTATACTGCCTTCTATGTTCTCCCTTCATGGATTCCATCTCAACAGAAGATTTTCAGGTTTAAACTGCCCGATGTGAGAGGCCATACACCTACAGCTTTACTGACCAGATGGGAAATCTCCCCAAATTAGCTGCCCATTATCTAACACCAATCAAACAGCTGGGGTCATAGAGCAAACACTGTTATCTAGT
Organism: Kogia breviceps; assembly: GCF_026419965.1. Classification (NCBI taxonomy): domain Eukaryota; kingdom Metazoa; phylum Chordata; class Mammalia; order Artiodactyla; family Physeteridae; genus Kogia; species Kogia breviceps. Next base: position 48,391,571 of record NC_081330.1, read on the forward strand.
GCACATGGATCTTCTTTCAATCGACTACACAGAATACCTGTGCTCTAGGCGCTAGCTGGCATCTTAATTGTGAATTGTCAGCTATCCAGCTCCTATCGAAAGTCCAGCAGAGATGATGGATAATCCAGAGGGAGAGCCTCAGGGACATTACTCAAGTACACCTTGGTAGCAGCTTGGATTATGTGGAAGCTGTATACCAGTACTATTACTCTGGGTCTTTGTAGAAATATGACTTTGTGGGTTTTTTTTTTAAACTCAAGGCCCCATGGAGGAAATGGACATTCACAGAAATCCTCTGTACTTTATGGAAAACTATCAAAGACTCACTCTACTGTGTTGTTCAATACCCCTCGTTTAAAGAAACACAAAATAAAATTCTCTGAGTTTAGAATCAGAAAGAATGTCCTTCCCTGAAAAATAAATGCACTGTCATTCATCAGATAACAGCTATGTCTGTCAATACTCTGCCTTTTTTTCCCCTTGGCTATGGGGAAAATTGGAACTATTTTATACTCAAATCACTACCTGACACTGTCCTAGACTTTTTGCAAACTATCACGTTCCCGCCTTACTGGGAGCTTGTATTTTTACCCTCATCTTAATGGTATTGGGATATCTGCACCTCTTACTGAAAGCTGCAATTGCTTTAGTAACAGTCCCATAATAATAAGTATATAAAACTCTAGTATGTGTCCAAGACCTTTAGTTAAATTAATTCATATAAACCAAAATAAAAATATCTCAAACAACACATATTTATAAGCTTTTTCTTCCCAAGGCTAGTTTAGAATATACAGAAAATACAATAAAATGCATATAAGATATTTTTAAATGGAAAGAAATCCACCATCTATTTAGAAATCCATTAAACTATTGTGCCTAGACTCTGCTGCTAGCTTTTATATACCTTTATAATTACATGTCCAGTTACAAGTTTCTAATTATTTTAGACAATTATTATATATACATATTGGTTTTCAAATTTAAAACACATCATTTAAATGAGAAAATGCATTGCCTTGGTGGAGCTTCCTATATCATATAATAATAAAATAAATACCAACATAGGAGCCATCATTTATTCTACTTTAATGTCTCTAACATTTTCCCCAAATGAAACAATACTTCAGAAACACGAGTCAGTATTTGCTGTTCCTATGATTTTCTTTTTGAAAATAATATAGGACACATAGATCTAGTTTGGTTCTATTATGAGATATAAATTGGATCTGCCTTAAGTTAAAATTCTGTTTTGAAGCTAATATTATATAATTAAAATCAATGTCACTGAATATTTATGGGACCAACTTAGCTAAATGAGCCAACATGGTTGCTATTAATACAAATTATTGACCAAGATTTTAAAAGAAAGCATACAATTTGACATAACTACTCTGAATTTACTATTTTCTAGTCTATGTAAAAATGTACTATGGTCTTCTAAAACGATTTATGCATTTGCAAGTTAAAGTGAACAAATTTAAAATACAACCCTGAGTTCGCAATACTGCACATAATGCTGCCTTATGAGATGTGCTCACAATTTTAAGTCCTCTTCCCATTTCTGCACCATAAAAAATTGTCCTCATTATTCTGCTTTTCATAAGTAGTCCAGTGCAAAATGTTCTTAGAGTATTGATCTGCATCTAACATTATATTAACTTTCTAAGTAGTGTCAGCTGCTTTGCCAAGCTTTTAATGCATTTAATATAGGCTGTTCAAATAGTTATTAACACCCATAATTCAGAAAGCACCTTCTATTCCTAATTTGTATTACTGTCAAGAGTCAGCTATTTTCATTATGATGATTATGTTAAAATGCATATTAATGTGCTAGAAAAATATGTTTAAATCTAAAGGGAAGTTCGAAAATATCAAGTAAAAACAAATATGCCAGAGGTAATGCAAATAACTACACCTACAGAAACTCTAAAAGATATTTTATCTGTTTTCACCTGCTTGAAAAGATTGGCTGAGGAAGCTATCATCACAGAAAGGAAATATACACACTATGCCATGAGTTTAGCAGATAACTAAGATTCCAAGCAAAACAGAAAAAAACAGTTTCCTAGTGGGGTAATATACCCTTCAAGCTATAAGGCAATTTCAGCAACAACTCTGAAAGAATTCTACACAATCACAACTCTCATACTATTCTTCAAACCAGTATTTCTTGTTTTTGTCATGTGTTGAGAAAGCTGAGTGACAATGATTTATTGCTACACATTTCTTTGGATCTTCATAAAATGTATTGCCAAATACCTATGCATCCTGTAATGGGTTGGCTGGGAATAAAATTGTCCAAACTCATTGGTCATTTCTCAGCAGGCTCTGCTTCCTTTCATAAACTTTAGTAGAGGAATATGAACAAAAATCTGTAAATAACATAGTTCTCATTCTGAAACACACAGACCATGGTATGTGCAAAGTCTAATGGGATTTGTGGTGGCAGATTGGGATTTATTTTATAGTCAAAACTCATGGATTTTTAGGGTGTTAAATAGAGTTGTAAACATTCAATTTCATTAACTCACCATGCAACCATAAAAAGACCATCGTGGAAAGCATGCTACGTTGTCTGTAGCTGATGAATATGGTTCAAATCAAACCAATAGGTTTCACTCTTGTATGGAGGAAGTTTGCTTCATTCTTTTTCTCCGATTACATCTTAAAATGCATGGCCACAAAATACAGCCAGATTAATGCAAATTCATTCTCATGGCTGGAGAAGCATAGGTTTTTACTGATGGTGGGTCAACATCTACATCAAATCACACATTATTGTATATAAATTACACCATACTTGCCATCATGAAACAAATAAGAGGGCAAGAGGTTCCCTTCCCCAGAGGAGTCTAAAATCGAAATGAGAAAAGCAGACATACATGCATGAAATTACTACACAGCATAAGCAGGTGCAGGTGAATGTGTACAGTACAAAATAACTGTTGAAGGAATGTATAGTAATGGAGTGATTTGGGATATGGCCAGTTAATAATGGCTTATAAAAGGAATTTTAAAATATTTGCCATCAGCAGAAAATAATATAAAGAAATTACTTTCTTAGAGCCTTTATCATCTAAGTGATTAAATACTATATGAATTTGAAAATCATGACTGTTTAATATTCTGAAATGACTTTGCTTTGAAAATGCTTAGTAAAGCTATTAGTGTGTGTATGAGTGTCTATATATTTACTATTTTGCTAGGGGCCGAACAAAAAGAAATCAGTTAAAACTGTGGTACAGAAGCAAATCAGCCATGAAGAGGGCAAATGCCCAGATTCCAATGAATATCAGCTTTGGAAAATAGTTATGTAACAGAGACACAGAAACTGCTTCCTTCAATATTTTAAAGGAAACTAAATACCTTAAAAAAAATAAAATAAAACTAAATACCTATCCAGAGTTGGTTAAATATATTTACAAATGCAAGAAAATAATAGAATGCTAGGAAATCTTTTAGTCTTAATAGAGGAACATTTTTCTCACTCTTCAAAATCATTTCTTAACAATAATCTAGTTCCTATAGCAAAAGTAAGAGGATTGGAACTAAGCAAAAGAGAACACAGAACATAGAAATTTAGAGCTGGAAGGCTCCAATCTCATTTACATATGGAAAAACTGAGGCCCAAAGAGTTCACTGATTGGACTAAGGTCATAGAGAGTGAGAAATCAAGGCCTGGAAATCAGATTGGATCATGACTGGCATTCTACTGGTACTCTATCATATAACATGCTCTCTCTCATAATTTAGTATCCAGAAAAATTTTCTTTATAAGAGAACAAGGCTAACAAAATTTAATTTCATTAATGATAGCTCTACATAAGGAAGAATAATATTAAATGATTACTGTTGAATTTCAAGGATTCTTTTACTGTTATATAACAAATAAGACATGATGCATTCAAGGTGATTTTTCCCTCTACATGCTATTTTTTCTTCATTTTCTGTATAGTTTACTTATTATTATACAAGTTATTCTTTTTCTTGGGTTTATTTTTACATTGATTTCGTCCTTTTCTTAGGGCAACACTCTCAAGAGACACTTTCTGAGGTGGTCAAATTCTGGACATCACCTTGCCTCCCTTTCCCTTCCCAAGGACACGAATGACTCGATTAGGGTCGGTCCCCTGACCAGAGGTGTGGCCAGCAGGTAGGTGGGCCTGTAGGCTGAGGTGGCCTGGCATGAAAAGTTTTGCCAGAGCAGAAACAAATGGGGACCAGCATCTCCCCATTAAGAATTCTAAATGAGGAATACAGCGAAGGCCAGGCAGTTAATATCAGGAAAAGAAGCAGACTCATATAGAGTCCGTGTTCACAATCAACAAATCAGGGAGAGGCACCATGAATTTCTGCTGCTGAGTTGAAGATTCATGACAAAAATAATCAGGCTCTAGGACTACCCTGGGATGTCAACTGACCTTCCATATTGGCCTCCACAAAACACAGCTATACGGCTATCTCTAGAATTCCTGTGAAATTTCTAGTTCCTTCACTGCAACCTGTTACATGGTCTCCCTGCTTCTGCCCAGAGTTATCCTTTAAAAACCTAGGTCAGGCCAGGCCATTACTCTCCTCAAAACCCTCTTACAGCTTCCCAGCTCACTCAGAGTAAAAGCCAAAGTCATACCAATGGCTCACAATTCTCTGCCTCCAACCACACGGGCCTCTTTGACATTCCTGGAACAGGCCAAGCATTTGCTGCTGCTGCTGCTGCTTCCTGTTTCTAACAATGTTCTTCCTCCAGTGGACAACACAGATCACTTCCACACTTCCTTTAGATCTCTGCTCACATGTCACTAAAGTCAGGGAGGCCTTCACTGACCATGTGATATGAAATAGCAACATTCCCTCCCCAGAACAGATCACAACCTGACATTTTGTGTATGTATATATATATATATATATATATTTTTAATTGTCTGACTTCTCTTACTAGAATGTAAGCTCCATATGCAGGCCCCATATGGACAAGGGGGATTTGTTATTCCTTTCTGGGATATCCACCTGATATATAAAAACAAACTACAGGGCTTCCCTGGTGGCGCAGTGGTTGAGAGTCCGCCTGCCGATGTAGGGGACACGGGTTCGTGCCCCGGTCTGGGAGGATCTCATGTGCCACGGAGCGTCTGGGCCCGTGAGCCATGGCCGCTGAGCCTGTGCGTCCGGAGCGTGTGCTCCGAAACGGGAGAGGCCACAGCAGGGAGAGGCCCGCGTACCGCAAAAACAAAACAAACAAAAAAAAAAAACCCTACATAATATTAAGTGCTATTCATTGAACTGCCCCAACCTAAGGTATTACAAAAAAAAAAAAAAAAAGTAACTCTCAATAGTAAAATTAAAAAGCTTTCTTGATTTACCATATAAGAATAATATCATATGGATGGCATTTGAATTACTAGAAGTATCATCCATAATGTATAGAGCAAAGGAGTCCCAAATTTCACTACAAAGAGCCATGAGGTCATAAGAAGACGACTTTTCAATGCAATGATATATATTCTTAAGATAGTACACTTCAGGGCTTCCCTGGTGGCGCAGTGGTTGAGAGTCCGCCTGCCGATGCAGGGGACGAGGGTTCGTGCCCCGGTCCGGGAAGATCCCACGTGCCGCGGAGCGGCTGGGCCCGTGAGCCATGGCCGCTGAGCCTGCGCTCCGCAACGGGAGAGGCCACAACAGCGAGAGGCCCAAAGATAGTACACTTCAAAAAATAAATGCACTGGTTTATAGAAGATGTAGACTTTCAGATGATTTTTTAATCAGTGAAAACGCAGGCTCAAAGGATGTTATAGTGTCATTAAACATTAATGAGTTATATGGCTAAGTTCTCTACAACTATAATAAAAATAAATTTTGTTTCTTAAACTGGTAATGAATACAGAGGTGTTTTTATATTCTCCTCTATACTTGTTGCTAAAATATTTCATAGTTTTTTTTAAAAAATTCAAGTCAGGCAAATTTTAATGAAAGAAATAAAGTCAAAATATTTAGTATGTGACAAGAATGAAAGGAGGGTATTTTAAAAGACTTTCCTTATTGTGAGGTAGTACAAAGAAGTGGATAAGGACCCAGGATTGGAATCTTAGCTCTGACACTTACTAGCCATGTAACATTAAAATGGAGCAAATTACTTAACCTTTCTGAGCCTCAAGTTCCTCATCTATAAAATGAGAACAATATTAATACTAATCATAATGATTCCCTGGTTGTATGTGTGTATTTGAAGTTCTTAGAACATTTCCTGGGGGATAAAAAAATGGTATATATGTTAAGTGTTCCTTGCTATTATTTTTTAATGTTTCAAAGATGCCTGTAGGGCATCTGGGAAGACATTTGGAGATGGCGTCTGAACTTCAAAAGAAAGGTCTGAGCTGGAAATAGAAATCGAGGCACAGGGACCTCTATTATAAATCACAGGGACACACACACATACACATTCTCTCTCTTAGAACAGTGCCTAGCAGATAATAAGTACTATATAAATGTTAAAATATTAACTATTATTTTTGATAAGCATTTCAGAAGTCAATTAAATTTAAGCTTATTAAAATGAAAGTTAACTCCTATTGCATATAGTAGGTGCTCACTAACGGTTTAATGACTAAAGAATTCTCAGTGGTTACCTTTTTTCATTCATCATTATAAGTGAATGGAAATTGTAAAATTACAATTTATAATTTACTCAAAATATAAATCTAAATTTAGTAGGTAAAATAAAACAAGTACTAACAATTGTGATGACAGTATTAGCTTTGACTTGAAAACATTTTCAAATTTATTTATTCCGTTCATTTAGAATCAACTTCAATATAAATGCATACATTTCTTATGCCTATGAGCCATAGAAAAACAACCCCCACTGGCTTATAATTATCAATTATCAGGTTCCTCAGAGTTAAATGTCCGTGCTGAAAATAGTCAATAGTATTTCCCCAGGATTTCTATCTTATCCTCAAAGATTTGGCTCACATACAGGGCAGAACTGAAGAGGAAGGGGAGCATTGGCCAAGTTTATTCACCGTCTAAACAAAATTGAAAAAGAAGTCTGCATACCAAGTGGATGGTTTAAAGTGAATTTGAAAAATCTGCTACCCCTAACATGCACTAAATATGCATGTACGGCAATCTAGCAATTCTTTCTGCCTCAAAATGTTTGATTTTCATTCACATTATAGCTAGAACTACTTAGTATTCTTCCATTGCAGTCCCTTACCTGCAGCAGAAACCCAGTAAAACACACGAATGGGGGGAGGGTGCTAGGGTAATTAACAAAGCTAAAAAGTACTCCAAGTCACAAAGATAGAGGACAGTCCCCCTCAAAGGATGGGGCAGGAAGGGGGGGTGGTCCCTGGCCTTAAATTCGGGTATACATATAGTGTCAGTTCTCAGGCACAAAGGCAGCCAAAAAAAGCTTTTTTAGCCCTAGAAATATTCCTAGAGTGAGGGGAAAGGTGACTACCCAGCCAACTGCCAACTGAATCAACTTGACAATTAGGAAAGTGACCTACGAAGTCATAAATACCAGATTTTAATCTCAGGCTTCCAATATTTGTATAAGTGATACCACAAAAGAATATTATGTCTCTTAGACTATTTCTTTCCGCACTGACATCTTGAGGAAGAAATATGCTCCTCGTCTGTCTCTCCTTCAGTATGATTTTCCCCAGGGCAGGCAACCTTTTCAACAAAGAGTGGTTCAGAATTTCTTATGTTTATGAAGACTAGAATTTGGAAAGATGTCTGATAATTTAGATAACAAACACGTTTATAGTATGTTAACCATTTGTGGTTTTCAAAAGAGTGTCCTTTATGACTTCTTTGCTTTTGAAGTGAAGAGAAGTTAAATTTATGCCTCAGGAAGCTTAAGCAAGGAACTGTTGATAAGTTTTCCTAAGAACTGACAAAAAGAGGCCACATTCTAACAGTATGGATTGTTGGCTTTTAAGAGATTTTCTGTTTTTGCACCTTCTTTTTGTGATTGAGACAAGTAATGCTTTTCTCTTCTACCTATCTGAATGTATATATTTTTTCTTTCCACTAATGTAACAGAGCTAGTAACTTGAAAGATACCATCTTCAGTGTATGTACAACTGAGTGCTTAGTGTGTTCAATTATTTAAAAGCCTCACATAACTCATATAACCTATACTAAAATGTATTACTACAAATAGGATGTATGTTATTGATATCATATAGAGAAGAGAAAAAATTATTCTGGATAATTACAATATTAATATTCAAAAACAAAACTATAGACTTTTCAAATGAATTTAGAATAAAATCACACAGAGAGGTAAAGATTTGCAAAACTGCTTTAATAAAACGTTTAAATAAATTTTGGTTAAACTTGCAAAGTTTAATAGAATTCCTATTATTACTTTTTGTTTGTCTACCCTACAAGAATAAACCTTCTTATGCATAAAACAGAGCATTTAGTACTATAAATAATACATCAGAACATGAAACTTACATACAGTCTGGTATCTGTGTACTATGCAACTACAAGAGACTGTAATTTAATCCAAATATCTCCATATTGTATTTGAAACAATCATTAATCATATTTTAAGAAAAAAAGTCAAAGCTGACCCTCCCATTTAAACATAGTATAATCTTATCTTTTAAAAAACATAAACTTACAGTATAAGAGCAAATCACTAAATGAACATTTGAACTGAATTCATAAACTGCTATCTTTAGCACATCTGAATTAATCAACTACTATATTTCGCAAGAGATACTAATATGACTATAATATGCTAAATCCAAACATAGAAAATAAGTCTAATGTAAAAACAACAGAATTTTTTTTTGTCTCTTAACTGGCTCCTTGACTGCATCTACTTTCTCCTAATATGTAGGTATTTCAGAAGAAGCTCCCATGCAACTAATAATTTTCAACTTTTTCTATACCTTTTCTCCCCCAAAATCATCCGTCCAAGAGTGTTTTCATTTGCTTGCTGGTAAACTCTACAAAAAGGCCAGTCAATTTATCCATCGCCATCTCCCTCTGAGCTTCAAATATAGTTAGAAAAATAGAGAAGTTCAAAGCAGTTGGAAAAGCAGTGAAGTTCCAAAAGGATGCCAGTTCCAATCTTTTGTTTAAAGAAATCTACTTACTAAAAGTCAAACAGTCAAACTCAGTCACAACTGGAGGCAGGGTCTTCAGAAAATGACAAAAGTTCTCGCTGCTTCAATCAGCAGATTTAAAATGCTCCCCATCCACAGTGGAGTAGATGTGGCCCTCGACAGTCAGATACTCAATGGCTTGATTGATGGTCCCGATGCTCAGATTGCTAAGCTCGGTCTGGAGCTCACAAACGCTCTTGCCTTCCTGTCGAGGACACTCGTGAATCAAACGCAGCACCTCCTTCCGGATGAAGTCGGGGTGGTACTCGCTATGCATCTGGGCCTCATCCTTTTCTGAGGAAACAACAGGGACACTTTGCCCAGAGGCCGCTTTATCCAGGATCATGTGCGCGTTAACCGTTTCTAGAATATGTGTGGTGAACTCGTTCATGTCCTCCAGGACACGGATTTTCAACACCTCAAGGCTCTTCACCTCCGCAAAACATCTGAGGATACCTAACACTTTGGCGTATACTCCCACTGGAAGGAGAGTTATCCCCTGCTTTGCTCTATCTCTGCCGACCCACTGGCGGACCTTGATAGGCTTGGCGGTCATATCATCAATCTTGTAAAGAACGTAGTTTTCGGCCGTCTCTGCCTGCCTGATTATCCCCACGATAGAGACTTGGGAAACCTCGATTCCCCTAATCATGAATACATTATCAATCACAGTGGAGGTGAGAAGCTGGTTTACACAGCAAGGTATAATTTCCTGGATTCGGGACCTGTATCGTATGGACTTAAAAGCAAGGGCTGCCCTGCCCTGAGACGGTGGGTCATTGCTTCCGACGGCTCCGCCTGCAGCAGAGATGCCACCATGGCTCCCAAACCCATTCTTACTCATTTTAAGGGCAGCTCCGGCAGACTAGGTGGTGGGGTTTGGCTCCCGTCAGCAAGTTCCGCGAGTTCCACAGGCAGGCTATAACGGCTACAACGGCTACAACGGCTACAACGGACGGAATGCTGGGATTCTGACGACACAAGCATGCACGCAACTGTGGAGCCAATCACCTGCCAGGATGCAGCTGTCTCTAACCAATCAAGACCTGCCAGCTTCTCACTTCATCCCACAATTCTTTGGAGTTGTTGGGTAGCTGGTCCCCTACATCTTAAAGGGCCCGTGTGTAATTTCAAACCTTTCCCGCTATCTTTATAAAAATGCATTTTTACTAGGTTCCCCCCACCCCTGCTTCATTCCTAAATGTAACGACTTCTGTAGTCACTTCTAAAAGACTCATTTATTCAATTCATTCAACCACTCAACAGCAATTTTCAGAGCAATAAGTTCAGTATAGTTTGTGTGTGGAGGCGGCAGAGGCAGCAGCAGAAGAGGGGGGGACGGGGGACAACCCACTGCGTTTACTGTCCACCAGTAAACTTTTTCAAATCATTAAAACCAGAAGCATTCTGGAAAAAATGGCAAGACAGCCACCTCTGAATAATTATCGTATTCAAACGCAAGTCATATCTTACCATTACCTTTTTAAATTTTTTATAGTAGAATAACGCTTTTCCAGTTATCCTGCCAAATGCATTATCGGTAAAAATAAATAGTATAATATATTTCAATTTATACATAAATTCAAATGAAACAACTGAGCTCTATATTATTTTCAAGGCTCTGTGGATAGGTCAGGGAAGTACAAATCCCATCATATATTAGGAAGAACAAGAATAAAATCAAAATATGGTTTCTCTATACTCTTATCCAGTAATTTCTAAACTTAATATTTTAGAAATTGTGTAAGTAGATCCCAGAATATTTTCATATTACACTGAAAATCTGTTTTTCCCTATAAAAACATTTTATTTGGGGTATAATTAACTGAAAGGCTTTTTATAGTTAATAAAAGAACATCAGTTATTGGAATCCACCATTGGCAAGAACTTCCTTAAAAATCCTTTGTACCTAGGTAATAGCCTAAATGTGTAGATTTTTGAGGAGTTTATTAATATTTTCTTATTTACTTTATTGGTTAAAATAAACTAATTTTGCTATCCCAAATTACAGAAATGTGTGAATGACATATCTAAAACTTATAGAATACAAAACTATATTTACCTCTCAAGTTAAAAAGGAAAAATATCATAGAGCTAATGTACTTAATTTATTTTATAAATAAATACATAATAATTGTTATCTGAGTACAGATTTTCATATAAATGTGAATGTTTAACTTCTGGACCCATATTTTATATAATCAAAGAGGACTTAACCATCCGACTAATATTTATATTCTTAAAATTGCATGTTATTAGAGATCAGATTAGCTATATATTTTTAAATGTTTACAAACTCATAATTAGACATTGTTGTTTTATTAACTAACATCAGACTTCTGGTCAGGAAAACTTGAGGTTAAAATGACGTAAGTGATTATATTCCCAAAAATTATATACAGTACAAATTGTATGAATCATACCAAAACAGTAAAAAAAGCACCTACCTGACAGGATTGCTGGTTAAAGAAACCCTCAGAGATTCTAGGCAATTAAGAAGTTTCTCATCTGAAATACCAGATCGTAATTCATGAACATATTCTTGTGAAGACAGAGTGCATTCATGTTTGCTGTTTTTCAGCCCTCCCTATTAAAAGAAAAAGATATTATTTTAGACAAACAACAGGTTTTTTTTTAACTTTTAAAATACAATAATGCATTGAATATGCAAATATTTTACTGTATAAAAATGTGTACAGAGTGCCAGGTGCTTAAAAACTTTTGGTCATAAAACTCACGTGGTAAAATCATGTTGTATATATCTCAACACTCTCCTCAGCCTCATTTAAAGGAAAATTACACTGATGGTACTCATAACCTGAACAGAATATGGACTTAAGTAGCATAAAGTATCACTGACAGGGACGCTTAAATTTACAATCCAGGCACTAGGATTAACATTAGCTGGTCCTCCTTAACCCACAGGATGAACATTTAGCAGTCATCTTATTAATTTTCCTAGTTATTTATATTCTATTCTACAAAATACAGTGGAGAAAATGTAAGGCAAAACATTATACATAACCCAAATCTACTGAAATATGTCAGAATATCACCCTATCTGAAAACCAAATGAAAATGTTTATTAAAATGCAAAACAATATAGTCTCCAATTAGCATGTTAGTTAACAAATTAGTATAGAGCATTCACCAATTCCTAACTATTCCTTCCTAACTATGTTAATCCCATGCTGTAGCAATCTTAAAAAGCCATTAAATGCATTCATATGATAGCGACTAGTTTTTAGCTTAATTTCCAATATTCATGGGGTTATTTCTAGAACTCATTATCTCATCACAGCTCCTTAGCTTCATCACCTTGCCATAACTATGTAAGTAGTTTGCGGAAAAGGCTGGAAGGAATACATCATCAACACTTTCATTGTACTAATAACTCATAGTTTCACATTCCAGATCTACAGAATCATAACTGCCTCTTTCCTGTATTACAAATGTATCCCCCTGAATTAAAACGCTAGCTTGAGTCCCATTTTGTAAATTCATATGAATTACACTCAGTTTCTGCTAAGTATCTAAGCTAGAAGAAGGAAAGCAATTTTTTTCCGATTTGATAGAAGTTATATCATTAGAGGATATAGAGTTTAAGAAAAAAAAACAATATGTTAATAATGAGAAATAGATTCCCTGGGGTTTCATACTATTTGGCTTTTTATTGAGAATGCCTCCTGATATAGAAATTGTCAATCATTCTTAATGTCTGAATTTTTTTAAATTCCATTAAACAGTAAATGTTTAAAGTCTGATAAAGTCTTCTGTACAGGAACTCTATTCCCTTATACTACTGTGACACTATCACTACTATAGCACTTAAGACATTGGGGCAGAGGTCATTATGTGTGTCTCTTTCTCTTCCAGACTGGGAACTCCATGTATGCCAAGTATCTAACACAGTGATGGGGTTTAGTGAGCCTCAACAAAAGTGTGCTGTTATTGAATCTGTCCATAACAATTACAGAATAAGGAATACAATTTCATACTTTTTGTACCCATCTATTGTGTAATGGCCACGGACTTGATTTTTCTTGCTTTAGTAGGATATACAGTAAATATTCAGGAAGTCTACTGAATGAATCACCACACAGATGGCACAGTAAGTAAAACGATCATCGTGAAATCATTTCCACATTTCTGTAACTAATTTACCCATCTCTTAAGGCTACATATCCACAAGGAATAAAAAACATTTATAGTATAAAATTTTGCAGATCTGCTGTCACTTTCACTTTCATATGATCCTTAAACTTATTTTCTTAATGGCAAGGCCATACTGACTCCCCTGGAGGCTTATATATAGGGCTTATTCCTGTAAAATGACCTTTGTATTTGCTGTTTTCTCTGCCTGGAAGACTCTTACCTCTGACCTCTCCAGTGCTGGTTCTCATCATTTAAATCTCAGCCCAACAGTCTTATATAAGTTTATCACGTTTAGCACTTGTTTACTGTGTCCTCCTCATTAAAACACAGGTTCCACAAATCAGGAAACTTGCCTATCTTGTTCACTACTGTATCTCCAGATCTTAACACAGTGCCTGGCACACAGTTAAGTACTCAGTATATATTTCTTGTATGAAGGATAGATCTATGAATGGTGAATAACCAAACGGGTGAATGACTGATGAGCTTCAACATGCCAAAGCTTCCAAATTCAGCTTAGTTTCACTTTAGAATATTACAGTCCTGAGACATTCCATTATAATATATTCAGATATGCTTGTATACAACAGGTAAACTTAGACAGTATATGGTATGCTGAGGATGGCTCAAACTGCCACTGGGTATGAATCATGGGCCTTCACCTACCTTCTAGGTAATCTGTGATCAGACGACTGAACAGATCTCTATAAACCTGTTTCTTCATCCGTGACACAGGGGTAATAAACACTGACCCTTCATATTTATTATGAGGCTTAAGTAAAACAATGCATATCAAGTGCCCCAAACAGGCATTTCGTATGTGTTGTCTCATAGACAGAGTAAGATGCTCAGAAAATGTTAGATACTTTCTTGTACATGGTTGTGTATGAGATATTCTTTATGGAACAACTGGGCCAGTCTGTCACCTTGGGAATCACCCCTCCTCCAAGGCTTAGAAACTGGTTTAAATTATATAATTGAGGGTACTCTACAGTTATAAGGAATGGAAGCAAACAATGTAATGGAGCAAGACAGAAGATATATAACTTTAGAGAACAAATGACTTTTACCAAGCTTAGAAGAACTTCAGGGTTTTAACACAACCTCATATTTGAAAATTATGAAAACATGATAGCATGGAAAGCCAAGACTGGCCGTAAAAGACAGATGTTCTAATGCTCTCATTACATAAATAGAGAATCAAGCTGATTTCCCAAGTTCACGTAATTAGTGAGGTTGCAAGAATAAAACACTAATATTCTGGTCCTTTGGTTACTTATTTATTTATTTATTTATTTATTGCGGTACACGGGCCTCTCACTGTTGTGGCCTCTCCCGTTGTGAAGCACAGGCTCTGGACACGCAGGCTTAGCGTCCATGGCTCACGGGGCCAGCCGCTCCGCGGCATGTGGGATCTTCCTGGACCGCGGCACAAACCCATGTCCCCTGCAGCGGCAGGTGGACTTTCAACCACTGTGCCACCAGGGAAGCCCTACTTCTTTTTTTTTTACTGTATGTTACCTTTCCTCAATATTGAGTAAAAAATTAAAGCAACAAGTATTTAATTCTGAAATCTCTATTACAAAATGTCAAAGTATCTTCAGCAAAATCAATATGGTGCAACATAATATTAAAGAAATCACCTAAAAACAAAACAGTGCAAGAGATTAAACTAATTCTCACTATATTTAATAGGGCTGTAATACAAGAATGGCTTATTATTAACATCCTGTTCTGATAATGAACAAAGGAAACAACTAGATAATGGATGGATAATAATGGAAGTTTTAATTAGCTGCTCTGTATGAGATTAATGAAAATTACCACTGTGCCTATTTGATCTTTAAAAAATAATACAGACAAAGTTTCCAATTAGCATACATCATGCTATTCCAAAGCTGGGTGAACAAAGAGCTTTCATAATTTGAAACCATTCCTTAATTTGAAAATCATTACAATGGAGATACTTGCCAGTGTGACTGTGTTGGTACTATTCTAAAACACTACACAAAGAACCAAAAGAAACTTCGGTCAGTTTAATAATCACAACCACCCTACTCTGATATGAAATGTTAGTATCAAACCAAACATGCTTGAGTTGGTTCAAGATGGTGGAGTAGAGGGCTTCCCTGGTGGCACAGTGGTTGAGAGTCCGCCTGCCGATGCATGGGACACGGGCTCGTGCCATGGTCCGGGAAGATCCCACATGCCGTGGAGCGGCTGGGCCTGTGAGCCATGGCTGCTGAGCCTGCGCATCTGGAGCCTGTGCTCCACAACAGGAGAGGCCACAGCAGTGAGAGGCCCGCGTACTGCAAAAAAAAAAAAAAAAAAAAAGATGGTGGAGTAGAAGGACACGTGCTCTCACTCCCTCTTGCGAGAGCAAGAGAATCACTAATAACTGCTGAACAATCATCGATGGAGCTGGAAGAATCAGACTCCCTGACTTCAGACTATACTACAAAGCTACAGTAATCAAGACAATATGGTACTGGCACAAAAACAGAGATATAGATCAATGGCAGGATATAAAGCCCAGAGAAAAACCCATGCACCTATGGTCAACTAATCTATGACAAAGTAGGCAAGGATATTCAATGGAGAAAAGACAGTCTCTTCAATAAGTGGTGCTGGGAAAACTGGGCAGCTACATGTAAAAGAATGAAATTAGAATACTCCCTAACACCATACACAAAAATAAACTCAAAATGGATTCGAGACCTAAATGTAAGAACGGACACTATAAAACTCTTAAATGAAAACATAGGAAGAACACCCTTTGACATACATCACAGCAAACTCTTTTCTGATCCACCTCCTAGAGTAATGGAAGTAAAAAGAAAACAAATGGGAACTAATGAAACTTAAAAGCTTTTGAAAACTAAGGACACTACAAACAAGACGAACAGATAACCCTCAGAATGGGTGAAGATATTTGCAAATGAATCAACAGACAAAGGATTAATCTCCAAAATATATAAACAGCTCATGCAGCTCAATATTAAAAAAACAAACAACCCAATCCAATAATGGGCAGGGGAGTTAAATAGTCATTTCTCCAAAGAAGACATACAGATGGTCAAGAAGCAAATGAAAAGCTGCTCAACATCATTAATTATTAGAGAAATGCAAATCAAAACTACAATGAGGTATCACCTCACACCAGTTAGAATGGGCATCAACAGAAAATCTACAAAACAAATGCTGGAGAGGGTGTGGAGAAAAGGGAACCCTCTTGCACTGTTGGTGGGAATGTAAATTGATACAACCACTATGGAGAACAATATGAAGGTTCCTTAAAAAACTAAAAATAGAATTACCATATGACCCAGCAATCCCACTACTGGCATATACCTAGAGAAAACCATAATTCAAAAAGACACATGCACACCAGTGTTCACTGCAACACTATTTACAATAGCCAGGTCATGGAAGCAACCTAAATGCCCATCGAAAGACGAATGGATAAGGAAGATGTGGTACATATAGACAATGGAATATTACTCAGCCATAAAAAGGAACAAAATTGGGTCATTTGTAGAGACGTGGATGAATGTAGAGACTGTCATACAGAGTGAATTAAGTCAGAAAGAGAAACACAAATATCGTAGATTAACACTTATATGTGGAACCTAGAAAAATGGTACAGATAAACCAGTTTTCAGGGCAGAAATTGAGATACAGATGTATGGACACCAAGAAGCAAAAGCGGTGGAGGGGGGTGGTGGTGGTGTGATGAATTGGGAGATTGGGATTGACATATACACACTAATATGTATAGAATGGATAACTAATAAAACCTGCTGTATAAAAAAATAAATAAAATGAAATTCAAAAAAATATTAGTGTCAATAAAAAATTGTTAGTATGGTAAAGGGAAAAGAACAAAGATCTCAAATCAACAACCTAAATTTACAACTAAGGAACTAGAAAAAAATATAGAAAGTTAAACCTACAGCAAGCAGAATAAAGTAAGTAATAAAGATTAGAAAGGAGAGAAGCAAAATAGAAAACAGAATTATCTATTCTTTTCATAGAGATAATCAATGAAATCAAAAGTTGGTTCTTAGAAAAGATAAAAATTTACAAACTTTTAGCTAGAATTACTAAGAAATAAAAGAGAAGACTTAAGCAACTAAAATCAGAAATGGAAATGGGGACATAAAGACTGACCTTACATGAGTAAAAATGATTGTAAGAGAATACTGGGAATAACTGCATGCCAATAAATGGGATAACCTAGATGAAATGGAAAACTCCTAGAAACGTACAAATTACCAAAACTGGCTTAAGAGGTAATAGAAAATCTCAGAAGACCATCAACAAGTAAAAAGATTGCATCAGTAATTTTAAAAAATTCCCAATAAAGTCCCGAACAAGATGGTTTCAATAGTGAATTCTATGAAACTCTAAAGAATTAATACCAATTCTTCTCAAACTCCTCCAAGGAATAGAAGAGAAGGGAACACTTCCTCACTCATTCTACAGAGGCAGTATTACATTGATGCCAAATCCAGACAAAGAAATCACAGGAAAGGAGCCTACAGACCAGTATATAAATATAGATATACTAATTCTCGGGCTTCCCTGGTGGCACAGTGGTTGAGAATCCACCTGCTGATGCAGGGTACACGGGTTCATGCCCTGGACCGGGAAGATCCCACATGCCACAGAGTGGCTGGGCCCATGAGCCATGGCCACTGAGCCTGCGCGTCCGGAGACTGTGCTCCACAATGGGAAAGGCCACAACATTGAGAGGCCCGCATACCAAAGAAAAAAAAAATTCTCAACAAAATAGTAGCAAACTGAATTCATCAGCATATTTAATATTTAAGGACTATACACCATGACCAAGTGGGGACTGGTTTTTTTCACTCAGCATAGTTCCTCGGAGATTCATCCCAGTTGTCAAATCGATGACTCTTTCCTTTCCATTGCTGAGCAGTATTCTGTGGCATCGATGTACCAGTTTGTTTAACCATTTATCCATTGAATGACAGTTGTTTCTAATTTTTTTAATTATTATGAACAAAGTTGTTATCAATATTCATGTTCAGTTTTTGTATGTCTTCAAGTTTCTTGGATAAGTGCCCAAGATTGCAATTCCTCAGTCAAAAAAAAAAAAAAAAAAAAAAAAAAAAAAAAAAAAAACACCAAACATGCAATATTCTAAAAAGAATATTTTAAGTTTGCAGTGGAGATACCACTTCTGATTTTAAATTGACTTGGTCTGTGTATGACCTGGTCTGAGTATGACCTGTCATTCTTTAATGTAAATACAGATTTATTTATAAATTGAGGAAAGGCTTCACAGTTCTAGGCTGTAAAAGTGTCTTGCTGCAGGCACTGGGAAAAACTATTGATTGTACAAAGGTCTTTTCAACTACAGTATGCACAAAATAAGGATTACTATCAGGGGTATGATCTTCAAATAGGAAGGACAATATTATTTTCATGAAAACAGTAATGCCATTACTGTTATCGACGATGATTTATAAACCCTAATGTAGTCAGGTTTCTTTGGCTACTTTAATCAAGTGAGTGTGTTATTGTTCACTACAGTTTTCTGCAAAAGCAATGCTATATAAATGGAATCTAAAAAAATGGTACTGATGTACCTAGTGGCAGGGCAGGAATAAAGAGGTAGACATAGAGAAGGGACTTGAGGATACGGCGGGGAAGGGGAAGCTGGGACGAAGTGAGAGAGTAGCACTGACATATATACACTACCAAATGTAAAATGGGTGGCTAGTGGGAAGCTGCTGCATAGCACAGGGAGATCAGCTCCATGCTTTGTGATGACCTAGAGGGGTGGGATAAGGAGGGTGGGAGGGAGGCTCAAGAGGGAGGGGATATGGGGATATATGTATACATATATATATGTTATACATATATATATTCACTGTGTTTTAAAGCAGAAACTAACACAACATTGTAAAGCAATTATACTCCAATAAATATAATTTTTTAAAAAAGCAATGTCATAGATTAACAAATTTGGAATTGTATCTACAAAGGTTCACAGTGTGCTTCTGAGAGGCTCCTATACGTTTAAAAGCATAAGAAATTGAAAAGCCAATTTCTCATCATAAGTCCCATGAATTCCAGTAGAAAAAGGAAACAAAAAACAAGTGCCTGACAGAAGTTGATCTACCTGTTTTTTCTAAGAATGATGTATTTGGTGGGTTATACAAAGCTGAATATATTGCTAAACCTTTAGATGGCTTTTCTCCTATTATATAAGAAAAACATCTTGTAAAGGGAAGTTATTGGAGGTAAGTAATTAATTTCCCCAAAATAGAAAAGATACTTTAAAATAAATATATTAATTATAACGTTTCAAATAATTTTATATTCAATTTGCACTGAAAAGTAATTTAATTGCATGAAAAATATAGTATAAACTATATTAATATTATCAACTCAAAGTCTGTAAGATAAAAACCTATACAGAACAGTAGTATCCTGAGATAAATTCATATATTGTCATTTCCCATTGCAGGACACATAGTTTATAATCAAGACCCTTTTCAGAGGCCAAAAGTAATACTCAGAATAAGAGAACATATCCTTATATCACGTGGAATAACATTCATATTACAGAGGTCCCAGAAGGAGAAGAAACAAGGGGCCATAAAAATTATTTGAGGAAATAATGATTAAAACCTTTCTGAATCTGTGGAAGGAAACAGATATCCAGGTCCAGGAAGCCCAGAGAATTCCAAATAATATGAATGTGAAGAGAAAACACACTGAGATGCATTATAATTAAAGTGGTAAAAGTAAAGGATAAAGAGAGAATCTTAAAAGGGGAAAGAGAAAAGCAATTTATTACATACAAAGGAAACTCCATAACGCTATCAGCAGATTTTTTGCAGAAACTTAC
Organism: Kogia breviceps; assembly: GCF_026419965.1. NCBI lineage: Eukaryota > Metazoa > Chordata > Mammalia > Artiodactyla > Physeteridae > Kogia > Kogia breviceps. The sequence goes on from NC_081330.1 coordinate 48,411,740, forward strand.
AGGCCAAAAGGGAGTGGCAAGATATATTAATAATGCTGAAAGAAAAAAACTGCAAACCAAGAATTCTCTACACAACAAGGTAATCATTCACAATTGAAGGAGAAGTTAAGAGGTTTCCAGATAAGCAAAAGCAAAAGGAATTCATCACCACTAAACCAGCCTTACAAGAAATGTTAAAGGGACTTTGGTAAGCTAAAAAGGAAAGGAACTAATTAATAATAAGAAAACATAAATAGGTAAAAATCTCACTGGAAAACATGAATAAATAATAAGGGTAGTGGAGCAACCACTTATAAAGCAAGTATGAAGGGTAAAAGACGTAAAACTATTTTAAAAACCAGTAATTAGGTTAAGGGATGTATGAAATAAAAAGATGTAAATTGTGTCAGTAAAAACATAAAATATGAGCGGGGTAAAAATATAAAGTTTTGGAATGTGTTCCAAATTAAGTTACTATTAACTTAAAAGAGTATGTTATACACTTAGGATGTCATATGTGAACCTCACAGTAACCACACACACAGAAAAAAATTATAGTAAATACAAAAAAGAAAATGAGAAAGGAATCTAAACATAATAATCAAACCACAAGGGAAGAGAAAGAGAGAGAATTAACAGAGAACTACAAAAACTGCCAGAAAACAACTAACAAACTAACAAAATTACAATAATTATATAGCTATCAATAATTACTCTAAATGGAATAAATGCTCTAATCAAAAGACATAGCATAGCTGAATAGATTTTTTTTTTTTAAAAAAGACCTTTCTATATGCTGCCTACAAGAGACCCACATCAAACCTAACGAAACTCACAGACTGAAAATGAGGGGATGGAAAAAGATATACAAGGCAAATGGAAATAAAAAGGTAGCTTGGGTAGCAATACTTATATCAGACAAAATAGAGTTTAAAACAATGACTGTAACAAAAGTCAAAGAAGGCATTACATAATAACAAAAGAGTCAATCCAACAAGAAGATATAACATTTATAAACATTTATGCACCAGACAAAGAAGAACCTAAATATACAAAGCAAATATTAACAGAGATAAGGAAAGAAAGAGACAACAATACAATAAGAGCGCAGGACTTTAATACCCCTACCCTCCTTACATCAATGGATAGATCATCCAGATAGAAAATCAGTAAGGAAACATTAGCCTTAAACAACACATTAGATAAGATGAACTTAATATATATACAGAACACTGCATCTAAAAACAGCAAAATACACATTGTTTTCAAGTGCACATGGAACATTCTCCAGTTTAGATCATATGTAAGGTAACAAAACAAGTCTCAATAAATTTAAGAAGACTGAAATCATATCAAGCCTCTTTTGCGACCACAAGTGTATAAAATTAGAAATCAATCGCAAGCAAAAAAACTGGAAAATAAAACAAATGTGTGGAGACTAAACAGTGTGCTATTAAACAACCAATGGGTCAATGAAGAAAGCAAAAATAACTTGAAACAAATAAAAATGCAAACAGAACATTCCAAAATCTTTGGGACACAGGAAAAGCAGTTCTAAGAGTAAAACTCAGAAATACAGGCCTATCCCAAGAAACAAACAAACAAATATAACTTTACATTTAAAGGAGCTAGAAGAATTAGAAGAAAATAAACCCAAAGTTGGTAGAAGGAAGGAAATACTAAAGATCAAAGAGGAAATAAATAAAATAGAAACTAAAATTTTTAAAAGATCAATAAAACGAAGAGCTGGTTCTCTGAAAACATAAACAAAATTGATACACCTTTAGTCAGACTCATCAAGAAAAAAAACAGAGGGGGCCCAAATATATAAAATCAGAAATGAAAGAGAAGATACAAGTAACACCACAAAAATACAAGGATCATAAGAGATTACTACAAACAATTATATGCCAACAAATTAAACAAAATAAATGGATAAATTCCTAGAAACACACCACCTTCCCAGACTCAATCATGAAGAAATAGAAAATCTGAACAGATGGATTACTAGTATAAATGGAATATTACTCAGCTATAAAAAGAATGAACTCTTGCCACTGCGACAAAATGGTTGGTCCTACAGGACATTACGCTAAGTGAAACAAGTCAGACAGAGAAAGAAAAATACTGTATGATTTTGCTTGTATGTGGAAACTAAAAAACAAAACAAACAAACATACAAAACAAAATAGAAATAGACTCATGGATACAAAAAGCAAAGTGGTAGTTGTCATGTGGGGGTGGGTAGGAGACGTGCAAAATAGGTGAAGGGGATTAAGAGGTACAATGTAAAAGCATCATCATTCTTCAGATTATACATACCATTTGTCTCAAAAGAATTTGACTAAGTTTATTTAAGTTTAATTAGCTAAAATGTTTTAAGTGTAAGGTTTTCTATGAGAAAACATTTATTGTTTACTTATTGAAGCTTCTACATAATAAATACAAGATTAAGCATTTTACCCCCAAATTATAGAATCTAAAACCATCATAGAATGAATACTTAAATAATTCTTTCAGCACATGTACTATTAGAAATGTCAAGTACACAAGGAAACCCGAAACATATATTTAAATTCTGTGGCTCTATTGTTATTTCTTTTGTTGTGAAACACATAACTTATGGAGTATGGAAGAAAATACTTCATAATAACACCAAATAATTACTCAGTTAAACACACAATAAATTTTAATTTTTATCATTGATTGAAACAAAAGGGTGATATTTTAATAAGTAGAATGTTGATCCCCAAACACTAAACTTCATTTCTTGTAAAACAACAGCCTTATCTGATCAAGACACTCTTAGAGACATTAACAATGAGAAGCTAAACCACCATTAAATGATTTCTTAGAGAAAGTTAATTTAAATATTTAATGATATTCAAAATTAGTCAATCTGTATAATTAGCAATCAGTCTGACATGTTTCTTTTTCATATCAAACACAATAAACATGTGGTCTACTCCATACTTAAAATCTATCCAGGGACTTCCCTGGCGGCGCTGTGGTCAAGAATCCACCTGCCAATGCAGGGGACATGGGTTCGAGCCCTGGTCCGGGAAGATCCCACATGCCGCGGAGCAACTAAGCCCATGCGCCACAACTACTGAGCCTGCACTGTAGAGCCCACAAGCTACAACTACTGAGCCCATGTGCAACAACTACTGAAGACCACACACCCTAGAGCCCACGTACACAACTACTGAGCCTATGCCCCGCAAGTACTGAAGCCCATGCTCTGCAACAAGAGAAGTCACTGCACTGAGAAGCCCACGCACTGCAACAAAGAGTAGCCCCTGCTCTCCACAACTAGAGAAAGCCTGCACACAGCAATGAAGACCCAACACAGCCAAAAGAAAAAAATTGAAAATCTATCCATACTTGCCTTTTAAAACTAGTATTTAGCAATTATAATGAACAACGTGCATGTGAGTGAATGGACACCCAGTAAATCTTTAAAACTGTAAAGTGTGTGCCTACTAGCCTTTTTTATGAGACCTTATCACCACCCACTGTACTTGATTAAGAGAAAGCTTAAGCATTATGTTTATCTTTTATTTGACAGAGGCCCTAGAGACATATCAGATAATGAAATGTAAACAGATAGAAAGTAACCCAGGGGCTTCTTAACCCTGGGTCCCAATTCAGGGAGTATGCAAACTTGGAAGGGGAAAAATGCCATCTTTATTTTCAGTAACTGCTGATTTGAATTTAGCATCTCTCAATTAAGAACGTAGGCAACAGACCACAGTGTATAAGCAGCACCTACCACTTGGTCACTGTGACTAATAGAAGTCACAGATATTTTCCTATCACACCACACACCACATTTGTGGTGGTATATTAAAATATCAGGGGCGGGCTTCCCTGGTGGCGCAGTGGTTGGGAATCCGCCTGCCGATGCAGGAGACACGGGTTCGTGCCCTGGTCCGGGAGGATCCCACATGCCGCGGAGCAACTAAGCCCGTGAGCCATGGCCGCTGAGCCTGTGCGTCCGGAGCCTGTGCTCCGCAACGGGAGAGGCCACAACAGTGAGAGGCCCGCATACCGCAAAAAAAAAAAAAAAAAAAAAAAAAAAAAAAAAAAATATCAGGGGCTTCCCTGGTGGAGCAGTTGTTCAGAATCTGCCTGCCAATGCAGGGGACACGGGTTCAAGCCCTGATCCGGGAAGATCCCACATGCCGTGCGGAGCAACTAAGCCCGTATGCCGCAACTACTGAGCCTGCGCTCTAGAGCCCTTGAGCCACAACTACTAAGCCCGTGTGCCACAACTGCAGAAGCAAGCCCACGCACTTAGAGCCTGTGCTCCACAACAGAAGCCACCGCAATGAGAAGTCCTTGCACCGCAACGAAGAGTAGCCCCCGCTCACCACAACTAAAGAAAGCCCATGCACAGCAACAAAGATCCAACGCAGCCAAAAATAATTAATATTTTTTTAAAAAGTAAAATATAATCATTTCTTAAAAATTCCACTAGTTATACGAGCTGCCACTTTGTCTTGTTATTTAACAAATCTTGTAAAGAAGCCCATTACTGTCTTGATTTTTTAATTAAACTTTCTATTTTGAGATAATTGTAAATATGCACCCAGTTATAAGAGAAATGCAGAGAAACCCTTGTTTTCACCCAGTGGTAATGTCTTGTAAAACTATATTACAATATCACATCTGGGATACTGACATTGAGAAAACCCACCTATCCTAATGAGAGTTCCTTAGTTTTACTTGCACTTATTTGTGTGTGTGTGTGTGTGTGTGTGTGTGTGTGTATTTAAGTTCTTGGCAATTTGATCACCTGTAGATTCTTGTATCCAACCACCAAAATCAAGATACAGAACACTCCCACCGCCACAAGGATGCTTCATGTTACCTTTCACAACCACACTCAAATCCCTCCCACAACCCTCCACCCCTGGCAACCACTAATCTATTCGCCATTTCTATAATTTTGTCAATGTCATATAAAGGCAATCATATAATAGTAACCTTTTGGCATGGGCTTTTTCACTCAGCATAATGCCCTGGAGATTCATACAAATAATTGCACATATCAATAGTTTGTTCCTGTTTATTGCCGAGTAGTAGCCCATGGTATGGATATACTACAATTATTTAGCCATTCACCCGTTGAGGACATTTGGGTTGATTCCATTTTTTGTCAGTTATGAACAAAACCACTATAAACATCTATCCTCAGGTTTTTGTGCAAACATAAGTTTCTATTTCTCTGGAATGTGTCATAAGTTTAAAAAATAGTTCAATAAGTATGTTTTAATATAATTAGTTTCCTTGTTAATCCCATGTAGTTTGTGCTTTATGTTTAAAAACATGATTCTGAGAAGGTGCCCATAGGTTCACCAGACTGCCAAAGGGGCTCATGGTACAAAACAAGCTAAGAACCCGTAGAGGCGTCTGTTTTCTCTATTTTGGACTGGCACTATATTCACTCTATCCTCTGTCCTATGAAGGGAGAAAAAACACGCTACCCTTTCAAATAGAGAAAGCTCACCTATGCAAAAGACAACAAGAAAATGGACAGAATTTGACCAATCATAATGTCCAATAGGATAACCAGTCTATTTGGCATAGCCAGTTTCTTCACGTACCATTTAAAGATAAGAACAATAGAGAAAGCTTCATCAGCATTTGTTATGTTGGGCAAAGACTATAAGGATATTTAAGAATAAGATATTTAGATATTTAAGATATTCAGAAAACAAATTTATAGTTACCAAAGAGGAAAGTGGAAGGGATGAATTGGCAATTTGGGATTAACAGATACACATTATTATATATAAAATAGATAAACAACAAGGACCTACTACTGTATAGCACAAGGAACTATATTTGATATCTTATAACATAATGGAAAAGAATCTGAAAAAGGAGATAGATAGACAAATAGACAGAACTGAATCACTTTGCTATATACCTGAAACACTGTAAACCAACTATACTTCAATTAAAATTTTTTTAATTAAAAAAGATATTTAAGTATAATGTTTTCCCTCCCTGCTTTACCATTTTTAGACCTAATTCTAAGAGTAACTTTAAACACTGTAACAAAGCCAGTTTAATAATACTTTTGCAGATTATAAATGTTTCCTATAGCCCAGATAGAAACTACATCTTAAGGAGGTAATGAAGCTATAAATCGTAAATGAAATAAAGAAAAATTCCTTACACAAAACAAAAAATTTCGCTATTATTTTTAGACCCCTAGCCTTGTAAACATTTTGCTAAGTTCTATGAGCCAAAATGAACACACTGAATTTTATTCAGTTCCTTGCCTACCTTTATCAACGGTGCATCAATAGTAAAATATCCAAAGCATAGAAAAACAAAGTAAAAGATCTATGACTGATTGACATGTAAATAAATGGATGTGTGTCATCGGCACTGAATGAGATTCATAGATTTAGGCATCAAAAAGTCCTTACATTTCTATAGCACAAACAGCTTTCAGAACTTTTCCTATATACTCTTGCATCTGAATCTAACACCAGGGGAAGATACTGCTAAAACCATTTTTCTTTTCTGCAGCTGTGAAAATTGAGCCATGGAGAAGTCACGACTTGCCTGAGACTGTCTAACTCGAAAATAATTGTCAGAAACCAGCCAGAATCTAAAATAGAGAGTTCCTTTTGGAAGACAGGGCAGAACTATTTTCAAGGGAGTACAATTTGCTTTCGATGTCGGATTATAACAAAAAGAGGAAAGGTGGGCAAAAGTTTCAGAAATATTCCTTACCCTCAAAAGCTGTGTGAATTTAGTCAAGTTATTACTTGACCTCCTGGGCCTCAGGTTCCTTATCTGCAAAAGTGGGAATAATATTGTATCTACCTTCAGAGTTGTTATAAGGATGAAATAAGAATCCAGGTAAAATAGAATAATGCCTGGTATATAATAAGTACTCAATTAATGTTTGCTGCCATTATATATTATTTTATCATTAATCTAATGAGAAATGTCTTTTAAAATTGCCTAATGAAAGAAATACTGGTAGTATGAAATTAGTAGTTTCTGGTTACCTTGCTCAGGTGATGCTGAGTTGGGCTGCTTATCCTTCTGAAATGCTCAGGAAACAATTTCTACCTTAGGCAGATAAGGTGATTATCTTCAAACTGTATTGTGAGGGCCCACAGAATTCCTTAAGTTGTTTTCGGGGCTGCTTTGGGGGCTGAAGAGGGGATATGTACAGAGGAAGGCTCATTGGGGGAGTGTCCATATCTTCTCTCCCCCAAGAATAAGGACATTTGCATGTTTATCTGCTTTATATATTCCTATTCCACATGTGATTTCTTATGGATAAGCAGCTTTGATGTTAAATAAAGTTGAAACTCACTGAGCTGGATGATCTTGAAGGTGCTGCCCTTTTGAATCTACGACTCAGAATATGCCTCCATTGTGTACTAAAGCACAAGCTTTTCTTTTTTAAATATAAAATTTTAATTGACTGCCATATTCTCTGCACACACACATGATTAGTTAGGTTTTCAGTTTCTTCACAAAATAATCTATCTCTTTTGCATACGGTGTCTTTTTCATATTAGAATAGTTCCACTCAACATTTATTGAGTTCCCATGAGGTTCCAGGAACTGGGAGTACAGATACAAGCCAAGACATACCCTTGCCATCAAAGAGCTTACACTTTGGGTGAGGGTGAGGGGCAATAAGCAGACTTTTTTTTTTTTTTTTGGCTGTGTTGGGTCTTCGTTGCTGTGCGAGGGCTTTCTCCAGTTGCGGCGAGCTGGGGGCCACTCTTCATTGCAGTGCGCAGGCCTCTCACTGTCACGGCCTCTCTTGTTGCGGAGCACAGGCTCCAGATGCGCAGGCTCAGTAGTTGTGGCTCACAGGCCCAGCTGCTCCACGGCATGTGGGATCCTCCCAGACCAGGGCTCGAACCCGTGTCCCCTGCATTGGCAGGCGGATTCTCAACCACTGCGCCACCAGGGAAGCCCCAGACTTATTAAACAATGTGGTAAGTGCCGTGACAGAAGTAGATATGGGGAGGTACGGGAATTTGAAGGAGAGATGGTCTGATTTTATTTGGGGGAAGATGGTCAGGCAAGCTGTAAAAGGTGAGTACATGTTCACCCAAGGCAGATAAAGTTATTTTAGTTTGAAGTTAGAATAAACACTGAGGCACAATGTTTGCCAACTTGCTAGTAGATCATTAAAACTGGAGCTCAGGGGTAATGTTTCTCAAACTGGGATCCGCAAACATATTCCTAATGGCCTCTGACTTGTGTAAGAACTTAAAATTCTGCAGTTTCATTTCATCAGATAATGTGATAAAACTCTGCATTAACTGGATTATCGGGATAACCATGTTACCCCCAAGTCCTGCCACCACAAGTCCTCAGCATCCACATTTGCATGTAGGATCACACTGTTACAGGGAAAGATGACTTTCATTATCTCAGACTAATGAGAATAGAGATGCTCTCAGTATGAAAACAATGTATTTGTACCAAATAAAAAGCAAATGACATTGCAGCTTGCTAGACTAATCAAAATTTAACCACAGATGGAGTAAACGGATGGTACAATTGGGTCATCCTATGGCACTCTAGTCACAGAGAATGAAAAAAATGCCTTCCTGTACTGTAGTATCTTCACATTGTAAATAGCAATTTAGGTTCAGAACATCATTTATCACTTAGAATAATGTTAAATTTTATTGTTTTTTGTATTTTTCTTTAACACGTATATTTGTTTTATAAAGTGTGTAAGACTTATTGGCAGAGTGTAGACCTTATTCTGTGTTGGCACACATTTAAACAGTTTAATTAAAATATTTTAAGTCGGGCTTCCCTGGTGGCGCAGTGGTTGAGAGTCCGCCTGCTGATGCAGAGGACACGGGGTCGTGCCTGGGTCCGAGAAGATCCCACGTGCCTCGGAGTGGCTGGGCCCGTGAGCCATGGCCGCTGAGCCTGCGCGTCCGGAGCCTGTGCTCCGCAACGGGAGAGGCCACAACAGTGAGAGGCCCACGTACCAAAAAAAAAAAAAAAATATATATATATATATATATAGATAGATAGATATAGATATAGATATAGATATTTTAAGTCAACACTGGGATCTTTGAGAAGCCTTTTCCTTTAAAAGGGGGCTATATCTTGGTCAAATCCGAGAAACTGCCATAGGTGAGAGAAAAGCACGGGAAGGATTTAGGCTGTGGAATGACAAATGTATCTGTATTGTAAATGATGGCTTGAGCTGGGCAGTGTGTAGAAAAGCAGTTGGGGGAGAGAGTGGAGCAGTAGATTTGTTTAGGGAAGAATATGATGAAGTGATAGCTATAAACATTGCAGTTAAAAAGACAAGACTGGATTAGAGGGTTGTTTAGGACCTAGACTTACTTCACCTAGTTAAGTGAATGGGGATGCCGGGCCAGGTAAGATGGACGAATTAACATGCTTCCCAGATTTAGGCAGCCCCTCTGAGCTAAGTGATAATGTTATCTGCATTTTTACAGATCAAGAAACTTAGGTTTCAGGAACTTGGACAAGGTCACATTACTAGTAAGAACCTGAATTTGATCCCAAATCCTGACTCTGAGGCCTGCGTGCTTAAACATGGAACAACACTGCCTCCATATTAGTAGTGAAAAAGTTTGGTTCAAGATTCCCACAGAAAATATAGAAAGTGAGAAAACAAGGTCAAGTAAGAAAATCTGATTAGTGCTTACATTTAGAAACAAACAGCAAGAAGTACAGAACAGAACCTTTTATAAATCGACAAGAATATGTGAAAGGGAGGGGAACTTTTAATTTGCACATATGCAGTTGAATACTCAATTTTCCCCTTTTGTGATCTGGTCTCTAAGAAAACGATTGCAACATTAAAAACGACAATTTATTTACAATAAAATCAGCTACTCCATAAATGTTCAGTTTAATTAAAGAAACTGATGTCTTTGGGATCAAATAGTATTTTAGGAGGACAGTCTTCTGATTAGTGTTTAAAAGAGGAATGATTTGTTTAGGTTTGTATACGTAAACTCTTAAGAATACCTGGAAACTGATCTTTTTTGGTTTCATTTCAAAAGACTGATTTTACCTAACAAAGTTAAACATTTGTTTGTATTTTCTACAGTAGTGATGGATTTACAAGTTATTCAAGACACTTGGTGATAAATAATTCATCTCTGCAGCATGAGAACCAATTATAGTTCTCAAATCATATACAATGAATATCACAAAACACTGTTTTTTCAAAGTCCTAGCCTAACTTGAAGGAACACTCTGATAAGAATACCGAGCTAGTACTAGAGCATGTAGTCTTCGTAGAGTTTGTTTTTGTTTTTCTGGGGTTTATTTGCGGTACGCGGGCCTCTCACTGCCGCGCCTCTCCTCTTATGGAGCACAGGCTCCAGACGCGCAGGCTCAGCGGCCATGGCTCACGGGCCCAGCCACTCCGCGGCATGTGGGATCTTCCCGGACCGGGGTACGAACCCGTGTTCCCTGCATCGGCAAGCAGAGTCTCAACCACTGCGCCACCAGGGAAGCCCTGTAGAGTTTTTTATAAAAGCACAATGTTCTGGCTCATAAGCGCTACATAATATATCATGTTAGTTTGAGGTTATGCCAATAGAAGCAGCAGGATCATATTACCCAATATGATGGCATTACTTTCATAGATTACCAACCATCTGTTTCAGCTGGTAGCACTTACCTCTAAAGACCTAAGTTGAGAATTTGATTATAAGAGAACCCACATTCCTGTTTCATCAAAGTAATTATTCTAAAAATAACATTTATTCACGGTCCACCTACAATGTTTTATTATTTTAGTGTGTCATTCACTTCTCAGAGAGAAAATGAATATACTCTAACAACCCAACATATACACACATCTCGAAAAGCCTTCATTTCCTTCTTTTCCTACCCAAAGTAAAACATTGATGTTAAATCTCTTCAATAGTTTAGACAGTCAGTAATGTCTTTCTAAACTTCTTCACAAAATGTCAACCTCTCAAATATATTCAGTGAGGGTTTTGTACATCAAACAATAAAAAGTACACCGCGTGATTTTTTAAAGTGCATGTTTACTCTCCAAACACAGCAATTTACACTACCCAAATCTGACACCAGTCTGAGGGCTCTGCTGCCAATTCTGCATTCCTTTAAACAAAACAAGAGGAGGCAAAACAACACAAAAAAGTCGGCCATATGGAGCTCAGTAGGTTAACGCGCTATTCTGACACTTCCAACTAGTACAACTGAGGGCAAAAGATTTTCAAAAGAAGAGGCTGCTATATGATGGATGTCTTTGAGAAAAAATAAGAAATCATGCAAAAACAAAAAACCTGAAGATTCCTTAGGTTTCTTCAAAAGTTGTGGCATGTTGTTGGCAAGTATTCATATTGTTATACAGATCCACTTAGTTAAAAAACACAGTGAGAGTATTTCTAGAAGGAACAAGACATTCTAAGCACTGAGAGGAATGTCAACGGGTATTAAAGTTCCTGTGGGGCAAGAGATATTCATGTAACATCAGAGACTAATCTCATCTCTAAAAGCATGTATATAGTCACAAAGTGCATTTACATACAAAACCAACCAACACATTATAATTGCTTTACTCCCTTAATATAGTGGGAGGAAACTGACTTTGGAATCATGGAGATTTGGTTTTGAATCCAATATCTGCTACTTAGGAATGTTTAACTGTGTGTAACCATTTTTCTGAGTTTCATTATATATTACAGAATTGCTTTGAAAATTTAAATATAAATAAATGTAAGGTATCCAGCACTATGCCTAACACATAGTTAGGCATGCAATGGATATTTATTGCTTAGCATGATCATCAACATCCAACATCTTGAGTGTACTATGCTCCAGTCACTGTACTAACTCACTCAACATTTATTATCCTAATCCTTGTAAACAATCCTGAAGAGGAATAATTATCCCCAATTCACAAATGAGAAAACTGAAGCTCACAGAAGTTACAAAACTTATCTGAAGTCACACACACAGTTCGTAAGTAGTAGATACAAACTCTGGTCCATTTGAACTCCTTGCTGAGGTCCACAAAGCCCTGTGTAATTTTGCCCCTACCCGTCTCTACAACTTCATCTGATTCCGTCCCATCCCTATCCACTATTTCCCAACCACAGTGGTCTATTATCTGGCACTCAAACACCTCAAGCCCATTCCCACACTAGAGCCTCTACACATGTTCTTCCCTCAGCTTGGAAAGCCCTTTACCTGAATATGTGCATGGTTATCTTCTTGCCATTATTCAAATACCACCTCCTCACACAGGCTTTCTCTGGCCATCCTACATGATGTAACCCACCATCAAAATAGCAACCTAAAAAACTCACATCACTCTTTTAGGGGCTCTTATTACTACTTGGTATATTCTTTATTTATTACTATTTGGCATATTCTTTGTTTATTCATCTGTTGATTACCTGTCCGCCTTCACTGAAATATAAATCCCATGGCAGCAAGGGCTTTGTTTCTCTTCTTTTGGGCTGTATCCCCAATCCATAGCATAGTGCTCAGAACACAGGAGATAATGGATGGATGGATACACAACAAGAGCTTTCAACTACGCTGCTTAAATACACAAAAATATACATACACGTAAACACAGATGTACACCAGATCTGAAAAGTAGATGAGTTACAGGTGATTTTTCATGAGACACAAATTTGATAGAATTTGTGGCATGTTTTCCTAAAATACTGCCTAGTGTATATATATATCCGATACACTCATTAACCTGCAATGAGAACAAACTTCTCACCTTCAGTCAGACTCCCTTACTATTAGAAAGCTATATCTTCTATGACTCCTGGAAACAAATCTCTAGATTCCTGATCTTAGGCAAACCTCCTTTGTGTAAGGATCAAAAAGATCAACTCTCCTTTTTTCATCACACTGGGATCTATAAATCAGTCCATTTGATCTGACCAGTTGACAACCCACATGTGTCATTTTAGATGAGCGGAATGTGGTGCAAGAGGCTGTGCTAGTCTAAGTTGCCAATTAAAACACACCAGTAATACTAAGGAGGCAGTATGCTAAAGAGGGCAACTTACTGGAGTGGAAGTCATGACACTTAGATTTTAAGTCTGGCTCAGCCATCGTTTGCTTTGTGCCATGAGACATACACAGATTCTCCGGGCCAATCTGTTTCTTCCTCTTATGAAAATGAGGGGCTAGAACATGATCTCTAATGTCATGTGCAGCTTGAACATTCCACAGTTCTGGGACAAAATAAGGATTAAAGATATTGCCTGGGGCCTGTGAGAGAGAGTGGCCACTATCAAGACCAAATATGGGGTAGAAGCACACACACCCAAGAGCATAAGTCTCTCCCCAAAAGTGATATTCCATCGAGATCCTGAGCCCCATATGACTTGCCAAATTTTTAATGTATTCTCTGTCCAGAGGTAAACATATTACTTACTCCCGAGTTTACGTACTGCCCCATTATTATTCTCAATAATTCTTTCCTTCATCCAACAGCCACTGTAAGTTTTACTTATTCAGCAGACTTCCCCAAGGGCAGTGACTTTTTTTAATGGTTTACATAATTCTTCAGGAATATATCTATCATTCAATGTGTGATATATATTTTACATTACTAGAACTTTACAACATCCTAGGGTTGAGGGAGGAGGCTTCTTTCCTCCACTATATTTTTTCATTTATTACAGCACACAAATCTGCATGCAGGGTGGAGGGAAGCATTTTTATGAGAAATATCATATATACTAATAAATATATTGATGTAGATATCACAACTAATTTGTGACAATTCAAAAAAATGGTACGTGCCATTACCACTAAATATGGCCCCCCAAATTAAAACCAGTTTGAAACATTACCAACATTCCAAAGCATTCAAAACCAGAGTTTCCCTTGGAATACTGAAAATTGCTACAGACTCACTATCAAACTGGCTAAGTCCCTGAAAGCAAAACTAAAACAACTATTAAAGAGCAAAAGTGCTATTCTTCTCCCAGATAATAATAACTTGTATGGCTTTACACAGAGTATGAGCTCTTGGTGGTCAAAATAGAACCAATCTGAAATATCCTCACCCAGCATAGTTTCCACATTAGAAATGTGAATTTTAAAGAGTGGTAAATGCTTTGAATTCTAGAAAAGTGTGGTACATGTGTGGAACGTTATTTTTATCTAAGATATTATTTCAAAGAACATTTTAGCTCCTACTGCATATTATTTTTCTTGGAAGCAGATGACCTTTATGCATTACTTTTATATCTTATCTCAACCCACAGATTAATTTCCTCATCAAACATTTACTAAGTACCACTATGTACTAGGCACTGGCTATACAAAGATGTCTAAGGCAACATCCCCTGTCCTCAAGGATCTCAAAGTCAGGTTGAATAGCATTTTCTTTACCAGGTGAGTTTTTAATGAAAATTTCTAAATGAGGCTTCTGGATTATTCAATTTGTCACCTAACTCTTCTACTCATCCCAAGATTTCTACTATTTTTAGAAATTACTTATTCTAGATTATAAAAAGGGAGATCAATTCATAGACAGAACTTTGCCAAATTCAGAAAAAAACACTGACTCAAGCAATGAGGATAAAGAAATTCTTTTTCATGCCATTGTTTCATAGACCATTTCTTAAATAAAAATATCATAAACTAGTAAAGCAAAATACTTGTCTACTATTGTTAGACTCACCATATTAACTCATGGTGGGTTTTTTAAAGAATTGATTCTCCTTCTTTCATTTTAATGTAATATATGATAAATACAGAAGAACATATGTAAAATGATGTAAGTTTTAAAGTAGAAACTAACTGTTCATAAACTCAGTGTCACTTTTTGCCACATTTGCGGAAATACAGCAGTCAATCTATACTTTGTATAAGTAACCAATAAAGGCTTTAAGTTAACCAACTAAAGTAGGGATATAAAAGTTGGAAAGTATAAAAATTAACTTCTACTTTCAAATTTTACATTGACCTTAGTTTTTGATCTCTAATGTTAGAATTCTCTTTGAAGAACACATATGTTTTAGAAAAAAAATATTGCATTAATCCTTCTAGCATCCCTGTAAGGTGAGACGTATTATCCCTGTTTTACAGATTGGGCAAGTTCTTTCATCAAATTTAGCCATGATACACAATGAAAAATGGAACTGGGAATAGAACCTAGGACATCTGATTTCTAGTCCAGTGTTCTATCCATTAGTCTTTCTCTCTTATGCCTTTGGCACTTCTCATCGTCCTAAAATACTGTCCAGGATCACCGACTCTTCAAAGTCCTGGCTCAGTTGTCAAAGCCACAAAGATACTGAACTTAGAAAAAAATTAATTGCTTTAGTTTGGGATTTAACAGAGTAGTGCAATATCACAGAATAATAACTCAGCACAAAAAAAGATTCCAAGTATAGAAAAAATATAACAGGTGACTTCTGCCTTCAAAATACATTGTGTAAGATTCAAATGTGTTCGTAAAATAACATACTTTGTTTAAGGGATTCACTTGATAATTCAGTACACACAGCTATACAGAAATTATGCACTTATGGACACAGAATACAATTACAGCACCTAAAACGCCCTGTCCATCCCCCTCCCCCAAAAAACCCCTGCCCATGGGGTGAGATAGAAATTCTTCCACAATGCTGATAGCAAGATGAGGCTTGGCATAATCTTCCTAGAAAGCCATGTGGTAAGAAGAACCAAGAGCCTCAAAAAAAAAGTATGCATTCTCTTTGACTCAGTAATGCTGCTTCTAGGAATCTATCATCAGAAATAATCTGAATTGTAGACCAAGCTTTATGCTCTAAGATATTCCAGACATCATTTTTTTGAAAAGGAAACTTGTAAACACTTTAAGAGATCAAATGTAGGGAAATGAAGAGGTAAACTATGGCATCTACTTAAAATGGAATATTATGCAGCCATTAAAATGTTTTCATGATGGGGAAATATCTCTTTGAGTCACTGTTATGTGAAATGAAAAACAAAACTCTTTGTACAGTATGATTTCAATTATGTAAAAATGTTTCTATCATTCACATGGTAATCTATGGTAATGTTAATGGTAATTATCCCCAAGTAATAGAATTTTAGATGTATATTTTCCTCTTCAAAACTTGTGCTTCCAGATTTTCTAAATTTAAGATGATTACTTTTGTAATTAAAATATATTAAATATTTTTAAAAGAAAGCTCTACCATCTGCTTTGGTTGAATTTACTCATATACATAGGTATAAGGCTTGAATAAACAAAAGGTGAGAGTAAAAGAGATAAGGGATGAAAGAATAAAAATAATAATAATAAAAGACAGACACAAAACAATACAGAAAAAAACAAAGAAAGGAATAAAGAAACTTGAGGACACAAAAGAAAACCCTTCCCTCATAACAAAGCAGGAACAATCTCTCTTGCTTCAACCAAAAAGATTTGTACACTTTCAACCTCAATCACTAAGATGATGTTTATTCAAATATGTATCACCTTCTGTTTGTTAAAATAGGCCTCAAGACACATCTCTCTATAGGCAGACATTTATAAGTAAAATACATTGATGAGGGGAGGAAGAGGTGAAGGAATATGGATTACATGTCAACCAAAGTTCTATAATCAAGCAAAAAAGAAAGAAAAAAGAAAAAAGAACCTTCCCCATAAAGGGTTTCCCACACATATTTCCTTCAGTTAAAAATTCTTTCTCAAATCCTAATATGCTCTCATTGATTACACAGTGAATGATTAGGACAAGCCCTGGACTTTGCCTTAAAAAGTTACAGAGCAACCCAGGATCCCTTGCAAGATCAACACAAAAACAGCCACAGTAAAACAAATCAACAACCTAACAATGAGAAGAGAATTTTGACTATCTGTAGGGTGAGGGCATCATTTTAATGGTCACTAAGTAGTATAAATGAATATGAAACCAGTCTTCTACCTTTAAATACTGTATGTTGACATGACATGCATACAGGCACACATACATAAATATACAGATAAATCTAGCTAAAGTTCAAACTCCAGACATGGTCAAGATCAACTAATTAACACTAGCATTAGTTGGAACTTTCTAGCTAGTGTTCAATCTTCGGAACTCAAGGTAATCATCCACTGAGTGTCTACCATGTATAAGTCACTATGTTAGGTACCATAGGTAAAACAGAGACAAATGAGACAGTCTTTGCCTTCAAGGAACTTAAAGAGGGAAAGAATGCTTATTAACCTCAGTGAGATGTCACCATTACAATGATTCATTCATTCAAATGCTGAGTTATTCATTCATTTCAAACCATTATTGAAGATGTACTGTGTATAGCATTTGTGCTTGGTGTTACCAAACTGATGATTAAGAAGACGGTGCTCAAATTGGAAGTTGAAAATACAAATCTTAAGGAGTTTACAATATTCACTGTAGGTCAAAACCAGAGAGACTCATTCAATGGATACATATTGAGCAGCTCCTATGGGCCCAATCTGCTGAAACTGAGGATCTGGGAGTAAACCAAGTAGACAAGGAGCTCTACACGGGTGGTACTTGCTTTCTAGTAATATGAGTAGAAAGGGGGTAGCATAGGGTTGTATGAGAACACAGAAGGACCGGATCCAGATGTCCAGAAAGGCTTCATGGAGGAAAGAATGTCTAAGATGAAACCTGAAGGATAAGCAGGAATTGGAGAACATAGGAAAAAGCTTGAGTGAGGTTTGACAGGTGAGGGAGAGACTGTAAGACTCAGTGATGAGAAAAGATAAAATGTGTTTTACAGAGAGAATGAATTTATCTGCTGGGGAGCAGATGCTGGTGAAGTAATTATAGACTAAGGCCTGAAGTCCCTTGAAAGCCCCTTTAAAGGGTTTAGACTTTATTTAGCAAAGTGAAATCACTGAGGAGTTTTAGCTGCAATGTGACATGTTTAGATTTGTGTTGAAAATTGAAGAAAAAGAGACAAGGACAGAAGAAAAGAGATCAGTTAGGAGGCTGGTGGTGAAAGCTAGGTGAATAGGATGGTGACCTAAACTGGGAAACTGATACTGCGAGTGGGAAGGAAAGGATGAGCTTAGGAAATATCTGAGCAGTTAAAATCAAGAGAACGTGGTATCGGAATGGAAGTTGAGAATGAGGAAGTGCGAGGAATCAAGGATAAGGAAGGCCAAGTTTCTGGCTCAGGCATAGGGATGTACGGCGATGCCCATTTCCAGAGGTGGAGAATACAGAAAGAGGAACACGTACATGTTTGTTGCTGTTTTGTTTTGTTACCATTAAGTCAAGTTCTGTTTCCTTATCATTTTTACGTTGTTGATAATAGTTGTTTTTGTTTTGTATTACCACAATGGAATAAAAGATGACTATTCTATTTGTGCTTTCCTGTCACAGCGCTTCAATGATTTGGAGACAAGTATACCCCGCCAAAACCTTCTCTCTTTCAGCTTTCTCTCACTTCAGAATGAGAGAATGCATGCAAAACACTTAAAGTGGTTCCTGGTCCACAGAACATGATCAGTACAAGTTGTCGAGCAGCACACTTTAGCATTCCCAATGTTATTCTTAGAAGTCTGTGCCATTTTTATTTTCTCTACACCCCCTTAAAAATAAGTTTGGCAAGGAGAATGTAAAAAAAAAAAAAAAAAAAACTCATTAAAAATCCCACCATACCAGACACTAGTTTTTACACTGTCATTTAATCTTTGATCATAGGCTTACTAAAATGTAATACCTGAAAGCATACATCACACCACTCATGTAATTTCTTTTAATCATTGTATCAGATGAATGCTTTCATTTTTCTACACAGCCTATATAAGTCATTTTAGTGCCTAGATAATATTGTCAAGGGACTGGCCCATAATTTAGGCATTCCCTTCTTCATGGAATTAAGGTTTCCACCCACCTTGATTTTCCATTAGTATGAACAACCCTGCAAGGAATCTCTTTTTCCTTCTTTTGGATAACTTCCTCAGGATAAATTCTCTGAAGTACTATATAACAGGGGTCAAAGAGTATAAGCATTTTGTATATTCTGTCCAATTGCTTTTCAAACAGATTTAATTCTACCAGCACAATACAGTAAGGTACAAATTTCACCATATTAGGTAATGTCAATCTTATTGCTCCAATTGAATAGATGGAAAATGATACCTCATTTTCTAAATTTGCATTTCTCAGTTGGTATGTTAAAATTTTCCCCATTTTCCTGATTTTATTTCCACTTATGTGAATTATCTATTTCTTTTACAGATTTATCTATACAAAACTAAATGTCTCCACCATGTTCTATGCAGTACTTAGATACTAACAACATTGATTCCTTGTGTGATAAACTTGTAAATATTTCTTCAGTGTTTTATTTTTTTATATTTTCCATACAGTTTAGCTTTTATTTATTCAAAGGAGTAAACCTTTTCTTTTGTAACTTCAATTACTTCAAAGCTTACAAAGTTTTCACTTTGCTGTTTAATCTCTCTGTGATTTGGGTATACAGTATGACTTATGGACCTATTTTTCCCTCAAGACTTATAGGCAGATTAATGAACGGTGTTGGGATGCCTATCTCCTCTCCTTATATTATACCCTTACAAAACACTTTCTCTTCCTTTCTCTCTCTCTCTCTCTCTCTCTTTCTTCTTCCCTACCACCAAAATATTGTCCCTGGTTAATGGTATTTTACATTCTTGCCGGTTTCCTTTTCCATATATATAACAATCTTGTCATATTCAATTCAGTTAAAATGTCTGTTTTTATTTCATTATAATTATGTTAAATGTATAAATTTAAAAAGAGAAATGTTTATCTTTATGGTCTTTATTCATCCTATCTAGAATTGTATTGTCTTTACATGTATTCTCATCTTTTTCTATAGCTCTCCAAGTGATGTAGATTTATTTATGTAGATTATATATATCTATGAAGTTCATTCAAGTCGTCTTATACTTTATTACTGTTTTGAATGAGATGTTTTTCATTGTGTTCTTTTTTTTAAATTGTGGTTAAATACACATAACATAAAAAAATTGACCATCTTAACCATTTCATTGTGTTCTTTAACTGGTTATTATTGTCATAAAGAAATGCTATTGAAGCAAATCACTTTACTAAATATCAAACTGAGAATTTAATATTTTATTTAGGTACACAGTCAGCAAATTACTCTCTTGCTCCTCCTGACTCTCAAAATTCTAGCCTTCAGCTGGAAGATGAGACAAAAACAACACCTGTGACTCTAGTCTCTTTGATTTCTAGTCCAGGGTTCTCTTGTCTTTAGGGGTATTTTTCAAGTTTTTCTTGGTTATATCAATCAATACCCTTATCAGTCAACAAAAGCAGAGAGAAGTAAACATATCTGTAATGTTGCAGATGCATGTTTCATGGTGCTAGTGTGTTCTATCAGGTTTCTATTGGCTACTTCCAGGCACTGACTCCTTCAATCTGCAGGCTCGGTTATGACCAAGGAAACTCGAAATATTAAGGATCCTCATCACTGCCTATAAGTGGTGTCGAGATTTACCTTTGCTGTCCTGAGTCTAAAGCCCAATATACTTAGGGTAAACATCCCCTGCTGGGATAGGAACTTGCTCTGAACCCTAGCTAACTTGGCATCATGCTAACCTTCTCCCCTAGGAATCGAAGACAGCACCATACATTATGAATCCCAAAATTTGGCAAGTGTTTTTCCTCCGAACCACTGATCACCTGGAACCACAATGCTGCCAAAGGTCTGTCTAGAAGATCAAGTAGCTGCATCCTAACTACCACATCAGAAGATTCCTTGGATATTGCCAATGTGCCAGATCAAATGTCACTCTTCCACATCTCTTTGAACCTTGATTTCATCTATAGCCACCCCACATGGAATTCAACCAAGTTCCAAAACTCTGACTCATGGCTGTCAACTTATGATCTTTTCACCATGGGCCATTACATCGGTGGTCACAGTAGCCTCAAGGCTGAAATGGGCCAATACAGAGCAGAAATAACTTGTATACACTGTGAATCACTTTCTCTAGTAGCCTGGAATACAAAATTAAAACTATCTATATATGTGCTTCAAAAGAATCAAATGAACATTGTCATTTTCCTTCACATACTACTAAATACCTTTGTATCCATCAAAGATTTTATCATTGGTATATCAGCAAAAAAGAATTCTTATAGGTATATACTTTGCTTCAAACATTTACTGTGACATAATAATAAATCATTTTAACAGGAAGAGAAATTCAGATTTATTTTTTTATAGCACGCATAGGGTTAACTTCCTCTACTGGATAAAAACACTTATAGCTTAGCTTCCTTATAATAAGTATACTTGACATTACATAGCAAGTTATAACTTACAATATTTTCACATATGTTATGCCATTTAATCCTCATAACAACCACGTGTGATATTCAGGGCAGATAAGAACAGAACAAAGAAAACAATGTCCAAGCAACCTGAGTGTGATGCTGAACTCACATAACTTATCCCTGGAAACAACAGATCCCAACTGTTTCGGCTACTCTTGGTCAGTGTTTTCTTCTACATCATGTAGAAAAGCCTTTTTAAAGAAAAATTGTGATGTCTGAATGGGAAGAAACGTCTAACTACAAAATAAAATCAGCATAAGTTTCAATAACTATGTGAAACACACTTAAGATTACTTGGTGTGGTACCTTTAAAAGATGGATTTTTCTATGGTCATTTAACATACATTGCAGGAAAATTTTTAGAAATCTGTATTTAAGTGGATTTTAAGTGTTTCCTTGAGATATGGAAAGTAGCTTTAGAAATAGGAGTTTGGAACTTTCACTGCTATGATAAATCTTTCTGTTAAAGTAATAATTTGCAATTTCTGAACATTTTTTAAAATAGGTAACTATTATTCTTGAGTGTATTTTTCACTCTTTCCTATACAAATGGAAAGAATGCACACCTGCGGATGATGTAAATAAACTTGCAGAAAGTTCCAACAAGTGCTGTAATGTGTATACTCAAAGAGCATTCGCATTATATTCATGTAAAATACATCAGAAATGAAATACTATGGTATTTTCAATCTCTCCCTAATATAAAAACAAAACAAAACAAAACCAACCCTGAATTCAGAAGGATACTTGTTGTTTCCATCTCATGGTCTGATGAGAATGTATATCTTTCATTTCACTGGTTATATTGAAAACTCAAGGGCAAAGACCATGTTTTTTCTTTCTTAAGGCTATCCCTTCAACACCATACACCAGAAACATTCAATAAATACTTGCTGAAAGAGTGAATGAGTTGGTACAGGCAGCTTTGAATTATCAGAAAGTTTCTTGTGTTTCTCCTCTCTGCCTCTGAACAAGTTTTTATTTTCTCCTTTTTAAAAAAATCTTAGAACAAATAAACATTCAACTCCTCTGAAGTATACAAATCTAACTAATTAGGACGTGCTACTGAAAAACAACACAAACTTGAAAGACAGTGTCACCACAGTAAGTGCATCACACACACACACACACACACACACACAAACTTGAATTCTATTTTTAAATCTTCTCTTAACTCACTTGGCCGCCATACAACTTATTTAACTTTGTGAGTACTGGGGCGTCTGAAGGCAGCTAATAAGACACCTTTTATCACCCAGGGGGCCCAAGCATACAGTTACCTAGAACAGAAACACTGAAATTTGTTGTTGGATGAAAATTATCCAGCAAACACTTCAATTATGAGTTACTTGGGTCAAAAGGTCAGACACCCAGTCGTGGGTAGTCTGCTTATTAAATGACATGGAGAATTCGATATCACACTGGCTTCTTATAAGCATCTTTCCTGTTTGAATCTATCCTCCCCCTCCATTCCACACACACATATGTTAATGGTTAGTTTTTGTTAAGTGCTTGTTTTTCCACATTTTGTTCCTTTTTTTTTTTAACATCTTTGTTAGAGTATAATTGCTTTACAGTGGGGTGTGTCAGTTTCTGCTCCGAAGCTTCCCCCCCTCCGCCACCCACAGTCTCCGCCCGAGAAGGGGCTTCCTAGTGTCTGGAAACCTTTCCTCCTTCACAGCTCCCTCCCACCGGTGCAGGTCCCGTCCCTATTCTTTTGTCTCTGTTTTTTCTTTTTTCTTTTGCCCTACCCAGGTACGTGGGGAGTTTCTTGCCTTTTGGGAGGTCTGAGGTCTTCTGCCAGCGTTCAGTGGGTGTTCTGTAAGAGCTGCTCCACGTGTAGATGTATTTCTGATGTATTTGTGGGAAGGAAGGTGATCTCCGCGTCTTATTCTTCCGCCATCTTGAAGCTCCTCCCCACATTTTGTTTTTAATCAAAGTAGCCACTGAGGGACTTCCCTAGTGGTCCAGTGGTTAAGAATGTGGCTTCCAATGCAGGGGACGCGGGCTCGATCCCGGGTCGGGGAACTAAGATCCTACACGCCGCAGGGCAACTAACCCCATGTGCCACAACTACTGAGCCTGCACACCACAACTACTGAGCCCGCCCACTCTGGAGCCTGCGCAGCACACGTAGAGGAGCCCCCACACTGCAACAAAGAAGAACCTACGCGCCA
Organism: Kogia breviceps; assembly: GCF_026419965.1. Classification (NCBI taxonomy): domain Eukaryota; kingdom Metazoa; phylum Chordata; class Mammalia; order Artiodactyla; family Physeteridae; genus Kogia; species Kogia breviceps. The sequence continues at coordinate 48,435,231 of NC_081330.1, forward strand.
CAATGAAGACCCAGCGCAGCCAAAAAAAAAAAAAAAAAGTAGCCATTGACATTTGGCTGGCTGCTACGTTTCCTTCCTAATACTCCGGTTACAGGCAATTGAACCAAAGTGTGGCCTAGAGCTTCATTCAAAATAAAATCTAGATTCAGTAAGATTAATAGTCAGCAAGGTTCTAACATTAGCATATTTTGTTATTTCCATGCTGTTCTAGAGCTCGCAATGTTTAAACAGCTTAAATTTTTAGCTTTAATTATCTTCCATCTCTGATTCTATTTATATAATTTTTAAAATATCAGGCTTTAACTTGCCCACGTTGAAAAATGTTCTTACCTTCTTTGATTGTCTAATCCTTATTCATCATTAAAGATTCAGCTTAAATATCAATTCCTCAGGGAAGCTTTCCCTGTGTTCCCAAACTAGGTTCCTTTAATCTCCTGGATGTCTCCTTTGAGCACTTAGGATAATTAAAATGAATACTGGTTTTATATCTGTCTCCCCTGTCTTCATGAGGATAGGGACTATGCTGTAATTGTCTACTGCTGCATCTGCTTGCACAGTATTCAATGGAAAAATGTATTCAATAAATGAATATACAAAACAGATTCCTTTCTCAATATGGATCATATTTATTTAGAAACCAGAAGGCTACATAAACCTTGCTTTCATAAGCTACATACATAATAAACCCACTCCTAATGTGAAGGGTATTACAGTAAGGGTTAGAAATGTTTGGGGTTTTAATGCCAAAGCTAGAACCTCAGCTCTCAGTTCTAATTTGGGTAAAATACGTTTTAACATGAATTTAATCATACTATAGTGTCTCTAATTGATTAAATGAAGAAAAACCATGTGACTATACCAACAGTTCAGAGAAATTCTGAGTAGGTATAAATTTCTAATTACCTTAGATATTCTAAACAGCAGAAAGAGGGACTAATCATAAAATATAAAATTTAAATTTAAGAAATTTAAAGTGTAGAACGTAGCACAAATTAGATTAAGAATTTTAGAGTTAAGAAGGAAGCCTAGATTTTAAAAAAAGATAGCTGCTATAAAATATTCACTCAATACCTCAATTTTCAATTCAGATGCCTCTGAGACATACCTAAAATACAAAGATTATGTTTTGAGCCTGCCACTTGGTTAGTATTTCTGATTTTTTGTTTTTTAACTAATGGCATTTCATTTCAAAGTATGTTCATATAAAACCCATAAGGGAACAAGCTATGCTCATCAAGGAAAATAAGGTTTGCATGTTTTTTATTCTGCATGTCACTACTTTGCATTTTCATTTGTCTCCTTTAACTGCTGCAAAGATAAATGAGGCCATTTGTATTTTTGTTAGTTTTGATATAAATTTTTGTACACTATTATTAGACTCTCTCATTGTGATGTAAAGGACATATCTAGTACCAGTAGAAAGACTTAGCTTTGGATTAAATCAAATAAGATATACAGGGGGAAAAAAATTTCACCAATACCATAGTACCTAATATTTTCATACATCATATAAGGTGACACCAGTAATATTTTAGTGCCGGTACACTATGATACAAACTGAAGCTACCCACAATAATTTTAAAAGCACGATTCTTCAATTTCAAAAATAAATCTAGAGCTAGTATATAGATCTTCTTTACCGAGTTGTCAAAAGCAAGCACTAAACATTTAAATCTAGTATATGCACAACATCACATGTGACTGACTTATCCTCCATTAAACTAGGAAACATAAAACAGCTTTCAAAAAATAAAACCAATAAAATGCTATAGGCTTGAAGTGCAATTAACCCATTTTAGAAGCTATAACTAATGACAGATATAGTAAATAGTAAATGTTTTAAGATGGGTTCAGAAATATTTTCATAATGCTTAAGAAAGTTTTACAGCTATTTCTGAAAAGTAAAGTCCTAAAATAGGGAACAGTAAGACACAGTGGTGAATCTGTTTAGCAGTATAGGTATCTCTGAAGTGAATGTATTTGAATATATTAATGGGAAACGGGAATTTCTCTTTAATGTGAGAACCAACAGAACCTCTTTTTGTCTTAAGATAAATAGGAGTCTTAAACAGGAAAACCCTGTGTGATCCTGCCAAGTCTGAAAACTTGAAAAGGGCATCTAGAATAGGGCTGTGAGCTAGTAAAATCCAAGGATTAGCACTTAGTATTATCTAATGCTGTCATATACAAAAATAACATTCTACTAATATTGTTTAAACTAATAGTATACCAGTTAATTTGTGTCTATAAAAATAAATGTTTACAACTTCTTGGAATAATTCCTTATAAGACAGATTTACTAAGCACAAGAAAAGTATACAGAAATGTGTCAATTAAGCAAACTATAGTACTCTTTCACCCCTCATCCTCCACTCCCCCAACCCCCAGCCTCAGAAATCTAAAATTAAAATTATCTATACAAAGTGTGTGTCTTCAGAATGGCTTAATGGAAAAACACTAACTGACCTTATAAGCCACAACACCAGAATCAAGTCCCGATGCCTCCATTTTCATTGCCTTTTGAGGGCAAATCACTCAGCCTCTCTGAACCTTCAAGTATTAAGTAGGGATATTAAACAGGGATAATAATCCTTGCACTCCTCGGTGGGTTGTTTTGAGATTCAGACTTATTTAAGGCAATTTTTGACCTGAAACTTGCTATAGGTAATATCATTATCTTCCATTTGCATTTGGGATCCCTTTGACAGCAGGGGCTCTATGTAAATCACAGAAAAGCCTATTTGCCAAATGTCAATTCCCAGAAAGATCAATTAGCAGAATTTACAAGGTGCATTGGAAATGTTTTTCTCAATCATTTTTAAAGTTTCAAATGAGTCACATTGGATTGGCAGAACAAAAGAAAACTGGGGAGTCGGAGCTCTAGGTTTTGGAGACCTCAGACTCTTTAACTCTTCCACCTGAGACAGAAGGGGCAGGGACAGGACACAAACACTAGATAATGAAGAAAGGGCTCAGCTATTGTGATCCATAAAGACTGGCTAGAAACAGCTGAAACCAAGGTGGCTTTGAGAATAGTCCAGTCACTGGCCTTTAGTTCATTATACCTACACTGTAATACTAAAAATCATTACCCCTTACGCCATGACAATTTCCAGGAGGACCATAAAAGGTCAAAAAGTGGGCAGCGGCCCGATTCCTGGGAAATCCCACCCTTCCCCGAAATACCAAGAATATTTCTCCCACTCGTTAGCCTGTGAAATTACTTAACCCATTAAAAACCATCGACCCCACGACCTAGCGCTGCTCTCGCCTTCTGAGGAGGACAGCATTCTGCCTGTGGAATGTGTATCTCTAAATAAACTGGCTTTCCCTTTACTCTGGCTCGCTCTTGAATTCTTTTCTGTGGGGAGCCAAGGACTCTCACTTGGTGGTCCGTCCTAAGGACTCCTGCAGGCCCTAGGACAAGACATCTCCCTCTCTTGCAACACACCCAATCTCCTCCCTCACTCTGGTCCTCAGACTCCACGTTCTTAAGGATTACCAATCCAGGCCCATATGTCAACTTGCCTTTGTATCTTTCCCTCTGCAGAGAGTCCCCCTCAGCACCCCAGCTCCCTCTAGCTCTAGTAGCAAGAAGCTGGGTAGAAATAAATATTCCTCAAAATGCTTTTACAAAGACAACATGAAAATGAGACAAGTAAAATCTCTGAGAACTATGAACACCTACCAAAAAGCACTGCATTCACTTTAAGTGCTGTTAAACCGGACATGAATAGATTCAAAAGAAGAACACAGTCATTTAATAATTTTAAGAAGAATGTTCCTTAAAACTAAGTTTTGGTAAATTGGATCAATTTGACCAACAAGATACTTGAAAAAGCTTACAAGCACGGGAACCATTTCCTAATGATCTTTGAAATGTTCAGTGCCTAGCACATTCAAAAGATATTTGGCTGAATTGGAATGAAATAAAAGAGAAATCTGATGTCTATTTTATTTCAACCTGTTAAATTTTAATTAAAATCAATTACCACTTCAGGTTTAAAATATGAAATGGACTAAGATAGCTGACATTCTAAAATAAGAAGAGGTTTTACAGATAAGGTAATATATATTTTGAACTCCTACTTACTTTGAACTAGGTAGGAATCTGAGTTAAAAAGCTTTAACTACCATACCAAACAAAATATCATCATCAATCTGCTCTGTGACTCAACTACAGTGGAATTTGTACAGCACATGTACAATTACTTCTCTTTCAAAATCCAAATATTGATTAACCGGAATGACTGGCATGAATGATGGTATGTTGTAGTAAATTGAACTTTCACTTTAAACTTTTCATGACTGCACTACCGGTTTTTGGTTATTGTTATTTAAACCCATGCTGATTAAAATACTTCTGAAAAAGAAGCATCCACATTCCTGCTTCGAAAAGTACATTCTAGGGAACAAAGATCTTGATGCCTTCTCAGGGTTATCATTATGAATAGTAATTATCACTGTACCTCACCACAGAATGGGGGGTGGGGAGATAAGATCTAGGCAAAATCTTTGCTCATCTTATTACCTAATCTCAGAATTGAGATACCACGCAAACCAAACATTATTTGCTTTATTAATTTCTATTTCAATTGCTATTTAAACCAGCATTTATAAATGTAGAAAATCAATATGTTTGAAAATAACTTCAAGTGCTGCATGCCTCAGAGAATGAAGCAATTACCATGATTAAAATCATAAGACATGATAATAGTTTTTACTGACTTCAGATAGTTCATACAGAGGCAGACACGAGGGGATGGAATAAACAGGTGAAAATGAAGAGCTTCTACTTTTCCCCTTTCTGTGCTTTCTCCATGAATGAAGGCCAATTGAAAATGAAATAGGGAAAAATCAGGAAGCATGGTAGCCTCTTAAAGAATCTACCAGCTGCATAACATAATAGTTAAGAGACTAGATCCTTGAGTCAAATTACCTGAGTGGATTCACTTAACTAGCTACATATTCTTGGGAAAGTTACTTAACCTCTCCGTGCCTCCGTTTAGGCCTCTATAAAATGGAATAAAAATATTACTTACTTCATTGGGATGTGGTGATAAAACTAAGCAGGGGGGCTTCCCTGGTGGCGCAGTGGTTGAGAATCCGCCTGCCGATGCAGGGGTCACGGGTTCGTGCCCTGGTCCGGGAAGATCCCACATGCCGCGGAGCGACTAAGCCCGTGAGCCATGGCCGCTAGGCCTGCGCGTCCGGAGCCTGTGCTCCGCAACGGGAGAGGCCACAGCAGTGAGAGGCCCGCATACCGCAAAAAAAAAAAAAAAAAAAAAAAAAAAAAAACTAAGCAGGACCCTGTGGGGCCTTCCTGGGCACAAATCCTTTCTGTGTCCCCCATGTTCCCCATTTCTTGTTTGCAGGAAATAGGCTTCATTCAGCCTCCTAGATTCAAACAGTTGCTAATCTAGGAAGGGAGGGGATGCAGAGACAAGGGAGGAGCAGTCAAGAAACAATAGTGCAGCGAAGGGGCAGGGTCTAGGTTCCTCCACAAGGAATATACATAACAAAATACCTTTGAGTTCTTCTGCAGGAACTAAGGCCCCCTGGCCCCCGCCCAGGTGGAGGAGGTAACCTCAGGCTGAGCATAAGATTCCTGGAGCATCGCCCTGTTATCTCACCACCAACCAATCAGAAGAAAGCCACACCCCCTGCAGCCCTCACCCCCAATTTTGCCTATAAAAACTTCTCCCCCAAAACCTTCAAGGAGTCCAGGGTTTTTGAGCACGAACCACCTGTTCTCCTTGCATGGCCCTGCAATAAACCTTTCTCTGAACCAAACTCTGACCTTTTGGTTTGTTTGGCCTCTTTGTGGGTGGGGTATACAACAATGTTTGGCACACAGTAAGGATTACATATTGTTATTATTATTATCTCACCAGGCAATCTCTCTCTGGATTGTGTCTATACTTAATAAGAAATACTTTTTTTTTTTTTAGCTATGAGCTCAATTTGATGCAAGTTCACCACATTATATTATGACAGTTAACACTATAAGGATCTGATCCAATGGAGTTTAGTATTTACTGTACCAGGAGAACCTTGTTGAAATAACTGAACCCTAAGGACAGAAATATCACAAGGTGTTGAGCAATAATTTTTCCCAGGTTTTTTACTAGAAGAACAGAAGTAGAAATGATGGGAAAGCACCAAGTGTGAGTCCCTTTAGTGCTACAATAAAAAAACAATAGAAGGTTTTCTGATTATTCTGCCACACTTTAAGGAAGTATTCTGCCACACTTTAAGGAAGTATTCTGCATTTGTAGAGGCACTAAAAGGTTATTGAGCTATTAAGCAATATAAAGGTTACTGCATTCTTCTGAACAACTGTTTTACATATGTGCTAAGTGAATAGAAAATGTATTGGTTTATTATTCATTCACAGATAGTTTTTGCAATATTTTACCGTGTAATTATTTTCAATCCAAAAGTATTCCAAATTTCTGGTAAGTTCATCATTCATGAGGAAAGATTTTTATCAGGTATCACCGCCTGACAAATGACAGTTGAGAAAAAGGAGCCAATGTTTAAATCAGATTTGGTAACAAAAAGTATCTTTAATAGAAATCAGGAAAGAACAGTATCATTAATTCTTGGTCCGATGCAAACAATGGGCATCCCTGGGGAAAGAAGCACCTCAAAGTGAGGCAAACTTTGAAAACAATGTTCATGCTTTACATACTAGATGCAAAGAAATTTTTTTTAAAATGCCAGAAAAGTATATAACATACAATCAGAAACCCATTATCCCAATGCTACTGTCATAAATTGATAATGTTCTAGATAATAATTCTGATGACCAAAGAAAAGACAAGTGACAGTTTTGTTGGCATTTAATGAAGTTAAGATTTAGGATATAATTCTCTCTTACGTTGATCCCCAAAACTCTTATGGAAAAAATCATCACCACTCCTGTCACTATCATTTATCAATTAAAAACCTCCCAGCGAAGAGGCTTGTACCTTTTAAGATTCTCTTCAAAAAGGCATACTAAAAGTGAATGCATTTTACCATTATCCTCCTCAATTTCCTACTTTTTCCCAAAAATATTATCAGCAATGCAGACATGAAGATTACTTTAAGAACTTAATGTTGACTGATTTTGAGCAAATGGTCAATTTACTTACAACAGGCTGAAATGCATGAAATTGCCCAAAAGCTCAACCCCTGTATCCACGTATTCAACAAAAACATTAACCATTGCTTGCTGTGGAACATGCACATTGTTAGGCACGGCAGAAATAAAGACTTGGGGGGGAATTCCCTGGCGGTCCAGAGGTTAGGACTCCATGCTTCCATTACAGGCAACACAGGTTCAATCCCTGGTCAGGCAACTAATATCCCACATGCTGTGACGCAGCCAAAAAGAAAATAAATTTAAATTTAAAAAAAGAAAGAAAGAAAGACTTGGAATATGCTCTGAAGATCTACATGAACTATAGCTCCAGATTAGATTAGTGGGGGAAGGAAAAAAAAAAAAAAAGAGTATTGGTTGACATAGCCATAAAAAAACATCATCATCGTAATAAAATGTTCCTGCTTGACAACGTACATTTTCACTTAAAATGCTGGGGGGAGTGGGACGGGTCTGGAGAGCAAGGCATAATTCTGTTTTCTCTCCATTAACTACTAACCTAGTTACTATACCATAGAGAGAGAAGGGTAATGTTCAGTACCAGGCAACCACATATCTTTAAAAGTGATACATGATCATATCAGCAAGGTAGATGGGACAACACAAATGATCAAATTTATTTCACTACCTTGTGCAATTCTTCAACATCATTTTTAAAGAGTAACCTTGGATCACTCATAAAATGAATAAAACAGTAACAACAGCAACTACCATTCATTGAGTACCTATTACATGCCAGGCACAATGCTAAGGAGCTTTACACACACCATCTCTTAACCTTTACATCAACCTGCAAGGTAAGCCCAATCTCCCACATTAGAGATAAAGAAACTAAGGTTCTGTCACTCAGTGACTTGCTTATGGCCACACAGCTGTTAAGATGTAGAGCCAAAACTGGAATACAGATCTGTCTGATTCCAAAGCTCACACATTCTTTCCATTATCGTTCACTGCCTTGTCAACAGTGCATTCAGTATCCCTTAAGGCAGACATTCCACATCTGGGCATCTTGAGTTATCAATCACTTAGTTCTTTTATTAATGTGAAACATGCCTCACAGTAATGTATTCCTTGGTTCTACTTATTCCTTTTGGGCCTACAGAGAACAAGTTTGCTGCTGCTTCTACACAACACTTCTTTAGATACTGGAAATTGCTATAAGGCCCTGCTACAAGTTTCTTCTTATATTTTGGCTTTTCACCCACAGAGGCAGCAGCAAAGGATGAGGGCCATAGGGGTGGGAATGGGAACAAAGGAGTGGTAGCAACTAAAATGACAACAAGTCAGTAATAAAAGGCAATGCATATATAAGGAATGTATCTAAGCCAGGATATCCTCTCTCAAGGAACACTTATTAACACAGTTATTGATTCCACTAGGCCTGAATGGTACAGCAGTTGCAGTGCCTATACCATTAAAATAGGTAAAATGTAGAACTCAAGTTAGGCATTCCAAAAGCAATTGAGATTTCAGACAGAATTCCTACTGTACTTTGAAACATGGGACCAAAACCTCTGCCAGATTCTCTTAAAAAAAAAAACCAAACAAACCTATCTTTTACATAACACTTTAGACTTTACAAAAATACTATTAAAGAACACTAAATACATAATTAGAAAAATATTTGCACTATTGATTCATTCAGCCAGAAGATTCTGCAGTTTCAAATGCAAATTATAATACTTAAGATATGCATATTTTAACTCTCCTTGCTTTGTTAAATGTGTAAAATTAGAAACTGGACTCAATGAATATGAATATAATTGGATACATTTATATGTTTGCTTTAGTTCAAAGTTTAACTCCGTTAAATTGCAGGTTTCACAATTGAGGGAACTCAAAGAAACATATATAAAATATAGTGCTATCATGGAGATCCCAAGAAATGCACTGCTTGACGTAAATCCTTTTTCTTTCTACCACTGCCACGACTTTTCACATTCAACTGTAAATGGTGCTTTTACTTTAACTTATACTTTATATTAGGTGAAATTAGAAAAACTAAAGGTGAAATACAAAAAAATTCTTGCTATATGCAAATCTGTGTCAAGAGCTTCACTGAATAAAATTCATCCCAAATAATAATTGTAAATGCACAGTTTCCCTGCTTCCCTTCATGGAATAATTATTTGTTAATCTGGCTTAACAGAAACAGAAACAGGGAAAATTATTAATCATCCCATTAAAGAAAAGAGTAACACATCCCTGTCTTTTGAACATGGAAATGGTGCCTCATCAATAAATCGACTTCTACATACTTAAAGGGAGAGCCCATCAAGACGGTAATGTTCTTTAATTTATTGATGGCTTGTTCTATTCCCTAGCAGTTAGCCTTGGCTTTGGCTAATAGGATTAATGTCATTTTAATCAGGTAATCACCCTAGTGTCTGTGTGAAAAGTAGTCAGTTGAAGGGGAGCAGAATCTCCACCCCAAAATATGTCACTTTGGCATGAGGATCATTTTGAGATAAAGGCAATGAAAACCCAGAAGATTCAGTAAAAGCTCTTTACCTCTCCCCCTCCCCCTCAACGGCCTAAATTTACATTGGAAGGAAGGCCTGTACCTAGAAGAGAGCTTTGTCCAGAGATACCTCCCCCCCCACCCCCCACCCCCGGTACGCGGTCCTCTCACTGTTGGGGCCCCTCCCGTTGCGGCGGAGCACAGGCTCCGGACACGCAGGATCAGCGGCCATGGCTCACGGGCCCAGCCGCTCCGCGGCATGTGGGATTCTCCCGGACCGGGGGCACGAAGCCGTGTCCCCTGCATCGGCAGGCGGACTCTCAACCACTGCGCCACCAGGGAAGCCCCAGAGATACCTTTTTACCTAAGAAGCTTATCTGCATAGCAAGACAACCTTTAGTTTTCCAAACATCTCCTCTCTTCTTCCTGTGAATGGCCTTCCTCTCCTTTGTATCCCCCAGACCCCTATTCCTTTCCTTAGCTCAGGATGTTATATAGGTCTCAATTACCTGACTGCCTTTGGGTTTCACATTTATGGGACTCCCGTACATCCAAAATTAAATTTGTTTTTCGCTTGTTCATCTGTCTTATGTCCATTTGATTATTAGACCAACCAAAGAACCTAGAAGGGTAGAAGGAAATTTTCCCCTCTCCTACACAGTGTATATTTGCAAAGGGTTGAATACCTATCTCTGAAGAGACCAGTCATCAACTAGTAAACAACATGCCACTTACAAACAAGAACAGGCGATATCAGACAGCTATCATTTTAATTTGGCAGAAAAATCGCAATGCTTCCTTAAGATATTTACAGTATTTTCTAACTTAAAAATCCGGGAAGAAAAATGAGAAATGTATAACAGGAAGACAAAAGTCTTTTTTATAAGGAGAGGTTTTTGCCACTAAAAATGTTTAATGATTAACTGCCTCCAGGATAAGTGGGACCAGCCCATACGGAAAGTCAGGATTAATGATGGGGTAAGAAGAAATGTGTTTTCCTTACCAAAGTGTTTTTAAATAAATCTTAAAATATTATTTTTCATATTTCATAACCACAACTGAATTATAAGGAGACTGTTAAATCTTGCTAGATTTTAAGAGTTCTGGCTTGAGTAATGAACGGTGTGATCAGTGTTTTCAATGAATGGGGGTTCAGAGAGGGTTAGTATATTGATGTGAAATAGCACTTCCTCTGCAATATGTTAAATATCCCTGAAAAATCTGTGTGTCCACATAAATCTCCTAGACTCACTGGGGTTACTGTTATCCACAAAACTGTATGACACAGAGCTATCACCATGTACTATGGTGGGTTAGGAAATTTGATTACCAAAAACAGTTTAGCATTTAGATCTTCAGAGTTTATATATAGATCAATGACAATTTTACTATTGACATTAAAAGGATGGGATTTACTTTATGTTATCTTCTTTCGGCTGAAGCCGAAAGAAAAAAATTTGACTTTCCAAAAAGTAAAGGAAAAGTGAAATAAATGACTTAGTGAAAAATATTAATATCATTTAAAAGGTGTGACAGAGTGACTATTACCTTCAAATTGTGCATTTAAGCAAGTATGGTTACTGAAAAATAAGCCACTTCACCTATGTAAAGCTTATGTGTAACTGAAAAGAAGGAATTGATTGATGGCAGTTTAAATGGTTACAATATGTTTTCATTTACCATATGTAGTCAAGAATTATGAATGTAGATTTTAGATGTCTATTGACAGAGCAATTTTGAAATTCATCTTTGTACTACTTATGAAATATGTTTGCTAATAAAATTAATGGAGTGACAGAATACAGAAAGAATACTGAAATTAGTTATTGGCATATTTGAAAGGGTGTGTGCTTGGGGGGAGCTGGAAAAATATATATTTGAATGCTAATCCACCACTTAGTCACTTTGTAATTTAAGCAAGTGCTTTAACATCTTCAAACCTCAATTTACAAATCTCGGGTTACCTACCTCATAGGGCCATGTGAGGACTGCATAAATTATGCCACTGGACTAATGCTACTTTTCTACCTCTTCCCAAAATACTTCTAAAGCCCCTACTTATTGACAAACAATTGATATGCTAATTACTAAAAGCTTTTATACATTCAGTAAATCAGGTTTCCTAAGGTCCTCTACTGGACAATGCTGTTAACCTACTCCCAATCATTATATTTCTTTCAAAGAAAAATTCTGTAATTCAAACTTTTTACTAATTTAGAAGAGTCCTTCTACAGCCATCTTTTACTAACTTACATTTCACATAAGTACATTACCAATAATAACCCTTCCAAAGTTTAGTATACATCAACATAGGGAAACAGGAACATAAGCAACTTAATTAAACTAGTGCACCTTGGGTAAGAGTTATCAGGTCGAAAGGCCTGCACCATAATACTCATCATGCTTGACTCAGTTAATCTAGTTAGCCAAGATTGTTACCTCCTACCACCTCCAAAGTTTCTTTCTTTACCCTAAGTCTGTACTTTCAAATCTAAGGAGGCAACCTTCAGTCACACCTGGATTCAGAGCCTAGCTCTGCCATTTACTGGGTGCATGATTTGGGTAATTAGTTGACTTCATTGAGCTTCAGTTTCCTCATCTTTAAAATGGGGAAACTCTACCAATCGCACAGGGTTATTGCCAATACTAAATGAAATTATGTGTATAAAGCACCTACTAGGCATTTAATACATGTCAGTTTCTTCCCCATATGGAACTGCTCAGTTAGGACTCCAAAAGGAGTTCTAATGGATTTTAAAAGCTGTAAACAACATAAAACTCCACAAATATTTACTACATCACTACTATATTCTACGTCGGTGCTGGGATTGCAGATATAAATTTAAAATACCTAGCATAGGGCCTGGAACCTAGATGCTCAATAAATGCCAGTTGTGTTTCTTCCCAGCCCAAGGAGTTTACTATGAAACAAAAGAGACATAAAACTCCCATACAATATTAAAAGCAAGAAACCTGCAAAAAGAAATGTGTTATGAGAATGCCAAAAAATAGAATAATTCCAATGGATGGGAGGGACATTATGTAAAAGTGACCTTTACAGTGGCTTGAGGGAGGAGGGCATTCTGTGAATGAGGAACATCACGAACTGCGGCAAGAATGTTTGCAATGCACTGGGAAATATAAACAGAGTTAGGCCAGAGTGCTGAATGTTCAGGTTTGTGGGGGATGGAGAGTGGGGAGGAAGGGAATGACAGGCAGGGTGGATGGAAAGCCAGGCAGCTAAGGAGACTGCCTGTCACACTGAGCTGGACCATTGCTAGACAACAAGGAACAACATGATTCGATTTATTTTTTGAATAATAATTCTGGAGGCACTTTCAAGGGGTAAGAGCATACAACCTGGGAGGCTCTCCTAAAACTCCTGGTCTAAAAACATGGAAGTGGAGAGGGAATAAAAAGAAGAAGGCAATTATTTCAAGAGACAGTTCATTGGAGAGAGTGTGAAACACGGATGAATGGAACACAGTGAGCCAGCTTCATCTACTTCCTGAGTTCTTCTTGTGTTTGTCCTCCTTTTCTCAATTCTAAATTTCTCGATTCCCAGTAAGCCATCACATGATGGGCTTTGCATGACCTTATTTGGTAAGAGGGTACCACCAGCATGAAGGTGAAGGGAAGAGGAGACCCTACAAATGCTTAGAAGAGCCCAAAGAACCATGCAAACAGGTAACTCGTTTCCCTCTGATAAAGAAGAAAGTACGGAGAGTGCAAGCCCATCTACACACGTAGGACAATCCTACCAGATAGCACACAAAGCAGGGTAAAGAATAAAGAAAAAGGGGTTGCACAAAGAATAATGATTAAGTATGAGTCCGGAGTCTGATTCCCTGAATGTGACCCACCAGCCTCACCACTCAGTGGTTGTATGAATTTGAGCAAGTCATTTCAACTCTCTGAGCTTCAATTTCTTCACTTCAAAAAAGAGAGAGAACAAGAAAAGCTACATTCTTTGGTTGTTATAAAGATTATGTGAAAAAAAATTAAAAGTTTTTTAAAAAAAGATTATGTGAGATGATTCAGGCAAAGGGCTTAGAAGAACACTAAGCACATGATCAGTAACTTATATTGGTGGTAGTAGTGTAGTAGAAATACACTTTCAAAAAGAACAAAAAGACACTACCAATTAATAACGGGGAGGAGAGATGTTTTTCAAAGCAGAGAATAGATTGGCAATTTATTTTCAAAATGCTAAGCAATTAGTTCTGATTTGTTGAATCTACAACAGGGTGTGACTTAAATAACAGGTGGAGATTCAAAGAGAATAGAGGCAATGGACATTTAAAAAGAAAAATAGCATCCAGAGAACCATCATTAGTGAAATGTGATGTCTCCATTCCATTAGATATCCAGATTGGAGCAGAAGGAAAACAGATTTACGCCAAAAAGTGAACAAACAAACATGGGGAATGGCAACCACAGGATAGAAAGAAATCTGAGAATGCCAACCTTATCCCAGGATATAGGCCCTGGAATGAATCTGGACCTCATTTCCTCATGGGTAAGATAAGGAGATCAAGTAAGATCAATGATTCTCAGTGGAGAAGGCGGCTCCCCTACTTCAGGTGGGATACTCATCAGACCATGTGAAATGCACTGCTCCCCCCCAAAAAAAATACAGAAGACAGCTCCTGTCACCCAGATTTTCTTATTATGCCTTACCAGGGAGGTATGTCCTACTTGGTAAGCCATTAGTACTACTCTCATATGCCATATCATCAGGGACATTTAGATGGAAAAAAAATTGACACTCCAGATCTGCACTGTCCAATACAGTAGCCACAAGTCATGTGTGGCAACCAGTCACTTGAAATGTGGTTAGGTGGAATTGAAATGTGCTTTACATGTAAAATACACACCAGAGTTTGAAGAGTTTGTACCCCCCAAATGTAATACATGTCATTAATAACTTTTTATTGATTACATATTAAAATGATAATGTTCTGAATATGTTGGATCAAATAAAATATATTATTAAAATGAATTACACCTGTTTCTTTTACTTTTTAAATGTGGCTACTAGAATATTTTAAATTACATGCATGTCTCACATTATATTTCTTCGAGACAGCTCTGCTCTAGTTGAAATTTTTACATGCCTTCTGGTGCAATAATTCTATGCTATCATGACTCCACTGTTAAAAGGGTAAAATAAAGTATAACTAGTTCTTGCATCTTTGTGGGGAATAACACAAAAATGTTTTAAAAGTTCCAAACATAAAAGACTGACACTAAATACCACTATGTACAAAAGAACATTATAAGCACCAACATTAATTTTAAGAAAATGAAATTTAAGTTTATTGCTTAAAAGCATTCGCACACTGACAGTAGGAAAAGAAAAGTTCATGCCCAAGGTAATATATTCTTTTGTTTCAATTAAACTTTTAAATTAACTTTGAACATAATTTGACAAATATTAGATATTTAATTGTTTTAGGAACGTAATTGTTTTAGAAGCCACTCATTGGTGTAGGAAAAACATTAAGTCTCTTAAAATTAAAAATGACGCTGTACCATTTTTCCAAGAAGTAATTAAATAATGGTTGGCAATTTAACATAGTCAAAAATATTATCTACAATATTTTATTTCCTGAATACAGGCAGGACCTTTGACTTGTAGAAGGTAAGAGCATTAAACTTTATTATACATGATGACGGAAAGATGAGTGCTATAGAGAAAAAGGACACAGGCAAAAAAGGATCTATGCAACAAGGGGAGCAGTGTAAGCACTTAGGAGAATGACATTTTTAAACTTCTCTGACCATGAATAAAAGCTTTAGTTTGGGAGTCAGACACACTTGGCTTAAATCTACTCTACCTAATTCCAAATCCCAATGTCTTAAGCATTTCATGTATCTTCGTGTATATACATATATATATATATATATATATATATACATATATATATGATTATGATATATATATGATTATGATTCTGAATTTGTATATAAACACAGACACCTGCTCTTCACCCCTTGGCCAAACTCCATGAATAAATAATTGACAACTGCTTCCTTATGAAATACTCCTTAGCACATATTTGCCAAGATGTATTTATCCACAACATTTTGGCCTGCTAACATTTTTTCTATAAATCCTTTCATTATAACTTCTCTAAAATACTTCTCCTAGCTGCGTACATCCTATAAAATCTGACAATCTATGTGATGTAGATGTGGTATTGGATTTCAGTTTTTCCCCTGTAATTAACAAATGAGAATTATATGCAGCTATGAAGATTCAAATATATGACTCAAAATTTGATGATAAACATTAGAATCCAAATTTTCTGGCAGGAGAGCTACCTTCCCTGGTAGCACATTTAAATACTGACTTCGGGAAATTCATTACAATTCTGTATAGGCTTAGTTCCAATATTAGAAATATGCCTCTAGGCTCATTTGTACAAGAATTTCTTATTCAGCATCTCAGCTGCACAGGTTTCCACACAGAAATAAGCAGGTAAAAATGGTTGGAGCTTCATAATGAGTCAACATTAACATAATTACTTTCCATTTCATCTATTATGGTACACTGTTTGACTCTCTCATTTCTTTTCATTTCAATCATTCCTTTAGAACACCCACAAGGCCCTGTTAAAGAAATGAGACTTTAGAGGCTCTGCTATAGAAACTGAGGTGAACTAAACACTTTTGAAATTTTCCCTTAGAAATGATTAAATGTTCCACACTACCATAAATGACATAATTTTGTACTCTAATATAATATTTCTTTACATCTCTTAAAACAATGTATACAATTAGATAATGGCAAGAAAATGATTTACTTTGGCATCACAAAGTGTGACTATAAAATACCTACCCTGTTTCGTTTTTTAACAAACAGAACTTAATCTTCCAAATGTGAACTGCCTATCACAGTTATCTCAGGGGCTAGATACACACTATAATTAGCTGCCACTGCTGAAAACATCTCTGAACATCCTTTTTGGATGAAGGAATTACCTTCAGGGACAGTTTACCCCCCAAACAATAAAACATGTCTCATTGCTTTATATTTTAAGGCTAGGATTTGATTAATTTAGTCACCCATCTTATTCATCAAATTTAAGGCATACAATGTCGGATGTTTCTAAAAATTACTTCCACTCTCAGAAGAAGATTTACTACCAGCAAGGATGGATATTCAAGAGAAAAAGCACTTGAGTTCAAATAAAAGCCCTGGTGCTTACTATCAAGCAACTGATTGGGCAGCTTGCTGAAATTCTGAGTCAGAATATCTGGTAAATAAGATGACATCTGTAAAAGTACCAGCATGGTGCCTAGTAAGAAGTAAGGGATCAATAGATGAACACACTGTATTTACACTGTGGGAAATAAATTCTAGAAGCCACACATGAAAAACCTTAGTAAAATAGTTCTGATGTGTTGCTTGCTCCATTTTAATTACAGAATTATCCTATTTGATACCATACACACGTCCCTGAAGGTAGCATAAATATTTTTATAACCAAAATCCAAGTCTCCTTTTTACTTACAAAAATACAATCATAACTTTTGACCACCTCCTATTTCTAGGCACTGTTCTAGGCACCAAAGGAGAAAAAGAAAACACAATGCCCTTAAAAAGTAAAATTGACTAGTTACTTTACTTTGACTTGATCAATCGGGGAGGCTACACTACCTCACCTTGAAGTTCATTGGCTGCTCCCACAGCTACACATACACACACACACACACACACACACACTCTCTCTCTCTCTCTCTCTCTCTCTCTCTCTCTCTCTCTCTCTCTCTCTCACACACACACACACACACACACACACAGTAAGCCGCTAGTAAGATGTAAACATGTTCATCCATGAAGCTATTTATACAGTTCCTTTGGGAACTGGTCATTACCTAATGTGACATATAGTTCAGATTTTTATATCCATACTTCACAAAACACCCTTACCTAATATATAATAACTGATATCTAAAATACAAGTGCTTGGCTTCCCAGTGACATCACTTTTCTTTAAAGCACAAAAGAAAAGGAATACATTGCATGTGAATTTTATTTTACCACTCTTTAGGCTAGAATGTCTCTATTCCTTATATTAAGTATACCTGTACTGCTGTAAAATGAAATTAATCAAGTGCCTTAAGATTGGAAGTTGAGAAAAGTAGAGTCATCATGCAAAATAATATTTTGCAGCTTTTTTTTTTCTATTCTGTAATGAGTATAAATAATTGGTCTAGGTCAGCCTGATTACTTAGCCTATCAGAGGAAAGAAGAATAGTTAGTCATTAATTATATCATTAAATTATGCAAAATCCAAGACTGTTTTGCTAATAAACTAGAGTATAACTAGCTATATAATTATATGGAAATCAATATGCCTTTGAGAACAGTCATTTATCATGAGAAAAATTCATTCCATAACCAAACAGCCTTTTATGAGTACCTTAAACTCTGGACAACAAAAGTTCTCTAAATCATTTACATTATATAATCCTATAAGGCAAGGACTCTGGGTACAAATTCTTGTCTAGCTTTCAAGGCCCTGAACTCCACTGTAGTTAAGACTCTTTGCTTAACCACAGTGGTGCAATTGTAAAAACTAGGCCAATGTCAAAAGTGACACTCAGACACTACCCTCCCAGTAGAGGAGAGTTAAGTAGATAACTGTATTTATAACTAAATAACATTCTTTTGGATAAAAGCAAGTACCTTAAATTTTTAAAATCTTTTAAACATAAAATCTAAAACAAAACCTGATAAGACGATATACTTCCAAAGCAACGAGTATTTAAAATTTTAATAAAATTAATTTAAATTTAGTAATAAAATATATTTAATTTTAATAAAATATAGAAATATCTTCCTTCTATTTTGGCATTAGCCCCGGTGGGGTAAGAGAGGGTGAAAGGTGATTAGAAAAGTCTTTGGCCCCCTTCTCTTTTAGAAAAGTCTTTAAAATCACCAAACATGGGTGGTGATTGGGTTTTCCATGTAACCCAAGAAACTTTAGGCGGTTTTACTGCCTCTCTGGGGTCAGCCCAAGTGGCCGTGGGGGAAGGGAGAGATCTCTTTCACCTCTATTTGGCAGGGAGCAGGTAGAGGATAGAAAGCAGGGCCCATGCTCTGGCGACATAGTAACAGTAGAAACTGAGGAACCTTGCTAGAGCTTGCCCTTGCCCTTCCTCTCTCTCAATTCTCAGAGGCTTTTAGCATTCAGTGGATTCACTACACTGGCTACATTGGCTTGGTTTTACCACTCCCTACTAATTTACACAGAGGCAGCACAGTATAAAGATTAGATAGAGTATGATCTCCAAAGCGAGACTACCATAAGCTTCAAACACTGGTTCCACCACTTACTACATATGGAACTCTGAGCAAGCAAGCTCTCTGGACCTCAGTTTCCCCACTTGTAAAATGGGAATAATAACTACCTACGTCATGTTGTTGTGATGGTGAAATTATTCCATGTAGTAAAAGCACTCAGAACAATGCTCAACACATAGTAAGTGTCCAATTAATATTAGCTATTTTTATTGCTGCTGTTGTCATTATTATTATATTATTTCCTTACTTCCTAGCACACGTCTTCTTTTTGGATTGAACCAGCTTCCTCCTTACCATTTTTAAAATTCCATTTTTGTTATTCCTCTCCCAGTAACATCCTTTAAAATCCAATTCAACTGTCATCTACTCCACGAAGTCTTTCCTGCTATGGAAGAGGCAATTTAACACAGTAATAAAAATGCCTCTGGAATCACACGGCTCTCTCTCAGTTCTGCCCTGACCAGCTATAATTCCTTGGACAAATTATTTAACCTCTCTCAGAAGATCAAACAAGAAAATTTTAACTTCCTTGAAATCAAGTTATTTTATATTTTCTTCCTATATTCTCCACACCTAATTATAGTGTTGAGTAAACAACAGGAACTCAATAAACACCAGTTAATTGAACAGTAGGCCTGTCTTCTCTGTTTCTTTCCAGCATGCTCTACAATAGAGTATGGAAGAAAAGTTGACTATTTATCACCTAACATGTTTTCGTTTCCATTAAGAATTATTTTTTTGAAAATATGATCAAAAGATAAAAGTAATATTTACCAAATATGACTTGTTTTCCTAATGTAGCATACTACTAAAATTTAAATGAGGGCTTCCATCTGTATCAGATATAGAAAGAATCTGCAAGCTTGTATATTACATGTTCCTATATTTTACCATATTGCTTTTAATATCCATTTTGAATATCATATCTGGTTATTTTCTTAAATGTATTAATTATGCATGCATAACTACTAAAGGGAAAAGCTTAGAGTTACTAGAAATTTAAGGAAAGGAAGCACATGACACCTACTTCAAAATACTTCTTCAAGATGTATCTCAAACTGCTGAGCAGAATACTAGTCTCACTAGTTGATACAGATCACCAGCCAAGAAGTACATGGTGAATGGTGCAATCTAAATGCAGCAGATTTAAAGAAACAATATTTACATGGAAACATTCCTTGACAGACTAGATGCTCAGTAATGTTGAGGAAATCTTGTTGTCTTCAATATGATCATGTAAGAGTATAATGCACATAAAGTACTGCTTTCATGCATATCGCTGGACGGTAATAAACCCCTTTGAAAAGTCAACAGGTTGAGTAAGTGAAAGACTTACAGACACATCTGAGTTTTCTGGACTCACTCTTATATAGTGATATATATATTTGTTTGTTTGTTTGTTTGTTTTTGCGGGCCTCTCACTGTTGTGGCCTCTCCCATTGCGGAGCACAGGCTCCGGATGCCCAGGCTCAGCGGCCATGGCTCACGGGCCCAGCCGCTCAGCGGCATGTGGGATCTTCCCGGACCGGGGCACGAACCCGTGTCCCCTGCATCGGCAGGCGGATTCTCAACCACTGCGCCACCAGGGAAGCCCTGTTTGTTTGTTTTAATACCTGAATCTAACCCTTTAAATTTTTTGACTACTCTTGGAGAGGACTGTGTTTGCCTTCCTATGTAAAATGTAAGTACTACACTACTCATTTTAACACAAGGCTATGAAAACAGAACCAAAATACATATTTAAAATATACTTAATCATAATTTTTGACCTTAACTATAGCTTTAAATACTAATTAAAATAAAAATATAGGGCTTCCCTGGTGGCGCAGTGGTTGAGAATCCGCCTGCCGATGCAGGAGACACGGGTTCGTGCCCTGGTCCGGGAAGATCCCACATGCCGCGGAGCAACTAAGCCCGTGAGCCATGGCCGCTGGGCCTGTGCGTCCGGAGCCTGTGCTCCGCAACGGGAGAGGCCACAACAGTGAGAGGCCCGCATACCGCAAAAAAAAAAAAAAAAAAAAAAAAAAAAAAAAAAAAATATATATATATATATATATATATATATATATAACACCAGTTTTACAAACACATTACAAAGAGAAATTAAGGATAATAGAAAATCCTCCTTCAAATTCCCTCACAGTGTTTTCTGTATATAAATCTCTTATGACACTCTGCAAATTACTCATTAATTTTTTAATTTCAAAAGTCCTTCAATTTACCACTATATACAAGCTAAATCCATGCCTCCATACAGAACTTCCATGATTTGTGTCTCCCCCTCAAAAAGTATGCATTTCCAAAAAAAGTCCCAGAAAAGGTAAACAACAAGGGAAATAATTAGGCATATAATCTACCCAAGTCGTCACAAATTACAAAAAAACTAAACAGAAGTGATTTTTACCTGAAATCAATGCTTCCTCGATTGTTTGCAAATCATACACAAGTGTATCTTCTCATGTCTTACTTTTTAAGAAGTATGAAAGTAAGGAATTTTCAAGCTGGGAAAAGCCCTGGAATGATTGCCAACAGCAATTTTAAGAGATCAGAAATATATCACCTCCCTGTGTCATATTTCTAACCAAGTGCAAAGTGATATAAAAATCTTTTTGTGGTCTGCCCCTGCTTCCCTGGCTCATACCTACCCAGAAGACTAGTAAGCTTTGAAAGTTTACCATGCGAACTCCCTCCACCAGATAGTTTATAGAACTTTAGTACTGCCACTGGCCCTTAAAGAACCCATTCTATACTTCTCTATGCAGAAAATCATCTATTTATTCCTTTTTTTTTCCTCGTTGCTAAATCAGTTTCCTTCTCCGTGAGATGTACAATATGGCATCCCATATTGACTCAATTTTAATAACATTTGCCATGGCACATTGTCAAAGTATAGATGAGGGGAAGCTGAGAGACAAGTTTTTTAGTCATGAAAGTAACACATGTGCACACTGAAAAATATATCAAACAGTACATAAAGGTGTGATGTGAAAAGTAAATATCCCAGACCAGACCACTGTTACGAGTTTTTTTGTGGATTATTCCACACATTTTTATAATATAAATCCAAGAACTTTACACACAGACAAACACACACACACACACATCTTTGAAAAGATAGGCTCTTATCATACCTACTCTTTTGTCCCTTTTTTCTCAATTATATTCCCATTACAAATGACTGCTCACGGATATTTCAAGTTCTCCTCTTTCGAGTAAAATAATAGGATTGTACTTTCCTATCCCTTGAAGTTAGATGTGACTATCTGACTTATTTTGGCTGATGCAATGTAAGTAGAGTGAAGGATGGCACAACTTCTACTTCCTTCTGTAATATGGCAGAGCCAGAATCCTGAGTAGGAATAACATGGGACAGAGACGCTCACTGACACATGACGGACATGAAGCATGAGTAAGAAATAAGCCTTTGCTGTTTAAAGACTGAGGTTAAATTCTGAAGTTAACATCTCAGTGTAACTAGCCTATCCTCACTAACATCACATCTTGAAGTCCATTCATATGTAAACACACAGATCTACCTCATTCACTGAAATGGTTTCATAATATTCTTTTTTGATGATTCTTTTTTAAAATCCTTTTAAAATCGAAGTACTATTAATTTACAATGTTTCGGGTATATTATAATATTATTTTGCATGAATGAATGATCATTTAATTCACTTGATCAACAAGTATTTTGTATCTGCCATGTCTTAAATACTGCTTTAAATGTTAAAGTTCATTTAATTCTCACAGCAAGTCTATGAGGTAGATTCTATCCTCGCCCACAGTTTTGCAGGTGAGGAAAGTGAAATACATCAAGGTTAAGTTAAAATTGTCCTCAAGTGCCCACAGATAGTAAATGGTAGAGCCAGAATTTGAACCCAGCTGTGGCTCCAGAGTCAATGCTTTCAATCAACAAGTTATATACTGCCTTTCCCTATTCTGGGGAATCAGATAATACAGAAATATGCAAGAAAATATCAAATACTAATAGCTACTATGATGAAAATAAAACATACTAATATGATGAGGAGTAAGAATGACTTTATGGTAGGTAGTTAGGAAAGGCTTCTTTGAGGAGTGATAATTAAACTGAGACCTAATTGACAAGAAAGAGTAGGTCATGTAAAAAATCTGGGGAAAAAGCTTTCAAAGTGGAGGGACTAGCTAATGCAGAGGCCCTGAAGTGGAAATGACTGCCTGTATTCAAGAAACAGCAAGGCTAGTATGGTTGGAGCACAACGAGCCAGGGAAAGAGTGATGGCAGATTATTTTACCAATCCTCCCCTGATAGACACGTTGCCACCAATATTCTTGTACATGCATCTTTTTATGTCTATATAGGATTAAGTGTAGGATAAACCCCAACTGGAATTGCTGGGACAAATTTTGATAGACATCATGAAATTTCACTTCTAAAAGATGACAGGGAAAACACTGGTGCCAAGAGTAGAAGAAAGTGCTTGTTTACCATACAAGCTCTTACACTACTGTCATATTATCAGACGTTTTAACCCTTGCTAATTTAATTTGCTACATTTTTTAAATGTTATGCCACTCTAGTTTAATCTACATTTATTTAATTCTGTTTAAATTACCTTTTATATATTTATTGGTTATTTATATTTCTTTAGCTGTAAACTGCCCACTTAAGGGTTTTGCCATTTTAAAAAAATATTTATTTATTTATTTGGCTACGTGGGGTCTTAGTTTTGTGACACGCAGGATCTTTAGTTGTGGCATGCAGGCTCTTAGTTGCAGCATGTGGGATCTAGTTCCCTGACCAGGGATCAAACCTGGGCCCCCTGCACTGGGAGTGTGGAGTCTTAATCACTGGACCACCAGGGAAGTCCCGGGTTTTGCCATTTTTAAATTGGGATTTTAGTTTGCTTGTACCTATTTTGTAAAGTCTTTGTATATTAAGAGCATGAGGCCTTTGTCACACGTGTTGCAAATATATTTTCTCACATTTTAATGTGAAATAGCAAAGGAGGGGAAGCTAACATGGGTAACAAGGAAAACTGACAGAATCTATATTAGATATATTAAGTATAAGGTGCCAGCGGAACACTGAAGTATAGCATAAAGTAATCATCATTACAGGCTAGCTAATACAACATGTTCTCGTAACAAGAAAAGAAAACTGATAAAAGAAATTTGATCTAAGAGAATAGTACAGTTATCTAGATTTCTAGTAGACCTGCTTACATAGCAAGAAATAGCTCTTGTTTCTAGTTTTGTGATTTAGCATAATTTTCTACCCACATAAACACAGCCAATAAAAAAATTCCACTTAAAAACCTCCATGAAGATATAACTGACAATATTCTTTTTTTCCCTCTCCATTAATTTTTTTTTATTTGCTTTTTTCTTTTCCACCATGGTTTATTACAGGATATTGAATATAGTTCCCTATGCTCTACAGTAGGACCTTGTTGTTTATCCATCCTATATATACTAGTTTGCATCTGCTAGCCCCAAACTCCCAATCCAACCCTTCCCCATCCCCCTTGGCGACCACAAGTCTGTTCTCTATATAACTGACAATATTCTTTAGCAAAATAGTTTTTCAAATGAAAGAAAGAAAATAAATGTAGTAATCAAACAATTTACATCAAAATTTTGAAGTTTTTCAAAATGAAAGCTTTATCTGATTAGAAAAGTATTTAATACTTGTGAGGGAGAGAAAAGCTTATTTAGTTACATATAAACAACCACTTACAAAAGGATTAAATGTCTCACTTTAAGAGATCTGCCTAAGCGATTGTCTTTGCTAATATGCATTTGCTAATATGCAGCATAGGTTTGTAATATGTGGTATGTGTTCAATTTAAACCTTTACATAAATAATCAGGGGATAAAATCATATGGTCCATGGACCCAATTGTTTGCATATGCAAATTAACTGACATTTTCTTAAATAGCTCATGAGATTGGTCTTTCGAGAACATCAAAAACACTTTGAGGGAAAAGCATCCTGATGAACATCTGTAGGTAAGTTAAACTAGTATATTTGTGATGCACAATGTTATCATCTCTTTCTGAATACCTTATCTGAAACTGAAATTGCGAAGCATTTATTTGTTTGTTTTTCAAGAGCTTATTGCCATGAGTGTGGACCATGGGACTTTTACTTGTAATACAGACAGCACATGGGAAGATGTTACCAACTATCAGACTTGTTTTTATTTTACTCTTCATGTCTGTACCAGAGTATTTCAGTCCCAATAAGTTGATAATTTAAGGACATACAATTTCCCCCATGTGTGCTCTTCAACTCTGGATGTCTGGTGCTCAGTTAAATTTCATCTGTTTGCAATTTTTTCCCTTACAAGGCGTTATTTTTAGCTTCCCAGTCTATTAACAAAACAAAAAACTTGGCTACAAATCTATTTCTAAATGTTAACTCCCATTAAATCCATTGTCATTATAGTCTCACCAAATATAAAACCCACTAAATGTGGTCAAAATAAATTACTAATAAGACGCCTTGTCTAAAGGTAAAAGCCAGATATGATCAGAGGGTCAGGGTTTGGAAGGAAAGGTGGAGATATTTACGTATCTGTTTTCTTGTTTTCCCTTAGTCAGATCAACAGGACATATGACGTATTTGTCTTTTTTAATATCTAAAATAAATGGTAGGTAAAAGAATTGCTGTGGGTTCCTTCATCCTCTGCTCTCACATCATGAAAAAAATCAGAAAATATATTTTCATCCTTTATAAATAAAATGGAATTTAAATAATATTTCTTCTTGCTAAACTCTGAGTTTATAAACAAGGCAGATACAAAGAGTTTATTAATTCTATCAATGTTTATCAATTCAATCAATTCTATCTACACTGTGAACACTGAGAATAAAAATAATGTAATCCAGCTTCTTCTTGATCATTTTTTCCTTTTGTCTCATTCCAAAACTAACACAGACTCGTTGGAAATTTGGAAAATAAAGTTAACATAAAAGAAGAAAATAAAAATCACCTACCACCATTTCTCATTTAGTGAGAACGACTATTAACATTTTAGCACATAGTTTTGTTTTTTTTTTCCTGTGTACAATATAGTGTTAAACAAAACTGAGGTCACACTATATGTTGTATGTACATTTCATATCTTGCTTTTACCACTTAATATATCATGAATATCTTTTCATATAATTAAATATATAGAAGATTAGTTTTAATTACCATGTGATAATTACTTAACAAACTCTTATTACCAGGCATCTATGCTCTAAATTTTCACTATTAGAAATAATGCTGAAGTGAACATCCATGTACAGATATCTTCTTTATACATCTGCTTCATTAGGACATTCCATCCAGAATTAGAACTGCTGGATGTCATTATAAACATTTTTATTACTTATGTTTCATTCTGCTAAACTGCCTTCCAGGAGGGCTGTACTATTTTATAAATCAACCATCAAGAAATGAGAGTACATGCTTCTCAGCACCCTCACTGATCAGATAATTATTTTATATCTTTTTTATTAAATTGCACAATTCTTTTAATAGGCATTTCTTTTACCACTAGTAAGGCTGAACATATACACACCCAATGCACAGCCATACATGGCCATACACACCCACATTAAGCCCACCCGTACATACCATACATACCACGTACATTATATATGTAACTTATGCTATGTCAATATCATGTTCATTACCTTTGCTCATGTTTCTATTAAGATATTTATTTTTCTTTTTGCTGACTAAGAACACATATAGAAAAGTATTAATCCATTATCAAAATTTTATAAAGTTGTTCTAAATTCATTATTTGCATTTTAATAATGCATACTGTGTTCTTGACTTACAAAAGTTCCTAATTTGTGTACAGTCAAAAATATTTTTTCTGGGCTTCCCTGGTGGCGCAGTGGTTGAGAGTCCGCCTGCCGATGCAGGGGACACGAGTTCGTGCCCAGGTCCTGGAGGATCCCGCATGCCATGGAGCGGCTGGGCCCGTGAGCCACGGCCGCTGAGCCTGCACGTCCAGAGCCTGTGCTCCGCAACAGGAGAGGCCGCAACAGTGAGAGGCCCGCATACCGCAAAAAAATATATATATATATATTTTTTTTTCTTTTATGTCTTCTATATCATTACACCTAATTCTTTATGTGTTCTGAATTTTATTTTGATGTATGGTGTGAGATAGAGGATCAATTTATATTTTCCCTTCAATAATTTGTCAGTTGCTCCAGAAACACTTTCCCCTTCTGATTTGGAGTATCTAATGTAACTTCTCAAACTAGAAAACGATTCTTGCCATAACTCTTCCTCTATCTGTCACATTTCATTCTTAGAAATATACCAGTAGCAACAATTGTGAATACTAGCTACCTAACTATCTGATTAAAATTTTAAATAATATGAGCTCAAGGGTATCAAAACCACCCTTGATTTAACACTATCCCTTTCATTAAAACAATACTAGGGGACCATTCATGTATTCAAGCTCCCTTTAATTCATGTACAATCCAACAGCAAGCCAGTGGGTACTGGAAGGTAGGAAAGAGAGGAACACAATATTCAGGAAACCAAACACAATATTCCTTTGTTTTAAAGTTGTATCAGTATATAATATTTTTTTTTGATATTCATGAAATAAATTGACAATCCAAGGAAGTAGAGTTTAATGTGAATTTGACAGTTTCTTATACTCAGAAGGTCTAAAAGACCATTGTTCATGAGATTTAACTGCACTTCATAATCTATATGTAACCTAGGAAAGAGTAGTATAGAAACTTTCAAAAAGTCAAGACAAAAAAAAAAAGCACAACCTAGCAGGAATGATTTTTGATGTTTTAAAAGCAGCCAAAACAATGTATCTACAGGAAAATCTAAAGCAGACGTATAGAATTTTGCCTGTTGTGAGCCTTGTATGTGGGAGACTTGTGTTACTATGTCTTATATAAATGGATTATACAGCTTTAGAAAAAAAGCTCAATGCATCTTTAAAGTGTTTCCAAAGTGAGAATAACTTTCTTAAGAGCTAAAAGTAAGACTCAATACCTGTATTAGTGACAGCAAACTATCAGAGTTACATTCAGTCTCTTACTTTCAAAGGCAATAAAAGCTATATAATAGAGCCAAATAAAAACCCCAGTCTTAAAATTATGGGAGGGTGATTGATGCTAGATTTAAGATTGAAAACTTGCACTTTGGCCAAAAGGTAACTTAAAAGAACAAAAAATACAATTTTAAAAGCTGTCGATATATTCTTTAGAGAATTAACTTTAATTCCAATTTCTTTTCACAAGTTCAAAATTGTTAAATGTTTGATGCATTCACCTGGGAGATGTAGACTTAACCATCATTGATCACCTACCCATCCAGCAATTCAAAAGCTCTCTTCTCCTGCCTTCATTGCCCCAGCTCAAGGGCTGTCACACCTCCCTCTGTGTGTACATATGCAAGGAAGTCAATGATTGAAATCTAGAGTAAAGCAAAAAGTCAATGGGTTCTGCTGTTTAGCCAAAAGGAAAAAAGAGCCAAGGAGAATATAAAACAAATAAGTTAAAATGAAAGACTGGAACATGAGTTTGCCTGTGTTGACTAAGTGAAGCCTAAAGTATTATGACTTCCTTCTGGCTTATAAGCAGCTGGAAAGTTCTCACGGCTGCTCAGGAAGTGGTTTTATTTTAAAGATAGAAAGCTGTTTCACTCAATTGGTATACATAAAGAACTATACTTGATCTGGCCCCTGCCTCACTGTGTGCTCTCTTCCCATATTCCTTGGCCCTCACACTACTTCACAGCCAAGCTGACTTTCTTCCTGTTTTTCCACCATGCCGAGTTTTCCAACATTAAGATTTTTGTATTAGCTGCTCCCTTAGCATGGAAGGGCATTTGGCTTGATGGTCTCATGGCTGGTTTCTTCATATCATTCAGGATTCAGAATACAAATCACTACTTTCGAAAAGCCTTCTTTCAAAATGAGAACTATAGCCCAAGAGACAGCATTTCAGATAGCTCTGAGAAAGTGCTCCAAAGAGGTGGGGTGGGGGCAGGGAGGTCAGTATATATGAGATTTTGGTGAAGGGGGAGTACATGTAATCAAGCACACAGTTTTTGCAGAAGGTCTTGTGAGGGTTACAAGTCATAAGGAGCAGACATCACCGTGAAGAAATTTAGTGCTTTTCTAGATATGAGGAGATGCAAGAATTGTGCTCATTAAAAAAAAAAAAAAAGAAAGAAAGAAAAGCCTTCCTTGAATATCAAGTTAAAAGATTCACTCTGGGAGTTCAGGGGTTTTTGAGCACAAGCCACCCGTTCTCCTTCTTTGGCCCTGCAATAAACCTTTGCTTCAAAAAAAAAAAAAAAAAAAAGTCACTCTGTCACTATCATACCTCTCCACTTTGTCTCCATATCATTTATGATTATCTTGTTTTCTTAATCAATTATTTGGTCACCTACAGGGGTGGGATAGGGAGGGTGGGAGAGAGGGTGATGCAAGAGGGAAGAGATATGGGAACATATGTATATGTATAACTGATTCAGTTTGTTGTAATGGAAAAACTAACACACTATTGTAAAACAATTATACTCCAATAAAGATGTTAAAAAAAAAAAAAATTATTTGGTCACTAATCTTCACTACAAGCTCCATGAGGGCAGGGATTTTTGTTTCTTTTATTCAATGCTCTATCCCCAGCACCTAGAACACTGTTATATGCTATGTGTCCAATGGATATTTTTCCAGCAAATACATTTAACTGGTTTGCATTTTTATTTTTAAAACCAATCACCTATGAATGATCCTGATTACCTCTAAGAATAGAATAGATCTCAAAGAGTATGTCTTCAACAATGTCTTAGTTGAAACATAAACCTCCTCCCAGAATATTTAAAGATCAGCTAACTATATTTCTAATCAGCTCTCTCTTGCCCATATTCCTTAGTACAATGAGGTTGAACAAGAGTCCATGCCTCTGCCTCCAGTTGGATCTGGCCTATCTGTCTCTTTTATTGACACAGCAAACAAGGCCATGGTTCTCAACAAGAAAATGAAGCAACTTTGGTGTATGTGAGGAGAAGGCATGAAGAGACAATCTTTCCCATTAATCATCTCAATAATTAAGAGTTTACTGAACTGGCATTGAAGTTTAGTCTCAATAAAATGTAAGTTCTTTGAGGGAAGGAACTTTTTGTCTCTTTTGTTCACTGCTGTTTCACAAGCACCTAGAAGAGAGCTCAGTGCATAGCAGGCATCCACTAAATGTTTCTTGAATGAATCAATGAATGAAAGAGTAAATGAATGATTATACAGTAAGTTTCAAATACTGACCTAGAAACAAACATACTTAATTGCACAGGTTTGTTCTGCTTCTGAAGCCATATGGAGAAACACAGACTACAGTTAGATTTTATATTCCTACTTCTAAGGAATTCTATACCATGTGCTATTGATCATAAGGTAATTGAGCAAGAAAGAGCTTACAGACAGTTTAGAAAACTTATCATTGATACTAGAAATGCCTCTAATGGTAAAATGACTCAAATATCAAATGCCCTAGAAAAATGGGCAGCCTAGGATATTGATCACTTACATGAATTTTGTAAAAAAAATTTGAACAGTTATAAATCACTAATGTTTACTTATACTTTGCTTTGTTCTTAAGGAATTTGAAGTGTCTTGCAAGATTATAAAAACAGCTAAAAATAGAAAACAGGAATAGGAAAAACTGTAAATCAGAACAGGTCAAGATTAAGAAAAAAGTTACAAAAAAGATTTAACTGTATTTTCTGGTGGCCAAATCAAAAAAAAAAAAAAAAAAGAAAAAGAAAATACAGTTAGTTACTTTTCAAGGAAGCAAAGGTTTTCTAGCATTTACACTTGAAAAAAATGGTTCATGTGGGTTTTCATAAAACGGACCCAATGATATAGTGAACCATATCCACAATAGCATTGCTATATTAAAAGTAGTAACAGATTTTTAGATGAGTAGTTCTTGTAACATTCCTCAGGGTGATTTAAAAACAAACAACAAATCAGTAAAAAACAATTCTTCTGGGACACAGGGGATAAGCAAGAAAATGGATCCAAGTACATAACTCATTTATGGGTATGGATTGATCCACGGTTATACATAGGATATGAAAAATTGATTTCATCTTGCATACCAAATTGGGTTGATTTGTAGTCAATGTCTTTCATGGTAAATTGCCTGTAGTACTGTGTTAAAAATAATTAATACTCATAATCATAAATATTTTAGGCTTTACAAGGCATACAGTCTCTGTAGCAACTACTCAACTCTGTCACCATAGCATGAAAACCATCATAGAAAATATGTAAAGAAACGGACATAGTTAGGGTCAAATAAAATTTTATTTAGAAAAGCAGGTGGCAGGCCAGATTTGGCCCACAGTCCACAATTTGCTGATCCTGATTTAGAAGGATGGATGGACTACTACTATTCCTTCAAATAGGCTCCCAGAAAGATAGGGCTTGATAGGGCTTTTGATAAAATTTGGATACTTGGCAGATTAAAATTACATCCTCTTTCCAGAGCCCATAGTTCATATTTTCTAGGCTGTTCATTAAGGGCAAATACATTTTTGAAAGGATAAACAAGCAAACAACAAGACTGACATTTTAAATTACTAATAAGTATCAAAACTAAGTAAGTTTAATTTACACTAGCACTATACACTAGAAATTTCTATGATGATAAAAAAAGTTTTATTCTATATATTTCCTGTCTGATAACAGTAGTCTCTAGCCACTTGTGACTACCAGTACTTGAAATGTGGCTAATGTGACTGAGGAACTAAATATCTAACTTTATTTAATTTAAATTAATTTAAATTTAAATAGCCATATGTGAATCAGGGCTATTTTATACTTAAACATACCATTCAGCATTTACCTAGCTGTAGACAATAGAAAAGGAGTGCCTTGATTCAAAATGTTAGTGGTTATTATTCCTTTTATCCCAAAAGGGGTTCCTTGATAACACAGGTTTGAGAAATATTGTTTTAAAAAGTTAAACAACAGACTTTTTACAGCTTTTAATATACTAGCACATTTCACTAATTTTCAAAAAGGGAATACAGTATTCAACTTTCCTTTGTTACAAAAATAACCCCCAATATGTCAAAAGCTAATGTCTTTGTTTGCATTTAAATATGGTATATTTATCTGATGATTTGGAAATTCACAAAAATAAATTGTAAAAGCACCATTATTCTCCATCTTCAATTAATTTCCTATCACTTCACACACTGATAAAAAAAGTCAGCCATGTAAGGGAACAATGTCAGCAAGATGGTAAACTATGAAGCCTCAGACTCCTCTTCCTCCCACAGAGACACTGATTCAACAACAATACCTAGACCAATTTTCTTGGTCAGAAATCCAGAAACCAGTTAAGAGGCTTCGCACTCCAGGTTAGTACCATAGACACACACACACCCATCCCCCACACAGAGTCATGCAGTTTGGAGGAAATGCCTGGCTCCTGGCTTCTCCCTGGGGAGGGTAAGAGAAGACTGGACCATATATCCAATGTTCTGACTTTTTGGGTGAGGCTGCCCAAGAGAGTGGGGCCTGACTTGGAGAACTGATGAGACGTGGCATACTCTAGGTAGCTGGGGGCCATTGAGAACAAAAAAAGAGCTGAGCGACATGCTGCTGCTTCACAGAACCCACGGAACAGCAGACACAGATATCAGAGGGAGCAAGAGATTACAAGTTCCAGAAAAAAAAAAAACCACGGAAAAGTCCCTCAATTAAAAATCTACACACACAAGTCCAGAAAATACATGTCTAGAAAAAAGGTTTGAGAGGCCCCCAGAATCTCTAGCAAGGCTGATTGGTGAAGGCCTTTCCCAGTTTCTAAAGACTTGGAGACCTGATTCTTTTTTCAAATGCACAGATAACAACACAAAGTTCAATGAACACACACACATACACACAAACCAAGGAAAAATGGCCCAAAGGAACAAAAATCTACAGAAACTGACTCTAAAAAGAAAGTGGTATAGGAATTTACTGACAAAGAATTCAAAATAGCTATCAAAAATATGCTCAATGACCTCAGAAAAATGACCAAATTGAGAATTTCAACAAAGAAATAGAAAATATAAAAAAGAACCAAACAAAAATTTGGGACCTGAAGAATGCAACCATTGAACTAAAAATTCATTACAGGTGTTTAACAACAGAGTTGAACAAGCAGAAGAAAAAACAGCATATTCGAAAACAAGTCATTTGAAATTACCCAATCAAAGGAACAAAAAGAAAAAAGAATAAAAAAGGGTGAAGAAAGCCTAAGGGACCTAAGGGATATAAATGAGAAGACTAATAAATGTATTAAAGCAGTCCCAAGGGGTAAGAGAGAGAAAAAAGGGCAGAAACTTACTTAAAGAAATAATGGGCCCTTCCCATCAGCACACTTCCCTCTCGTCACCCAAGTATTTGCAAATGATATGTCCAAAAAGGGGTTAATATCCAAAATACATAAACAGCTCATACAACTCAACATCAAAAAAGCAAAAAACCTGATTTAAAAATGGGTAGAACTGAATAGACATTTGTCCAAAGAAGAAATGCAAATGGCCAACAGGCACATGAAAAGATGCTCAATATCACTAATCATCTGGAAAATGCAAATCAAAACCACAATGAGGGAGAGACAGAGACAGAGAGAGAGATGGAGATCTTGTTTACATGAAATACCCAAAGGACACCACGGAATATCAGGAAACATCATTTGTGTCTGGGTGTCCAAAAACTTAATAATTTACTCTTTTATTTGATATAACAATCAATGAAATATGCAATAAGCAATTAATAACATCTTTACCAAGCATATCTTTAAATACTTTTAAAACACATAAATACATGATACTATTCAAGGTAGTGTAAGAAGCCACTTTTAAGTGATGAAAGAGGATCAAGTGAAGATCCCTGGCATTGTGTAATTTAAAACAATCATCAATAGAAGAAAATTTAAGAGAACATGGTAAGATATCTTTAAATGGTGATATCCTTAAAAAGTCACAAAATCAAACTGTAGACTAATCTTATAGTCCAATGGTAACAATCATTTTTTGGTGTTATTTGCATTTCCGTTAAAGAATTTTTTCCTCAATGTGGTATTTCAAATGTATTTCTATGGACATTCCTGACACAGTAGTAGTTGAAAAACATCTACACTAATGCTTGCTGTGCCAGCCCTCCTCTGTTGAATAAATGGCTTAATAAAAATGTTTAGAGCAGGAAACCATTCATGTTGAAAATGTGAAATGTCTTCTTTAATGGACAATTAGGCATTACCATGTCTATGTGAAGCACATACACTTTTTTACTGTAAACTTTTAAGCAAGATTTAAACCAGCTTTGCACGTACATTCAAAATAGGAGGTGTAAGGACTTCCCTGGTGGCACAGTGGTTAAGAGGCCTCCTGCCAATGCAGGGGACATGTGTTTCAGCCCTGGTCCAGGAAGATCCCACATGCCGCAGAGCAACTACGCTGGTGAGCCACAACTACTGAGCCTGCGCTCTAGAGCCCGCAAGCCACAACTACTGAGCCTGCGTGCCACAACTACTGAAGCCTGCGCGCCTAGAGCCCATGCTCCACAACAAGAGCAGCCACTGCAATGAGAAGCCTGCACACCACAACGAAGAGTAGCCCCCTGCTCACCGCAACTAGAGAAAGGCCGTACGTAGCAACGAAGACCCAATGCAGCCAAAGAGAAAGAAAGCAAGAAAGCAAGCAAGAAAGAAAATATCTTTTAAAAGATAGGAGGTGGGATGAGGAAAGAATGCACATTCTTTTTTTTTTCTTTTGCCTAGTAGAAAATCTTTTGTCACTATAAATGCAGAACAATGATTAGTCTTTAGAGTAATACAGGTACTGGTGCAATTCATGGCATTTTGTAAATTTTATAATTCTATTCTTATTCCATATCCACACCCCCTTTGAGTTACCAACCAATGCTGGTGGGATTTTTGCCTATGTATTGAGTATTTGTTAAATCAGCCCCATTGTGAAGATAGGAGAGAGTGGGAAGGATGGCATCTTTATTAAAGTATCTAGGAATGAGAGTGATATATAATACAAAAAAGGTCAAGAAACTAAATCTTCCCAATTAAGAGCGGGCAAAAAACTATACAATTTTTAAACCGATTGTGCTTTGAGATACGTTATTTTTAATTTATATGAAACATGGACCTCATAAAGGGCTCACGTATTTTTTAAGGTCCACAAGGAGATTTTGTTGTTTTTCTGCAACACCAAATCTCATCTGTGGTGGACAGTAGATGTAGGAGCGGCCTCCTTCCCAATCTGAGTTTCATGGACCAGAGTCCCTCTAAGTGTCCTTTCTGCACTGATATGCTTCTCAGCAGAAAAGCTCATGGTCTATAAAACCTTTAGCTCCATATCAAGTTTTATGAATTGCTGGTATCCTTTTTGCTTTGCCGAACATCACTGACATCTATTCAGGACTTTTTTCTTAGCCTAGATGCTGTTCCTGGGTCCCAGACTCTGGTTCTCAATTTCCTAGACTATCAATGATTCCTCTTCAACACTGAAACCTAGGTGCCTAAACCAATGACATTTACCTATACTCCCTGCCTTACTTAAAGTTGTCCACTGGCCCAGCTGGATTATTATTGACCTGGTTCCTTCGCTAATGAGTCCAGGATGTCAATACCTCTCCTTCCTTGTTGCCAGAGTTAAATATATACAATCAGCTAAACAAACATATGACATTTAACATTTAATGTTAAAGTGGCAATTCCAGTTTAACAGAAACCAGAAGCCAGGAAACTAAGCAAAGGCACATTGGATCATACATAGTTAGAACCTATAAAACGTAATAGCTAATCCTTAATTTTTCAAATTACAAGCCCTATGTGTTCTCACTTTAATATGAGTGATACGTTGCCATATTGGAAAACTGAAGACTTATCTATAAAACTACATAAAAGTAGAAGGAAAATTCCCCAAACAGATTCTAGAATTCTGAATACTGAGTTGGAAAGTCAGGATACAACTATTAGGTTTCTATGTAGAATAATCACCAAACATCCTGGAAAACAACACCTGTATTTATTCCAATGATACTTAGCAGTAACATAACAAACTAAGAGCCATCTATTCAGAGTTCATTTTCTAGATATTCCAGGTTTCTCAATTACAGTGATGGTGAATAATGGGGAAAGTCAGCAACCAGAGCAGATGCTACATAACTGGAATAGGTAATTTCCTATACTGTGTGATTTGAGGACTACTTTTAGGTCTTATCTGCCTTCACCTTTACCAGAAATTCAGCATTATTTCACTCAGCAGATAATAACATCAGAAGAACTATTTCCAAACAATCACTGTTACAATGGCTTCACATTATGTAGGCATTTCCAGTAAACTTTCTGCATTCCTTCTCATTGGATATTTAGATTAGAAAATCTGCACTCCAAAAGAACCAGGTTCAGTGTCTGAGGTGACGGTCCAATCTAAGTCAATTTCGTCAGGTGAGGAAACATTACAGTGACATACCTACCCTCAGTGACGACTTTAGGCAGCATGGAACCCGAGAGAGCACACTGACAGGAAAACAAAAGTCCAGGCAGACCACTTCCCCAGAGTAAACTACGTTTTCCTTAGCATGGTTCCCTTATGTTATCAAAGGCAGAAAATGTCACTGTATCATGTTTTACTTCAGTTTTGATCTACTAACTAATTTAGGCACCAAATCCTTTCAGGAATGAAGTGAGAAGTAAATTAAAAACCTACTAAATAAACACTGTATCAGGTGTTTGTTTGGCTCACTCCCTCACCTCGTTCCCATCTTCACTCAAATATCACAACAACGCCTACCCTGACCATCCTACTTCAAATTGTAAACCTCACCCCTGGTACTCTCTACCCTGGTCTATTTCCATTCTTTTCACCACAGCATTTACACCTGGGATTTTATCTATCTATCTGTCTATCTATATATCTATATGTGTGTGTACATATATGCATGTGTATGTACATGAACATACATGTGTGTATTTTTTCTCTTTGTCCTTACAAGTTGCTACAATAATGCCTGCATCATAGTAGGCACCCAAATATATGTTATTTTACCTATGTTAGTTTACCAGCAAATTCACCTAAGTACTCTACATGTTGGCAGTATATCAAGGATATTAAAGAATTTCAGTGACTCTCCCCATTCCCTGTGAGATTAAGGGCTTCCACATTTGGAAATGACACTCTGATGAATTATATGCTTTTCTCAAAAGTTTTAAACTAACTCCATTTAGATTCAGAGAATATTAATGCCTCACTGGAAAGACATGCTTTTTCTTAACCACCCAGAAGCAATCCCTTTATTAAGATGATAGTTATCATTTATTTATGCTGAATAAATTATTTTTAAATTTTAGCATATATTTATAACTTTATTTTTGGAACACTAGAGAGAACTGAACTATGATCATTGTTCAATTAGAATGATCTAGCACTACTCTTATACTATTTTCCAAAATTAACTTGCCTAACAACCCCAAACTATGGATGTAAAATGAGTTATATTTGGTGAACAAATATCCAAGTTAACAGTACTTCATATCATTTTGAATACAGTTATAAATTTCTTTCCTAATATGAGTTCTATAAAATGTGCCATTCCTTCCCTTTCCTTTCATTTAACCAAATAAGAAATTGTTCTATTCCTTCCTAGTTATCAA
Source organism: Kogia breviceps (assembly GCF_026419965.1). Classification (NCBI taxonomy): domain Eukaryota; kingdom Metazoa; phylum Chordata; class Mammalia; order Artiodactyla; family Physeteridae; genus Kogia; species Kogia breviceps. Next base: position 48,472,851 of record NC_081330.1, read on the forward strand.
AGCTTAATAAAACACTTCTATCTACTCTGTGTTTGTTAAATGGAGTAAAGGGAAGGTTGGGACTTTGGTGGGAAGGAGGAAAGAGAAAATAGGGCTTCCCTGGTGGCGCAATGGTTGAGAGTCCGCCTGCCGATGCAGGGGACAAGGGTTCGCGCCCTGGTCCAGGAAGATCCCACATGCCGCGGAGCGGCTGGGCCCGTGAGCCATGGCCGCTGAGCCTGCGCATCGGGAGAGGCCACAGCAGTGAGAGGCCCGCATACCGCAAAAAATAAATAAATAAATTTGAGAAGATGAAATGAAATAATCATACCTTCTAGGTATCTGGAAATATAAGACCAAAAGGCAGGTGAGAAGTCTGGATCAAAGATGTAAATTTAAGGGCATACACATAGGGCTTCCCTGGTGTCACAGTGGTTAAGAATCCACCTGACGATGCAGGGGACACGGGTTTGAGCCCTGGTCTGGGAAGATCCCACATGCCACGGAGCAACTAAGCCTGTGCACCACAACTACTGAGCCTGTGCTCTAGAGCCCACACGACACAACTACTGAAGCCCGCACGCCTAGAGCCCATACTCCGCAACAAGAGAAGACACCGCAATGAGAAGCCCATGAACCCCAACAAAGAGTAGCCCCTGCTCGCAACAACTAGAGAAAGCCCACACACAGCAACGAACACCCAACGCAGCCAAAAATAAATAAATAAATTTTTAAAAAGAGCATACACATAAGGATGATAATATGAACTCATCACAGCAGGCAAATTTCAGCAGGAGAATAAAGGCCTTGAACAAAAACTCAGGAACTAGGCAAAATTATTGAGGCAGGAAAATGGGAAGCTAGGAAATAGAAACAGGGTACAGATTGGTAAAAAGCACCAGAGTGTCAAGAAAGAATGGATAGTAGTTGATACCAAATGCCAAAAAAGAATTTCAAGAAGATGACATTTGAGAAAAGGACTTTGGATTTGGACTCTAAGTTAAAGGTCATAGATAACCTCGGAAAAGGCTATTAATAGAGTACATGTGCAAAAATTATGTCATCTAGGATTGAAGTATTCTCCTTTGGGGCATGGCCACACTAATGCTACCATGAGATATTTGTTGAGAATAAAAGTCAGTTCAATCAGTTCAATACATAATTTACACAATGTATGCTGTGGCGCTCCTTTAGCATATGAGGATTAAGGATAATAAGTGGTTAAATGAGAGGCTAACATATGATACAAAATTTTCTATATGGACTTTTGTGATTAGATAATATAAGTTGATATATGGAGTCTCTAATGTTTTAATTTTTTAATGAAAATATCATCATGTATTATGTATAACTTAATTTAGTAAAGAAAATATCTCTTAAAAAGACTGACAATAACAACTGATGATGAGTGTAACTACTGGTAGGAGTGTAAATCCACCACTTTGAGAAACCATTTGGCATTAATATTGATGTTGAACCTAGGTATGTAACCTTTGAGGAGGCAACTCTATATACCAAACAGAAATGCATGCACATGTATACAAAAACACATGTATGACACTATTCATTGCCAAAACACAAAGGTCTGTCAATATTTGAATGGGTAAGTTCATTTTGATATATTTATATAATGGAATACTGTGCAGCAGGGGTTGGCAAACTATGGCCCATGGGCCAAATCAGGCCTGCAGCCTATTTTTGTAAATAAAGTTTTATTGGAATACAACCACATTCATTTGTATATTGTCTATGGCTACTTTTGTATTACAACAGTCAAACTGAGCAGTTATGACAGGGACTACAATGATACACAAAGTCTAAAATATTTACTGTCTGGCCCTTTACAGAAAATGTTTGCCAACCTGGGCTATAGAACAAAAAAATGACAAACCACAGTTACATTCAAGACTGTGAATGAGTCTCACAAACAAGGGGTTGAGTGAAAGAACTCAGAATCAGAAAAGGAGATACTCTATGATTCAATTCATATAAAGTTCAAAAATAGGCAGTACTAGGGACTTCCCTGATGGTCCAGTGGTTAAGACTCCATGCTTCCATTACAGGGATGGTGGGTTTGATCCCTGGTCGGAGAACTAAGATCCCGCAGGCCATGCTGCAGCCAAAAAACAAAAGAGGCAGTACTAAACTATAGTGCTTCCAGTCAAACTAGTAGTTATCTTTGGGGAGGAGGAAGGCAACAGGAATTGGGAAGAACTGGCAATGTTCTACTTCTTGAATTGGGTGTTGGTTATGAGGGTGAATTGACTTTGAGATAATTCATTGAACCTCTTGCTTATAATTTGTGAACTTTTATGTATATTCCTTCAATAAATGAGTTTTTTTAAAGATATGCAGAAGGATTATACACCAAATTATTAACATTAGTTACCCCTAGAGTATAGGATGGGAAGAATGAGAGATTTTATTTTTAATGGGTATACTTCTATAATTTTTAACTTTTTAGATAAGCCTATTATTTTAGAAAAATGAAAGTGAAGTAATAAAATGATATATATTATTACACATCTTCATCATGATGTGGTTTTATATTTTTATCGACAAGACTTAATACATTGTGGGCACTCACAAATGACAACAGGAGGTCAGAAACTAAATGTTTAAATTACTCAACATCTCTAAGTTTTGTGAACCAACAAGAGAAAATACATCTTAAACCTGTTACTCTTTACGTTTTATCTAAAAGTTTCATAATCTTATGAAACCTTCTCACATGTTTTAAAAATACTATCTTAATTATCTTTGTCAGATTATAGCTGTTATACATCCCCTATCTTTAGTAATACTGTGCATTAACATGATGGCCTTAACCATCCCCATAAGCTAATTCTGTTCCTTTTCAGAGATAAAAGACTTCAGGAATTGAAAGTGACATTAAAAAAATGGTGCTGGCAACTACCAATTGTTGCTTAAAGTAAAGATTTAAGAAAGAAATATTTCTGCATGATTTAATGATTGCTTGCTGTAGCAAAGTTCTTTTGTCTGGTCTCTAATATAACTCCCTAGAGTGTCTTGTTCAATATGCAACAAAACAATGATGTAGAGATTTTGACAAAGAGCCCATCTCCCTATTGAGGTGGCATTACAGGATAACAGCTGCCTAAGCTATATAATTCAATGAGATATATTTTAGTATTAAAATATCTGTTAATCAGTTTTTAAAGCTGTGATGTTCAAAACTCAAAACAATATGTAAAACATTCTTTTACCAAAGGGAATGACTAATCTTCTGTACAGCTTTGATAAGTTACAAGAAATAGGTTTATCTCAGAAGACTGGTTATGATTAATATGCAGTTCGTAAAGCTCCTTAGCTCTGTATGGTCTCTCTCTAACTGAATCTAATAAAGATAGGTCACGCATTTTTCATATTCCTTTTTCACCCATGACAGATCTCTAATAGGATTTATATGCATTTGATATTAATTGTATCGGAGACTGCACCAACTGCAATAATCCTTCATTCCTTTGCCTTTTTAAAGCTATACATAAATTACAAAGTTTCCATTTTTGTTTGACTGCGGCTCTCACTGACGATCAACCACGTTAATGATACAGAGGTAGAAAAAGATTAAGAACCACCTCACCTAGTTCAGTGAAATACCAAATGATACCGAAGGCTATAAACCCAGGTTTGAGAGCTGTTTTCGCTCCCCTCTCCCTTGTGTCAGAAGAACTCAAGCATATAACCTCAGTGAAATCTTGCACTCTGAATTGGAGAGGAAAGGACATGCTTTTAATAACCATCTCACAGAGGGGTGCTGGCAGGAACCCATCGTTTTGATGAAGTATTGCTTTTCTAACCATCTACAGAGACAACACAGGAAATGTAAAAATGAGATAGTGCTACCTAGAATGAAAAACTGAGTGTCCTGGGGACTCAATCGAAAACAGTCCTTAATTTTAGCTCTGAACTCAAAAGAGGCTACATTTATGTCTGGGGAAAAGGAAATGTATCTTGTGATACATTTCAAATTGTAATTGAGTTAAGAGAAGTGGACAATTATATTTTCATATTCTATATTCTTTACTATGACATAAATAGTGAAAAATTTCATTCTGCAAGAGAGCATAGCAAGGGATTTGAGAAACTAGTAAAATGTTGCTTTACACTCCATCAAAACACTTGGCTATTAGTGAATAAAATACAATGGAAAAAAGTAGGTCACAACTGTAATAACTTTCTTTACTTGAAACAGACTACATATAAATTCAGCATATAAATGTCTCTCATACATACAGGAATTCTAAAAGCAACACACAAACAAGTCTGTATGACTAATTAAACTTAGACAGCTACCTCATGGTTTTATATAGATATTTATGTATATAAAATTTTGCCCATGAATTAAGAAAGGTTACTTTTTAAATGCAACACCCAAGAAAAAAATGAACACAAATTCAAAAGTCTATTAACTAAAGAAAGGAAACCAAATACCCATCATCCATCTATAAAAGCTATATTAGGGAATTGTTTTGCTTCTGGCCATAAAGGAGTAACTGGTACGAGACTAGCCCTCCATCTGTAAACAACTAGGGAACTACACAAAATATATGAAACAACTGTTTTCAGACATTGGACAACAGGCAGCACAGGGCTGTGATCCCTGAGACAAAGAAAACAAAGTGAGCCTTATAGTTATCCCAGTTTTGTGTGTGGAGGCACATTCCCCATTAAAGTTCAGGGAGGGGGAAATTATGCAGAGTACTGTTGTCTTACAGAGCTGAAGAGAGAGAGATGCAAGATCAGGGAGGCTGAGGCAGTTTGGATTTATGGGATACAGTATCAGAGAAGAGAAAGCCCCACAGAAAAATAGTTCCAGACATCCACAGTGGAGTCTCCTTGAGTTTTTGGCTGAATACTAATCTGAACAAGGGTAAGGGAGACTTGGTGAGGATGGGCAGAGAACACTACTGTACTAGAGAAGGAATGACTACCAAATAAGAATAAACTTAACACCTGCTGGAGATCACACAGGGCTGGGAGACATTCTGATCAGCCAGAGTGGAAAGACTTCATTGAGTATTCAGAGACCAGAAAAAGTCCACACTTTAGAAGTAGAGTCAAACTAGCCCTATAGGAAATGCTACTTTAGATACACACAAAGTTTAAAAACAAGTCTTGAGATGATCAAGCTGATCTACATATAAATTAACAGCCAGAACAAAGCCTAACGTGCTTTAAGACAACCAAATTACAATATTCAACAATGTCACATTCTAATATGTAGAATCCAGTCAAAAATTCTCAGATAATCAAAGAAGCAGGGAAATATGACTCAAAGACACAAGGAAAATCACCCAATAGAAACAAATATAGAAGTGACAGAGATGGCAGAAAAAGCTGGCAAAGATTTTAAAACAGATATTATTATTATATTCAAGATTTAAAGAAAACATGAACACAATGAGAATAGAAATGGAACTATAAAAAAAAGAACCAAATAGGACTCTAGAGCTGAAAATTACAATATCTGAAATGAAAATTTCACTGTATGGGCTAATAGCAGATTAGACACTGCAACAAAAAAAAGATGAGTGAAATAGAAATAATGTCAATAAGAACTACCAATCTGAAGCACAAAAAGGGAAAAAAATGGTTAAAAAATTATCAGAGAGCTTCAATGACATATGGGACAATATAATGTGATATAATACAGAAGAAACTCCCAAAATGGTAAAGGGATAAATCGAAAGAAATATCTGAATGAATGAAGACCCACAATTTTCCAAATTTGATGAAAAATATCAATTTACAAATGTAAGAATCTCAATAAACCCCAAACAAAATAAACATAAAATAACCCCATGGTACATTATAATCATATTGTTGAAAACCAATGATAAAAGAAAAAACTTTAATAATAGACAGAGAGAAAAACATGTTACATAGAGGGGATCAGAGTTTAAAATGATTGCTGACTTCTCATCAGAAACAGTTCAAGCCATATGAGAAGAGATAACATCTTTAAAGTGCTAAAAAAAAAAAAAAAAAAAGAAAAAGAAAACCAAAGGGGGGAGGGGACCTATCATCTTAGAATTCTGTATCCCATGAAAATATCTTTCAAAAATTAAGGTAAAATACAGATGTTACTAGACAAACATAATCTGAAAGAATCAAGTTGAAGAGAACCTGCACTACAAGAAATATTTAAAGGAAGTTCTTTAGATTAAAGGAAATCGATACCAGATAGAAACTCAGATCTACAAAAAGGAATGAAGAGTGCCAGAACTGTCTGTGAAATAGAGAATGAGAATAGATAAGACATTGTTTCTAGTTTATTTTCCTTAAAATATAATTGATTATTTGAAAAAAAATAATACAATGTAAGGCCAGATCTATAACATATGTAGAAGTAAAATGTATGACAACAATAGCACAAAAGATGAGAGGGAAGAATGTAAGTATGCTATTGTAAGGTTCTTACATTATACAGGAATATATACAATATCATTTTAAGCTAGACTGTCACAAGTTAAAGATGCATACTGTAAACCCTATAGCAACCACTGAAAACTAAAATAAAGAAGTTTATCTAATAAGCTAATACATGAGATAAAATGGAATCATAAAAAACAAAAATACTAAATTCAAAGGAAGGCAGGACAAGAGATTAAAGGAACAAAGGACAGATGAAACAGAAAACAAATAAGACTACAGACATAAACACAGCTATATTAATAATTATATTAAATGTAAATGTATTGACCACACAGATTAATAGGCAGAGATTGTCAGACAGCATAAAAAATATATATATCCAAATATATGCTTTCTACCAGGAACACACTTTAAATATAAAGATACAGATGGGTTAAATGTAAAAGGATAGAAAATGATATATCATGCAAATAGTAATCATACGAAAGCTGGAGTAGCTAAATAAATATCACACAAGGTAGATTTAGGACAAGGAATATCACCAAAGATAAAGAAAGATATTCCATTATTATGAAATGGTCAATTAATAGAGAAGACAATCCTAAATGTGTATATAATTAATAATAGAGTTCCAAAATACATGAAGCAAAAACTGACATAACTAAAGAAGAAATGGACAAATCCATAATTAGAATTGGTGATTTCAGCATGCCTCTTTCAGTAACTGATAAAATAAGTTGACAGAAAATCATTAAGAATATAGAAGACTCCAACAACACTATTAACTGACTTGATCTAAATGATGTTTATAGAACACTTTAACCAACCTCAGAATATATCTTCTCTTTCAAGTGCACCAGGAACATTCAATAAAATAGACTATATGCCAGATCATAAAACTAGCCTTAATAAATTTAAAAGTAATGCAATAAAGCCATAATCATTCTTCTCTCTAGTTTTCAGTTATTGACGTGGTAATGAAATAACCTGCCATGTATCAGGAACTACTAGAAGACCAGAACAAACAGTATGGAAGTTAGGCTTAGTTTCAGTACAAATACTACTGCTCTAAACCTCTGTTGAAATGGTAAGTTGAATGGTGGCCCCCAAAAAGATATGTACACATTCTAACCCTAAGAACCTGTGAATGTGACCTTATTTGGAAAAAGCGTTCTTATAAATATAATTAAGTTAAGGATCTTGATATGAGATCATTCTGGATTATCCAGGTGGGTACTCAATCCAATGAAAAGTGTCCTTATAAAAGACACACAGAGGAGAGTCACACTGGGAAAAGGAGAAGACTATGTGAAGTCAGAAGAAGAGACTGGAGGAATGCAGCCACAAGCCAAAGAATATATGGAGCTATCTGAAGCAGAAGAGGCAAGGAAGAAATCTCCCCTAGAGCTTTTGTAGAGAGTATGGTCCTGCCAACACCTTGATTTCACATTTCTGGCCTCCAGAACTGTGAGACAGTAAGTTTCTGTTGTTTTAAACCAAAGTTGTGGTAATTTGTTATGGAAGCCCTAGGAAGTTAATACAATCACATAGGTGAGAGTTTCTCTAGCGTCTATATATTAAAGGAGATTTTTTTATGTCATAGGATATATACTACTTATCTTCAACTTGAATTGATGCTGCCAATTTACACGCTAACATGACTGTACCTATTTACAACACCTATGAGCAGAAAATGAGAGTTTCCAGTACCTGATATTATCAGACTATTGGTGCTGGGGGGGTGGCAATTTAATGAGTGTGAAATGGTATTTGGTTATTTTAATGTTCCAAGTAGATTTGAACTAGTTTGGGAAACTCAACCACCTGACTTCTAAAGTCCCTGACCACTCAAAAGTCTATTTCCATGATTTTTCATTTATCCATTGATAAATGAGTATTATTTATTGAGTACCTACTTTGTGTCAGCCAGGCACTGTGATCAGCACTAAGGAGACACATATGAACAACATATTATCTCTGTCTTTCTACCTCAACAGCTTTACTCTATATCCCCATGATACTTAAATATTGACTGTGTACTATACTATATTTTACATATTGTCTTATATTATTTAAGTTCTTATGAAAATAACACACACACACACACACACACATATATATCTATGCATGTATATTTTTTCTCTCAACTAGACTGTAAATTTGATGTGAATGAGATTCCATTTCTATCATACTACTCTTGCAGTGGCTAGTCCAGTGTTTTGCACATGAAAGTTCAATACGTTCTTTCTGAAATTAGCCCAATGCACAAAATGACCCCACAAATTTTTTTTTTTTTACCTCAAGCCATATTCCCCTAATCATGTGATATGACGGTTTTTTATGCTCTGCATTATCTCCTTTCTTATATATTTATCTTTCTGACAAAGAAGATAACTCATGGTATGACTGGTAAAGACTGATGTTTCTGGTCAAAGAACAGTGATGATCTCAATAAGATATTAAATGGTTCATGTCAGGAACAGGGTGGAGGTAGAGAAAAATAAAATCCAGGGACATTCATTTCAATTACTATCATGTCCTCAGTCCCAATAACCCATTCTTTAGCAAAGCTCTGTTTAATGATTAGAGAAATGTGAAAGAAGAATTAAAAAGATGCATCTTGACACAGTGGAAAGACCAGGAACTTTGGTATCAGACCTGGATTTGACTCCTGATTCTATTCCACAAATTTCATGACTTTAGGCAGGTTACTTTATCACTCTAAGCTTCAGTTTCTTCATCTCTAAGAGAACAAGAATTCCATCTACCTCACAGAATTGTGAGGATTAAATGAGATAAAAGTAAATGCCTAGTGCACAGTAAGTACTCAAATACTAAAGTTCTTTCCTAACCTCCCTAATAAAAATGGAACATAAAAGATATAAGTGAAAGTTGGCAATTTAGTAACAACTATTGAAAGTCTTCAAAGAGGAGTATTCCCTGACCCAGAAATTCTACTTCTTGTATCTAAAGACAAAAAAAATAAATAATTCTTCAAGGCTGCATAAATAAGGATGCTCACTTTAGAATTATCACAGTTAAAAATTGAAAATAATCCAAATGTCTTTCAACAGTGGAATGGTATGAGATATGTTTCCAAAGAGGGGAGGAGACTTTCACTCTGCTCTCTGGAAGGGAACAGTATTAGGAGGAAGACTTAGAATACTCCTGTCCAAGCCCTCGCTTCCTTCTTCCCCTGGAAGGACAGATTTATCTAATTAATGCAATTGCTGGGACTCTCACTCATTAAGCTTCCATTCTCTATGGACAGAGTTATTCAGTTAGAGTTCACTGCTTATGCACTGACCCATACCTTATTTCTTTCTCCTCTTGACTTGGACCTACATGCCCTCTGTAACTCTATGTTTCCACCTCTGCTTTATTTCCCCCAGGTAAGCCCAAGAGCATCTCCCTCCACCCAAAATGGTCTTCTGTTTGTTGGAGGATGGGGAAGCCACCAAATCTCCGACATAAAAGAATACTATGGAGCCATTCAAAATTATGTAGCTTTATATATTTTGACATGGAAAGATAACCATACTATCTTGTTGAGTAAAACTAAAAACTAAAACAAACACTAACACTGCTTTGCTCAAGATAGTAAAATTAAGACGCATTGTGGGTGGGGAGGGGAGTCTGGTTTCTTGACTAACTTTTCTACAAGATAGTTGTACTATTTGTATAAAATTATTTTTTTAAGTGTGGAAATAGAATACAAAGAAAAGAGGATGATAAGAAAGATCAGTAATAAAGTACACAATAGGGAGTGAAATCAAAATAGATAAGCTAGAGTGATCTCTTTCATCATTCTCCAGTGGTTATATAAGATTCTGGAAACAGGTTCCAAGGATGTGTTCCTCAAACAAAATTTCTAATATGGTAGAACCTATACTCCAATATCCCAAAATAGCAGACCTTTTAATATGTTAAAGTCCTACTGCTCCTGAAACTATCACTGTATATAGTAAAATCATGATATAGCAAAATTAGTCCTTATTAACAGGTAGTGTATGTACCCTGTAACGGCAGCATTACAAAGAGAGTTTACTGCAGTTTCATTATGTGTACTCATTGACAAGTATAGTTTTTTCCAAAGCATCCAAACTCATTACTAATAATTTAACTAACACCTCCTTGGAGCCTATTTTAAAGTAACTTTCATTTCCAAATGTAATGATATTGAAATAAAAAAACATTACCAGGCCTACACAAACAAACCTATTTTAAAATATCTAAAATTTAAATAAATTAACATTGAAATGAACAAAGCAACTCTGTCTCCAAAGTTACATTAAATTTACATACTATTGAAATTATGCTTTTATAGCAACTGAAGTGTTGAACTAACTGCAGCATACACAATTTCCTATATATCACAGGATTCAAACTGCAATATTCAATCTAATCGGATAGAAAAACTAGCCCCAACCCTATCTGTGTTATAGAAGCAGTCCCAATTTACAAGTGGGTTGTATTCTAAAGACAGTGTGCAAATCATTTGGCAAAAAATGCTGGGACATATTTAATAAGAAAAACAAGTTTAAATAAAATGCTCAAGTTCCAAGGCTATCCTGAAAAACACAGTCAACACATAAAATAATGTGTTATTGTAATAACAGAAGTTCTAAGCCCTGAACTCCCTTGAAACGAGGGATGGGGTCCAGTGGAAGCCCTGAAAACTGGCGGGGAGGAGAAGAACACTGCCATAATTTTTTTTTTTTTTTTTTTTTTCCTGGCCTTGCCACCCGGCTTACAGGATCTTAGTTTAGCAACAGGTACAACCAGCCTTCGGTGGGTTAGTCTTCTCTGAATCAGCCTCTTCCTAAACTGGAGATAAAAATAATGACCACCCCATAGGGTTATAGAGGATTAAATGAGGTTATCCGTGAAAACCATTTATCACAGTGCCTGGTCCACATTGCAAGTGGTCAGTAAATGTTACTATATAGAAAGTTACCTAGCAGAGATGCTAGGGCTGGGGTGGACCTTTATATAACCAACTGGCATAAGTCCTCTCCCAGTTGATAAGTAAAACTGCCAGCCTGCCAAAGAACTGAAGTCTGAAAAGTGGGAGGATTTTTCCTCCCCATGAGATAGCACGAGGGTTCAAGTATCTTTTATCCTATTTCTAGGCTTAATTGTCTTCCCTCTCCCCACCAAGTTTAAGACTTCTTTGCCTCATCGAGAACAGGAAACATCTTTGAAAAACAATATATTTTATTTGTGACCAATTGTTTTCTTTGAATATCAATCTCAGAAATATTAAGGTGAGGCGAGGAGGAAAACATGCAAAATGCATTCCACATTTTACCAGGTATTTCTGGATACTTCCCTCTTGCACTTGGTGTGTTGCTTCTGTAGTTATACCCATAACCTTTTTAATTATATTATTGAATAAGGCACAGATATGCGTTTGTCCCATGAGCTTTTCATAAGAAGAATAAAATACGAGTCCTTTATCCAGCACAATCAGTGATCTATGAATGTGTGCTGTATAGGTACTTGAAAGATAACTCTTTAAGTATAACAACTAAAGGGGGGGAGGGGAGGAAGCTAACCATTCCTGATGGAAACTTGCTGAAAATATATTATGCCTAGACTGCACTGATGAAGAGTACATTCAGGGCTTCCCTGGTGGCGCAGTGGTTGAGAGTCCGCCTGCCGATGCAGGAGACACGGGTTCGTGCCCTGGTCCGGGAAGATCCCACATGCCGCGGAGCGACTGAGCCCGTGAGCCGTGGCCGCTGGGCCTGCGCGTCCGGAGCCTGTGCTCCGCAACGGGAGAGGCCACAACAGTGAGAGGCCCGCATACCGCAAAAAAAAAAAAAAAAAAAAAAAAAAAAAAAGAGTACATTCAATTTCCCCTTGATGACTCCTCATCAAGATCAATTTCTATTCTGTGCAATAATACAGAGTTGCCCTCTGAAACCACTGAAGAGCAGCCGGCTGTTTTTCTCTCTGTGAAATAACCAAAGACTGCTATATTTTTATAGTTCCTCTTTCTGCTGTTAGCTGTCACATCTCACTGTCAGTAGCACCTTTCATTTTTTTTCTTTTCAAAACACAAGATTAACTGGGTGAGAGCCTAAGTTGACACCACAATTCTCTAAGACACACAAGAGTCTTTTTTTTCCCCTCTTAATTTGCAGAAATGCAGGCCATACTGCAAATAGTTGAGATCAGCCAGAATACTGAGTTTCTGATCAGGCTACCCCTGCTGAATACAAAACTGCCATAATTGTATTCCAAAAATCAGGAAGGTAAAGCCCAATGGATGGAAACCTTTAAAATCAGAAAACATGTTATCACAGAAAACTACATTAAGCAGTAATCAAAGGTGATTTTCTATCAATCACCATGGAGATGCCATCTATCAGGGATTCATCTAAACAGCTTAGAAATTAAGCTTTGAACATTTTAGGACGTGATACCACAACAATATGCCCAGATTTTCTGGAATCCTCACTTCTTCCTTTGTTTTACTGCTTTCTTAGCTCCTATCCTATGAATACCCCAACCCACCAACCAAAATAAAGAAAATTAAACACTCAGAATAGAAGCTGTTATAATAGTATGTGGGTTTATAACAACTATCTGTAACCAGGAATCAACAGAGAGTATGGCCTAGTTGACTGTATTTGCAAGAGGACATGCAGTATAAGCAATTGTACTTGTACCGAGCTCTGTTGTGGGGATGGGGAAGACAGGTATGTCTGGTACATTCATAAAGCTCCAGAAGGGAATCTAGCAACAACCCAAGCTGATGAACAGGCATTTAAACCACCAAGGTATTAAAGGCACCCCTAATAATGAACAGAAACCTTAATCTCCCTAATGAATTAAGCATAAGACTTAATAAAAGGAAATGCCATCCAGGTTCCTTCTCCTACCCAAATCCACGCCATGTAGAAAAGCATTAACATAGCAGGTCTAAGATCAAGGCTTGCTAGCAAGGTTTACCTTTGGCTGGTGTCTGGGAACTTGGTTTTGTGGTGAGTTCCCACTGCTCCTTAACTGATAAGGATGGTTTACTGTGCCTGCTTGTACAAATAATGTGGATTATACTGAGTGCTTGCTTTACTTTAGGGCATCTGGAATTTTGGTACATGCTAAACATAGCGCCTGCATGACTAGCCCCCAGTAAAAATCTTGGGCTCTGACTCCCTAATGGGCTTTCCTGGGTGGAAATATTGCAGATATATTGTTTCATTTTCACTGTTGAGGGAAGATAACACTGTATGTGACCCCTTATGAGAGAGAGAGAGAGAGAGAGCGTAAGGAAGCCTGCCCATGGATTCCTCCAGAATTCACCTGTACTTCTCCCCTTATGATCTGGTGGTGTATCCTCACTATGTCACTGTGACAAATCTTAGCTGTTAGTAGAACTATATTCTGAGTCCCGTTGAATCCTTCTAGTGTATCTCTGAATGTCAGAGTGGTCTTGGGAATCTCCAACTATACATGTGGAACTGTTTTGAATGTGGGACAGAGGAGAATTTAAAAATGACTAATACTTGGGTCCCACCCTCAAACTGCTTATCATCTAGTGGGAGAGTTGGGAGGGTATGCTGGCAGTAAACCAGGAAACCCTGATCATTCATTCAAAATTTTAATGAGCATCATCAATTGCATCACTGTCAATGTTAGGTAATAGGCTTAATAGGAATACAAAAATTAAACACAGCCTTTGTGTAAAGGACACAGTCACAAACAGTCCTCTTGAAAATGACACTGCCTGAAATATTAGAAACAAAAAGATGTTAACTATTCCATCATAGGCGTTCCAATTTTCTCTGACCCATAATTTGACTTGCACAAGTTATATGCTTCCTTGGGTAACACTAGGGCCGTTAGTTAATTTTCCTCAAAATATTTTGAAAAGGCAGGGTCGTGGGCCCCTAAGTTTCCCCAGACCCTTTAAATGTTAGCTGTCAGCACCTACCTAGAGTTTATCAGCTATCAACTAAGTATCAAGCACTATGCAAGATTTGTTGCAATAGAAACATAAACATGTCCCAACCCTCCAGGATCCCATAATCTCCTAAAAGAGAGAAGTAAACAAATTATTAGAATTCCAGGTTAGAGGTCTATGAAGTTTTCAGGAAGTGATGTAGCAGTGTCCACGAAGAGCAAACTTATGATCTCTACCATTACACACCATTATTGTTAGAAAACAAATGTGTGAAAAGGAGCTAACAATTATTAACACCTGAGTGGCAGAGTCTGAAAATTAACTGAGTCTTACTACTAACTACACTTTAAAATAGTTCTAAATTTTCCTTCAAGTTCTAAAATTAGAAAAACGTTTTATCAAGATATCGTTTTGCCTGATAACAAAAGTTAGTGTAAAATATCCCTTAAGAGTGATCACACCATCCTCATCAACAATGGTATTGGTGAATAAATGACATCAGGCCCTGTGCCGGTCCTCAATAACAAACAATTTGGCCTTCCTCCCACGAAAAAAAGTTCCCAGTGTTGAAAGGTATGTTCCATCATATTTGGCATTATGTTGAAAAGGAATCTAATTTTTTAACCAATTTCCTTTAAGCCACGAAAAACAATTTTTATAAAGGGCAAATAAATCTTGAAATTACTTTTAATCACTTCGTTAAATTTAAACCTCTTGGGACTTCCCTGGTGGCACAGTGGTTGGAAATCCCCCTGTCAATGCAGGGGACACGGGTGTGAGCCCTGGTCTGGGAAGATCCCACATGCCACAGAGCAACTATGCCCGTGCACCACAACTACTGAGCCCGCACGCCTAGAGCCCATGCTCTGCAACAAGAGAAGCCACCGCAATGAGGAGCCCGAGCACCGCAACGAAGAGTAGCCCCGGCTCGCTGCAACTAAAGAAAGCCCGCGCAGCAACGAAGACCCAACACAGCCAAAAATAAATAAATCAACTACTTAAAAAAAAAATTTAAACCTCTTTACCTTAAAAAAATCACCAACTTTTTTTTCTTTATACAGAATATTACGATCTCCTATCTTTGAAGACTTCAAAAATATATTAGTTCAAAATCCATTTCTTGGCTCCCACAGAGATTTAAATTACCTGAAACTAATAGCCTCACTGCAAGAGTTCTATTCCATGGCTTGTAAGTTGAATTCACCAGCATGACATCTATGTTTTATATATTTAAATTCCACAGGTTTACTGTAAATTCATGACATCAACAACACTGGTTGCTGAAAAGATTGGTACTATGACTGAAGCAAATATATAAAATGAGACAGGAAGTAACCATAGAAAAACATGGAGATAGTCTAGAACACAAAAACTAAGATAGCAGCTGAAAGCAATGTAAACTATAAGAATTAAGAAATATTTTCAAATAAATCAAAACAAGTAATAAGGTTTACATCACAGTACATAATATATAATTATTTTATTACAGAAGCTACTGCTTGCATACTAGGTTCAATTATTACATTTTCTAAAATTTGGAACACGCTATACTAAAAGAAAATTTACTAGCAATACCATACATGGTATTGACCAGGACGGACTATCCTCTACCTTCTGAATTCTTCCTAATACTGTAGTGAGTCTAGTCCACAAAACAAAACATTAAATTGTTACTGAAGTACAGTAAAAGGATGAGTGTTGTCATCACTGGAAGTCAAGCAGGATGAGATGCTTCAGTTTGAGACTCTCTCCTTTATTTCCTATAACTATTTCTTCCCTCTGTTAAATACCTATGCAAGTAACATTGTCAGTGCTCATCAAACTGGAATCAATAGTTTGTACTTCTTTTTTAAACACAAACAGAAACTGATCTAAATACACCTGTGATCTTTTCTGTAATAGGAATTACATTTTGAATGACTAAATTGTAGAGTGGCCCTCTGTATCTGCAGGTTCCATATCCACAGATTCAACCAATAGTAGAGCCAAAATATTCAGGGAAAAGAAGAATTCCAGAAACTTCCAAAAAGCAAAAACTTGAATTTGCCAGGAACCAGCAACTATTTACATAGCATTTACATTGTAGTAGGAGGTTGTGCATAGGTTATACACAAACATTACACCAATTTATATAAGGGACTTGAGCATTCTCTGGATTTGGGTACCCACAGCTGGAGTGGGGTGGGGGGAGGGGGAGGGAGTGGGAGAGCCCATTGTCCCAGGACCAATCCCCAGTGGACATGAAGGGATGACGATATTTGTTACCATACTTAATACTCTCCCCAAACCTGCTTACAATCCCAGCTACTCACAACAGACCTGACTAATTCCAAGTTCGAATTACCTGAAGGCCCGTCCTCCACAGCACCTTAATTACTCCCTGGTAATCAGGTGAGCACTTACAGTAGGATACTAACTTCTTCAGAGGTTATCAAGGGGCTGTTTAGTTCATTTCGGCTGCCAAATTCTTGATAACTACTGCACTAAATAACTTTTATACTACACAATGGGGTAAAGTTTCACCAATGGTAACAGGGGACTTATAGTACCTTTCTGTGGAAAAGGGCCTGTGGGTACAATCATATTTTGGATTAACTCCCTTGGTTTCTAACATAAACAGGTTTCCTCCGCCTTGTGAAAGCCTCACTTGACTTCGCTCACCTCCCCGCTAACATCTACTCCTCAAGGACATCCTCCTCTGCTCTTGAGCTCCTGCTCAGTAAACATGAGCACTTCCCTGCATACACTTTTTGTCCCCCAATTCTTTTCTGTCCACTCTCTCCCTCTCAGGGAGCCCATGTTTTCTAAGGTTTGGACTATGGCTCCTATACGAAGACCCACAGAGTAACAACTCTTGCTCTCCCCCTCTACCTAATTGATATTCAGCTTCTCCAGCAGCTAATCAGATATTTCCACTTATATTTGACTACTTCTACAAGCCGAATTCATTTTTTCTGTCCAAAACCATATCCATTTCACTCCCCTAGTAATGACAACCATCACAGTGGCTAACATTTAATTCTCACAACATAGCTTGGAAGTAGATGCTATTTTTTCTCATCACCATTTTACGGATGAGAAAACCAAGATTACACAGCCTGCCAGGATTCAAACCTACGCAGATCGACTCCAAGGGCTGCCTTCGTAACCACTGTTGCTCACCATATCTGTGATTATCTGACCATGATTTAGCCAACCTTCCACAAATGGCTATTTTCCAAACTGCATTCAAAGTCCAGCCAACATTTCTAAGGTCTCCATTCTGTGTTGATGATTTCCTCCACAATAATCCAATATCTAGACAGTTCAAATAGACTCCACTAAAGTCCAGCTTTATCATCCGGGCCCTTATGCTACTCACTGCCCTCTAAACTCGTGGACCACATACCATCACATCTTCCTCTCTCTAATTAAGCAAGTCCTCTACATAGTGCAGGGATATGTAACCACCTCCACACTAATTTTTTCAAACTGCACACCTTTTATAAACCCTGATAGTCAAACTGATGAATTTAATTACACTCATTTAATTGTGGATGCTTATATTTACACTACTGTTTTTACATATACTTGAGATGGGTTTTAGTGTATGGAGGAGCCTCCTCCTAATATACCAAAGTTAGAAGGACTGGATTATATTTCAATCAATATTGCCAATCCCATACATGTATAACTACAAGAAATCAAAAGCCAGAATACGTTTCTTGATTCAAACCAATGGACAATGAAAAAAATCAGTTAAATGAAGTCTGAATATAGATCTTAATATTTTAATAAAAATAAATGGCTTATTCGTTAAGATGATACACACACTCATTCTATTTCAGTATTATTTTTAGCCATATGAGAGAATTCTGTATCTGTAATTATGTAATCTGGCTGTGTCATTATTCACAAAGAAAACCAGTGCACCTATGTGGAATATTAAAATCCCAAATAGCTGGAAAGTGAATCAATAAAGCAAAATGCCTCCCGACCTACCGTCAGTAGGGAATGAGACATTCTAGGAAAAAATATTCCAGGGAAATGAGAGTTTCCATTCCAATGCATCTATTTTAAGATTTTTGGTTGAAATTTGTCTCTATCGACATTGACTATGATACCTCCCAGTGATCCGAACACATTACAATATACTACCGATAAAACTGGGATATTCAGATGCAGATGGATGGTACCTTGGGCCAAAAGACTGATCAGTGTGTGTCATGGGTTCCACATTCACACAATACCTTTCAGAGTTATTAAAGTACCAGCAGATTTTTTTTTGGACAGACATAAAACACACAGAATAGAGGAGTGATTCCCACAGGGGAAAGGGAGGGAACTTTTTCTAGTTGCAAGTGTCCTTTCTCAGAATCAAGGGTAGGAGGAGGGAGAGTAGTTCTCAAACTGCTGACATTCTTCATCTATAGTTGAGAACTACCAGAGGCCATGCCTTGTGACTTAGTTTAAAAGCCTCTTTGATCCTTGACCTGCTGCTATACAGAGCTCTTCTACATGTGTCTCTATTACGTCTCTCACCAGCCAGCTACCTCAATCACTCCTAAAGTCCACTGGAAAATTGTTACCACCATCTCTAGTTTGCATCTGTCTCAGTGACTTGTGGATGTTAACAATCACAAGCCACTAAATGCTGATGCTATTGCTGATCGCCTCCACTCTCTCACTTTTTAGTTTCTCTTTTAGCTTCTGTGCAAGAAGGCTAGGCTTTTCTAGTCAGTTACCAGGCAAACAGAACATGCCTTTTTCTCTTGCCATCAAACAAAGGACTTAATGTGTAAAATGTAATCCCTAAGTCTTCTTTGGCTGTAGCTCTGGCTCTGCCTGGTGCACTCTTGTGTTTCTCTCTTTCTCTGTCTCTTTCTCTCTCCCCGCCGCCTCCCATTTTAGTCATAACTCAGATATTCTGGGCTTTTCTCCCCTCCATGGTAGATCCCCACCCCACCCCTTACTTGTAGAGTGTTATTTGTTCTGATTGTTTCACGAGTATCAAAAGATCTAGCCTTCGCTTACTACTAAGATTTCAGTGTGGTCTGATTTAATGCACTCGATGGTTAATGCTAAATAAGCCCTTGTGGGGAAAGAAAATACTCTATGAGAGGCTAATAGCAACTGTGTTTTATAAAAAAAATGATCAATTTACACACTAGAAAATGTGACCTCTGCTCCCCTTAGAGTGAAGACATTGAGACTTACCAAAAAAACATATTGTTTCAGTGATCTACTCTAACACTAGCCCAACTAGACTTTAAGTTCTAAGGAGCTTTCTTCCTGTATTGTTTTTCTTCCCTCAGTACCTAGAAAAATACCTGGTACATTCAATAAATATTCAATAAATATTTTATAAATAAATAAGAAATACTGAGGATAAAAAGTAGGGCTTATATAACATTAAATAGGATAAAAGTCATAATAAGATTTCACACCTTTGAATTTAAAAGCACTATAGGATCATTTTTACACCTCTGTTTTCAATAGTATGAATTTTATTTCTTAAAATTGACATCTGTAAGTAAGATAAGGTACTTGAATTTATAAATATGTGTGTTTTAACATATTTTAGTGTTAGTTCATTTTCTCACTATTTACATGTAACACTTATCTGGGTATAACGTTTTACCTAAGCTATTCTCCAGGCATTATAAAGTTATATAAACAGGATTTTAAAGAATTAATTTATTAACAGCTGTTCCTTACATAAGGAAATTACCCCATGTTCTACCTTCATCCATAAAATGTTTATGTATATTTATGTAGTCTCTTCTTATTTATAGGACATAATATTTCTAGAAAAATAGTTTTGAGTGTAGAACCGAAGGATAATTTTGGCAATTAGGAATATGCTTTTTCCCCTAACCAGACAGCAAGTAATGCTTATATAATGAAATTTCACAAATCACTTATCCTATTACCAAAGGGGAAAGGGGGTGGGGGAGCGATAAATTAGGAGTTTGGGAGTAGTATATAAAACAGAGAAACAACAAGCTCCTACTGTATAACACATGTAACTATATTCAATATCCTGTAGTAAACCATAATGGAAAAGAATATGAAAAAGAATATATATACAAAAAATTGAATCAGTTTGCTGCACACCAGAAATTAACACAACATTGTAAATCAACTATACTTCAATAAAATTATAAAAATTTTTAAAAAGAAGTCACTTATCCTAATTACTCAAAGAGACTAATTGGAAGGGCAGAAATCAAGATACAGATATAAACTGGACAGTAGAATATGGTAGAGGTAATAAGGAGAACCTGGAAATAGATTATGAAGGGCCACAAAACTTTTGGCTAAACTTTACCTTGATCTTATGGACAATACAAACTCCAGTGTCAGCTCTGAAATACAGTAATGCCATGAGATTGCTGCCCCCCTCATAGTTCCTTGACCATTTTGCCACAATCTGTTTTTCAGCCACACAGATTTACAAGTAAGTGTGACTGCTGCTTTTCACAACCTCTCGATCCAGACCACTAAAAGGATTCTTGTTTTTACTTAAGGGCAGCACAAATTCCTAATTTCCACCCTTTATTTTATTAGGATCAAGGAGAGCTCATTTTAAAGTCCTGATTCAATGTTCCATGAAAGGAAATACACTTAAAATTCATACAAACACATATACTTTATTTTTTTTTCAAACACATATACTTTAAATAATGGGTCTCCTAAATTTATATATTGAAATGGATATTTTCTCTAAGACTGGTAGTTTACAAACTTTTTTGCAAAGACTAACCTTTTTTCCATGTATATTAAAATAGTATTCCATTAGTGGGAATTGATAGGTCAATCAAGAAGAACAATGAGACTATTTGGATAAACAGAAACATCTAACACCAGGCATTTTATAAAAGAGCTATAGTTCTATTAAGCAAAGAATATAAATGATTTACACATTTCATTTTAGTTGTATTATATGAAAAAACCCCACATTTTCACAAATAAATATCTATACATGTTAAGAGTTTTAAAATAGCATCTCTTGCAATCTTAGAATACTTTATCATTGAAGATATCAAGAGATGGGACTTCCCAGGTGGCACAGTGGTTAAGAATCCACCTGCCAATAAAAGGGACACGGGTTCGAGCCCTGGTCTGGGAAGACCCCATATGCCGCAGAGCAACTAAGTCCATGTGCCACAACTACTGAGCCTGTGCTCTAGAGCCCGTGAGCCACAACTGCTGAGCCCACGTGCCACAACTACTGAAGCCCACGTGCCTAGAGCCTATGTTCTGCAACAAGAGAAGCCACTGAGATAAAAAGCCCGTGCACAGCAGCGAAGACCCAACGTACCAAAAGGAAATAAATAAATAAACAAATTAAAGATGCTAAGAGAAGCTACATTCTGAAGTGTACACAAAAATGAATGCATCTGGCCTTATAAATTACTTATCTGGATATCTTTGAACATGGGTGTTATTTTTGTAACCTTTTAAAATAAATAAACCTCTCTTTTTAAATGGAACTGGGGAAAAAACCTGCAGAAATCATGACGCACTTCTACCAAAGCCTCGGGTGAAGAGCATTCAAGGGAGACAGTTTGAAAAGCATTGCTCTGGATGATCAAACACTATGGCAACCCACATTCCTATATGCAAATGTCTTTTTTTTTTTTCCAGAAAACACATCTGTGGGTATTTATAGATTCATGCTTGATAACAACTAAAGGTAAACTGTCATGACTTTGTAAAGACACTGCAACTCTGAAAATAAAGATGTCTAAAGTCATTCTGATTCAGATAGAAATCTGATATAAGTTTTCTTATGTCTGATAAGATACAAAAGTAGATTTTAATGTTTAGAATATTCAGAAGGAATATGCAGCAATGAAACTAAGTAAGGCCCAAATATAGCAATTGCAGTGAATAAATGGATCATGTCAAACATTTCATTACTTCATATTCCACTATACCTGTCTAATGTTTTCTTCTGGAATGCTGGGGTGAGGGAAACAGAACTGCTCCTGGATGAGAGTTAATAAACTAGTATGTGTATAATTACCTCATAAAGTTCAAACAAAACAGATAATAACTACTTAATTTTATTTGTTATTTTCAGTAAGTAATTAAAAGGTTTTAACAGTGTTTCTACCAATAAGCTAAGCCAGTGAACAGAATTTAAATAACAAATCCATTATTCCATAATAATATTTCTTTAAAAATTAAAAGGGGCAGGGGAAATAAGGGAAAGTTCTACTTTAAAGAAGAATGCTAAAAAAAACAGGGTACAAATGAACTTATTTACAAAACAGAAGTAGAATCACGAATGTACAAAACAATCTTATGGTCACCAGGGGATGGGGGGGAGGGAGGGATAAGTTGGGAGATTGGGACAGACATATACATACTACTATATATAAAATAGATAACTAATAAGAACCTGCTGTATAGCACAGGGAACTCTACTCAATACTCTGTAATGGCCTATATGGGGAAAGAATCTAAAAAAAAAAAAAGAGTGGATATATGTATATGTATAACTGATTCACTTTGCTGTACCCCTGAAACTAACACAACACTGTAAATCAATTATACTCCAATAAATTTTTTTTAAAAAACAGAAGAATGCTAGATGATAAATGTAGAAGGAATGATAAAATTAGAAATCACCGTTTTGTAAAAACCCCAGTTATAATTTGATTCAGACAAGAATCATCAACTGATGTTAAAACTATGTGAAATGATGCTGGGGAACAGGTTATTTAAGTGATCTCAAAGTATAACCCCACATATCATTTGTTAATTGCAAAGAAAAATATAGAAGATACCTTCTCGACCAAACTACCACCCTTAACATCACCAATAATGGGGCAAATTGATATCCACGTGCCCTAGGAAGTGACACACTGAGGATAAACATCACCCACGTAGCATCCTTGAAAAAAATGTTTACCCTGAATCTAATTATAGGGAAACAGTTAGACAAATGCAAATTGAGAAACAAAATGTAAAACAACTGGTTTGCCCTCATCAAAACATTAATGAAATAAAAAAAATTTTAAGTCTAGGAACTGTTCTAGATTAAAGAAGACTAGAAAGATATGACAAATAAATGTAACATGTGATCTCTGATTGGATTCTAGAGAAAAGAAGTTATAAAAGACATTCCCAAAGGGATAGTTGGGAAAACTTGAATATGGGCTGTATATTAGATAACAGTATTGTATCAGTGATAAATTCTCCGTGTTTTAAAATTATACCGTGCTTATACAGGAGAAGGTCTTTGTTTTTAAGAGATACATGCAGAAGAGGATGACCTTCAAGATGGTGGAGGAATAAGATGTGGAGATCACCTTCCTCCCCACAAATACATCAGAAATACGTCTACATTTGGAACAACTCCTACAGAACACCTACTCAACGCTGGCAGAATACCTCAGACCTCCCAAAAGGCAAGAAACTCCCCACGTGCCTGGGTAAGGCAAAAGAAAAAAGAAAAAACAGAGACAAAAGAATAGAGACAGGACCTGCACCAGTGGGATGGAGCTGTGAAGGAGGAAAGGTTTCCATACACTAGGAAGACCCTTCATGGGGGGAGACTGTGGGTGGCGGGGGGGAAGCTTCAGAGCCACGGAGGAGAGCACAGCAACAGGGGTACGGAGGGCAAAGCAGAGAGATTCCCGCACAGAGGATCGCTGCCAGCCAGCACTCACAAGCCCAAGAGGCTTCTCTGCTCACCCACCAGGGCGGGCAGGAGCTGGGAGCTGAGGCTCAGGCTTCGGACTTCAGACCCCAGGGAGAAGACTGTGGTTGGCTGCGTGAACATAGCCTGAAGGGGGATAGTACACCACAGCTAGCCGGGAGAGAGTCCGGGAAAAAGTCTGGACCTGCCTAAGGGGCAAGAGACCATTGTTCTGGGGTACGCAAGGAGAGGAGATTCAGAGAACCACCTAAACAAGCTCAAAAGACAGGCGTGAGTCAGAGCTATCAGCGTGGACACGAGAGATGGGCATGAAACACTAACGCTGCTGTTGCAGTGACCAAGAATCCTGTGTGCAAGCATAGGTCACTATCCACACCTCCCCTCCCGGAAGCCTGTGCAGCTTGCCACTGCCAGTGTCCCGTGATCCACGGACAACTTCTCCAGAAGTACATATGGTGTGCCCCACGCTGTTGCAACATCACACTGGGCTCTGCCGCCGCAGGCTCGCCCCACATGCCATACCCCTCCCTCCCCCTGACCTGAGTGAGCCAGAACCCCCTAATCAGCTGCTCCTTTAACCCCCTCCTGTCTGGGCAAAGAACAGATGCCAGAGGGCAACCTACATGCAGAGACAGGGCCAAATCCAAAGCTGAACCCCAGGAGCTGTGAGAACAAAGAAGAGAAAGGGAAATTTCTCTGTGCAGCCTCAGGAGCAGCAGATTAAATCTCCACAACCAACTTGATGCACCCTGCATCTGTAGAATACATGAATAGACAACAAATCATCCCAAAATTTACATGGTGGACTTTAGGAGCAACTGTAGACTTGGGGTTTGCTGTATGTGACTGACTAGTTTCTGACATATATTTATCTTAGTTTAGTTTTTAGTGCTTCTTTTTTTATTTTTTATTTTTTTGTTTTTGTTTTGTTTTTTACTGTACGCGGGCCTCTCACTGTTGTGGCCTCTCCCGTTGCGGGGGCATAGGCTCCGGACGCGCAGGCTCAGCGGCCATGGCTCACGGGCCCAGTCGCTCCGTGGCATGTGGGATCTTCCCGGACCAGGGCATGAACCCGCGTCCCCTGCATCGGCAGGCGGACTCTCAACCACTGCGCCACCAGGGAAGCCCATAGTGCTTCTTATCATTGGTGGATTTGTATACTGGTTTCGTTGCATGCTTTCTTTTTATTACTTTTTAAAATTTTTTACTTTAATAATATTTCTTAAATTTTTAATTTAAATTATTTTATTTTATTTTATTTTTACCTTTCTTTTTTTTATTTCTCCCTTTTTTTCTAAGCCATGTGACAGACAGGGTCTTGGTGCTCCAACCGGTGTCAGGCCTGAGCCTCAGAGGTGGTAGAGCTGAATTCAGGACACTGGAACACCAGAGACCTCCTGGCCCCAGGTAATATCAATCAGCGAGAGCTTTCCCAGAGACTTCCATCTCAATGCTAAGACCCAGCTCCACTCAATGACAAGCAAGCTCCAACTTGGACACCCCATGCCAAACAACTAGCAAGACAGGAACACAACCCCACCCATTAGCAGAGAGGCTGCATAAAATCATAATAAGGTCAGAGACACCCCAAAAAACACCACCAGATGCAGTGCTGCCCACCAGAAAGACAGTATCCAGCCTCATCCACCAGAACACAGGCACCAGTCCCCTCCACCAGGAAGCCTACACAACCCCCTGAACCAACCATACCCACTGTGGGCAGACACAAAAACAATGGGAACTACGAATCTGCAGCCTGTTAAAAGGAGACCCTAAACACAGTAAGTTAAGCAAAATGAAAGACAGAGAAATACACAGCAGATGATGGAGCAAGGTAAAAACCCACCAGACCAAACAAATGAAGAGGAAATAGGCAGTCTACCTGAAAAAGAATTCATAGCAAGGGTAGTAAAGATGATCCAAAATCTTGGAAACAGAATGGAAAAAAATAAAAGAAACGTTTAACAAGGATGTAGAAGAACTAAAGAGCAAACAATGATGACCAACACAATAAATGAATTTAAAAATTTTCTAGAAGGAAACACAAGAGAAGGAAAAGACCTACAAGAACAAACCCCAAACAATTAAGAAAACGGTAATAGGAACATACATATCGATAACTACCTTAAATGTAAATGGATTAAATGCTCCAACCAAAAGACACAGACTGGCTGAATGGATACAAAAACAAGACCCATATATATGCTGTCTACAAGAGACCCACTTCAGACCTAGGGACACATACAGACTGAAAGTGAGGAGATGGAAAAAGATATTCCATGCAAACAGAAATCAAAAGAAAGCTGCAATAGCAATTCTCATATCAGACAAAATAGACTAAATTTAAAGACTATTACAAGAGACAAAGAAGCACACTAAAAAATAATCAAGGGATCAATGCAAAAAGAAGACATAAGAATTGTAATTTATGCACCCAAAATAGCAGCAC
Source organism: Kogia breviceps (assembly GCF_026419965.1). NCBI lineage: Eukaryota > Metazoa > Chordata > Mammalia > Artiodactyla > Physeteridae > Kogia > Kogia breviceps. The sequence goes on from NC_081330.1 coordinate 48,499,242, forward strand.
CTCAATACATAAGGAAACTGTTAACAGTCATAAAAGGGGAAATGGATAGTAACACAATAATAGTAGGGGACTTTAACATCCCACTCTCACCAATGGACAGATCAACCAAAATGAAAATAAAGAAGGAAACACAAGCTTTAAATGATACATTAAACAAGATGGACTTCATTGATATTTATAGGACATTCCATCCAAAAACAACAGAATACACTTTCTTCTCAAGTGCTCATGGAATATACTCCAGGATAGATCATATCTTGGGTCACAAATGAAGCCTTGGTAAATTTAAGAAAACTGAAATCATATCAAGTATCTTTTCTGACCACAATGCTATGAGACTAGATATCAATGACAGGAAAAAAATTATAAAATATACAAACACATGGAAGTTAAACAATACATGACTAAATAACCAAGAGATCACTGAAGAAATCAAAGAGGAAATCAAAAAATACCTAGAAACAAATGACAATGAAAACTTGATGGCCCAAAACTTCTGGGACGCAGCAAAAGCAATTCTAAGAGGGAAGTTTATAGCAATACAATCCTACCTCAAGAAACAAGAAAAATCTCAAATAAACAACCTAACCTTACACCTAAAGCAATTAGAGAAAGAAGAACAAACAAAACCCAAAAGTTAGCAGAAGGAAAGAAATCATAAAGATAGGATCAGAGATACATGAAAAAGAAATGAAGGGACCAGTAGCAAACATCAGTAAAACTAAAAGCTGGTTCTTTGAGAAGATAAACAAAAATGATAAACCATTAGCCAGACACATCAAGAAAAAAAGGGAGAAGACTCAAATAAACAAAATTAGAAATGAAAAAGAAGTAACAACTGACACTGCAGAAATACAAAGGATCATGAGAGATTACTACAAGCAGCCATATGCCAATAAATTGGACAACCTGGAAGAAACAGACAAATTCTTAGAAAAGCACAACCTTCTGAGACTGAACCAGGAAGAAATAGAAAATATAAACAGGCCAATCACAAGCTCTGAAATTGACACTGCGATTAAAAATCTTCCAACAAATAAAAGCCCAGGACCAAATGGCTTCACAGGCGAATTCTATCAAACATTTAGAGAAAAGCTAACACCTATCCTTCTCAAACTCTTCGAAAATACAGCAGAGGGAGGAACACTCCCAAACTCATTCTATGAGGCCACCATCACCCTGATACCAAAACCAGACAAAGATGTCACACAAAAAAGAAAACTATAGGCCAGTTATCACTGATGAACATAGATGCAAAAATCCTCAACAAAATACTAGCAAACAGAATCCAGCAGCACAGTAAAAGTATTATACACCATGATCAAGTGGGGTTTATTCCAGGAATTCAAGGATTCTTCAATATATGCAAATCAATCAATGTGATACACCATATTAACAAACTGAAGGATAAAAACCATATGATCATCTCAATAGATGCAGAGAAAGCTTTTGACAAAATTCAACACCCATTTATGATAAAATCTCTCCAAAAAGTAGGCATAGAGGGAACTTACCTCAACATAATAAAGGCCATAGATGACAAACCCACAGCCAACATTGTTATCAATGGTGAAATACTGAAACCGTTTCTACTAAGATCAGGAACAAGACAAAGTTGTCCATTCTCACGGCTATTATTCAACATAGCTTTGGAAGTCCTAGACCCAGCAATCAGAGATGAAAAAGAAATAAAAGGAACCCAAATTGGAAAGAAGAAGTAAAACTGTCACTGTTTGCAGATGACATTATACTATACATAGAAAATCCTAAAGACTCTACCAGAAAACTACTAGAGCTAATCAATGAATTTGCTAAAGTTGCAGGATACAAAACTAATGCACAGAAATCTCTTGCATTCCTGTACACAAATGATGAAAAATCTGAAAGAGAAATTAAGCAAACACTCCCATTTACCACTGCAACAAAAATAATAAAATACTTAGGAATAAACCTACCTAAGGACACAAAAGACCTGTATGCAGAAAACTATAAGATACTGATGAAAGAAATTAAAGATGATACAAAGAGATGGAGAGATATACCGTGTTCTTGGACTGGAAAAATCAACATTGTGAAAATGACTATACTACCCAAAGCAATCTACAGATTCAATGCAATCCCTATCAAACTACCAAGGGCATTTTTCCCATAAGTAGAACAACAAATTTCACAATCTGTATGGATACACAAAAGACCCCGAATAGCCTAAGGAATCTTCAGAAAGAAAAATGGAGCTGGAGGAATCAGGCTCCCTGACTTCACAGAATATGACAAAACTACAGTAATCAAGAAGGTATGGTATTGGCACAAAAACAGAAATATAGGTCAATAGAACAGGATAGAAAGCCCAGAGAGAAACCCACACACATATGGTCATCTTACCTTTGATATAGGAGGCAAGAATACACAATGGAGAAAAGACAGCCTCTTCAATAAGTGGTGCTGGGAAAACTGGACAGCTACATGTAAAAGAATGAAATTAGAACACTCCCTAACACCATACACAAAAATAAACTCCAAATGGATTAGAGACCTAAATGTAAGACCAGACACTATAAAACTATTGGAGGAAAACATAGGAAGAGCACTCTTTGACATAAATCACAGCAAGACCTTTTTTGATTCACCTCCTAGAGTAATGGACATAAAAACAAAAATAAACAAATGGGACCTAATGAAACTTAAAAGCTTTTGCACAGCCAAGGATACCATAACCACGACCAAAAGACAACCCTCAGAATGGGAGAAAATATTTGCAAATGAAGCAACTGACAAAGGATTAATATCCAAAATTTATAAGCACCTCATGCAGCTTAATATTAAAAAACCAAACAACTCAATCCAAAAATGGGCAGAATACTGAAATAGACATTTCTCCAAAGAAGATATACAGACTGTCAACAAACACATGAGAGGATGCTCAACATCACTAATCATTAGAGAAATGCAAATCAAAACTACAATGAGGTATCACCTCACATCAGTCAGAATGGCCATCATCAAATATCTACAAACAATAAATGCTGGAGAGGGTGTGGAGCAAAGGGAACACTCTTGCACTGTTAGTGGGAATGTAAATTGATACAGCCACTATGGAGAACAGTATGGAGGTTCCTTAAAAAACTACAAATAGAACTACCATATGACCCAACAATCCCACTACTGGGCATATACCCTGAGAAAACCATAATTCAAAAAGAGTCATGTACCAAAATGTTCATTGCAGCTCTATTTACAATAGCCAGGACATGGAAGCAACCTAAGTGTCCATAATCGGATGAATGGATAAAGAAGATGTGGCACATATATACAATGGAATATTATTCAGCCATAAAAAGAAATGAAATGGAGTTATTTATAGTGAGGTGGATGGATATAGAGTCTGTCATACAGAGTGAAGTAAGTCAGAAAGAGAAAAACAAATACCGTATGCTAACACATATATATGGAATCTAAAAAAAAAAAGGTCCAGACAGGAATAAAGACGCAGTCGTAGAGAATGGACTTGAGGACATGGGGACGGGGAAGGGTAAGCTGGGAAGAAGTGAGAGAGTGGCATGGACATACATACACTACCAAATGTAAACTAGATAGCTAGTGGGAAGCAGCCGCATAGCACAGGGAGATCAGCTCAGTGCTTTGTGACCACCTAGAAGGGTGGGAGGGAGACACAAGAGGGAGGGGATATGGGGATATATGTATACGTATAGCTGATTGGCTTTGTTATACGGAAGAAACTAACACAACAATGTAAAGCAATTATACTCCAATAAAGATGTCAAAAAAAAAGAGAGAGAGATACATCCTGAAGTATTTCGGGGTAAAGAGTTATATATCAGCAACTAAGACTCAGAAAAGAATAAAAAGGAGAAATAGAAAAAGAAAAAGGAAGGTAGCAAATATGACAATGTGAAACAATTAGAAAATCATGGTGATGGGTGTGAATATTCATTGTAATATTCTTTAATGATTCTGCAGACTTGAAACTTTTCAAAATAAGAAATTAAAGCAAATAATAAAATGTGGTAGTGAATTCCTTGCTACAAAGGACAAAATAGGTAACTATAAAATAATTGATCTGTTCCTTTAATAAAAGTACTGACTGCCAAACTTTCAATCTTGCTTTAACTCAGTGGCAATGGTTAATTTGTTATACAGAAAATGCTTATCAAATATTTTGGGTGATTTTAATCAATTTCTTAAACTGTGATAACTCAGAAATAAAATTAAAATTATTCACTTGTATACTCACACACAATCTGATGTGACATTGTATAATTGGACTACATTAAAAACAAAAGCATGAAATCGTTTTAGCAGCTACTTCAGCCTAGTCATCTGTTTAATACAAGTAATCTTTCCAAATGGTCTTGCTTCATTTGCAACAGTAATTCAACTGCACCCCGAAAAAGTAATGAATATAGAGGTTTACACAATTTCATGAGACTCAATGATACACTTTTCTGCTACTTAATATCCCCTCAACACCTCTAGATTCTTCTCCAAATTATTCATATCTCATATATAAGAAAAATATATTATAAATAGTTATGTGAGAAAATTGAGATTTAGTGTTGTTTCATATCTTGATGGCAATCTGTATATTATGTTCATCCAATAATGGAATAGATAGATCATGGACATTTTTCATTAGGTTTTTTTTTTTTTTTTTTTTTTTTTTTTTTTTCCGGTATGCGGGCCTCTCACTGCTGTGGCCTCTCCCGTTGCGGAGCACAGGCTCCGGACGCGCAGGCCTAGCGGCCATGGCTCACGGGCCCAGTCGCTCCGCGGCATGTGGGATCCTCCCGGACCAGGGCACGAACCCGTGTCTCCTGCATCGGCAGGCGGATTCTCAACCACTGCGCCACCAGGGAAGCCCTTCATTAGGTTTTTTTAAGCTACCCAGGAAAACACATAAAAATGGCCTATTACTGTCCACATACTCAAACATTACTAAATATAAAATCATGCCATAACTATACAAGGCATCAAATGCCTCTAGATACTGTGTTTACAGTAACCAGAATGTAATTAAATGAAGTGAGAGTGCCAGGATTGGTTAAAATATGACTTTGCTATCAGAAGGTACAATTTACCAAAAATCATCTGTATCAGTTTACCTCATCATAAAACAGAGGTGCATTTCTGAAGAAGTATAGCTACCAAGAGTGATAGAAATCATGTTAAAAATAAAACTACACAGAAGAGAAATGACTGGCTATCAGTACCAAATTACTAACAGTGATTTATGTTAGGGTTATGAGAGTATGGTCTTTTTTTTTTTCTTTCTTTTTTAATCCCCTCTCCTTAACTCCATTATCCAGTTTTCTGAAACATATTGTATTACTCTTAGAATGAGAATAACAAACTTGAAAAGCATTTGCTTTTAGTCATATATTTGGTTTAAGACATATTTAAAGGAAACATGGCCTTTTGTACATAAACATTTGGCATTACTTTAGAAAAAAAAAAAAAAGCCCAAATTCTTAAGTACTACTACAATATCAAAATACTACTCCAGAAACTTTCCCACCTCTGAGTTCATGTGACTTTAGAAGTTGCTGAATCCCTAATTTGTAGAGTATATACAATATTCAGCTGAAGAAAAGAGTTCAAATGAAATGAGAAAATGAGACCATGGCTGTGCAGTTTCAAATGCAGACATTTTAATATTTAGATGGAAGACTGGGGATAATTCTCATGGTTGCTTGTGCCTTTTCATTAAAAGGGTGACTTTTAAATGTAGTCTGTGGTCCGGGGAGCCTTCTTAGAAGACCTGAGCTTTTACAACAATTATAACTACAACTGGTTTCAAAACTGACCCTGAGGAATGAAGGAATGAATGACTGCATGCATGTGTCACTGTAAGCAGTAGTTGTGCTTTAGCGCTTTCTTCCAAAAAATGTGTATTAGGAACTACCGTGAGAATCATTTCTTTCATGAGTACCTAATAATGATTTCTATGTGCAGTGTGTTTTGCAGTTTACCAAGTACTTCATAATTCTATTAGGATGGCAGGAGAGCTACAGATAAAAGAGACTCGGGCTCAGAAAAGGTTGAGTGCTTCACCCCAAATCACTTAGCCATTAAGAGACAGAGCCATGAGCCAAATCCCAGGTCTTCTGAGTCCAAATGCAGTAATTTCTACTATGTATAATTTACGCTCTAAGCATCCATTTTGTGTGGTGGCTTACGGATGGGTTATGATTTACTTTGTACACCAAGCTGTGAGCAAACAATTCGAGAAAGACTCCAGGTGAAACATCCAGGATGTTTCTAGTCATGTGATGAGGAGCTATTTTTGGAGTTTCCTACATAATGAGAAAAGAATGGGGGGGTGGTTCTTGGTCTTTAATTTTAGTCACATCTGTACATAAAAGTCACAATCGCTATCAACAGTGTCACCACTAAGACTAAGAAACTACACACACTGAGTAAAATGAGAATGAGAGCGTTTCAACTGGGTGTATTATCAAGTGGCACTTACAGTTCTGAAGCCCTAAACTGTACAGTCCAAAAGCAATTAAAAAGAAGTCAGCACGATATGGAAAAGTTAAAGCAAGTGGGAGAAGAGGAAACTGAGGGGCCACTTAAATCTACAAGGTCCTAAGAGAGGTTGCGTGGGTGATGATGAACAACTGTCCTCAGTGGAAGTAGGAAACATATCAAGAGGAAAGAGGCCTGAACTGCGATAGGAGAAATTTAGTTTGTTCTTGAAAAAAATAAGATTTTAAGATGCTGGACTGCATTTCCAATGGAAGAGGACTTCTGTTCTTGAAAAGCATTATGAAAGCACCTTTCTGATTTCAGTTTTTATACAGTTCAGTGTCAGAGGCATTGTGAATATGCAGAGATTGAACAAAAGGATGTTTAATTATTTTATTGCTGTTATAGCCTAGTGTATTTTAAAATGTCTAAGGGGTATTAAGACACTGTCCTTGCCCTTTGGGAGCTTATAAGCATTTTAATTACACAATCTTAAAATTAAACAAAACTAATGTTTAATTGAAATTAATTATAAAAGGCAATAATGCATAAGAAAGGTGAACACTGATGATATAAAACTTGAAGAAGCACAATGTCTAATCTAATTTAGACACAGGGAAAAGGGCTTTAAGAAATTAAAGGCAATACCTAATAATGGGATTATTTCTAATATTTATGTTTGGTTTACAAAGCAGCAGTATCTCTTTCCTCACATTTATGTTGCTCAGTACATTCTCTTCATCTGAGGTAATGTTACCTGTTTTTTACTATCTGCTATGAAAGCACAAAGACCATGTCTACTCAGTCATTTTTGGCCCATAGAGCAACATTTGCATAGAGGCACTTAATTCTCTGTGATAGGCAGGGCTCTCTCTGTGTTGTTGGTGTGATTAGAAGCATTCTCCAGCTGGTGGAAGATAATCCCCTATTAGCAATCTGTGAAGGACTAAATAATAATGTTAGAAATAAAAAATACTGGAGAGGGTGTGGAGAAAAGGGGAACCTCCTACACTGCTGGTAGGAATGTAAAATGATACAGCCACTATGGAGAACAGTATGGAGGTTCCTTAAGAAACTACAAATAGAACTACCATACGACCCAGCAATCCCACTCCTGGGCATATATCCAGACAAAACTATAACTCGAAAAGATACATGCACCCCAATGTTCATAGCACCACTATTATAATAGCCAAGACGTGGAAACAACCTAAATGCACATCAACAGAAGAATGGATAAAGAAGATGTGAGATAGATAGATATAGATATAGATATAGATATACACACAATAGAATACTACTCAGCCACAAAAAAGAATGAAACTTTGCCATTTGCAACAACATGGACAGACTTGGAGCACATTATGCTAGGTGATAAAAGTCAGACAGAGAGAAACAAGTACTGTATTATATCATTTATATAGGGAATCTAAAAAATACAACAAACTAGTTCTTTTCTTGACCTAAATGGTGATTAAGAGTGTTTGTCCTACTTCAAAAAATTAAAAATAGAACTACCATATGATCCAGCAATTCCACTTCTGCATATTTATCTGAAACAAACAAACAAACAAACAAGAAACTAACAGTAAAAGGTCTATGCACCATGATGTTCACTGAAGCATTATTTGCAATAGCTGAGACATGGAAGCAACCTAAGTGTTCATCAATGGATGAATGGGTAAAGAAAATGTGGTATATATGCATAGTGTGAAATATTATTCAACCATATAAAAGAAGGAAATCCTGCTATTTGTGACAACATGGATGGACTTTGAGGGCATTATGCTAAGTGAGATAAGACAGACAGAGAAAGACAAATACTGAAATATCTACTTATATGTGGGATTTAAAAAACAAAAACAAAAAGTCAAACTCAGAGATACAGAGAAGACATTAGTGGTTGCCAGAGGTAGGGCAGGGCAGGGAGGGGTGGGGTGCAAAAATGGGTGAAGGGGGTCAAAAGGGACAAATTTCCAGTTATAAAATAAATAAGTCCTGGGGATGTAATATACAGCATGGTGACTATAGTTAATAACACTGTATTGTGTATTTGAAAGTTGTTTAGAGTATATGAAAAATTTGTAACTATGTGGGGTGGTAGATGTTAACTAGACTTATTGTGGTGATCATTTTACAATATATACATAAATCGAATCATTATGTTGTATACCTGAAACTAATAGAATATTATGTCAATTATATCTCAATAAAAATATTTGTTGAGTGTTAAAAGTTAAAAGTTAAGGGGCTTCCCTGGTGGCGCAGTGGTTGAGAATCCGCCTGCCAATGCAGGGGACACGGGTTTGTGCCCCGGTCCGGGAAGATCCCACATGCCACGGAGCGGCTGGGCCCGTGAGCCATAGCCGCTGAGCCTGCGCGTCCAGAGCCTGTGCTCTGCAACGGGAGAGGCCACAACAGTGAGGCCCGCATACCACAAAAAAAAAAAAAAAAAAAAAGTTGAAAGTTAAAAAGTGTTTGTTCTAAACTATAAATCAAAAAGATACATGTACCCCTATATTTATAGCAGCACTATTTATAATAACCAAGACATGGAAGCAACCTAAATGTCCATTGACAGATGAATGGATCAAGAAGATGTGGTATACATATACAGTGGAATACTACTCAACCATAAAAAAATGAAATAATGCCATTTGCAGCAACATGGATGGACCTAGAGATTATCATACTAAGTGAAGTAAGTCAGAGAAAGACAAATATATATCACTTATATGTGGAATCTAAAATATGACACAAATGAACATATTTATAAAACAGAAACAGACTCACAGACATAGAGAACAGACTTGTGGTTGCCAAGGGGGAGAGGGATGAGGGAGGGATAGACTGGGAGTTTGGGATTAGCAGATGCAAACTATTATATATAGAATGGATAAACAACAAAGTCCTTCTGTATAGCACAGAGAACTATATTCAGTATCCTGTGATAAACCATAATAGAAAAGAATATGAAAAAGAATATATATGTATAACTGATTCACTTTGCTGTGCAGAAGAAATTAACACAACATTGTAAATCATCTATACTTCAATAAAATAAATTTTTAAAATAATTATAATGGTAGAGAAAGTAAGCACCCATGGTGATGACCATTATCCATAACTGCCTGGAATCCACCAAATTCTTATTCAGGTTTTGGTTAAGAGGCCAAGCTCTGGACTCAGTCTGACTGGATTCAAGTCCTGGTTCTACTACCTACTGGCTGTACAAACCCAGATAATGTACTTGCTTTCCTAAGCTTCACTTTCCTCATCCAAACAATGGGGGTGATCATTGTTATGAGGATTAAATTGGTTTTTACATGAAACTTACTTAGCATAGTTCCTGGCACTCAGTGCCCTCTAAAGGTTAGCTATTATTACATGTTGAATACAACAGAATGAATATTATATACTATATTAGTTTGCTAGGGCTGTCATAACAAAAAAAAAAGAAGAAGAAGAAGAAGAAGAAGAAGATGAGGAAAGCAAAACTACAGAGCAGGTGGCTTAAACAATCAAAATTTATTTCCTCACAGTCTGTTGGCTAGAATTCCAAGATCAGGGTGTCAGCAGGGTTGGTTTTCTCTGAGGCCTCTCTCCTTGGTTGACATATGGCCACCTTCTCTCTGTGTCCTCACATGGTGTTTCCTCTGTGCATACCTCTGGTGTTTCTTTGTCCAAATTTCCTCTTATAAGGATACCAGTTAGATTGGATTAAGGTATACCCTAACAGCCTCATTTTAATTTAATAAACTCTTTAAAGGCCCTATCTCCAAATAGTCACATTCTCAGGTACTGGGGGTTAGGGCTTCAACATAGGACTTTAGGGAGACACAATTCAGCCCATAACATATACTTACCTCACTCTACTCAAAAACATTCCACACAATAAGAAAATCTCAAATAATTCTGAGGAAAAGTCTCAGTTCTCATAACTTCTCAGCTTTCAAACATAGAGAGAACCTATGTAACCTCATTTAACTCTGAGAGGATAGACAGATAGATGGATATACATATATGCAGACACATACACACACACACACTCTATCTACCTAGTATACAGGTGCCAATCACAATTTGTAAAACAGCTCTCTGGATGCAAACCACTCTGCCAAAAAAGCATCATCATCAATGAAAATAAATGATTCACCTAAAGTATACAAAGTAGTTACTATACTCAAAGCACAAGAATTACACTGCATGAGCAATTATGTTCTCCTTAGATCACAAATTCATTGAAGAAAGGAACCATGACAGGTTAGTAAAAATTTACAAACAGATCAGCATAAAAAATGAACTTGGAAAGGTTTTTGTACCTTTGACTGACACTCTTAAAATTCATTTTTGTTTTCGATATTGTTTTGATAGGCAATTGCGGTTGCAACTAGAATAGCACATGCAATGAATGCAGTAATCCAGTATCTGAATTATGGTGACCACAGTAAAAAAAAATTACCTTAAGTGTTACTAGTCACATGACCATTATTTAGCGATGCAGGCCCACAAAGCATTAGGCTCAAAAAGCATTTCATACAAGCATACAAACTGGATACTAATTCACGTTATGAATATCCGTTGACCACCAACAAAATACCCTGGACAGTATATACCACTCAAAAAAACTCCATGGAAAATGGCCAGACCCCAGGAATCTGGGGATGGAGGCAAGGTCTTCCTGAAAAAATGATGCACAGACCTACAGAAATACATATAGTATGTAGCTCAAATGAGAAAATGTGTGAAAGGGCTTTAAAAACTCTAAAGCACTTTATTAGTCTAAGGTGGCATTTTTAAGATGATCTTATTCTGCCCTTACCCCATTCAGAGGATCTAATTATGATTCAACCAAACACTCTTTTCCTAACAGATAAGCAAGAACAAGAAATCTGATTAACTGAAATGGGAAATTGAATCAAACATGTGAGAAAAAGGCCAAAATTTGATATACAGTAAGTTAAGGTAACTCTTTAATATTGATCATCATCTTAGAGTGTCTAATTTTTCCCCTGCTGACAACACTACCTGGATCAAGAAAGCATTGTCTCGTAAGAAATATCCCTGTGTCATGCCACTTGTTTTATAATGGTAACAGTAAATTTTGCACAGAGCTTTTAAAGGATATGTGGTATAGAGACCATACTATTCAACAACCAAAACAAACATTAAAAAACACTTCTCATGTAATTATCTCATGCTCTATGGCTGATCAAAATTGTTGCAATAATTGAAAAATTTTTAAAAATTAATAATAATTTTTTTAAAATTGTTGTCATAAATAATTTTTTTTAATTTTTAAATAAAAATAAATAATTTTTTTAAAAATATGAAATAATAACTACACGAGTGTTAAATGTCTTATATCAAACATCAGATTTTAAATGTATTCTTTTTACCTGATGATATACACAGAGAAAGAAGCTCAATCGAAATTTTTAACATGATCACAAGCAAAATACACAGAAAATAAACTTGCAGTGCAGAATCCTACATGAAAAGGATATCTTTTTGTTTCTAATATCAGGATACACTATAAAACATAACTACTCCATACTCATAAATATTAATGCATCAATTTACAAAATATATGTCTAAACGAAAGTCAATATTCATACTGTCTTTTCGATGTTTCCAAATGCCCAAGGTAAGATGACTTGCTAATATTTTATAATTGACATTATCTTAGCATTCCTTAAACAATGAATTTAATCTGACATGATGAAATAATGTAATTTATGACAATGCACTGGAAGGGAAGGGACTGATAAGAAATTGTTCTAAAAATGAATGGAGGTATAAATAACAAAACCTTTCAAAACATATGCAGATATTCCTATCCAAAACAAGTATAATACACAACTAGCTTGCAGTATCAAAACATAAGGAAATGGGAAGGAAGCTACTCATTGCACATAATGAATGTGAAATTAGAAAAGACCAAAAGTGGAATTTTAATATTGCTTTTGTTATTTTTAAAAGATCACTTATAAAATATACCCTCATTAAACAGTCTTAGGTCTTATTTTCACCTGATTACCAAATGAGCTTTTCTACTTTATATATACTAGTTAAAAATAATTGCACTGATTATTTTTATTCTGACTGAATTTAGATTTTTAACAAAATTGTCACCACCATAAAACTAAATATTTTGCAGTAGCAACTATCCTACAATCTCTAAACCTATAACAAGAGAAAGAGGAATAAAAAACAATCAAATTGGCGTACAAATAAGCCATGTTTTATCAGGAAGCAGCTACTTCAAACTCTAATAATCAATGTTTTGTCTCCCCCTTCTGGACCATAGAATTATTTTTTTAAAAAAGAAACAGCAAAGTAAGATTTGATCTTTTTTTCACAGGATATATTCAAATAATTGGTCTGACACAAGTGTAACATTACATGAAGTAATCATGGCAATTCCTTTAGATCAGTAAGCTAATAAAACTTCAATTTAATAATGCAATAGCAGCTTAACAGCCCACAAATACATACTGCCACGCTTAGTGGTATTTTATGGCTATTATAATTAGTAGGTAGCTTGTAGTAAGAAACACATCAATAGCATTTTGAATTTATTACTTTGAGCCTGGCTATAAGTTTACTGTTAACAGGAACTTTCTTTCAGCATGAACTTCTTCACCAGTCTAGGGAAACAAATTCATTTGGCTCTATTTTGAGAAAAACGTCCTATAATATTCACTCAATCGTGCCCAAAATTGCCATGCCCCAATTAGGGCAAAGAAACATACACATGTACCTACCCTTCACCTATGATGGGGCTGTCCTTTTGACTCAGATTATTTAGAAACACTGCAAAACGTACAAATGTGATATCCTAATTACATAAAATGGCTTATCTAGTAAGCAATACTACAGGCCACCAAAATGATTAGCTCTTTTCTGTCCAGGTCCATTGAGTCAACAAGAAACACACATGACCTTCATTGCCTAGTACAGGTAATGAGGCTGTGGTTTATAAACAGGTAAATGTTATTAGAATGATAAACAACATATGTTCAGCAGCATGTGCAGAGAATATATTTACAATAGTTAAAGTAGGTGTTTGAAACAGAAAACCTAATTATAAAAGTCTACTCTATGCTACGAGTGCCAAAGAAATGGTCTTGCGTGGTAATAACTTTATTCTTGTTTCTGTGATTTTACTAATTTCTCCTTGATTAACATGTCTAAACTGAACTCATCCTGTTTTACTCCAAACGTAGTCTTGCTCCTGACATCTCCATGAAGGCTCAAGTCACCATCACTTCAGTCACCCATGCTTGCAAATTCACTCATTATTGATTCACACATCTCCTCTGCCCTTTTTCATCATTTGCTGAAGCTGATATATTCTACTTCTGCAATCTCTCTCTCTCATCTGTCACCTCCACTTAGTTCTTACTAACCTCTCTCCATTTCAGGGTCTTATTACTTCAAGTACAGCAACAACCCCCAGCTTGCTCTCCCTGTCCCAGTCTCTAACCTCTCCAATTTCCACTGCTCCATTAATCTTCCCCAAATGCAACTCAGATTTTGTCATTCCATTGCTCAAAACCTTCCAGGATTCCTCACTGACTATTAAAGTAACCATCTCCTTGGCATATCCCTCCTAAAATGACCTTAACCTACCTTTCCACATTTACAACCCCCTGATATACTTAACCTATGTTTTTAGTCACCTTAACAAAAACACCCCCATACTTCCCCTTGGTTCACTCCACTCCATCCACAGTGGCCTCTTTGTAATTCTTCAAATACTCAAGGCACACTCCTACCTCAAAGCCAGGGCACTCGATGCTCTCTCTGCCTGTAAAGCTCTTCCCTAGATATTTGCATTGGCTCTCCCCAGTTTCACTCATGTCTCTGTTCAAATGTCATTTGCTCAGAGAGCTCACCAATCTAAAATAGCACATCGCTGATCACACTCGGCTTTCTCATCTTGCTTTTTTTCCTTCATAGCTCTTACCACTACCTGCCGTTATATTTGATATGCATCTTATTGTCTGCCTCCCCAAGTAGAAATATAAGCTCCATGAGGAATTTATCTGTAATGGTTCATCATCCAAGCACCTAGAATAGTGTCTGGCACATAATAGGTGGGCAGTAACTTTTTTTCCAAAAAAGAAAAGAATCTGTGGCTAGAGAGATTAACCAGACCTAGAGAATGAATGAGTGCTGAATCAGGATTTAAATTCAGGTCTTTACAATGCCAAAATAAACACTATCCCAAAACACACCCTACTGCTTGCCCTAGGCGCTCAACTATTTCTGTCATTAAGTTACTTTATATTTAACATTGTTAGGTCTGGTCATTATAATTCTATTTTCCAATTATCATATGTAATCATGTCAATTTTTACCCTTTTTTCCCACAGAAGAATGGTTCTTCTTCCTCCTGTGGATACATTATTCCTGGTTTGCAGTGAAATCAAATTAGTCATTTTAGCTGATTCACAAACCTGTTTCATGCAATGTGTTACTAAATAATAAAAACAATTTATTTTCTTTCAAAAAGTTTACAACACTTACCTATAACTAGAAGCCATTGAAAAAGTCACTCAGTTCTTTCTATCTCTATCCTACTCTAAGTTCTCTTTTGCTATTTTAAGATATTGATAAGAAGATATTCTACCCTTTCTTAGATAGCATCTATAACAAATCTTCAACTATCTTATTAAATCTTTAAAATAACCTTGTCAATATTATCTTGAGACCATATATGAATTTTTAATTTTTTTCAAAGCCCAGCAATAATCTATACCACATAACATATAGCTTCCAATAAACAGGCAAAACATTCTCTTTCTTCCATCCAGCCAAATCCTTCTCACCATTCTTGACCCAGAATAAATCACTCTATTAAATAGCACACATCTTGAATACTTAGCAAAAAAAAAAAAAAAAAGAGGCAGCTCAAAGTCTCATCTTGTTTTACCATGTTATCTTCATGTTTTATGTCTGTCATACCAAGCATTTCATGAAATTTAATACATTTAACCAAAAAATGTAATTTAGAAATGCTATTTGCAAGGTTCTTAATATGCTAAATATATTAAATATAAACAATAAACTTCAAAACCGTACTGAATTGAGTATTATTATCCTCATTGTGTTAATAGGGAGACTGAGGTTCAGAGACATTAAGTAAATTATTTAAGGTCACACAGTTAGTATGTAGCAGAGTTGGAATCTGAGCTCAGGTCTATTTGCCTCTGAATCCATGACCTCTACTAAAATTTGTATCCCTTCATAGGGTCTATATTGTGGACATAAAAAGACAGACCTGTACGGTAACAGAAAGTATTATTCAAGGACATACATTATTATAAACTAAAGTAATATCGGAGTATTAGACATACATTATTATAAACTAAAGTAATAGAGGAGTATTATAAAAGAGGCCCTTAAAGAACATATAATGTAATAGAAACTATAAAATAGAGTAGAAAGTGATTCCAAAGAAAGTTAAAAATAAAGTGCTATAGAAGTTCAGAGAAATTACTAGGAGGAAATCAGGAGGTGGGGGAACGGGGGGGGGGGTAAGGTCATCGGGATAGACTTCATGGAAGAGCTGAGGATGGAGAGAATGTTGACACAGGAAGGAAAATATTCGAAGCAAAAAAAAAAAAAAAAATCCAATGAGCCAAGTCAGAAGCAAGACTGAAGACTGCTTGAGGCTGAGTGGGTGGTTATGTTCAGGTAACAGCCTTATTTTTAAAGTAAATTTCTGAAAGAGAATAGTGAAAACTAAGGCTAATGGTAGTCTGAGATCAGGAGGACCTCAAATGCCTCCAATTCTGCTTCTAATCCACACTGGAGAGATAAAAGGAAGACAGGGTCATGAAGACCTGGTTCATTACATATTCCATCTTTCCAGTTTTCTACATCACTCATTTTTGGACCAACATATGTAGTCTTTAGGCAACCAGAATACTTAAAGTGGTTATTCTAGGATTTCTTCTGTGTTGAACACTTCTTATGAAATTCTTATCTGTTCATTTGATCAACAAACACTTCCCATCTTTTGTAGATTAGTGAGACCACGAAAAATAAGCCCTTTTGTACCTGACTTTCACCTGGTGATTTTAAATATTTTTCTTCACTCCTCTCTCTAGTCTCAACAAACAACAAAAAACCTTCCTCCTGAAGGCACCCTTCCCACCTAAACTCTAGAATTAATTCCCTCATCACTTCCTCTAGAAGCTGGTCTATCCCTAGAGTATCCTCCCCTTATTGCAGGATTTGCAAACTCCAACGTAAGAAGCAGCTCACAGATAAAACAATGGGTATGAAATCATTTCTACTGTAGATCAATCATAACATCTTTCTCATTACAGTGTCTTTCAAAACACTCTGAGACAAGATGAAACTGTTCACTAAACCATAAGCAGCCACTTTGCAACCTTTCCTATATTACATCTTCATGCCCTATCTTATATTCTGTTTTCCTGTCTACCTTCCCCATTAGACCTAGTATTTTGAGGGCACCAGCTATGTTCATTGGGGAAGAAAAACATAATTTATCATAATAAAATGTGCTAAATATTATAATTGAGCTATATACACGGTGCTATGGAAAGGAAGGTGTTATCTAAGACGGCTTCTCCTTCAAAGACTGACATGAAGCTTAATTTTGATGGATGTTTAGGAGCTTGCTGGGCACACTCAAGAAGAAAAGGGCATTCTGGCTCAAAGAAACAGAATGTGCTTGATTTAGAGGGATTAAAGAATAGGATGTTAAGGAATTGCCAAGCGTTTCTGTACAGAGGACAGGCGCATGTAAGAATGCAGCTGGAGGTGAAATTAGAAAAGGAAGCGGGGATAAGATCACAAAAGGAATAGGGAGCCATTTGAAAGTTTTGATGGGGTAGCAGCAGCATCTCTTGTAACCATGCAGAGCATGCGTGGGTGGGGTGTGAGAGCCAAGACTAGGAGAGTATTGAGGAGACTGGGGCAGTCACAGGTGTGTTAAATGATGGGTCCGAGATTAGGAGAGAGAGCTGAGAGTTACTTAGGAGAAAGAACTTGGTAACTGGATGTGGAGAAATCAGTAATCTTTCAGTAGCTTCTGGCATAGGCCATTGGATTGCTTATGGTACCAAGAGCAGAAATATAGGCTGGCTCTGGCCCACATTAAAATGAGCTCCAGATTCCTTCATTGCCCCAAACTCTGTTATTTAACCCCACCCTTATACACCTAAGCCTCCAGTTTAATGCAGGTCCTCACTGACTCACACAAGTCTCCTAGGTAGCACCCCAAACAAATCTCTCTCTATCCTAATCCAGTATTTCTCAAAGTCAGCTCTTGAGCCTACCTTATCAGAATCTCCTGTGGTGCTTGATAAAAAGGCAGAGTTCTTGGCCCTATCCCAGACCCCGTGAAGGACAAAATCTGCATTTTGATACTTTCAATTTTGGGAACCACTAGCCTGATCTAGCCTACCTACTACTATCAAATTTATTTTTCTTAAACCCTGCTTCCCTCATGTCACTTGCTTGCTCCAACTAATTTCTAATCTTCTACATGGACTTCAAGATCCTCTTTCAACCTGATTTTTGAATCTTTCCAATTTACATTTTTGTTCTTTGTTCCAACAAAGTCAACCTCATCTCTCATTTCCCTCTTCTCCTCCCAGCCCCTCCCAAACACAGTTTGGTTCTTTCTCCAAGTCTTTGCATTCAATATTACTTCCACAATCTGTGAGCTTCTCCATCATCTCTCCTCCCCAGTCAAATCCCAGCCACCAGATCCTGAAAGTCTAGAAATTTGCATGGAGTTTTCTCTAATTACTCTAACCCTACTTCTCTCTCCTGCTCATGTATTCCTATTACACTTACAATCAGCCGGCACAATTTAAGGTTTGATTATTTCAACATATATTATTGAAACTATAAGGTCTTATCTCATTCTTATTTGCCAGTCATCAGTGTGCCTAACACAGTTCTTGGCACATAATAAGCACTGAAGAAATATTTGTTGATTTTTGAAATCATCCCAAAAGATGGATGGCTTTGTTTTCCCCTAAATGTCACGTGAATTCAAAAAGAATAAAAAAGAAGATTCAATTTTTAAAAGCAAAACATATGTAAATATATTTACTATTCTAGATACCACGTTACCTGATGATGCTAAAGATAATGTTTCCTGGCCTGTTTTCGAAATGCAGACTGCTTAATCATGAAGGCAAGGTAATTACAAATAGCTCTTAATTATAATACAGGCCACTTTTGGTGTATTGATGTAATAGTGTATCATGTAATTTTGGCACTGAAATGCAGTGTCTGTAGTAAAAGAACCTTTAGAAGACAGCAACAGAAAGAACCTTAAAAGATAATGCAAGCAAATCACTTCAATTTATCCACTTAATAACTGAACCTCAGAGAAACTACATGACTTGCCCAAAGTCACAGAGCTGATGAGTAGCACCCAACAAAGACAAGCACGCATGTCTCCTGACTGAACATCAAAGGTTGCTCTCATTACACTATGTGCTTAGGGATACTAAAGTCAAAGTCAGATACTTCAATAAGAATTCCTGTTAGCATAAACCAACCTTTTAAGAGTCTCTGCCTGCCATCCTGAAAAACTGAGGTAAAACACACAGTTTTATCAGTATCATAGAGACTGACACGGGCATAATTATCAAAAAAAAAAGAAAAAAATTTTAAAAAGAAGTAAAACTTTCTAAGACAAAATATACAAGCATATTCTACTTCTAAAGCATTTCCCAAAACCAAAGGAAAAATACTTACCATAGCTAAATTCTATTCACCTGATCTTAATATTCACCTCACTGTTTTGGTAAAATATATACCAAAAGAAGAACCCAACATATAAAATACTACAAGCAAAAATCACTCAATCCCCAAAAGCACAAATTCACTTCTAAGGGTAAAACACATCTTTTGTACTCACCATAACTTTACTTCCAACTATCTGCATGCAGTGGTCAACGGAGAGTGGTTATGGTGTAAAAAAAAACAAACAGCAACAGTATTAGTAATGAGAAGCTTTTCACAGAAGTTAAGTGTTTAGTAAATTAGTAAATAGCTACCCCCTATGTATACTTTTAATACTTTAGATCTAGAGGCTAACACAAATATATCAGTATTGATTTCTACCATATTTCAAAAATGTGTAAAGTCTGCAGAATAAAGATTCCCACATAAAAGATTATTACAACTTGAGGATTTTCTTTTTTAATTTTCTGTAACGGGCTTCTCAGCTAGTGTAGTGTAAACATCAAGTAATGCAAGATTAAGTGTAATCAGGCATCAGATATTTTATCAGCCCACAACCCCTCAAAAAAAATTATCACAAGAAAATCGAATTTTTTCCAAATACTGCTTTTTTTTTTCTTTCCTTATTTTAACAGGTATACTATTAAGGTTGAAATTATGGATTTTAGAATATAAATGTTGCATTTAAAGTCATGCATTAAGTTAATAAATAAACTTTAGGTTGAAAACTGGAATATTTTATATTGTTATGAATTTAAGGTTTAAAATATTGTTCTATATTACACTTGAAAATTACAAAGCAGATAGATTGCTTATGATTCTAGTTTTCTAGGTCATCCTAGAATTTCTATTATACAGTTTTGTATATAATGCTAATACAAAGAAGTAGTTTGTATTTAAACATAGTTATTCATAAGGAGGAAACAGTTCAAAAATTACAACCTCGACTGAGCTTTTCTAATAGCTAAGAGAAAAGAGAATGTATGAAAATTTGTGTTTAAGAAAGCAAGAAGTAAAATCATAGTCCTAAAACATAATTTTATACTAAAATCCAATCTAAATCATTGTTATCAGTTTCCTACACTTGATTATTAAGCAATGTTCAAAAAAGACCTAATCCACAATTGAAAACCATTAATCTGATAGCAGTTTTATTATCACTATGTGCTGTTTTTCAGACAGTACTTTAAAAAATGAAAATCAAATATAATTGAAATCCCAATAAGAATTCTAAGTTTAACGGGATACTGCAAAATACAAAAAGATAATGACAGTTTCCCAGTAAATTATTTCAGAGGAATCCATGAATCTCCAAATAGAGAAGTAGCTTTCTTAAATATTCATTCAACAGACTATTTACAGGCAGTGACTATTTAGTTGAATAAAAGCTTCTGTGGTGCCATTAACCACCTTCTGAATTGAAAGATATGCTATTGACCTAAATTATTTCCTCCCACCAAAAAGACAGAGATCTTATTTGTCCCTTGTTTATTTAGCACAGACAAGAAACTAAAACAATGAATGCAAGCCTTCTTAACAATTAAGGCAGGTCTATACTGGGTGAAACGACCAGAATACCGCCCATTTAATGATTCATTCCGATTGCAAAATGATTGCATTTAGCTAAAGCACATATAGCAAAGAGATTAAATGAGACAAGGAAAACTAAAAGAAACTGGTTTGGTCATGTTTGGGTTCGATTGTTTCATCATATCTAGATGATGCCTCGAAAAGACCTGAGAAAGAAAATATCTGATAATGGCAAAGGCAAAACCATTAATATATGTATACACACATACAAATAGATATACTACAGCTCTCAAATGCTTATTATATGGGTCAATCTAAAAAAATTTAGAGATGTATTTGGTATCACTATTTTGAATTATTTCCTATTGAGAGATTTTTAAATCAATGATACCTTTCAATGTATCTTCATGAAAATATAATTTTCCATATTTTTAAATCTCAACTTCAAAGATTGAGATTTAAGGTAGAAATAAACGAGTTTCTTAATATTCTCATAAGGACATTGACATCTGGCAAACTAATGTTAGGATTTCAGTCACTAATTTTTCCTCATAAACGTCTATATAGGCTGTTAAAAAATAACATGCAACATTCCCTCTAAATCACTGATGTCTTGTGCCTCTCAGGATTATGAATTGATATGACTATGTTGCAGTATTAACAAAGCTTGGTTTTCCATTTCTGAAAACATATGTTGGTGTTTTGAAAACAAAGGCTCTTCCAGATTATCTGTGGCCAAATTATCTACACATACTAACTACCCTAGATCAGGTCCATAACCACACTTGCTACAATGAGCAAATGAGTACAGCTCCAACAGAGAAAAGGCTCTTTTCCGCTCCCTTAAAGTCCATTCATCCCTGGCAGAGTTACTCAAGCTACTTTTTCCTTCACATTCACACAACTTAACATTCTCTACTAAGGAACTTGAAAAGGAAAAAAACTAAGCAATAGTTTTCATCATTATCTTTCAATTTCCTTTATATTCTCTTATTCCAGGCTAATTTTGGCATAGTCAATTACACAATAAAAGACTCTCCTTTGCTTTAGAAACAGGTTTTGAGACCAAATCTGTGTATTAGTTTCATGTTGCTTTACGGTCCTTACCCACAAACCCAGGAGAATGACCCACGTCTCTTACTGAGCTCATATTTTATTTGTTTTTCAGTTCCATACAAAATGACTAATGCAGGTGTTAAAGGTGGAAATGTACAATTTATGTTTAAATTTAACTATAATTTTCACACATTTTACATATGACTATAAGACATTTTTCCACCACGGACCATAGTCCTTAACTTTGCTTTTACTTCAAGATGAAAGTTTTGGCTACTTGTAAAGCATTTTCATAAAGAAGTGGTTACAATCATAACTACTTTAAATGTGGAAACATTTTTAATCAGTGTATCAATATAATGAAAAAGTAAGCATAAAAAAGTATGACAAGCAAAGCATATCTAAAGCCTAATAAAAGACAGCAGGATGCATTGTAAAGCAATTATACTCCAATAAAGATGTTTAAAAAAAAAAAGACAGCAGGATGAAAACCTTGGTTACACGTAGGTAAATGGGCATAGGTTAGGTTATAAATTTATGCAAATTTTATTGTCATGATCACGAAGAGGTCAAAAGATGAGAGGATGGTTTGTCACTGAATGGCATCCCTATCACCTTCAAAAGGAAATCACACATGCAATTTCCTTTGTTTTCGCCACAGAAAGCACAGCACTAATGAATGTCTCCCCAAAGTGAGAAAGCTTTAAAGCATGCTTATCAACAGGCTTTCTTTCATCATAATATTTGGTCCATGAAAAATACTTGAAAATAAAATGTATAACCTTAGAGCTCTAATGAAAGTTCTATACACACATCAGGTGCTCCTATGTGCTCTAAAGGAAGCAAATAAGGATCACATACTAAATAGTTATAGTACTGATTTTGAGCCTAACACCTTAATTATAGTATTTTCATGTCTTTTGAGAAACATTCAATTTCCATGTTTCAAATAAAGCAATTCTAGAGAGCTCATCCAATGTTTACCCAAAGTTTAGCATTTTAATCTTAAAAATGAGTCTATATATTAAAAGTGCATCTCTCTGGTCAGTTGAAGAGGAAACAATAGGATAAGTGAAAACAAGCTCTACATAGAGATAGAGTCGATATCAAAAGGTTAAGGAGTAAGAGCTTCATACAATCTTGATTATATTCAGTCCCACTTACACAAACAAAAGCAACAGCAAATGAGCCAGAAACACTAACAAAATGTTATCATTAAAAACACCACATAATTATTCATGTATTATTACCTGTACTTTGCACTCAGATTTAGCTATATAGATTTACTAGTGTATTTGCCTTTAGGTATTTGAAAAATAACATTGAATGTACACCCTGCACTTCCTAAAGCATTTTACTGTGAACAATAAGCTGAGTACAAAAATGAGGAGATTCATCAGAATTTTAAAGCAAAACCCTATGCCTCACCTAATTCTATTGAAAACGATGCTCATGGCAAATTTCACTTATCACTTGAAACATATTTCTGCCCTTGGATACCAGAAGCAAATTAAAAAACATGCTGTTGCTCTGCTCTGGCAGAGCTGCAATGCGTTATGTTTAAATAGTTCAACATTCAGATTTAGCTTGCTTGAAATACAATATGGAATCAATACAATTGTAGAATTCAGGGCAAAATGCATCAGTAATTGCCACTGCAATTACTGTACTGAAATAGCATTAATAGGATAGTCAAATAACTTTAGAACATATTTTTCCACTTAAGAGCTATTTTATTCACTGGTCAAGTTTTTAAATTTAAAATATGTATGTCTTAAATGTAAATGTGTGTGTGTGATATACATATTACACAAACATAAAATCACTGTGTGTGATACATACATATATACAAATATAGTGATGTTATGAACTCTAAATGTGAAAAGCTTCTTTACAGAAATGTAAAAGATATATTTTACCATTTCAAAAAATACATTTTTTCTTACAAAAATAAATCAAACCTGAAGACTATTTTTGGAAGCACCTTAGGAAATGAACGAAGAAACACATTCCATTAAAACACGAAGATTTTCCTGCTGAAGACAAGTCTTTTCAATGAACCCTACTTTCAAGTCTTTTGAGACTCGCACAGATTTCATTAAAGCTCCTATTAAACACCCTTCTTTATGTTAAATTTAGCTGTACAATAACCATTATGAGGTAGTTTACAGTTAGCATCACAGAAAATAATGAAAAAAACCAAAACTGCTTATTAAAAACATTGCTAAAAATTTCATGGAAGCAGATACCAGACATATAGCTTTAATGTAAACTTAGTTAAATCTTGTGACTAGGCTATGTTTGTATCTTCTCCCTCAAAATCTGAAATGTTCATGTAACAAACTGTGTATTAAGTGGAATACCTGCAAATTGCTGTCATCTGTTAGTAAGTGCACAAAAACTCAGCCCCAAAACTTACTGGATTAACTCAGAGCCCTCTGTCCTTAGTCTGTCTTATTTATAAGAATGGAAGTCTTTCTAATTAAGAACAGTTTTGAAATACATACAAAATGTATTAAAGTACATGTATATGCTTATTTTACGAAGTCTATATAAGTACATTGAGGCAAGAACTTGGAGAGCCAAGATTTGTTTCTTTTAAAGCAGATAACGCTAAGCTCATTATGTGGGTGCCAGGAGATTCTCACTACTTACAGATTTGGCAGTAGCAGAAATATACTGGACGACCATCTCACGCTTGGTGGTAAAATCTTTGTTTCGTAAAGGAGCTTTTCGCTCTTCATTAAGGTTCATGTCCTCCTGTTTAAAATAACATTTATTGTGAGCATTAGCAAATTTCTGCTTACGAGTTTCAAAAGTGATTAATAAATATTAAACAACAAGGTCCTACCATATAGCACAGGGAACTATACTCAATATCCTATAATAAACCATAATGGAAAAGAATATGAAAAAGAATATATATATATATATATATATATATGTATGTATGACTGAATCACTTTGTTGTACAGCACAAATTAACACACCATTATAAATCAACTATACCTCAATAAAATAAATTTTAAAAAAAGAAAAAGAAAAAAATTCATATTTTTTGTCTTAAAATAGTAAGTCATGCTATGACTAACAACAACCATCATTTTTCTGGCTCCTTCACTATTATTTTTCACTCTATATACCATAATCTTGTATAAACTTTACCATATAATCATGGTTCATGTCACTACCTACTCAATAAATGAGCAGAAAGAAAAAAAAAAAATTTTAACTATTCCACAGAATAAACTGGCAGTTTATAGCATAGATATACATCATACCTTAGCAAAGCTATTTATTTACACTGATAGCAAAAATAAACAGATAAACAAACACTTTACTATTTGGCATATGTTCTCATAGGATCATTATTATCTAGAAGAACAAATATGATTTGTAAATTAACAGGAAATATATAGCTACAATATGGCACTGAAAAAGATTCATGAGTAATTGCTGAATTTGGAAAAAAAAAATCAGAAACATAGTTACCTGTATAGGGATAACAAAAACTAATCACTGTAGAGAAAAATATTGTTACGATAACACACTGTTTTGAGGTTCATTAAGCTTTAATTTGGTTGGAAATCTTCCTTTATATTCTGATACACACACGTATAACATTTTCATTAAACAAATTATTTTTCTTCATTTTGAAACTCATGTTAACCCCTGCAACACATTAAGACAGGGTCCCCCAAACCCCCAGGCCATGGCCTGTTAGGAACCGGGCCGCACAGTAGGAGGTGAGCGGCAGGTGAGCAAAGCTTCACCTGCCACTCCCCATCACTCCCCATCGCTTGCATTACCGCCTGAACCATCCCCCACTTCCCTGTCCTTGGAAAAATTGTCTTTCATGAAACCAGTCCCTGGTGCCAAAAAGGTTGGGGACCACTATATGAAGAC
Source organism: Kogia breviceps (assembly GCF_026419965.1). NCBI lineage: Eukaryota > Metazoa > Chordata > Mammalia > Artiodactyla > Physeteridae > Kogia > Kogia breviceps. The sequence continues at coordinate 48,524,967 of NC_081330.1, forward strand.
ACTCTTGAAGGGTCACAAAATCAAGTTGGAAAGGACTATGCTTCAAAAAGTAACATCAAATGAAAAGACAACCTACAGAATGGGTGAAAACGTTTACAAGTCATATGTCTGATAAGGGGCTTGTATATAAATTATAAAAAGAAGCCTTACAAGTCAACAATAAAAAGACAAATAACCCAAATACAAGTGGGCAAAGGATTTGAATAGACATTTCTCTAAAGAAGATATACAAATGGCCAATAAGCACATGATGTTCAACATCATTATTCATCAGGGAAATGCAAATCAAAATCACAGTGAGATAACATTTCACTCCCACCAGGATGTCTATGATAAAAAAGGTAATGACAATTGTTGGTGAGGATGTGGAGAAATTGGAACCCTCACACACTGCTCGTGAGAATGTGAAATGATGCAGTCACTTTGGAAAATAGTCTAGCAGTTCCTCAAAAAGTTATACTTAGAGTTACCACATGACTCAGCTTATACCCAAGAGAAATGAAAACATCTGTTCACACAAAAACTTGTACATGGGGACTTCCCTCACGGTCAAGTGGTTAAGACTTTGCCTTCCAATGCAGGGAGTACAGATTTGATCCCTGGTCAGGGAGCTAAGATCCCACATGCCTCAGGGCCAGAAAAACAAAAAACATAAAACAGAAGCAATATTGTAACAAATTCAATAAAGACTTTATAAATGGTCCATATCAAAAAATCTTAAAAAAAAAAAAAGAAACTTGTACATGAATGTTCATAGCAGCAGCAGCATCAGAGTGGAAACAATCCAAATGTCCATCAAGTGATGAATGGATAAACAAATGTCATATGTCCATGCAACTGAATATTATTCAGCCACAAAGAGGAATGAAGTACTGATACATGCTATAGAATGGATGAACCTTGAAATCACATTATGCTAAATGAAAGAAGCCAGTCACAAAAGGCCATATATTATAAGATCCCATTTATATTAAATATCCAGAACAGGCAAATCTATAGAGACAGAAAGTGGATTAGAGGTTGTCAGGGGCAGGGTAAGGGGGGATGGGAGAATTGGGGTGTGACTGCCAACAGATATGGTGTTTCTTTGGGGAGTGATAAAAATGTTCTAAAAGTGATTGCTGTGATGGTTGCACAGCTCTTTGAATATATGAAAAAAAACACATTGAACTGTATACTTTAATAGAATGAATTTTATGGTATCTGAATGGTACCTCAATTTTTTTAAAACAGAAAAAGAAATCAGTATTTTTATCCCTTTATTTGCTTAGTAATTCTAACCATTACTATTTTTTAATCAAGTAAACTAATAGGTCAACAAAGAAAAATACTAAAATTATTTTAAAGATTCATATTGTGAGAATGTGGGGGAAAAAACAAAGGATACCTAAAAAGTAATCAAACTGCATCAATTGAATAGTAACTTCAGTGACAGCAAGAATCTCATGATCTATAGTTGCACCCACTGCAGTGACTCCTATGATGATTAATTCACAATCAATACTTATAAATTTCATGTATATATACCTATCTCCTTTCCCAATCACCTCCATCACTGTCTCTACCTCTCTACCTTTCCTGTCTTATCTCCTTATTTCTCATTTGTATATCCCACTTGTTAATGACTTACTTGAAGGCAGGCTCTCTTTCTCTGACTAGGTCTAGCATTGTTGAATCAAAGTAGAATCACAGAAATGAGGCTGGATAGCACTTTATAAAGTCCACAGACACTCATCTATGTTCTGTGTCAACTTCAGCTAACAGGGTACTCACTACCTCTACAGGCAGCCCATCCCATTATAGGGCAGTTTAATTTTTGCCAATTTTTTCTTTGGAGGACTGGATCTGAAATACATACAAAAAATATTAATATCATATTAAGGTGGAAAGACTGTGTCGTTATTTTTTCTCCTCTACTTTCTAAACTTTGGATCACTTATTTACTGAACACATACCATGCACCATGCACTATGCTAGACTGGGTAGGGAAAGCAAATTTGAAAGAGTGCTTGAGCCCACAAATTAAATGAGTTATTTGTGAAGTACTTAGAACAATGCCTGATACTTAGTAAATGCTATATTTCTCTGTTAAATAAATAAAAATAAATGATTCATGGTCTAGTAGGGAAGACAGACATGCGAACAAATCATTATAACAGAGGCATGTTGAGGATGTTTTGGGAACACAGAGGATAGATGGGAAGGTCAGCAAAGAAGTCTTCATCAGGGTTTGGGTCTTGAGAAAAATCTGAGTGAAGGCCAAGAGACTAGCTACCAGACCACAGTGGGCTTCTGTCATGGTTGGCTGCCCAATAGCACTTGAACATGCCCTTTACATTTTAAACACTCTCCCAGTGTCAGCCCCATCAAGGAAGAATCCATAAAAACCACATTTGTCAGTCTCCCTTATAACTAGAGTACAGGTAAGGTGGCTTAGTTTCCACCCATGAAATTCATGCATAGGAGATGTAGATTCAGAACTTTGTAAGGGAGCAAGCCACGAGTAAGCCACCTGTTTTGTTGGTACGGGTGGCAACAGAGATGACATGGTTATGGAATTGACAGAAGCAAACATATCTTTTTTATCACAACAGTTTGACAAAATGGTTCTGGGGTGGCAACAGTTCCTTCATCAGATATTTCAGTTGTGTGGTTGCCTGTTTTGCAACCCTCCTGATTCGTACCTCTTAGTGTGTGTGTGTGTGTGTGTGTGTGTGTGTGTGTGTGTGTGTGTGTGTATTCTATTTAAAGTAGCCAGAATGAATTCTCTTATGTTTAATAATTTGGGCTATTGAAGTAATTCAAGTAACTAGTGATAAGAGTCCGAACTAAGAGAAATGATAATCAGATTGGACAGGAGAATAAACTAAAGGAACATGTAAATGTTACATGAAGGCAACATTCTCTCCTTCAGGCTAAAGTATACCTACCAGTTTCAACCTATCTTCATGTGACATGACTCAGTGTCTCTCTCAAATACTCTGTGGTTTGATAAATCCAAGGAAGGAAAGGACTTCCACGTCCTTCATCTTGAAATACTATAGCTCTATTAATTCAGCTTCAGATTTTATGGCTTTATTGGCAAGTACATCATTCTGTTGACTCATTGTGTTTGTTTCCATCAAAACCCCCTAAATACTGCTCATGTATGCTGGACTACGTCCCTACCATCTCATAACATTCTGGTTAAATTATAGTCTCCTACAAATGTAGATAGCATGAATCTGCATCCCCAAGTAGTATCAACTCTGGAACGGTGACAAGATTGTATTTGTACACGTCACAGCCAGGCTTAAGAGTGTGGTAATGTCACCTTTGGCAGTCTCTAGGTAGAGAGTTTGCTCTCCTTCCAGTGATATTTCTCTGTTACCATGTACCTCTAATCCAATTTTTAATGGCACACACTGCTAAGATCATGCTATCAGACTAGAATCATGGAGGCAGGCAGGATATTAAGGGGAATATGGAGAATACAGACCTCAGAGGAATGTCAAGATTAATTGTGATCATGAACCCAAGCCTCATGTATATTAACTAGCCATCAAAGAATGCTAGCTATTAGTGTTATTATCACTTCCCTGGTCTCATTTCTTTTCTTTTTTTTTCCTGTAAATGGCCTAGACCCTTCTTTGTGTTGTTTTATTTTTGTTGGAGTATAGTTGATTTACAATATTGTATTAGCCTCAGGTTTACAGCAAAGTGAATCAGTTACACATATACATATATGCACTCTTTTTTTTTAGATTATTTTCCCATATAGGCCATTACAGAGTATTGAGTAGAGTCCCCAGTGCTATACAGCAGGTTCTTATTAGTTATCTATTTTATATATAGTAGTGTGTATATGTCAATCCCAAACTCCCAATTTATCCCTCCCTGCACCCATATCCCCTGGTAACCATAAGCCTGTCTTCCACATCCATGACTCTACTTATGTTTTGTAAATAAGTTCATTTGTACCCTTTTTTTCTTTTTTACCACTTTTCATCTTACCCCTTAGGTTTGAATGATGCAAGCTTGCTTGCAGTTTTTCTACATACACTGTGCTGTTACACACTTCCATTACTTTGTTCATGATGCTGTTCTCTCTGCCTAGAATGCTGTCAACTTCAGCATCCTCTTCATCTATTAACCCTCATCTTATCCCACCTCACCACACCCCACCACACCCAAATCCATATCGGGCTAACTCATGTACTTCTGCTAATTCTTCAGATTTTCCCCAAAGCACCTCATTTAGAAATGACTATCTTCATTCTATTCTTCCATATTAACTTCCTATATTGTATCAATGTAAGCTAACTGAGGGCAGAAACTGGGTACTTTTTTTCTTTGTATTTCCAAGCAAAGAGTAGGCATTCCTGGAATGCACCAGGCACTTAATAAATATCTGTTGAACCAATGTGATATTTAGGAGCTTTTCTCTAAATATTTTAATTTGCTTTACAGACACAAACATTTTTTATACCTATAAATCTGCTGCATAGCTTGATTGGGACTAGGTACCATTCACATGAACAGAGGAGACCATAATGACTCATCTTATTTTTACAGAAAGAAGCAGCATACTACTAATTAGGCAGCTAATACTTCCAAATCATTAACTCCAGCTTTATAATACAATCATAAAACTAAATAGAGCAATACTCATAATTCAATATTAATTCTAAAAAATTAATTGAATATGAAACTACTTCTAAACACACTGAGTTTTTTTTTTAATTGAAATATAGTTGATTTACAATGTTAAGTTTCAGGTGTATAGTAAAGTGATTCAGTTTTATACACACACACACACACACACACACACACACACACAAATATTCTTTTTCAGATTCTTTTCCATTATAGGTTATTATAAGATATTGAGTAGAGTTCCCTGTGCTATACAGTAGGTCCTTATTGGTCATCTATTTTATATATAGTAGTGTTAAACACACTGAGTTCTTAAAGTATTCAAAACACAAAAGCAAGCTTTTAGTGTATTTAACATTTAGTTAATACTTCCACAATACATGAGGAGAATGTGGTATTTTGTAATTTAAGAAATGCCGAAGTAAATAACTGACCACTTATAATATTTGTATTATATTTGTATCAAGCCATATTTGTAAACAGTAAACCATTTTTTCTCCTACCACTTATGCCATGATGCAATTTTCCCATTATAGACAAACTCCTTTACTTCTTCAGCAAATACACGTTGTATTCTTTTTTTTTGTGGTACGCGGGCCTCTCCCGTTGCGGAGCACAGGCTCCGGACGCGCAGGCTCAGCGGCCATGGCTCACAGGCCCAGCCACTCCGCAGCATGTGGGATCTTCCCGGACCGGGGCACGAACCCGTGTCCCCTGCATTGGCAGGTGGACTCTCAACCACTGCGCCACCAGGGAAAGCCCCACATTGTATTCTTAAAGTTATAACTGAGGAGCCATATAAGAATAGAGTCAAATGAGAAGGTTAAAAGTTGAACCAGCTGCCTATTCATTCATTTGTACTCTCTTTCATTCATTCATTCTCATTCTCTCTCTCTTTCTCCCTCTCACCCCCCAGTAAATCTTTAAACAGGTGACAGTACAATTTTTAAACCTTCTCATGTCCTAACATCATATTCTATTTTCCTAACCCTTCCACTGTTTTCCTCACTTGTTTTATGAAAGGTAAATGTCAACCCTTTATGTTTTTACATCTTTTCCTCCTCTATAAGAAGTAATACTTGCTCCTTCTTTCTATACAGTTGCTAAATATGTCTGTATATTTTCTATAAAGTAACTGTTTCTGTTTCTGCAACATGCATTGATCCCAGTTTAAGGCTGGATTTTCCACTCGCTGTTTTTAAATCTGAACTTGACTTCACCATCAAATGCTTGCCCTCTTCCTTCTTCTTCTCAATAGTAATTATTCAAGTATGCTTTAACTTCTATCTCGAGGGGACCTGTACCCCTGAAGAGAATAGACTCATGATACCCTAGTACCTAAAAATATACCCTAGCACGAACAGCAATTATAGTTATCTTTGATTATTTTAAGATATAAATTATATTTATTTATATTTATATATAAATTAAATTTTAATTATAATTAAATTATATTTAATTTAATTATTTTAAAAATTATATTTAATTTAATTATAATTTTTATATATAAATAAAATATATTTTTTATTTATATTTATATTTTAAATTATAAATTAATGGATTTTTACATTTATTTCTTTATTCTTTTCTAAAGAAACGTTCATATAAAGATATGCTCTATAGATAATTCCTCTACTAGAACTAGAAAGGACAGAACATTTCTTTTTAAAATTCCAATAAAAGCATCAGGAATTTTCTATATAAGTAAATAAATGGCCAATTGTACCTGGTATTAATTAACTACCTCATGTCTTCAAATGATCCAGTTAAGTTTCCCTATATAGACTGTACGGCATAACATATAGAAGTTTATATGGAAAACAAAGTTAAAGGGGAAAAAAAATTGTCCAAATACATTATCTCTACAAATGGTAGGGAGCCAAAAGCCGGGGCAAGCAAGCATGAAATTAACTGAATGTTACTGAGTACTGCACAAAAAGTCTTCAGCTATTTCTACTTTCAGGGCCTATTGGAGGAAACTACAACTATGAACACCTACATATACCTCTCTTCACCATCAAGAAGGTAAATTCAGAACATCTATTTAGCTATTAGGAAACCCAAATATTATTTTCACTCTCCCATAATCCTTAATCCTGAGCTCAACATGGAACCAGTGTCCAGAGTCCAAAGATTACATAAAGGATCCACTGTGGTTTGTGAAATATTGATGTTTATTCAAAATACAAGAAAATAAGCTTCAATATTTAACATGAGAATAATACTGAAGCCCTCACTGGATCTGTAGGTCCAAATGGTACATGAGGTATCTCAAGGGAAGAGTGGGGCATTCACAATGCATATTTTTTCACTGTCAGTATACTGCAACGTACTGCAGTTTACAAGTACCTGGTTAAGTGGACTTACAGGCTATTTTACCCAGTTTTAACTAATTCAACCCTCAAAACAACAACAAAAAAATAGAAAAGTAGCTTTAAAAGATTCTTGCAAATACAACAGATTGAAGATAATACCAAGAATGCAAGTACAGGGGAACAAGAAAATACTAGACTGTTATATCGCCTACTCATAAGTCTGAGCCTTTCATCAGTCATATCATATGATAAAAGTAATAAAAATATAAGGCTGATAAGAAGCTGGTCCCACAAGATTAAAAATTAGTAAGGTAACTATCTGAAATATGCATGTGTATCAATTATCACTGATGACTCTCATTTTATGTACATATTGCACCTTAAAAATATTAGCTAATCATGGGCTTCCCTGGTGGCGCAGTGGTTGAGAGTCCGCCTGCCGATGCGGGGGACGCGGGTTCGTGCCCCGGTCCGGGAAGATCCCACATGCCGTGGAGCGGCTGAGCCCGTGAGCCATGGCCGCTGGGCCTGGGCGTCTGGAGCCTGTGCTCCGCAAAGGGAGAGGCCACAGCAGTGAGAGGCCCACGTACCACCAAAAAAAAAGAAAAAAAAAAAAAATATATTAGCTAATCATAGTATAAAGCTACCTCAAACTTGCAGACCATTTAAAATCCAAACATCTAGACCATGAAGAAAGCTTTTTCTCAGCAATAATTAGAATCATGTGATACGCAATCAGTACTTAGTGAAATTTTGTAAACTTAATGACACATGTTTAGAAGACTCTTTCTTTCTTTAATAGCAAAAGACAAAAGGTCCCATGACACTGGGGGAACACTTGGTAGAAGCAGCTGAAATAATACATGCAAAACAACATGGCAATAAACTAAAACACATTCCTTTGTCAGCAAATACTGTCAGAAGACACATAGAAATCATTGCTGAAAATTTGCTAAAACAAGTATTAGAAAAATTACTCAGTGCGGGAGGTTTATCATACAGCTGAATGAAAATACAGCTGTTTTTTCTTTTAAACAACTCAGCTTATATTATTTGCTAGATTGTTCCAATAATGAAATATAGAAACTACTTTTCTTTGAGTTGCTAATGGAACAATGTAACAGAGAAAACATATTGCCAAAATAAATGATTTATTTAATAAAAGGATGTTTTATGAAAAAACTGTAAGTGGGAAGCATTCCTGAGTAAGGAAGGTTAGCCCACGTATAAAATTCAAACCACTGCAAGAAAGCAGTTGAAATCAAAATACACACAGTGGTATGCAGAGTCAAGTATGTAGGTGTTTTTTGTTGTTTTTTATAAAAGCAAGATATTTCAAATACTGTAGAATATTTACAATGTTTTAAAATGAGACAGGAAGTGAGCATGAAAACATGTATCTTACAGAGAGATCTCCAGCTATCTCATGACAAAGTATTTTAAAACTTCTGAAATTTCACGACTTGGGCATTTTTCATTCACAAAAGGACAAGTAATCTCTTAAGAGTTAACAACTGGTGAGAAAGTAACTGATTTTCAAATGAACTTCATTGAAAAAGCCACACACTGGCAGACCCAACTGCCAGGTGGGTCTCCTTCACCCTTGCATGACTCACCTCTTCTTTCTTCTTCCGGGTATTCGGTACAATGTCTGCAGCGGACATGAGTAGACAAATATGGGGGCGGGGGTCTACACATTAAGTATGTGGAAGGAAAAATGCAAAGAGCCCATGTCCCTGATGACATCTAGTGAAGCCCGTTTTTTAAAGCCCATTTTGAACCAATTTATTCACAAATATAAAAACGCCAACACTTCAGATTAGTTCCAAGAACAACTGACCGTCAGTCATCAAGGGAGACGGAAATTTACTAGCCGTGGTTCAGCAGGAAACTTTTGCTTGATTCATGGATTGGACTGAGCAAAGTTAATACTATGATTTAATAAGTGTTGCTAATGATGTTCTCGTTCCACTTGGATGAGATGCATCGTTGTCAGATTTATGTTTCAACTATAACAGACATTAAACCAAATATCAAAATAAAATGGACTCGGAACTAAACCTTCTAATTAGTCTCTTTTTTAAAACAAGACATAAAAAATAATGACACATTGACATTGCTCTCACTAAAAAGTTATTAATCGTAACAGCAAAGGCTTTTGCACCATTAATAAATAAAATAAACTCATTTTAAAATCTTGTTCATTGCATGTTTTTCTCATTCTTTTCTATGTCTGTATTTTATACATAGTATTAGTACATACATATATGTATATATTTTATAAATAAAACATATTGGTGTTACTTGCTCAAATATATATATATTTTTTCTAATGGGATAGGAAATCAGAAAGTTTAGAGACTACTACACTAATCCAGAGGTTGACACTTTTACTGTAAAGGGCCAGACACTAAATGTTTTAGGCTTTGCGGGTCACAGGGTCTTTGTCACAACTACCCAACTCTGTAGTTACAGTGTAAAAGGAGCCATCAACAATATGTAAACAAATGGCAGTGGCTGCATTCAACAAAATTGCATTTATGAACACTGAGTTTCAGATTTTCATGTGCCCTGAAACAGTCTTCTTTTGATTTTCTGCAACCATTTAAAAATATAAAAGCTATTCTTACCTTGGGAGTCATACAAAATAAAAAGCTAGAGGCAGGGACAGTGTCTTTGTCATCTTTATGCTCCCCTGCACCTAACAAAGTATCTGGCATTCAGTAGAGAGTTGTCAAATAAACTTCTCCATGACACAGAAATATGTCTTTGCTTTTCCTTTTTTTTTTTTCCCCATAATTACACCTTACGTTCTGCTATATCACCTCTATCCTTGACAGCAGGGATTTTCCTTGAATTGCTCTCTCTCTCTCTCTCTCCCCTCAGAACTTAGAACAGTACCTGGCATATAGAAGGCACTGGACCTTGATGAACTAAGTCATTCAAACTTTGAGAACACTTTAATGTCAAAAAAATAAAGACTGAAAATTCAGAAGTGACACTGGGTTTCGTAGTATATTCAGATCTTCTGTTTCCTCCCTGAGCCCCTGTGCTGGCTTAAGTACTCACAGTAGCCTATTCACAGCTGTCCTACTACCATGGACATCCTGTGTTTACTTGCTTGCCTCCCTGACTAAATTCTGAGCTCTCTGGGGGAAAGGGAGGAACTGGATTTATCTGTGTACCTGCAGCATGTAGCACACGACCTGGCACACTGCACATATCAATACACGGTCGTGAAAATGCCTTCATGGCAAAAAACACTAGTGGAACTTTTCAAACAGAAAAAAATACATTAGGAAACATGTCTATGTACAAATCAAGAACAGAATCAGTGAATTGTGAAGTTTACCAGCTACAGTCAGAGTAAATTTCCAAACCTAGTTCCCTTAATTCCTCTTCCTGGGACTTCTATCCTACTACTCCCTCATTTGTGAACTTTTGGTGAGAATTATACTTGGGAAGGAAATTTTAAAGTGACCCAGATTTAGCTAACTTTGAGACCTGTTTACAGGGTAAATTTTGCTCCTCCTTTATATGCTTTACTTGGGAGTGTGTGTAAGAAAATAAAGTGACTAGAAATGATGCTGGTGTTCTCTCAGTCCAATGATACAGAGTAAGGATATTGGAAATATAAATGTAAAAAATGGAAAGTAGGCTATCTAGATAATTTCTAAGGATCTAGCCATTCCTGAAAATTATTTCCATGTCTTATTATAGATTTTAAGACCCATGTTACCAATAAGTTATTTTACAGTAACTTAACCTTTAATTAAAATTACTTACGCTGAGAGCACTAAAAGGTTCTCATCCAAGCTAACCAACTCCTAAAAGACTGATGTTGGGTGAGAAAGAAACCCATGACAGCAGTCAGGGGAAAACAAGGACAGCACCTGGGGTCCAAAGTCAAACAGGCTCTCAAAACTGATGAAAGGCAAAAGTGAGAGAACAAACTGAAAAGCTTTGGAATTATTTATGAGTTCTACCAGATGGAATATGGGACAGATAATTTAATATTTATTGCATATGACTGTACAATCATTAAATTATGCCCAAAATGCAAAATATATTAATGTAAATTGCTGAACAGAAACAAAGTATAAAACATCACATTTGCATGTGGAATCATATATTAAACATTGCCTTTAATAACAGAAGTTAAAATGAAGTGTGCCTAGAAATTAATCATAAATCATAAATCATTAATCATCACTAGCCTCATCTTTTGTATACAATTAAACTATTTAATTACCTATATTAAAACACAGTCCTTACTGACATATCTGTAGAACTCTAATGTGACCAACACCAGCTGGACTTCCACTCAATAGATCCTGTACTAGGTAAAAGAAATTAAATTCCAACTTGAACTTCCAAGACATCTCTCTATGTTTATTTTTTTAAGCTTAAAATGGAAATCCCCTATCCCCTAAGCAAAAAAAAAAAAAAAAAAACAGTTTTAGAACAGTTGCATACAAAAGGGAAATAATATTCAAAAGGAAATGGACAGTGTCCAGACACATTTCTCTCCTTGCTCTCATTGCATTATTCAAAAATGAGCTATCGCTATTAAACATTTAATAGTCCTTAAGCAGTATTCTCAATGTACAAGGACCAGTTCAGTTATTCTCAGTAAGCTCAAAGGCTATGATATCTTAACATGATGAATAGTTATTCAATTACAGCATTATTAATTTCCTTATATTTAAAGTGTAAGGGAGAAGATATTTCACCAGTCCTAATTAGAGGCAATACAAAATGTCTCTGATTAACATGAAAAAGATGATAAATATGAACCTCATTCAAATTTGAATTTGGGGTTAAAGGTGGTATGTAATATTACGATAGTTCAGTCATCTTTTAAAGTTACCCTCCCAAGAATGTGGAAGCAGTATTGTTGTCTTGGTCCTACTACCTTTACCCACTTGTGGAAGATTTGAAAAACACGACTGGGCATAAAAGGGGAACAGGAATCTTAAAGAGCAAGTATAGTTTACCCCATGCGGGTATTTATAAAAATCATATAAAAATGAGTGAGGGTATTTTTTTCCACTCCTGAAAGTTTTAATAAAATAACCACTTTCTAATTTTCAATTAATAGGCAATGACCACACTCCAAGTACAAAATCCAGTTTTACAAACTACTGAAGACACGCTGATAATAAATAGTGTGCGCTCCATGAAAAAAGCAATCATCTAAAAGTTTCAAATTTAGAGCTTTACATCTGTCAGCAATAGCCATGGATATCCTTACTCAGAAGATCTGTCTATACTTGTTTCCTTGAGCAGCCACAATATGAAAAGTGGCATGTCAATGCGTAGAACAGATGTCAGTGTCAATGGAACGTTAGTAATCTACTAACTCACTAGTAAAGTAAAACCTAACCATTCAGATCTTTCAGTTAACTGGACTCGTTCCAGGATTTTACTTGGCTATAAAGTGTCAAGTGATGTTTAAAATGAGCTATTAGTAGTTAAATACAAGTTATAGTAATCAAATAAAAGAATTAATACTTTTTAAAAAATCTGTAGTAATTTCAGATTGAGCCCAACATTGCCCTATTGTCTACATCTACAAACCTGTACAGGGAGACCTTCTGTTGACAAATATGATCCTTGGACATAACAAGAGTTTCAATTATCAGAGTAATAGAGGATTTATTTGAATATTGCCTTTCATTACTTAAGCCTTTCACCAAAAGTTTCACCAAAATATATCATCCCCCAGAAATTCCAAATAATAAATTATATTAGCAATTTTAACGTAATATATTTCTTGTCAAGCCTCTTATACTCTGTTACTGTCTATAATGTTGTGCTATTTTATGTAATTATTTTAAATGTTTCACTCCTCAAGGTATGCTATCCTAAAACACATACAAGGTGTTTAGGCCCAATAGTCTAAACATTTGTAGTACTCTAAAGTGTAAAAACTCTGAAAACAGGAATAGCACAATGAAGGATGAGAATCAAGAGAGACAAGATTGTCATAATAGCCACCAAGTAGGACAAGTACATCTATTACATTATTTGTACATGGAAGGACGCCTACAAAGAATGAAATAAAAAAGGGAAATTTCATATCTGGAAATCTACTTCTGACGATTTAAGTGTCTTCTCCCAATCAACTTTGAAGATGGCATTTGAACACTTTCCCAAAACTAAATTGTAGGCCTCTTTCTTTTCAATCGATGCTCTGTAAAAAGCAATAACTTGGAAAAAGACAACCTTCTTTCATCAATAGGAAACAATCCATCCATCTCGCTTTACCTGTGAGGCAATGTACCTCAGAGTTGCCTTCTACTTCCACTCAGTATGCGTGCAGAGAAAGTGTATTAATTTTACATTTAGCTTAAATGAAATATTATTAAAGATAGAGATTACCAAAATGCCAATTTTTTAGATTTTTATGTACCTAAATTTAAGTTCGAGCTCAGCCCCTTATTAGCTAAGGCAAGTTATAGAACCAATTTCTTTAGTCTCTCTCTAAGCTTTAATTTCCTTATCTGAAAAATGGAGTATAACTATGTTGCCTACTTGGCAGCACTGTCACAAAGATCAGCTGAAATAATACATGTAAACTGTTCAGTTACATGCTGGGCCCAAGGGTGCACAGTAAATGAAAGCTGTGAAAATTCGTAAAATAACTTGTTCACTTAACCTGATTACAGACAAACTAAAGATAATAAAGAAAATGCAAAATGTTCAATGAACAAGTAGACTTCTCTCAAAGAAGAGATACAACCCTTAAAAAGTTTTCTATTGATCTTTTGTTGTTACTTTTAAGCAAATCATAATTGTCTGATTTCCTTTTCCAACATTCCCATGGAAGGAAAAATTCTCATTAGGGAAAATGTGGCACCAAGTTGTACCTTTCTTTAAGTCACATTTATGAATCCACAAGCAAATCGTTTTAAAAACATAACACATTTAAAGAAGGAAAGTGGTAATTTGTTGATGAAACATTAGAATTAAAATTCATACCACAAAACGGAAATATTGTAAAAGGTTTGAAAACGTAGTAAATGCTCCACACAAATTGAAAAAATATTTAAGTGCCAGGAATCATTTTTGCTTACAGCTATCATCATGTAAAAGGCATGTGTGTGTCACTGAAGCAAATGAAGAGGGTAGTAGAGGAAGATATCGAAGAGGTAAAGTGGGGATCAGATCATACAGGGCCTTACAGGCTCTTATAAGGATACTGGCTTTTGTACCCTGAGGGAAATAAGAAGCCATAGTAGAGATTTGAGAACCCAAGTGACATGATATTGTTCAGGTTTTAAAAGGGTAATGTTTCTGTGCTGAGAATATATTGCAGAGGGTCATGGTGGAAGCAGGGAGACCAATGAGGAGCTGTGTTAGTCCTAATAGTTCTACCACTATTGTAGCAGCCTAGGTGAGGCTTCAACCAGTATGGGACGAGTGAAGGCGGTAAGAAATGGTCAGCTATGGGCTTCCCTGGTGGCGCAGTGTTTGAGAATCCACCTGCCGATGCAGGGGACACGGGTCCGTGCCCCGGTCCGGGAAGATCCCACATGTCGCGGAGCAGCTGGGCCCGTGAGCCATGGCCACTGAGCCTGCACGTCCGGAGCCTGTGCTTTGCAACAGGAGAGGCCACAACAGTGAGAGGCCCACGTACCAAAAAAAAAAAAAAAAAAAAAAAAGAAATGGTCAGCTCTTGTAAGTACCGTACTTTGAAGGAAGAGTGTGAGGGTTTCCTAGTCAATTGAATGTGGAATGTGAGAAAGAGAGAGTAGACAAAGAAAATTCCAAACTTTTAGGCCTGAGTAACTGGACACATGGATATACCATCAACTGAGAAGGGGGAGACACTGGGAGAAGCAGGTTTGGAGGGGAATATCAACAGTTTGGTTTTGGATATGTTACTTTTGAGAAGTCTACTGACCAATCAGAGAGAGATGTCAATTATGAAGTTTGATTATGAGAGTCTAGAGTTTAGACACGAGGACTAAGCTGTAGATAAATTTGAGAATTGTGAGCATACCAGTGGAATGTAAAGCCATAGTACTGGTTGCAATCACAAAAGAAGATAGTGTAGATAGAGAAGAGAACATGTCCAAGGATTGATCCCTGGGCCTCTCCAACATTTAAAGGTTGAGGACATGAAAAGGAATCAGCAAAGAAGACTAAAAAGCAGCAGCCAAAGAGATAGGAGGAAAACCAAATAAAGGGGAGCAGGGGGTGATTTATGACCAAATGCGTCACCTGCTGCCGATAGGTCAGTTAAGATGAGAACTGAAAACTGAACGTGGGACTCAGCAGCATACAGATCTCTGGTGACACTGATAAGAGCCATTTTGATGGAATGGCGGGATGGAAGCCTGGCTAGAGTGAGTTTAAGACAGAAAGTAAGACGAGAGAAATCAGAAGCAGTGAATATAAACAAAATGATTAGGAGGTGTCTTCCTTCAAAGGAGAGTAAAAATACAGCAGTAGCAAGCAAGGGAGATAAGGTCATGAAAAAGTTGTAAAGTGAGATAGCACATTTGTATACGGCTGTGAAGGGCAGAAGGGAGAGAAGAAAATGATTGGAGCAAAGTCCCTGAGTAAGTAGGTCTAAAGGAATGGAACCTTGTACACAAATGCAAGGACTGGAAGATGAAAACTTCATCTATGGTGGTGATAGGTAGCAAGACTGCAGATACTCAAACTTAGGTAGATGTGGTGGTGAGAGTCTGTGGAAGTTCTCTTCTGATCACTTCAGTTTACTCAGTAAATTACGCAGTAAGCTCATCAGCAGAGCATAAAGATGGGTAAGAGTTCTGAGGATTAAGCAGCAAAGTAAAGGTGTAAAACAGTCATCTAGAAGCACAGTGGAGGGAATGGAGTAGGGACATATAAGATGACTGTGTGAAAACAGAAGGGCCTACTTGGGGCTTTGGAAAAGGAATCTGTTTCAGAATCATGAACAGAGCACCACTGGATTAGAACAGGCAAAACCTGGAGGACAGGAGGAAGACCAGATAGGAGGCTACTTTCATAGCCCACGAGAAAAAGCCAGAGAGGGATACTGCCTAAAGCAGGGCAAGAGCATCTGGAGGACAACTGAGGAAACAGACGTAAAAGTCACTGCAAAAGCAGAACCAATGGGATTTGGAAAGCAATTAGAAGTGACTGAGAAAATGAATGGCGTGAAAGAAGGCCCGTAAGTGTTGAGCTAAAGTGAATTGGAGGGTGGCAATGCCACTGATAAACTAAAAGAACTATTTCACTACTGCAAAAATTAGTAACCGATTGGTCAGCTGATTAAAGGAGTAAGTATCATTTGAGTGAAGTTTGAGTAAAGAGAAGAAGAGTTCAAAATAAGATTTTAAAGTTTGATTAAATGTCAAAGAATGTTTGTTTCTGTTGTTATTGGTTTGGGGTCATTAAGATAAGACAACCAAGTTGCAAATTGCGGAGCAACTGAAGAAAGAACAGAGCTTTATTTGCCAAAGGAAGGAAATGCAACAAACATTTATAAAATTATTTTTACAGAAAGTTTTATGCCAGGCAGTATTCTAGGAATATCATCTCCTTTAATCCTAAAAATAACCATATGAGGTAGACCCTCTTATACCTTTGTTACAGTTATGGAAAATAAAGTGTAGAGAGGATGTATCACCTTCACAGAGTAATATGATTAATGGGAGAGGCAGAACTCAGCCTCAAGGCTGAATGACCCCAAAGTCCAAGCTCTTAACCACTACACAAACATGCCCTGTAAAATTAAGGGCCTGGAAAAGGTAATATAGGTTGTTTAGCTTCCGAGAAGAGTTTCAGAGCTAAAGATCTCAGAGGTGGAATCATTCCAAAGAGTGACACAGTCCAAGGTGTAGTCATGCCTATAATTAGCTAAATACATGGATGCAAAGGTCAGAGTTCAGGAAACCAAGGAACTAAGGGCAACAATGAGATGCCAAGGTTATCAATGTAATAGCTGAAATCACCAAAACGAATAGCAACGGAAGGGTCAAAAGGATAGCCAGATGCTATCATCATCGTAGCTGGTCAGCAGATAATCGACTTTACAAGAGAAAGGGTTGTTGAAAGATGGTTCAAAGAATTTGACATAGAAGGAGCAGCAGGAAAGAGGGTGTACCATAGGACTAGGAGGAAAGGCTTAAGAGAGTGGGAATGTCAGGACTTGTGACAAGGGAAAAGCTGGATGTCAGCTCTGGCTAGACAGAAGGAACATTAAAGGAAAAGTTTAAAGATAAAGGGAATTTGTATTCATTCAACAACTTTCAACTACTAGTGGGGTTGGGGGCGGGGTGGTAACAAGATGTTCTATAAAGGGCAGAGTAGAAGGGTCTAGATTTCCACTATTCTTAACCTCTTCTTTTGGTATGGGTAAGGAGACCTTTGAAACTCTTGTGGACCTTAACTCAAAATGAACAGAGATTCACAAAAACAAATCTGCCATGATAAGTGGGACATAATTAGAAATTAATGAATCATGAATCAGGATCTCCACTTCTCTGATCAAGCAAACCAATCCAAGATGGCCCGATGCCTCATCTCTCCCCTCTCTTGGTACAAACTGCTGAATAATCAAAATATTATATTTATTATCTAATATAAGAAACAATCTAGATCACAAGCTATAAAATATAATAAGTGTGCTAGAAAATATAGATGGTGTGACTGTTGATAATAGAACAAACTTGGAAGAATTAATTCTCCTGTCCCCTCTACTGTTTTGTTTTGTTTTGTTTTTTTACACTCTGTCCTCCCAACTCTATTTCATATGCCTAACAAGATACCTTATATTGTTTTCAGAAAAGTGGACTTAGGCCTGTTTTACTTTATAAAAACAGAAAGACAAGTTAGGTAGTTAAAAAATTGATTCAGTGTGCCACAGACTACTGAATACTAGAGAACAAAAATAAGTAAGACAGCCCCCGCTTTTAGGAGTTCATAGTGGAAGAGACAGACATATTATAACTCAAAAAGACAGATGCTTTCGAAAACAGTGTTTCTGGTCTCTCCTTTATGTGATATAAACACAGTCCATACAAACAGCCCTACTCAGAACCCAGTGCTATTCTGGGCACATGCATTTTAAAATTACAACAAAATCAGGGGGTCTAACTTACCATCATTTTTTCAAAGAGATCCAGTACTTCCTTTTCGGACAAATTCAAAGATCGTTCATCATATAATGGCTGAGCCGCTGGAAACTCACTCATTGCAACTTGAGAATCAATAGGATGTTGGATAAGAGGTTTTTCTTTTTTGACAGTAGATTTTCTAAAACTTGTAATTCGGTCACGCTGCAAACAGAAAAAAACAAGAAGCCCTAAGGAAGAGATCAAGAATCATCAACGAACATGAAGAACTGAAACATCAAAATAGCACTTAGGATAATATATATCATTATTGTCTTTTGACAAAATATTATTTTCAGCAGCAAGCTCCAGTTAGAGATTGTACTATTTTGAAAACCTGAAGTAGCTCTGCAGCCACAGAAATCTAGGGAGTGAAAAGTATTTCTCAAAAGTAAAACTTAGTCCCTTGTCATTTCTATTCTGCACAGTAACTATGTCCGAAAAGTCCGGCCTCAAAGTCGTGTGGTGGTTTGAGAGAGAATGTGTCTTTGGCGGCAACTTTCAAACTATGAGAGAAAAAAAAAAAAAAAAAAAAAGAAAAGAAAAGAATATCCACTTCTAAGGGGGAAATTATAGTAATGTTTCTCTTCTTCAAAGCGCCAAAATAATTGACAAATATCTATGAATACTTTGGCAGTGTAATAGTAGAATATAATGGTTAAGAGCATGGACTCTGGAGCCAGACTACCTAGATTTGAATCTGCAATTTACTTGGTCAGTTACCCTGTGCAAATTACTTGGTCTCTCTATGACTGTTTCCTCATCTCTAAAATAGGGATAACAAGTTAATGTATGTAGGAGGAAGGTGGGACCAACAAGGAAGCACAACAAAATTAAAAACATTACCTTTTTGCCCTGGAAATATAACATAAACAGAAATATCTTATTCCTACAAATACTACTATGAAGAACTTGCTATTTTATAGATATTGACTTGGAACCATTGATTCCACGTACAATCTCTAATAATTAGCTTGCGATTTCACATAAAGTGAGTTAACGACTGTTTTAAACCACAGAACATTGGACATCAAAAATTAGTAATGACCATAAAACTGAATACAACTCAGTTTTATTCTGGTTTCTGTTAGGAAGCACATGCATGCATATTGTCAGCTCACGTTAAACAAGCAGATATGTTAGATATCAGGACAGTGCCTCGTCACTGCCACGTTACCAAGTCCTTATAAATCACTTCAACAGTGCAAAAAGCATCACAGAAGTTTTGCCACAATTACGTCGACTTCTGTTGACCCCCATTAAAAGAACATACTTTTTATTTTGATTCAAAGAACACTTTTTTTCTAAAAGGTGTACTTTGAAAGAAATATGAGCAGTTTTAAGCAGCTTATTTAGGATTCCAAAAATGATCTTAGTACATGGTTGCTTACAAAGAGATTATGTAAATCATAATATTTTAGAGCTGGGAAGAAACTTGAAAAATCATCTAGGCCAACTCTCATTTCACAGAAAAAGTGACTCGCTAAATTCACGAGTCCCTGGTTCCTAGCCCAGTGTTCACATAAAGATTCATTTCTTCGAATCACCTTCTATAATTTCTTATTTTCTTTTAAATTTGAATGTCTTTGAGGAAAATTAAGTTAGATTAGATATGTAATATAACTCAAACAACTCAAGAAAAAACATTAAGCAATCCCAAATAAGCTGAGTACATAACCAAGAGTCAAGTTTCACTAAAAGATATGGTGGACACAAAAGCATTTAAATATGCAATCGACCATTAAATCAACATATCTCTGTTCCTTTCCCTTCATATCACTTAATATTTACTTTTGCAGTGCTGGCTTTTTTACTGAGTAGCATTATTTACATATATATTTGATCTTTCACTATGCCCTTCACTTCAATCTAGAAAATTGGCTTTTGCTTTCAGCTATATCTTGATAAGAAAATAAAGTTAAGCCACATACTTTCACTTCCTTAAATCATGAACGATATTCTACATTACTTGTAGACAGGTAATTTCACAAAGAAAAAATACTTGAAATATCACATTTTAAAAGTTTAGCTATAAAAGGGCACATTTAAATTTTAAGCCCATAACTTTTCATAAGTCTTACTATGATAGACTCAGATCAAAAATATTTGAGGATTTTAAATGTAATACCACATTTCTAACATAATGAACTTAACTTCTTTTCCATTTTAAATTAATTTCCCTTACTGTTAATATTAATGTTTAACATATTCAGAGTCAATTTACATGGCTATTGAGAAAGGAAACATTTGTGTTTTCCAGAGTTAGATTTATACAGATTTTTTTTAATTGGCTAAGGTATATATCAGGATGGTAATATCAAAATTATTTTGAGAACACGTACAATTGCTTATGTTTATATCAAAAAAAAGAAAACACACTCTATTGACAATTCTTCCATTTACTGTACTTTGTAAACATCTAGACTTTTTATATCGTTACATATATCAATGCTTTAATGTCCACCCACTTTAATAAAAAGGCAACATGCATAAGTAAGGTAATAACATGCTACTAAGTCCACCTTACCACATCATCTGCCAAAGTTTTTATTTGAATGTTCTATTAAAACCAAAATGGAAAAAAAAATACCTGTCAGATAAGAGAAATTCATAGATCAAACAAGAAAATAATTGAATGATTCTCATTTTTTATTTTATCAACTATAACTCTTCAAAGAGAATTAGAATTAGAAACTTTAAACCTATAAACACATTCTTTACAAAAGAAAAAAACAACGTATTAAGGATTAAAAATGAAGGTTTGGTGAAGGGGGTGCCTCTTCTTTTTTGAAGATGACTCCCAAGTTCCCAAAGTCAGATTAGGAACAGACATCACTACCACAGTGCTCAAACGTGAGAACAGATATTAAAAAGTCATAAGCCCTTTCAAGATTTTTCAAAGTTTTAGAATGAATAATCATATTTTTGAGATACATAAAACTTTTAAAAACATGAACAACAGGAAAAATGTCACATTTAATGGTAGTGACATATAATGAAACAGCTCAGTCTAGAACTCAGTTGCATCTGATAGATAATTTAACAAACACCTTTATAAATATTCTAGATAACATTGAATTTACTGATTCTGTTAATATATGCCCATTTCTCGAAAATCCCAACACTTTCTTTTTTTTCTGCACGTGGTTTTCTACTTCTAATGTTGAGAATCATTGGAAATGGTATACTCTAGTTAATAAAATACAATGGTTAATAAAAACTACCACATAGAGTACAAACAATACTGGAGTAATAAAGCAATATTAAAGTAAGCAAAGTAACAGCTAACAATTTAGTAATCTTCCAGGATTCAGAAGATACTTCAAGATCTTACAATAACATATAATCCGCATGAAAGCAGTTAGTATTATATTATAAATATGTTGAAATATGTTGTAGTGCTAGTTAAGAGATGTGACTAGGAAAGAACCATATTTTTTAAAATCGCCTGTTAGAACTGAAATTAACCCTTCTGCCACAACCTGTATATTTATTTCCTACAACAGAAGCTGAATGATGTACATCATGCATGCTCACATCCCTTTTAACTAAGAAAAATATGGTCGTATCACTGGTGGGGAGAATTCCATTAAGAGATTTTTGGTTGGGTTTTTTTTGTGGTACGCGGGCCTCTCACTGTTTTTGCCTCTCCCGTCGCGGAGCACAGGCTCCGGACGCGCAGGCTCAGCGGCCGTGGCTCACGGGCCCAGCCGCTCCGCGGCATGTGGGGTCCTCCCAGACTGGGCCACGAACCCGTGTCCCCTGCATCGGCAGGCGGACTCTCAACCACTGCGCCACCATGGAAGCCCTCCATTAAGTGTTTTAAGTGAGAATTATTTCATCACAGGATCAGACATCACCAACTAAATGCTGTTAAAGATCATCCTCCCCTCCATCAGTTGGGACAAATATACTATTATATGTGTAGTTCTTTTTCTACTTTTAATCCATCTATTCCCTCAGGGATCTACACTTCTACATCTTTGTACTATGTCTTTATCACACCCTGCTGACACAAACCCCAATCAATCTTTACTGCCTAGAAAAAAGAAAAGAAGGGGGATTACTTATATCAGAACTGAAGTCTTTTTAAGAGAGATCAGTTCACCCTAGGACTATCTCTACCTGGTATTTTCTCTTTAATTTTCCCAGTGGGGCACAGAAAACTGTTCTATGCACAGTGACAAGCTTCATGATTTCCTGTCATGTAAAATCAGAGTGAGAAATGTCAAAGTCTCAAAAGTGCCTCAACTACCCTGCTACCATCCAGATATGTACCTGTCCACCTGTGTTATTTATTAGACAGATTATACAGTTCTTCAAGCAACGCCTGCTTTTCTTTTCTTCCCACCCTTTGAGGTTATAAACTCAAGATTGGAAACATATAAATCTTGAAAGTGAATATGTACATTCGGGGAAAGTAAGATTTTAGTCAAATTCTCTAAGTTAAGGTACACATATGTCTCGAATGCCTTAAGTCTGTATCTCAATTGAATATATGTTGACAGTTTAATAATGGGGGACAGAAACAACAACAAAGCATTGCTAGCAATAGTTCCACCTTTTCTTATGGGAAGAGACTTGAGTTTTCTCTTCTCCCACCTCCACTCTTTTTTTTCCTTTGAAATTAACATATTTTTGTCCATATTAAATCCCACAGTATGGAGTTAGACACTATTAAATTGGATGAAATTTGAGACAATCTGGTCAAAACCTCTCAATTTACAAATGGTGAAACTGAAGCTTGAAGAGGCTAAGTGACTCGCCCACAGACCACAGATCTGGTTGACACTAGATACTAACTCTTAGTCAACATATGGCCTCTTCAGGTGGTATAATTAAGCTGTAGGATATTAGGGTTGAACTACTGAATTGAAACAGTTCATGGTAACCTCAAATTCACAGATATGCCCCAAGCCCCATCAGTTTCATTTTCCTTCGGGTAACTGCCTTTTGCCATCATTACCAGGGGGTCAAGCATCATCCCGAAGAGCGTTCCCCTGTCAACCAAAGTCCTTCCCTAACATGTCTTATGTGTCACCTACTAAATTCATTTTGACCAATATACACTAATGTTCTTCCAGCGGCTGGTTATTCTTCATATACAAACTATATTCAAATTTAGATTCTTTGGTCTTTCATAATTCTTCATTCCTAATTATATCTTACTACTGCCACAGTTTTAAGAATCAGAGCTGTTCTCTCAGCTCTCTAGGTGGGTAATAGGAGGGAAAATAGAGTAGGAAAAAGTGGGCATATAATTAATAACCCAGTGCAAATACTACATGAGCACCAAGGGTTGTCACAGAGGGTTAGGACAGACTTTCAAAAAAAGGGTCATGTTTATGGTAATGGTACCATCCAATTTTAAGACTTCCATGTCACCTTGGTCTCTCTCTCTTCATTCCCTACAGCCGAAACAGCTGTCAAGTTCCATGGTGATCTTTCTGCAGTTTCTTCTTCATTCCCGCACAAACCATCCCAGTTTAGAGTCTAATCACTGGCAGTAGCCTCCTAATAATTACCTCTGCCACCATCCTCTCCTCATTGCCAAAGTCATCTTCTTCAAGCAAAGATCTGGTTCAAGTCACCATCACATCACCTCTTCCCTAGATTTCTGTAAGAATCTCCTAACCTATCTCCCTTTTTCCACCTTTACCCTGCTATAGTTCATTCTGAACACATTGAGGAAGTGACAGTATTAAAACCCAAGTCAGTTTGCAGCCAATTAAACCAACCATGCTCTTTTCCCTGTGGGGGCCAGGTATGCAATGGCTGCAAACAGCAGCCTCCTCAGTAGTGTATGCAGCCTGTTGCCTGTATGCATTGCCCTGGAGACAGCCCTTTCCAGTGGACATTCGTGACTAGCATGCTGCCCCCAATCTAGGCTCCAGACAGGTATACGCGGTGCCTTTGGAAAGCCCCAGGGCACAGTGGCCAGGATCCACATTGGCCACATCATAATGTCCATCCGCACCAAGCTGCAGATCAAGGAGCACGTGTTTGAGGCCCTGTGCAGGGCCAAGTTCAAGTTCCCTGGCTGCCAGAAGATCCACAGCTCCAAGAAGTGGGGATTTACTAAGTTTAATGCAGATGAATTTGACAACATGGTGGCAGATAAGCGGCTCCTCCTGGATGGCTGTGGGGTCAAATACATCCCTAATCGTGGCCCCCTGGACACATGGCGGGCCCTGCACTCATGACAGCCTTGAGGCTGTCCCCTCCTTACTCACGTGCACCAATAAATCCTACTTTCCTGTCCAAAGAAAAGAAAAAGCTAAAGAAATCTGAATAAACCATGGACTTTAGTCAGAAAAAAAAAAAACCAAAAGCCCAAGTCAGATCATGTCACGCCTCTGCTCAAAACTTTTCAATGGCGCCCTATTTTCACTCCAAGTGAAAGTCAAAATCGTTACCATAGCCTGCAAGGCCCTATGGAGCTGCATACTCTTCATATCCCTCTGAACTCATCTCCTACTACACTTCCTTTCATTCACTCAGCTCTAGTCACAGCAACCACCTCACTGTTCCCCATAAGGCAATAAGCCACATATACTGTCTCTTCCCTCTGCCTGGAATGCTCTTTTCCGTTACCCATATGCTTTCCTCCATCACTCCTCCCCCTTTCAAGTTCTTGCTCAGGGAGACCTACTCTGTCCATCCTACTTAAATGGAAACACTCACCTCCTCCACACTCTCCTGACCTGCTTTAGCATGCTCTGCTTTCCTTTTTTCAATAAAACTTACCACATTCTCACATAGTCTATAATTTATTTTTGTCTGTTTCTCCCACTAAAAATGTGAGCTCCATGAGAACCAAGGTTTTCATCTGTTTGTTTCAGGGATGTACCCCTAATGCCTAGATCAGTGTTTGGCACACAGAACTCAATAAAAAATTATAAATGACTATTACTTGTCCATCTGTATTCAATGGCTCCTGATGACCTACAGAATAAAGACTGATACCCTTAAAATGGCATTCAAAGCCCTGTATTATTCAGCCCTAGGCTACCTTCTAAGTCTTCCCTCAATGATCTGTGTGCTATGGAAAAATGGAAATCTTTTCCCCACCGCATGCCTCACTATGTCCTGTTTGTGCACCCACTCTTCCCTCTACTGAAATGTCAATCCAGCTAGGTACCTTTCTATTTCTAGAGCTTCCCTTGAGTTTAAAGTTTGGTTATTAATAAACCAAATGTGGACCCGTGGTCAAAAATGGAGGAGAACTATGCTTTGTTTAGTGTCTTCTTAAAGACTATTTTTTCCTAAAAGGCATCTTTAAGAATGATAGAGCACCTTAAGACAAAGAGGAAATTATATTCATGTAAAAAGTTATCCCAATTACTTGTAATAGAGAACCATAAAGAAAAATACTCTGCTTATGATTTCTCGATTTACAAGTTTCATTCAACTACAGACTGGATATCCTATATAACTATGCACATTTGACTGATATGGATATTTTTCTCATAGATTTCCCTCATGTAAAACTCTGCTGTCATAAATATCTTCTTGAGACCACTACTTAGAACTCTACAACTATTCAGAAAAGAGAGACAAATGTAGTCTACTGAAAAGAAAAATCTTTAAGGACATTTGAAGAGTTTGAGTTTAGGAGGGGGCCATTTTTGGCCACTGCACATTAAAAATACATTGAAAATATTGTATAAATTACACTTAAATTATCTGCAATAGAAAATAAATTATTTCTGCTGCACAACTGTTTTTATACATTAGTCAAAAAAAGAGAAAGTTACAAAAGGAGAACAATAACAAAAACACGACCAACATGAAAAAAGTTCAGAGAGCTGTAAAGAGCTATCTCTTTGATAAGATTCAATCGCAGTCATTTTTATGTGAATTGACCTGTAAAACATTTTTAAATGGTTGTATTAAGATACAGTCTCATTTATAATGATGTTTTACAGGGACAAGCTCTCAAATTTTATCTGAATGTAATTTATATAGGTGCATGCACCTCTCTCTCTCACACCACTTGCAAGCAGACATTACGGATTTTACTCCTGTGTACAAACTATAGAGCTACTGTGGAGTTAAAACAACAACAAAAAATGACGAAAAAATGTTTATTAGAGTCACACCCCTGAATTAAAAGCACTGATTAAAGTCAGTTTAGTAAGTTTTTATTGCAAATCTAATGATAATGGTCATTAGGATGAGGGTATATTACACCAATAAGTATAGTGACCATATATTTTCATTAAAATCAACTCTAGAAAAGCAATACACTTGTGAATTAGTCAAGCAATTAGAGTTTATTAAACTTCATTTATGATCAGTTATATTAAATATAACTTACTATAGTACTCTATGAGTACTGCATAATTATAAAAGTTTCACTCCAGAGTCTCAACCCCTTAAGAATAAGAGAAATGGATGATTTACTTATAAACTCTAATGCTGAACTTGTGATTGAAATGCAGGAGCCAATATTGCAAGAAAATTAAGTTTTAATTTTCTCGATCAGGCAGAAATTAACAAAAACAGCAAGATGTAAAGATTCTACTCTCTTATGGCTAATGTTACATGGTAATACAATGTTTTATAAACATCTTGAAATTACTCCATGACCACAGAAATTGGACAACTGAATTGCATACAATTCAAAAGTCTCACCACCAACTCAAAAACTTGGCCACACTTCTTTGACTTTGACTATTTTCTTCTCTTTTAGAGAAAGTAAATTGGCCATCACAATAAAGATGAAGGATCAATTACTTACCCAGCTTAAGTTTCTTAATCTCTAAGTAGGGCAGGGCGATATAATATAGAAAAGCATGTTCAATTCAATTGAACAAATATTTGAGCATCTACTATGCACCTGTTCAGTGCTTGGAACTAGGAATAAAATAATAAACAAGATAAGCATGCACCTTATGGAAATTGTAGTCTATAGTCAAAGATCAGATGAATGAAAGAACAACCACAACAGAGAAATTCTGAGAGCACTGTTCGGGTGGTACTCTATCATAACCTCCATATACTTTCCAAGTAAGAAGGGCCTTTAAGAAAGGCCATCCACCTCAACCAATGATCCAGAGTTTGAAATCTCTAGATGACATCCCTGACCAATACTGATTCAGATCAGCAGCAGTCACAGAAGGAAGTAATTATTCTTCAAAGTGCTGCCTTTCAACTTTGCAGATCCTGGATTAATCCTGAACTTTTCAAATCAGTAAGACCAATCAAGACAATTCAAGGCTATTTAACCATCTGGCAACCAAGCTGAACATTCTGTTCAGCCATTCAAATCCCTTTACTATGAAGACTGTTTTAGTTGAGTACCTCTCCGTTGTGTTTGTTTCACCAACAAAGGTATATATCATCTGATTTTTAGAACTGAGATCAACGTAGCTAGGGCTTTGATTCTAAGAAGACAGGAGGAAAAAAATAATTGGCTTTCAAAACCACTGAACTATTACTGCTTGTATTTAAAATTACTCTAAAACATTCTTTCATCTCCTTTCTAACAGTAAGGGGCATTTTCAGACACCCACATGTCCTCTTAGACACTGCATTCTTCCATCACCATTAGCACTTCTGAATAGATGATAGATCAGCTGGCAGTGTGCGAGGCACTGGGATTTAAAGAGATATGGCCCTGGGGGCTTCCCTGGTGGCGCAGTGGTTGAGAATCCGCCTGCCGATGCAGGGGACACGGGTTCGTGCCCCGGTCCGGGAAGATCCCACGTGCCGCGGAGCGGCTGGGCCCGTGAGCCATGGCCACTGAGCCTGCACGTCCAGAGCTTGTGGTCCGCAACGGGAGAAGCCACAACAGTGAGAGGCCCGCGTACCGGGAAGAAAAAAAAAAAAAAAAAAAAGAGACATGGCCCTGACCTCAAAGGGCAAAAGCCTAGTAGTTGAGAAGGTGAAGTTACAGGCATTAAGCTCCAATTCTCCACCTTACTTTGCTACTGTGAGCATCTCAAACTGTCCATTTCACATTTTAATAGAGCAATACTTTTCTATTTTTGTAACCAAAAGGACACCATATCAGAAGCACCATCAAATCAAAAGCCTCAAATTTGAACCCACCTGAGCTCTTGGCTATTACAAATCATAATTCTTTCCACCATTTTTACAACAAGAAAAAAAATTCCTTTTGGGATTTGCTTCTCAAGATGCTCTTTCAATATAAGGAACAAAATGTGTATCTACCAGAAATCAAATATGACATCACAGTATAGGGCTTCAGTTTTCTTCATGAAGCAAAAGACCATGTTAGTTCACTGGATAAGTTTCAGAAATCTGTCACAAGTTCTTCTCAAGCTTAGAGTAATTGTCTTGCCACGAACTTCAATATTTAACTGCCAAGAGGGGTGACTATGATATGGAAATCCAGCAGTCTCTTCTGTGTAACAAGAATGTTCAGCTTAAGGACTAGGGGTGAAGCGCTCAAGAAACATATGTTTTAAAAAACAAATTTATGGTTACCAAAGGGGAAAGGTATGGGGTGGGGGAGATAAATTAGGAGTTTGGGGTTAACAAATACAAACTACTATACATAAAATAGATAAGCAACAAGGACCTACTGTACAGCAGAGGGAACTATATTCACTATCTTGTAATAATCTATGCAGGAAAAGAATCTGGAAATGAATACATATATGTATGTATACATATATGTATATGTATGTATACATATATGTATATGTATGTATGTATAACTGAATCAGCACAACACTGTAAAGCAACTACACTCCAATAAAAATTAATTAAAAGGAGAGGAAAAAAAAAACTGAATCACTTTGCTGTACACCAGAAACTAATGCAACACTGTAAATCAACTATACCTCAATCAAAAGAAATTAATAGAGAAACAAAAATAAAATTTTTAAAGAAATGTATGCTTGCCACTTAGATCTTAAAAAACATTCATGCTAATGAATTAGAGGAAGTCACTTAGTACCTGAATTAATCAGAAACAATTGCACGAATAATCCAGGTTTTTCAAGTGGTAACTTGTTCTGTAGGTACTAAACCATTTCAAATGGGAAAACTGTTGGGACGTGAAAGTTCTTTATAATTCTACGGATAAAAAGCAACAGAAATGAAAAGAAAGCCAGTTTTGCCCAGCACAGTACTTTGTACATAATAGATACTCTTAGATCAATGAGTTAGCCAAGTGGGGCTCAATATTTAATAAATAAATTTCTACCTTCTCTGTTTAAAAAAAAAAGACAGATGTCTCCACCAAACATTAATGTTTCAGAACCCATCATAGGCTCAGCACTTTGTGGCAAAGAGAAGTTTAAGATGAGATTCTGCCCTTAAGGCATTTACAATCTAACCAAGGAGTGAAAACTAACCACAGAGGAGATCCTGAGGTATGTTCCTGCTCCTCCTCCCTGGGCACTATCACATGTCCTGTCTTACTATTTTCATAGCAGAACCACTACCTGAAATTATCTGTTCACTTACCTATTTACTTACTTATGTTCTAGCTTCTAGAAAACAAGTTCCCTAATAGCAGAGCCCTTAATTTTCCTGTCTTAATCACTTTTGGATCTCTAACATTTAGAACAGTAGCTGGCACATAATATCTGCTCAAATATTTGGTGAATAAATTAAGTACAACAGGAATTCAGAGAAGAAATAAATATAGCTTCATTAAGAAACT
This sequence comes from Kogia breviceps, assembly GCF_026419965.1. Taxonomy (NCBI): domain Eukaryota; kingdom Metazoa; phylum Chordata; class Mammalia; order Artiodactyla; family Physeteridae; genus Kogia; species Kogia breviceps. The sequence goes on from NC_081330.1 coordinate 48,554,672, forward strand.
ATAAAGAATTGTGCCCTAATTGCTGGGTAGGATTTGAATAGCCAGAAAGAGAGGAAGAAAAAGAAGTGAGACAGGGAGCAGTGTTAACATTTTACTTTAGGGAAGCAGCCTTAGGAAACAAAGGGTTCAAGTTAGAGGGTATTAAATTTCGAATATGTAGGGTGGTGGGGATGAAAAATGTCGCCTGCCATATCAGTAAACAAAGGATGTTGCAGCCATCAAGCCCTCTCAGCCACTGCAGCTGTCCCGGCTGTGCAACCTGATGGGATTCAGGATGGAGAAAAGCAGGTACTGGCCCTAGATTGTTAATGTGCATATCAAAGGAATGATTTCAATGAGCCCACACTCTTGCATCTTCCCATACCTAGAGGAGCACTAAATTCATTAACTTGAGATATCAGGTTTTCTTTAATTCACAGTAATCTTTTGATGTTCCAACTACCTGTTTTTGTTGCAAAAACTCCTATATATCCTGGCTCCTCCCTTACCTCTTTGGGGCACTCCCTCAGAGTGATCTGAGAGGCTGTCTTCCGGGCTTAAGTCCTTAGAAATTCTGCCCAATAGAACATAATTCTCAACTTTTACGTTGTACATTTTTTTCAGTTGATAGTGGGGTAAGATTAGAGACAGTCTTGAAAACCACAAGGAGTAGTCTAGACTATGTCTGACAACCATCGAGGGTCCTTATTAGTTCCTGATTCAGAGACAGACACGGAGAAGGTGGAATTTTAGAAAGATGACTTCGGGTGGTACAGGTCCACAATCTCTTATCTGAAACCCTTGAAGCTAGATGTGTTTTGGAATTCAGAGTGCTTCACATTTTAGAAAGGAATACGGTATGTGTACCATATATTACAAAACACACCCAGTGCGATCTGGGCTGGCACCCTAAATCAAATGCATTCAAGGTTAGCAGGGAAACATGAATACTCCACAAGAAAGGATAAGTAAAGATTATATACAGCCTCAAGCCAGGCTGGGTTTCGGGGCCAAATGATAACATTCTGATTTCAAAGCTTTCAGATTTTAGCATTTCAGAGCAGGGTTGTAGGCTGTAATATTCAGGATAGACTGAGGAAGGAATCAAAGGCTAAAAAGGCAGCTTGCAGAGATCAGCAAGTTGGATCTATTCTATCTAAATACTAGCCACCATTTACTGAGCATTTATTATATGCCGGGCACTATGCTAAGAGCTTTACATGCATTGCCTCATTTAAATACTCACAGCAATCCTATGATATAGGAGTTAGTGTCCTATTTGGCAGATCAGGAAATCAAGGTTTGCAGTCATTAAGTTACTTGCCTAAATGCACAAAGATAATAAATTACTCAGTTGGAATTAGCATTTAGGTCTGAGTAGAACCCAAGCTCTAAAACCTCTATCTATATTCTGAAATCTGTCTTCATCATATATAACATATATATGATGAAGTGTCTTCATCAAATATAACAATACTGGTTAGAGTGCAAGTTCTGTTTCAATCTTGGCCTTTCCATGTAGACTTTGCTCTGCTTCGGCCACTCACACCTCACCCCCTCCTTCTTCATCTGCCCATCTCCTACTTACCCTTTCTGGTCTCAGTTGAGCTGAAGTTGGTCCTGTTATTGTCTCCCATGGTTCCTGACTTCTCCTTTTAGAACACACCCTAATTATCAAATTACAATTCCCTACCAATGCCGGTCTTCTGGCTATACTGTAAACTCATAGTAAGGGACTAGGTCTCTCTTGGTCCCCACTGTGTCCTCAGGTTTTTGCACTGTTTCTAGCACAGAGCTGCACTCAAACCTGTCATGATTTACTGAATTGGACGATGCAAACAGAAGAGAGAGAGAGAGAGAGAGATCCAGTTATGAGGTGATAAGAGCTTAGACTATGATAGTAGCAATAGGAATAGAGAGAAGGCAGTTACTATATATAATTTTGTTTAAAATTATGCATGTTACTGAGGCAACTATACCCAGACATATGATTGCTGCTTGTATTAAATGGAGTAATTTAATATCTGTTGTTGTGATTACTATTTTTATAACACACAAATAACCTCTAAATGGCTATGATTATCACTCTGGAGATATTTCACCTCACAATGACTTGCCATTTATCTACTTCAAGTAGCTTTTATAAATAACCACATCATTTAGTTTTCTGATGTAGCTGCAAAATTAATCTGACAAAACAAAATAATTCACTCCTCTAAAGATTCAAGAGTATGAATTGCCTAAAACTGAAAATTATACCTGAGTTGTGAATAAAGTATTATTACAACATACTTTTTGTATGTTGTAATAATACATATAACATAGTATCTTAACATGACATCATCATAATAATAACATACATATCTTTAGGAAAAGATAACTAAAGTCAACCAATGATTTAATTTCTCAATTAGTACTTTTAACTAATATTCTTGAATTTGCAAACAATTCCCAACTCAGGAACAGGTTGTGGTCTAAAAGTTCAATTGTGTGGCAGTTGTTTAGCTCCTGGAACACAGGTTTCCAAAGGTGCAACTAGTAAAAATGGCTTCCAAAGTGAAAGTGGACAACCTTCTCCCCACAGAAAACAAAACAGTTTATTTGGACTCATACAGGAAGGATGTTTAAAATAATTAATTATAACAAATATTGAATACTTAAAAACTTAAGCAAAACATAATTATATGATAGACAAAAATGATTTAAAATTTCAGAAAACTTCAAAAGGATCTTTCGAAGAATTTAGGATTAGCAAAAAAATTGTCAAATTTGGTAACCTTCAATTTTTTCCCCATTGGCTTAAGATTCTATGCTGATTACTGATAACTCCCTTTATTCACTTTTTTTTTTTTTTTTTTTTTGTGGTACGCAGGCCTCTCACTGCTGTGGCCTCTCCCGTTGCAGAGCACAGGCTCCGGACGCGCAGGCTCAACGGCTCAGCGGCCGTGGCTCACTGGCCCAGCCGCTCCGCAGCACGTGGGACCTTCCCGGACCGGGGCACGAACCCGCGTCCCCTGCATCGGCAGGAGGACTCCCAACCACTGCGCCACCAGGGAAGCCCTAATAACTCCCTTTAAAACTTCTGTCCTATAACGTTCCTTAAATGGTTTTTTACTTAGTTTCCATTTAGATGAGGAATTCCATCTGAAGATAGTGACAGAAATTCTGTCAAAATAACACATTGCAGAAAAATTTCATTTATGTCACTGTTTTACAAATAGTATCATAAAAAACTAACAGGTAGTTTTAAATTCTTGACTGTTTTTGTGATTTTAGGCAAAGCATCAATTCTATTAATGTTTATTCTGATAAACCTCAAATTTCTTCCACTCTAACAGTGTTTTTCACAATGGACTCTTTACGTTTTGAATTAACTGAGGTGGAGTTAGGAACTACGACGATTAAACAACAACGTCCCACTGTATAGCACAAGGAACTATATTCAATATCCTGTGATAAACCATAATGGAAAAGAATATATATATATGTAAGTATGTATGTATGTATGTATATAGTAAGTCTCCTACATACAAACCTTCAAGTTGTGAACTTTCAAAGACGCAAACATGCGTTTGCATGTCCAATCACATAAGTTAGACCATGTGTCTGACATACACTTTCACATGTGTGCATCCTCTACAAGTGGTTGTGCTTTTATGTACTTTACTGTACAGTACTGTATAGATACAGTAGTATGGTATCTTTATTTCAAGCCCAGGATGTCTGGAAGCAAGTGTAAAAGCAGCGGTATATGGCCAATTGTGTTAGTTGGGTACGTAGGCTAACTTTGTTGAACTTACAAACAAATTGGACTTATAAACACTCTCCTAGAACGGAGCTCGTTTGTATGTAGGGAACTTATACGTAAATTTAGTTTTATACTTGTAGTTTTTTTGAATTTTATTGACATATAGTTGATTAAGAATGTTCTGTTAATTTCTGCTGTACAGCAAAGTAACTCAGATATATATGTATTAAAAAAAAACTGCAATTATAAAACTAAACTAAACCAGCAACTATACTTAGCCTCTGAAGCCTTGTATGTAACGTGTAACCAATTTATCAACTACAACATAAAAAAATGATTAACTGTATGTCCCTTTGCCTGAAAAAGTAGAGGCAACTCAAGAACTAGGCCTTTACATATGTACAGGTCAAAGCAGATGACTCAAACTTTCTTTTTTTTTATTTTTTAATTTGGATTTTTTTCTAATTTTTGAATTTTATTTTATTTATTTTTGTATACAGCAGGTTATTAGTCAACTTCTGCCATGCAAACTGGTTCATCTATACCATTTCTCTAGGTTCCACAAACATGCGTTAATATACAATATTTGTTTCTCTCTTTCTGACTTACTTCACTCTGTATGACAATCTCTAGATCCATCCACGTCTCAAAATATCACCCAATTTCGTTCCTTTTTATGGCTGAGTAATATTCCACTGTATATATGTACCACTTCTTCTTTATCCATTCGTCTGTCGATGGGCATTTAGGTTGCTTCCATGACCTGTCTATTGTAAATAGTGCTGCAATGAACATTAGGGTGCATGTGTCTTTTGGAATTATGGTTTTCTCGGGGTATATGCCCAGTAGTGGGATTGCTGGATCATATGGTAATTCTATTTTTAGTTTTTTAAGGAACCTCCAAACTGTTCTCCATAGAGGCTGTATCAATTTATATTCCCACCAACAGTGCAAGAGGGTTCCCTTTTCTCCACACCCTCCCCAGCATTTGTTGTTTGTAGATTTTCTGATGATGCCCATTCTAACTGGTGTGAGGTGATACGTCATTGTAGTTTTGATTTGCATTTCTCTAATAATTAGTGATGCTGAACAGCTTTTCATGTGCTTCTTGGCCATCTGTATGCCTTTTTTGGAGAAATGTCTATTTAGGTTTTCTGCCCATTTTTGGATTGGGTTGTTTGTTTCTTTAATATTGAGCTGCATGAGCTGTTTATACATTTTGGAGATTAATCCTTTGTCCGTAGATTCGTTTGCAAATATTTTCTCCCATTCTGAGGGTTGTCTTTTCATCTTGCTTATGGTTTCCTTTGCTGTGCAAAAGCTTTGAAGCTTCATTAGGTCCCATTTGCTTATTTTTGTTTTTATTTCCATTACTTTATGAGGTGGATCAAAAAAGATCTTGCTGTGATTTATATCAAAGAGTGTTCTTCCTATGTTTTCCTCTAAGAGTTTTATAGTGTCTGGTCTTACATTTAGGTCTCAAATCTATTTTGAGTACACTTTTGTGTACGGTGTTAGGGAGTGTCCTAATTTCATTCTTTTACATGTAGCTGTCCAGTTTTCCCAGCACCACTTACTAAAGAGACTGTCTTTTCTCCATTGTATATCCTCGCCTCCTTTGTCATAGATTAGTTGACCATAGGTGCATGGGTTTATCTCTGGGCTTTCTATCTTGTTCCATTGATCTATGTTTCTGTTTTTGTACCAATACCATATTGTCTTGATTACTGTAGCTTTGTAGTATAGTCAGAAGTCAGGGAGTCTGATTCCTCCAGCCCCATTTTTTTCCCTCAAGACTGCTTTGGCTATTCGGGGTTTTTTGTGTCTCCATACAAATTTTAAGATTTTTTGTTCTAGTTCCGTAAAAAATGCCATTGGTAATTTGACAGGGATTGCATTGAATCTGTAGATTGCTTGGGGGAGTAGAGTCATTTTCACAATGTTGATTCTTCCAATCCAAGAACATGGTATATCTCTCCATCTGTTTGTATCCTCTTTAATTTCTTTCATCAGTGTCTTATAGTTTTCTGCTACAGGTCTTTTGTCTCCCTAGGTAGGTTTATTCCTGGGTATTTTATTCTTTTTGTTGCAATGGTAAATGGGAGTGTTTCCTTAGTTTCTCTTTCAGATGTGTCATCATTAGTGTATAGGAATGCAAGAGATTTCTGTGCATTAATTTTATATCCTGCAACTTTAGCAAATTCATTGATTAGCGCTAGTATTTTTCTGGTGGCAGTTTTAGGATTCTCTATGTATAGTATCATGTCATCTGCAAACAGTGACAGTTTTACTTCTTCTTTTCCAATCTGTATTCCTTTTATTTCATTTTCTTCTCTGATTGCCAAGGCTAGGACTTACAAAACTATGTTGAATAATAGTGGTGAGAGTGGGCAATCGTGTCTTGTTCCTGATCTTAGAGGAAATGGTTTCAGTTTTTCACCATTGAGAATGATGTTTGCTGTGGGTTTGTCATATATGGCCTTTATTATGTTGAGGTAGGTTCCCTCTATGCCCACTTTCTGGATAGTTTTTATCATAAATGGGTGTTGAATTTTGTCAAAAGTTTTTTCTGCATTTATTGAGATGATCATACGGTTTTTCTTCTTCAATTTGTTAATATGGTGTATCACATTGATTGATTTGTGTATATTGAAGAATCCTTGCATTCCTGAGATAAATCCCACTTGATCATGGTGTATGATCCTTTAAATGTGTTGTTGGATTCTGTTTGCTAGTATTTTGTTGAGGATTTTTACATCTATATTCATCAGTGATATTGGTCTGTAATTTTCTTTTTTTGTTGTATCTTTGTCTGGTTTTGGTATCAGGATGATGGTGGCCTCATAGAATGAGTTTGGGAGTGTTCCTTCCTCTGCAATTTTTTGGAAGAGTTTGAGAAGGATGGGTGTTAGCTCTTCTCTAAATGTTTTATAGAATTCACCTTTAAGCCATCTGCTCCTGCACTTTTGTTTGTTGGAAGATTTTCAATCACAGTTTCAATTTCATTACTTGTGATTGGTCTGTTCATATTTTCTCTTTCTTCCTGGCTCAGTCTTGGAAGGTTAAACCTTTCTAAGAATTTGTCCATTTCTTCCAGGTTGTCAATTTTATTGGCATAGAGTTGCTTGTAGTAGTCTCTTAGGATACTTTGTATTTCTGCAGTGTCTGCTGTAACTTCTCCTTTTTCATTTCTAATTTTATTGATTTGAGTCCTCTCCCTCTTTTTCTTGATGAGTCTGGCTAATGGATTATCAATTTTGTTTATCTTCTCAAAGAACCAGCTTGATTGATCTTTGCTATTGCTATTGTTTTCTGTTTCTATTTCATTTATTTCTGCTCTGATCTTTATGATGTCTTTCCTTCTGCTAACTTTGGGTTTTGTTTCTTCTTCTTTCTCTAGTTCCTTTAGGTGTATGGTTAGATTGTTTACTTGAGATTTTTCTTGTTTCTTCAGGTAGGCTTGGATAGCTATAAACTTCCCTCTTAGAACTGCTTTTGCGGCATCCCATAGGTTTTGGATAGTCCTGTTTTCATTGTCATTTGTCTCTAGGTATTTTTTGATTTCTTCAGTGATCTTTTGGTTATTTAGTAACGTATTGTTTAGCCTCCATGTGTTTGTGTTCTTTACATTTTTTTCCCCCGTAACTGATTACTAGTCTCACAGCATGTGGTCAGAAAAGATGCTTGATATGATTTCAATTTTCTTAAATTTACTAAGGCTTGATTTGTGACCCAAGATGTGATCTATCCTGGAGAATGCTCCGTGCGCACTTGAGAAGAAAGTAAAATCTGCCATCTTTGGACGGGATGTCCTATAAATATCAATTAACTCTATCTGGTCTATTGTGTCATTTAATGCTTCTGTTTCCTAATTTATTTTCATTTTGGATGATCTGTCCATTGATGTAAGTGAGGTGTTAAAGTCCCCCACTATTATTGTGTTATTGTCGATTTCCTCTTTTATAGCTGTTAGTAGTTGCCTTATTTATTGAGGTGTTCTTATGTTGGGTGCATATATATTTATAATTGTTATATCCTCTTCTTGGATTGATCCCTTGATCATTATGTAGTGGCCTTCCTTGTCTCTTGTAACATCCTTTATTTTAAAGTCTATTTTATTGGATATGAGAATGTCTACTCCAGCTTTTTTTGATTTCCATTTGCATGGAATATCTTTTTCCATCCCCTCACTTGCAGTCTGTATGTGTCCCTAAGTCTGAAGTGGGTCTCTGGTAGACAGCATATAGATGGGTCTTGTTTTTGTATCCATTCAGCAAGCCTGTGTCTTTTGGTTGGAGCATTTAATCCATTCACATTTAAGGTAATTATCGATATGTATGTTCCTATGACCATTTTCTTAATTGTTTTGGGTTTGTTTTTGTAGGTCCTTTTCTTGTCTTGTGTTTCCCACTTAGAGAATTTCATTTAGCATTTGTTGTAGGGCTGGTTTGGTGGTGCTGAACTCTCTTAGCTTTTGCTTGTCTGTAAAGCTTTTGATTTCTCCATTGAATCTGAATGAGATCCTTGCCCAGTAGAGGAATATTGGTTGTAGGTTCTTCCCTTTCATCACTTTAAGTATATCATGCCACTCCCTTCTGGCTTGTAGAGTTTCTGCTGAGAAATCAACTGTTAACCTTATGGGAGTTCCCTTGTATGTTATTTTTCGTTTTTCCCTTGCTGCTTTCAATAATTTTTCTTTGTCTTTATTTTTTGCCAATTTAATTACTATGTGTCTCAGTGTGTTTCTCCTTGGGTTTATCCTGTATCAGACTCGCTGTGCTTCCTGGACCTGGGTGGCTATTTCCTTTCCCATGTTAGGGAAGTTTTCGACTATAATCTCTTCAAATATTTTCTCTCGTCCTTTCTCTCTCTTCTCCTTCTGGGACCCCTATAATGTGAATGTTGTTGCGTTTAATGTTGTCCTAGAGGTCTCTTAGGCTGTCTTCATTTCTTTTCATTCTTTTTTCTTTATTCTATTCCACAGCAGAGAATTCCACCATTCTGTCTTCCAGGTCACTTCTCCATTCTTCTGCCTCAGTTATTCTGCTATTGATTCCTTCTAGTGTAATTTTCATTTCAGTTATTGTATTGTTCATCTCTGTTTGTTTGTTCTTTAATTCTTCTAGGTCTTTGTTAAACGTTTCTTGCACCTTCTCGATCTCTGCCTCTATTCTTTTTTCAAGGTCCTGGATCATCTTCACTATCATTATTCTGAATTCTTTTTCTGGAAGGTTGCCTATCTCCACTTCATTTAGTTGTTTTTCTGGGGTTTTATCTTGTTCCTTCATCTGGTTCATAGCCCTCTGCATTTTCATTTTGTCTATCTTTCTGTGAATATGGTTTTTGATCCATAGGCTGTAGGATTGTAGTTCTTCTTGCTTCTGCTGTCTGCCCTCTGGTGGATGAGGCTGTCTAAGAGGCTTGTGTAAGTTTCCTGATGCGAGAGACTGGTGGTGAGTAGAGCTGTTTCTCTGGTGGGCAGAGCTCAGTAAAACTTTAATCCGCTTGACTGCTGATGGGTAGGGCTGGGTTCCCTCCCTGTTGGTTCTTTGGCCTGAGGCAACCCAACACTGGAGCCTGCCTGGGCTCTTTGGTGGGGCTAATGACAGACTCTGGGAGGGCTCACGCCAAGGAGTACTTCCCAGAACTTCTGCTGCCAGTGTCCTTGTCCTCATGGTGAGCCACAGCCACTCCCCACCTCTGCAGGAGACCCTCCAACACTAGCAGGTAGGTCTGGTTCAGTCTCCCCTGGGGTCACTGCTCCTTCCCCTGGGTCCCAATATGTACACTACTTTGTGTGTGCCCTCCAAGAGTAGAGTCTCTGTTTCCCCCAGTCCTGTCGAAGTCCTGCAATCAAATCTCACTAGGCTTCAAAGTCTGATTCTCTAGGAATTCCTCCTCCTGTTGCTGGACCTCAGGTTGGGAAGCCCGATGTGGGTCTCAGAACCTTCACTCCAGTGGGTGGAATTCTGTGGTATAAGTGTTCTCCAGTCTGTGAGTCACTAACCCAGCAGTTATGGGATTTGATTTTACTCTGATTGTGCCCCTCCTACTGTCTCATTGTGGCTTCTCCTTTGTCTTTGGATGTGAGGTATCTTTTTTGGTGAGTTCCAGTGTCTTCCTAGCAATGACTGTCCAGCAGCTAGTTGTGATTCTGGTGTTCTCACAAGAGGGAGTCTCTTTTTTTTTTAATATTGCAAAATCACAGACACTTTTCAGTCAAACAATTTTGATGTTAAAAACCGTTCTTGGGGGGCTTCCCTGGTGGTGCAGTGGTTAAGAATCTGCCTGCCAATGCTGGGGACACGGGTTCAAGCCCTGGCCAGGGAAGATCCCACATGCCATGGAGCAACTAAGCTCGTGAGCCACAACTACTGAGCCCATGCTCAGCAACAAAAGAAGCCACCGCAATAAGAAGCCTGCTCACTGCAACGGAGAGTAGCTCCCACTCGCCACAACTAGAGAAAAGCCCGTGTGCAGCAACAAAGACCCAATGCAGCCAAAACTAAAAATAAATAAAATAAATAATTTTTTTTAAAAAAAGTTCTTGGGGCTTCCCTGGTGGCACAGTGGTTAAGAATCCACCTGCCAATGCAGGGGATATGGGTTCAAGCCCTGGTCCAGGAAGATCCCACATGCTGTGGAGCAACTAAGCCCGTGAGCCACAACTACTGAAGCCTGTGCGCCTAGAGTCCATGCTCTGCAACAAGATAAGCCACTGCAATGAGAAGCCCACACATTGCAACAAAGAGTAGCGCCCGCTCACTGCAACTAGAGAAAGCCCGTGCACAGCAACAAAGACCCAATGCAGCCAAAAATAAATAAATAAAATAAAGTTATTTTTTTAAAAATTCTTTTTTTCCCTTTTCACCTAGACTTTAAGACAACAGTGGTGTCTCCTATCCATCAGTATATAGATCACATGTTACACAAAGCTGGAAAATATGATGGGGCTATTAACCTCTTCAGCAATTGTTTGACCAACAAAGGCTGCTGACCAGCAGAATCAAGTTCTTTCCTGGGGGTGCCTAAAAACCAGTAAGAGATACATATACATCTCTGCTCATAACACTCCAGCCATGTTAAACTTGCCAATAACACTCAGACTCAGTGAGAGGTGCTCTTTGAGAAAACAGAGAAAGTCTAAGTTATAAAGGGTAATTTGAGAAGTTCTGAACTTATTTTAATAACATTTGTTCAAATTTCTATTTTCCTCACTGCTGAGTAATTTGGCTTCATAACAGGTTAGTCAATTAGAGATTGGGAAGGTTGAAAAATGTTGCTATGCAACTGACGGAAAGATTTATAATCAGTAGATCACTGAAGTACAAATATAGGTGTGCTTTAAGATTTATAGAATTTCTCTGATTGTATTGTCATGAGTTCTAGCCCCAAATTAAGGAGCCAGCATCAAAACCATAGCCAGGTTTTTTACAAAATTCCTTGAGTTCTCTTCAAGTATCATTCTATTTGCTAACAATGTTATACTTATTTTTAACAAAATTACTTATTTAACATCAATGTCACCAATAATATTGAAGTTTGGACATACATGGGCCCTTTATAGCCCTGAAGCAACATATAGACTCAGTTCTGCTACTATATTTTGCTACAGAGACAAAGTTCTCAATGATGGTTGAACTCCCAACTCTGTTTACAAACTCTTATTTCATCTATAATACCCTTTCAGATTAGCACTAGTAGTAGTATTCCAACTGCATCCTCCTTTGAAACACTTTCTGTAGAAAATATACATTCTAACCCAGGATGTGAAAAACTTGGTTTTCCCCTTCTGCAGGCAGGGCTAGCTACCCTAGCAATGGTACTTAAGGGAATAGATGAGAGACAACTGGTCACTTACTTCAGTATAAGGGTTTAGAGAGTACCACAGGAGGGGTTCAAGCTCCTGGGATATCTTAACTGGGAAACCAAGGGCAATATACAGCCCCCCTCCTTCCATTAAAAAAAAAAAAAATTGTCCTGGGACCTAACTCTCTTCATAAAGGCTGCCTCTAGAGTACTTACAGTGAATCTGTTCAAGTACAAACCTGACCTACCAAGTTGAAAAATCTCTCCATTTCCAGATATCCACTGAGTTCTTAATATCTCAAATTTCACAAACTATGCACAAGTGCCTTCCTAGGTGAGTTTTTAAACAGTAACCATTTATTTTAGGAAGGTACTAGAATGACCTCCTCCCTTTCTAGTAATAACATAATATAATGTGCTAAGAGAGACATTTTCTTTTACATGAAATGCAGAAATGAAACTTTATGTAGGCCCAAAGCTACAGTGACTAAACATGAACATGTAAGCCATAGACATTAAAAGGGAGGCAAAGTTGTAAAACTCAAAAGTCAATGAAACATGGTGTCTGCCAATGATGTTGAGTGCTTACTTTGGTGAGAGTATGCTTTAAAGAACCTGGAAACATCACAAAAGTGGTACTTTTTTTTTTTAATTCCTAGAGGGTATCTTTCTTGATGTCACTCCCAAGGTCTTAGTTCAAACCTTGATTATAGCATTTTATCAAAGTATGTAATTTCCCACTAGAAAGTATGAATTTCCTAAGGTAGGGACTGGCTCTTAAATAGTTTGGGGTATGTGATATAAGTGGGTAAAAGATGGCCTCTGTATACTGGCCCTATGTTGTCTACCTTTTTACAGCAGCTAAGACCCATTAAAAGTCCACAGGTACCAAATGCAAATTTCTACACATCCAATTGTTTTAAATATCACCCCAATAAGCAGATTTTTCAGCCATTAGAACCTGCCTGGTTCGCATACACTGTGAAACTACCCCCAACATCTGCTGGCCAAAGATAAAATAATCCCTGTAGCCATAAAATACTGCAATCACTGCTGTCCTCTGGAGCTCTCTGGCCCAAAGATTCCCCATTGTGCTGCTGAGGGACATCACCTAGACACATATGCTCCCTCTCTGATCCTCCTCACCCCAAGGTATTCCCTTGCCCTCCTCCCCTTCTGGGTAGTGAGTGACCCCCTGCTGTTGTCTCTGGAAGGTCTCAGGCTTATGAGGGGGCTTCCCCCACTGCAAATCTGCCAAAGCATCACCCAAATAAAGCTCACTGTGTACTACTGTCATCTTGTGGTCATATCTATTTTCCTTGATCAGTCCCCAAATCCCTCAAATTCACTATACAGTACCTAGCTAATGGCCCTTGGAGCAGCTACATATTTCTTAAATGAATTACTGGAAGCTGGTAATCTCTCAATTTAAATAGGATCTCTCTCAGGTTTGATAATAGCCCTTCCCACCACTGGAACCGTCCATCACATAAAGAACCTCTGAGACAGAACACTGGTTGTCACAAAGCTGAAATGGTAAGAGAGGAGAAGGGATAGGAAGCCATAATATGGATGCCAACAACAAAAGCATAATTATAATTATCATTTATTGAGAGGTAACTATGTTCCAGGTACCATACTAAGCATTTTTACATATATTTGAAGATTTAATTTATGCAACAACCCTTAACGTACATTCCATTATTTATCCCCATTTTACAAATGGGGAACCCAAGGCTTATAGATATAATTTAACTTAATCATGGCTCACAGATGTTAAAAGATGGAAGCAAGATAATCCAGATTTGTTATTCTCCAAAGTCAATGCTCTTAAACAATATATAGATCACATATCAGAGAAATAAGAGCACCTAAGAACTCAATGACAGCTAAAGAAATATCAGTAGCCAAAGAAAAAACAGGGCTGACCTTAGAAAAGAGAGCATATAATAGGCATTTAGGGCCACCACAGCCAACTCAGCTAGAGGGCAAGAGGGTGGGGGGTTAGGAAGTTAGTAATCAAAGAGAACAATATAGAAGAATTTTAAAACCAAGAAAATAAATCTACAGAGAAAAATCCAGATGAGCAAAGAATTACCAGCACCCTAAAAAACGTGAAATTAACAGTTAACCTTCAAAACATAGTCATAACATTCACTTAAACATATCCTAAGAAATATCTGTGATCTCTATGGTTTCTACTGACCAACCAGACTAGCTGATTAAGTTTACCCACATCCCTACCTATGAGGCCAACAAAAAGTGTGTGTGTGTTGATGGACGAGGGGATCATTCAGGAAGGAATTATTATAAATACACACCTCTGGAAGTTACATATTCAGAAACCCTGGGGGGGGGGTGTTGGAAAATGACCTCCGCCCTCCCCCTAGTTACCTGGTTGCTTGTTAGGTGGGGGAATAAAATAACAAGAAACAAATAGGAAGTTTATTTTTAAAATCAATGTTTAAATACATTGCAAAATTTAATCTGAATTTTATAAAAACATAAATTAGAAACCAAAGAAAGAGACATCTGCATCTCTTTTCCTCTTCTGGATACATGGCTTCAAATTCTATCTTCTAATCAAACTGCTACAGTTCAAAGTGCAATATTTACATCCTGAGTCTATTACTACTGCTTCAGCTAGACAGCAACAAGTCCAAGAAATGCAATGGAGGGAAGCAGGGAGGGAGGGAAAGTGGGAAGGAGGGGGAAGAAATGAGAGGGAGAGGGAGGGGCAGGGAGTGGGAGGAACGGATAGAAATGAATGAGACTCTCTTTAACTGCCAAATTGTAGAGGTGACCATTTAACAAGGAATGGTGTTAATTAATCATGTGTATACAAAAAGAAAGAAAAGCTAGACCTAAAGAGAGACCATCACTACTCTTAGTGCTACTAATTAAGATTCACTGAGAACCTACTATGTGCCAGGCACTATTCTTAGTGCTTTGGTTTAATTAATTAATCCCCATAACAAACCTGTAATGTAGATATTAGTATTATCCCCATTTTACTGATTAGAAACCCTAGGGACACAGAACTTAAACAAAACCATTTTATAATGTTCTCTGACCTGTATGCAGTATTGCCACGCCAGCTAACAATATACCTTCACAAAGTAATTAGCAAACATAGAACTAGGGGTGGTGTGATCCATCACAGTACAGATGGCAGCATCTTACCATCTTCAATAGCTGAAAACCAAGGGAAGTTTTTAAACTGACATCTTAGGTCATTTACATAGTTTACTTTCAGAATTCAAGCAGAGAGCTATGGAGCACAAAGGTCACATGCCTCCCTGATCACTCACATGAACTCAGCTGGTATGACTCAGCTTGTGTATAAAAGCTATTGAATTTATTTTCTGACACCAATAACACACAGACCTTTTCAGGTGTTCATTAGTCAGCACTTGACTAACCAACTGTAAAATACAAAATAGTCAGTATGTGACAAAAATGCACTGATGAGCACATATGAGAAGATGTTCCCATGGTGTTTGCATTTTAAAAATACAGAAGGAAAACTTCACGAAATAAATGTTAATGATCTCTATAAAATGAATTCTCAGTTTGGATTTGCATTAAAATGTTTATTCTCTTTATTTAAATTATGTAGAAAAAGAATTAGGTACTCCCATCTAACATAATAAGCCCTACAACAGAGATTAAAAACCTTCCCAGTTTCTGCTTTCATCCCCCTAAATTTAGTTTCAGCAACATACAAGATGAGTATTTTAACTTAATCCCTCAAGGACTTGACAATTGGAATATAAATTTAGGAGACGGTCAACAATGAAGAATTCATTCCCTTTGACCTAGCTTTGTCAAACAGAAGCTTCCCTTGAATTCCAGAAAGAAGGTAGAACCACAAACTTAACAGTCTTACTAAATGGAAACAGGAGGGGGAAAACCAGTACAAAATGAGATCATGTATTTAATATGCTACTAGTCTCTACATCCAATATGTTTTAAATAAATCATTAAAGGGTACAGTTTCAAGGGAGGGGGAAAAACCTGGAACTGAAAATGAATTAGAAAGGATTACTTCAGAAATATCCATTTATAATTGAGTGGTTTGTTGCAAGCCCTCCAGAAGTACATTTATCACGAATAAAATCTGTCAAATTGATGGGGAATTTTCTGCCAAAATCCATGCTGATGTGACCACACAGGACAAATGTAACACTTGTTCTTAGTGAACAGTGACTTGGATTTTCTTCTGCCTTCACTTCTCCCTGTCAACAGGACCAATGAGAATGTTCCAGCTTAAAGAATATGCGAGGTTATACTAATAAAATAATCCCTAAATTATATTATGTATTTAAAGCATTCTAAAAAGGTTATGTCTCAATGTTTACAATAATCAAGGATGGTGACTTCCCTGGTGGTCGAGTGGCTAAGACTCCACGCACCCAGTGCAAGGGGCCCAGGTTTGATCCCTGGTCAGCGAACTAGATCCCACATGCTGCAACTAAGACCAGACACAGCCAAATAAATAAATAAATTATTTTTTTTAAAAAAAAATCACGGACGAAAATAAATATCTTAAATATTGTGTGACATGGCAAAACATCAACGGCAGCTTACTAGAGAGACTGAGAAGTACACTCTCAATCTCCTTACGTATAAGTGATAAACTGCAAGGTTCTCCTTAGCACTAAAATTCTGTTTCTGTTCTAAGTTTCTAGTAAAAATATGATACATGCTTCAGCTGGAGACTTTGATATGTGAGCCCAGAAGGATAAAATTTTGACGAACGCTGGAAAGGTTGTTGTAATAAACAACCAGAAAGGAATAGATGTATCACATGACCAAGAAGAGAACAGTTAGGAGGAAAAAATTTGGAAACTGGGACAAGCCTTTATGTATGCAATTTCTCTGAACTAACCCAGCTCAGTAAAGGAAGGAATTGCCAAACAACTATTGACCATAATAAAAGGAGACTGCCAGATTGAGGTAAAGTAATTGTTGGGTAGGCAGTTTTGACCTAAATCCAAGAGATTATAAGTAAAAAAGTTGCAAGAGGTTGGTTAACATTCAGCCAAGACTGACCAGGTGCTGGGGTGGGGCAAGAGGTAGCGAAAAAGAGAACCATAAAAATCTCAATCACTTTAATTAGCTATGTCAAACCGGTTTGGTCTTTTTCAATGTGTCTAGGACTTCCAGTTCTGCCTAGACTTACCATCCTGCCTGAAACAACCCTCCCCCCCAAAAAAAGAGAGACATAAATATTTCAAACAATGGTTTTCAAGACACTAGACATCAGGCAAGAAGGTCCAGTGACCCCCCAAAGACAGTAAGAAAAAATGAGGCAAGCCCTACAATTGCCCCCACATACTGCCTTGAGAGAGTGGGCAGGTCGTGGCTCAGGGAAGGGACCCAGGCAAAGCTCTACAGACCAACCACCTGAGTTGACGAATTGAGAATCCAGGGATACTAGACTGCTGGAGTTCACAAGGCAGTGTGTCAGAAAGGAGAAAGCTACACAGAGACAAAACTTAGCCGACCTGTGGAGGTCCACCCCTCATGTTCAGTAGAGTGTTGAATGGTGCATGTATGTAAGAAAACCACCTGAGGATGGGAAAAGAAAGAACCATCCAAGAAGCTCAGAGAGAGGACATTGCCTGGCACTCACACAGAGCCGGGAAGAAAACCTGTTTCTACCAGCCAGAATGGAAAACCTCATAATTAATGAGGCATTGCATAGAGCTCTCAGAAGCCTCTTGTTCAGTAGTAAGAGAATAATTAGCCCTAGACTAAACCTTGCTCTGGTCTTGCCAAACAAATCTTAAAAGCAGGACCCAAAAGGATCAACCTGTTTCCAAGTAACTTAACTGCATCCCAGAACAACACTCTAGAATAATTATAGCAATACAAAAATATCCACAATCCAACAAGGTAAAATTCACAAAATCTGGCATCTGATCAAATACTGCCAGGCAGGTAAAAAAGCAGGAATATATGACCTATGATGAAGAAGAAAAAAAAACTGACCCAGAACTGACACAGCTGTTAAAATTAACATATAAGGACACTAAAAGTTACTTTTTAACTTGCATTCCATATGTTTTAAAAGTTAAGTAGAGATATGGCAGATATAAAAAAGACCCAAATTGAACTTCTAGAGATGAAGATTGCAATGTCTGAGCAGAAAAATTCACTGGATAGGATTAATGGCAAATTAGACATTGCAGTAGGAAAGATCGGTGCACTTGAAGACATATGCTGTAGAAATGAAACACATGCTATCCAAAATGAAAAACAGAGAAAAAAGAAACAAAACAAATAAAAATGAAAAGAGCATCAGTAACATGAGGGACAATTTCAAGTAATCAAATATATGTGTAATTGAAATCCCAAAGGAAAAGAGGGTGGGTGAATAACAAATATTTAAAGATATAATGGCTAAAAATATTACAGATATGTTTTTTAAAAAACTATAAACCCACTGATCCAAAGAGCCCAATGAATCCCAGCACAAGAAACATGAAGAAAACTACACAAAGGCACATCTTAATCAAATTACTGAAAACTAGTGATAAAGAGAAAATATTAAAAGCAGCTAGCGGGGAGGAAGGAAAGACATGTTATATAAAAGGATGGAAGAAGATAAACCATGCTAACACAAGTCAAAAGAAGGCTAGAGTAGCTATATTTTAATATCAAAGTGGAATTCACAGCAAAAAAAATATTACCAGGGATAAAAAGGTCATTTCATAATGATAAAGGGGTCAATGAATCAGAAGAATATAACAATTCAAATATTTATGCCTGTAATAACAGAACTTCAAAATACATGAAGTAGAAATTGATAGAAGTGTGAGGAGAAACAGACAAATCTATAATTATAGTCAGAGATTTCAATATCCCTCTCTCAATAATTGGTAAAACAAGTTGACAGAAAATCAGCAAGAATATGGAGGAGTTGAACACTATCAATCAACATGATCAGATTGACATTTTTAGAATATTCCACCCAACAACAGAATACACATTCTTCTCAAGTACACATGGTACATTTACCACAAAGTCTCAATAAACTTGAAAGTATTCAAATCATACAAAGTATATTCTCTGACCACAGTACAATTACATTAGAAATCAAAACCAAAGATTTCTGGAAATTCTCCAAATATTTGGAATGAAATACACTTCTAAATAACAGATGAGTCAAAGAAGAAAGCAAAAGAGAAATTAGAAAGTATTTTGAACTAAAGGAAAAGAAAATCACAACATATCAGAATTTGTGGGATGCTACAAAAGCAAGAACTAGGGGGAAATCTATAACAAAAAAATTTATATTAGAAAATAAGAGAGTTCTCAAATCAATGACCTTAGCTGCTGCTTTAAACGGATAGAAAAAGAAGAGCAACTGAAACCCAAAGCAAGCAGAAGAAAGGAAATCATAAGTCAAAATGGAAATCAATAAAATAGAAAAATATAGGAAAAATCAATAAAACCAAAAGTTGTTTAAGAAGATCCATAAAAAAAAAAAAAAAAAAAAGAAGATCCATAAAACTGATTTTTTAAAAAAGAGACAGAAGACCCACCACACTATGGCTTCACTGGTGTATTCTACCAAAATCAATTATATAGAAATGCTTTCAGAAAACTGAGAGAAAATGCAAACCAATTCTTGGTTTAGGACGAAGGGGAAAAGGAGGGACTCACAAAGGGCATAACCCCTTTGTGGGAAGGGGTGGATACATGTTCACTATCTTTTTTTTTTTTGAAAGGTTTAGATTCTTCTTCTTATTATTATTATATTTTATTTTTGGCTGTGTTGGGTCTTTGTTGCTGCGCACAGGCTTTCTCTAGTTGCAGAGAGCGGGGTCTACTATTCTCACTGCAGTAGCTTCTCTTGTTGGGGACCACGGGCTCTAGGCACGCGGGCTTCAGTAGTTGTGGCTCGTGGGCTCTAGAGCACATGCTCAGTAGTTGTGGCGCACGGGTTCAGCTGCTCTGCGGCATATGGGATCTTCCCAGACCAGGGATCGAACACGTGTCCCCTGTGTTGGCAGGCAGATTCTTAACCACTGTGCCACCAGGGAAGTCCCACATGTTCACTATCTTGATTGAGGTGATGGCTTCACAGTGTGCACATATGCAAAACTTGGCAAGATGTACACTTTAAATATGTCTGGTTTGTTGTATGTCAATTACACTTCAATAAAGCTATTTAAATAGATTGATAGAATAGACAGATAGATAAATGACTAAGTAACCAACTTACCTCCATTTACAAGGTATGAAAAAAAATAACAGGACTGAATTTATTCTTTAATATACTAGAATGTACATATTCAAATCACCTGTTCCCTTTCAAATATCGTAAAATCTGATTACCAATGCAGGCACTCAAATATATGTCAGACTCAAAAGTAAAATGTGACCTTGAATGTGGCTTTCTATGTCTCTTATAAACTGGTTCTGAATATAGTTTCCAAACATTCCAAAAGGCATTCTGAGAAAATGGTAGCAGCATCATTACAAAATAAAAACAAAACACCTATCACCCAGGGTGACCATACTGAGGGACAATAATTGAACGTATTTACAAGGATTTGTGGACTTTAATCTATTATAGCCTTAGTTTATCATCTGCAATCTGAGATTTTTTTAACACTTTGACAGAACAGGTTTTACACCCTAACCAGATGACTGAAAGAGTTTTATGGTTGACCCAGTTCAAAAGAACAGTACCCAAAATACATAAAAGGGTCTAGGTTGTGCCTTTTGTTTTGGAGCCATGTCAGAAGACATTTAAAAAAAAATAAAAAAGATAGTCCAAAAGTAAAGGAGACAATGGAGGAATGTTATGTTTATGAAGTAATTTCTGTGATAAGATTCCTACTTTTGGCTATGTTTAAATATACACTGAGTAGCAGTCACTCCCTCAAACCCTCCATCTTTTCTCATCAATAATCAAACATGAAGACACTCATTTTAATTATGTATCAAACTTCTCGAAAAATACTCTGGCTTAGGTCATGGAAGCTTAAAATAGAAATAAACATGAGGCAAAGCATCACATTACATCTTACACATGTCCCACTTCCTCTTAACTATGACTGCTTAATTCCAATGATGACAGAGAATCAATCTTCACTGTTTAATCGATATTGCCATGTGGAAGCATATATAATCCAGCCAAAACAAGTGAAGTTTTGCAATCAGTGTCCCTAGAGTGTGACTTTCAATGAGATTTGGCTCCATTAATAGCTTGCATCATTATTCAATAATTGTTGCCCTGAATTGAAAATCTTTGTTCTGAAATTCACTTTCAACTGCAAGGATATTGTGGTGCACAAAAGTGAATGATTCGAATGGATGCTTTGCTCCATAGATATTTTTTTTTCAGGTTAAAATATCATCAAATGATTATCAAAAATAAAGTACATACAAGTCTTAAGATTTAAATTATATGTATTTTTTATTGTGCAGTATACATTTATCCTATAAGAATGCTAGCTAAATTTTATTTTTTAAATATGTATTTATATATTTATTTGGGCTGCACCAGGTCTCAGTTGTGGCACGCAAGACCTTTGTTGAGGCATGTTTACTTGTGGTCTGTGGACTTCTTAGTTGTAGCATGTGTACTCTTAGTTGCGGCACACGAACTCTTAGTTGTGGCATGCACGTGGAATCTAGTTCCCTGACCAGGGATCGAACCTGGGGCCTCTGCATTGGGAGTGCGGAGTCTTAACCACTGGACCACCAGGGAAGTCCTAAGAATGCAAACTAAGTTTTAATACAATGATTTTTATAAAATACACAGAACTTTCCACTTCATGGTTTAACCATTCATGGCACTTAAGAGAAGTCAGGAATTCTCTCTTGTTTAATAACGACACACTTCTCCAAAAGAATTACCTAATAATTTTCTTTGCTTGGTAAACAGCCATCACAAATTGATTAATTTGCTTGAAAACATGCTATTTTTAGTGCTTAAAAATACACATACACAAGTATGTGTACCTATGTGTGGATAAACACAGAGACACAGACTTTGGGGTTTAGAGAACTTTTGTGGCTCATCTCTTCTAACCTAAAGTTTCAAATGGTTTTGCCTATTTTTTCTGCAGTCTTCTAGGTAAAATTCTTCAAGCAAAATAAACTTGCCAAATCAAAACAATTATCAACCATCATGGAAAAAAATTGATGCAATTTATTTATTTACTCATTCATTCATTCAATATATACTTAAGAAATACTTGCTAAAATGCCAGACACTGTGCTAGGTGCTAAAGATAAATTGGTGAGCAAATAATCAAACAGGATCCATGCTTCCATACAGCTTACAAACTTGTGGGAAAGAAAAACATTAAAGAATCACATGCACAAACTTCTAATATGATAAGTGCTATAAAGGAGAGATACATGTG
The DNA here is from genome assembly GCF_026419965.1 of Kogia breviceps. Classification (NCBI taxonomy): domain Eukaryota; kingdom Metazoa; phylum Chordata; class Mammalia; order Artiodactyla; family Physeteridae; genus Kogia; species Kogia breviceps. The sequence goes on from NC_081330.1 coordinate 48,576,599, forward strand.
CTATGACAGCATGCAATGGGAAGAAATTACTAAGTCAATGAGGTGATGAGAGAGAACTGAGCTGAGGTCTTAAGGAAGAGTAGAGGTTAACTAGAAAATAAGTGGGGGCTGTAGGAACGGCCCATGAAAAATTCTTGATATAGCCACTTTAGAAGACAGTTTGGCAGTTTCTTATAAAACTAAACATACTCTTATCACTCCTTGGTATTTATCCAAAGGAGTTGACACTTACATCCATACAAAAACCCCCACACAGATGTTTTTAGTAGCTTTATTCATAATTGCCAAAACTTGGAAGCAACCACAACATCCCTAAGTAAGTGAATGGATAAACAAACTCTGGTACATCCAGACAATGGAATATTATTTAGCATTAAAAAGAAATGAGCTATCAAGCCATGAGAAGACATGGAGGAAATGTAAATGCATATTACTTAGTGAAAGAAGCCAATCTGAAAAGGCGGCATGCTGTATGATTCCAACTACATGACATTGTGGAAAAGGCAAAACTATGGAGACCGTAAAAAGATCAGTGGTTGCCGGGTGTTAGGGTGGAGGGAGGGATGAATGGGCAGAGCACAGAGAATATTTAGGGCGGTGAAACTATTCTGTATGACACTATAATGGTAGATACATGTCATTATACATTTGTCAAAACCCATGGAATGTACACCAAGAGTGAAGCTAATGTAAACTATGGACTTTGGGTGATAAAGATGTGTCAATATAGGTTTCTCATTTGTAATAAATATACCACCCTGGTGCAGGAGGTTGATAGAAGGGGAGGCTGTACATGTGTGGAGGTAGAGTATATATGGGAACTCTCCATACTTTCTGCTCAATTTTGCTGTGAATCTAAATCTGCTTTAAAAAAAATGTCTATTTTAAAATCAAATAAACACGCACAATCCTTGAGGCAGGAATGAGCCTGACACTGCTGCCAAGACCACTGATTGCAAAAACTAAGAAGGACATGCTCTCCGAGTAAAGGAAATAAAAACAAAATTAGGAGAGAATGTGTGCATTGAAACAAGCTCAAGTTCAGGCTGGGAATTACTCCAGCTCGTCTTTATTATCTCTTCTCACATGCATGAACTTTCAAATATGTACTGGGGTGTGCACATGCACACACACAAGCATTGAACAAGAACACACACACACACCCATACCACTCTTCATGGTAAGCAGCCAAACCAATTCAAAGATAAATGATCAGAAAGGGACCAAAAGAGAATCTATGCATAAAATTTGCAAAAAATCTAGATGGACTTCAAATGTTGTTCTTCATGGTCTCAAATAAATCACATGTGATCATGTAAAAAGAGATCAAAGAAGGTATACTCTTTTTTTTTTTTTTTTTTGCGGTATGCGGGCCTCTCACTGTTGTGGCCTCTCCCGTTGCGGAGCACAGGCTCCGGACGCGCAGGCTCCGGACGCGCAGGCCTAGCGGCCATGGCTCACGGGCTTAGTTGCTCCGCGGCATGTGGGATCTTCCCGGACCAGGGCACGAACCCGTGTCTCCTGCATCGGCAGGCGGATTCTCAACCACTGCGCCACCAGGGAAGCCCAAGGTATACTCTTAAACCAGAAGAACTAAAAACAGTGATAGCAGTATTGTGATGATAAGCATGGAATGGTGAGGGGTGGCATGAGCTCAATCCTCTTCTATCATAGCAAGAAGTCAATAGATAGTATCTAAGATAGATAAGGTAAGACACAGTAGTATAAGCATACTACTTGGAGATAAGAAGCAAACTACCAGACAAAACAGTTAAAAGGGGTTGCCACTGGTGAACAACACTAGATGGAAAGAGATGGGGCATGAGATATTACTATTTATTACAAGCCTTTCTGTACCACTGACCTTAATTATATACATATACTGTTTTGATAAAACTAAAATCCTTTTAAGAAAAAAAATTTTTAAGAAAATAAAATCCTTTTAAGAAAAAAAATGATGAAAGAGAAGGAGGAAGTAAAAACCATGCTGGGAGAGTTCTAGAAAGAAAAGATGAAAAATCATATATAAAATCCACAAAGGAGGCAACAACAATAAAGAGGATAAAACATTTGAAACACAAAGTTAGGATCAAGGTTGATAGGCTTAAGGAAGTCAAATAAAACAAAATTGCAACAAACAATATATCCTGATTATAGAGAAGATGACAGATATGGAAAACAAAGGAGAGCCAGAATAGTGAAGTGATGTGGCCAAAGTCACAGAAGAGTCAAGGTTGTTACCCTCACAGCAGCTTTGTAATAAACCCGCTTATTTATCAGAGTTCAAAATTCTAAGAATTCAATACCTAGTCAGATAATCACTTCTGTTTGTCAAGAATGCTGTCCATTTAGAAGTTTGGGGGTTTTAATTTTGTTTTTACTATAGACTCGTTTTCTATAAAAAGCCCACCTTGATTATATGCAAGAACAGAAAATGCTAGCAAATATTATGACATTTGAGTAGACTGCTGCATTTAAAGCTGACTTAGATAAACACAGCAGTAGTAAAGTAAAAGAAAACGTTCTTTCTGAAAAGGAAAAAAAACGAGAATTTTTTTAAAACTGAGACCCATTCTTCCCTACTTCATATAATTTCTCTGATATTTCACCCATTTAAGTATCCAGCTGGCACGGTAACACATAAGCATTCAATCATTTTGAATCAACAAAATATTTACCATATACACAAACTATAAAACTACTTTCCCAACCAGTGGCTAATTTTCTCTCTTATCCTACAGCAGGGAAGTTGAGGAGAGGAATCATGGGGGTGTTATATGTTATCCAAAGATTCACTAGAACTAGCCCTTCAAATCCAGGGCACTAATCCACAAAAAGGAACAAGAGAAAAACGGAAATTTCTTTTTTGCTCATCAAAAGCAATCAACTCAAATTTTTAAATATCAGGAAGAACATGGCAGACAGGACGGTGAAGGAGCAATTTGCAGTAAAAATTGTGATATGGTATACTCCTCTGCATATGAATTCTAACCACTTGACTATTATACATTCTAACATTAAAAAGACATAAAGGATCCTTGGTTAAGTATGTTATTTTTTCAATACAGTAGGGACAAAAGTCAATCCAGCAAACTCCTTGGGACAAATTGCTTTATTCACCCTGAAGGCTGAGTCAGATCAGAGTAAGCCTAGGTAGTTGAATGACTGAAAAGAACCGTTAGGATATGGGAAAGGTTCCAGAGTCCCCCTATCAGACCTCACTCATAAATGACACTTAGCAACCTCCCTACTAAAAATCCTACCAAAAATGCAGAATACTGTGATAAATGTCAATGTACAAATATATAGAATCCCTTAAGACTACCTAAGAAGACGCAAAAGTTCCAGAAAGTCTACCCCTGGATAAATTCTTGAAAAAAATTCTGTAATTAGACAGAACTCAAATACCATATATTAAAATCACTGCCTACTTTTTCATCTCCACAAAATAAATTTTCCACATTCAATAAATGCCTTCATCTCTCATGGAAAGGAAGTCATAATAAATTAATTTGTGATCAGTCAATTTTGAAAAATGAGAATACAATCTGCTTGACTACCATGGTCATTCAATAAGCAATTTGAAGGCATGTTGGTCCCTCACTGTGCCCAGAAATGACAAAGAAGTGACATGCTAACTAGAATTTCATTTCAGAGCATGGAAAATGAGCCTTTACTGTATAGTATTGTACAGACATGATAAGGTCCAGTGGGTGGTTACTTTTTAAAAGTTGATTAAAGTGAGGAATCATTAAAAGTAAAAATTATCTTCAACATTTTATTGTAACTCACAACATGAAATATACCTCATGGGTTCTGACGTAGAACGAAGGCCTTTTCTTTTAATATAGGCTCCTTAGCGAGAGTTCAGAGCAGTTTTCCTTTCATAAACCACTCTCTCAATGCATTCCCTACTATTTGCATTTTCTTTAGAAGAGAGAACTTAAAGATACCTGCAAAGTCATAGGAATCCTTTTAGATTTTTGTTATTTTTCCCTAGACTTTCAGTTGCCTCTGAAAGTAGACTTTCTGTGCTTAATACAACAGGCAATCTTTTCAGCTGCTTTATTAACTCCTGCAAAACACTCCTACTTAATTTTCATAGGAGTATCTCTTTTTTCTCACACTCACAGTTCATCAATTTCATGATGTTTAAGTAAATCATATAATTACAATAGCAATTACAGCTGGCAGTATAGGTTTGCGAACAAACAAAGCGACTCTTTGGTAAGCATACAACTCAACAGATAAGAACATAAAGTAGTTTATAAATTATTAGAAACCAATGCTTTTAATACTATCCATCATTTGCCTCAATAATCAAATTGTCTGAGCTTAGAAACTGCATTTCACCATTTGTGGGTAAGAAATATGAAACGATTTTGTATTAGTTAATTGCTGCTTATATTAAGCCATCTTGGAATATACCCTTCACTCAAAAGGTCGTATAAGCAGTCTCAAACTTAGAAGAGTCACTCTTCTGGCCCTGTTTACCTACCCTCAACTCCAGAAGCCTCTCTGCTGCTCTCATGGAAGCAGTCATGAATACAGAGAAGCTCTGAGAGAGATAGGCTCATAAGTGAAGAGGCAAGACTTCCTCTTTCTCAAAAGGAGAAAGAGCTTAGAGGCGATTATTCCCAAGTGAAAATATTAAATCAGGGCTGCTGATATAACGACCCACTCCCCTAAAACATTCTTTCATTATCTAACTTTATTCACTTTCCTGTGCTACCTGCTGGATATTTTACCGAGCAATTAATTTTTGTTAACAACCATCTTTTTAAAATAACAATAGGGGCTTCCCTGGTGGCACAGTGGTTGAGAGTCCGCCTGCCGATGCAGGGGACACGGGTTCGTGCCCCGGTCCGGGAAGATCCCACATGCCGCGGAGCGGCTGGGCCCGTGAGCCATGGCCGCTGGGCCCGCGCGTCCGGAGCCTGTGCTCCGCAATGGGAGAGGCCACAACAGTGAGAGGCCCACCTACCGCAAAAAAATAAATAAATAAAATAAAATAAAAATAACAATAACATTGCACCAGCAGAAATGATTTTAGCATAACTTAGTTCGTTCTGATACTTAGGAGAGAGAAGCTATACGACTGAAATGAGGAGTTTAGGAAGAAGGGGTAGGGAATCTTGGAATACTGAGGAACATGGAAGATCTGGGAGGGGGGGATCACAGAAGGAGGGGTGTCATCTGAAGGGAGGGGCACCATTGTATAGAAAAGGAGTACACAAAGGGATTTGGGGAATCCCAAAGATAAAATTCAGTAATTTCAAAATATTGCCAAGGGTCAGCCTGGTACCTAGAAAAGAGACAGGAAGGATCATTGTTCCTACACTATATGGTACATGATTGCTCCCAGAGTCCAGACTCATACTATTAATAAAACAGGTCATGTGAAATGTACATTAAGTCAGATTTGAAAAGGGGGAGCTACCCTGGGAACCTAACCTCCCTACATAACATGTTCCCAAAGAAACAATGTTTTCAGAGATATAAAAAAAGAAAAATGTCTTACAAACACTTTTTGGAATACAGCGTGTTCCTAGTGTCCACAGTACTAAAGAATACTCACAAAGCAAAACTGAAAATGTAGAAGAGATCAAGGAAAGTTACCATTTGCAAGAAAGCAGTGGTTGTCATTAAATCACTGTGTCATCTTGATATGCTACACCAATGTGTCAACCTTTGCCAACCTTTGATGCTTCAGATAAAAATCTCTCACACTCAAGGGATTTGGATACACCTCTGCCAAGGGATTCTTTGTTCAGTGCCTCCTCCGGGGTTAGGTTAAGGTGACGATATGCTATTTTCTGTCTATTCCTGCTAGTCACAATTTTGTAGATTTTTTTTTCAGCTTGCATTAGGAAAGCAGGCAGGTTTTTTTTGTTGTTGTTGTTTTGCGGTACGCGGCGGGCCTCTCACTGTTGTGGCCTCTCCCGTTGCGGAGTACAGCCTCTGGATGCGCAGGCTCAGCCGCCATGGCTCACGAGCCCAGCCGCTTCGCGGCATGTGGGATCTTCCCGGACCGGGGCACGAACCCATGTCCCCTGCATCGGCAGGCAGACTCTCAACCACTGCACCACCAGGGAAGCCCAGGCAGGTTTTTTAATATGCTTTTTTAATCAAAACACATAGATCCAGGACATTTTTATATGCTCCTCTCAGAGTCATCCTCTCCTCTAGCACAGTAGGGAGGGTCTCTGCTCCCTAACAAGCTATACTTCAGTACCTAGCAACGATGTCCCACAATCACCTAAAGTTACTGTGTCCAAAACCAAACTCATCTTCCCACCTACTTCCCTCTCTCCCTACTCCACCATGCCTGTTCTCCTTCTCCCTTCCAGATCCTACGGCAATTCAGTCAGTCACCAAGGCTGCCAGCTTCTACATAACTAAACTTCCTCCTTTTCTCCACCAGTCTTACCACTGTCCTAGTTCAGCAGTTCATTTCTTATCTCTACTACTGTAATAAATTCTCTGGTCTCCCAGCCTCCAACCTCACCTCTTTCCAATCATTTTTCCTCACTATTTTTTAACTTTTGGATTGTGAGTCAAAAACCCAAATGCATACAGATTCTAAGCAGGGGATATAACTGGGGGATGCAGCTCAACCGTAGGAAAGTAAATGTCACCTAACACTAGACCCCAGGATGAAATGCAGTAAGGGTGGACTGTGGTTAATCTGGGAATACCTGGCCCATTCAGATGGGTACAGTGGACTGCTGACAGTCACATGGGAACATGGGTTCAGTATTACAAAATTACACTTATGTTTCAAGGGAAGCCAGAAATTTGGATTTAAACATGTAAAATCCCAATTTTTAAGAGCTGGCAAACAAATCAAATTTTCAAAACCATACTGCCAAGACTGCAAGCCAAACTAAACAAATCTGTGGGCCGGATGTGACTTGCAGGGCTGCCATTTTGCAAACTGTGCTTGAGATCATTGGATCTGCAACTTTAGGGTACAGAATCATCTGGGCAGATTATCAGTGCAGATTTGCAGGGCCCACACCAAAAGGATTCTCATACGGTTGGTTCACTGGGGCTCCAGAAACTATGTTTTTTAGCAAGCTTTTCTGGTGGCCTTCAGGCCAGTGGTCCTAAAATCACTTTTTTCACAAATCTGTATGAAAGGGAATCTAGAGGATTAGAAGGAATGAGAAGAATAGAAGAATGGAAACTGTATTTCTAATGCATTTAAAAGACTTCAAATATTCTCATTTGCCGTCCCAGGGAAATACAACTTAGCATCATACTTGTTTCATCTTTGAACAATAGTGCTCATTCATAAACACATTTTCAAGTAACATATGAAATCAGTTAGACTTATCAAGAAATTACTTTTTTCAATGTACTGGGCATCTCTCATTAATAGTATGGCAATGGTTATAATTAGCATTAAAATTTAAAGTGGTCTTCTAAAAAAATCAGGAACATTTTGTTTACTAAAAAAATCAACTTTAAAAGTTTTATTTGGTTTTTATTATAACTTTTTTTTTTTTGGCTGTACCGCGCGGCATGCGGGATCTGTTTTGAATTCTGAATGCATTTTCCCCATGAGGAATGTGGGGGGAGGGAGGAAGAAGTACCTAGTGAGTCAGTTCCTAGTGTATTTCAACCCAAATTATTAATCTTTCCTGTCTCTAAATCCCAATCATTCATATGGCACTAATCAAATACTGACATGTATACAAGTCATATTCTCCTTATAATATTGTAAAACCCTTGATAACAAGCACCTATATTTCACAACTCTATGTCCTTCAGCATTAAATAGAATATTAGGAAACTGAACTGCACTACAATATTTATCAAATAAGGGAATAATGTCTAAGGGAAAATGCATCCCCCACTATTAGGCAAGGAGTGGGCAGGGGCAAGTAGCAAAGGAAAAAGTTCGGGCCTCTCATCAGCCCATACATTTGGGCAATAAAGTCAGATGGTAGGGCGAGTGGGAGAGAGACTTGAGAAGTAAATTGTTTCCAGTGCCACCACATTTATGGAGGTCACTGATTAAGAAAGAAAACAGAGACTTATTCCTACTCAGGATTGGGTCACCAAGTCCCAAGGCAACATCACTGGGAAGGGGAGGCAAAAAGCCAGGCAATATTTTTGGCTCTCACGTACCAGGGGAGCCCCTGCTCAAGCGCCTTTCATTCAGCCATGTATTTATAACTCAGAGACTTCTTGTCCTCAGCTTTGGTAGTAATACTCTTCGCACTTCAAAGCTCAAAAGGGATTTTGCAAGAACCACAAGTCTCTCATGAGAAAGTTGTCTACCAAAGGATGATTCATGTCCTACAGACCGATGTCTTTTTAGAATAATTTTGTAATGCAACAAGGAGCTTGAAAAATTTCCCAGCCTATACCTTGCAAAATAATGTCCTGTTTCTATAGCTACAAACCACTGCATAAAAAATAATCATTTGCTTTCAGTAAAACAAATGCTAGGTAACATCTCTAAACTCAAGAAGGAGAAAATAACCACATTTGGTTATTTTAGGCCACTTAGGCCACATTTTGGATACTTAGGCCACATTTTGGCCTAAGTATCGATAGCTTTACCCTCAGCTAAATGAAAACACTGAATAATATTTATGTATATAACAGAAAGAGAGTTTACTTTTACTTTTAAGGGAGCAGCTAAACCTCAAAACCCTATACATATTTTTAAAATCTTATGTTCAAATCAACGTAATAATAAAAACAATGGTAATAGATACTGTTTCAGTCACATGTTACAAAACCAGTTTTGTGCAAAAACTAGATTTGAACACAGATTAACACATACTTTGATATCCTGGGTATGTAAAATCCTTTGCATATAGACAAATTTCCATTCCTCTGGCTCTTATCTCAAATTCATGTGGGCCTCTGTAGTAATAAAAGCTTTAAAAGCTGTAGTAATAAAACTAAGTTGACAGTGTCTCTTAATACAAAGCTCACCTGTTTAAGTTAATTATCCTAAGTAGGGGACTTGAGTTCAAATTATAGCCCTTAGACGACTTTGCCATAGTTGGGAGCAATGCATCCCTTCTTACACTGTCCTAGGAGGCTCATACGTGAAAATGGAAAAAAACAACCAAATCATGACAACACTTCAGTGAGGGTAATTTTACCTAGTTTTGTGCATCATAAATCTTGCAGCTTCTCTGGGATTATTCTGGGGACTGTAATTCAGCCCAGAACAGAACACATCAGTCTGACAGCAGCAGCGCTGTATGTAAGCTACCTGACCTTAACAGCAGTATCAATTTGCAAAAAAACAAAACAAAACAAAAAAGCAAACAAAAAACAAAACACTGTATACTTAGAGGCACTGATTTACAGAAAAAGGTGGGAGCGAGGGCCAATTAGGTCGCTACAAAACTGTAAGTTATCAAAATGCCCTATTTACGGTACATGTTTAATTTCACTAGTTCAAAGCTGTCAAATAAAAGCATGCCAAAAGGTATCAGAATTAATAGATGCCTTTCTCTTTACACTACAAACAGGCCAATTACCACGGAGTCTTGACAAAAGATTTTAGACTTAGTGATACTCTGAATTATAAAAAGTCTAAAGGAAGGTCTGATTGTAAGGCCTATCACCTCACTCCCCTGCTTAGATACTCTTCCAGGGTTACAGAATGGGGTCCAAACTGTAGAGAAGCATCTGGCCTCACCGTGATGGAGCGGCTCTCTCCCTGCCCACTACTCTCACTTGTACAACTGGGTCTCCCTGGCCTAAAACTCTTAAGGCCTCAAACTTGCCCAAACTCCTTAGCCTCCTGGCAGTGGTGCATACTGTTCTCACTACAGGGAATGGCCCCCCTCCGCTCTCCACCGTTGTTTGTTTAAGAAGGACTCCCTGTACTTTAAGACTCTCCTCTATTGCCAATCTTTCCATGAAGTCGGCACTACATTCGCAGCGCGTTTTGCCTGTGCAGTAGCAGTTACCACATTCCCCCCTAACCCCGCCACCCTAGGTCTGTGTTCCTAGCAGGCCAGGACTATTGATTTTCGTACCCTAACAATGCTTAGCACAGTCCTGGGGTGGGTTTCTCCGAAACACTTATTAAATTAGATTAAGCCTTGAACAAGAATTTCAGAGCTAGAACTTTTCCACCTGAGTAGCCTGCCCAAATCTTCAGTGGTAAAACGAACCGTATTCAGCTCTAAATTAGATGTCTGTGGACAACTCCCAGCCAGCTCCTCAAGCTCTATTCTTTCTCAGCTAACTTACTCTAACAATGAGGAAATGTGTTAAGATACATTTATTAGACTCTTAGTAAGGTTTGTGATAGGAGGAAAAACAAAATATAAAAATACAAAATATGAAGTTGATTTTCATAAAGTAGAAAAATATTATAGTTCATCTCTAAATTTTAAATATAATCTGTTACTTCTGAGAAGGCAGCATGCTATCATAAAAGAGCATGTATTCTGGAATCAGAATTAACCTCTCTGAGACTCATTTCCCTTCTTTGTAAAATGTGGGAAATAACTACATTTCCCATATATATTTAGGATAAAAATTAAGTCAGGTGGTAATGTGAAGCTCCCAAAACAATGCCTGGAACACTGTAGGTGCTCAGTGAATGTTAGTTCCCTCTCTCCACCTCACTTACGAGTTGGTAAAAAACTGCTTCATATGATCATCCATATTGGGTTACAAAGCAAATTGTCACAACCTTCCTTCCCTCCCAGATCTTAACATTTTCAAATCAATGACTCTTAAAAAAAAAAAAAAACACTGCTTTTCCATAACTCTAAACGTCTGTACATGATGATCCCTCTATTGAGAATGTCCTCCCTTTTAAACTTACCAAACTTGGGCTTCCCTGGTGGCTCAGTGGTTGAGAATCCGCCTGCCGATGCAGGGGACACGGGTTCGTGCCCCGGTCCGGGAAGATCCCACATGCTGCGGAGCGGCTGGGCCTGTGAGCCATGGCCGCTGAGCCTGGGCATCCGGAGCCTGTGCTCCGCAATGGGAGAGGCCACAATAGTGAGAGGCCCGGGTACCACATTAAAAAAAAAAAAAAAAAAAAAGTAAACTTACCAAACTCTTCTTCATTCTCCAAGACTCAGATTCCAGTATGGCCTCTGCAAAGTCTCTCCCCTCCCTGCCAGGCTCAGTATGTGACATTCCCAAGAGCACTATGCCCACACCTGTGTATCACAGGACTTACTACTTTATTTTTTTTTTTATTTTTTTTATTTTTTGCGGTATGCGGGCCTCTCACTGTTGTGGCCTCTCCCGTTGCGGAGCACAGGCTCCGGACGCGCAGGCCTAGCGGCCATGGCTCACAGGCTTAGTTGCTCCGCGGCATGTGGGATCTTCCCGGACCAGGGCACGAACCCGTGTCTCCTGCATCGGCAGGCGGATTCTCAACCACTGCGCCACCAGGGAAGCCCAGGACTTACTACTTTAGACTCACCTGTCCCTCTTTTCTCGCTAGGCCACAAGCTCCTCAAGAGTAAGACCTATGTGTAGTTGTGTTTATCCCCTCGGTATGGTGCCTCATATGTAATGAGGATTTGATGTGTGGAATGATCATACACTGTAACATCCATTTATAATGACCACAACCGTGAACACGGCCACGTGTGTTGCAGAAAGAACTGCTTCTCTATGGGAAATTGCAAGTTGAAGGGGAAGAAGTTGACCATAACACTTTTAATCAAGCAATTAAGATTTTAAGAATTTATGGAAAAAATGGAAGGAAAGTACGTAGATTCAGTGTGAAGAGAAGAAAAGGATAAGAGGTCATTTCAGGCAGATGGACCAACACAGCTAATGGCTTCACTTAAATAAATGTGCAAACATAAAAAGGAAGATAAAACTAGGTAACTTAACAGTAACCCTAAATATGAACATAAGCCTGGTCCTGATGAGTTGGGTGAGAAGTAGTCACTGACTTTCACTGGTGAAACAGGGAAGTTAACCTTGATCCCAACTGGAACAGAGACCGTAAAGGTCAGTCAGTGACTAATATTATATTAATACAGTCTGGTGATAAGTGAGGCAAGAGTAAACTTCATTGTGAATAAGTAAGCTTGATAAATACCGTGTGTGTGTGTGTGTGTGTGTGTGTGTGTGTGTGTGTGTGTGTGTGTCTCTGTCTGTCTGTCTGTCTGTTAAGGGGGTAGGGGTGTCAAGTTAATTTTTATTTTCCCTGCAAAGAGGAAGAATATTAAAACCACTGCCATAAAGTATTTGAGGTTTCAGATGGGTCTCAGATAAATGAATCAACAACTATATGCTGTTTTTAGTAGCAGTGCACCATAGTTAGGAGACGTCTTCCAGCACACAATGACCTAGTATTGAACTGAGAGTCAAGAGTAGCTAGAAAGGCTTGGCATCAACTGCATTCAGGTAGCACTGGAAGAGCCAAATGATTGCCTGCAACTGGACGTGGAAAAGAGCAGAAAAATTTTTGAGGTGGGAGGCAAGGAAAGCTGTTACTTTTGGCAGTCAACCGATTCAGAGGCAGAAGCTGCCAGAGAAGACTGGACCATGGAATCTAAAATCCGTACAGATGATGACTTAAAAGTGACCAGTGTCAAAAGTTGTTGAGGTATCAAGGAATCAGCAGATGGAAAAACAGCCTTTTAAATGCATTAGGATGAGAATGAGTATTTTTCTTAGAGGTCAGAAATGAGATAAACTTAAGAGGCATCATTTACAGCTACGAAGTTATACACACTCCAGCCCAGCAGATATCCAGCAATGGAAAGGAAAGTAATGAAAATAAAATTGGTGGGAGTCAATGAAATAAACTATGCTTCCTTGAAGACATCTTCCTTGAAGATCTGGCCCTGTCTCAATACAGAGGAAAGGACAGAATGAAGAGTAAAGAATGGCTAAGGAGCCACAAGCATTTTTCAGGCTAGGTAAACAAAAAGTCATAGGTTCCAAAGCAGGGTTTCTCAACCTTGGCACTATTGACATTTTGGGTGGGATAATTCTTTGTCATGGGGGGCTGTCTTGCACACTATAGAATGTTCAGCAGCATCCCTGGCCTCTATTCACTAGATACCGGTAGCATCCTCCTCCCCTATTTGTGACAATCAAAAATGTCTGGACATTTGACAATCAAAAATTACCAAGTGTCCCCTGGGAGGTAAAATTGTACCTCACTGAGAACCACCGGTGTAAAGATAAAGAACCTACTCTGGGGGACAGAGGAATGCTACATCCTTCCTTAAATATTTGTCCAAAACACAAAGCTCTTTGTGTTAGATGAGGTCAAAAACCAAAGAAGGACATCAGCAACCACTACCATATTTGGAGGAAACATGAATTTGTAAGAAGAGATAGGAGGGATATTTGAAAAACAAAATTTTTTTAAATACTCAGTCTGCTTAATTATCTGCTGTCCCAGTTACGTTTATATCATCATGTGTGCTTAAGACAGCCTTTACCTCCTAGTTTGTACATAGTTGTATGAAAAGAGTGGTACATAGTTCTATGGTACATACTGATGGTACATAGTTCCATGAAAAGAACCAACCTAGAAATTTCAGCTCATTAAGATTAGTTAAGTGTGAAATAGCCTGATTCCAGGCATATACTGGTATATTCATGATCTATTTTACTCATCACATTTTGTTTGAAGGTTCTCTTTTCCTTTGGGTGATTAAGATGGTTAAGGCTGAGGAACTAGACCACAAATCACATTATGAACTTCCATATCACTTGGCACCTAAGCCCATAGTTTAGGACTCTATTACTTGTCAACATGTTAACGCAAAAATAGTTTGTCACAACACTTTCAGCAGCCTAATTAAAAAAAGATAGCACTTGGCTGAATATGCCACACTTTTTTAGCAGCCAATCTTTAGGCAAAGCAGAAAGGAGAAGGAAGCAGCAGGAGAAGGTAGGTGGTTCTTGGCACTCCCCTCAACAAGAAACAATGCATGTCGTGTACTTTTATAGTAGGAGATAGCATTAGCTTTTCCAAAGCAGTTTTACTTCACACAGAATTTCACAAACAGAAGGAGAGTGGGGAGGGGAGGAGAGATAGAAACTACAAGATGAAGCAGGCAGGATGGCTTGCAAAGTAACCAGTTCAGAAGCTACTCTCTTCATGGCTAACAAAAAAAAGACACCCCCCCCCCAAAAAAAAAAGAGAGAGAGAGAGAGAATCATATGCAGTATGCAACAGTAGTAAAGTACAGGAGGCCTTATGTTGAACATGACATTATTTGATAGAAGTCAGACTGGTATTTTTAAGAATTACATTCATGCATCCTTAAAATCCACAGCCTCATCACTTTCATCCTCATGGCTCTTTTCTAATAAGTAAGTGGTCACATATCTGACCCTCTATTTCATGGCAGTGATTCAAAGAATCTTAACTTTTGTTTATCAGTGGCACTAAAATGAATGGCCCCTGAACTCTCCCTTCTAAATTAGACATAAGCATAGTGCAAATCTAGAGCAGGTCCAACCATCACCAGTCTAGAGAACCATTAGGTCTTCAGGTCAATTTAGAGCTATTCTGAAGTTTACGGTCTTAGGCAATATATGCAAAATCTTGGTTAAAAACATGGATTTTTATAGGCACACTGGTCTTGAATTCCAAATTCACCACTACATATCCTCGAGCAAGTTACTGATTGGCTCTGAGCCTTTTCTCCACACCTACAAAATAACTGTTGTGAGGATCAAATGAATTACTATTGATGGGGGGGAGGATATCCGCCATAAATACCCAAGCATCCCTGCACATTCTTGCTGGGTTTGCCAAGGCTGAAAGGCCCAACAACACATCAGCCAGGCCATTTCCCAAGGTTGTGTTTGTAGCAAGTGACCGAGATGATGAGGTACTAATATCACCCCTCCCCAGACAAAGAGCAGGCTTGCTTCTGCTTACCATAAAAGTGGGAAGTCCACCAAGCTCAGTGTTCCTCTCCTGTAATGCAACTGACTGCCTGGGTAGGCATCCGTCCTGGGCTACCTCATGGGACTTAGGACTGTAGTGAACCAGCATGTCATGCTGACATTCTGGCCACTGATTTTGTAATGAATAAAAAAACATCTTTTGTCACTGACCCAGGAGTCTTGAGTCCTCTGTAATCATCTGGGAAACAGCAACAGATGGGCAAGCAGGATAAAACCCCAGACCCTATACGGTTCTTGACAATTATTGGGTTGGCCAAAAGGTTCATTTGGGTTTTCTTGTAAGATGGCTCTAGTAGCACTTAGTTGTCTTTAACTTCATTCAAAATAATTCTGTTTGGGGCTTCTCTGGTGGCGCAGTGGTTGAGAGTCCGCCTGCCGATGCAAGGGACACAGGTTCGTGCCCCGGTCCGGGAAGATCCCACATGCCGTGGAGCAGCTGGGCCCGTGAGCCATGGCCGCTGAGCCTCTGCATCCAGAGCCTGTGCTCTGCAACAGGACAGGCTACAACAGTGAGAGGTCCGCGTACCAAAAAATATATATATAATAAAATAATAATAATTCTGTTAGATTGTACGTGATACCTGTCATATCAGCATGCATTTTAAAAAAGACTTATTAAAATTGGTGAATTTTTGTGTAGCCATTTTAGTATTAAAGATGGAAGAAAAGGGCTTCCCTGGTGGTGCAGTGGTTGAGAATCTGCCTGCTAATGCAGGGGACACAGGTTCACGCCCTGGTCTGGGAGGATCCCACATGCCGCGGAGCAACTAGGCTCGTGAGCCACAACTACTGAGCCTGCGCATCTGGAGCCTGTGCTCCGTAACAAGAGAGGCCGCGATAGTGAGAGGCCCGCGCACCGCGATGAAGAGTGGCCCCTGCTTGCCACAACTAGAGAAAGCCCTCGCACAGAAACAAAGACCCAACACAGCAAAAGTAAATAAATTAATAAACTCCTACCCCCAACATCTTCTTTAAAAAAAAAAAAAAGGAAGAAAAAAAGCAACATTTTCAGCATATTATGCTTTATTATTTCAAGAAAGATAAAAAACACAACCGAAATGCAAAAAACGATTTATGCAGTGTATGGAGAAGGTGCTGTGAATGATCGAACATGTCAAAAGTGGTTTGCGAAGTTTCGTTCTGGAGATTTCTCATTGGACAATGCTCCACGGTCAGGTAGACCAGTTGAAGTCGATAGCGATCAAATTGAGACATTAATTGAGAATAATCAACGTTATACCACACGGGAGATAGCCATCATACTCAAAATATCCAAATCAGGCGCTGAAAATCATTTGCACCAGCTTGGTTATGTGAATAGCTTTGATGTTTGGGTTCCACAGAAGTTAAGGGAAAAAAACCTCCTTGACCGTATTTCCTCATGCAATTCTCTACTTAAACGTAATGAAAACGTTCTGTTTTTAAAACAAATTGTGATGGGCGATGAAAAGTGGATACTGTACAATAACGTGGAATGGAAGAGATCATGGGGCAAGCGAAATGAATCACCACCAATCATACCAAAGGCTGGTCTTCATCCAAAGAAGGTGACGTGTATATGGTGGGATTGGAAGGGAGTCCTCGATTAATGAGCTCCTTCCAGAAAACCAAACGATTAATTCCAACAAGTACTGCTCCCAATTAGACCAACTGAAAGCAGCACTTGACAAAAAGCGTCCAGAATTAGTGAACAGAAAACGCATAATCGTCAATCAGGGTAATGGCAGACCGCATGTTTCTTTGATGACCAGGCAAAAACTTTTACAGCTTGGCTGGAAGTTCTGATTCATCCGCCGTATTCACCAGACATTGTACCTTCGGATTTCCATTTATCTCATTCTTTACAAAATTCTCTTAAGGGAAAAAATTTCAATTCCCTGGAAGACTGTAAAAGGCGCCTGGAACAGTTCTCTGCTCAAAAAGATGAAAAGTTTTGGGAAGATTGAATTATGAAGTTGCCTGAAAAATGGCAGAAAGTAGTGGAACAAAAGTGTGAATACGTTGTTCAATAAAGTTCTTGGTAAAAATGAAAAGTGTGTCTTTTATTTTTACTTAAAAACCGAAGGCACTTTTTAGCCAACCCAATACATGCAAGGTACTTCGGGTAACAACTGGCACGTATGATCTTACTGGTTACTGAGAATCAGCTCTGGGCAGGCTTGAGTACTGCCCTTGGTCAGTGAACCAAGGCTACCACCCAAGGGTGAGGATGACCCAGAGGAGAGCCAGCAGGGCCCTGCACACAATGCATGGTTAAAACCATGTTGACGTTACCTTCACTGAACTAGACTAACTCAGACTCCAGAAACAGGACAGTAAAGTTAACTTGTATTTTCACCCTGAGCATTCAGCCTTAAACAGTTATCTTTCATGACTGCCAACTTTTCTTCTAACTAGAACCCAGATGTCATGTATTTATGTTAGGGCAGATTCATTACAGCTCTCAATAACCTTTGACTCCCAGAATGTCAGAGCTGAATGAAACCTTGAAGACTTTATTTCAACTCCCTTATTTTACAGAATAAACTGACACCCAGAGAGAAAAGAGATAAATGACTTGCCCAGCGTTACATTTTAAGTAGTTAGCTTACTCTCTATATAACCTTTTTAAATTGCCAGAAACTCTTAAAAAAATACAACTTAATAGGATCAGTTAGATATCCTATTTAGCTTATTTCAACTCTGTATAGCATGATTCTATAAAATAAGATGCACCTTGAAAACACGAAGCGGTGGTACTAAGATCAAAATGAAGTTTCTACTAGTTTATGGCAACATGGTTGATGACAGGTGTAGATAGGAAATGCTTTTAAATAAATCTTTCACATTCAGTCACTGATTTCCTATCCATTGGCCACCCTTCTGCATGTTACTTCTGTGGCCAGGCCATAGGATACACCATTAATAATGGTGTATAATGGCAGAAACAAGTAAAAACGATGGTGATGATCTTCAGGGTTGGAAACATGCAAGTGATAATAGATTACTTAAAGGGAGGGTTGAAAGCAGGTGTTTGTAATGTAACATTTTGATCCACAATTAGCTACAACAGAGCTGGTAGAAAGAGCATGGAGCCCGGCACAATTCCTACTTTAAGGTATAGCTAATGCCTCAATTCCATTTTATACAGAAATATGGCCACTTAAAGCTTCGTATTTGGTCTCAGACCTACTCGGCTTATATAAAACTGGAAGATTTGGATCTCTCAGAAATTCACAAGACCATCTGAAAACGGTTTGATGAAGCAAGCATAGGATATACGCAGCAAGCCTGAGAATTTAGAGATCAGAGAACATGAGTTAGCCCTGCTTTAGTAAAACAAATACATGAAAAGCCAAACCACCAGCACGGATAAAATCCAGGCCACTTTTATTTTTTTGCATTGCAAAAGTATTCTTCCCTTTAATAGCTTGTTTAAAGACCATTAGCTACTCAACCAAAGGGGGGGGCGGAATGCAAGCTAATGCACTGCCAATGAAAAACAAGCTGTGAGGTCAGCCCAAGAAAAGTTTATTTCTACTCACAAACGTTCTGTGTACACACTGACTCTTCTGGAACACATTGATTTCGTAATGCAAGTTATTAGACTGCAGAGCATATTATTAGAGGAAATGCTTCTGTCAATTTATTTTAACCCATCTTAACTTTCCTTAAGTTCTTGCCTTGAATCGTGGGCAATGTAAGTGAAGAGAAATTGGAGTTATGACACAAACTTCACAAAAAAATGCAGTCTTACCTGTACAATCTGTAACCATGTGAAGCACCGCAGGACAAGAAAGTCAAGAAAATGACTAGGAGGAGGGCAGAAAGGGAGGAGCCTTAGGTCAGAGAAAGTAATCAACGTATTGAACCTGTAACCTAGATCTTCAAAGACACAGCCCTCTACATTTGAGGGCTGCAATCATTCACAAGCAGGTTTAGGACAACATAGTACATACATGGACACCTTATACTGTTTTTACCGAATCAATGACAAATGGAAAACACCTATGGTAAATGAGACATTAAACTAAGTTCTGTGCTTTGCTGAATTTCTCATCTGGTATAAGAATAAAATCCGGGCTTCCCTGGTGGCGCAGTGGTTGAGAATCCGCCTGCCGATGCAGGGGACACGGGTTCGTGCCCCGGTCCGGGAAGATCCCACATGCCGCGGAGCGGCTGGGCCCGTGAGCCATGGCCGCTGAGCCTGAGCGTCCGGAGCCTGTGCTCCGCAACGGGAGAGGCCACAACAGTGAGAGGCCCGCGTACTGAAAAAAAAAAAAAAAAAAAAAAAAAAAAAAAGAATAAAATCCAACTGGTCTTAACTGCAGTAGCTAGCCCGTATTGCACCTCTGTGTGAACCAGGAAAAGTGGTCCCCAGAAGTCACAGTCCTGTGACTAGGCAAATGATTTGGTAAGTGATGTGACCTATGTGGTCTCACACCTGTGCGTGGGGCCCAACCATACACAGCGGCCCTGGTCTCGATTACACATTTAAGTTCAAAATGTCAGTGTGCAGTCTACGCAAGGTCTTGCTTTCTCCACATAGAACCTTCCTTAAGCAGCTTCAGCCAGCATAATATGCTATTAAGCCTTTGACATTTTATCAGTGATTGATCTCAAAGCACAAAAAATACCACCTCCAGAGTTATCCCTCCCTTGACCAAAACAAAAGGCGAAAAACACCACCTGTCCAGCCCCAACAATTATCACTCATCTCCTGTTTTGAGGAAAAATCACCCACCTGATTGGGTCAGTAAATGGTTAGCTTAGAAGTTGCAGGGTGGAGATGGGTTGCCAGCCTAAAGCTACCTGAGTCTGCAAAGCTCAAGAAATTATATGCCTATTGCTGTGCAGCACAATAACAGCACTAAATTGCTGTCTGGAAAGTAGTGGTTACACAATTTCTTCAGTAAATCTGTGTGGAGTGTAGGCCTTTTGCCCAAGTTGATTTCTCATACTTACCCACTCCACCCATCCCCAGCTCTATCACCTCATTAGTGTAGCCTGGTTTTTCAATTTTAACCCCACAAATGTCTAAATAAGGAAACTTAATAGTTCAGACTTCTTTTTGCTCACCCAATTATCCACCTGCGGCAACTTAGAGTGTATTAAAAAGGCTAAAAAACATTAAAAGGCTAAAAAACAGACAGACACTTCAAGTACCAAATTGGCCTGTGTATGGAAATTGAAACTAGAGCTAATAACATAAACTTAGTTATAGGCGTGAGTGTATCAAAGAGTTACATGAACCCTTTATTGACAGAACTCAAGAAGACGGTCCTTTGCCCAGCTGTCTACAATTTCCCTGGGAGGGAAATTCTTGCACACAACCCCACTCCACAAATTGCAAAATGAAGAATGAGTGATTACCCCATTAGTGAGTGGAGCCAAAAGTCTTAATTTGGTCTCTTTTCTCAACACATAGTAGCTGTTCTAAGGAGCCTCTCCACACTTGTACAGTCAAACTTTCCAGATAGTTCTACAGAATTAAAGACACAAGTGAACTTAATTGGAGCTGATACTTTATGATAGCACTTTATGTGGAGCAACTTTGAACGACATTTTACCATTAATTTAAAGCTGTATTTGTTTAAAGAGCTCGATGACATGCACATTACTTAGGCACACATGAGATTAAAAACCTGTTTATTGAGGCAACTGGGGATATTTGATTATGAATTGAGTGTTAGATGATACCAAGGAATATGTTAATTTTTAAAGATGTGACAAAGTCAGTAATTTTTATAGAGATGCACACTGAAGCATGCAGGAGTAAAATGACGATATCTGGGATTTACATTAAAGTACTTTAGCACGGAAAAAAATAAAGGATGGATGAAGCAAATGTTGAAAATCAAAATAACTACTATACATAGTTAATGGTATAAATACCCAATGGTGGTTCATTATACTATCCTCTCTACTTTTTAGTATGTTGAAATTTTTCATACCTTTTATTTAAAAAGCCTTATTAACTAGCCCATATTATAACTAAAGTGAAAACTCTATTTTAGCTATTTTATTGATACTTTTAGCTAGGGGAAAGACCAACAAATTAAAGGTAGAGAAAAATTCCTCATAATTTTGAGCAGATCTTTACAAAAGCATGTGGATATCTATCACAGAAGAACAAATAGATTTTTTTTTTAAAGGATTTTACCCAACATCTTTTCTCCCTTGGATGAACACCAGAATTGCCAGGTGACTGAATCAATAGCATTTGTGAAATCATTCATTCCTAATGAAGTCGTAGATTCCTACCTAGGCCTGCCTGAATAGCCAGCTGAGAAACTTCTCACCTGCACTAGGCACCACGACATAGAACCCTAGCAGACGGAGAGACTGGAGGCCGATTTGCTGTTCTGTATCTGGTAGCAATGTAGCTGACTCTCGCTAAAGCAATACAGCAAAACCTTCATTAAACCAAAGCCTGTGTAAGTGGTGATTAGTAAGATTTTGCTTTCTAGATTCTTTCATGAGAAAGGCACCAATACCCTTTTCCCCAGGCCACCTCACATAAAGCAAGCAAGGATCAGGATTCAGCTGAATGTCTATTCAAGCTACAGCCCAAGTAAATCATTTAGACTGAAACGGATTCAGCCTGATCAGGTAAATAAGTTTTAAGTTAGTGTGAATTGATTTCTTTCTACTACATTCATAATAAATAGTTATGTGAAAATGTTATCTCAGCCTCCCTTTACATGCATCATTTTTGAGCTGTCTTCCACTTGAGTATCTTCTACAAGATGCCCACTTGGATATCAAGTATATAACTGTATTTCAAGTCATCTGTCCATCATCTTAGTTTCTTCAGTCATGAGACAAAAGAAAATATCAAACAGCCAAAATCTGACAGAAGGAATTGGTCTCTTCTACATGGCAGATGGAATATAGGAAGAGGTGAAAGTTGGGTCTTCAATAATCATCTCTATGGTGCTACTGATATCCAGTGCTATTTAGTCAAATGTGCTGATTCATGTAAATTATCATAAATTATGTATGTACTATTTTCAGAACATCCTGTTATTTACAGTGTCCTTTGAGACCAGGTTGGAAAAGAATATGATTTTACTTCAATGACATGTTGCTACTGCCAGAGCTCTTGACACTCAGAGTGAAATCTAGGTGGATTACAATAATTGTTCCAAAAAGGAACAAAAAAAGAGATTGAATAATTTTTCACTTTCAGAGTGCCTGAAGCATAATGACTCAGTGCTGTAGCTAACTTTGACAAGAGAACTGAGAGCTTTTAAACTTATTTCTAGGTCAAACTCCTTAACACATCAGTGACTCAGTTTTCTTATTTGTATAACAGCAGTAAGCTGCCTGACAAGACAGAATTGTCATAGGTATCTAGTGAAGCTTTCTTAACAGAAATTTTAAATGCCTCAAATTGATACATGGAAAGAAAAGGATAGCCCGATTCTTTTTAAAAAAAATTACAGTGAAAAATAAAAGTTAAACTCATATCTTGTATTCATTAAACAGAAAGAATTATTAGCAGAAGGACAGAATGTATAATCTTTCAAATGGAATTGGAGAGAGAATAAGCATTCAATCAGCACGCAGCCATATTATGGCACTTCATACAATAATCTTAGAACTATCAAATTGCAAGAAAGCCATTAAACTATCCAACCACAATACATTTGATTCAGGTAATGCAAGGGGTTAACAATAATGCTCTATATTTGCATAGCAATATAGAATTTCCTATATGCTTTCTCATTCATTACTGTGTTTTATCTAAACCACCTTGTAAAGCAAATCAGAAAAGCATTTATCACTGACTGGCAGATGTTAATCAAGGGCTCAAACCTCTGGTATTAAATGGCTCATCAGAGATCACAAGCAACCAAAAGATAGAATAAATACTGGAACCCAGGTCCTTTGGTCCTCTATTCAGTATTCTTTAGCCAATAATCTGATATCTCCTATTAATACCAATAAAATGTTACTTGGGTTATCATCAGTTGTGTTTTTTTTTTAATTTTTATGGGAGTATAGTTGATTTACAAGGTTGTGTTAGTTTCTGCTGCACAGCAAAGCGAATCAGTTACACATATGCATATATCCACTCTTCTTTAGATTCTTGTCCCATATAGGTCATTACAGAGTATTGAGAAGAGTTCCTTGTGCTATACAGTAGGTTCTTATTAGTTATCTATTTTATATATAATACTGTGTATATGTCAATCTCTATCTCCCAATTTATCCCACCTTCCCCCACTTCCTCCTTTCTCCCATGGTAACCATGTTTGTTTTCTGTATCTCTGACTCTATTTCTGTTTTGTAAATACATGCAATTTGTACCATTTTTTAAATACTGGTTCCCCACATGGAAGTTCAGGCTGTGACATCACAAGAACCCAACCAAACAAACGAGGCAGTAAGCGATGAGATCGTCCAGCCAAGAAGTTTCTCGACTTTCAAAATTAGAGAAAGGACACAGAAGAATGTACAGATAGGTTCATTTGATGGAGCATATATTCTAAGAGAAAATATGGCACATTTCTTTTTCAAAAAGCCTCTTTTCAACAATTTACACTCTCAAAATGTCTGGCCTATAGGGAAAGAATTCCCAGCTAATAATCATTTGTTGAGTAGCTCTGCACCCCAGCACCAGTCTGCAAGGTTTTCAAGAATAGGCATAAAGCAGGACCCTTGCCCAGAAGTACTTTAAAATCTTTTGGAGGTATGAGATCAGCATATAACATTCAGATCCACAATAGGAATTCAGAATAAGGAAGAGCCTTCAGTAAGCTGAAGTTTAATGGAAGAATGAGAGAATTATGAGGCACCAGCTGGACTGTGAGAGGCGGGTTAGATTTATAAAGGAGAAATATGGCGGACATTTCCAATTTGGTGAAGATGTTCAGGGTGGGTAGCAGGAAGGAGAGGCAATGGATCAGCAGGAGGAAACTTGAGATGTAGAGAAATATGCCGAGTAAATGGATGAGCTAGGAAATGGATGAGTGGATGCACTGCAATTGGAATCCAGGTCTCTAACCCTAAACATCTAACTCTTATGCCATTCTGCTCCTCCTAACTGGTCTTCCTGCCTCCATTCTGGCATCCCTGTCCAAGAAATTCTCCACCGTATTAAGTTTCTTTCTGAAACACAATTCTGATCAGCTCAGTCTCCTCCTTACACTTCTTCAATGACTTAGTATGGCTTTCAGAAAGAAGCTGAAACTAACATGGCATACAAATACCCATCATGACCTGGACTCAGTCTCTCTTCTAACAGGTCTACTATATGGAACCTTTGTTTCAACCACTACCATCTATCCACAGCTTCTTTACTGGACATGCCACCATGTCTCTCTACCTTTGTATTCATTGTTCTTTCACCCTTAAATGCCTTTCCCTCCCTTCTTCAATTAATGCCTTATTCTTCAAGCCTTGGTGCAAATGTTACCTACTATGGTAAGCCTTTCCTTACCACACTCAAGCATCCAATTAGATTCACAGGCCACTCCACATTTCTATTATCATCCTGCTAATACATATTCCCATTGCTCCTTATCACACCACTCTGTAGTCATTAATTAACTTCCCTGTCTCCCTCACTAGACAATGGCACCTTTGTATCACCAATCTTCAGAATAATGCCTAGAACGTAGTACGTGCTCAGTAAGTGTTTGTGTCATACAGGAACACACTGTGCTCAGCCTTTATCAATTAAAATCAAAACATGATTTATCCAACTAAAAACAAATAACCAAATACTCAGGAAGCTATGTAAGAACCAGAACATTAACTTCCATTATTTCAAGTTACTAATGTGACTCTACTATCTAAACAACCAAAGGCTTCAGGAATTATACAGAAACACAAAGTCAAAATGCAAAAACATCAAAGAATGTTAAGCCACTCTACACCATGGTATGTGTGTGAGGGCTGCTGGTTCTACCTTAACACTAGCCTCTCTTAATGGTTAAGTCACTGCCTTAAAAACGTGGGATTTAGGATGTCCCCTTCATGACACTTCTAGAGTTCTCTGTACTACTTCAGTTGACAAAATACATTCCATGGTTGAGATCAAATTACTAATTAAGATTCATGCTGTTTGATGACATGCTACAATCTGGGCCTAACCAGATAGTTACATAAAATACAAAGCTCTACTACTAAGGCATTATCCAAACTGTGATGAGTCCAAAACAAGGTTGCCTTCATTAAAAAGAACCAAAATAAAAGGGTCATTATGAGGATGCACAGATGAAGAAAACGGAAGTAAGCTTTGTCAAATTGATTTAATTAATCTCAAGCAGAAGTCGTTAAGAGTCCTGAAATGTCGCCCTGAAAAAATTCTAATACCCATCAAAAGGTTGAGGATATAAATGAAAGTAGTTCCTCTCTATAGAAAACATGCCTTCCTTCTCCAGTTTCCCAGAACAATGAGAAACTAAATGAAAACAACTGAATCACAAGCCTTATACTGTACGCATCCACTATACCATAGCTATCAATGTAAACTTTCTATGCAGTAAAAAGTTTCATTTTAACTAATACTATATAGATGTGTGTAATTAACTGCTTACTCCCAGACGCGCTATCTTCAATATCTACCACTCATGTGGTCAGTGTTATTTCCCTTCTCCCTTGTCGGTGACCTCCTCCTCTCCCCAGTCTCTTCAAGTGGAATCAACTGGCATTTCCTTTACTCTCTCTCTGGTAACCCAAAAGTTCTTATTCTTCTATAGGAGACATATGCCTTTGAGAAACTGATGAAAACTATGGGGCCCAGAAAACTGAATGTACCTACATACACTCAAATTTTTTCATATGATTTCAGTTTAAGAACCCTTATTCCCCATAATCACCTACACAAATAATTTCTACTACCATATGGCTCTCTTTTACAATCCCCCACAACTCCTTTACACACACACACAAACACAATTAAGGACTACTACAGTGGTTAACAACATAATACTCAAAATAATAAAATTTAGTCTAGGTAAAGCTTTATTTTACCAGCAATATTTTAAGAATCCCAGATGAACTCCTCTCTACATGGCCTTAGAACATGTTGAGCACTTCAATAAGACAACTCAAAATAAGGAGTAAGGCATTTATTTTAAAAGTTTTCCAAGTCTTATTATTTGGTCAACTTTCTTGCCTTAAAATGTGCTGAAATGTCTTCCTAAATTTATGTTTATAAACTCTGACATATCTGCTTGTAAAATCATGTAAGGCTCAAAAATTATTTTGAGTACAAAAGCAAGTTCCCATTGATATTCACAAACTCTTGGATTCAAATACTTGTTCTACTATATCAAGCTATACTCAACACCAAATAGTGTTAGCTAGGAACTGAAAGTGATACCATCTCATAACTATCTAGTTACCTTGTCAAAGCATAAAAGATGAAACAGGACAAATGACCAAAAGGATGGGAAGAATAGAATCAAGGTGTTATTACTAACAGACAAAGTGCTTTTTCTTGAGCTCACACATCCTATAAGTGGAAGGCTCTTGCTAGATGTACCAAACTCTTTGTGGAAACTATCAGTTCGCTTGTACTTTTGCTTAAACTTTTAATCACTGTTTAAGCCAGGTTTGTACTGGATCCAAAAAGAAAAAAGAAAGAAAGAAAGAAACATGATCACTGTTTTACCGCAAACTGATAAAATTTCAACATCAGGATTTTTAAATACATTAAACTTTAGTAACACACTCACAAAACTTTTCTAAGTTTTATAATAGGGGCACCCATTAACCCCCTGCCAGTATAGACAATTCACAAAGAGCTTGTGACTCAGTTTCTTCACTTGTAAATACTTGGTGGGGGGGAGATAAGAGGACACATCAAGTAATTATTAATTTGCCTCAAGTTAGGGTGGAATTGATGAGACTTTAGACTGGTTGTTTTATTCTACCCCACTACGTCCCTTTCCACATAATGGAAGGCTACATATTCCCTGTAACGATAACACTTCGGTCACTGTTTTCCAATCTGGACAGTTCATAATTGAAAGGCAAACAGCAGGCAAGGGAGAGAAGCACAACAGGTACATAGCAAATGGCCAGATACCCTAAGAAAACGCTATAGTTATACGTCACTGCCTCCTTCCTTATTATAATCAAGTTGCTGGTTAAAACAGAAAACTAGATATGCAACATGGGGCTTGTGCTCCAGACCTAAACGAAGAACCTTCAGACAGAAGGAGTATTTGCTGAATTTGTGCTGGAAAACCATATCCCCTCTGCCACCCAAATTAGAATGTTTATTGATAAACGTCTGCCTAATATTTGCCAGGGCTGGCAAAAATAGTCTTTGGCCAATATACTGTAAGAATTTGACCTGTTTTTAAGTTTCACTATTATTAAACCATTTTCCTATAAGCTGAAGGAAAAAAAAAAAAAAAAAAGAGGAACCGTTTTAACTGATGAGTTGAAGACACTCCAGTATTTCTCAATCTAATACCAGGCCCCATAGATTTCATTCCTCTGCACATGAAGTCAGGGGCAGGAAATGGACTGCTCCCACTGGTGCACACACTCTCAGGACAGGGAGATTTGTGCAGTCTGCCTACTGCTTTTGAGCGTTCTTAATCAGCTAACTGGAAGTACTGGACGACTCTGACGAGTACACACACGACAGTTGGTGGTACCTCACCCAGCCTCTAACTCCCACGCTCCCCCCACTCTTCCAAAGAAATGTTTCTTGGAAGAGTACATGGAGAGGCAAGGGGAAAAAAATCATGTAGGCGCCTCTTCCTTAGATATCTGGTCAAGGAGAAAGACTGGGGGCCTACGTTGTGTGTTTTTTGTTGTTGTTTTGGGGGATTTTTTGTTCGGTTGGTTAATCGGTTGTTTGGGGGTTTTTCTGTAAGTCTGTGGGTGGGCTCCCAAGTAGTGGGACTGAAAAAAAGAGCTAGGTTCCCCTGCCCGAACCCTGAGCTTTAAGAGGCAAAAACCCAGCAATATGACAAGGGTGGGAGGGGAATGGAATCGCGCAAAGAAGGTTCGCGCCCACAAGTTAGACAAACAACAGCCCCTACCCGGTACTCGGGGTCTCCCCAAGTTGGGGTGGGGCCTTTCTCCTTCCCGCACCGCCTCCCGGGCTGCCAAGAGGGAGAAAGGGGTTAAGTGGAGAAGGGGGTGCTCTTCCGCCCCCACGCCGTCTCCGCGCCTCGGCGTGGCCGCTTCTTTAGCGGCTCCCGGAGTTGCACAGCGAGGTCGCGGTCACCCTTGGGAGGGGGCCCCGGGTCCCCCCGTGTTCAACGGCAGGAGGATCCCGGGGCTCTCGCTGTCCCCAAGGCCGGCGGGGGCTGCGGGAGCACTCACCAATTTAGGTTTGTTTTTCGTTTCCTCTTCGTTGGCGGCCCGGTTCCCCGCGCTCCGCTTGTTGCTTCGGCCCCCACCGGGTTCCTCGCCGCAGCCTCCGGCGCCCGACGCCGCCGCCGCCGCCCCGGGCTGCTCCATCTTTCTCCGGCCCTGTCACCTGTGCCCTGGAACCCCACCTCTCCTCCACTGAGGAAGCCCCTCGGGGCGGTCCCGCTGCCCCGCGTGGATTCGGCAGCACCTCCTCCTGGGAGGGGGAGAGAGTGGGTCTGCCGAGTTCACGTCCCCGGGGCTCCCGACGCGACAAGCTGTTGCCACTACTCTGCGCTGGGGCAAGCCCTGCCCCCGAGCGGCTGCAATTACCACGGCCGCCGCCGCCGCCGCCGCCCTCAGGGTGGTGTTTAGGGTGGAGGGAAAGTAGGTGCCTATCTCTTTAAGAGGGCCTCCGCACACGTGATTCATCAAAGTGCCCGCAGTCCGCCGCCCGGGCGCGGAAAGCTGCTTCCTACTCCCGCTGCCGAGCCGGCGGGCTACTGAGCATGCCCGGCGCGGCGACAGCTGCCAAACTAGAGGACTTTAAGCTGCGGTTAAGCGCTGATTTCCCTTCCTAGGGGCCTAGCGTGAAATGGGAGGGAACTAGCCAAGAGAGAGGAGGTGTAGCCCATTTTAGAGATGGGGACACTGAGGCCCGGCAGGATTCACGTGTGAGTTTCACCTGAGTCTCCGCTTCCACTCGTGTAGGCCAGAGCACCTTCCCCAGCTGGCCGACGCCTCGCCGGGGGTGTGGTTGTGCTCCACTCAGTGGGAGGGGTTGATTGGCAAGGCAACTAGCATCCTGTAGGAAAACCGCCATGGGGAGAGCTGATTAATTGCCTAGACAGACTGTACGGGTGAAAGTGGAAGGAGTGGGTGCTTTCTGTTGCCATGATTAAGTTGCGACCAAAGAAATACAGTCGTTTGGGCTTCCCTGGTGGCGCAGTGGTTGAGCGTCCGCCTGCCGATGCAGGGGACATGGGTTCGTGCCCCGGTCCGGGAAGATCCCACATGCCGCAGAGCGGCTGGGCCCGTGAGCCATGGCCGCTGAGCCTGTGCGTCCGGAGCCTGTGCTCCGCAACGGGAGAGGCCGCAGCGGTGAGAGGCCCGCAAAAAAGAAAGAAAGAAAAGAAATACAGTCGTTCCTTTATTCCCAGGCTGCCAGGTAGTAGAAGCAGCAGGCGCCCACTGCTTAATCCCGAGAGGGTGTAAGGCTCTTTAGCCAAAGCACCTATGGAGAGCTTACAATTGGATTGAGTGCTATTTTCAGTTTCCTGAGCTACTTTAGGTTTATAGTTGTTGTGGGGAGCGAATAAGATCATGTGTGTCAAAGCTTTGTTAAAAATGTAAATCTCTAGACAAATGCTAGGTGATTTGGTGCAGCAGCAGCAACAGGGCACCGCTGGTATTCGTAATCTTTCCTCCTGCAGATGTCAGGAAGAGGCCCACGCCGCTTTAAAAATAAAGTTCACATTGAGAACATTAGCGGGGCCGGGCAGAACTTGAATGAACCACCATCATACAATCTAGAGAAGCTACCTGAAATGTAAATTTAGATCCCAGGTCTATAAACATGCTCATGTGCCTGTTATTCAGATATCTTCAGGCTATGACCCTTTTGCCCTTCTCCCCTTCAACCTAAATTCTGCTATGCTGAAGCTAATATGTTTATGAACATATTTTTTGAGAGTGCATTAGGATAAATTTGACCATGCTGTAGGTGTGATTGTGATGAGGCAATTAACTTGGAAAGTAGAATAAAAAGAATGTTAGACATCTGAAAGCGGTCTTAATCCTGGCTTTGCCATTGTCATTAACTTTCTTTTTAATCATGCAGGTGGTAAACTACCCAAGGACAGCAGAGAAGAGGGAATACATGCTCCCAGACAGGGTGGGCAAGGAGCCCTAAGGTAAATTTGCTTTGTTGAAGTTCCTGTTTGACTTTAAAATTTGATGTATATTCTGAATTTAACTCACTACACACACACACACACACACACACACACACACACACACACACACGTGATTTGAATTACTTGAGATGTGGGTGTGAGCCATAGCTGAGTATCCCCCAAGCTCAAATGTTGCTTAATAATCTGCCCAGTAGGTCTTTATTGACCTCCTTAGAGTATACCAGGTGATATCCAGAGTGCTGTGGGTTAGGAGGATGAAGCTCACATTCCTGCCCTTTAGAACCTCTTAGTCTACTGGGAGAGACCAGTTGTTAATGACTGCACTTCATTGCAACAGATATGAACAGGGAGCCCACGGAGCACATGAGGGGGGTCACCACCGGAGTGTCAGAGACTCTGGGACACCTTACCAAAGAGGATGATGTTTGAGCTGAGTCTTAAGGGTCTGACTGAAGACACTAAGTATTTGTTGACAGCCTACTAAGTGTTAGATACCCTGCTAGGTATTGAGGTTCCAGTGGTGAACAAGACGGATGTGACTTGCTCTTGTGGAACTTTCTGGCTATCGGGAAGGATATTAAACAAAAAAGTATTGAGCAATTGCAAGGCAAAAAAGGAGAGTGAAGAGCGTCCCAGGCAAAGGAAATGACCATAGCATGTGCAGAGACTCCATGGTTAAGAACTTGGAGGTGATGGATAGGGGCTGCTCTTGGCAAGAGAAGCAGAACAGATGAGCAGCTTCCAGATCATGAAGGTCACCACTTGTAGATCTCATTGGTCTGGTTTTAAAAGCGGTGAAGGCATTGTAATACAAGTGACTTCTGTTTTGAGTTTTTGAATGTTTGAAAATGGATCAACATTATTTTGTGTGTAAGGCTGGGTTTCACCATCCTCAGGCCAGGTGAAGCTACATTTGAAGTCAAATGAGAGGTACCTGTAAAAGATGCATAATCTGTACTGCAAAAAGTGAGAAAGTTTGTCCCTGAGATGGCTTACATTTGACTTTATTGTGGTAATCTCAGCCCCATCTTAATTCTGGCTGTTTTCTTTTCAGCATTTTGTTCCAGTTAATGTAAACAGCCATTACAAACAAACAAACAAACCCCCTTCCTTCAAATATCAGGGCCTCTCTTGGAAGCTAACACACAAAAGGAGCCACTGGTCCCCTGCAAGGACACTTTGTCCACTGATTATGAACCAGGCACCTCACCAAGTGCAGTCCTAGGGCTGATCCCACTGCATTTCTTTATTTTTACCTTCCTGGGACACACAAATAGGCCGGTGGATGGAGAGACATCTTTTCTCTGATGCTGCAGAAAGAAGAAGGCAACTACCATCAGTTGGGACTTCAAAAGTGTGTGTTAGACCCGCTGACCTTATAGTCTGTCCCTCTGGCCTCTCATAAGTTTAGCACCGGTTAACATTAAAAGCCAGCCCTGGGAAAAAAGAAAGATAAAAGGCTGCTAGGCTCTTTCTTCAAACTGATCTTAGAGCCATCCATTACCCCAGAGGTTTCTTTTTATTTTTTCAATTGGGGTATAGTTGTTTTACTATGTTGTGCTAGTTTCTACTGTACAGCTAAGTGAAGCAGAGTTCCCTGTGCTATACAGCAGGTTCTCATTATTTATCTATTTTATACATATTAGTGTGTATATGTTAGTCGCAATCTCCCAATTCATCCTGATGATCCTTACTAGTATCATTCTGGCTTTCTGTGTTTCCCTTCTGCTAGGTGTTCTCATCTAAACAATCTGGGCCATTAATAGAGAAATTAAAGCCAACATGGATTAGACAAAAGTAAGAAATAACCACCTCCAAGGTTATGGAAAAATATTTATGAATTAAAGGTTGCCTGAGAATAAACAAGTATTTATTAAGCACATACTACATGGGCAACACCAAACTAGATGTCGTGCGAATAAAAAAGTACCAGATATTCTGCTCTAAAGGCATATATGTCTTCCTGAAGAATCTCCTGTTCTGCAAAATTGCGCACTAAAAATAACAGGGCTTCTGGGGAAAACGTGGTTAGGGAAGGTCACTTAAACCCAATGCAAATTTGTAATCAGAGCACTAATGTAAACAATAACCATCCTAATAAAAACACTCAGGAAGTTGAATCTCCACTGGCATCTGCACCCAGCATCACAGCCATCAATGCTTGGTAGCCTTCACGCTTCCTCTTTCCCCAGTGTGAACCCTCAAGGGCATTTACTTTTAATAGATGCCATTTTCATCAGAATTAAAAATCTAATTGAGGAGTAACCAACTTTTTAGAATCACACGGTGAAAGGTCTTCACAGCTTCATTATCAGTACTCACAGCTTCACCAGCTAGTTTAATGTGATGGGAAATTTGGAGGTTGTTGAAATCACTAAACCAGTCACAAAAAAGGGGCAGTTTTGTGCAGGATTCTTCTTTTTTTCTGAAAGTCTTCATATTGTGAAGGCTTCTCTTTAATTGTGAGAAAGTTGGCTCCTGATCACATCAAAACTTAAAGTGCTAAAACACTTCACACATGAACCAGCTGGCCTTCCACCTAATTTTAATGACACCATTCTCCTGTTTACCAATCACTAATGTGCTATTTGTGGTACACAAACCCTTGTAATGGAACGGAGTATAAAATATAAATTCTTTGCCATCAAAAGGTATAAAATCTGCTTGAGAAAACAAACAAGGAAACGAATGTGTGGAACAGTAAGGGCAAATTGGCTGCCTAATTCGGAGGTCCTGACCCGAAATTCAGGATAATGTGGTGAAGGGGTGAGATTTGTCAGGCCTAGAATAGAAGAAGAAGTTTTCAAGGAGAACTTGAACTGCCAAGGGCTGAAGCAGAAATCATACTTGAATAGCCAAAGCAAAGAAAGGAAGTAAGGAAAAGACAACATATGGAATGGCCTGGAAACAATACTGACCAATAATGTAGAGGGGCCAGTGGGGCTTGAGTAGAATGGTGAGAACATAGATGTTGAATAATAGTAGGAAACATGGTTCTCCCCGTAGCGTTTGCCCAGTATGTAAACAGATTTAAATATAAGACATAATAGTAGTGACTGCTAAGGATATTTAGCAGGAATGTTATAAAATAAAGGAATATTTTAAGGAGCTGGTCTGGCAGTGGTATGCAGAATAACTGGACACTGATTCTCAAACTTATTTTTCTCTCAGTGCAGAATTTTTGTTCCCCCAAACAAAACCTTTACAGAAGCTCAGTATGTACAACAGATACAAATCTAGCTGACCTGTTTGAAGTTACTGTGGGAATGGAGATTGCAGTCCTCATGACTGCTTGGCTTCTCTCTTATCCTCTGAGGCGACCCTTTGAGGCACCAGTGCTGAACTCTAGATAAAACTAGATAGAGTCCTGCTGGATAAAGGGATTGGAACTAGAGTAGCCCCAGAGGAAATAAAGAGAAAGGAACAGAATCCAAGAGATGTTTAAAGGAACACACTGAAAAAAAAAAAAAGGAACACACTGTCCCTCTCCACACATTACATACAGGAAACAAAGGGAATGAAAAAGTAAACAAGAATTACTAAAACGTTTGCCCAAGGCAATAAAAACCTAGTAGTAAACTGGGAGATAGTATCTTAACAGGTACTTGTCGTTGGCAGGCAGAGCCAGACCAAGGAGCCTGATACCCAGACACTAAAGAGACTCATTAGGGCAGGACAGGAAAGCTAACGAAGTTCCTGTAGTCACCAACAGAAAGAGTCTGGAAAGGCTGGTAAAGCAGAAGGGTTGTGTAACAGTAGGCAAGAAGGCAGACACCTAAACTCTCGAAGTCTAACGATGGATTCTCTGCAGGCAGAGAATAGAATCCAGTCTGGTGGCAGGCACTAGGCAGAGAATGAAGCAAGCAGTACATAGTAGGAATCCAGTCAGGGGGTTTGGGATTAAGAAACAAATGAACAATCCCTTAAGAGGTCTCGCAAAACAGTGCTAAACAAGGCAGGGCACCAAGCCTAAATGAATCGGCATGTCAGGTTAAATCCACGAGAAAAGGCAGAGACAGGCGAATAAAAATGGCACCCAAGAGACCCAGTTACTTCAACTGGTCTGTGAGCTCTAAGGAGGACCGGAAGCAATAGGCCCACTGGATGCTAAGCCACCAAACTACTGAAATACTGCTCCTTAAATCCTCTCTGACTAGGAGCAGGATTGGTCCCAGTAGAAGAAAAGTGGACAACAAGAAAAGGCCTGGAAACAGTAATGACCAATAATGGTCACTTACCTGAATATAAAGGTTAATGTGTTGAGTTGTGATGATTACAGGGTTTGGGGCAGCTAAGACATAGCCCCACAAAAATTAGTCCAAGAGATTATAGTGCCAATGTCTCCTTTTGGGGAAAATGTTGAGACTGCTAGAGACTGAGAATTCCCAGATTCGTGCTATCTATGGTTTTATACAGTATGCTGAAAAGCAACCCTTTGAATTTTATCTGGAAAATATGCTTCTAACAAAGAACAAACTTCCTGTTCTACATTAACCGAAGTCCCCAGAGTGCTTTTCAAGAGTGGCTTAACAGATCATAAATGGCAATTGTCCAATCTATAAGTTACTAGGACATAAATGTAGTAATAAACAGTGAGAGAAAAACGTTCGGTTTACTTGCTAAGTTATGTGGATCACAGAAGCACACATTGGTGGTTATAGGGATGCTATCTATTTAATGAAATTGAGGTTTTTTTTAAAATCAGTATAAAAACAGTCTTTTGAAGATGAGTATAGTTCAAAATTGAGACTACAATTATGCAATTAAAATTGATTGTCTCTTTTACTTTGTGGTTTGTGTTTATTTTCTGACCTTTTCAAAATATAATTAACTACATGAAAATTAAGGAATACCTGTTTGACATCTGTAAACAATAAAAACATTTTCATATCTGGGCATCAGTAGTTAGGCAAGTCTTAGAAATAGGTTTATTTTTGTTTTACCTATTCTCCCACATAAATTTTAACAGCTTTATTGAGATATAATTCACATAACATACAATTCACCTTTTTAAATGTACAATTCAGTGGGTCTTAGTATATTCCCAGAATTGTACAACCATCAGTGCAATCAATTTTAGATTTTTTTCATTGCACCATAAAGGATCCCTTCCTTAGCCATCTTCCCTCCCCAGTCCTCCCAAACCACTCTTCGGATTCCCCCCTCCACCCACAGCCCAAGACAACCACTAATTTACGTTATGTCTCTGTAGATTTGCCTATTCTGGACATTTCACATAGAGTCATACAATATATGGCGTTTTGTGACTGGCTCCCTTCTCTGAGAATAATACTTTCAAGGTTCAAGCATCCCACATCAGTTTGTATTTGTTCATTATTACCTATGTTTTTCTTGGATGCAAATACAGATCAGTTGTTTAAGCCACCTCCCCTGTTATACACACAGTGACATATACCTACTTAAAATTCCAAAGAGTTGACATTTTCACACAAACACCAACCTTGCCCCTGGTAAAACCAGGAGATCTGGGGTTTGATTTTCCTATACAGTGATAAAACAGAAGAATTTATTTCTGACCCAGGGCCTAATGTTTTATGGAAATGACCACAAGCACCATACTTAATCAAGTATACATTATGTACCAGAATAACTCTTAGAAGTTTACATAAATGAATTCAACAGAGAAACCCAGAAACCAATTACATTTAATTGTGTTTTACCTAATACAGTAGCAGAGAATATATAGGTCTTTACTTTCAAGTGTTCCATTGTAACATTTTAGAAGCTAAAATGTACATCAGATTCATTCAGAAGGTCTTCTTTGAGATTTGCACATGAATTTTTAAGAAAATTTTTGGGAAGACTTTTCATCATTGTATGATTAATTGAAAACTAGATTCTAGGATATCTGTTTTGCTGCTACTTTTATTGTATTTATGTATTTTCTCAAATAGCCCTGTATCATTGGCTTTCTGCTGCCTTCAAAACAGAAAGGCTAATGTGAGCTGCCATCTCATCAGTACTAGCAGCTTCAGCTCACACCCTGACATTATACAAGGGCAGACCTGCCTCTAAACTCTATGAACCAACCCTGATTTGCATCAAAATTTCCATCCTTTAATCCCTCACCGTTGTTGCTTTACACCATCAAAATGCCTCAAAGCCTTGGCTTTGATAGTGGCCAGCCAAATTCAAAGACACACAGGGCCAAGCTTGATCCTAAATCTACAGAATAAATCTTTTCCATCACAGGCACAGCCCTGTGATAATATATAACTGTTATTAAAAGATTGCTTTTTTCCCTTTTACACTATTTTCGATTATTAAAACTGTAAAGTAATTAGATTTTATTTTAGCTAGTATATTAGAACTTATACATATAATTTTAATTAAATAATATATTAACACATATTGAGTAGTAACTATATCTAGGGCATGGTGCTAAGGATAAGTGACATACACTATGAATGATCTCAATGGGCTTAGGATGTAGTCAAGGCAACTGACAAGTAAGTATACATTTAACTGCAAAAGAATGTTACAGAAGCATATAGGAGAAGAGAATAGGGGAGGTTTCATGAAAAAGCTGGACTTTTAAGTAGTATCCCAAAAGTTGAAAATTAGAGAAAAGGGCATTTGAGAAAGAGGGAACAGCATGACCTACAGCATAGAGAAAGGAAAATGTAGGCTGAGTTTGGAAACTGACTAGTCATCTAATGAGGCTGGAGGGTAGGTTTTGTAATTGTATAGGGGAGATAAAGCTGGGAAAGCACAATGAGACCAAGGTGGGAAGTCTTGGAATGCCATCCTGAACTCTGAATTTATTACTTAAGCTATGGAGAGTCATGAGAGATACATGAACAGGAAAAACACATGATTAGCCCTGTGTTTTAGGGAAATGCTCTGGCATTGGTATGTAGGATGGTTGTAAGATGAGAAACTAGAGGTGGAGGATATATTAGGATACAACTTTCAAAAGCCATTCTCTCGTTGGGGAATAAGTATGTTAGCTCAACCTGAGTGCCAGCAATAGGAACCTGACATCATGTAGGTATCCAAGATAGTCCAGAGAAGGAGGAGCTAGAAGGATGAGCCAAGGCAAAATCTGCTAAGAATAACCAATGAGTCAAAAATAAATAAGGAATTCCTTGGTGGCCTAGTGGTTAGGATTCTGGGCTTTCACTGCTGTGGCCCAGGTTCTATCCCTGGTCAGGGAACTGAGATCTTGCAAGCCAGGCGGTGCGGCAATCAATCAGTCAATTGATTAATGTAAAAATGCACAGGACCGGGACCTCCCTGGTAGCACAGTGGTTAAGAATCCACCTGCCAATGCAGGGGACACTGGTTCAATCCCTGGTCTGGGAAGATCCCACATGACGCAGAGCAACTAAGCCTATGCACCACAACTACTGAGCCTGCACTCTAGAGCCCGTGAGCCACAACTACTGAGCCTGTGTGCCAGAACTACTGAAGCCTGTGCACCCTAGAGCCCGCGTGCCACAACTACTGAGCCCACGTGCCACAACTACTGAAGCCCATGCGCCTAGAGCCCATACTCTGCAACAAGAGAAGCCAATGCAATGAGAAGCCTGTGCACTACAATGAAGAGTAGCCCCCCACTCACCACAACTAGAAAAAGCCCACACGCAGCAACGAAGACCCAACGCAACCAAAAATTAAAAATATAATAAAATAAATTTTTAAAAATTAAAAAAAATGCACAGGACTAAAGTCTCCATTGGACTTGGCTTGTAACCCAAGAGTTTGTAAGGTACAGTCAGGAGCGTAGGGAGAAGGTGTCTTAAGAAACAAAGGAGAATCAGTAATAAACAGCCTGGAGGCATCCATAGCTTAACTTTATTGTTTGGTGGATATGAGATGCATGGATGTGTTGGGCTGGTTCAAGGGAC
This sequence comes from Kogia breviceps, assembly GCF_026419965.1. Classification (NCBI taxonomy): domain Eukaryota; kingdom Metazoa; phylum Chordata; class Mammalia; order Artiodactyla; family Physeteridae; genus Kogia; species Kogia breviceps. The sequence continues at coordinate 48,614,592 of NC_081330.1, forward strand.
CAGGGGCAGTTAGTTAGATATTTCTATGATAGTCTCACGATAATAAGACCATGAATTGGGACAGTAGAAAAGAGAATGGAAAGATGGGAAGAGACTTCACAGGTAATAGTCCCAGGATTTGATGACCTGTTATAGGCAATGGGGGAATGGGAAAGGTAGAACATAATTCTGAGGTTTCAATACTGAATAACAGGGAGAGTGATAATATTGCAATGCAGATTAGGAATCTAGGAGAAGTACACTTGGAAAATATACTGAGTTATGTATGAAAGAAACCACATTTCAGGTGCCTGCAGAAGGAAATGGCATTAGACATTAGGTCTCGTGTTTTTGAGAAGGTTTGGAGACAGACATGAAGGTTTAGAGTCATTTACATAACTATTAGGTGAAGATGTGGCAGTAGGTAAGATAACCAGGGAAGAGAGTATAGAGGGTTATGGGAAGCAAAGAAAGAATTTTGTTGAAAGCTCATTTTTAAGTGTGGACAGAGGGAAAGAAATCATCCAAGGATATCACTTAACAAAGTTTACTACTCATGGTAGGTTCTTTGATTTCAGTACTGAGTGACAGGGAGGGGCGTGATAGCAGGATACTAGAATGCAGATTGGGAATCTGGGAAAAGAAACATTTTTGATATTGGATGGTGGGATGCTAAAAAAACATTCGGACAGGTAGGATGGGATCCAGGAAAGTACAGTAACACAGAGGCCAGACATTAAAGAGATGGTAGCCAGCAGAAAAGTCAGAAAGGATGAAGCCTTTGGTGATAATAAATACAGAAATTGGGAAACTGATGAGCAGATTTCTTCTTGGAAACAATACCCACTTGGAAGACTATACTCATGTTAAAATAAAGCTAATGTTGATCAGAACTCCACCCTTGAGATGGCTTTCAGAGACAGTTCATCAACCAAACAATAAAAACAGTCTAGTTTCTTCAGAGAATACTCACTCTTGACATACACATGCATCTCTGTTGGCTTCTTTCTCTCTTTAATTCCTCTCTTTTCTCTCTTCCCTCCTTTCTCTCCTTTATTCAGCTTAGTTCATTATCTTCCCCCTCCTGCCAGATGTAGTAGTTCTAACCCCCTCACTACTCCATGAAAGTCTCTGCTGGAGTTGGCTTGTGACCAGACACAGGGTAGAGGGGCTATGTAAGGTGGAGGCTAGGTCCAAGGAGTCAAGTTGAAGCTAATAGCCAGGGGGAGCAATACTCAGAATGTATCAGAAAGGAGACTGCCTGCCATATTTTATGTGTGTGCTGGAAGCCTGCTCTAAGTGCTAGAGGTTTATATCATGTAAATTACATTAAGTTAAAAAATGCCTAGATGTATCTTTATATATTAAAAAACATACACAAAGCATACAAATAGACACATAGGTAATCCTTAATTTGTCCTGTTAATGTATACACGTACAAACATATCCAAATTAATAATGACAGAGAGAATGAGTATGAATATGAGAGACCACATTCATTTTGGTTATTCAGGAGTAGGTTGCACCTCATTTTCTAAATTTATTCTTCCTCTCAGTTACTTCTAGAAAGCTGAACTAGCTTAATTTGGACAGCAAGCTACATTTTAGAAATACGTTTCAGAAGCTTTAGCACATAAATCTTACATCTTGATTCTGAGTTCTTACCTCTAGAGAGCACAATGAGTTTCTACCTTTAGAGTAACCCAAGATTAGGGGCTCTGATTTAAAGACTTGCCTCTGGATGATGGTGGCATATCCAGAGAGTTCACCATGTGGACCTCAGAGGTCAGATTCTTAGCCACACCTGCCAGCTTTGCACATCAAGGCAGTTCACAAGAAAGGGCCTAGTGGACAAGCCATAGAGATAGAACGGTGATCTGTATGAACAGTGTTGATCTAGAACAGTGGTTCTCAAAGTATAGTCCCCAGAGCAACAGCATCAGCATCACCTGGAAGCTTGTTAGAACTAAAAATTCTCGAGCCCCAACGCAGACCTACTGGATCAGAGAAGCTGTATGGTGTAATCCAGCAATCCATGTTTAAGGAGCCCTCCAGGTGATTCTGATGCATGCTCAAGTTTGAGAACCACTGGGGTAAAAGAAAACAAATCATGGGCTTCCCTGGTGGCGCAGTGGTTGAGAGTCCGCCTGCCGATGCAGGGGACACGGGTTCGTGCCCCGGTACGGGAAGATCCCACATGCCGCGGAGCGGCTGGCTCCGTGAGCCATGGCCGCTGAGCCTGTGCGTCCGGAGCCTGTGCTCCGCAACGGGAGAGGCCACAGTGGTGAGAGGCCCGCGTACCGCAAAAAAAAAAAAAAAAAAAAAAAAAAAAAAAAATCATGAGCTGGAGGGTTATAGGACAGAGGAGAGAGAACAAGGTACCAGCAAGGGAGATGGAATTGCATGAAGAAGGGGGAATCCTGAATTGTACCTCTCCAACTGCCATCCCAAGAGCAACACTTCCATTCAGATGTTTTCAAAGTGCTAAACTGCATGTTTAAAATATAGCAATAAATGGAATGGAATGAGAGACCAAATGTTGAACGAAGGGTGAGAACAGCATCAGGAGTAAATGGTAGAAGAAAAGGATCAAATCCAAACCAGCAGGAGCTGTCAGGAGTAGAGCAAAGCACAGCAGTGGTAGATGAACAAAAGAGGCAAATGGGTTGCTTCTGATAGTTTAGGAAAACTCTGATGCCCCTGACACTCAATATTGTACTACCAGAGAGAACAAGCAGCTCCAGAGGTGGCAAAGGATCAAGGAGATGGGATATATTTATATTCAAAAATTATCTGAGTTCACACATGAAGGAAACAAGACATTACTGTAATCCAGACCCTTGATACTTCAGCAGGGAGTATGGCTTATGAAACCATCTTATTCCACGTTAACAGCTCTCAGCTGTGCATGGAATTTCTAATGTGAACAGAAATCAGTGGATCTATAAGAAAGGAGATACATTTAAATCTGAATAAGATGATTTGTGACCTAGTCTTTGTAAGAACTTGGATATACTCTGCTAGGAGGCTTTATGGTTATCAGTAACACAAGTCTGTAAGGAGAGGAAACTAACTAGGAGTGGTAGAGACCCAGGTATTTAAGGTCAAGGATGTGGGAGAACCAATTTATCTGTACAGTGTGGCTTGGGGGTGGTGGGGAAGGGCAAGGAGGCAGTCAGTCAGGTAGTAAGTCTTGGCAGGCTCCACTGTAATGCAAGCTGTAGTCAGTACCTGAGTATCTACTCAGACAGGTGGACCAAAGCAGTGAGGGATCCACACAACAAACGACTGTGTTCAGCATCAGGCAAAGAGTGACCTGTCTGATCAGGCAAGTGTCAGATCCATCTGCATGTTGGTCCACAGGTCCAACTTCTTAACAGCATAGTTCTCAACCTATTTTATCCTGGGACTCACCTGATGGATGAACATCCTTCGTTCAAATCTCCACTCCTCCACTACTTACTATATAATTCGGAGCATGTTGCTTCATTCCACTGTGCCAGTTTCCTCCTCTGTAAATCAGTACCTACTTCATAGTGCTGATGAGGCTGAAATGAGATAGTGCATGTCAAATGATTGACTCAGGGTCTGCTACATAAAGTGCTGAATACATTTCAGCTATCATCATGCGAGGAAGTACACATTATGGTTTACTCCACCTTTTATGAGACATTATGACCTTGGCCAAGTAATTTAACTTTACTATGCCTTAGTTTCCTCATAAATGAAATGGGGTTAAGAATAATACTTCCATCATAGGTTGCTTTCAGAATGAGATTACTTAATGCATAGAAAATGCTTAATGCAGTACTTGGCACATAGTAAGTACTCATTAACTGTTAACTACAATTATTACTTCTTGCAGTATGTGCAGTTCCCTGAACTCTTTATTGAGGTGTAATTGACAGACAACAAACTACACATATTAAAGTGTATGAGTTGATAAAATTTGTATCCAAAATAGTCAAATTCATAGACATGAAGAATAGAATGGTGGTTGCCAGGGGTTAGGGCAGGGAGGAAAAGGGGAATTGCTAATCAACAGATATAATTCAGTTATGCAAGATGAATAGGCTCTAGAGATCTGCTGTACAATGTCATGCCTATAGATAATACTGTATTGTACACTTGAAAATCTGTTAAGAGGGTAGATCTCCTGTTAAATGTTCTTACCACAATAAAATACTTTTAAAAAGACGTATATATATATAAAACCTTGTGCAACTATCAGCTCAGTCAAGAACATGAACATATCCATCAGCCCAAAAGAGTTTCCTCCTGCCCCTGTGTAGCTCCTCCTTCACACTCCAAGCTTGTCCCCAGGCAAACGATGATCTACTTTCTGTCACTGTAGATTAGTGACAGAAAAAAAACTGCATTTTTATACAGTTTCGTATAAATGCAATCATTATAGTATATACTCATTTTTCCTCTGGCTTATTTCACTCGGCATCTTTATTTTGAGATTCAGCCAAGCTGTTGGATTCTTATTGCTGAGTAGTATTCCATTGTATGGATATACCACAGTTTGTGTATTCAAGTATGTCTTCATGTATACATAGGCTTTCATTTCTTTCAAGAAAGTACCTAGGCATGGAATTGGCTGGGTCATATGGTAGCTGCATAACTAACTTGTTAAAAAAACTGCCATGATTAGGGTGCATCCATACAGTAGAATGACTCAGCAATAAGAGGATGAACAACTGATATGGAAAAAAATAGATAAGTCTCAAAATAATTATACCAAGCGAAAAAGAAAATAGTGTATAGTATATGATTCCATTTTCATTACATAGTATTCTTGGGAATGCAAAATAATCTATACTGACAGAAAGGAATCAATGGTTGCCTGGGCATCAGGGGAGGGAGACGGTAGGGGCAAGAGGGACAGATTAGAGAGGGACTTAGGAATCTTCTGGGACTGAGGTGTGTGTTAATAATCTTGATCATGGTGGTGATTTCATGAGGATATAAATATGTCAGAGGTATAAAATTGTACTTTTAGATATAATTTATTTTATATCAATGATGCCTCAGTAGAGCTGTTAAAAATGTGTCACAAATAAAAACTTTTTTTAGATATCCAAAAAAAGATGTACAACATGATTAATATAATTAACACTGCTGTATGTTATATACAAAAGTTGTTAAGAGAAAAAATCCTAAAAGTTCACATCACAAGGAAAAGATACTTTTTTCTTTTTATTTTATATCTGTATGAGATGATGGATGATCATTAAACTTATAGTGGTAATGATTTCATGATGTATGTAAGTCAAGTCATTATGCTATATACCATGAATTTATAAAGTGCTGTATGTCAATTATATCTCAATAAAACTAGATTTAAAAAAAAGAAAAAAGAAACTGCCAAAGTGTTTTCCAAGGAAATGGTATAATTTTACATTCCCAACAGCAATGAATAAGAGTTCCAGTTGTCCTGTGTCCTTGGCATTACTTGTTAATGCCATTGTCTTTTAATTTAGCCATTCTGATACATGCATGGTGGTATCTCATGGTTTTAATTTCTATTTCTCTCATGACTAGTAACATTGAGCATCCTTTGACTGTTTCTTTCCTATCTAAATGTCTGAAGTATCTGCTCCAATGTTTATTTTTAATTGGGTTGACGGTTTTCTCAATATTGAGTTTTGACATTCTTGTATTCTCAATGAAAGTCTTATATCAGATATATGCTTTGCAAATATGTTCTCCCAAATCTGTGGCTTGTTTTCTCATTCTATGAACAGTGTCTTTTGAAAAGCAGAGGTTTTAATTTTGATGAAATCACAATTTACTGATTTTTATTTTATTGACTGTACACTGGGTATGATATCTAAAAAATCTTTGCATAACCCAAGTTCACAAAATTTTTCTCCTATGTTTTCTTCTAGAAATTTTATAGTTTTAGGTGTTACATTTAGGTCTATGATCCCTCCTCTGAGTTAAATTTTGTAATGGTGCAAGGGATTGAAATTCTGGTTTTATTTTTGTTTTTGTACATGGACATCCAATTGTTCCACTACCATTTGTTGAAAAACCATCTTCTATCCACCTTGCACTTTTCTCACACCTTTGTAAAAGATCAGTTGTCTATATATGTGTGGGTTTATTTCTGGACCGTTTATATTCTATTCATCTATTTGTCTATCTTAGGTCAATACCACATTGTTTTGATTGCTGTAGTTCTATAATATGTTTTGAAATTAGATAGTATTAACCCTCTAACTTTGCTCTTCTCTTTCAAAGTTGCTATATGAATCTTAGAATTAGAAGTTTCTATATGAATCTTAGAATCAGCTTGTAAATTTCTTTTTTAAAAAAGCCTTCTGGGTCTTTGTAGGAATGCATTGATTCTACAGATATATTTGGGAAGAATTGGCATCCTTACAAAATTTAGTCCTTCAATCCATGAAAAAGGTATCTCTCTCCATTTACTTAGGTCTTTTCTAATTTCTCTCAGTAATGGTTTCTGTCTTCAGTGTAAAGGTTTCACTTCTTTTGTGAGATCTGTTTCTAAATGTTTTATAGTTTTTGGTCTACTATAAATGGTACTTTAAAATATTTTAGCTTCCTATAGGTCATTGCAAATATATAAAAATACAACTGATTTTTATATACTGGTCTTATATCTTGCAACATGGCTAAACTCACTTATGAATTCTAGTAGCTTTTTTGTAAATTCTATTGAATTTTCAATATAAACAATCATGTCTTCTGCATACAAAGACAGTTTTACTTAATCCTTTGCAATCTGGATGTATTTAATTTCTCTTTCATGCTGGGTAGTACAAGCTAAAACCACCAGTAATAATGTTGAATAGAAATGTTTACAGAGGGAATTCCCTGGCAGTCCAGTGGTTAGGACTCTGCATTTTCACTGCCAAGGGTGCGGGTTCAATACCTGGTAGAGGAACTAAAATTCCACAAGCCCCACGGTTCAGCCAAAAAAAAAAAGTGGCTAGACAGTGTTGGATTTTGTCAACTTCCTGATTTCAAAATTTAGTAGAAAGCTATAGCATTCAAAACTGTGTAATACTCTTATAAAAATAAATCAGAAATAAACCAATCACTTATGGTTAATTGATTTTTCTTTTTTTGGCCATGCCCCATGTCTTGCAGGATCTTAGTTCCTGACCAGGGATCAAACCTGGTCCCCCCAGCAGTGAAAGCACTGATTCCCAACCACTGGACTGCCAGGGAATTCCCTGGTCAATTGATTTTCTTCCTTCCTTCCTTCCTTCCTTCCTTCCTTCCTTCCTTCCTTCCTTCCTTCCTTCCTTCCTTTCTTTCTTTCTTTCTTTCTTTCTTCCTTTCTTCCTTCCTTCCTTCCTTCCTTCCTTCCTTTCTTCCTTCCTTCCTTTTCTTTCTTTCTTTCTTTCCTTCTTTCTTTCTTTCTTTCTTTCTTTCTTTCTTTCTTTCTTTCTTTCTTTCTTTCTTTCTTCATTTTTATTGGAGTATAATTGCTTTACAATAGTGAGTTAGTTTCTGCTTTATAACAAAGTGAAAAAATAATACATCTACATATGTTCCCATATCTCTTCCCTCTTGCATCTCCCTCCCTCCCACCCTCCCTATCCCACCCCTCTAGGTGGTCACAAACCACTGAGCTGATCTCCCTGTGCTGTGAGGCTGCTTCCCACTAGCTATCTATTTTATGTTTGGTAGTGTGTATATGTCCATGCCACTCTCTCACTTTGTCACAGCTTACCCTTCCCCCTCCCCATATCCTCAAGTCCATTCTCCAGTAAGTCTGTGTCTATATTCCCATCTTACCCCTGGGTTCTTCATGACTTTTTTTTTTCTTCAATTCCATATATATGTGTTAGCATACGGTATTTGTTTTTCTCTTTCTTACTTACTTCACCCTGTATGACAGACTCTAGGTCCATCCAACTCACTACAAATAACTCAATTTTGTTTCTTTTTATGGCTGAATAATATTCCATTGCATATATGTACCACATCTTCTTTATCCATTCATCTGTTGATGGACACTTAGGTTGCTTCCATGTCCTGGCTACTGTAAATAGAGCTGCAATGAATATTTTGGTACATGACTCTTTTTGAATTATGGTTTTCTCAGGGTATATGCCCAGTAGTGGGATTCGTGGGTCCTATGGTAGTTCTATTTTTAGTTTTTTAAGGAACCTCCATACTGTTCTCCATGGTGGCTGTATCAATTTACATTCCCACCAGCAGTGCAAGAGGGTTCCCTTTTCTCCACACCCTCTCCACCATTTATTGTTTCTAGATTTTTTGATGATGGCCATTCTGACCGGTGTGAGATGATATCTCATTGTAATTTTGATTTGCATTTCTCTAATGATTAATGATGTTGAACATTCTTTCATGTGTTTGTTGGCAATCTGTATATCTTCTTTGGAGAAATGTCTATTTAGGTCTTCTGCCCATTTTTAGATTGGTTTGTTTGTTATTTTGTTATTGAGCTGCATGAGCTGCTTGTAAATTTTGGAGATTAATCCTTTGTCAGTTGCTTCATTTGCAAATATTTTCTCCCATTCTGAGGGTTGTCTTTTGGTCTTGTTTATGGTTTCCTTTGCTGCGCAAAAGCTTGTAAGTTTCATTAGGTCCCATTTGTTTATTTTTGTTTGTATTTCCATTTCTCTAGGAGGTGGGTCAAAAAGGAACTTGTTGTGATTTATGTCATAGAGTGTTCTGCCTATGTTTTCCTCTAAGAGTTTGATAGTGTCTGGCCTTACATTTAGGTCTTTAATCCATTTTGAGTTTATTTTTGTGTATGGTGTTAGAGAGTGTTCTAATTTCATACTTTTACATGTAGCTGTCCAGTTTTCCCAGCACCACTTATTGAAGAGGCTGTCTTTTCTCCACTGTATATTCTTCCCTCCTTTATCAAAGATAAGGTGACCATATGTGCTCGGGTTTATCTCTGGGCTTTATATCCTGTTCCATTGATCTATATTTCTGTTTTTGTGCCAGTACCATACTGTCTTGATTACTATAGCTTTGTAGTATAGTCTGAAATCAGGGAGCCTGATTCCTCCAGCTCCATTTTTCGTTCTCAAGATTGCTTTGGCTATTTGGGGTCTTTTGTGTTTCCATACAAATTGTGAAATTTTTTGTTCTAGTTCTGTGAAAAATGCCAGTGGTAGTTTGATAGGGATTGCATTGAATCTGTAGATTGCTTTGGGTAGTAGAGTCATTTTCACAATGTTGATTCTTCCAATCCAAGAACATGGTGTATCTCTCTATCTATTTGTATCATCTTTAATTTATTTCCTCAGTGTCTTATAGTTTTCTGCATACAGGTCTTTTGTCTCCTTAGGTAGGTTTATTCCTAGGTATTTTATTCTTTTTGTTGCAATGGTAAATGGGAGTGTTTTCTTAATTTCACTCTCAGATTTTTCATCATTAGTGTATAAGAATGCCAGAGCTTTCTGTGCATTAATTTTGTATCCTGCTACTTTACCAAATTCATTGATTAGCTCTAGTAGTTCTCTGGTAGCATCTTTAGGATTCTCTATGTATAGCATCATGTCATCTGCAAACACTGACAGCTTTACTGCTTCTTTTCCTATTTGGATTCCTTTTATTTCTTTTCCTTCTCTGATTGCTGTGGCTAGAACTTCCAAAAGTACGTTGAATAAGAGTGGTGAGAGTGGGCAGCCTTGTGTTGTTCCTGATCTTAGTGGAAATGGTTTCAGTTTTTCACCATTGAGGATGATGTTGGCTGTGGGTTTGTCATATATGGTCTTTATTATATTGAGGAAAGTTCACTCTATGCCTACTTTCTGCAGGCTTTTTACCATAAATGGGTGTTGAATTTTGTCAAAAGCTTTCTCTGCATCTATTGCGATGATCATATGGTTTTTCTCCTTCAATTTGTTAACATGGTGTATCACATTGATTGATTTGTGTATATTGAAGAATCCTTGCATTCCTGGAATAAACCCCACTTGATCATGGTGTATGATCCTTTTAATGTGATGTTGGATTCTGTTTGCTAGTATTTTGTGGAGGATTTTTGCATCTATGTTCATCAGTGATATTGGCCTGTAGTTTTCTTTCTTTGTGACATCTTTGTCCGGTTTTGGTATCAGGGTGATGGTGGCCTCGTAGAATAAGTTTGGGAGTGTTCCTCCCTCTGCTATATTTTGGAAGAGTTTGAGATGGATAGGTGTTAGCTCTTCTCTAAATGTTTGATAGAATTTGCCTGTGAAGCCATCTGGTCCTGGGCTTTTGTTTGTTGGAAGATTTTGAATCACAGTTTCAATTTCAGTGCTTGTGATTGGTCTGTTTATATTTTTATTTCTTCCTGTTTCAGTCTCCGCAGATTGTACATTTCTAAGAATTTGTCTTTTTCTTCCAGGTTGTTCATTTTATTGGCATAGAGTTGTTTGTAGTAATATCTCATGATCCTTTGTATTTCTGCAGTGTCAGTTGTTACTTCTTTTTCACTTCTAATTCTATTGATTTGAGTCTTCTCCCTTTTTTTCTTGATGAGTCTGGCTAATGGCTTATCAATTTTGTTTATCTTCTCAGAGAGCCAGCTTTTAGTTTTATTGATCTTTGCTATCGTTTCCTTCATTTCTTTTTCATTTATTTCTGATCTGATCTTTATGATTTCTTTCCTTCTGCTAACTTTGGGGGTTTTTTGTTCTTCTTTCTCTAATTGCAAGTTTAGGTTGTTTATTTGTGGTGTTTCCTATTTCTTAAGGTAGGATTGTATTGCTATAAACTTCCCTGTTAGAACTGCTCTTGCTGCATCCCATAGGTTTTGGGTCGTCGTGTCTCCATTGTCATTTATTTCTAGGTATTTTTTTATTTCCTCTTTGATTTCTTCAGTGATCACTTGGTTATTATGTATTGTTTAGCCTCCACGTGTTTGTATTTTTTACAGATTTTTTCCTGTTATTAATATCTAGTCTCATAGCATTGTTGTCGGAAAAGATACTTGATACAGTTTCAATTTTCTTAAATTTACCAAGGCTTGATTTGTGACCCAAGATGTGATCTATCCTGGAGAACAGAACGTTCCATGAGCACTTGAGAAGAAAGTGTATTCTGTTGTTTTTGGATGGAATGTCCTATAAATATCAATTAAGTCCATCTTGTGTAATGTATCATCTAAAGCTTGTGTTTCCTTATTTATTTTCATTTTGGATGATCTGTCCATTGGTGAAAGTGGGGTGTTAAATTCCCCTACTATGATTGTGTTACTGTCGATTTCCCCTTTTATGGCTGTTAGTATTTGCCTTATGTATTGAGGTGCTCCTATGTTGGGTGCATAAATGTTTACAATTGTTATATCTTTTTTTTGGTGGTCAACTGATTTTTGACAAGAGAACTTTTCGGAAAATAGTAGTTTTTTCAACAAATAGCACTGAGTCAACTGGGTATACACATGAAAAAGAAAGAAGTTGGATCCCCACTTTATATCATATACAACAATAAATTCAAAATGGACAAAAGGCCTAAGTGGAGAAACTAAATCTATACAGCTCTTAGAAGAAAACATAGGTGTAAATATTTCTGACTTTGGTTCCTTATGTATAATAAAACAAAACAAAATAAAAAACGGAACTTCATTAAAATTAAACACTTCTGTGCTTCAGAGGACACCATCAAGAAAGTATTTGCAAATCATATATCTGATAAGGATCTAGTATCTAGAATATATAAAATTCTTACAACTCAACAATAAAAAGACAAACAATCCAATGTAAAAAAGGGCAAAGTGTTCGAATAAACATTTCTCAGAAGAAGATATGAAAATGGCCAATAAGCACATGAAAAGATGCTCAATATCATTAGCCGTTAAGGAAATGCAAATAATAACCAGAATGAACATTTCTCAGAAGAAGATATGAAAATGGCCAATAAGCACATGAAAAGATGCTCAATATCATTAGCCATTAAGGAAATGCAAATAATAACCACAATGAGATACCACTTCACACTCACTATGATGGCTATAATCAAGAAGACAGAAAATTAAAAGTGTTGGCAAGGATGTGGAGAAATTGGAACTCTCATACATAGCTGGTAGGAATATAAAATGGTACAGCTGCTTTGGAAAACAGTTTGGCAGTTTCTAAAAGAGTTGAACATAGAGTTGCCATGTGACACTACAATTTCACTCTTAGTTGTATACTCAAGAAAGTTAAAAATATATGTCCTCACAAAAACTGGTACATGAATAATTGTGCCACTATTATTCATAATAGTCAAAAGATGGAAACAACCCAAATACGCATCAGCTTACGAGTGATGTAAGCTATAACAAAATGTTTTATATCCATACAATAGATATTATTTAGCCATAAAAAATGAAGAGCTGTTTCATGTTATAACATGTATAAACCTTGAAGACATTATGCTAAGTGAAAGAAGGCTGTCACAAAAAGGTTACATATTGTATGATTCCACTTATATGAAGTGTCCAGAATAGGCAAATCCAGAGACAAAAGTACATTGGTGGTTGGTGGAGGGGGATGGGGAGTGACTGGTTGTACAACTTTGTGAATATACTCATAACCACTGAATCATACACTTTGAAGGGTTATGATATGTGAATGATATCTCAATTTTTTTAAAAAGAATTTTGTATAGTGAATAGCCATGGAAAAGAGATAGTATTTTCCTCCTGAGATGACTACCCATTATAAGGTGACATTCAGGATTCCTCTCTTAAGATATACCCTACTGCATGGGCAGGTATCTTTCCAGCCCTCTCTGCATCACCCTGTGGGAAATGGTGCTCAGGGACCTGGTACAAGTGCAGACACTCTAGCAAATGCTATTGTTGGTGTTAATAAACTGTCCTTTGTCTCTGACCCCAGAGTCTTTTGCCAGCATCTATGAAACTGTGCCAAACTTGTTAACTTGTACATAGGGTAAAATCTCAGACTCTTCAAAGTTCTTGACAAGGACCGTAAAATTAATTTAGTTCGACTTTCTCATTTTACATATTTCAAAGCTAAATCACATAGCTATGTATTTTATTTCAAGAAAGCCAAGGAAGAAGAAATCAATAGGAAGAAAAAATTGGTTTCTTTATGGAATGGGTTTATCAGCCCTTGACAACTTCGTCCTTAATTTGTTAGCATTTGTCATGCCATACTTCTTTTTATTTGTTAGATTCATTTTAAGTACCATTTTATTTTTATTTTTTTAATTTTTTTTTTGCGGTATGCGGGCCTCTCACTGTTGTGGCCTCTCCCGTTGCGGAGCACAGGCTCCGGACGCGCAGGCCTAGCGGCCATGGCTCACGGGCTTAGTTGCTCCGCGGCATGTGGGATCTTCCCGGACCAGGGCACGAACCCGTGTCTCCTGCATCGGCAGGCGGATTCTCAACCACTGCGCCACCAGGGAAGCCCTTAAGTACCATTTTAAATACATGACTCCAAAGAGGATTCTCTGACCTTTTCTTAGTGGTATTTGCTGACCTAAAACCTTCTTCTTCCACTTGTAATAGCATCTTTGAAGGACTAAAGAGAAAAGGGATCTATAACGAAGATTCACTGGTATATGTAGAGATCTGTGATCAATTTATCCTTGGTTATCAGGAAAATGGTGGTATTATGAAAAATAATTTAGCATTGGATGTTTCTTGAAGTGTATCATAACTTCAGGATAACTTTTATAAAATAGGTATCTGCTAAGTGATACAGTGCTTGATAATAAGTCGGGTTATTTCACTACTTCTGTACCCTGGTTCTTTTTTTTTTTTTAATAACTATTTTTATTTTTGGCTGTGTTAGGTCTTCATTGCTGTACGGGCTTTCTCTAGTTGCGGCGAGCGAGGGTTACTCTTCATTGCAGTGTGTGGGCTTCTCATTGCGGTGGCTTCTCTTGTTGTGGAGCACGGGCTCTAGGTACGTGGGCTTCAGTAGTTGTGGCTCACGGGCTCTAGAGCACAGGCTCAGTAGTTGTGGTGCATGGGCTTAGTTGCTCTGCAGCATGTGGGATCTTCCCAGACAAGGGCTTGAACCTGTGTCCCCTGCACTGGCAGGCAGATTCTTAACCACTGCGCCACCAGGGAAGCCCCTTTACCCTGGTTCTTATATATCATTAGGGATTGCTCTAGTTCTTGGCAAACAATTCATGTATAGTTTGTTTATTTTTTTAAAACTGTCCTTGAATTTCAGAGTTCTTACATATATCCTTGTGTTCAATGGTGGCTTAGCTTATAATATCTTATCAAAATAGATTTTTAATTTGTGTAACACACTCTGCAATGTCATGATCATCATATTATGACAAAAAATGAACATATTTCTGCTGAGTTTTTGCTACAAATATAAACAGCACTTTTCAAAGTTTTTATTATAAAATATCTACATGGAATGGGTCTTAAGACTGTAGGCAAAAATTAAATAGATGAATACATTTTCTTGAAAATAATAAACTCTAATACTTTTTGCAATAGTATTAATTAGGCAGTATTCTAGAGCTTAATATATTCCTTTTTCTTGGTTGGGTCACCATGGGTCTAGCTGAATTTGCTCCTTCAACATTGCATCTCCTCTGTAATAATATTTAGCACATTTTATTGTACTTGCTTGTTTATATTGATTCCCCTCCTCCAGACTGCAAACTCCTCAAGAACAAGAAATGTGTTTGTCTTTCCAGCTCTAGGACCTATGCCAGTGCCTAGAACAGAGTAGGCATTCAGAAATGAACATCGATCCCCCAGGCAGATCATACCTTTAGAAAGGTAATTCACAGTCAACTAGATTTTGCCAAAAATCCAATTTTTAAATTTATATTAGATGATATGTATTTACAGGGACCTTTCTTTGTATTAATATGTGTGGAAACCTGAAATAATAACTGTTAATGGGCTGAATTGCTTATCCTCTCAAAATTCATACATTGAAGTCTTTTTTTTTTAATTGAAGTATAGTTGATTTATAATGGTGTGTTAGTTTCTGGTGTACAGCAAAGTGATTCAGTTATACATATATATACATATTCTTTTTCATATTATTTTCCATTATGGTTTATTATAGGACATTGAATGTAGTTCCCTGTGCTGTACAGTAGGACCTTGTTGTTTATTTATTTTATATATAGTAGTTTGTATCTGCTAATTCCAACCTTCTAATTTATCCCTCTCCCACTCCCTTTCCCCTTTGGTAACTGTAAGTTTGTTTTCTATGTCTGTGAGTCTGTTTCTGTTTCGTAAATAAGTTCATTTGTCGGGGCTTCCCTGGTGGCACAGTGGTTGAGAATCCGCCTGCGGATGCAGGGGACACAGGTTCGTGCCCCGGTCCGGGAAGATCCCACATGCCGTGGAGCGGCTGAGCCCGTGAACCATGGCCGCTGAGCCTGCGCGTCCGGAGCCTGTGCTCCGCAAAGGGAGAGGCCACAGCAGTGAGAGGCCCGCGTACCACCAAAAAAAAAAAAAAAAAAAAAAAAAAAGTTCATTTGTGTCATCATATATTGAAGTCTTAACCCGTGGTATCTCAGACTATAACTGTATTTGAAGATAGTGTCTTTAAAAAGGTAGATAAGGGCTTCCCTGGTGGTGCAGTGGTTGAGAGTCCGCCTGCCGATGCAGGGGAGATGGGTTCATGCCCCGTCTGGGAAGATCCCACATGCTGCGGAGCGGCTGGGCCTGTGAGCCATGGCCGCTGAGCCTGTGCGTCTGGAGCCTGTGCTCCGCGACGGGAGAGGCCACAGCAGTGAGAGGCCCTCATACCACACACACACCAAAAAAAAGTAGATAAAATGAAATGAAGTCATTAGGGTGGGCCCTAATCCAGTATGACCCATACTCTTATAAAAAGAGATTAGGACAGAGAGACACACAGAGGGAAGACCATGTGAACACAAAGAGAAAATGGTTATATTCCCGCTGAGGAGAGAGGCCTGAAAAGAAACCGACCTTACCAATGCTTTGATCTCAGATTTCTAGCCTCCAGAATTGTGAGAAAATAAATTTCCTTTTAATCCACCAGTCAGTGGCACATGGTTAAGGCAGCCCTAGCAACTAATACAATAGCTAGCAAACTAATGCAGTAACTAAAAGATTGGTTTGCTAAGTATGGAATTTAAAAAAAGAAAGAAATCTCATGGCTCTGTGGGAATATTTTATATACACTACATTAGAGCTTCTTCTCCTCTACAGAACATATACCTTTATAGTAAGCCAGTATTTTTTTAATTTTCTCAGGTATCTTTCCTTTATATAAATTTGCACACACACACTGCCAATTCCTTATTCTCTCTCTAGGTTTCATGGTTCTTTTTTTTTAAACAACATAATCCCTCAGTTCCTGGGTGGAATCACAGTAGAAGTAACAGTTTATTTCCCCATCACACATCTTATATTCTCTAAAGCATCTTCTAACTTCTGTGTAACCAGGGGCTATCATCTGCTACTCCTGCCTTACTGACTTACTAGCACAGTATGTGAGCCAGGAAATGTATCTTAGAAAACTATGAATGATAAATGGAATTAGTGGATCAACAAAGAGAAAAGTTAGTTCTCTTATGAAATCTTATTATTCTTCAGGTTTAATTTCAGAATCTGAATTGACTTAATTTTATCACAGGAAAGGGCCTTGTGTAGTAGTCTTTTCAAAGGAGGCAATTGTTTTATGATGTGATTTGTTTCCTAGAAAAATTACAAGGAATGAATAGAAATAGTCACAGCTTTTCTCAAAACAAAGTAATATGTTACAATCTTTTGAAGTTAAAGTGTATTTCCAGCAAGATATACCCAACTCTGGAGACCCATGTAGATAGCTGCTTTGACAAAATACAAAACCTATTAGCCAATTTCTCCGAAGAATAATATTTCTAGCCATAGCAGAATATTCATAGGCCATCAAATTTAGTTTGAGAGTACATCCCTGGGATTCCATAAGGACACAGATTAATTCTCAAGAGTAATCTATTTCACAATGAACTTCAAACTGTGTGTTTCCAAACATATACTTATCTTTTTTATGGAGACATAGATAGAAATATTTTCTGATTGAACAGTAGACAATGGATCGATTTGAGATTTCCTCTTTTCAGGATAAAAATTATGGGAAACATGGAAATTTTTATCCCTGGAATTACTGATCAAATGAAAAACTAAACATTTAGTGACTTCAGGTAAGATGAATTCACTAGGAAGAGCTGAGTATAAAGTGCCAGGTAACCAGTAAAATGTGAAAACAAAATCAGAGGAATTCATGAGTGTGTTGTTTTTGTTGGCTGTTGTTATTGTGTTGAGGACCACATTCAATCAACCAAATCAATTGTTGATTTCTTTTTCATCAGGGTGCCTGTATTTGACTTAGGACCAGTTCAGAGGAAAACTGCTTTCCTCTTAGTCTTATCTGGCTCATTTTTCCTTTCTAATGACGGAAAACAGATGGTGTCATTATACTTTAGCAAAATCTCCCTATTCCCCATTTTCCCACTAGGCCTTCCTGCTAAAACTGGCAAGAAGAGAGTAGCAACTTGAAGATCACAATTCTTTGATTTCATCAACCCCAAAGCCTTTTCTCTCCATTCCACTTTAGCCAAATGTTCCCATGGTCACACCCTAGTTTGTACAACATTTAGCATGCAAACCATCTACTTCAGAATCACTTATAGAGAACTTATTTAAAATGCAGATTCCTCATGCACCCCACCCCAATGATTCTGATTCAGTAGGTCTAAGGTGGAACCCAATAATATTCAATTCGATAAAGCCCCTCTGGTTCTTATGCAAGTGAATTGTCAACCACACTTAGAGGAACACAACTCTAGACAGGTGTGTATCATTGTGGGAGATAATTGAGAGAACTCTCATTTGAAGTCCTGTTTTCCTTGTAAAATAGGTGAGTTTTTCTTCTTTCCTGACCCTCATCCCATTAGCACACTTCTATATATCCATCAATATCCAAACCAAAGTAAAACCTTTTTAACTTCTCCCTACCCAGTTGATCAATCTTATTTTGAGTCACTAGGGTATCTCATGCATATGTTTACTATGGTACTTATCATACATGATAACAACTGCTCTGTCTCCTTAAATCTTAGTGTTCCTTAGGGTTTTGTTGTTTGTCTTCCTCTTTCCTTACTCTTCACACATTCCTTGGGCAATATCTTCTGTGCCCATGGATTCAACTATCACCCCTTAAACTAATGACTTTCAAATCAGTAACTCTAGCTCATGTATCTCTCTGAATCTCCAGATCCATACTTCCATTGGTCTTCTGGGCATCTTTACTTGATTGTTTATAGATATCCCATGTCTCAGTATCAAAAACTGAATTAGTTTTCTTCCTGTGTCCCCAACCTCTTCCCCAAACCTGTTCCTCCTCTTCTATTTTTCTGAATGGCACCACCATGTACTCAGTTGTTGAAGGCAGAAATTAAGCAATCATTAATTTAAGGAAGCAATCATTCTTCCCCCCTCCTTCCCTCATTTAATACTGTCAGACCTTTTTCTGAGATATTTCTCGAATCTCTATTCTCCACTCCCTCACTGCTACTACATTGGATAAAAGATCGTTTATTATAGTATATGGTAGTTTACAGTAGAACCAAGAGTAAGTAGAGATGTTAGTTGGTAAAAAGCAAGTAAGTATATATATATATATATGGATTCTTCAAAAAAAATCTTCCATATTTATTCCATTCCTAAAGATGTTGAAAAGATAATTAGAAAGAGGGAAATACAGAGTAATATGTTAGCCAGATCCTCGTCTTTCATAGCATGGAGTAGATAGTGTATAAGATCAATAAATTAGGAAATGGCAGAGCAATATGTTAAAAATAGCACAAGAATAAAATGAGCCAAGTCCAGAATGTGGGAGATTCCTTAGCACAAGTGACCTGGATTATTAAGAAAAAATAAATGGCATGGGAAAATGGGATAAGGGAACTATTATAGATTATTAGAGACTTGAGAAACATACCAAAATAATGCAATATGCTGATTTTGTTTAGATACTAATTTAAATAAACAAAAAGATATTTTAGGGATAGTTGGGAAAATTTGAACACAGATTGGGTACTGGATGTTATTAAGTAATTATGATAAAGGTATTGGGATTATGTTTTTAAAAATTCTCCTCAATCTTGTAGAGATACATACCATACATATGGGTACATATGGGTGAAAAGATACAATGTCAAATATTTGCTTTAAAATACTCCAGGTCAAACCATATACAAAAATTAACTCAAAATGGATCATAGACCTAAATGTGAAAGTCTAAAACTAAAAAAATGCTAGAAGAAAACATAGGAAAAATATTTTAAATCTTGGCTTTGGCAAAGATTTCTTAGCTATGATACCCAAAACACAATACATAAAGCAACAAACTGATAAATTGGACTTCATCAACATTAAAAATTCATGCTATTCAAATGATACTGTTAGGAGGATAAAAGGACAAACCAAGCACTGGGAGAAAATCTTTGCAAAGCATATATTTGATAAACGATTGTATACAGAATATATATAAAGAACTCCTAAAATTCAATAATAAGTAAACAACCTGATAATAAAATGGGTGTGAGAAAAGAGTTAGCATAGCAGGTCTTATTACTCACTCCTTACACATCTCCAGGAGAACTTGGAGGTGTTACTGAATATTGGACACCCTTTGCGAATGTGGTATCTGGATGGTTCTTTATGTTAACGATTAAGGATTTTATTGTGTATACCTGAAACAGTGGACCATGTTATACTATCTTGTCCGGATTGCTTTGCACAAACATCAAGTTGATTACGTACACCTGACTTCATTGTTCAATCCTGAGTTCTGGTTGCCATAGCTGGTTGCGTAGCAGGATGTGTCCATGTGCCCAGCCATCAATAAAAGCCTTGGACTCTGAGACTTCAATGGGCTTCCCTGCACAGATGTCCCTATAGTTCACAGCCAGAGAAAAAGTATGTCCTCTGGGACTCCAGATGGGAAAGAACTTGGAAAGCCTGTGCCTAACCACTCTGGACTCCACCCAGTAGATATCTTGTTCCTATTGTTCGTGCTCTATAAACTTGTTCATGCTCTATAAACTTGTTCTGTAACAGATGTTAGCCACGAGTAAAACCTGTTGCTGAGTCTTGTGGGTCCTTTTAGTAAATTAGCAAATGTGAGGGTGGTCTTGAGACACTTGAGACGATGGGAAAATAATTTGAACAGAAGCTTCACCAAAGAAGATATGAGTGGCTAAGTACATTCAGAGCTGCATAATAATATTAGTCATCTGGAAAATGCAAAATAAACCACAATGAGATATTGTTTTGTACCTTTTGGAATGATTAAAACTAAAAAGATTGATAATAATGAGTGCAAGGAGGTAGAGGAATTGAAACTCTCATACACTGAATGTATAAATATGAAATGGTACAACCATTTTGGGAAAACAGTTTGGCAGTTTCTTGAAGTTCTGCACATGCCTACCACACAATTCAGCCATCCCTCTCCCATATATTTACCCAAGGGAAAAGAAAGCATGTGTTTGTACAAAGGCTTATACATGTTCATAACAGCTTTATTTGTAATATGGCAAAACTGCAAACAATCCAAATATCCTTCTAGAAGTGCATGGATAAACTAATTGTTGTATATTCATCTATCAATGGATAACTACTCAGCAACCAAAATAAAAGAACTATGGATCCACACAATGTGGATAAATCTCAAAATAATTATACTTAGTGAAAGAAGCCAGACAAAAAGAGTACATATCGTATGATTCCATTTATTTAGAACTCTAGAAAATGTCAACTATAGTGTCAAAAGCAGATCAGTGGTTTCCAGATTGAGAAAGGGGTGTGGGAAGAAGCAGAGGATATGAGAAAACATTTTGGGGTAATGGATGTGTTCCTTACTTTGTGGCGATGGTTTCATGGCTGTATACATATTTAGGAAGTTGCAAAGTTGTACAGTTTTTTTTTCAGAATCATGGTGGGTGTAATGTAGCTTTATCTATTTATTTATTTATTTGGCTGCATTGGGTCTTAGTTGGGGCATGGGGGAATCTTTGTTGCAGCATGCGGGATCTTTTTGTTGCAGTGCATGGGCTCTTCATTGCGGTGCGCGGGCTTCTCTCTAGTTGTGGCACATGGGCTCTGGAGTGCATGAGCTCAGTAGTTGCAGAGCACAGGCTTAGTTGCCCCATGGCATGTGGGATCTTAGTTGCATTGGTAGGCGGATTCTTAACCACTGGACCACCAGGGAAGTCCCTGTACATGTTTAAATATGTGCAATTCATTGTATGTCAATTATATAAAAAACATAAAACTAACAAATGCCATTTAGGAAAAAAGTAGCCCAGTGTTACAAATTCCACCTTATCTCCTGTGTTCCCAGCAACCTAAATTGTTTCCTTTGCAAACAACAGAACAAAGGCATAGTGTTTCCAGACATTGAGCAAGGAAGAGAGGAGCTGAATATTGGAGCTAAAAGTTACACTTGACCCCTGCCCCAAGGACTGGTTAGCTAAGGAGATAAAACCTGAAACTACAAGACGCTCTAGGAAAAAAAGAGAAAGAAGGGTCTAGATTAAGCAATATTGGCAAAATGTTCATAATTTGTGTAGCTGAATGATGGGTATATGGGATTTTTAAAATAGAAAATGTGTTACTAGCTTTAGCATATGAGTTAACAGAAGAACTGAAACCCAAAACATTCAAAAATGGTTGCCTATCGGTAATGGAACTGTGGGAAAAGGGGCAGCCATTCTTTACTGATTAAATTTGTACCTACTTTGTATATTGCTTTGTTAAAAATAAAAACAGTTTTGCAAAAAGTCAACATCAGACCTGTGTAAAAAAAAGCGTTCTTCTTCCCTTATAGAAGTCACTAATTTGTTTAACTCAGTTAATGATTCATGCAGTAAATTTAGCCATTTTGATGATCACTTGATTTTTGAAAACTGAAGTTTTTTAAAAGTTCTGATTTATTCTTATTTGTACAGTTTTGGTAGAAGAAAAGGATTCTAAAATTGGAGGTTATAAGTACTCAGATATTTGAAAGCCATTAGGTTTTATTTAAGAATATATAATTTTGGTAAGGCTTTATGAGATGAAAAGAATTATTGACATGCTGCTTATACATATATATCAAATATCTTGTACTTCCAGCTGAGAGGTATTTTTATTATATTCTACATCACTATTATCCTTCTTTCCATAATGGAGAGAAAAATTTCAGGAACAGGGGAGAATTCAAGAAAGGAAAAAGAATATCTTTATGCTTCCTCCCCTCATCACTTTGGGGGAATCTTTGACCACCATAAAGGAAAATTTTGAAAAATATGTATTTTTTACATATATTATAATATGTTAAAAAGTCTATAAATTTGAGAAATTTGGGGTTCTGAGGATTCAGAAAACTGGTTCTGAATTCATAGTGAATTTGAAACAATTGCTCCTAATGGTATCTTAACTGGCTAAAGGAATTAGTTGCTGGTAAACCTAAGAAGGTAAGAACACAGGAAACGCCTTATTGGATCAAATCAGTGACTCTCTCCAAGATACCAAGGGATATTTTGGTGGAAGTACCCTGTGCTTTCATTACAAAGGAATAACCTCAAAATATTTTTCAAAACATCCTGAATATCCTAAAATGTCCTTTCATATCTCATTAGGGATCTACAATCAGTGAATTTCCTAAACCTTCCTTAGACCTATTTGTAGTAGAGTCTGTGCAGCCAAGTTAAGGGTACAAACTGCAGTCAAACAAACCTGGGTTGGAATCTTAGATCTAGGACAAGTAATTTCTCTGAGCCTCATTCTCCTCCTCTGTAAAATGCAGATAACTAAAGCAGCTACTTGACAAGTTTTTTGGGAGTATTCAATGAGAAAATTCATGTCAATCATTGAGCATAGGGCCTGACAATTAGTACATAGTAAGTCCTTGTCATTTTGTATTTCAGCCTGTACATTTTTTTGGTGTTAGTTATCAGGTCCATTCTACTAATTAAAAGTGAAAACCTTTTTTTACAATAAAGGTTGGGCTTCAAAAAGGTGAAATAGTCAATCA
This sequence comes from Kogia breviceps, assembly GCF_026419965.1. Lineage (NCBI taxonomy): Eukaryota > Metazoa > Chordata > Mammalia > Artiodactyla > Physeteridae > Kogia > Kogia breviceps. Next base: position 48,637,544 of record NC_081330.1, read on the forward strand.
TCTACATGGTTTGATTTTAAGAGTATCAGGAAGATTCCAACCCCTTCATTTCCCCTCCCCCCACATAAATACAGCATACTCTACTACTCACTTTCATTCCATCAATAAAGCTCCATTTTCTTATTGACTTTGATCAAAATTCAGATGTCACCAGGGTGGGTACTTCTGACTCAAGCCATAGATTGAAGACAGGTGAAATTTTTAAAAGTAAAAAAAAACATGTCCACTAAAAAAAATAAAAAAGATTGAATGAAGAATCTAAGGGTTCTTTCAATTCTCTGGGGAGAGACTAGGACAGGCACTGAATGGAGGAGAATGGAGCAAGGGGTGCTAGGAGCTACCAGGGAAATGGAACTCTCCTCGACCTTATGGCTAGGGAAGCTATTTAGTAGAGTGCACTTTTTCCCAAAATAAGAATCACCTGGGTCATTCGTTAGACAAATGGACTCACAGGCCCTTGCCCTGGAATTTGGTAAATGTAGGGTGGGGTTAAGGAATCTGAAGGGTTAATGACCACTCAGGGGATTCTTAAAACCTGACAAGTTTGAAAAAACTAGAGCGCTTAAGAGCCCATGCTTTGGAATCAGACAACACCTGGGTTCAAATCCTAGCTCTCCTCCTTAAGGATGACTGATCATGAAGTTAATTAACCACCCTCAACCTTGGTTTCCATCTCCATAAAATGTTTGGGGATTAAATAAATTAATGTGTACAAGACATCTGTCTCACATTAGACACTGAAAAAAAGAATTGGCATTATTATTATCAAGTGTCTTTCATTTCAATTCATTCATACTTATATATGAATCCTTAGAGTTTCCTGGGCAAGGTGCCAAAGTGGTCAATGATTTTCTAAAGCTTTTTGTTTGCTTTCTGACATGTCCTTATCTTTGAAGCCAGAGTTAGAGAAATTAGCACTGTTATTGTGATTAGCTGTTGTAGGCCACCTTTTATATCTTAATGCCTTATCATGTAAATTAGGCATTCAGAATGTCTGAGGATTTCTATTCAGACCCTTTTCCATAGTCCCTGATGTCACCTGTCCCTGAAAAGTTGATTTGCCTCAGAGTTACAGGGTTTTCAGACTTGAGTCTTCCGTCTGAGTTCCAACTTGAAAAGACCCAATAACACTCGACTTTGAGTTACAGTTTAAGCGAGGCTTTGAAAGCGCTTCAGATTAACTTCCAGGTTAGAAGAGGGCAGGGTGTCAGAGAAACAGAAATGAACAGACAGAGGAAGACAATGCAGGGAAAAGTTAAAGACACATCAACAGTAAAAAGGAAATGACCATGAAAAAAGAGACAGAAAGGCAGGTTGACAGTGCCAGATAGAGGAAGGGGAAGGGTGGGGAGACACAGAGAGAGACAAAGATAGAGAAAGCAGCAGAGACGGAGCTAGACCTGAGGACAGAGACAGACAAGCACAGACAAAGAAAGAGATCAAGGCATGGGCTGGAAGGAAAGCTTCTCTATTATTAATAAAAGTAAGTTTCTATGGAAATCTCCCTAGAAGTTGAAAAAGGGGAAATTCATTCATTTAACAGAATTTTAAGGTAATTACTGTGGGAAAGGCACTGCTCGGAATTGTGGTGGAAATACAAGCATTTCAGCCCCTAGGTGGGGGAAGGGTGTGTAAGGCAGAAGGTGATGAGCAACATTAAGAAATAAAGTGCTTCTTAGTTCAGAGAAGGGAAGAATGCATTCAATTGGAGGCCGGAGGAGGTAGCCTTGGAGCTGGACCCTGAAGGATGAATAAGGGTTTTAACAGATGGAGGGGGGAAGAAATTTTCAAACAATGGGAAGGGCATTGGTAAACAAGAGATGTGTTTAGGAAAAGAGGAATGGTATGATTTGGCTAAAGTTCAAATTACAAGTAGAGGAGTAGTGGGAGAAAGCTAAAAAATCATTTTCTATGCAGGAAGAGGGGTTGAAGGTAAGACTGGGGAGCAACTGAGGGTTTGTGGACAGGGGAGTAACAAGTCTGTGAGTGGGAAGCATTAGGAGGACAGAAACCAGAAGCCGGAAGCCGGGTAGTGAAGATGTGAAGGATACTGTTGCTATTGTGCGTTCCAAGAGGTGAGTCCTATCAGCTATCTCCTAAACATCCCTTCCTCTCTGTTTTGCAGTGTCCTAGTCATTACTGCTTGGATCAGTAACGGTCCAATGTCTTGATTAAAGGTAGAGGATAAAGTCAAGGGAGAAACTGAAGACAACCTGTAGGTTTCTAATTGGAAGGATGGTAATGTCATTACCAGAAATGGTTTGGAGGAGATAGGTTTAGTTTTTGATATGCAGTGTTAGTGTGGATGAAAAATGTCACCTGCCATATCAGTAAGTAAAGGATGTTGCAGCCATCAAGCCCTCAGCCACTGCAGCTGACCCAGCTGTGCACCCAGAGAGTATTAGGGTGAAGAAAAGCAGGATACTGGCCCTAGACAGTTAAGGTACATATCCAAGGAATGATTTCAATGAGCCTAGACTCTTGCATCTTCCCATACATACATAGAAAAGTGCTAAATTCATTAACTTGAGATGTCTGTTTTTCTTTAATTCACAGTAATCTTTTGATGTTTCAACTACCTATTTTTGTTGCAAAACTCCTATGTAACCTGGCTCCTCCCTTACCTCTTTGGAGTACTCCCTCAGAGCGATCTGAGAGGCTGTCTTCTGGGTTAAAGTCCTCAGAAACTCTGCCGAATAAAACATAATTCTCAACTTTTAGGTTCTGCATTTTTTTTTTTCAGTCGACATAAGAGATGCTAGTGCAACATTTAGATGATATCCAGGAGGTGATTGGATTATGGATCTAGATATTTGGAAAGAGTTTAGTGCTCTAAAGCCTAGAGGTAGACTATGATGTGTTCCAGGAGATGGACTGAAATAGGCTCTGTGGAAAGAGTTCTTATATGCTTCCTTTTAACCCTGAGTTCCTTTGCAGTTAGACTCTGGAACCCTGTATTAAGGGATCATGACTCTCAGTAGTAGATTTAAATCAGTTTCGCCCTTCTACTTGATTGTCACCTCTACTCCTAAGACATCCTTGCAGACCCAGAGGAAAAAGAGAGAGGGAATTAATAGACAGTCATAAGCTACAGGCAGTGGAATGGGATGAAGTGTTCTCTTTTTCCAACTGAGCATGGCACCTACCAGCTAGATGGGTTACTCCAGCTGATGAGCACAGAGTAACAGCAGATGGTATGAGAATACAGGTGGCAAAATGAGATGGCCTTGTGTCTATTATGCTGTCCTACTTTGCTCCTCCAGCTAGGGAGAGGGTATTCTGCTGATCTTTACAGAACTGATAGGACTAGCTGAAATGGCTGAGGACAGATCCCTACTATCTCCATGTGGGTGCTTGCTTCTTCCTTAAGGACTCAGCCCTCAGCCCTTCATGATGTAGGGTGGGAGGGTGATTTGCTGTGAATAAAAAGGGGGTGAGGCCAGATGAAGAAACACTTGGCTATCTCAGGACGTGTCATCACCTACTTCTCACTGTACCACTTTTAATTCCCTCCTTTCTTCCATAGTATTGCAAACCCTTGCTTCCCTCCATCCCCAAAACCTGCAGTGCTTACTCCAACCACATTCAGTGTAAAGTATCCCTTAAGCACTTAAATGTGTGTAGCTTTGTCCTTTAAAACAAGTATATTCCAATAATGAGGAATGGGTGCCTGGGCTTTCTGTAAGTAACCTCTTTCACTCTGCCAGCTGCTGGATACCTTGAAGCAATTGATCTAGTGCAGTGGATCTCAAACTGATAAAATACATCTGAATAACCTGGGGGAGCCCTTTAAACATACAGATGTCCAATCCCATCTTGTGATTATAACTCCTTTGGTTTTGGAGGTAGGACCCGGAACTACGTATGTTTATAACAAGCTTCCTGAGTGATCCTTATTCACATGAAATGTGTTATCAGCAAATTGAATTATTTCCATCTTGGCCATTGATTACAGTAGTTGGGTCTTACAGGCTTTAGGTCCCATTCCCTAGTTATATTAGCATCCTCAATTTAGTGAGCATGAGTTTCACAAAGGGGAACATGTGAAAAAGCATATGCTCAGTCCCCATTCCATAGCTACTTGATCAGAATCTCTGAGAAGAGGGTGGAATTGACATTTTTACAAACACCATAGTTAGTTATAGTGCACTAGTCTGCAAACCACACTTTGAAAAATACTGAACTAAGTCTGGGAAGTGAAAGTTGGCAGGAGCGATGCAGTTTGGGGCACAGTAGAAAGAAGAGGCAGATCAGATGAGCTGTTGAGTCACTGCAGCTCAGTAGACCAAAATGGTCATGGTTGGAGTCTCCGCTTCAGTAATGTACTGGTCTGTGGTTACAGTCTAGGTAAATGAGGCCAGATGACAGCTAGAGAAGACCGCTAACTAATTAAACTTGGTCTAAGGTCAGGCCACCAATTGGCAGACACAACTTCTTTTTTAAGTTGGAGAATATGGATGAGAAATATAGGAGAGATCTGAAATATAAGAACTTTTCCTTTGACTTCTCAAACCCATTTTCTTGTTTCTCTCAGGGCTTAACTAGTTTCCTCTGTAACAGTATCAGCATTGACTCATAAATTATTATTCATTGTTAAATTATGTTAGGAATGCATTCGAAATGCAAGAACAAGGTGTACAATGTAGACACTATTTGACAAGGCACTTAGACTTTTTTTCTTTCTTTTTTTTTTGTGGTACTCGGGCCTCTCACTGCTGTGGCCTCTCCCGTTGCGGAGCACAGGCTCCGGACGCGCAGGCTCAGCGGCCATGGCTCACAGGCCTAGCCGCTCCGCAGCATGTGGGATCTTCCCAGACCGGGGCACGAACCCGTGTCCCCTGCATCGGCAGGCAGACTCTCAACCACTGCGCCACCAGGGAAGCCCGAATTTTTTTCTTAAGTGAGGGAAGAATATTTTTCTATGATATTTGAAAACTGACGGAAATGTTTGTATTCGTCATACAGTATATTTTGTGAAATCATCTGATTTCCTATTAAGTGTCCTTCTTCTATGAAAAGCCATGTAAGGTAGGGCTGGTTGTTTTTCTGTTAGTGGGGGGCACAGAGGGTATAACTCCTACTGGCAGTTAAACTGAGTTTGAGATTTCACATATACTGTGATTTTCTGTTGTGATTTAAGCTTTTGCCTATTAACATGTTACTCAGACTTCTGTCTCCTCTTCCAGTCAACTAGATGGTAAGCTTCCTGAAGGCAGGCATCTTGTCTCAGACTTCTTTATAGTCCCCTATCTAGCACAGGACCATGCTTGTAGCAGTCTCTCAATAAAGACTGAACATTTTTAATGGCTAAGTAGTATTCGTGTGTGTGTGTGTGTGTGTGTGTGTGTGTGTGTGTGTATCATATCTTCTTTATCCATTCATCTGTTGATGGACATTTAGGCTGTTGCTGACATTTGCAGCAACATGGATGGACTTGGAGGACATTATGCTAAATGAAATTATTCAGAGAGAGAAAGACAAATACTGTATGATATCACTTACATGTGGAATCTAAAAAATACAACAAACTAGTGAATATAACAAAAAAAGAAGCAGACTCACAGATATAGAGAACAAACTAGTTTTTACCAGTGGGGGGGCATGGTGAAGGGGCAATATAGGGGTAAGGGATTAAGAGTATTATATATTAGGTATAAAATAAGCTACAAGGATATATTGTACAACATGGGGAATATAGCCAATATTTTATAATAACTATAAATGGAGTATAACCTTTAAAAATTGTGAATCACATTATTGTATACCTGTAACTTATATAATATTGTCCATCAGCTATACTTCAATAAAAAACAATTGAACTTACATGAGAGTACTGAGATGGGAATGACAGGATTGTGCACGTCCACTCCACTTGTGCTAAGTTGTAGTTCTAAGACACAGAGCAGCATGAGATAAGGGATGGTACGATTTTGGCAAATCTGCCCCAGCACTTGCTATTTATATTAGGCACCATTAAGCTGTGATATTTAGAATTGATGATAGCTGAACCATTTTTAGCAAAATGGGTAGAAGACTAAGAAAATTAGCAGGTCTTATTCACAAGAGTTGAAGAGAAGGACTCATCCTTCTGCTTTGTAATAATGAAACTATTGACTGTAGGCCCTAATGTATGAGTCATAGAATCTTGAATGAATCTGCCCACTTCCACAATATTTGTGCAGACATGAATTATCTGCTACTTACCTCTATACATATTATTTCAGGTGAATCTGTGTATAAGTACACTAGGAGTAAGGAGGAATTGTCCTCTATGTAGACAACTGGGCATAGAGGTAGAACCATTCTTTGTAAAGGAGAGGATTCAACTTTACATATAGTGATATTTCATAAAAAGCAGATATGCTAGGTTTTTTTTGCCTTCTTCCTGACACCTCCACTTAACTAATAATTGCCGTGAGAAAACAAGATAACTCTGTTGTGAAAAACACTAAACTTACAATGTCCTGCAGCTACAACCATAAATCTGAAATAGAAAGGTTGATGGTAACCACCACTTATATGAAAAAGAAAAATTCAGTTGTTGACTTCCTAAGACTTTAAAAAAAATTTTTATTGGAGTATAGTTGCTTTACAATGTTGTGTTAGTTTCTGCTGTACAGAAAAGTGAATCAGTTATATGTATACATATATCCACTCTTTTTAAGATTATTTTCCCATACAGGTCATTACAGAGTATTGAGTAGAGTTCCCTGTGCTATACAGTAGGTCCTTATTAGTTATTTATTTTATATATAGTAGTGTGTATATGTCAATCCCAATCTCCCAGTTCATCCCACCCCCTTCCCCCCTTGGAAACCATGTTTATTTTCTACATCTGACTCTATTTCTGCTTTGCAAATAAGTTCACCTGTACCATTTTTCTAGATTCCACATATAAGCAATATTCCTAAGACTTTTAAGAAACAGAAAACATTATGTGAATTAGTTGAGACAATTAGATATTTAATAAAGAGTTTGGTTTCATTCAACTATGTGAATATTTCTCAGAATTCTTATCAAATATCTGCTTCCCTTTTTGATTCCAGGTCTTCTCTGATAAAGTGCTTCTTAGGTGAACCCAGCCCCACTACAAGTGTCAGAACCAGCCTTTGGTTGAACTGACAGAATGGGTCAGAGAGGGGAAGGATGGGGCTGAGAACCTAGATAGACTTACAGGTGTCAAGCAGCCAGAGAGGCAGTCAATCTGGAAAGTTCCAAGCAGCAGTTGTTAGGAAAAGGTTCAGACAGTTAAACAGAGCCCAGATGATATGTTGAGATCCAGACAGGCCAACAATTGGTATAAGAGAGGTCTTGTAACAGATGACAAGGAACAAGTCATGAAGATAAGGTTTAATGCAGATAGAACCTAATCACAAAGACAAATTTTGGACATGAATTCTAGGTTAGGAATGAAGCTAAGATTGGTTATGATAAGGCAGAAGGTCAGAATGAGATCTAAAATGAAGGTGGCAGTACTGATCATTGAGATTATGATTCCAGAATTGGAGATGAAGTTGAACCCATGGGCAGAAATAGAATGGCTTCAGCTCCTGGGATAGGTTAGCTGTTGGGGTTCTAAGCTAGATACTAAGATTAGTATATTCCTGTGATAACTTTATTTAGATAGATGCCTGCTGATATTTCCCAACACGGAGGAAAACTTAATCTTTATGTCCTTCTGAATAGTGCAACTTGCTTATAAAATCTCATCTTAAAATGTCTTCTGTTATATATTCATTCCACAAACATTTATTAAATTACTGTATTTCAGATACTATGGAATACTGAGGTGAATAAAACACAGCCATTGGCCTTAGAAAATGTATAGGTTCATGAAGGAGCAAGCATCTAAAGTAATGATTACAGTATGGTGTGCTAAAAGCACAAGGAATAGACGCAACTTTCATGAAGTCATTCAATCAACCAAATGTATGGAGTGCCTTCTATTTTACAGGCACTAGTCTGGGAACACAGGATAACACTGAGTCCAAACTTGTGGTGTCATAAAAACCTTCCAAGAGAAGGTGAAACTTGATCCGAATTTTGTAAGAGGTAGCCAGGTAAAAGGATGTGGCAGACATTATCCATTCTCCCCTTCCTGCATACAAATAGAACCCTGATTTTTTTGAGGCAGCATTGTGTCTAGTTAAAAACTGCCTCCCCATTCATACCCCATTCTAGGTATGAGTGACCATATAAATGAAAGCCTCTTGGACGGGGCTTTGTTGAAAATCATTTTTTCCCAATGAAAATGAACTTAACTGACAGGTTCTTCACTCTTCCTTTTCTTCATGCTTGGAATGCAGATATGAAACCTAGAGATGGAATCATCATCTCACAGCCATGAGTACAAGAGCCTCCTTAAAATAATGGTAAAATAAAAAGATAATAGGAGTCTTGGTCCCTGATGATACCATACAACTTCTATTTCCTTTGGGTTTTTGTTTAAGCCATTGTAGCCACTTCTCTATTATGTACTGTTAAACACAATTCTAAGTAATAAGAAGAGTACTGGAGTTTGGTAGTAGAGAGTTCAAGAGAAATTTGCCAGGCATAGGAAACAATGGCACATACAAAGGTTTGGAGTGAGAAGCTTTCAAGATGAAGAAACTGTAAGGAAACCAAACTAGTTGGAGTTCTGAAGGGAAGGGGACCAGAGATGAAGTTGGAGAGGTAAGTAAAGACCAGTTCCTTGTAACCCATATTAAGGAGTGTGGGCTTCATTGTAAAGGCAATAGAGAATCTCTTATGGATTTTTTAATGACTTAACCTTTGCATTTTAGAGAGAACATTTTATTATAATATTTAGGAACATTTGGGAGAGGAGAGACTGATGGCAGGCAGACTAGATAGGAGATTTATAATCACCCAGGTGATTAAAAACTAAAGCTAAGGTAGTAGAAATGGAAATTGATAGACCAGATTGGAGTTATTAATTATAGGTCTCTAGAAGAGACTCGAAATATATCAAGGAGGTAGAATCAATATAGATTGGATGTATGAATTTGGAATGGAGAACATAAGGATGATTCTCAGGTTTCTGTCTTGGGTGACCAGATGGTTCACCAAGATTGGCACTACAGGAGGAGATGGTTGAGTAATGATCCAAACTCTGATATCTCTGATAACCAGAGAGAATTTAAGTATGTTTTTCCAATTGTAAAAGTATCTCTCAGGAGCAGTGATAATACAGCCTCAACTCTTAAAGATGACATTTATATAAACTTAGTGTTTTCAGAAAATTCCTAAGTAGACTGAGATAGAGATAATGGTATTTACCTTCATACAATACAATGTTTAGGCTGCTCTTTAATATTTCTTAGAACACTGTTAGAAACAGAAACAAAATATGAAAACAAAGATAACAACACCAAAATAGCTATACTACAGGAACCATAGTAATGGTTTTGTTTGTTTCTTTGTTTCCTATTTCAGCCCAGTTCAAGGGAGAAAATAATGAATGGAAACGAATAAGAGGGAAAGAAATGTGCCATAAGAGACATTTAACAGATGTTATTTTAATGTGTCTGACATAGCTCTGCATAGTTTTACACCTTTATTAGTTTATTGCGATAATGGTGGCAGGAAGATGCAGGCTCCAGGCACCGCTAAGTAATGAGACAATTTTGAGTTTTACCTGGTACTTCCATTAAAATCTTTTCACAATGTCTGTGCTCTTTCAACTTAGCCTAAAGAGTACTCACACAAAAAGCCCTAGCAGTGGCAAAGGGAATCAAAACTGCCTGCATTCTTTTCCATCTATGTCTTCTCTTTGGTTTGGTCGAGCTGAAGGGCAGAGTAGGTTGGCACTTGTTATCAGCCCGTGCAGCCATCTCACAGTGAAAATAGTGATGTCCAAAGTCTAGTAACCATGACTAGAAAGGGTTGGTTGTGCCTAAACTTCTGTACTTGTTTGCATAAACCAAGAGCCCATATTTGGACAAAAGTAACGAGAGAACTGTAATCATTCATTTCATCTTGGTAGGATTTGGCGTATTGCTACTGCCTTCTGAATTAAATGGATTTAAAGGGGAACTTAAAAGACTGAGAAAAACTACTCTTGCTACAGATGTTCTGCTGCTTTGTTTTTTTGTTTGTATTTGGCCGCACCTCGAGGCTTGTGGGATCTCAGTTCCCCGACCAGGGATTGAACCCAGGCCACGGCAGTGAAAGTGCCAAGTCCTAACCACTGGACCACCAGGGCATTTCCCCTGCTGCTATACTTAAACAGTGGAAGACTGCTTCTAATACAAGAGAGGATATTGGTGTGATGGGAGAAAACCAGATATTGTGGAATAACTAGGTTCTTACGAGCTAGAAATATGGATTAGGAAGTTGTTGACTATGGTCACTTGAGCTTTATTGGCATGTCAAAGGAAAAACTGAAAAAGAAAGGGTTGCTTTATAAAATGTATTTTTGGGGGGACCATGCTCGTAAGTAAGTTTGGAAAACACTCCTTGGAGTAGTCAGACGCTAGGATAGTATTTGCTAAATTATCATTTCAAGGCCTAGATACCTAGGCATCAAGTGTATTTTTAGTTATATGTTTAATTCACATCTTTCTGACACAGTGCTCAATAGTGAGGAGAAGTTTAAATCCCACACTCTGGGATTGGATAGTAAAACACTCCAAGGGGAATTTTTTTCCTGATCCCACTTTACATTCATCTCATACTCAGAAGGACAAAGGCTCATTTCACTTTTAACTCTTCTTTTTCCCTACCACAGCCTCATCACAGATGGTTTTCATACAAATGTGTGATCTTTTTTTTGATTTACCTCAATTACTGTTTCTACCTTTCATTTCCTAGAGTCCTTTGCAGAATCCCAAACTATTTTAATTCCAAAGCAGATAAGTTATATATCAGTACAAAATTCAGGGCTCACCAATCAGAAAGCTAGGAATGAAATAGGTGTCTATCTGTGAAGGCATTATAGTGATTTGGGGCCAGACCAGGTGGTGAGGTAGTGACAGAAGATCTTCACTGTTGCCACTTTGCTTGGAAGCAGGAAGTTACAGGAAGAAGCAATAATGCCTTAAGAGGCGTATAACAGAAAGGAAAAGAACAAGAAATAAAGCTGAACGCATAGAAATATCTTCTACTTTACTTTTCATTATATCTAAAGGCTCTAGAGTGCCATCTGACATTTCTACCAGGAGAAACAGTCAATAAAAGGTATGAATAATTTTCATTTATATATACATTTTATACCCCAAATGTGGAAATCAGCCCGTCTGAGAATGAGCATTCCTAACTGTACCATCAGTTAGTTCAAAATCAACTGGACTGTGACTGTCAAACCCCTTTTAAACAGTCTATTTGTTTCAAAGTCATGTTATTCGCCCTTGTAAGAAGCAAAATAAACAGAGTAGTTTAAAAGAAAGTTGGGAGACATTTGGACTTTAAGAATTTGACAAGTTCGAGAAGTAAAAAAGAGAGAACTCAACTTTTCTTTTATATGGTGGGGGGGGTGTTTATCCTATTAAAAGAATCAATAACTAATTTATTCAACAAACAATTATTGAACACCTTCTATGTGTCATTTGGTGATGAGCAACATACTAGATGTGTTAAAAATGAGAAGCAGTCAGGATACATTTCAATCCAGGAGAGGAAGAAGGTGATTCCATGACAGGATACCAGGTGAGATTTTAGGTCAAATGTAGCCGTTAAGCATCTCTCATATTCTCCCAGGTAGGTGACTACCTACATAAAGACCAGCCCTACCCCCCTCAGTAGGAAATAAATAGAGGCCCTGAAATGTATTCCCATTTTTTCCTCCAATTCCTACATAATGAAGACAATAAAAACATCATTTTAACTGAGAAGTTGATGGGTATGAGTAAAAGTTTGCACGCTTTTAAAAATTTCTGCAGTTCTCAGCCTTTCTGTATTCTTATGATAAAGCCCACAGTGGCTACTTCCTTCGTGTATTCCCCCCAGGAATCATTAGCTTTTACTTTACTTTTTTTAATAGACTTTATTTTTTAGAGCAGTTTTAGGTTCACAGCAAAACTGAGGAGAAAGTATGGGGAGTTCCCATGTACCCACTACCCGACCCCCAACACACAGCCTCCCCTTCTATCGACATCATCCACCAGGGTGGTATATTTATTACAAATGAGGAACCTACATCAACACATCATTTTCACCCAAAGCCTCACTCTTGGTGTACATTCCATGGGTTTTGACAAATGTATAATGACATGTATCTACCATTATAGTGTCATGCAGAATAGTTTCACCGCCCTAAAAATTCTCTGTGCTCTGCCCATTCATCCCTCCCTGCACCCTAACACCTGGCAACCACTGATCTTTTTAAGGTCTCCATAGTTTTGCCTTTTCCAGAATGTCAGAGATGGAATCAAATGGTATGTAGTCTTTTCAGATTAACTACTTTTTACTTAGTAATATACATTTAAGATTCGTCCAGTCTTTTCATGGCTTAATAGCTCATTTCTTGTTAGCACTAAATAACATGCTTTAATAGCAAACGATGATACCCACCAGAATTACTAAAATTTAAAAAAAAAAAAAAACTTTCAGAATTAAGTGTTGGCTAGGATGTGGAGCAGCAGGAATTCTTTTTTTTTTTTTTTTGCGGTACGGACGCCTCTCATTGTTGCTGCTTCTCCCATTGCGAAGCACAGGCTCCGGATGCGCAAGCTCAGCAGCCATGGCTCACGGGCCCAGCAGCTCCGAGGCATGTGGGATCTTCCCGGACTGGAGCACGAATCCGTGTCCCCTGCATCGACAGGCGGGCTCTCAACCACTGCGCCACCAGGGAAGCCCAGCAGGAATTCTTATACACTGCTGATAGAAGAGTACATTGGTACAACCGCTTTGGAAAACTGCTTCTCTGTCTTCATTAAAGCTGAATATGCGCTTAACTTACGAGCCAGGAATTCCACACTCAACATAAATACATACATAGATTCACCAGTCGCATGTACAAGAAATTTCACAGCAGCATCATATAACAGCCAGAAAATAAATGTTTATCAACAGGAGAATGGATACATAAACTAAGGTATATTCAGATAATTCAATGCTTCACAGCTATGAAAACGAACAAAAACTACCACTGGCAGCAATGTGGAGGAATATCAAAAAATGTTGAGTGAAAGCTGTCAGACACGAAAGACTACATACTCTTTGATTACAATCATATGAAGTTCAAGAACACAAACCTAATCTATGATAATAAATAGTGATTAGCTTTGGATAGGAAGGGGATAATGAGTGGGAAGGGGAATGAGGGAGACTGAGTTTGATAATGTTCTATTTGAGTTGGGTGATGGTTACACAGGTCTTTTTTTTTTTTCTGGCCGCACTGCACGGCTTATGGGATCTCAGTTCCCCTATTAGGAATTGAACCCCTGCCACAGCAGTGAAAGTGCTGAATGGCTAACCCCTAGAGCACCAGGGAACTCCCCCACGCAGGTCTTTTCATTATGTGAAAATTCATCCAGCTGTATGCTTGTGGTTTGTATACTTTTTGGAATGCATATTGTTATATTTCAGTAAAAACATTTATTAAAGAAATGTATAAGCAGTTCACTTGGACCTACTGAGATCTAGAAAAGCTATCAGAATATCTATGACAGGAAGTCTACATTTTTTCAAACACTCACTTATTGGGAATTAGTAAACTACACAGTGGGTTAATCTTATGTGCTAAGGATTGCCATTTTATAGATGCAGTGGGATTTGGAACTTTGGTGTGTCTGATTTCAAAGCCTATCCTCACAGTCACTATCCCATACTACCTTCTATTATGATTATATACTCTCTTCCAGACATACTTAATGCTAAACATTTGTGGTTCCGTATATTTTCTTATTTTATTTTATGACACCAAGGGATAGCGAAATGCTGAGTATATCCTTAATTATGTTTCATGACACCAAAATAAAATTGAAAGATATTTGTTTGCTCTAAACAAGGCCAAATAACTACTGAATGTACATATGTATTATTTTGTATGTGTTGTGCTCACAAACCTTAGGTATATGTATGTGGGGTATCATTATATCTTTTGACTAATTGTTCACTTGTTTCAAAATGCTTTAATATTTTGCTTAGCATTTAACCACAGCTGAACACTGAGCAGACAATCTCACTGAATTGTCTGTGTTGGACATTTAAGGGTTTTCCACCCCTCTCAGGATGTATGAACTAATTCAGAATCTTTCAGGGTATGCAAGCAGTTTAATTTTTTCCAGCGTGCATTGACTTGTATGCAGAGATATTAAATTGTATCTGTCAGTGTTCATCTGTTGCCCAATGATAACATTTGCTTAGTTCCCCAGGAGTGTTTTGTAATTCCACCCCCCCCCATCTTGACTAACTCTAATATTCATCCTTCTCTGGTTCGTAATAAATTGGTGAAACTGCAACCCCACCAGTCATACATAGGACTGTAACACCTCCCTATTAACCTTTTATACACACTGAAATTTGGTCATTCATTCTTACTCTTAGCCTTCCACATCTTAAACACTTTATAATCCATAGCTAAAGTAGCACATGCTCACCCTTTATTGACTGAATTTAAAATGTAAGCATGAAAGGATGTGAGGATAGTACTGTTTTCATAGAAGCACTTTTTGTTTCTAGAAATTAGCCATTTAGTTTATTGAATATCATAGATGATACTTCTCTGACTTTTTTCATTAATAATAGTTTGTCCAGTATCCTAGCTTTCCTCCTGTATTCATTATGGTTGCTTTAACTAAATGCAACTGATATCTTTGAAAGCATATATTCATAAGACACTTTATGGTATAAATTTTCAACTCATTTTTTTATGTAACAGTAGTTTCAAAAATGACATCAGAATTTAATGTGCACATCTTTGTTTGTGATATAATCTATCAATTTTCTTCACTTAATTTTTCAGAGACTATATACTACAGAATTCCTAAAAAGGCAAAAGCAAATAAAGCATTATTTCCTAAAGTAAGGCTTGCAAAATTAATAATTAACATGACAAGGTAGTTAAAATTTTGACGTCCTTAACATTGTAATGCATAGAGCTAGTCCAGAAGACCATTAAGTAATCATTATCTAAGTTATGGAGAACAGTAGATCCTCATTCCGTCAGGTAGATGCAACAAACTCAGAAATCTTTCTTTCTTTTTTAAAAATTTTATTGAAGTATAGTTGATTTACAATGTTGTGTTAATTTCTGCTGTACAGCAAAGTGATTCAGTTATACATATATATGTTCTTTTTCATATTCTTTTCCATTATGGGTTATCACAGGATATTGAATATACTTCCCTGTGCTATACAGTAAGACCTTGTTGTTTGTCAAACCTTTCTTTATTATAGAGTCTAGATACTAATTATAGAACAGCTACCGAAGTTTGAACTTGTTCAGAGTTAAAAACAATGGTACACCCACATGCTCTTTCAGCCACCTTTCAGTAACCTGCCTGTTTCAAAACTTGGAAGCTTCAGCTCAGATTATTAACTTTTACCATTTTTTTCTTTTTTTTTTGCAAGATACATGGAAAGGTGAAATAGGATAGAAAGTCATTACAGTTCAATGGTATTCCTGTATTGCCTGTAGACTTAATATTCTGACTTGTTTTTCTCATAGACACTTGGTTATAAATCCAAATGAATATTTTTTTTAATCAGTCTTGGAAGAGAAATATCTCATCACAACCTGTTAAGCTTTATTTGTGAGAATGTAATGAAAAGTTTAAGAAAGGAGGAAGAGGCTTACAATACCAAAATTTTCATGAAAATTAATCTAATCTATTGCTAAACTCAAATTCCAAGTCTGAGTTTTGAAACAAACTTTCCATGGCATTCTAACTAATCTGCGATGACTGTTACATAAATAGCTTTTTTTGCTCTACACAAAATACAAAATGCTCTCATTTCCAAATCCCCGAAAAGCTGTTTGTGATGACATTGAATAAACAGAAATCCTTTTAAAAGAATAGGCCATTGCTACAATCAAGTCAATTTCAGCATTCCTTTCCCAGAGCTATTTTGCATATTGGGTCATACAACAGTTTTAGTCCTAGTAACTGTCTATTTTGGGAGCTCACCTACAATCTGGTGACATTATGGAAAATGTATGAAATTAGAACTGCAATATGAATTTTTTAAAAAGGCAAACATCCAGAGTTTAAAAGATTATATTAGTACTTAGCTACTTTTCATGTATAAAGGTGCTTTTCAAGCACTAATTAATCCGCTTAAAACCCCTGTGAGCATGGCTGGGCTAGAAGAAAATCAGAGTTTTGAAGAGAGAAAAGTGAAAAGTTTCTAGTGGAGCTATATTTTTCCATAACTCATCTCCAGGCAGAATCTCCTAAATAGGTGTCAATTAAATTCTGCCTATCTGAATAGTCAGGCTGTTCAGTAGATTATGAAATTCAGTTTTGCCTGAAACCCTTAGGGATAATCCAAAGCCTTATCCCATAGTCACACAAAATCTCAGACTGAGAAATCAAGGAAGCTCAGAAGTATCCTGGATATTTGTACATATTCAGGGTCAGTGATGGACTAATATAAATCTAAATATACTGGTTCTAACTAGAATTGGACATATTGCTAGGAAAATAACCAGTTAACTCACCATGTCTAATTCCTTACAGGTCAATAATTCATTTCTGACTATGGCAGTTTCATTCAAACTTTTGGGGTGAAGGAATGCATTATGGGTGTCACCGACTGCCACTGGCAGGCCTGAGGCATAAACAAGAGAGAAGACCAAATAGAAGGGAAGAAGTGGTTGTGGTAGAAGATCGCCAACAAATTCTTAAGATGTCAGCCATAATTTCTACCAGTGGCCTGGAGGGCAGGGAGATAAATGCATTGCCTGTTAAAGCAAAGGAATGAGTAAAAGTAAATTCAAGGAACAGGTCATACTGGAAAGTGCAGGAAAATCACCACATATAATAGCCAATTCATGTGAGAACCATGTCACAAGCCAGGATATTGCACGGAGATAGAATCTATGACCTATCCAAAACACAACCCAAGAAACATGTCAAATTCAAATATGACATTGTGGCAAGGAGCAGCAGTACAACTACCCACACACACGGCACTTATACACACACGAGTTATCACTTCCTAACATACTTCACAATTGACTTATATCATGTTCCCCTCCCATCCTCCCCCTACAGAATGGAAACTACTAAGGTAGAAAGTTTTGTACGTTTTGTTTACTGATTAATGCATATACAACAGTGTCTGGAATATAATAGGCTATCAATAACTATTTGCTGACTAAGGGAAGTTTAAGAAATGAGTATGGGATGTTACAGAGTGGATGAGTGAGGGGTACAAAGCACACTGAGCTCATTACAGTGGATTGTGTATCGACTACTATTTCTATAGCCATGTGGACTCTATCTTAGAGTACAAGTTCTCTATGGCTGCTGCTTTTTAGACAAATAGAATGGAGACCATTGAAGTGAACTGAGAAAAGGAGAGAGCAACAGGAGAGGGGTCCAGAGAATACTGAAGGGTGAAGGGGTGATATATTCTGTAGGGTCCTGTTGTCCATTGTAAGGATTTTGGCTTTGACTCAAAGTGAGGTGGGATGCCATTGGAAAGTTTTGAGGAGAGGAGTGACTTGATCTGACATAGATTTTAAAAGACTCTCTTGGGATGCTGTGTGAAGAATAAACTGTAGGAGTAAAAAGGCCAAAGCAGGGAGACCAGTTAAGACACTACTACAATAATACAAAACACAGATGATGGTGGTTTGGACCTGAGTGATAGCAGTGGAGGCTTTGAGAACTGATCAGACTGAGGGTATGTTTTGAAGGTAGAGCCAATGGGATTTCTTGATGGATCGGACATGGCACGTGAGAGAAGGAGAATGAATCAAAGATGATGACAGTGTTTTTGCCCTGAGCAAATGGAAAGATGGAGATATTTACTGAGATGAAAAAGGCTTGGTAGTTGAAAGATTGGGGATGTTAGAAAAAAAAAATAGGTTGGAGATTTCAATACATTTTCAGATAATGTTTCTTCCTTGGCAGAGGCAGGATGGCAGTGGTGGTGGATACTAATCATTTCCTTGTTGCTTGTTTAAGTCAACAAAACTGTGAGTGGGGATTTGGGGGGTTGTTTTTTGGTTTTACTTCTGAGATTGAATATGATGCAGTACAAAGAGTCTTCAGAATATCTATCAAGGACAGAATAGATTTTATTATAGTAGATTAATGAGCACATTAAGATAAACTCATTTAGTGTTTTACTGTGATAATTCACCAAGAGAAATTAAGTATTTTTGGTGCCTATTGGTGCTCTTAAATTGATAGATACCAGTAAACTGTAAATTAAATATACATATGTGTACAAGGTGGAAACCACTAGCAAAAACAAGATCAGAGTGACAACCAGCCATACCATATTAAACTAAAAAGGCTACACACACACACAACTCAGAAGTTACACTACTTTCTGAAAGTGAAATCTTAAGGAGTGTATTACTGATTTCATTCTTGCAAAAAATCTGTACAAACTAAGTATGGCTAATATTATGGCATTTGTTAAGCAAACAAATATTTGGAGACACACCCATATCCTTTGATCCAGAATTCCACTTCTACTAATTTCTCTTGAGGTAATATTAAGGATGTGCACAAAGCTTTACATCCCAGAATGTTTCTCAGGGCTTTTGTTATAATAAATACTGGAGACTGTTTAAATAGCCAAATATAGAGTATTTAAAAAATTTATGCACATTCACTCAATGGAATACTATGCAGCTAATTCAGAGAGTATTATTGAAGTGTACATATTAGTACAGTAAAACCTGCCTGACATATGAGTGAAAAAAACAAGTTAGAAAACAATATTACATATGACCCCATTTGAAGAGGTGTGGGGTTAATCTATTTTTGATAAGAAAAGTTCTGCAAGTGTATACCACAAAATGGTAACTGGTTTCAGTGGTGGGATTATGGACAGTTTCTATGGTTATCTCTATTTTCTAAAATAAACTTGTACTACTTTTATAATAAAAATGTTCAAATGCATAGAACAACAAAGATTACAGAGACTAAAGTATTTCATGCTTTAGAAAGATAAACGTCTTGTTTTCCCTGGGGACACACCCTTGTTCATGCATCATAGGATAAACCTTTGACAGCATATTATTACTGGCACTCCCTGGCTACAGTATTTCTGATTGAGGTTAGTATGAGTTGCCAAGTTAAGTATTTAAAACACTCACAAAAAGCCCTTCCAATGTGAGAAATGTAGCTAAATACCTGCATGTTCATAAGATGACTTTCAGGGTTTTACCAATTACAGTAATAATTTAAACAAATAACAATTAGTATGCATTCTCGCAGAACCTTGTGTGCTTTTGCACTAGCTATACAAAAAAGGGACTAGGGAGAAAACTCTCAATAGAAATGAGAGAACAAATAGCCAGTATCTTTAATTTTCTCATTAAAGATCCACTTTTTTCTCCATCTGGCTAGGCAAATAATGTAGAGACGGCCAACTCTAGATTATGCAGGGTCATGAGGGGCCGAAGCAACGTGGATAATTGAAATCCACTGATAATCTGGAAACCTAATTTTACCTAATAGTTGCAACCACCTCTTGGACAGAACCCTCAGTAGAGCTGCTAATGAGAAGCATAATTGAGTGGTTTGAGTTCATCTGCTTTCAGTTATCCTTTGCAGGTGCTAATGAACAGTGAAGTGGTCAAAAGGCTGTCAGCCAAAGGAAGTGGTAGGAGAAAAAGCAGGACATGGATAACCCCAGAAACTGGATAATCAGCCTTGAAATTGTTGAGTTGACTAGAGTGAGGATCAGCTATTAACTATCTGCTTAACTAAATTCCACAAGGATATATATCATGAAACCAGATCTTCATATTAAGGGTGTTCATGTATACAGAGTCTATCTTGGTTAACATGAATTATGGTATAGTCTTAGAAATTCTCTGTACTGTGGTGATTTTCCTGGGCAGCAATGATAGGATATTTATTGTCAGAGCACAGCTAATCAACTACAGGCTCCACGGCTAAATATGGCCAACAGGCTGCATATGAGTCAGGACTCTGGCAGACAGCCCTTCTTTTAGACCAATGGGAATGTGACTGACTCACTTCCATGCCTTTCTGGGAGAGAATATAAGCATTGCTGGTATCCAAATCATTTTTTTTTTTTTTATTATTGCTCCAAATTCATGTTTTAGTAAACAGCTTTTTGAAAGTATTGTTATGGTGAACATTTTGTGGTTTATGTTAAGCATTTGGTTTTCAAGAATTGTTGAAAATGCTTTTAGAGTGCAGTTATTTTCAAGTATTACACAATAAACTCTAATATTTGTAACTAAAACTGTATCTATGTTTGATTAGTAATTAAGCTCTCAAATGGTTATGAAAGTAATTTCCTTTTATAAGGCTGTACTTTAGGAAGAATTGCTTGATACATTCACTAATATTCAGAGCTTCAGCTATTTCTACATATGATTATGAATGCAGCTCTCTATAGTGGTAGTAAAACTGTTTTCCATTTATGGCAGTAGTTTAAAACAAAGTACACTGTAAACTATCTGATATTTGTAAATAAAACTGTATCTGCACATGAATATTAATTATGTTTTCTATAGCAATTGTGATTGTGAGAGTAATCTCCATTTATAGCACTCATTTTGAGTAAATGAGAATTTTAATCATTTTAATATCAACTGTTATTTCTTGATCTTGTCCTATGATAGTGTGTCCCTTTGCCCATATTGTGAGCAAAAGGGCAAACAAACTAGTTTTATAAAAGGGGATTGTTTAAGCCACTTGAATATTCTAGATTACTCCTTAACTTTTGCTTAAAACTAAATAATTTTCATTTCAATTACAGATAACATTTACCAAATTCTACCTAACTGAGAAAACAAGTCCCCAAATTTCCACTTTAGTGAAAATTTGGGTAAACTCTAGCCCAATTTACTTCCATGAAAAACAATGGCATGAGTAGATGAATTATAAAATTTATTCATGTTGCTTTATATGTATTGACTCATATAATACTTGGGGGAGATGGTACTATGACATCTCTAATTTATTATAGATGAGAAATTAAGATTAAGTAATTTGTCAAAATTTACCTAGAGCTCCTAAGTGGCAGGGCTCAGATTTAAACCCAAGCAGTTGACCTCTGAAGTCAAGTTTTGTAATTCTCCATGCTGTATATTTTCATTTAGATTTCTGTTTCCTAACATATGCAGCCTGTGTATGACTACTTTTAGGTACTCCCGGACCATCTTCCAACTTTTATCTCTGTTCATTTGGCAAGTGTCTACTACATTCAAATAGGGCCACAGAAATTCTATTTATACATAGATTTTGAATTAATTTTCATGTGTTTGTCAGTTAATCAGTTCTGTCTTTTATTTTATTTTTTAAACCTTTGCTATTTGATGCCTTCACTTCCACCATGGACATGGATTTCTATTAAACAAATAAACAATAAGGAACTAATTATAATACACTGCATTTGCAAAGCACTTTCACAGGCTTGCTCTCATTTGGTTCTCACAAGTTCATTTATTATTTTTTAATTAGAAAACTACTCAAGTGTAGGAGGAGTCTTTGAGTGAGAGGCTAGGTTGTAGAAGTACTTACTGTGGATGGAAACATGTCCAGGCATATCTAGATGCCCAGGAAGACAGACCCATCAGGAGTTTACTTAAATGAGGGTTTAAGGACTCTGATATGAGTTATAATAACTGGGTAAGTTGAAATTAACATCTGCCCCAAACAATAATACCCATCCCTGAGTTTTGGGAGAATAAGAGCCCTCCTTTGAATAAGAATTCAGTTTAATGGATGGGAAAGAACCAACTTTGAGGGAAGTTATTATTGAGGTAAACTTCTTTGATTAGGAAAAAAATGGTCTGTGTTAGAGAGTAAGGGGTGGTTGAGTAGAACATGCGTGGGGCTGTGCTGTGCTGAAGGCTCAGTGTTGGGGGTGGTGCTGGCTCTGATAGATAACGGTTCAAATAAAAGAGCTCTAGCATTAGAGTCATCCTAAGAACTTGAAAGCAAAAGGCAGTGCTATTTGTGGCTTAGTAATACACTGATGTACAAGGGCAGAAATGACTGTCGGAATGGAATGGAAAAGCACCTAAGACTACAGCATCATGGCTGACGTCCAGAGGTATGACAGAAGCAGTAGTTTCTGCTGGGGCACAGGTCTGGAGCAGCAGAGGCAGAGATGACAAATGCCATAAGGAGGAGAAAAACCATCACTAGCCATTCATAAACCATGTGAAGAACCACATTCCTTGATTCTGCTCCACCCCCTTGAATTGGAAGGGAGAATGGATCCCAGAGATGCAACTATTGGAGGGTGAGAAATTGATTGGATTATACTATTATTGGACCCTCCCCTCCCTAGCTTCATTAGAAGAGTCTAAAGAAACAATTAAGGTCACACACATATTATAGATATTTATAATTATTTTACTATCACTACCAAAACCAACCAATCTAGACAAATCCTCATTCAATTGATCACATCTCAATTTTATGTAAACACAATTCTTAAAGAGTCATCTTTTCCCCCTTTTTTGATTCTTTTTTCTCATAGTTTGTTTTTGTTATTTCCTTCTTTATTTTACATTATTGAGTGCCTGCACATGTAAAGTACTCTACGAGGCCAGGTGGGGATTACAAAAGTCGGTAAGACAGAGGTGCTTTCAGCCTAGTGAAGGAGCCAGACATACCCAGAAAATATAAAATAGCATCCAAAAGATGGAGAAGTTCAGGAATAGTACTGAGTAACAGCTGAAACTGAAATTTCTCATAGGTCCCAAGTTGGTGGAGGGGCCAGATATTTCATATAGAGAGCCAAGTTAAAGGAGCAGGGAAGAGAGGTAAGGAAGCAGGAGTTAAGCAGTGTGACTGCAATCAGAAGGCTGCCAAGGTAGAGCAAGCATGCTGAGAAGCAAGATGAGGAAAAGTCTCTAGGAAATATCACCTCTCTGTGTTAGCATTTAGAGGCAGTAACCTTTGTGGGGCATCTATGACCTTACCTGTGGGTGGGAAAGAAGTTACTAAAGCACCAAGCCTGATCAGATTCAATCTATGTTACTGCTATTTCCTGCAATTTGGCCAACTGACTTTTCAAAAATGTATTTTATTGAACTATAGTTGATTTACAATGTTGTGTTAATTTCTGTTGTACAGCAAAGTGGTTCAGTTATATTCTTTTTCATATTCTTTTTCATTATGGTTATCACAGGATATTGACTATAGTTCCCTGTGCTATACAGTAGGACCTTGTTGTTTATCCATTCTATATATAATAGTTTGCATTCGCCAATCCCAAACTCCCAGTCCATCCCTCCCCACCCCTTGGCAACTGCAAGACTGTTCTCTATGTCCGTGAGTCTGTTTCTGTTTTGTAGATAGGTTCATTTGTGTCATATTTTAGATTCCACATATAAGTGATATCATATGGTATTTGTCTTCCTCTTTCTGACTTACTTCAGTTAGTATGATAATCTCTAGGTCCATCCATGTTGCTGCAAATGGCATTATTTCATTCCTTTTGATGGCTCAGTAATATTCCATGGTATATATGTACCACATCTTCTTTATCCATTCGTCTGTCGATGGACACTTAGGTTGTTTCCATGTCTTGGCTATTGTGAATAGTGCTGCTATGAACATAGGGGTGCATGTATCTTTTTGAATTATAGTTTTCTCTGGATATATGCCCAGGAGTGGGATTACTAGAGCCAACTGATTTTAAAACTTTTATTTTGGCTCATTTAAATAATAAGAGGTGGTATGTCTACTCCTTACAGCCTTCTTTTGAGAATGGGGCTGTTTTACTGATCTAACCCTCCCTTTCAACTTCAGAGAGACAGGCTCATGAAGGATGAGAATTCTGATACTGAATAAAGGGACAGCCCACTCAACCATGTGTTGTTTATGAGAGAGACTCCCAAAACTCAGCCATCTAGAAATGCCAAAAAGAAATGTGTGATTGAATGTATGTATGACAGTCATATCCAAAAAGAAAACTGCTGTCAATATTGGTATTGGATAAAATATAATTTAAGAAAAAACATTTAGTGGGGCAAAATAAGTTTATATTCATTTAAAAAATCCAAAATGGGGACTCCCCTAGTGGTCCAGGGGCTAAGACTCCACGCTCCCAGTGCAGGGCGCCCGGGTTTGATCCCTGGTTGGGGAACTAGATCCCCCATGCTGCAACTAAGGGTTCATATGCCACAACTAAAGATCCCACACACGGCAACGAAGATTCCACATGCTGCAACAAAGACCGGCGCAGCCAAATAAATAAATATATAAAAATATCCAAAATGAAGGTATTTTAATCCTGAATTTTGTGCACTAAAAAGTAATATCAAAATTCATTAAGCACTTGATTCTGATGTTAAAAATAAGTGGAGAAATGAACAGAAACAGGATTACAAAAGCTTAACATATCATCATTAGCCTCTAACTATCAAATAGATTAAAAATATGGAAATATGGGGTACAAGAATATTCATTGCATTATAATATGTAATAGCAAGAAATTGGAAACCTAAATATCCATCAAGAGACTACTGGCTAAGTACATTATGCTGATCCGTACAATGGACCATCACAAAGCCCTAAAAAATGTGGTGTCTCTCTATATAATGGTATGGAAATATGACCTGGTTATTGATGTTATTAAGTAAAAAGAAATCAAGTAATATGTTTAGAATAACACTTTTTGTAAAGACAAAACTACATGTAATCTATGTATATACACATTCTCTGTGTAAATGCATAGAGAAATGGCTTCCAGAAGTTGTCATCTCAGGGAGAAGAAAAGATAAACTCACTTTTTTACTCTCTGTATTACCTAAATTGTTTGCATTTTACATGCATGTGCTTGTGTTTTATTTTTGTACATTTAAAAAATAATTTTTAAAAATTATATACAACTTGAGAAGAGCAATAACTGTAGATAGAACTAAAACATAACTGCAGGCATACCTTGTTTTATTGTGCTTTGCTTTATTACTCTTTGCAGATACAGCACTTTTTTACAAGTTGAAGGTTTGTGGTAAACCCTGCATTGAGCAAGTCTACTGGCACAATTTTTCCAACAAGAGTCGCTCATTTCATGTCTCTGTGTGAGAATTTTGGTAATCCTCACAATATTTCAAACTTTTTTACCATTATTATATTTGTTATGGTGATCTATGATCAGTGATCTTTGATGTTACTATTGAAATTGTTTTGGGGCACCACTAACTGCACCCATATAAGATGGTGAACTTTAACCAATAAACATTGTGTGTGTTCTGACTGCTCTACCAACTGGCCGTTCCCCTGTCTCTCTCCATCTCCTTGGGTCTCCCTATTCCCTAAGACACAACAATGTTGAAATTAGGCCAATGAATAATCCTACAATGGCGTCTATAAGTGTCATGTGAAAGGAAGAGTCGCAAATCTCTCACTTTAAACCAACAGCTAGAAATGATTAAGCTAAGTGAGGAAGGCATGTTGAAAACCGAGGCAGACCAAAGGCTAGGTCTCTTGTACCCAAAAGTTAGCCAGGTTGTGAATGCAAAGGAAAGTTCCTGAAGGAAATTAAAGCTATTTGTGCTTATCACATGAATTATAAGAAAGTGAAACAGCCTTATTGCTGAAATGGAGAAATTTTTTTTTTTTTTTTTTTTTTTTTTTGTGGTACGCGGGCCTCTCACTGTTGTGACCTCTCCTGTTGCGGAGCACAGGCTCCGGACGCACAGGCTCAGTGGCCATGGCTCACGGGCCTAGCCGCTCCACGGCATATGGGATCTTCCCGGACCCGGGCATGAACCCGTGTCCCCTGCATCGGCAGGCAGACTCTCAACCACTGCGCCACTAGGGAAGCCCAAAATGGAGAAAATTTTAATGGTCTATACAGAAGATCAAGCCACAATATTCCCTTAAACCAAAGCCTAATCTAGAGTAAGGCCTTCAATTCTATAAAGGCTGACAGCGGTGAGGAAGTTGCAGAAGAAAAGTTTGAGGCTAGCAGATGTTGGTTCATGAGGTTGAAGGAAAGAAGCCATCTCCCTAACACCAAAGTACAAGGTGAAGCAGTAAGTGCTGATGTAGAAGCTGCAGCAAGTTATCCAGAAGATATATAAGGTAACTCATGAAGGTGGCTACACTAAAAAACAGATTTTCAGTGTAGACAAAACATCCTTATATTGGAAGAAGATGCCATCTAGGACTTTCATAGCTAGAGAGGAGAAGTCAATGGATGGCCTCAAAGCTTCAAAGGACAGGCTGACTCTTGTTAGGGGCTAATGCAGCTGGTGACTTTAGTTGAAGCCAGTGTTCATTTACCACTCTGAAAATATTAGGGCCCTTAAGAAATGCTAAATCTACACTGTCTGTGTTCTATAAATGGAACAACAAGGTCTGGATGACAGCACATCTGTTTACCACATTGTTTACTGAATATTTTAAGCCCACTGTTGAGACCTACTGCTCAGAAAAAAGATTCCTTTCAAACTATTACTGCTCATTGA
The DNA here is from genome assembly GCF_026419965.1 of Kogia breviceps. Classification (NCBI taxonomy): domain Eukaryota; kingdom Metazoa; phylum Chordata; class Mammalia; order Artiodactyla; family Physeteridae; genus Kogia; species Kogia breviceps. Next base: position 48,664,080 of record NC_081330.1, read on the forward strand.
CAGTGCACCTCATCACCCAAGAGCTCTGGTGAAGGTGTACAATGAGATCAATGTTTTATTCATGTTTCGAACACAACATCCATTCTGCAGCCCATGGATCAAGAAGTAATTTCAACTTTCAAGTCTTATTGTTTATGAAGTACATTTTGTGGTACTTCCCTGGTGGCACAGTGGTTAAGAATCCGCCTGCCAATGCAGGGGACACAGGTTCGAGCCCTGGTCCAGGAAGATCCCACATGCCGTGGAGCAACTAAGCCCGTGCACCGCAACTACTGAGCCTGCGCTCTAGAACACGTGAGCCACAACTACTGAAGCCTGCATGCCACAACTACTGAAGCCCGTGCACCTAGAGTCCATGCTCCACAAGAGAAGCCAGCACAATGAGAGGCCCATGCACTGCAACGAAGAGTAGCCCCCGCTCGCCGCAACCAGAGAAAAGCCTGTGTGCAGCAATGAAGACCCGATGCAGCCAAAAATAAATAAATAGATAGATAGATAGATGGATAGATTACAAAAAAAGAAAAACATTTCGTAAAGCTATAGCTGCCATAGATAGTGATTCCTCTGATGAATCTGGGCAAAGTAAATTGAAAACCTTCTGGAAAGGATTCACCATCCTAGATGCCATTAAGAACATTCATGATTCATGGGAAGAGGTCAAAATATCAATGTTCACAGGAGTTTGGAAGAAGCTGATTCCAACCCTCATGAATGACTTTGAGGGGTTCAAGACTTCAGTGGAGGAAGTAACTGCAGATATGGAAATAGCAAGAGAACTAGAATAGAAGTGGAGCGTGAAGATGTGACTGAATTGCTGCAATCTCATGATAAAACTAACAGGTGAGGAGTTGCTTCTTACGGATGAGCAAAGAAAGTGGTTTCTTGAGATGGAACCTACTCCTGGTGAGGATGCTGTGAATTTGGTTGAAATTACAACAAAGGATTTAGAATACAACATAAACTTAGTTGATAAAGCAGTAGGAGGGTTTGAGAGGATTGAAAGAAGTTCTGCTTTGGGTAAAATGCTATAAAATATCACTGCATGTTACAGAGAATAATTCATGAGAGGAAGAATCAATCCATGTGGCAAACTTCATTGTTGTCTTATTTTAAGAAATTGCTGCAGCCACCCCAGCCTTCAGCAACCACCACCCTGATCAGTCAGCAGCCATCAACATAGAGGCAAGACCCTCCACCAGCAAAAAGACTACAGTTCACTGAAGGCTCGGATGATGTTTAGCATTTCTTAGCAATAAAGTATAACATCAACAGATTAAAATAAATTAGTATTTCCATATATGCCTTAGGTAAAATGTAATACCCACTCCATCAATTGAAGTATAATTAATAATTAAGTACCTACTAGGTATCAGATACTGACACAGGTGCTCTGTTATATAGATGAATAAGACATAATCACCTACCTCATGGAGCCTATGGTCAAATTAAAAGAAAGATGAATGAATATAACTAAGACATAATGTTAAGTGCTTTGGTAGAGGTTTGCACACATTAGTGACTCTTAGCACAGTCAAAGGTTCAAGAAAGACTTCTTTTATTTTTAATTTAATTTAATTAAATTATTTAATTTTCCCTCAGTATATTTTATTTTATTTTATTATTGAAGTATAGTTGATTTACAATGTGTTAATTTCTGCAAAGTGATTCAGTTATACATATATACATTCTTTTTTATATTCTTCTCTGTTATGGTTGATCACAGGATGTTGATTCTAGTTCCCTGTGCTATACATAGGACCTTGCTGTTTATCCAAGAAAGGCTTCTTGAATAAGTATTTTTTGCTGTATCTTGAGAGGTTGGTTTTACAAAAGAGATGAGGTACCTTGTTTCTTGACAGTAGAAAGGATGAGTGAAAACTAGATGAAGATGTGTGTGGGGAGAGGGGATAGAAGAGCAAATTGGATTGCCTAAGAATTGCTCTTCTCATTTTATTTTCTCTCCATGGCTAACACTATAATCTAAACCACTATCATCTCTGGTCTAGACTTGTGCAATAGTTGCTTAACTAGTCTTTCTCTTTGTACTTTTTCTCTTTGCCAATTTATTCTCTGCATAGCTAAAACAAATGAGCTTTAAGAACATAAATCAAATCATGCCGTTCCATACCTAAAACTCTTCGGTGGCTCTCGCTCTTGGAATAAAATAAGATCTTGTCTCATTTGACCTCTCCCCTCCTCTACAACCTCATTCATAACATTTTCCCTGTTCCTCACTAGGCTCAGTGATCATGCTTTTCTTTTTGTCCTTGAACACACTACACCCTTTCCTGCCTTTGGTCCTTTGGATTGCTGTCCCCTCCGACCCCAACCCCAACTTTTCCCTAACCCCAAAGCTCCTCTCCACTGCCTATATGCTTTACTCATTTGTCTCATGTTCATCTTTCAGGTCTTACCTCAAATGTCATTTCCTTGGAAAGATCTCAGCTGACCATTTTCTCCCATATACTCTTTGTCAACCAGTTTATTTTCACTATCATACAGCTACAGTCTGTACATCTGTTGTTTACTTACTTTCCTGCTTCTTTATTAGACTGTAAGCACCCTGACTGCAAGGACCTTGTCTGTCTTTATCACCACTATATCCCTATAACTCAGACTAGTGGTTGGTGCATAGTAGGGGTTCAATAAATATTTGTTGAATGGATTAATCTCTGCATAGCAAGAAAAAAAAACTCTTTTAAAATAATGCTAAAATACCAATATCAAACTAGAAAAAAATATGTTCAATATATAGGTAATGTATAACATCTCAAGTGTTAATATCTGTATACATATAGAGCTACTACAAATCACTAAGTAAAAGAATAACAAATCAAATATGCACAAACGATATAAACTGACAATTCATGGAAGAAGTACAAATAACTCCTACACATATGAAAATATCTTCAACATGTTAATCATAAGAATAGAATTTTTAAAAATTAGATTTTTAAATCTAATTTAGACCTATTAGATTGGCAAATATTGATATGATTGTTAATAACTAGTGCTGACAATCTCATATACACTTATAAAAGTATAGATTGGTAAATCTTTCTGAAAGGCAATTTGATATTATCTTTTAAATTTAAATAGTACATACCCTTTGATCCAGGTTTTCTACCTTCAGGAATTTTCCTACAGAAATAAACAAATAAGTGCTGTTCAAAGCAGTGTTTTTCTTTAATTGTGTGCATCAATAAGAGACTGGTTTTAAAAAATTATATTTATCAAATAAAAATTTTCCTATATAAAAATGAAGAGACTGGTTCACTATATTATGGTAATTTACACAGTATAATAATATGTTAATATTATGAAGCATTTCTATATGAAGTGGCCTGTAAGGATGCAGAATATGATCTTGAACTTCATCCTTGTACTGTTTCTTCCTTTCTTTCACTTCCTGAATTTCCTGGCCCTTTCCCTTGTCATAGTCACCTGTATGGCTTGGAGGTAAATTAGCATAGTTATAGCAAGAATTAAAAGGGAAAAAGTTAATATATACTCTTTGCTGTTTTTTCTTATTTTGTTTTTAACTTCTAAACTGTCTGTAGAGAAACAAAAGGAAAGGCCCTCTGGAAAGCAGAACATAGAGTTGGTGACGGTACAAAGCTTACAAAGCAAATAGAAGAAGAAAGGATGCTGTCTACCCACTCCTCCCCAGTCCTGGGAGGAGATTAGATTAGAATAGAAGGGAGTGTGTTTGTGAGGGTAAAGAAAAAGTCCTTGGAAGTGATCATAATCTAGAGACAAAAACCGGGACCTTGGGGGACATGGATGATAGCAGGGTCTGAGGGGCACCAAGTATTCTGTTGGTAGTCACTGTCAGGGAGCCAAATAAAAGCTGAATCAGTACCAGCAAACATACATCACTAGTCAAGAGAGTATATAACTCTGCCAAGGAATCATGTCACCTCTTAAATGTGAGCTAGAACTTCCCTTTAAGATCTGCCTGTGGTCCTCACTGCTGCTCATGCAGCAGAAGTAGACCCTGAGCTTTTCTGGGTCCCATCCAAACTGTGTCTTGTGGATGCTTCTTCTTGACAATAGCCCAAGACTCCGGTAAGTCTTCTAAAACAGAGAGGTGTTATAGCAGGAAAAGTCCTGTCCCTGGTTCTTCAGTGGGACTGGACAGTGATAGAGAAATCTACTTTTGTGATATGGAGATATAGATATATACACCAAACTGTTAACAGTGAATGAGGTAGAGTGGAGAGATTTTATTTTTACTCTGTTTTGTATGTTTCTGAATTGCTTGGATTTTTAAATAATAAAGCATACATTACTCATATAATAAAAAGGCCACTCTTGAAAAGAATGGAGAAATCTACTAGATAATGCGAATGCTGCATTTTATCTGACTTGTTAATAAGGAGAATAAATTAGTCACTCCTTCAGAAGCATTTGATGTCTACAGCAATTATTTATTAATGTCAATGTGTATGGAATGCCCAATCACTTGGGGTCAGGACACCTTTAAAACCAACCAGGGTTCATTGGGAAACAATCTACTCCAAAAGATGTTTACAAATATGTGTCAGCACAACTGTCTCATCTCCCCATCCTTAAGACCCTTTTGTCTGTGGCTATATTTTCCTTACGTTTTTACAGTGGGCATTTTGTGAGCTTCTGCTTCCACCCATATCTCCTGTGGGACTTGCCTCCCTGCCATAAACAACTAGAAAGATGCACAAAATATATGAAAGAACTGTTTCCAGACCTTGGACAGTAGGCTGTGCAGTATTTTAGTCCCTGAGAGGAGGGAAATAAATGAGGTGAGCCCTACAACCATCTTGACTTTCTGGTGGAGACACTTTCCAGACAGTAGCACAAGGAAACAATTTCACTGAGTGGAGGACATCAGAATTTAGGGAGGCCAATGCAACTAGAATTTATGGGGTTGATTACTGGAGTGGGAGCTACAGAGAGAAATGGCTCCACAAATCTACACAGGAGTCTCCTTAAGTCTTTGGCTAAACCAGTCTGTGCATATGTAGGGTGAAACTCCACCAGTTTGGGCAAAGAAAAATTGTTAGGAAAAGAAGAATTACCAGGAAGCTGTAAGCCAAACAGTTTCAAGAGTTCACACAGGGCTGGAAATCATTTTGGTTCCAACTGGCCAGAAAGGAAGGCATTGCTGAATACTCAGGGCATTTACTAGTGATCTCAGAAGATCATACCTTAGTAGTGGAGCTAAAAGAAGCTTAAAAACAAGCCTCAAAAGCATTAAAATGATCTTCATGTTACGTAACTGTTTGCTAGAATAAAGTTCTACACTCTTTAAAGAACTAGTGTAAAATCTAGTCCTCAACAACATAAAATTAACAATGCCTGGCATTCAGTAAAATAATTAATAGACATATGAAGAAGCATGAAAATGTGACTGATAAGCAGAAGGAAAACACAGATGCTGAAATGAGAGATGATAGAATTTGCAAACTAGGATATGTAAACATGTTTAATATATAGGTTCCATATATTTAAGGAGGAAAACATAACTATAATGAGAAGAGAAATGGAAGAGGTAAAAAAGACCAAATGGAGCTTCTATGGATAAAAAATACAGTATCTGAAATGAAAATTTCATTGGATGGAATTAACAGCATTTGATATTGCAGAAGAAAAGATCAGTGAACTTGAAAACATAGTAATAGAAACTATGCATACTGAAGCACAAAGAGAAAGAAAAAGACTAAAAAAAGCCTAAGGGAGCTCAGTGACCATATCAAGCAGTGACAATACCAAGCAGACTAGCATACTTGTAATTGGAGTCCAAAGAGGGTGATGGGGGAGAAAAAAATGTTTGAAGAAATAATGGCCAAATGTTTTCCAAAACTGATGAAAACTATAAATTTACACATCCAAGAAGCTTAAAAAACTCAAAGCAGGATAAATAAAGTGGCCATTTGTCTTTACTTGTTTTATGGTTTCCTGAATACTGTTTTATGAACTGGATTGTATTCTGATTTTTAGCTCTAATTTTCCTTATTTCTGGCTTCCTGATATGGTATCTTTCCTGATTTCTCAAAACTGATTGCCATCTGGACCAGGGAAATGATAATGTCCATGTTGACAAAGGGGAGGAGGTGTTTATTACTACAATCCCCCTTTGTACATGTTGAAACTCTTCACTCATGTAGAAGGTCTCTATAATCTTTACTTGTCACCATGAGTCCCTTGGGCCTTATCAATGACTTTGTGTTGTTAGGTTTCTTTTATAGTTGCCTAAGATGACAATTCTATTTCTATTAGAATGTTTTAAATGATAAGTACTGTATCTTACAATTACTCCTATTCCTCAAGTGTCTATTTAGCACCTTGTACATAAGCCAATCAATAGATATAGGCTTATTGATTGATTAGTTCAGTGGTCTTCCAACTGTAGCATGCATCAGAATCAAATGGAGTGTTGATAAATTACAGATTGCTGGGTCCTATCACTAGAGTTCACAATTCATTACATCTGGGGTGGGGCTTGATAATTTGTATTTCTAACAATTTCTAACAATTTCCTAACTGGATTAGACTGTTTCTGAAATTCAACTGTTGAGAGATTACATATATTTCAAGTCTCTCTTTAAATCCTACCTCTTCCATTTGGCAAGTCTTTCTCCCTCAGAAAAATAGCTCCTCTTTCTAACATGTATTTCATAACCTCTCTACATCTCTTACAATATTTATCATAGTCTTTCCTCTTTATAAGTTGTTTATATAATGTGTTTATCTTGAATACTAAATTGGCTGCAGAACTAGATCTTCAAAAGCTAGACAGAATAATTAACAAAATGACATTTTTCCAAATATGTATCATTATGTGTATGTATTTCTATATCCAAAAGAAATTATTTAATGATTTCATTAGAAACAACTAGGTGATGAAAATGAAGATAGAACTTAAAAGTTTCAGTTCCTGCTTCTTTATATGTACCAGGTCATTGAAGTGTTAGATAGGATTTGTGTCCCTGAATTAAGAAGAGTAACTCCAACAAGAGGTGTCTAATTATTCTTCACTTTTAGTCCTAATTATTTTTAGTAGCATGCTCTAACTGCTGGGAAAGATTGAATATTCCCCCCCACAACACCATCTTCTAGAAGGAACAACTCTAACGAGGGTAAAGGACACATAATTTGAGTTTTGGGTGCTGGAAACAATGAAGTAAACCTGTCAGGTGTGCTCACACGTGAAAGGTGTGGTAAGATGGGACATCTCCATGTCGGGACCCCCCCCCCCCATTCCTTTTTATGTAAAGCCAAGTGAGCATAGGATTAGTGTCTGGAGCACAGAAGACTGTTTAAGCAAGCTCAACTTTAGGTTTTTGGAGGAAGATTTTCTCTTTATCAGTCTTCTCACTATCAGAGTGTAAGACCTGAGGGTGGAGAAAAGGGAGGGGTCAAGACCAGTCACTCTTCTTAATTCTAGTCTGGGCCCTAGGCTAGAATGGAGGTCAGGTAGATAAGGAGTCATCTTCATTTATATATGGTCCAGCCCAGTTTAACCTGAGACCATATAAAGATTTGAGGCCATAGCTCTAGATAGAATGAAGTGTGTTGAATCGGTAAATTGTAGGATTCTTTTTATCTTTTAAAAGAAAATTTGCATACTATTTCTGTAAAGCCTGAGTTTTGTAATAGATATAAATATCATCATAAAAAGCTGGATTGTTTTCACTAGAATAGGTTCCTCATTACTTTATTCTCCTGAAGGACACAGCTCTTCTTAAAGAGTCTTCTCTTCATTTCTATAAGTTCTCTACTAGTCAATACATTGGTATTATGAAGAGTTAATTTATCATTGGCACCAGCCTATCAATAAAACCATTTTCATGGTCAAGTCTAAATGATCCTATATTATTCCAAAAGAGCACAGTTGGAATAAATTATAATTACATTTCTTTTATGCTGAAATGAAAGGTCATTTCCTCAGGTCTTTACTCACACTGAACTATTAAACATGTATTCTAATAAGCCACATTCAACTTTTTTATACACCATCTTTATTGCTTGCTTTCTATCCTCCATTTCATTTACTGATCTGCATTTCTGTTTATGCCAGCATCCTCTAATAATGCCATGACTTGCTCAGCAAAATCCTACCACTTCTGGCGACTGACCAAGCTTATACAATGCGCTTTCACATAAAAGCTTCCTCATTGCAGACTGCTATGTGAACTATTTTGGTAGGGATTTTATAATGCTGCTTTGTAATTAAATGAATGAAACTTAAGGATCCAATTTCAAATTAGCTTGTACAAAGTCATTATCTATCATTCTGACCAGAAAAGGAGGAAGCCTATAACATTTGAATAATATGCTAGTGGGAAAGGCATGTCACTTATCCTAAGTCTTAACATCATATTCAAATTTGGGCACAGTCTAATTATATTTGATAAAATGTAGGCATATATAAAAAGCACAAATCACTTATCAAGATTTATGTCTTAAAGTATGATAGCATCTAAAAGTTGCCATGTAATTTACTAAATAAAAATGCTACAGTAATTTAACCTAAAGCATCTGGAATTAGCTCATCATCATGTGTTTTGAGGGAAAAATATTCCTAAAGATTTAAATATATTTAGTGATGAACTTGAAGTTTTTAAGTTGTGAAAATTCAAGTGTACTTATGTTTTATCATTCTTTCCAATAAAAATACTGAAAAGCAATTAATCTCTCATAGGTATAAATATAAAAGTGAATAATTTTCCTAAAATAGATACCCACTGTGAACAGAGATCCATAACACATACTCCCCGATAACTTCCATGAAATAATATAGTACCTTCTTTTGTATAGTGTTTGCTAAGCATAAATTAAAAGTAGCTGAGTGCCAAGCACAGTGTTAGAAAAATTTCCCAAATGTTGATTTTTAAAATCCCGTGAATATATGCAATAAATATTAGATAGTATTTATCTTTTCCCTGCCCAAATAAGCAGGACCTGCATTAGCATTGGGTCATAAATCCAGAAATGCATCTTTTTGCAATCATTGCATGTGCATGTGCACACACACACACACACACACACACACACACAAAGAGAGAGAACTTCTTGACAACTGAAAGGGATTCACCAGTGATCAGTCTCTGGTGTCAGAGTAAGAAGTAGTTAAGGGAGTGCTGGTAAATCCCACCTCCTACGCACACTCTTCTGACAAGTGGAATGTGATCCCAGTAGAATGAAAAAGAAGCAAATGTGTCAACTGTAATAATAGTAAAATTCATGCTTAAGGAGTAGCTCAGCCTTTCTGTCACCTGGCTCTGCCAATCGTGTCGTAGCTCCATTTCTATTGACAATTAGTGTCTCTATCCACATTTCATATCTCAGAAGTTGAGTAAGAGTTCAAAAGTGGAGCAATTCTGGATGATGATCGGCTCCAAGATGTAGCCATGGGAGTGAGTGGTTAAAGGCAAACATTCAAGTCTCCTTAATTTCCTGTGTTAATGTACTTTTGTAATAAATATTATTGGGGTATGTGGTAGGCAGAATTCCAAGATGATCCCAACGACTCTTTTACAATCTCCTCCCCTTAAGTCTGTGTGGAACCTGTGAATGTGTGAGACATCACTCCTGTGATTATGTCATATTTTATAGCAAAAGCGATTTTTCAGATGTAATTGAATACTCACAGGAACCCTTAAAAGGAACTGGACTCTTCCTAGAAAAAGCGATTTGAAGCATGACAGGGATTTGATGCAAGAGACATTCATTCATCACTGGATTTAAAGATGGAGGGTTCCATGCAGCAAATGACATGAGCTCTAGATTAGAGCATCCCCGGATTTACAGCAGGCAAGGAAACTGGGACTTGGGCCATACAGTCACAAGGAACCAAATGATGCCACAACCCTGCGACCTTAGAAGAGGATCCTGAGACCCACATGAGAACACAGCCCAGCTGACACCTTGATTTTAGCCTGAGGAGAATCTGTGCAGAGAACTCACTCAGTATGGTACCCAGATTTATGATCTACAGAATTGTGAGCTAATAAATGAGTGTTGTTTTAAGCCACTAGATTTGGGATAATGTTATGCAGCATTCGAGGACTAATACAAGATATACTTTACATACAATAAAATACATCCATTTTAAGTTTATAGTTTGATGAGTGTGAAAAATGAACACACCACCACAATTAAGATATAGGACATTAATGCCCCAAATTCGCTATGCTCCTTTGTCATCAATTCATTCCCTAGCAGCAGGCACCCACTTGTCTGATTTCTGTCACTTTGTCTGATTTCTGTGGCTCTATGTGATGAATCTTGATTTGCTCCTTCTCTTTCTCTCTCTCTCTCTCTCTCTCTCTCATCATATGAGGGCAATTATCATTTTTATACTCTTCTATACAAACCAAAAAATTTTTAAATCACCATTCTGAGTACATAGAATAGCCTCTCTAAATACTTTTTAGTTTATTAATTCAAAAAATATTTGCTGCATACTGGCTCTGTGCCAGGCCCTGTTCCAGGCACTGAGATATACTAATAAGCAAAGTTAAGTCTATCCCTTATGTAGCATATACTCCAAAGATTCTGGGAGGTTGGTTTTTGTTTGTTTGTTTGTTTGTTTTTATGATGTGATTGGCTCCCTGGCTGCGAGTCCTCTAAACTTCACTGCTGGGACCATATAACTCCTATTTACATTAGCCTCATCTCAGACATTAGTATAAAGCTAAGTAGACCAAGCCTCAAGGTCTCAGAATTAAGAATCAAGTTTGTCTTGCTGTATAGTTCCATGAATTTGTGTATGAGGTGAATTAACTCTGTACCTTCCATCTTTGTCTAGCATTCAGTTCTCCTGGGTCTGAGGTCCAGCTGTATCCTTCTAAGAACATGGTTCTCAACTCTGGCTAAACCCTAGAATCACTGGGGAAGATATGAAAAAGTACTGATGCCCATTCCTACTCCACTTGGCTTAGGCCTAGGCGATGATATTTATTAAAAGCTCCAATGTGTCTAATAATTCTAATTTGCAGCCAAGGTATGAAAACACTCCTCTAGTTTTTTCATGGAGTAGTGTCCTGCTCTTTGAACCTGTATCTATGGTGGGGTTCCTACTTTCTGTTGCCCAACAGTGGTGCCATCTCTACCCTATCTTTTCCCCTCTGTGGTAACCACTGAAGCCATGCATTGAAAATAACTTGTAAGATGGAAGGAGACTAGGTCCTTGAGTCACTGAAAGCAAGGTCACCCACTGAATATTGCACTAGACTGTTGTAGAGATTGCTAGTTTCTGCCAAGGATGTCAATGTGTCAAGATAAAAAAGTATATCCTGTTCTTCTTTAAATATGGGATTGCTATAAGCAGATATATAAACAGAAGTAGTCAGGACTTCTTGGAAGTCTCTTTTAAAGAGTTTGCTGTGTCCTTCCCTACTCTGTTTTGTCTTCCTATATGAAGGCAGATGTAATGGCTGGAGTTTCAGCAGCCATTATGTAAACATGAGGGTAAGGGTCACACATCCTAGGGATGAAAAATGAAGACAGTAATGGAAACTGGTTCTCTGATGACATTGGAAGCTGCCATACAAGTCCTGGTATAAAAATCTCCAGATTTTTAATTACATGAAAGGAAAAAAACTCATGTAAACCAGTATTTTTTAGGTGTCTAGTACTAATAGCAGAATATAATATCTAATTCATACATTCCTAATGTCATACTTCCTGTGCTTTTAAGGACCTTATCTATTATCACCCACTGGCTCTTCCTGACACCACCTGTCCATCTCTCTGCACTACCTTCTGTGGCTTGCTGTTTCAATCTCTGTTATTTCCTCATGAATCAGTCTTGTTTCTTGATCTTTGGTCATCCCCAGTTTGGTCTGTCTTTCCTTCAGTGAAAACCTGTCACATTCGATCAAGAATGCTTATATATAGGGCTTCCCTGGTGGCGCAGTGGTTGAGAGTCTGCCTGCCGTTGCAGGGGACACGGGTTCGTGCCCCGGTCCAGGAAGATCCCACATGCCCCGGAGCGGCTGGGCCCGTGAGCCATGGCTGCTGAACCTGCACGTCCGGAACCTGTGCTCCACAACGGGAGAGGCCACAACAGTGAGAGGCCCGCGTACCGCAAAAAAAAGAATGCATGTATAACAATCACTTAAGGAAATTCTAAACTGCTTCCCAGCTAATGTGAATGCAACAACTTGATTCTCTCAGTGTGTTTTCTATGTCCACTTTTCTCAATACCAAATTCAGATAGTCTTGCCAGCTCCATTTTCAAGAGAAAGTGAAAGAAATAGTAGTATATAGATTATATGATGGACAACACCCTGTGAAATCCATCATTCAAAGAACAGAGGAGATTGGATTGTGTGACCTATGATTTATAGGTGGGAAGACACCACTTATCATCTCTGGGAAGATCTGTTATTCCTACTGACTTTGTTCATGCTGTGCTGTATGTTGTTTTCCAGGTCAGGTAAATCTCACATCCTTATTAAAGTTGTTTATTTCCTTTGTTGATCCGTGAAAGTAGGAAAATAATAAAAGATGCACACAAGATAACTCATGAACCAGTAACTTTTGTTCTCAGTCTAGGAGGCTGAAAGTAAAAATGTGAACTTGTGGTGCACAGCATGATCTGGTTGTTTGAAGAACTTCACATGATGAAAGCAGTGATGATGGGAGAAGATACACAGACGGTAGGAAAGCCACATCCATGGGTGGCTTTGTGGCTTCCAATTTGCCCATTAGCACCTTGAGAAAACCAGTTGAAATGGGTAACTTTGTGTATTTAATTCAAACCAGAAAAAGAAAATGGTAACATCAGCTACTGAAATTCACATCAAGAAAAATGAGTATGTTTTTTCTAAGGTAGACATTTTTCCTCCAGAGTTCTGAAGTTCCTGTGCCTGGAAGATCTTGCATTTTTGGTGTGACTTCATAAAATCTAGTTCTTAAGGTTGAGTTGGTAAAAATGAACTAGTCTGTGCAATGAGGTCCTTTTGTGGTTTTTTTTGGCCACATCACACACATGGGATCGTAGTTCCCTGACCAGGGATCAAACCTAGGCCCTCAGCAGTGAAAGCATGGAGTCCTAACCATCAGGACCACCAGGGAATTCCCAAGGTCCGTGTGTTTAAAATCCAATTGATAATTAAATATTTTCACTTGACTCTTCTTTTTATTTCCTGTCAGTAGTCTTTTATGCTAATGTGACTGCTAGTTCCCCAAAAGTCTTAAGTTAGAGTTACTCAAACTCTCTTAGAAAAATAGAATAGTTTATTTAGAGATAATTTGTAATCATTTGTGTTTACAAAAGAAAATAGTCACGGGCAAATGAAAAACACAAACTTTGCCCTCAAACCATTTTAATCATTAGCTTGACCTCCTTAATCATCAAGTTGTTTGTTCTTTAAAAAACTGGCAATAAATAGCTAAACTGACTATTATTATATTCTTTAATCTGCACATCATTTCCCAGCCATTTCTTGGAGCTTTGGGGGCAAACACACACTTAGTGTGTTGAGATGTTCTGAATCCCCTACAGCAATTCTGCACAATTTTGATCAGTAAGGAGGAGGTGGTAGTGAGTAAAGAGAAAAAGAGGAATGCTGTGTTATCAGATTCTGGGTTCCAACACCAAGGCCAGGCTCAGATTCATCAATACTTGGAAAGCACCTAGGTTAATCACTCGTTAATGGTAGATAAAAAAGAAATCATAGTCAAGGTATCACTTATGGACCAGAGGTAGGAATTCAGCTAGGAGACTAGAGTTGAGGTCTGGTAGAAATGAGGTACAAGGGAAGTCACACATTCTGGAAGGTGAAGGTCAAGGAGGAGGTTCAAAACCTCAGTTTGTTCTGCACAAAGCTAAAGGGAGCTGAAATAAAGCTGGAGACTTTTACAGTCAGCTTTAAGGTTGACACATCCATACCTGCAGTGGAAATTTTAGGATTTAAAGCAAAATTACCTTTAGAGTTAGGCAAAGCGTCCTTAAGTTTTAGGGAATTTCATCTGATAGTATCATAACCTTCATGGCTTCCACCATTAAGTTTGTTGATCCCTTTTTTTGTGGGTCAGTAGAAAAAAATGAGAAACAGGAATGGATGGGTCCAGGATCGGGGGAGTAGCCAAGCTCTAGTACAGAAAATGGCTATCAACGCCAATGCCAATGTCAGTGTCCAAAGGATTGGAGATGACTCAGACTTACTTGGTGTGGCAACAGCTGAGTAATAACGCTTCCACTTCTAGGAACTTATCCTATGGAAGTAATCAAGAGTGGGCTCCAAAGTATAACTTTTATGTTCTTCTCAATATTGTTTACAATAGAGAAAAGCTAAATGACCAACAAGAAGGGAATAGTTATATAGGTATGCTACATACACCCATATGAGGGAATGTATATGCAAACATAAAATTAATGTTTTAGAACAATATTTATTAACAAAGGTAAAGTTAACTTTAAATAGATTACATAAAAGTACAATGAGTAAAAGTAGCATGTTCTACTGTAACTGAACTTATTTACAAAACAGAAACAGACTCATAGACATAGAAAACAAACTTACGGTTACCAAAGGCTGATACCAGGAAGGTGCGGGGGTGGGGGGGGAGGGAGATAAATTAGGAGTTTGGGGTTAACATATACACACTACTATATATAAAATAAACAACAAGGACCTACTGTATAGCACAGGGAGCTATACTCAATATCTTGTAATAACCTATAATTGGAAACCATCTGAAAAAGAATATATATGTATGTATAACTGAATCACTTTGCTGTATGCTTGAAACTAACATAACATTGTAAGTTAACTACACTTCAATTTAAAAAAAGGAAAAAAAAGAACAAATAAAGTTACTCCTTTGTCTCTTCAAAAAAAATTAGTATTTTCCCCACACTGTATCCCCAATATCCTGCATCATTCTCGCTAATAGTATTTATCACCATGACATACTTTGTATTTACTTGTTTATTTTTATTATCGGTAGCCTTTCCCCTCATTAGAAAGTAAGTACTATGAGGGCCAGGACTTTGTTTTGTTCACTATTGAATCCCCCATTCCTAATACAATGCCTGGTATACAATGGGTGCTTAATAAATACCTGTTGAATGAATGGCTGAATAATTCTAGTGTGTGTTATAGGTCAGCACAAAGTATAGAAGCATAGAAGAATGGCTCAAACACAGTATGGATGGTGATCAGGGAAGACTTCCTGGAGGAGGCAATCCCTGAATCTATATTAAAGCATGGTAAAGAGAAAGATTTCTGGAGGTGTCCTGTTTTCTATAGACTGTCCAGAGCCATAATAGGACCACATTCTCAACTTGAAATACAACTTGTCACGTAGATTCTTATTGCTGTGACCCCTTCCTTAGTTGGACTTCCTCAGCGTTGTCTGCCTGTGGATACTGAAGTGTATTTCCTGGCTCTCCTGAGAGGACCAGCCTCATAACTGAGTTCTTTTCCCATTTTGTCCTTAATTAGTTTCCTCTCTTCTGCCACCGAAGGCTTGGCTTGGTTCTCCTCTAAGCCTATCCATATTATGATTTACCCTCTTTTAGTTTACTTCATGCTCCAAAAATCTTGTAACTAATATATAGGAAGCTCAGAATCCTTAGATATTATTATATGTTGAAATATTTCACTGTGACCCAGGAGTAACACTAGACAGAATTATTTTCTAGTAAAGTTACTCCTTTTCCATATCAGGCGTCTTAAACTGAATAATAATATCAATGACAGTAATGAGAACAACAATATCACCCCATATATTTGCACAGCATTCTAACTATATGTGTTCAAAGCCCTGTATATCATTAGAACCTCACAAAAACTCTATGAAGTACACGAGGAAAGGATAATAATCACCATTTTACTCATGAAAAAAACAGGTAAAATATAGATTGTGACTTCTCCAGTTTCACAAAACATCTTAAACCTTGGTCTTATGATTTAAAGGCCTGAGACATACTAGAAATAAGGTTAAAAAAATTCTGAAGTTGTAACTTGCTTCTAAAAGAAAAAAAACTACACACATTATATTAATGTTCTATAAAGGGGAAGGGAGGGAGGACACAAAGAATTTGTGCCAAAACATAGGAAATGATTTTTTTGGTTATGATTTTCTGCTCTGATGGAGAAAGTTGTATAGATTTTGTTTAGTTTACAAATTACATAAACAGAAATAGATTGAGTTCGTGTAGTTTCAAGTAATTTGAATTGCAGAAAATGTTGTAATAAACTAAACCTGTCCAATTAAAGGATTATTTTTAAGTATGACAAAATATTTGATTGTCGCTAAAACAAACAGGGAATATAAGATAAACATATTAAGAAATGAAAAGGGCTTCTCTGGTGGCGCAGTGGTTGAGAATCTGCCTGCTAATGCAGGGGACACGGGTTCGAGCCCTGGTCTGGGAGGATCCCACATGGCCGAGGAGCAACTAGGCCCGTGAGCCACAACTACTGAGCCTGCGCGTCTGGAGCCTGTGCTCCGCAGCAAGAGAGGCCGCGATAGTGAGAGGCCCGCGCACGGCAATGAAGAGTGGCCCCCCGCTTGCCACAACTAGAGAAAGCCCTCGCACAGAAACAAAGACCCAACACAGCAAAAGTAAATAAATTAATAAACTCCTACCCCCAACATCTTCTTTAAAAAAGAAAGAAATGAAAATGAAACTCCATTTCAAAGAGGTCATTGCTTATCATATTAGAAAACAAAATGAAAATGTTTAATTTTGGTTATCAGATTAAGATAAAATAAGATCTATAGTAATAGAATGGATTTCTCCATGAATTAAAATATAAAAATTTAATCTTCAGTTTCAAATACTGTATCTCAAAAATTAAACCCTGCTCATAAACTAATCAATGTATGGCCCCATCTTCATTAAGGAGCTAGATTTACAAATGTTGTATTATATTGAACACTTTATTATTCAATATAAGTGTCACAAAATGAAACACTTAGAATGTGGGCTAAATGCATTTACATTCCAAGTATCACATTGCCAATATTAAACTTGCAGGATCAAGTTCAAATTTTGTTATCAGTATGAAAATTAGTCATAGCCCATTTAATTATTTAAAAGAATTATAATATCATCAAGGGTAATTAGATAGGTGGGAAAATCAATTATATAGGACCCATGTAAAGTTTTAAAACAAAAAGAGCAGTTGGTATAGATCCAGTATGAATGTACCTGGTTCTTAGCCAAGACAAAAGTACCAAGGTAATTCCTGCCAAGATTTATGTAAAATAAAATTACATGGCATCTAGCTGTATTGTAGTAATGTTGACATAACAAAGAAAGTTTAATCTTTTGGAATAAACAACATGTTTAAAAGCTTGTAGCATCTTATGTGAGGGCATCTTACGAAGTACAATATGAAAATAATCAGACTGAAAAGCTGATGAAAGAGATTCTCCAAGTGGATAGTCTCTATTCCCACATTCTACATCCAGCAAAGCAAAAAGTTCTGCTTTTGTTGATATACTTTGCATTTGAGTGAAAATATTGTACTAGAGTGATAATAATTATATATGACAAAATTATATACCCTTTGAGTTGAAGGAGACCTCACCTAGCATCTGATTGAACCCGTTAGTTTGCTGAGGCAGAGCAAGAGCTCCGTGTGACTTTTCCAAAGCCACAAGGCAGAGCTGGAACTAGAATCTAGAATTTTCTTCTCCTTGTCCAGAACTCATTCCTCTGTAACATACTGCTTTACATCTGAGACAAAAGTGCAATTTTACAAAGCACTCCAGATTCTTAGAAGTCAAGTTCAACATAAGGATGACAATTTCCAGAATACCAAACACGCAAATGCTCCCCGTACACTGATGGGAAAGGAGGCATGGTTATAAAAAATCTCTACTTCAGAAGACCATTGCACCAGTTCACCTTTAGTGAACTTTGATTTAGTTCACCTTGATTTAGTCCCCCAAATCAAGGAAAGCAAACCCTTTCCTTATTTTGATCTGAATGATCTGATGGGAAACAGAACACATGTTCAAAAAAACCCTTTCTATTTCAGTAAACGGAATTGTTTGCCAGCTTTAAAAAAGCAATTACTTTAACCCTTTTAAAGAACAATATTTGTATCAATTAACCTGCATCCAAATCCATAGTGAAGATGACTGAAATGATTGGAACCACTGCGCTTTGATTTTTTTAGTGGAAATACATAATCATGACTGAGGCTTAATCTCGTCCTATGTGCATAAATTCCTTGATATTCCTCTGAAGTCCACCTATTCCCAAATTCATGAATATATTTTCATGTTTTTACAGTCCTCCGCATTTCTCTTGAAATATATTTTCATTTCTTTGACATATCCTCACATACAAGCTTTTCGAAATTCACTAAAATCTTATCCTAGTTGGTAGCCACCCCTCCTTGTCCTCCTTCTCCAACACACGAAACATTCTTAAGAGTAGAAAACAACAAAGCCTATTAAGATACACATGTGTGTAGATAGTTAGATACCATCACAAGTGAAGTAACTCACTCTACTATTTGCATTTTAAGGTTATTTGAGAATAGTCAGAACATCCTAACATGTTAATTCAATAAATGTCAAGTATTTTTCTCTATATGAAGTAATAAAAAAGCAGTCCAGGGAGAGGCTATATGCCCAGAAGCCTTAAAGAAAAATCACTCAGGAGACTTCCCTGGTGGCGCAGTGGTTAAGAATTTGCCTGCCAATGCAGCGGACACGGGTTCGATCCCTGGTCCGCGAAGGTCCCACATGCCATGGAGCAACTAAGCCCGTGCACTACAACTACTGAGCCTGCACTCTGGAGCCCACAAGCCACAGCTACTGAACCCACACGCCTAGAGCCTGCGCTCCACAAGAAAGAGAAGCCACCGCAATAAGAAGCCCGTGCACCGCAATGAAGAGTAGCCCCCGCTCGCTGCAACTAGAGAGCAGCAACGAAGATCCAATGCAGCCAAAAATAAATAAATAAATAAATTTATTTTAAAAGAAAAATCACTCAGAAGTTGCTGTTATGGGTTGAATTATGTCCCCCCCAATAATTCACATGTTAAAATCTTCATCCCCAGGACCTCAGAACATGACCTTATTTGGAAATAGGGTTATTACAATTGGAATTAGTTGATGAGGTCATTAGGGTGGGCCCTAACCCAATATGACTGGTGTTTTTATAAAAAGGGGAAAGTTGGACACAGAGACAGACACACACAGAGGGAAGATGATGTGAAGAGACACAGGAGAAGATGGTCATCTAAGAGCCAAGAGGAGAGGCCTGAAAAATATCCTTACTCATGGCTCTCAGAAGAAACCAACCGTGCTGCCACCTTGCTCTTGAACTTCTAGCCTCCAGAACTGTGACACAATAAATCAATAAATTTCTGTTGTTCAAGCCACTCAGTTTGTGGTACTTTGTTGTGGCAGCCCTACTAAATTAATACAGTTGACTATCTGAAATTTCAGACAAAAATAAATACTTTAAAAAGTCACTTAGATTTTGCATTGATTAATCAAATATCATAAAATAGAGTCTACAGAAGTGACACCTGATAAGGACTTTAGTGTATATGGTAGGTTTTTTTGTTTGTTTTTGTTTTGTTTTTTAATCAAGAGAAATCTCTGAACTGATTGGGAAATTCATTATTTAAACAAAACCTCACTTTCTTAACTAATCTGGTTTTATAATTCAAAATAGATTTGAGGATCCCCTAAAAACCACACACTAGGGATAGAGTGGTAAACATAAATCAGCTGTTATCTGCTCTCATGAAGCTTATAGTCATGTGGAATATAATTGTGTGTATGTATTGATTTTTAACACACACTGAAGAGGCCAAGGCATGAAAAAGAATAGGAATAGAACTCAGATTTAAGTACTTCCACACATTATTTAATTTTCACAACAATTCTATGAGGTATGTATTATTATTATCTACATTTTATAGATGAAGAAGCTGAGGGACAGAGAAAATAAACTGAGAACTAGTAGAACTGAGATTCCAACCCAGATCTAACTGCAAAATTCTGTTTCTTCCACTCATCTACTTTTCAGAAAGAAAGAGAGAAAGAGATAAGGAGAGTGACACTGTTGGTGGGAGTGTAAATTGGTACAGCCACTATGGAAAACTGTATGGAGATTCCTTAAAAAATTGAAAATAGAGTTGCCATATGATCCAGCAATCCCATTTCTGGGCATGTACCCAGAAAAAATGGAAACTTTAATTTGAAAAGATACATGCACCCCAATGTTCATAGCAGCACTATTTACAATAGCCAGGACATGGAAGCAAACTAAGTGTCCATACACAGATGAATGGATAAAGAAGATGTGATATATTACACACACACACACACACACACACACACACACACACACACACAGAGGAATACTACTCAGCCATCAAAAATGAAATGAAATAATGTCATTTGCAGCAACATGGATTGACCTAGAGATTATCATACTAAGTGAAGTAAGTCAGACAGAAAAGACAAATATTAATATGATATCACTTATATGGGAACTTATATGGGAAATCTAAAAAATGCAAATGAACTTATTTACAAAAGAGAAACAGACTCACAGACATAGAAAACAAACTTACAATTACCAAAGGGGAAGGGGAGGAGGGATAAATTGGGAGTATGGGATTAACAGATGCACACTACCATATGTAAAATAGATAAACAAAAAGGACCTGTGGTATAGCACAGGGAACTACATTCAATATCTTGTACAAACCTATAATGGAAAAGAATCTGAAAATGAATATATATATATATATATATATATATATATATATATATATATCTCTGAATCATTTTGCTGTACATCTGAAATTAACAAAATATTGTAAATCAACTATACTTCAATTTAATAAAAAGAGAAAGTGTATGTACCTACATAATCCATATGGTGCTACATATGTATATTTGTGATTGCACTATCAGAACATGTATATCTGAGGTAGATTAGATATGAGGTAAAGTACTACATCTGGTCATTGGATTTAGCCCAAAGACACATTAATACCTGAACAGTGATTTTTTTTTAAACTTTCCATCTAAAACCATTCCCGCTTCTTAGCACCACATTTCTATCAATGGCAAACAAAGATTCTATTACTTACCCAGACTTCTCAGGTAGACCATATACCCATTACTGAGTTATTGATTATGTACATCTCTTCCCCTTCAAGTGTGAATAAAAGGCACTGTCCAAGGTTGGTGTTGGAAAACTGACAGGGTAGCCTCAGAAACTTGATTTGTCTATACCTTGAGATTAGCTCTGTGGTCCAAAGATGAACTCATATTGACTAGATTCACAAGCAGTAATCCAGAATGCCAAAAAATTGATTGACAACCAAAAATATACAACTCTCATAGTGGATGGAATGCTAACGTTGGAATGACCAAAGTATTCTCTCCTCATAGGAAGCCCTACCAAACAGGAGGACTGTTTGAGGATCAAGCAAGGAGTAATAGTGGGATGAAATTAATAAGTACTGACAGTTGGTTCTGAAGGATCAATTGGTCCATTTCTGGAATAGGCATATACCTGCAAAAGGGCCTAAAGAACCCTATGGCCTTGACACTGTTCCCTGAGCAGTGCCAGGATGAGTATTGCCAAGTCTATTGTCATTCTCTTCCTATACTCCTGTCTGACAGCCTGCTTTCTCATGGACCCATTCTTTCCTAAACATTTTCATGTATTTTGTTAGTTTTGCTCTAATCTGGGTGCCATTCTTTCTTTAGCTTCTCTTTGCCTGTCTATGACCTGGTCCATTAGGACTTGATTTTATAGTTTTAACTCTTAGAGGGTTAAACAATTTTCAGTTTGCTAGAAGGTTTCTTACTCCCCTCTTTCTTGCAGGTACTTTCTACAGTCTGCAAAAATCTTACCTCCTTAGTTTTCAGACACAATTCTCTCTTTTGTAATTTTTGCCTTCTGGGTCTTTGTGAAAACTCCCTGGCTATTTTTAGAGTAATATTATGTCACTTTAATAGAAATTTTAAAGTCCTTTAATGCTAGGAGCTTCATCATATTTTTCTAATGTGCATTCTTATTTAGGTGAGAGAGGAAGAGAAAAAGATTTTCCTATGGGAACTGATTTCAAGTTCAGAGTGATACTTGATTAGTAAATTAGTAAATAAATATTAGTTATGAGATGTTTAAATTTTCCACCTTTTTCTCATATGTATATACATATTTTTATAAATATACATGTATATTCAAGTTCAATATCATAAGGATTCTTTGCTTTGCTTTGTAAAATAGATGAATTTCAGGGAAGTTCATCATAAAATGTAGTGCAAAGAGCCCTAGGGATGAAGTCAACAGTCCTGAGGTCTTGACTTTCTTCCGGTGCAGTTTGGCTGTGTGGCCTCGGCAAACACTTGAACACCTAGTGCCCTGGTCCTTCCACTTATAAAATGAGTGTCATGCTAGGACATGGGTGACAGCAGGGCAAAGGTCTTTAGGTTTGACTGGGATCAAGAGCCCGCCTGGGGGAAAGGACAAAGGTGCTGGGATTACCAGGAAGTTCTTATAAAGGGGATAATACTTGACTCATGTAACTCAAAGAGCACTTGTGAAGAGGGCCACAGGAAACTAGCTAGGTAAGAAGAAGTACTTTGTAAAGAATTAGTTGAAACTTTTTTAGAAAGGAAAAGGTAAGATAATGACTTTGCTTCTGACACTGTACATGCCATGATACCAACAATGCTAAACCTACTGGAAACTCTAGTATTATCTAAAATTTCATTTTGTTTCCTTTGGAAACCTTTCCAGATTTTCTTCATATACACGTGCCTATTAGCTATCACCTCTAGGTAGACAGCCCTCATATATATCCCAACCATAACTTTTATCTTGAGCTACAGAATGGCATTCTCCCCTGCCTGTGGATTACCTCCACTTAGACACCTATATGCACCACACACTCAGCATCGTTAAAAAGGTGTCATCTTCTACATCAAACTTTCAACTACAAACAGTTTCTTCTCTTTATACCTCAAATATGTAACTGCAGGTTAGTGTAGACTTTTTATCCTGTGCCCAGTGATTTGTCAAATTCTGTATGATCAAATACTACATCTCTTACTCTCACTTTCATCCCCCCCCCTTTCCATTCCTCTTCAACCATCTTCTTTTGGTCCCTCATTGCATATTATCTGGATTACAGTAAGTCTCCTCTCTGTTCACCCTCTTTCACCTGTCTCTAATCCATCTTCCACAACCCTGGAGATTAACCTGAAACATACCTCTGATCACAACACTCCTCTGGTAAATCCCCTCCAGTGGGTTCCTATTGGCTACTAGAGAAGAATATAGCACAACAAGGCTTTTCATGATCTGGCTCCAATCAGCCTCACATTTCACTACTTTGCCACAAATATGTTTCAGCCACAATAAACTACTTACAGTTCCTTTAATCTGTCATGCTGTCTTTTACTTACCTATGTTGTTCCCTCTGTTTGGACCAGTCTTCCTACCTTCTCACTTAACCATTTTCTCTGCCTTGCTAACTCCTACCTGGCCTTTAAGACTCAGCTTAAATATCACCTCTTCCAGGATGCCTTCCTTTATATCCTCCATTGTGTTTGCATGGCTCCCTTGACATGATACTTTTCTAACACATTCTATTACAATTGTTGATTAACTTCTCTGTATCCTTCCCTAGACCTTAAGCTCCTTGAAAACAAGGATTTTGTCTCATTCATCTTTGTATTGCCAAAGCTAAGAGAGGGTGCTTTGCACAGATAAATACCTGTTTGTTAAATAAACAAATGAATATAAACTTTATTGTTAACATTCTGACCAGCATACCACAGGGCAGAAATTGGAACATATGTCACCCAGAGACTGAGGTTTAGGTTAGGGAAGCAAAGTAATTCACTAGAATCAAAGTATCAGGCAAGACAGAGCAGAACAAAGTGATCATACTTAAGGCCCAGGAGATGGGATGAATATACTAGGGACATAGAACAAATGCCAAGATCATAAACCAGAGGAAAAATTTAATCTGAACAAGGTTAAGATTGTGAGTACCAAACGCAGAGACCATGCAAGGATGCTGTTGTTGACGAATCAGTCAAGGCCCTCAGGCTTTGGTGAGAAGATTTAGACCAGCTCTTGAGTGGGAATGTCCAAAAGATGTATTATATCTGGCTTCTGAGCCTCATGTATGACAAGTATTGCATCAGACAGAAAATCTTAGTAAGTCAGAGTTAGATCTAGAGACCTGGCAGATGCAGATGTATGCTATACTGGGTTAACCATATTTGCATTCAGCATTTCTATCTAAGGAGCAGACCAAAGTGCTCCTATTTGTGAAAGGTGAGCTTAATGCAACACGTGGTTACAAAAACCAAAATTGTCATATTAAATTGTCCTTTAAAAGGTTCTTTTTAATGGTGATTTTCATGGTTAATAAAGCCATTAAGTACCCAAAAGGAGTGACCTTATCATATACTCTGCATTTGAACTTTAATGTACAAATCAATATACAATTGATTTAATTAAGGAAGCTGCAGCTAGTTCTTTCACAACATGACTCACTTTACATTTGTAAATATTTCAACTGCCAAGAATTTTGCTATAAGAAGTGAGGCTTTTATGAATCTTAAATGATTTTTTAAATAACTGTGGACTGATTCTATATTAAGTATAGATCAGAACATACTGGAATGAGTTTCTTAGGTCTGAGACTTTTTCATTTTACTCTGTCTTACATTTCTTCCACTAGACATGCTTTTTAGGCAATCTCAGCCTAATTAACTCTCTGTTGCTCCAAAAGCCTGTTTTTTTTCTTTGGCAAAGACAACAGCTCTTCTACTCTGAGGAAATATAGTGACAATAAAATGTGTAAATAAAGTTACCTGAGTAATTTTTGAAAGACACATTTGACAGCTTTTGGAAAACACCAGTATAGTCTGACAAATTGCGGTAAGATTGGACACATCCGTTGGAGTATTTCATTCATCATGTTTTACACTCTACCTTGATGGCAGGGGTTGCATTTGATTCATCCTGTGGGTCACAATTCTTGGCACATAGTTGGTACTCAATAAATAATGGCTAAGTGAATGTGACTTTACATGACAATTTTGTTGCTGTAACGAAGACTGGCAATTCTCTTATTTAACATTCTTCATATTCCACCTCTTCAATATTTATAATCTATTCTCCTTCCTCTAACTCTTTAATCATTAATGGCCAAATGGAAATTTATATGACCTAAGGCTAAAGCCATCAAATTTGGATTAAATCTTAGTTACCCATTACAGTGAATAATTTTCTTAAAATCTTTAGTTTAGACAGTCTGTTTTTACCGAGCATGAAAATATATAATTAGTATATATGATATAATTTGAAGTATCAATTATGTTTAAACAAAATATTATGCTTCCCTTTTAGAACTTTTTTATTAGAGGCATGGAGCTTATACCCAGAGAAAAGTGGGTTGCCTGGTGAATTCATGAGCTTGAAAATGAAAACGATCTTAAGGAATTATCCAGGGCATTTCTTGGACAACCATCACAATCTCTTCAAACAGTTCAGACTAATTTCTATTAATATTATTTTTAGAGATTCCCCAGCTGAACAAGTCCCTTTGGTAACCCAGCTGAAGGTTTACCAGAGGTTCTTCTTTATGTGTCATCTAAAACCTTTCTGGTAAAATGCCAATTTGTTTCCTATTTTCTATATTCAGTGAAGATACCAAAGGAATTGGCCTGGAACTTTTTAAAAAAACATTTTGGGCTTAACATATGCACACTACCATGTATAAAATAGATAACCAACAACATCCTACTGTGTAGCACAGGGAACTATATTCAATGTCTTGTAATAACCTATAATGGAAAAGAATCTGAAAAGGAATATATATATATATATATATATATATATATATATATATAAGAATATAGAGAGAGAGACCTTCAAGATGACAGAGGAGTGAGACGTGGAGATCACCTTTCTCCCCACAAACACATCAGAAATACATCTACATGCGGAACAACTCCTACAGAACACCTACTGAATGCTGGCAGAAGACCTCAGACTTCCCCAAAGGCAAGAAACTCCCCACGTACCCGGGTAGGGCAAGAGAAAAAAGAAAAAACAGAGACAAAAGAATAGGGATGGGACCTGCACCTCGAGGAGGGAGCTGTGAAGGAGGAAAAGTTTCCACACATTAGGAAGCCCCTTCACTGGTGGAAACGGGGTGTGTGTTTGGGGAAGCTTCAGAGCCACACAGGAGAGTGCAACAACAGGGATGCAGATGGCAAAGTGGAGAGATTCCCGCACAGAGGATTGGTGTCGACCAGCACTCACCAGCCTGATGGGCTTGTCGGCTCACCTGCCGGGATGGGTGGGGGCTGAGAGCTGAGGCTCAGGCTTTGGAGCTCAGATCCCAGGGAGAAGACTGGGGTAGGCTGTGTGAACACAGCCAAAAGGGGGCTAGTGCACCACAGCTAGCTGGGAGGGAGTCCAGGAAAAGGTCTGGACCTGCCTAAGAGGCAAGAGACCATTGTTTCAGGGTATGCGAGGAGAGGGAATTCAGAGCACCACCTAAACGAGCTCCAGAGACGGGCGCGAGCCGCAGCTATCAGCACGGACCCCAGAGACGGGCATGAAATGCTAAGGCTGCTGCTGCCGCCACCAAGAAGCTTGTGTGTGAGCACAGGTCACTATCTACACCTCTCCTCCCAGAAGCCTGTGCAGCCCACCACTGCCAGGGTCCCGGGATCCAGGAACAACTTCCCCGGGAGAACACACAGCACACCTCAAGTTGTTGCAACATCATGCTGGCCTCTGCCGCCACGGGCTCACCCCACATTCTGTACCCCTCCCTCCCCTGAGCCTGAGTGAGCCAGAGCCCCCTAATCAGCTGCTACTTTAACCCCGTTCTGTCTGAGTGAAGAATAGATGCACTCAGGCGACCTATACACAGAGGCAGTGCCAAATCCAAAGCTGAACCCCAGGAGCTGTGCGGACAAAGAAGAGAAAGGGAAATCTCTCCCAGCAGCCTCAGGAGCAGTGGACTAAAGCTCCACAATCAACTGGATGTACCCTGCATCTGTGGAATACCTGAATAGACAATGAATCATCCCAAAATTGAGGCCATGGACTTTGTGTGAATTTGTCTGTATAGCTTTGCTTTTACCATTTCTCCTAGGGTTCTGTCTGTCCGTTTTGGTTGTTGTTGTTCTTGTTTTAGTATAGATTTTAGCGCTTGTTATCATTGGTGAAATTCTTTTTTGGTTTGGTTGCTCTCTTCTTTCTTTCTTTCTTTTTTTAAATTAATTTAAATTATTTTTAATAATAATTTTTTTTTTTTTTTTTTTTTTTTTTTTTTGGTATGCGGGCCTCTCACTATTGTGGAGCACAGGGTCCGGACATGCAGGCTTAGTGGTCATGGCTCAAGGGCCTAGCCACTCCGCAGCATGTGGGATCTTCCCAAACCGGGGCACGAACCTGTGTCCCCTGCATCGGCAGGTGGACTCTCAACCACTGCACAACCAAGGAAGCCCTAAATTTTTTTTTCTTAATAACTATTTTATTTTATTTATTTATTTTTCTTTCTTTCTTTTTTCAGCCCTTTCTTCTGAGTCATGTGGCTGACAGGGTTTGGTGCTCTGGCTGGGTGTCAGGCCTGCACCTCTGAGGTGGGAGGGCTAAGTTCAGGATGTTGGTCCACCAGAGACCTCCTGGCTCCAAGTACTATCAAATGACAAAAGCTCTCCCAGAGATCTCCATCTCAGTGCTAAGACCCAGCTCCACTCAACGATCAGCAAGCTACAGTGCTGGACACTCTATGCCAAACAACTAGCAAGACAGGAACACAACCCCACCCATTAGCAGAGAGGCTGCCTAAAATCATAATAAGGTCACCGACACCCCAAAAAACACCACCAGATGCAGTGCTGCCCACCAGAAAGACAGTATCCAGCCTCATCCACCAGAACACAGGCACCAGTCCCTTCCATCAGGAAGCCTATGCAACCCACTGAACCACCTTACCCCCTGGGGGCAGACACCAAAAACAACAGTAACTATGAACCTGCAGACTGTGAAAAGCAGACAACAAACACAGTAAGTTAAGCAAAATGAGAAGACAGAGAAACACACAGCAGATGAAGGAGCAAGGTAAAAACCCACCATACCAAACAAATGAAGAGGAAATAGGCAGTCTACCTGAAAAAGAATTCAGAGTAATGATAGTAAAGATGACCCAACATCTTGGAAATAGAATGGAGAGAATACAAGAAATGTTTAACAAGGACCTAGAAGAACTAAAGAGCAAACAAATAGTGATGAACAACACAATAAATGAAATTAAACATTCTCTAGAAGGAATCAATAGCAGAATAATGGAGGCAAGGGAACGGATAAGTAACCTGGAAGATAAAATAGTGGAAATAACTACTGCAGAGCAGAATAAAGAAAAAAGAATGAAAAGAATTGAGGACAGCCTCAGAGACCTCTGGGACAACATTAAACGCACCAGCATTCGAATTATATTGGTCCCAGAAGAAAAAGAGAAAAAGAAAAGCACTGAGAAAATATTTGAAGAGATTATAGTTGAAAACTTCACTAATATGGATAAGGAAATAGTCAATCAAGTCCAGGAAGTACAGAGAGTCCCATACAGGATAAATCCAAGGAGAAACACACCAAGACACATATTAATCAAACTATCAAAAATTAAATACAAAGAAAAAAATATTAAAAGTCGCAAGGGAAAAGAAACAAATAACACACAAGGGAATCCCCATAAGGTTAACAGCGGATCATTCAGCAGAAACTCTGCAAGCCAGAAGAGAGTGGCAGGACATATTTAAACTGATGAAAGGGGAAAACCTACAACCAAGATTACTCTACCCAGCAAGGATCTCATTCAGATTCGACAAAGAAATTAAAACCTCTACAGACAAACTAAGAGAATCAGCACCACCAAACCAGCTTTACAACAAATGCTAAAGGAACTTCTCTAGGCAGAAAACACAAGAGAAGGAAAAGACCTACAATAACAAACCCAAAACAATTAAGAAACTGGTAATAGGAGTGAACATATCGATAACTACCTTAAATGTAAATGGATTAAATGCTCCAACCAAAAGATGTAGACTGGCTGAATGGGTACAAAAACAAGACCCATATATATGCTGTCTACAAGAGACCCACTTCAGACCTACGGACACATACAGACTGAAAGTGAGGGGATGGAAAAAGATATTCCATGCAAATGGAAATCAAAAGAAAGCTGGAATCGCAATACTCATATCAGACAAAATAGACTTTAAAATAAAGACTATTACAAGAGACAAAGAAGGGCATTACATAATGATGAAGGCATCAATCCAAGAAGATGATATAACAATTGTAAATACTTATGCACCCAACATAGGAGCACCTCAATACATAAAGCAATTGCTAACAGCCATAAAAGCAGAAATTGACAGTAACATGATCAGAGTAGGGGACATTAATACCCCACTTTCACCAATGGACAGATCATCCAAAATGAAAATAAATAAGGAAACACAAGCCTTAAATGATACATTAAACAAGATGAACTTCACTGATATTTGTAGGACACTCCATCCAAAAAAAACCAGAATACACTTTCTTCTCAAATGCACATGGAACATTCTCCAGGATAGATCATATCTTGGGTCACAAATCAAGCTTTGGTAAATTTAATAAAATTGAAATTGTATGAAGTATCTTTTCCGACCACAACGCTATGAGACTAGATGTCAATTACAGGAAAAAGATCTGTAAAAATACAGACACATGGAGGATGGAGGCTAAACAATACATGACTAAATAACCAAGAGATCACTGAAGAAATCAAAGAGGAAATCAAAAAATACCTAGAAACAAATGACAATAAAAACATGATGATGCAAGACCTATGCAATGAAGCAAAAGCAGTTCTAAGAGGGAAGCTTATAGGAACACAATCTTACCTCAAGAAACAAGAAAAATCTCAAATAAACAACATAACCTTACACCGAAAGCAATTGGAGAAAGAAGAACATAAAACCCCCAAAGTTAGTGGAAGGAAGAAATCATAAGATCAGATAAGAAATGAAGGAAACAATAGCAAATATCAAAAAAACTAAAAGCTGGTTCTTTGAGAAAATAAACAAAATTGATAAACCATTAGCCATATTCATCAAGAAAAGGGTGAAGACTCAAATCAATAGAATTAGAAATGAAAAAGGAGAAGTAACAACTTATTTCTTGCAGAAATACAAAGGATCATGAGAGATTACTACGAGTAACTGTATGCCAATAAATTGGACAACCTGGAAGAACTGGACAAATTCTTAGAAAAGCACAACCTTCTGAGACTGAACCAGGAAGAAATAGACAATATGAAAAGACCAATAACAAGCACAGAAATTGAGACTGTTATTAAAAATCTTCCAACAAACAAAAGCCCAGGACCAGGTGGCTTCACAGACGAATTCTATCAAACATTTAGAGAAGACCTGAACTTCTCCTTCTCAAACTTTCCCAAAATATGGCAGCGGGAGGAACACTGCCAAACTCATTCTACAAGGCCACCATCACCCAGATATGAAAAGCAGACAAAGATGTCAGAAGAAAGGAAAACTACAGGCCAATATCACTGATGAACTTAGATGCAGAAATCCTCAACAAAATACTAACAAACAGAATCCAACATCACATTAAAAGGATCATACACCATGATCAAGTGGGGTTTATCCCAGGAGTGCAAGGATTCTTCAATATATGGAAATCAATCCGTGTGTTAAACCATATTAACAAATTGAAGGAGAAAAACCATATGATCATCTCAATAGATGCAGAGAAATCTTTCATCAAAATTCAACACCCATTTATGAAAAAACCCCTCCAAAAGTAGGCATAGAGGGAACTTTCCTCAACATAATAAAGGTCATATTTGACAAACCTACAGCCAACATCATTCTCAATGGTGAAAAACTGAAACCCTTTCCTCTAAGATCAGGAACAAGACAAGGTTGTGCACTCTCACCACTATTATTCAACACAATTTTGGAAGTTTTAGCCACAGCAGTCAGAGAAGAAAAATAAATAAAAGGAATCCAAGTTGGAAAAGAAGACGTAAAGCTGTCACTGTTTGCAGATGATGATACTATACATAGAGAATCCTAAAGATGCTACCAGAAAACTACTAGAGCTAATCGATGAATTTGGTAAAGTAGCAGGATACAAAACTAATGCACAGAAATCTCTGGCATTCCTGTACACTAATGATGAAAAATCTGAAAGAGAAATTAAGAAAACACTCCCATTTACCATTGCAACAAAAAATAAAATATCTAGGAATAAACCTACCTAAGGAGACAAAAGACCTGTATGCAGAAAACTATAAGACACTGAGGAAAGAAATTAAAGATGATACAAACAGATGGAGAGATATACCATGTTCTTAGATTGGAAGAATCAATATTGTGAAAATGACTCTACTACCCAAAGGAATCTACAGATTCAATGCAATCCCTATCAAACTACCAATGGCATTTTTCACAGAACTAGAACAAAAAATTTCACGATTTGTATGGAAACACAAAAGACCCTGAATAGCCTAAGCAATCTTGAGAAAGAAAAACAGAGGTGGAGGAATCAGGCTCCTGGACATCAGACTATACTACAAAGCTACAGTAATCAAGACAGTATGGTACTGGCACAAAAACAGAAATACAGATCAATGGAACAGGATAGAAAGCCCAGAGATAAACCCACGCACATATGGTCACCTTATTTTTGATAAAGGAGGCAAGGATATACAATGGAAAAAAGATAGCCTGTCCAATAACTGGTGCTGGGAAAACTGGACAGCTACATGTGAAAGAATGAAATTAGAACACTCCCTAACACCATACACAAAAATTAACTCAAAATGGATTAAAGACCTAAATCTAAGGCCAGATACTATCAAACTCTTAGAGGAAAACATAGGCAGAACGCTCTATGACATAAATCACAGCAAGATCCTTTTGGACCCATCTCCTAGAGAAATGGAACTAAAGACAAAAATAAACAAATTGGACCTAATGAAACTTAAAAGCTTCTGCACAGAAAAGGAAAACATAAACCAGACTAAAAGACAACCCTCAGAATGGGAGAAAATATTTGCAAGTGAAACAACTGACAGAGGATTAATCTCCAAAATTTACAAGCAGCTCATGCAGCTCAATAACAAAAAAACAAAGAACCCAATCCAGTAATGGGCAGAAGACCTAAATAGACATTTCTCCAAAGAAGATATACAGATTGCCAACAAACACATGAAAGGATGCTCAACATCATTAATCATTAGAGAAATGCAGATCAAAACTACAATGAGGTATCACCTCACTCCAGTCAGAATGGCCATCATCAAGAAATCTACAAACAATAAATGCTGGAGAGGGTGTGGAGAAAAGGGAGCCCTCTTGCACTGTTTTTGGGAATGTAAATTGATATAGCCACTATGGAGAACAGTATGGAGGTTCCTTAAAAAAGTAAAAATAGAAGTACCATACAACTCAGCAATCCCACTACTGGGCATATATCCTGAGAAAACATAATTCAAAATGAGTCATGTACCACAATGTTCATTGCAGCTCTATTTACAATAGCCAGGACATGTAAGCAACCTAAGTGTCCATTGACCGATGAATGGATAAAGAAGATGTGGTACGTATATACAATGGAATATTACTCAGCCATGAAAAGAAACAAAATTGAGTTGTTTGTCGTTAGGTGGATGGACCTAGAGTCTGTCATACAGAGTGAAGTAAGTCAGAAAGAGAAAAACAGTACCGTATGCTAACACATATATATCGAATCTAAAAAGAAAAAACAAGACAAAACAAATGGTTTTGAAGAACCTAGGGGAAGGACAGGAATAAAGATGCAGATGTAGAGAATGGACTTGAGGACATGGGAAGGGGAAATGGTAAGCTGGGACGAAGTGAGAGAGTTGCATGGACTAATATATACTACCAAATGTAAAATAGATAGCTAGTGGGAAGTAGCCTCATAGCCCAGGGAGATCAGCTTGGTACTTTTGACCACCTAGAGGGGTGGGATTGGGAGAGTGGGAGGGAGATGCAAGAGGAAGGAGATATGGGGATATATGTATATGTATAGCTGATTCACTTTGTTATAAAGCAGAAACTCACACACCATTGTAAAGCAATTATACTCCAATAAAGATGTTTAAAAAAGTAAAGAATATATATATATACACACACATATGTATATAAAGCTGAATCACTTTGTTGTACACCAGAAGGTAACACAACATTATAAGTTAACTATACTTCAATTGAAAAAGTGGTTATAAGAAGAAATTAAACAAACAACCCCCCCAAACCCAATGAGGCAGTAGTAAAAAAAAAAAAAAAAAAAAAAAAAAAACCAAAACCAAGCAAACAAAAAACCACTTTGTATCATTGATGGTAGTGTTAAAGTTATTCTCAGTCTTCTTAGCTTTTGTTGATTAATCTTCTCTTGTGTTCCTAACTCTATTTTTTCCATCCCTACTATCTGGAATACTCTCTTCCACACTTCCAGTTTATTAGTGACCATTTTTTTCCATTCATTTCAAAAGTTGTTTCTGGAACTTGGAGTCACTGCTTGTAATGAAAAAAAAAAAAAAAAAGGTAAGCTCCATGTCTCCTCCTGATGAAGAATTTGCTAGCTAATATGACAAAATGAAATGATAATATAAGGCAGGGTTTGGCAAACTAAAGTCCACAGACCAAATCCAGCCTGTGTCCATTGTAGTAAAGTTTTATTGAATCGTAGACAAGCTCATTCATTTGCAGATTGTCTAGGGCTACTTTTGCCCAAGTTGTACTGTTGTGACTGAAACTGCATGGCCTGTAAAGCCGAAGATATAGTATCTGACTCTTTATGGAAAAAGTTTGCTGACCTTTGATTTAAGACAGTCAACGATTAAGGGTTAACAGAATGGTCAAAATTTAGTAGGTACCTGTAGGAAGTGCTTCTCAATCTGTGTAAGAAAGAGGCAGGTTTATTTCTTTTTCTTCAATTTATCATGGACTTTAAAAAAATACAATAAAAATAAATCATTATAAACATGAAACAAAGACATACACAATACAAGCCCAAAGTTTTTAGTATTAAATTCAACCAATATAAGATCACTTTGTCAAATTGCTGTAAGTTTCTAATTGCTACTCTTAGTTTTGGTACTTATCTCATCATGGAGCCATAATAAACAGTTCATATAAGGGCACCAGCTCAAGCACCATACTTTGAGTAGCACTTGTCTAAAAAATGTCTGAATGAACCAACCTCCCTTGCTCAACACACTAGATTTTTTTAAAGTTACTTTTAAAATATTTATTTTATTTACTTATTTGCTTGCACCAGATCTTAGTTGTGGTAGGCGTGCTCCCAAGTAGTAGCTCGTGGGCTCCTTAGTTGAGGCACACAGGCTCCTCAGTTGTGGCATGCAAACTCTCAGTTGCAGCATGCATGTGGGATCCAGTTCCCTGACCAGGGATCGAACCCGGGCCCCCTGTATTGGAAGCGTGGAGTCTTAACCACTGTGCCACCAGGGAAGTCCCTCGAGACACCAGATTAATACAAAATCTGCAATCAGGTTATGGTCAACAAGACTTCAGGCCTGTGAAATATTCTGTCTCTTTAAGGTAACTTTTTGTCATTCTGATCTGATACGTTGTGTTGATATAATTTAGGTCCTAGAGGACAATTTTCTTTCTCTTATTTTCAGGAATTAGTACATTGCAAATGGACTCATTCTAGGCAAGCTAACACTACAGTATTACTATTTTTTTACTGAAAAATAATTGTTTCAGGCACGTATTTAGGAACAGTGCATTTTCCTCCTTGTCGACAAACTTACATAAGAAGTAAAGTCATCTATATCTAGATTGTGGTGGTGGTTATACATCCATATGCATTTGTCAAAACTCATAGAACTATACCCCTAAAAGGAGTGATTTTTACAGTACGTAAATTATCCTGAAATAAAGCTGACTTTTAAAAAATGCAGATTATAGGGCACTTTCCACTGAAGTTTCTCTTTTAGTAGGTAGGAAATGCTGGCACCAGTGGGGTTAGAAATATGTGAAGTCTATTGGCTGAATGTTCCTGTACCCTCTCCCCATGAAGGATGTCTTACCTTAAGGAATAAAAATATTCAAGTCCAGGGCCCAAGCCTCCCTCTCCCCAGGAAGGTGCTATTTGGACAAAGCTCTAGCTTTTGAGGTTTGTTATCCCTTTAGTGATCGACCCTTGCTTTACTTAGAGACATAAACTTATTCAGTTAGGATGCAGTCACGTGTTGGGGGCCTGTGAGTCATTCTGACCATAATAGGGGACTTTGCGTGTTTCTGTTCTGATCTATTTTGTAAATTTTCCTCATTCATGACCAAGTTCTTGTGGTAGAGGTGGAGGTTAGCAAGAGATATCAGACTGTAGACTGCAGATAAGTGGTCAGAGTATTCAGTGAAGGAAGAAGGCATAAAGTGATGTAGCCATGAAGGTTTCATGGAAGAGATGTGATTAACATAGAGATGGTTAAGATTTGTACAGAAAAGTATTCCAGATGCGAAATTTGAGGCATACTGCTAAGGCATTCTAGCTGGACCAGAGGATTACCATTGGGATATAGTGTGTGGGACAAGGTAAGAAAAAGATTTATCCTGTCAGCAATAAGAAGCCATGACAAGTTTTTCACAAGGGATGTGTATTCCTTGTTAAAAATCTAGCTAAAATCCCACTTGCTTAAGGCTATACATAAAGTTCATGTTGTAAAAGACTTGACAGCATCCTATTTTCTGTGTTTGCACTTTGTTTTTATTCTAGACTATGAGCTCTTATGGGCAGGAAATCTCTTACTTTTGGTTGAACTGGAGTGAGCAGTTCTTGCTGAATTAGTTCAAAAGCATTCTTTATTCCTTTAACCCACTGCAGTCTCATAGGCTGGTCTTTTAGTCAGTATCAGATTTTCTATCTCTCTCTTGAATATTCAGTGTGAATCTTGTAAGATTATGGTCTATAGTTGGAAACTTACCTAATAGTTCCTACTCTAGTTAATACAAGTCATTGCCATGCCCCCGCACCCCTGCTTTTTTAAAAAATAGCAATGCAGTGCTGACTTATGTTTATCTTGAGTTCATACAATCTTAAATCCTTGGCAGGGAATTTAGATATTTGTTGTGCAACACAATCTTTGGAAACGTACCATAAAATGCTCTCTGAAAGTGGAAATTATGTTTTGAAAGGCTAGCACCCTGCAAAATAGATTCCCTGCAAGGTTGACAGCAAGATTTATAGTTGTTTCCCAACTTGTCCTGCCAAACAACCCTGTCGTGTCTCATCATGGTTACTCTTGGTTGGCAAGCTTGAGTGGTAATCAGAAAATCTTGTGGTAACATAAATTGTGGTGCGCCACTTTTAGGCTTGGAAAGGAATAAATAATCTACCAAGGACTTTGTCTCCTTTAATGACGACAGGGGATGGGAAGAAAGTTGTCATTAGAGTTTTCCATTATCAAAAGTGCCCCACTCTTCCACCCTTCCCTCCCCAATCCCGTGTTGACTGAGCCTCCTCTGTATGCTTAGAGCACCCTGCAATTATTCTTTCAAAGTGCTTACCACATCGTATTCCCATCGCCGGCGTATATGTCTATTTGTTCCACATTGTATCAGCGTTTTCAGTAATGGGGACTGATTCTTCATCATCTCTGTATCACCAATGGCTAATGGAGTGTCTGATGCATGGTGGCTAGTTAATGAATATTTGTTGAATTTAACTAAGACTAATAATAATAATAGCTAGCACTGAGCGCAATTACTTTGTACCAGCCACTGCTTTAAGGACTTCACAAGTATTAATCCATTTAACCCTCTCTACAATCCTATTCAAATTATACACATCAGAAAAATAACAATGAAGTTAAGTATCAGGTAAATTCGAGATTATAAAGCTGATGAGTGGTAGAAATATGTGTGTTTTGTGTGTATGCATGTATGCTTTACATAAGCATGTATGTATTCCATGATATACTATGTTTGTTTAGCAATGGATGGAAATATGTTCTTTTTCCATTCCCCTATTGATGGACATTTAGGTTATTTCCTTTTTTTTTTTTTTTCCCTATATAGAGAATACCATAGGACATGTTTCAGTGTGGATATTTCTCCAGAGTTGATGAAAAGGAATTCGTGGGTCATAGGCTGGGTGCATTTTTCCTGTGATAGACATGGCCAGACTGTTGTCCCAAATGTCCGTGAGAGTGATGCTAGTAGTTTCTCCACACAAAAGATAACTGGAATAAATGGAGAGATATGCCATGTCCCTAGATGGAAAGTTTCAATTTTCTAAAGAAGGCAGTCCTCATCAAATTAATCTGTAAATCTTATGGAGTTCCAATTAAAGCCCAAGAGAAATTTTTAAAGAAGTTTGACAGGCTGATTCTAACTTTTAAGAGGTAGAGAAAATAAGCAAGAACATTTGAGAAATTTTGAAAAAATAACAAAGAAGGAGTGGTAATGTTACCATGAAGAAGGGTTTGGGAGGGAAGGAGAAGAGATGGGGGAAGGTGAGAAATAAAGAAAGACTACCAACTAGAACAATTTCCATGATATATTATAAATGAAGCCTGTAGAATATAATTTCTACCTTTAATACTACTGCAAATATGTGAAATTTGAAAATGCATATAAACAAGGACTGGAAGAAAACCTGGCTAGAGGAAAACATTGACCCAGTTAGATGATGGGATTGTGGACTATTTTTGTTTTGGAATGCAGACTTTTTAATATATTTTTTTCAATAATGTGCATAAATATAAACATGATCAGAACATTAAGGAAAATTTTATTTTCTTAATTTTTAATATTGTCCCATCTTCTTCCTTCACAATGTTGCCTATGACAATTCAGATATCATTGATGTCATTGATTCAGGTGTCATTAATTATTGCTCCTTTAGGGCAATGTTTTACTCTCTGGAAACTAAGAGGTTTGGGGTTTTGTTTTTTCTTTTTATTCTAGAATTTCACCACAGTGTGTCTAGGTGTGGTTCTTTATCCATACATCCTGCTTAAATGGAGCAGGGCCCTATGTTCCTTCGGCCCACCACCATGTCCTCTGCCTGCCTTTTGGCTGTGGAAAAACTTTAACCAAAGAATAAGTTTAACCAGAGAAGTGAGAAAATGCAGAAACAAAGGAAAACAGTCCAACAAGACTAAATAATAATAGTTCAGTCATTAAACATAGTTAAGGACATTTAGTTCCTTCTCAAGGACTATAGATAATATTCTGAGCCATATCCTTTGAGCTTATACTGAAACCCCTACCAGGTGGAAAAAGTTAACTATATGATGACCAGACTGTAACCATGACATAAGCTGCCACAATTCTGAGAACTGGCTCAAGGAAATGAGAAAAAACCAACCCTGGAACTGAAGATTAACTATACCTAAAACAATCAAGATGATGCTGGTCAGACCACTGCAGGACCAATTTCAAGATGACTCTCAAGATGGGAATTTCCCAGCAGTCCATTGGTTAGGACTCTGCACTCTCACTGCCAAGGGCCAGGGTTCAATCCCTGGTCGGGGAACTAGGATCCCACAAGCCGCGCAGCACGGCCCAAAAAAGAAAAAAGACAAAAGAAAAAAAAAAATGACTGTCAGAGCTGACTGTGCTGTTTCACCATGTATCCCCCTCCATTAACCTATAAAAGCTCTTGCCTACTGATTGAGGCAGGGGGAGGAGTTGGCCTTTGGACAGGAGTCCACCCCTCCCCACCAGTTGCTGGCATATGAAATAAAGCAAACTTTCCTTTCCATCAACCTTGCCTCTTTATTGGCTTTTGAGTGGCGAGCAGTTGGACCCACTTTTCGTAACACTTCTTGACAGCTGATGGGCCTCTTAAATCTGAGAACTCATGTCTTTCTTATAGTTCTGAGAAATTTTCTTTCTTTTTTTTTTTTTTTTTTTTTTTTTGTGGTACACAGGCCTCTCACCGCTGTGGCCTCTCCCGTTGCGGAGCACAGGCTCCGGACGTGCAGGCTCAGTGGCCATGGCTCACGGGCCCAGCCACTCCGCGGCATGTAGGATCTTCCTGGACCGGGGCACGAACCCATGTCCCCTGCATCAGCAGGTGGACTCTCAACCACTGCGCCACCAGGGAAGCCCGAGAAATTTTCTTTTATTATTGTTTTGTCTCTTCTCCTTCCTATCTACTTTTTGCAAATCTCTTCTGGGACTTCCCTGGGGGTCCAATGGTTAAGAGTTAGCCTTCCAATGCAGGGGATGCGGGTTCGTTCTCTGGTTGGGGAACTAAGATCCCACATGTCTCACAGTCAAAAAAACAAAACATAAAAAAAAAAAGCCCCCAAAACAAACAGAAACAATATTGTAACAAATTCAATAAAGACTTTACAAATGGTCCACATCAAAAAAATAAATACATAAAAAAATAAAAATATCTTATTTTTCTCTTGGCACTGATTGTAGACAAATGCTGGAACATCTGGATATATACTCTGTGTCTCCTAACTTTTCTTTCTTGTTCTGCACTACATTCTGAGAGACACTTGTTTTATTGAAGGGGCGCTAGTGACTAGAAGGGAGCAGTCTAAGGAAAGCTTCTGGGGTATTATTGAAGTTTTCTTTCTCTTTTAAAAAATTTTTTAAATTTAATTTTATTTATTTTTTAAACAGCATGTTCTTATTAGTTATCTATTTTATACATATTAGTGTATATATGTCAATCCCAATCTCCCAATTCATCCCACCCCACACCTCACTTTCCCCCCCTTGGTGTCCATATGTTTGTTCTCTACATCTGTGTCTCAATTTCTGTACATGGGTTTAGCCTCCATGTGTTTGTGTTTTTTTATGTTTTTTTCCCTGTAACTGATTTCTAATCTCATAGCGTTGTGGTCAGAAAAGGTGCTTGGTATGATCTCAGTTTTCTTAAATTTACCGAGACTTGATTTGTGACCCAAGATGTGATCTATCCTGGAGAATGTTCCATGAGCATTTGAGAAGAAAGTGTATTCTGCTGTTTTTGGATGGAATGTCCTATAAATATTAAATCTATCTGGTCTGTTGTATCATTTAAAGCTTGTGTTTCCTTATTAATTTTCTGTCTAGATGATCTGTCCATTGATGTAAGTGAGGTGTTAAAGTCTACCACTATTATTGTGTACTGTTAATTTCTTCTTTTATGACTGTTAGCAGTTGCCTTATGTATTGATGTGCTCCTATGTGTGGTGCATATATATTTATAATTATTATATCCTTTTCTTGGATTGATCCCTTGATCATTATGTAGTGGCCTTCCTTGTCTCTTGTAACATTCTTTATTTTAAAGTTTATTTTATCTGATATGAGTATTGCTACTCCAGCTTTCTTTTGATTTCCATTTGCATGGAATATATTTTTTCATCCTCTTACTTTCAGTCTGTATGTGCCCCTAGGTCTGAAGTGGGTCTCTTGTAGACAGCATATATATGGGTCTTGTTTTTGTATGCATTCAGCAAGCCTGTGTCTTTTGGTTGGAGCATTTAATCCATTCACATTTAAGGTAATTATCGATATGTATGTTCCTATTACCATTTTCCTAATTGTTATGGGTTTGTTTTTGTAGGTCCTTTTCTTCTCTTGTGTTTCCCACTTAGAGAAGTTCCCTTAGCATTTGTTGTAGAGCTGGTTTGGTGGTGCTGAATTCTCTTAGCTTTTGCTTGTCTGTAAAGCTTTTGATTTCTCCCTTGAATCTCAATGAGATCCTTGCTGGGTAGAGTAATCTTGGTTGTAGCTTCTTCCCTTTCATCACTTTAAATATATCATGCCATTCCCTTCTGGCTTGTAGAATTTCTGTTGAGAAATCAGCTGTTAACTTTATGGGAGTTCCCTTGTATGTTATTTGTCATTTTTTGCTTGTGCCTTTCAGTAATTTTTCTTTGTCTTTAATTTTTGTCAAGTTGGTTACAATGTGTCTCTGCATGTTTCTCCTTGGGTTTATCCTGTATCGGACTTGCTGCGCTTCCTGGACTTGGGTGGCTATTTCCTTTCCCATGTTAGGGAACTTTTGACTATAATCTCTTCAAATATTTTCTCAGGTCCTTTGTCTCTCTATTCTCCTTCTGGGACCCCTATAATGCAAATGTTGTTGTGTTTAATGTTGTCCCAGAGGTCTCTTAGGCTGTCTTCGTTTCTTTCATTCTTTTTTCTTTATTCTGTTCCACAGCAGTGAATTGCAGCCTTCTGTCTTCCAGTTCACTTATCTGTCCATCAGCCTCAGTTATTCTGCTATTGATTCCTTCTAGTGTATTTTTCATTTCAGTTATTGTATTGTTCATCTCTGTTTGTTCTTTAATTCTTCTAGGTCTTTGTTAAACATTTCTTGTATCTTCTCGATCTTTGCCTCCATTCTTTTTCCAAGGTCCTGGATCATCTTCACTATCATTATTCTGAATTCTTTTTCTGGAAGGTTGCCTATCTCCACTTCATTTAGTTGTTTTTCTGGGGTTTTATCTTGTTCCTTCATCTGGTACATAGTCTCTGCCTTTTCATTTTGTCCATCTTTCTGTGAATGTGGCTTTCATTCCACAGGCTGCAGAATTATAGTTCTTCTTGCTTCTGTTCTCTGCCCTCTGGTGGATGAGGCTATCTAGGAGGTTTGTGCCAGCTTCCTGATGGGAGAGACTGGTGGTTGGTAGAGCTAGGTGTTGCTCTTGTGGGCAGAGTTCAGTACAACTTTAATCCACTTATTTGCTGATATGTGAGGCTGGGTTCCCTCCCTGTTGGTTGTTTGGCTTGAGATGACCCAGCACTGGAGCCTACCCGGCTCTTTGGTGGGGCTAATGGCGGACTCTAGGAGGGCTCACACCAAGGAATACTTCCCAGAACTTCTGTTGCCAGTGTCCTTGTCCTCGAAGTGAGCCACAACCACCCCTGCCTCTGCAGGAGACCCTCCAACACTAGCAGGTAGGTCTGGTTCAGTCTCCTATGGGGTCACTGCTCCTTCCCCTGGGTTCTGATGCGCACACTACTTTGTGTGTGCCCTCCAAGAGTGGAGAGTCTCTGTTTCCCCTGAGTCCTATTGAAGTCCTGCAGTCAAATCCCACTAGCCTTCAAAGTCTGATTCTCTAGGAATTCCTCTTCCCGTTGCTGGACCCCCAGGTTGGGAAGCCTGATGTGGGGCTCAGGACCTTCACTCCAGTGGGTGGACTTCCATGGTATAAGTGTTCTCCAGTTTGTGAGTCACCCACCCAGCAGTTATGGGATTTGATTTTATTGTGATTGTGCCCCTCCTACCGTCTCACTGTGGCTTCTCCTTTGTCTTTGGATGTGGGGTATCTTTTTTGGTGAGTTCCAGTGTCTTCCTGTCGATGATTGTTCAGCAGTTTGTTGTTATTCCAGTGCTCTCGCAAGAGGGAGTGAGCACACATCCTTCTACTCCACCATCTGAACCAATCTCCTCTCTTTCTTTCTTTCTTTCTTTCTTTCTTTCTTTCTTTCTTTCTTTCTTTCTTTCTCTCTTTCTCTCTTCCTCCCTTCCTCTCTCTCTCTCTCTCTCTCTCTCTCTCTCTCTCTCTCTCTCTTCTTTCTCTCTTTCTTTCTCCCTTTCTTTCTCCATTTCTTTCTTTCTTTCCCACACAGCTTACAGGACCTCAGTTCCCCGATCAGGGTTTGAACCCAGGCCATGGCAGTGAAATTCTGGAATCCTAACCTCTAGGCCACTCAAGGAACTCTCGGTTCTGTTTCTAGATCTCAGGTTGGTTACATGAAATTGCTCGATTTGTGAAAATTCTTAAACTTTAGATGGCTAATAAATACACTTCTTTTCTTTTTTAAAAAAAATTATTTTATTTATTTATTTATTTATTTATTTATTTATTTTTTTTTTTTTTTTGCGGTATGCGTGCCTCTCACTGCTGTGGCCTCTCCCATTGCGGAGCACAGGCTCCGCGGCCATGGCTCAGGGGCCCAGCCACTCCGCAGCATGTGGGATCCTCCCGCACCGGGGCACGAACCCCTGTCCCTTGCATTGGCAGGTGGATTCTCAACCACTGCGCCACCAGGGAAGCCCTTATTTATTTATTTTTGACTGCATTGGGTCTTTATTTCTGTGTGTGGGCTTCCTCTAGTTGCAGCGAGTGGGGGCTACTCTTCATTGCAGTGTGCAGGCTTCTCATTGCAGTGGCTTCTCTTGTTGCAGAGCATGGGCTCTAGGTGCATGGGCTTCAGTAGTTGTGGCACGCAGGCTCAGTAGTTGTGGCTCACAGGCTCTAGAGTGCAGGCTCAGTAAGTTGTGGTGCATGGGCTTAGTTGTTCCACAGCATGTGGGATCTTCCCGGACCAGGGCTCGAATCTGTGTCCCCTGCATTGGCAGGCGGATTCTTAACCACTGTGCCACCAGGGAAGCCCATAAATAAACTTATTTCAATAAAGAATTTTTAAAAAAATAATTTCAAGGTTTTTATTGGCCTGAACAACTGGAAAGGTGAAATTGCCATTCACTGAGATGAAGAAGGCTGCAGATAGAGTAGCTTTGGGGAGAAGCCCAGGAGTTGAAGTTTGAATATCTTGAGTTTGAACTCTCTCCCAGATATGGAGGAAGAGATGTCAATTATTGTTTTCAATTTTCCTGATAAATTCTCTTAGTCTTTTTGGGCTGCCATAACAAAATACCACAGATTAGCAGTCTTATAAACAACAGAAATTTATTTCTCAAAGTTCTAGAGGCTGGAAGTCCAAGATCAGGGTGCCAGCATGGTTGGGTGAGGTCCCTCTTCTGGATCTCAGACTGCCAACTTCTTGCTGTGTCCTCACATGGTGGAAGGGGCTAGGGGAGCTCTGCAGGGCCTCTTTTATAAGGACACTAATTTAATTCATGGAGGTTTCACCCTCATGACCTAAGCACTTCCCAGAAGCCCCACCTCCTAATATGACATTGAGCATTAGGAGTTCAACATATGGATTCGGGGGACACAAACATTCAGACCATACCACAAGTCAAGTAAGTCCTTCTTCCTTTCTTCCTTTCTTTCTTCTTTTTCTTCCTTCCTTCCTTTCCTTTCCTTCCTTCCTTCCTTCCTCCCTCCCTCCCTCTTTATTTCTTTCTTCCTTCCTTTCTTTTTTCTCTTTCTTTCTTTCTTTGTTTCTCCTTCCTTCCTTCTTCCCCTCCCTCCCTCCCTCCCTCTTTCCTTCCTTCCTTCCCTCTTGCTTTCTTTCTCTCCCTCTGTCTCCCTCCCTTCTTCCCTTTCTTTTCTAAATTTGATCTCACCTGATTTCTATCTTTTGGGCATTGATTTTTCCAGGCCTCAAGAGCACCTGTTCTTATTTTTCAGCATATCACACCGATTCAAATTCTTTGCTTCACTTTTTGAAACCTCAGTTTCCTTACCTACAAAATGTGCCGAAGAATAGCTGCTTAGCTCATGAATTTATGAGCTGAGGGTTGAATGAGATTATAGAAAGGAAAGTGCTTGGTAAATTGTATACTCTATAAAATGTTAAATTTCTGTTAGCTCTTACTTTTTCAAGAGTGATTGATTTCATGATTTGATATATGGACTCTGTTTTCTTTCTAATTGTGATTGTTTTCAGTGAGTTTAGATGGCCCACATTTTGTGGTGACCTACTTGAAATCTCCAGTTGTGGTTAGCAGGATTATGGGTAGTGGGACCAAGGATATTTAGACCCATTTCTGATCCCAAGTTTTTTTCTGCCACATGACATGTT
The DNA here is from genome assembly GCF_026419965.1 of Kogia breviceps. NCBI lineage: Eukaryota > Metazoa > Chordata > Mammalia > Artiodactyla > Physeteridae > Kogia > Kogia breviceps. The sequence continues at coordinate 48,708,798 of NC_081330.1, forward strand.
GAGTTGAAAACAATGGAGCTCCTCATTACTCCCTTTATAAATGTTTACAGCACTCTTCTTCCACTCACTCCCCTAAGGGCAAGGATTAAGCTTTACTCATTGTGGTAGCCTCAATGCCTTGCATAGCATGTCATGTAGTAGGCAGTCATTTCATGTTTATTTTTTTAACAATTGATTGGAATTTAGCAACAACTTTTGTCTGGACTGACTCGAGGGATATTATTAGTGTGATAAAAATTTTTGCTTAAAAATATTCCAGCAAGGTTTTACTGGCATGTTCATAGTGCCAATGGTGTGGGTATTTGTTTTAGGCAGAAAAATTGCCTTATTAGGACTAAATTCAGCATGCTTGCCCACAATCGAAACACTAATTATAACTTAAAAAACTGAAAAAGCTATACTTATTGAGAGCTGCTATTTATTGAAATTGTCTCTAATGTCACAGAAACCCTGAAAGTCTCACTTTTGTTAAGATGCAGAACTGGAATGCATATCCTGGTCTGACTCCAAAGCCAGTGTAACCAAGCAGGACCCTATGGGACCTTCCTGGGACAGACTGCTCCCCACAGCCTCTGCTTTAGCTCTTCTCCTTACTGTTATACCTAGATAACAGTATCTGATGCACATTTCCCTGGTTATTTTACAGATGCTAAAACCCCCACCAAATGGAAGAGGCTAACTACACAGTGACCTTGAGCACGTAGCCCCCCAGGCCTACTGGAGCCTAAGGATTGATAATGTTAACCCCGTGACACTGCCCTGTTACCTCACCATCAACCAATCAGAGAATTGTGCATGAACTGATCACACACCCTGAGACTCCCCTCCCTCACCTGGCCTTTAAAAATGCTTTCCTGAAATCCATTGGGGAGTTTGGGCTTTTTGAGCACTAGCTGCCCTGGACTCCTTGCTTGGTGCTCGACAATAAATGCTGCACTTTCCTTCATCACAACCCAGTGTCAGTAGATTGGCTTTACTGTGCACAGGTAAGCAGACCCAAGTTTGGTTCTCTGACACCAGCTCATTTAACTCTTCTGCCTCTAATTTGTTTCAAGCCAAATAGGTAAGGAATTTCAGCTGGCAGCAGCCTTATACAATTTCAGTTTTCTATTGTTGGGGTACAGTACCCTATTTTTGCTCCATTTATTCACTTTTTTTTAGTGATAAAAGTAACTTCTGATCCTCTTATTCTGTGTTGCACCGACTTGCTTTTTTTCTTTTTCATTCTTTTTTTCTTTTTTTGTTATTTGAACTCACACTGAGACTCTGAAAGATCTGGCCAGTTTTAGTCCTTAATTTTTCCAAAGGAAGAAGAGAAATGGCTTTTTTTTCACAGAACTGTATCTAATTTTAGCATTGTTTAGGCAATGACTTTGAAAGTATGTTTTCAAATTGTCGTTAGTCTGTTTGTGTAGCCCTTGTGGCCTAAGCAACAATTGAGGTTAAATGTTATTACATTTAGAGAGAGAAAAGAGCCTGATCTAGAAAAATGCAACAGATATTTATTGAGTGCCTTCTATGTGTCAGTGTAATTACAGGCCCTGCGGAAACCCAGCAGTGAAAAATGCATACAGAAAAGTAGAGACAAAAAAGTATATATTTATACTAAAAACTGATCCAATGGCAATGAAACATGCATTTTTAAATTCCTCTATAGATGATGTAATTTTTCCTTGAAACAGGTTATATAAATTTGTGGGTTTAATATCTGCAGTATAATGATATTATTGTAAATGAGTAAAACCAAAGAGTAATATTACTTGCCCATATTTTTGTTTTTCTCTTTTAGATGCCTCAAACCATTTGCTAAGTATAAATTTGTATCTTAGCCTTTTGGTAGTAACCATTAATTTAAAGCAATTTGGGGCACTGAATGCTTCTACTTCAATGAGGACTTCTGCTCAAAGCTTATTCTACATTTTTCTGGAGTTACGTGCTGTTTGACATAAAAAGGAGACTATAATATTTATCATATGTTAGTGAGATGGAAGATCTTAAAGTGGAGGAAACTTTTTTAATGCTTTGGCAGGAATTTTTATAATTTCATAGTAAGAGAAAATACAGCTTATTCAGGGGGCAAGGATTTAAAATTCCTCAGCAAATTTTAACTTTCATCAACTTTTCTATATGTACCCTGTGACAAAGGTGACTACAGAGTGCCTTTTTACTCCTGGTATGTTGGTGGTGACACATGGCCTGTCAAAGAATGACTCCGCAGAGACCTGTCTTGTAGCTTCAGAGCATAATAGATGCTTCTCTACTCTATTCTATCCAATTCCAATTTCTCTTCCCAGTCAATGCCCTGCCACCATTGAACATTTGATTATAGATTCATTCTGATAGTACTTGTTAACTGACTCTTGTATGCTGACCTCACATCAATTTCAAAGCTCCTGGCAACAGGGTCAGTGTCTTCACATTTAAAACCCTTTTAATTTTTTAAAATTTATTTTATTGAAGTATAGTTGATTTACAATGTTGTGTTAGTTTATGGTGTATAGCAAAGTGATTCATATATATATATATATATATATATATATATATATTCTTTTCCAATATGGTTTATTACAGGATATTGAATATAGTTCCCTGTGCTATATAGTAGGACCTTGTTGTTTATCCATTCTCTAGATAATAGTTTGCATCTGTTAATCTCAAACTCCCAATCCATCCCTCCTGCACGCCCCCTCCTCCTTGGCAACCACAAGTCTGTTCTCTATGTGTGTGAGTCTGTTTCTGTTTCATAGATAAGTTTATTTGTGTCATATTTTAGATTCTTCATATAAATGATATCATATGGTGTTTGTCTTTCTCTTTCTGACTTACTTCACTTAGTATGATAATCTCCGGGTCTATCCATGTTGCTGCAAATGGCATTATTTCATTCTTTCTTATGACTAAGTAGTATTCCATTATACACACACACACACACACACACACAGATATATATATATATATATATACATACTACATCTTCTTTATCCATTCATCTGTCCATGGACATATACGTTGGTAAAACCCTTTTTATTTATTTATTTATTTATTTTAAACATCTTTATTGGAGTATAACTGTTTTACAATAGTGTGTTAGTTTTTCCTTTACAACAAAGTGAATCAGTTATACATATACATATGTTCCCATATCTCTTCCCTCTTGCATCACCCTCTCTCCCACCCTCCCTATCCCACCCCTCTAGGTGGTCACAAAGCACAGAGGTGATCTCCCTGTGCTATGCGGCAGCTTCCCACTATCTATTTAATTTACATTTGATAGTGTATATATGTCCCTGCCACTCTCTCACTTCGTCACAGCTTACCCTTCCCCCTCCCCATATCCTCAAGTCCATGCTCTAGTAGGTCTGTGTTTTATTCCTGTCCTACCACTAATCTCTTCATGACATTTTTTTTCCCTTAGAGTCCATATATATGTGTTAGCATACGGTATTTGTTTTTCTCCTTCTGACTTACTTTCACTCTGTATGACAGACTCCAGGTCTATCCACCTCATTATAAATAACTCAGTTTCATTTCTTTTTATGGCTGAGTAACATTCCATTGTATATATGTGCCACATCTTCTTTATCCATTCATCTGTCGGTGGACATTTAAGTTGCGTCCATGTCTTAGCTATTGTAAATAATACTGCAATGAACATTGGGTGGATGTATCTTTTTGAATTATGTTTTTCTCAGGGTATATGCCCAGTAGTGGGACTGCTGGGTCATATGGTAGCTCTATTTTTTAGTTTTTTAAGGGACCTCCATACTGTTCTCCATAGTGGCTGTATCAATTTACATTCCCACCAGCAGTGCAAGAGGGTTCCCTTTTCTCCACACCCTCTCCAACATTTATCGTTTCTAGATTTTTTGATGATGGCCATTCTGACCGGTGTGAAGTGATACCTCATTGTAGTTTTGATTTGCATTTCTCTAATTATTAGTGATGTTGAGAATCTTTTCATGTGCATCATGGCCATCTGTATGTCTTCTTTGGAGAAATGTCTATCTAGATCTTCCACCCATTTTTTGACTGGGTTGTTTGTTTTTTTAATATTGAGCTGCCTGAGCTGTTTGTATATTTTCGAGATTAATCCCTTGTCGGTTGCTTCATTTGCAAATATTTTCTCCCATTCTGAGGGTAAAACCCTTTTCTTTTAAACTTTAGCTCCCCCTTCAACACATACCATATAGTAGGAACTCAAAGTTTACTTTTGGATTCATTCATTTAGTCAAGGTGTGGGGATTAGTATCAGCAGTGTGGTGTCACGGAATGAGCACTCTACCATTTACCAGCTGTAGGACCTTAAACTTTTCACAATCTCTCTGCATTGGGGTTTCTTCTTTAAAACAAAGGTGCCTAAACTATTTTTTTTTCAAATTCCTTTCAGTTCTATGATCCAGTGATCCAAAGGAGTGAATAAGAATCCTCTATATTTCTAATTTCCCACCCATGTCTTATAGTTAGTGAATGTTCTCCCATCCTCTGGGATTTATATTTATGACTCCTCTTGATAGTATATAACAAAATGATTTAGAAGAAAGAGAAGAGCTTGAATACAGTGTAGTATGTTCAGTAGAAAATTAGTAAATAAAGAATAAAAAGGCAGATTTTTTTTCAGTCTATTGTTTTTCCAGGCACAGTTACCAATGGTTTCAAAACATATTCTTCAAAGAATAACAAGCCTTTTTCTCTTTAAAGCTTTCCCTTACATATTTGCTTTATTTTTAGCTGACTAGAGGTCTGTGTGTTATACACCAAATTTCCTCAAGCTGTCCTTCTTTTAACATATGCAATTTTTCTAATCACAGTTATTTGTGAGAGCAAGACTGCACATGCTGATAGGAAAGACAGCAGTGTCAGCTAATTTTCGGAATAATTAGACCAGTCATGGCAGTAAAGGATTGTTCTATGTGTGTAGGGCCTTAGAAGAAATCAGTCTGGGATAAATATGTATATAAATCTTAATATGAATAAAATTCTTAATCTAATTAGAAAAAAATCCTAATGGGAAATGATATATAATCTGTCTCACCTTCCTACCTCATAGAGCTGTTGCAAGGACTTAATAAGACTCAGCACATTGATATCAGTTGACCATGAATAACACCATAGACCTGTCTCCTCAGCACTGATGCCCACTCTGGGGTAAGGAGAAGGGCACACTCTTCAGTGCCTTTTTGAGACCTTAAATTGCCATTGGTGAAGACTCCCAAATCTGCATTCCAACCTTGTTTCCTACCTTAATTTCCAATTGATATTTCCAACTGTCTATCAGGAATCATTAACACGTCAATAGAGTCATAGTCAAATTGATCACCTTTCTCCTACCCCAATTGTTTTTCTTCCTGAACTTCCTAATTTTTCTCCGAGCCAGTTTTTTCCAGTGCAAGCCAGAAAAGGAAAGATGTCTTAGGCTTTGCCTAAAGTGATCTAAGCCTCCAAGCTGGAATAGCATCTAGAAAGAAAATAACTAGCTAGGGTCTAGGAAGTTGGAGAGGTGAGGCAGGAAGGGAGCTGGAGACAGAAAGGTTTGGAAACTGAAGGATTCTAAAGCAAGGAAAAGCACAATGGAATTGAAGGTCAGTTCAGGAACTAATTACACAAATTTGGTTCATCTGTTTTCCCCTCCTTAGGTGGCTCAAGCAACTTCTGGGGGCTAGAATCTTATTTTTAAAGGGACCAGAGAGTATAGTAAAGTTTCTGTTAACTATAAACACTTGTTTTTGAAATCTCAAAGGCTTGAAGCCATTTTGGAATCTTTAGTCTCCCAAATATTCTACCAACTAAACAGTACTCAACAAATGCTTGTTAGAATGAATAGATGAAAGCCCTATTGATGCTTCCTTCCCTAGGCCTTTTGTACTCACCCTTCCTACCCAATTCCCACGGTTAGCCAAGCCCCAAATCTCCCCTTTAGTATTTGAGTCCCTCCAAAATTTATTTCCAACTTATCCTTCCCTACTGCTCATCAGGATCTTCCCACTTATGTTAATCAGTCTCCATTCACTGTCTCCTGGTCATGTTCATTCTTTTGTTTCTTTACTCTTCCTTGTGCATACCCTCTCCCCTCATTTCAACTTAATCCAATATCTTTTTTTTTTTTTTTTTTTTTTTTGCGGTACGCAGGCCTCTCACTGTTGTGGCCTCTCCCGTTGCGGAGCACAGGCTCCGGACGCGCAGGCTCAGTGGCCATGGCTCACGGGACCAGCCGCTCCACGGCATGTGGGATCCTCCCGGACCGGTGCACGAAGCCGCGTCTCCTGCATCGGCAGGCGGACTCTCAACCACTGCGCCACCAGGAAAGCCCAAGGAAGACTTTTAAGACCCAGTCCTATCACCTCTATGAAACCTTCTATATGCACTTCAGTGAAGATGAATCTCATCTTTTTTAAAATTTCTATTGTAATTCCTGCTGCATTGGCACTTAATCTTTATTTTTTCTCCTTAACGGTGTATGTGTCTTGACTTCCTAGAAGATGTGTGTGTCTTTGAGGGTAAAGACTATACATTACACTTCTTTTGTGTTACCCACAACGTTTAGCAAAAAAGGTTATTGAATGAATGATTCATGTTAAGTACAGAAATAGAAAAATAGGGGATGATAATGAAATAATATAAGCCTGTTTCACTTTATTATTCAAGAGATCAGCAAAGCACCTTAAAGACTGACAATATCCTTGACATCCCAAGTGTATAATAACACAATGTATACAAAGATGATACACAAATATATACAAAGATTACTGTATATATCTTTACAATATGTAATTGTATATAAAAGACAGAGGAGGGAATTTTCTAAAATAAGGATTTAATAGTTGAAACCAATTCGACATAAAAAAACCTTTTTTCTTACAAACATATTCGAGAATTTGGAAAGGGATTTATGCTTTTTGGATTTTAGAATGAACCTATTAGGCTTCTAATAAAAGATAAAATGGCCCCTGAAACGTGTTTTTTTGATAAAGTTCTATTCAATGAACTTCTAATGAGATAATTATTGTTTTACTTCTTTCAAAACTTGAAATAAAATCACTGCCATTGAATGCAGATTTTGAGGGCAGTGATCTAGTTATCCTCACGTATCCCAAGGAACAATTTAAAACTTTGATAACCAAAGTCTTGGAAGAAACAAGCCACTGAAGGCAAGAAATATTTTGAGGCTATTACTTGTAAGCAAGGTAAATTAGATGAAACTTGTAATTGTTACAAATATTATTCTTCACATAGGTAAACTTTATTATTTATTTATTTTTAAATTTTTAACATCTTTATTGGAGTATAACTGTTTTACAGTGGTGTGTTAGTTTCTGCTTTACAACAAAGTGAATCAGCTATACATATACACATGTTCCCATATCTCTTCCCTCTTGCGTCTCCCTCCCCCCCCATCCCATCCCTCTAGGTGGTCACAAAGCACAGAGCTGATCTCCCTGTGCTATGTGGCTGCTTCCCACTAGCTATCTATTTTACATTTGGTAGTATATATATGTCCATGCCACTCTCTCACTTCATCACAGCTTACCCTTCCCCCTCCCCATATCCTCAAGTCCATGCTCTAGTAGGTCTGTGTTTTATTCCTGTCCTACCACTAATCTCTTCATGACATTTTTTTTTCTTCGATTCCATATATATGTGTTAGCATCTTCTGACTTACTTCACTCTGTATGACAGACTCCAGGTCTATCCACCTCATTACAAATAACTCAGTTTCATTTCTTTTTACGGCTGAGTAATATTCCATTGCATATATCTGCCACATTTTTATCCATTCATCTGTTGTACATAGGTAAACTTTAAATTAGAAAAATGTTATCTGAACATTTCTGAAGTGGAGACTGGTCTATTGGTCTGAGGATTATAAAATAATAATAAAATTAGTTTATTCTGAATAAAATGCTAATCTTGAACCACTTCATGAAATTGACATGCATGCATTTAATAGCTCATTTTCCCTTTTTTCTTTCTCATTTTTTTCTCCTTAACATTTCCTAAATGTCATAATACACATTAAGAATCATGATGCCTCCCCTGTATTTCTGAAATCATTATCTTGGATATTACTGAACAATTTCAAACATTTGAAATGCTGACATTGATTGATAAAGTTATTCATAATACATGCGTTTTGCTGATTTAACTACTTTGGGGTTAAATGAAGAAGCATTTTAAATGGTATGCTCTGATATAGTTCAATTATTGAAAACAAATCAAACAAGAAATATGTTTCAAAAAAGAAAGATGATAAAAGGACATCATTTCTGTGAAAAAGTTTATTTTATTTAATTTATTTATTTATTTATTTTTTGTGGTACGCGGGCCTCTCACTGTTGTGGCCTCTCCCGTTGCAGAGCACAGGCTCCGGATGCACAGGCTCAGCGGCCATGGCTCACGGGCCCAGCTGCTCCGCGGTATGTGGGATCTTCCCGGACCGGGGCACGAACCCGTGTCCCCTGCATCGGCAGGCGGATTCTCAACCACTGCGCCACCAGGGAAGCCCAAAACGTTTATTTTTAAATGCAGAAATTTATAAATTAATGGCACACAGAAACAATGAATTCCTTGTCCTTTCTCTTTAAATATCAGCATCATCAAATATTAAGTGTCTGTAAATATCTACTGTAATTGATCTCATGCTTTTCCTTGACCTTGATACATAGTTGCATGTTTCCCTAAAGAGCTAAATACCCGTTCAGTCCTGCTGCTTTGCTGGCTAACTGATTTCTTCCTGTTACTAAATCACTTGTTCCCCAAACTCTTTTCCCTCTAGGATTTAACCTCTCTTCTCAAAAGTTCCTGTATGTGCCATAGCCTATCATACTAATGCTGTCTGCAAGACTTGTCAGTAAAACATGCCTGCAGCTTTCAATGCAGATCCAAACTGCATAATAGTCAGTTCACGTCGGGAGATGATGTAAGATGAAGTTTCAGGGCTGTGACAAAAAGGTCTTCAAATCTAAATAGCTTCTGCAAGGCAAATGGTTCTGTGTTTCTCAGGTAATTGTAATCCCTGAAATCAAAACACCTCTCAAGGTGTGCAATGACATGGTTATCAAATGTTTTACATGATTTCTTGAGCATCCAGGCTGAGGAGAATGGCAGGTTTAGATTTGTTCAAAATTCATAATATTTGTCATTCAGCCTCTGAACCAGCTTGTTTCCATTGTTTGGAATGGGGCTATACAGATGGCAACCCACTGGAATGCCTTTTTCTTTTCCCAGAGAGAGACTGCTGTCCTAGAATTATAGCAGCATATTAAAGAAAAAAATTACACCCTTTAAAAATAAATTTCCCAGCTCCCATGGGATGTTATCTTGGGAAAACTTGATATTTTATTAAAAAAACAAAAAGAGCTCATACACAACAATATCTCATTTCAGTTAAGTGCTTAGAGCAGAAGTTTCCTTTGGTGAATCTTATATGTTTCTAGTGGGAATTTTAAGTTTATTTTGCTTAAATATTTCAAGTAAGATTAAATTATGTAATTAATAAGAGCAATTCTAAGATGTTTTTCCAAACATAAACAGATATTTTGATTTTGAGGACTACAATGCCGAAAATATGGATCTGCCCTGAGTGCTTGTTACCATTAGTGAGAAAAATAACAAATTGAACTTAGGAGTTAATGTCTTTTTAAAAAGTTGCCTTGGATGACTATCTGCTTCATTCTTTAATGTTGGTGCTTAATCTATTGTAATAAAGATGTCTGTTATTTTTAACTGTAAAACGGATAATGGAGTATATAAAGCATGCTAATTTCTTTCTCAGTTACCCACACATATGGGGAACACAACTGTTCAAGTCAAAAGAGCTGGATCAGTACTGATGATAGGGTGGCAGCTTCTCCTAATCACAGGCAGAGAACATTAGAAATGATTAGAAATGCATGGGAGCCTTTCCTCTTGTGCTTTTTTTCTGTCATGGCACTAACTGTGCTATTTTGTAGTTGTTGGTTTATGGGCATGCCTCTTGCATAGACTGTGTGCTTCTTGAAGGTAAGGACCCTGGTTTTCTTTTTTCCTTTTTTTTAAAATTGAAGTATAATTGATTTGCAATGTTATATTTAACATTGGTTTTCATCTTCATTAACCCTCTCACTTAGCACAGTGACTACCATAATATTAGGGGCTGAAAAAGGTCTGCTGATTGAACACCTTGTGTTATAAAGACCCATGAGAACAGTGACTGTGTTGATTTCATTTTTATCTCTTGAGCATCTAGTACATTTCCTGGCTAAATGAATGTGAAATAGGTGAAACCAAAGCTTTATATTTTGTGAATAACTCGTAAATACATCATCTTATTTCAGCCTTTCATAAGCTTCATGGACTAGTAGATAGGGTAGTTTATTATTATCCCCATTTTCTAGATGGGGAGACAAAGATCCAGAGCGATGAATTAACTTACTAAAATTAACTTAACTTACTAAAACTTATAACTATTTAGTGAAAACGGGGTAAGGGAGCTCATCTATGTGTCAGTAATTGCCCTTAAGAATAGGTCTTGAGCTCACAGACATAGAAAACAAACTTATGGTTACCAAAGGGGAAAGGGGAGGCGAGGGAAGGATAAATTGGAGTTTGGGATTAACAGACACACACTACTATATATAAGATAGATAAACAGGTCCTACTGTATAGCACAGGAAACTATATTCAATATCTTGTAATAACCTATTATGGAAAAGAATCTGAAAAAGAAAATATATATTTATATCTGAATCACTTTGCTGTACACCTTAAGCTAACACAAAATTGTAAATCAACTACACTTCCATTTTAAAAAAGAGAAAAATAAGAAAAAAAAAGGTCTTGAGGTAGTCTGCTCCCACTTCTATACAGGGAAAAGAATGTTGCTGTGGTTGCACACGGGTATCGGCAAGTACTGATTCCTCAGAGAGATTTGAGTGTGTGTGTGTGTGTGTGTGTGTGTGTGTGTGTGGTGTGTTTGGTGACATTCTTTCAGCTCCTTCAAAGATGTGAAGACTGATTATTTATACATCATCTAGTGTTTAACAATTTCTTTTACACAATCTTTGTAACATGCTAACTAATATAAGTAAGGCCTCTTTTCCCTTAAGGTGGCGGAATATTTCCCACAGCTTTTCTAATCTAACTTTTGGTGCAATGCTCAAGAGCAGACAATCTAAATGGCAGTGTGGGGACTTCCCTGGTGGTCCAGTGGTTAAGACTCTGTGCTCTCAATGCAGGCGGCCCGGGTTTGATCCCTGGTCAGGGAACTAGATCCCACATGCCGCAACTAAAGATCCTGCATTCTGCCACTAAAAGATCCCACACACAGCAACGAAGATCCCACGTGCTACAACTAAGGCCTGACGCAGCTAAATAAATAATATTAAGAAAAAGATAAAATAAATGGCAGTGTGATCATGGAGCTGATACTCTAGGGTCGTAAAACTATCCCAATGTTTGATTAAAAAAATTAGTGTCAGAACATTCTGGAAAAATATTTTAATTCATGTTAAAGAGGACTGCAACTGAGTATTTTCAGAAAAGCAAAGCTTTGGGAAGATAATATAAAATAACTTTTTTACACTTATTGCTAAAGGACTCTAAAGTATACTCTCCCTAAAGTGGTCCATGCTCTTCTTCATCCTAACTTGTAATGGTTTCCCAATAATACAGTAGCTTGATGTTGTCATTTTAAGTGGAAATCCACTCTGATCAAATCTTAAGTTGCTGCTCCAGTGTTTGATGAACTCCAGACATTTGTGCCTGCTGCTCTTTTTTCACTGATTAAAAACCTCCTGGCAGGTCACACGATCTTATCCTATTCAGCAATCAAAAAGCATCTGGGTCACTGCCAACATGCGGGAGGAAAGAGAAACGGGTGTGATGACCTGTTAAAATTAGTGAGCTTTATATCTAGAGGACCTAGTGGACGGAAATATTTTGCTACCTTCTGAGTTCTTTCCTTTGAATATAGATTTTAAATGTGTTACATGAGGATTATTAAAGATGCTCTTTATTTCAGAGTCTTCCTAAGATCTTCCTCACATTGAGTACAACTCCTGGAGTCTTAAACCTATTTTGCTTTTCTAGGAATCAGTCTTTTTCTGGGGGATGGGAGGTGGAAGGGTAAGTAAAGTTAACAGCTGTTTCCTTCTTCCTTCCCTTCGTCCATCCATCCATCTATCTTTCCTTCCTTCCCCTTTCCTTCCTTCCCTCCCTTCTTTCCTTCCTTCCTTCTTTTCTTTCTTTATTAGGAGCAGCCCTAGCAGGGAAACACACAAACCAAAACCACTCCAAGAAAACCCAAACAATAACACCTGTCCAGGTCTTTGTTGGTAAAGTCTTGAGTTGCCCTACAGGGCAAGGATGGATAGAAGTTTATACTTGCTGTCAATTTGGTGAGTGATTATTGCTGGATAGGAAGAGGTTCCTTAAGACTGTGGTCAGGGAGGTGGCAATACTACTGTTGGTGGGAGGTATATGCTGGGGACTGATCAAAAAAGATCCTCGGTCTTGCCTTGAGAGGACAGTGAGGATCCCCTGGGGTAAATCGTAGAGTCAGTGGAGGCATGGAGAAACCATGGCTGAAAGGCAGGTCTGTCATCTTGCTTCCTGCCATATACTCTACAGAGCACTGGCACCAGGCAGATGGCAGAGAATCAGAATTCAATGGCATCATTGGGTACCAGAATCATCAGTAATGATGGTGTCCACCAGATATTAAGGATTAGCCATTCTCTCTCATTTTCTTGTGACTTAGTAAGCTCTGAGATTCCTATAAAAGCTGATAGGGGTGAAGATCCAAGAATGGCTGATAGTGAGTGAGTGCCCTGTCAACTAGGAATATGAGAGCTCAGAGCTAAGTTGGACTTAATTAAAAAAACAAAACCAAAAAATGTGCTATTTCTTGTACCAAAGCAATCAGGAACAAATTCATGCCTATCACAGATACATTAAAAAAATGGAAGGATGCATCTAACCTCTGGAAAGTGGGATGGGGTTCAGAGGAGCTTTCACTTTTTACTTAAAATGTATGTGTGTATGTGTGTGTATCTAGGGGAAAGGATAATAATACTTTCCTTTCAAAACAAAAACAAAAGTCAATTTGGGTTGAGAAGAGGATCTGGAGATGCATAGACATCTTCAAAGTCATTTGGATCAGCCCTAAGCCTGATGCATATTCCTAGGATGACTTAGAGCCTGGAAGCCCTAAATTCAGACATAGCTTTGAAGGGGATAAACTAGGAGAAAAGCAAAAGCATATGATCTCTTCTACTCATTATCCAATTCCACAAAGAACATTTGCAAGTATGAATATTTTATACTGTTTCATAAACTGCAACTATATCACCAAGTAAATACCACTTATTAATTTATTCAACATTTAATGAATATTTCTTGGTAGCCTATTATGTGCCAGGCACTTTTCTAGGCACTTAGGATACATAGCATAATACAAATAAATTAATTAATTCTGCCCATTTTAACTGGCTATTTTTTGTGTGCCTCCACACTTTGGTATGGGATATACCATTCTACTATATTGTTTATCACATTTTATTAAAGTAATCAGTTTATGCAACTTGGGTTGAAAACAGCTTTTATAACATAAAAGTAGAAAATGTGAAAAGATGAGAATAATGGATTTGACTGCATAAAAGTTAAAACTGCACAGAAAAAAATAAAACATCAAGGAAAATGATAAGGTAGGAGAAATATTTGCAACATAAATGACACACAGGTTTCTATCTGTAATATATAAAGAGTTCTTCCAGGACATTAAGCAACAAATCAATAACCAGTTGAAAAATCTCCAAAGGGCACCAACAGAAAATGTATTAAAGAAGAAATACATAGCTAATAAATATATTTAAACATTTTAAACATTTATGCTCACTAGTAACCAAGGAAATGTAAATCTGAGCAGCAAGATACTATCTCTAGCTATCAAATTGGCAAAGACTAAAATTGTAAAATCTCCAGTTCTAATTCTTTAACAGTTTCCCAACCTTCATACTGTTGACATTTGAGGCAGGATCATTCTTTGTTGTGGAGGGCTGTCCTGTGCATTGTAAGATGTTTAGCAGCATCCCTGCCCTCTACCCATTAGATGCCAGTAACATCCCCTTCCTGTTGTGACAGCCAAAAATGTCTCCAGGAATTACCAAATGTCTTCTGGGAGGCAACATTGCCCTGAGTTGAGAACCACTGCTCTAAACTTATGGAGGTACTTGGCCTTCTTTCTACTCACCGTCACCTCTCTTACTTTCAGACCTGTGCACTTTTTTTTTTCTTCTGCAAAAAGCATTATTGTTTCCATTTGGTCCAAGGCTTGGGAGAGGGCTCCAGGGCGGTTACAAAGCTGCCTAGTGGCTGCAGAGCGGGGCTTCAGGCAGAAGCTCTGACGCCAGAGGGGCTCCTCAGAGGCCACTGGACTTCGGAGACTCCTGTTTGTGCTCGAGGGTGAGCCTTTCAAAGAGATACTCGCCCAGCACAGCCTGCGGACCAGCCAGCCTGCGGAGCTTGGTCAGGTGGTCGCCCATCTTCTTGATGAGTTTCACCTGCTCCTCCAGGAAGCGGCTCTCCAGGAAGTCACAGAGGCAGGAGTCTGCACGGGCAGAACCCAGGGCGCGCAGATCCGATAGTGCCTGGTTCAGGTTCTTCTCCCTAAGAATGGCCGCTTCCACAGTGTCCTGGGTTTTACCCCACTCATCTTGAGAAGGCTTCCACGCATCCTGGAAGCGGGCGCGGCTGCAGCACTGTTTTGCATTTTCAAGAGATGCTGGGCACCCTGGAGCTTCTCCTCGGCCAATTCATGGAAAAAGTGGCCTCCAGAGACACATCGTTCTGGTGGAAATAGGAGCCCAGAGGGAGGTAAGTGCAGGAGGCACACAGATGCATGTTGGTTAGGCGGTTGATTGCGGCCTCCACCGCAATGGAATAATTCTGATGAACCTGGGAGCTCATGGTTGAAAGGTAATAAGGAGCTAAGTTCAAAACATAATGTTGGCTTGTCCTGGAGGCCGAGGATAGCTGAGTTGCTGGTTCTGAAGGTAGCGACTGGAAAAAAGGTTGGAGGGTGATCGGAGGCTGGAGGAAGGGGCTGTCCCTGGGTCTGTTCCGTCCAAACACTGTTGAAGCAAGAGACAGATCCCCAGGAGTGCAGAGCGCACTGCTCTGATCTATGCATATTCTTGCTCCTGTGCATTTCCTTTCCTACTCTTATCATCTTTCATGTTTCTGTTGAGGCTTTTGAGAAACTTTCCATGACCTCTCAAGATGGGTTCCCATCGTGCCCTGCATTTACCCTGATCTCAGCACTTTTTACACTGTCTTCTATTTATGTAATTATTAGCCAGTCTCTTTTAATAGAATGTAAACTCCCCATAGGCCCATCCTAGCAACTTTTGCCTTTGTGGGCCTCTTTCTCCATAACAAATATTAAAATTATATTTTATGACTGCATTAGTATAAAGACTAATACAATCCAGCCAGGATTATATCCATTTTTTTCCTTCTCATCCTAAAGGAAATTAAAATATTTTGTAGACTCCTAAAAAGTATTGTGGGTCCTAGGCACTGTGTTCACCGTGCCTAATGGATAAGCTGGCCCTGGCTTAAAAAAATGGACAGTGCCTGTCTTGGTCACTACTGTACACCCAATGCCTAGTACTAAGTAGCTGTTTAGTAAACAGTTCTCAAATGAATAAATGGATTAAAATTTTACTAAACAGGAAGTATTTCTAAATACTTGAACTACAAAAGACTTCAAATAAATTTAACCAAGTCAAGATATACTCATTTCATTAGATTTTGTTCCTAAATTCATTTGTGCTCTAGTTTTGACCTACTCGAAAAATGTTCTGCATTCTCTCATCATATTTATTATTAAAATATTTCTGATATGATTTAAAAAAATTTTAAATAGATCCTTGATCATCTAGCTTTACACTTCATTCTGATCAAATACTTGTGGTTAAACTGAAAATATAGGCCCATGGTATATATCAGATTACTTTATGTGGATTCTTCCATAATTTTTCTACTGGCTTTTATTTTGAAAAATATGTCTATAATATTTAAATTTGCAAGTCTGGTAGGATGTGTAAGAGTTAACTGACAAGAGTACATTTTGCTTTGCTGGTACTTAGAATTGTGGTTTTTGACAGTTTTGCGAATTTGCAATTTTGTCAGTTTACCTAAGGGGTCATCAAGCACTGCCATATTGATCTATGCTAACCAGCATATAGTCCCTGCCCTCAAGGAGTTCAAAGATTAGTGCTGTTCTTCAAACAGTTTCCTTTCTGGGAATAAAATGCATGCTTACAGTTAGCCCTCCTTATTCACAGTTTCCAAATCTGTGGATTCAACCAACAGTGGATGAAAAATATTCAGAGAAAAAATTCCAAAAAGCAAAACTTGAATTTGCTGTACACTGGCAAGTATTTATGTAGCTTTTACATTGTATTTACAACTATTTACATAGCATTTACATTGTATTAGCTATTATAAGTAATCTAGAGATGATTTAAAGTGTACAGGAGGATGTGCATAGGTTATATGCAAATACCATGTTATTTTTAAAAATAAATTTATTTTATTTATTTATTTTTGGCTGCATTGGGTCTTCATTGCTGCGCAGGCTTCTCATTACGGTGGCTTCTCTTGTTGTGGAGCACAGGCTCTAGGTGTGTGGGCTTCAGTAGTTGTGGCACACGGGCTCAGTAGTTGTGGCTTGTGGGCTCTAGAGCACAGACTCAGTAGTTGTGGCACACGGGCTTAGTTGCTCCACGGCATGTGGGATCTTCCCAGACCAGGGATCGAACCCGTGTCCTCTGCATTGGCAGGCGGATTCTTAACCATTGTGCCACCAGGGAAGTCCCACTATGTTATTTTATATAAGGGACTTCAGCATCCTCTAATTTTGGTAACCGTGGGGTGGGGGTGGGGGTCCCCAATCCCCTGTGGATACCGAGGGACAACGGTACATTAGTAATCAAAGGCCTATTAGGTATTTGTGGAATAAGTGCAAAATAATTGATAGTCTTGGGAGAAGAGTGCATCACAGGCATGTTTAAGCCAAGCAAACTACTCCTGTTCTACTCTACAGCATATCTTTCTAGCGACAGAATATATATGTCCTCCTGCACTGTTCAAAATGTCTTTCTACAACTAAGAGTCATGACGTTGTCCTTCTTGAATTAAATATGCTTTTGTAACACGTTGCAGTTCCCATGAGGACAGATATTATTCAGTGATAGCATTTTAGGTTGTGTGATTTGTGATGACATGGCCGAAAACTCTTTTGTTTCATTAATAACATGTCTCCCTTTGTAGGATAATCTTTAAACAGGTTTCCCACCGTGTATTAAATCCAGCTAAAGAATGTGGTTTCAAGTTTGATTCCACAAAGGATGTGGCTTAATTTGGTTTCTATGAATCAGTTCTCACCTCAATTAAGCCTCCCTTAATCCTGTTGGTCAGAATCAATTGCTTCGGGACTTCCCTGGTGGCACAGTGGTTAAGAATCCACCTGCCAGGGGGCTTCACTGGTGGCGCAGTGGTTGAGAATCTGCCTGCTAATGCAGGGGACACAGGTTCGAGCCCTGGTCCGGGAAGATTCCACATGCCGCGAGGCCCATGAGCCACACTACTGAGCCTGCGCGTCTGGAGCCTGTGCTCTGCAACAAGAGAGGCCGCGATAGTGAGAGGCCCGCGCACGGCAATGAAGAGTGGCCCCCGCTTGCCACAAATAGAGATAGCCCTTGAAACGAAGCCCAGAAACGAAGCCCCAACACAGCAAAAATAAATAAATTAATTAATAAAAAAAAAAAAAAGAATCCGCTTGCCAATGCAGGGGACATGTGTTTCAGCCCTGGTCTGGGAAGATCCTACATGCCACAGAGCAACTAAGCCTGTGCACCACAACTCCTGAGCCTATGCTCTAGAGCCCACAAGCCACAACTACTGAGCCCGTGAGCCACAACTACTGAAGTCCGCAAGCCTAGAGCCCTTGCTCCACAACAAGAGAAGCTACCACAATGAGAAGCCCGCGCACCGCAATGAAGAGAATCCCCCGCTCGCCACAACTAGAGAAAGGCCGCACGCAGCAACAAAGACCCAACGCAGCCAAAAATAAATAAATAAATAAATTAATTAATTTTTTGAAAAAGAAGAATCAATTGCTTCTTTCTCTGAGCTCTCCCAGTAGGGTATTTGTATCTTTAGTATTTAGTTATTTGCCTAATTGTCTTATCTGTTACTAGAAGGAAGAGGGACTCTCTTATTCCTGTCTATGCTCCCCTAAGCACCTAGCATATGCCTTGTACATAGTAGGTCTCAAAATATTTTTGCTGGATTAAAAATAATTTCATAGAAGAAATAGAATTTGTAATACCCATGATATCCTGAGACCTTAACGCACTTTAACAGTATGGGTGTTTGAGTGTATTTGGTGGAACTCCTGTGTGAAATCCGCCGCCTAGATTTTTTTTTTTTTTTCAAACAGGATTTTCATCAGCCAGGCAGCTTTTAGTGTTCGAAACCTTATCACTACCGGCAGTAAATTTCTTTGAAAATGCCAAGTGAGGGTCATTGGGCTAATGGATTTATTCACTATGATATTCTAGGAAATTATGCCATCCAACTTGCCAGAAGTTGTTTCAAGGTCAAATACTGAAATATCTAAGTAGATTACAAGGGTTCCTGGAAGATTCTTTTTTGATAGTCTCGCCTATTTCTACATCTCTATTCCCAACTCTGATTACATATTTCTATTATCCAATGTTTAGATGTACTTTCTTTACCACTCTTCCTATTTATAATTAGGATCCAGCACTTATTTGAATTTTCAGCTTACTGGATATTTCAGAAAATTTTACCCTTTGAGCAGCACTTCTTTGGCTCTAAAAACCAAGGAATAAAACCAGGAGGATGAAATAGTAACACTTCATTTGGAAGTGGCTTCCTCTAGAGCAAGTGAACTCTGATTGGGAATTAGAATATGATCACACAGGTGCACTGAATGGGCTGAACAAACTCTCTTCTTCTTACACATCTTCAGATGTGTAATGATTGGCAAGTATTAAGACAATGGAAAATACAGCTCCCCCTCAGTCAGATCCTCTGAAAACATCCCTCCCTGGCTACTTCCTGTCCAGTTATTCACTCAAGACAGGTCTTCAATCACCTGGCCAATTATAAAACACACCACTAGGTACCTGGTTACTCTCTGGCTTTCTATTTACTTTGACAGATCTCTGATCATTGGGTTCATTAAAGGAAAAAACACCATCATGGAAAGACATTAAGTGTATGACAAAGGCCCCAGCTTAAGCATAAGTGGTGCTCAAGTATGTTTCAAAATGCCCCAATAGACTGTATATATATTCTGTGAAGGCAGAGACCATCTCTCTTATATTTTCTGAGCTACACCTCTGTCTTCATTGTCACTTTTGGGCTTATTGGTTTGACATTTCTCCTGTTTGTTTGTTTTTTTCTTGGTGCAACATTTTATTATTTTTTTAATTAAAAAAATTTTTTAATTGAAGCATAGTTGATTTACAGTATTATATTAGCTTCAGGTATACAACATGGTGATTCAAAAGTTTTATAGATTATACTCAATTTAAAGTTATTATAAAATATTGGCTATATTCCTTGTGCTGTACAATACATCCTTGTAGCTTATTTATTTTATACATAGTAGTTTGTATCTCTTAATCCCCTACCTTTGTCCCTCCCCACTTCCCTCCCTCAGCTGGTAACTACTAGTTTTCTATATCTGTGAGTCTGTTTCTGTTTTGCTACATACATTCATTTATTTCTCCAGTTTAATTCCACACCTCGTTTTGGCTTCGTTTGATTCCACATGACTTCCTTGAACTCCATACTCCATGTGTCAGTGGCACTTTGGGGAATCAAGGAGGAAGAGTGCTAGATGGGTCAGGGGGGATGGAGGGCTACAAAGTAGGGGAGATAAGAGGTCAGCAGCTTTCAGACATACGATGATAAGGGGATCGAGAATCAGTGAGGGATGTATTTGGGGATGAGATTTTACGTCTGCAGCCACCAACTCCCACCCCAGGAATCCTTGGATTTTAGGGAGGGTGCTGGACTTTTCATTGTATAAGTAATGGTGATTTACATCATTTTATAATTGGATATTACATGAAAAGAGTGGCTTCAGAAGATCGGAGAACTTGGCAGCATTTGGATATTTGAGCAGTTTTTTGGGTTTTTTAAATTGTTATTCAAGTCAAGAATTCTGTTGTCTTCTAGCAATTGTTTTTTATATACAGCTGTGTTTGTTAAAAATCCTGGGTTGGATTTTAACCTGGTTGAAGAGGAAAATCAAAGAGGGAGGCAGAGAAGCCTTTCTTTACCTTTGTGCCAAGGGAGTATATGAGAACTTTAACACAAGATGTAGTCCTGGATTTGATTCGAGAAAATACCAGAGAAGGCTATAACTGAGTTCCTATAAAGAAATAAGTTCTTTAATTCAATGTCATCTTTTACTTACCAAGAAGACCATGCCATCACAGTGTGCCAGAAAAGTAGAATTCTGTTATGTTTACCTTGAAGTGCTGGGTGTAATGAAGTCTTTGGCAAGCGCTATTTATTTTTTAAAGGCAAGCAAGAGAAAAATAATAAAACTCAAACCTCTACATTTCTCTTTTTTTTGGGGGGTGGGGTATGCGGGCCTCTCACTGTTGTGGCCTCTCCCGTTGCGGAGCACAGGCTCAGCGGCCATGGCTCACGGGCCCAGTCGCTCCGCGGCATGTGGGATTTTCCTGGACCGGGGCACGAACCCGTTTCCCCTAGCATTGGCAGGCGGACTCTCAACCACTGCGCCATCAGGGAAGCCCTCTACGTTTCTATTGAACACAGGATGCAGATCTTATTCATTGTCTCCTTATCTGTCAAGAAATGGGAACATATAGTTTTTAAAAATGTTAAAACTTTGATCTCGTTTTCTTCTCTGCCTCTCCAGAAAATTCTCTGAGTATTTGAAAAGCTGGAAAGATTAGAGAAAACTTTTCTTCTGATGTCTAGACACTATTTGGTTAGAATCATAGCAAACATGTTTTGCTTATGAAGAAGCAGTTCAGAATACGGTGGCAATGCTGGGATAAATTATACAATGGGAATACAGAAGTGTTACATAGTGTCTTCAGATACTAACACTTGGAGTTTGTAATAAATTTGGGGAAAACACATTTATTAAGTTAAGCAATAAATTGTAAGAACTGGACTTGTGGTCTGTAACATGTTCAACCAAACAATAAATATGCTTGTAAAGTGAAATGGTTTAATTCTATATGTTAATTCTCAATATGTTAGTTATATGGATTTCTGTGCAGGAAGAACTACTAGACCAAAATATAATCTGGTAGTAAACTAAATATGAGAAATCATAAAGTTTTTATATCTATTGATTATTTTCAAAGTGGAAGGGATGTTGTGTCTACTGTTAGGTAATGTTTGGTCCTTGTTTCTTATTTTACATGGCAGGGGTTGGTTATCACAAAGGCTTGCTTTGGGGTCTGGAGGAAACAGAGATAACTGAGTTTATACTGTTCAGCCATTGTGTTTCACAGTGGCTTCAGGGAGAAAAGAATAATTCCTGTGATGACCTGGTAGTTTCTCAGCTGTGCAAGTCTAAGAAATTTGGACGGGGGCACTATGTGTCAGTCACTATTTTGTGTTTAAGAGATTCAGTGATGATCAAGCACCTATATATTCAAGCGAAAAGAGCAGAGGCATGGACTCAATTATTGAAGCCCAGTCCTCCATGTGCTGAAAATCAAAGGCTCACATAGAATTAGAGATATAATTTTTCCTCTTTTCATAGGAAAGGGGACTGTGAGGCAATTTATTAAAATAAACTGTAAAATGTCCTCAAGCAATTGAGGGTGGTCGTTAGCTTTTTTGACAGGAAAATTATTTTTCTATCTGTATTATGGTGTAAAGGTTATCTTTCATCTGGGAGATTTTGTAATTTTGCATTCATCAAGAGATTATTACTTATTTTCAAAACTAGTGTATGCAAATTATGATTAAATTCCTGAGGACTTAATCTTTTGAATATCATTTTAAAAATAGGAATGATGCCACACTGAGATGATAATTAACTCATTATGAATAATTTATTTTATACCTTGAAACTCTGCACAGAGCAAAGTTGTTGTTACCCAAATTTTCAAGCAGATTCTAGTCAAAATAGGAGTAAGTTCAAGTCCTATGTGTAGTATTGCATATTAAGTGAGAAATCTCATTACAGGAGTCCTGCATTTAATGTTTCTTAATTTATAATATTCATGCTAAAAATTCCCAGCTTGGGACCCTGAAAGAATTATAATGTCCAAATAGTGTTTTTATAGTAAATATATTTTAATTATTTTAGCTTTCCTGAAAAAAATTACCAAATCTACTTTGACTTTGGTAGCTTTTATATTTTAAAAGTTTACAGCATTAAAATTATTCTTTTTTAAGCTGGTGAGTGACTATAACCGTCTTCTGATTACAGATTTCAAATAATCGAGGCCATTAGACATCATAGGATTTGCCAGGATCAAACTGCATGTCATTCGTGGATTATATTAAATTCTGATGTCAAGGAGGAATGCCTTGAGCCACTGTTTGTCTATTTATTTATTTTATTCTTATGCATTTTGTTTAACTATTCAGCACTTACTATGTGCTCGACAATATTACAAGTATTTATAATGACCCTATGAGGCAAGCACTATTATGATCCTCGTTTTATTGAGGAGGAGTGGGGTTTAGTAAAAATAGTATGAATTTTACCATGAAATGGACTTAGATTAAATCCTGAATCCACCACCTACTAACAATGTGGCCATGGGTATTTAATGTGTACTTAAGTCTCTAAGCCTCAATTTTCTTTACACAAAATAAGGGAAGATACTCAATACCTTCCAGGGTTATTGTGAACATTAAATAAGAATACTGGAAAGCACCTAGCTCAGTTTCTGGCATATCATAACTTCTCAATACAGTTTAATTTTCTTCCCATTCACTTTAGCCTTGTGTTAGTCAGGACTCTTAGTTACAAGTGATGAAAATCCACATCAAACAGCCTTAAAAAAAAAAAAAGGAATATGTTCATTCATTTAACTGGGAAATTTAAGGGGTTCCACCAATATCATTAGAATGTCTTTCTTTCTCTTGGCACTGCTCTCCACTGTTTTGGCTTATTTTCAGGCAGACTCTCAATCCTTTTAAAATCGTGATCGGCTTTTGGCCAGTTTACATCTGGTCGGTTTCATGGTCTGGTAACCAAAGGCACATTTCTCTTAGAGTCATAGACCTTGAATCTGGGCCTCAGAATTTCTGCCTTTACACAACAAACCAAGATGCTATGCCCATTGACACAGCCCTTAGTTAAATGGCATCTTGTTCTTTCTTGGAACAAGTTATAGTAGGTTAGGGTATGATGGGGGTGCAGTTAATCTGCTCCTTGCCCAAGGCAGAATCCTAATAGACTGTTCTTTAAAATGCAGATAATTGTGCTCTCTGTCACACAGGGAACTCACAAGATAAGGTCACTGGTAGGGAACTAGGGGATCAGTACTGGTCTTATCTCCTGCTATATCTGCTATTCCCCAAAACTTGTTCACACTACGTTTAGCTTGGAGCAGAGTATACATACAGTACTTCCAGCCTGGTAAGATTCATGATTATCTATCTGTCAGCCATTTTGTATTTCAGGTCATAAGCTGAAAGTATCTCTATTTTCTCCCCTGTCCTCTTTCAGACATACCAGCTTGGACCATACATTTTACCCTCCTTGAATAGGCAGTTATTCAAGGACAAAGGCAGTAGGCAATGAAATCCAATATCTTGAAGTATTTATATCAAGCCCCTACATTTTGGTAAGCCCAAGGTCTGAGTCCTAAGATGCAACAGGAGCGGTTTAATAAACTACTGCAAAATAAGCATTTGCCAATTTCATGGCTGGAGACAGGAGAATCTAGTGTCCCACGTTTCAGTTGCAATCAACCAGTTCCATGTTTGGGATCTGTTACTTTCCAGTATCACTCTTATAAATGTCAATATCAATTTTATGAAATATCCCTTTGGACCATGACAGAGGTTTGGCTGCTATTGGTCCCTTTAGCACAAATATCAGCATGGTAATTTCCCTTAGCTTCCAGAGAATCAAGTATAGAATGCCCCCAAATCTTAAAAGAAAGCTAAAGCTGCAGGTAAAGTATTGCACTCAATAATTCCCAAATATAGGGGTCATTTTAAATTTTATTTCTTCTGGAAGTAAGGAAGCCAATGTTGTTTCCACAACATTCCCAAACCACGGTCTACTCCAAAAGCATATCTGCTATCAGTGTAAATATTGGCAATTTTGTCCTTGGCTAAAACACAAGCCCATGTTAGAGCTTATAATTAAGCCTGCTGCGCCAGAGTAATCATAGGTAAAGATGTTGCCTCAACAACTTCAAAAGGATTTGTAATACCACACCTAGCACAGTATTTGCCATTGTCACCATTTAAATAAGAATCATCAGTGAACCATGAGAAGTCAACATTACCCAGTGGAATTTCCTGTGGATCGTTAGGAGGAGTCAGGAGGTGATCTGTCAGCCTTAAGCTGTCCTCTGGTGACAGAGAGGAGAAGAGCATAGGGATTAAGGTTATTACAACATAAAAGAGTTATGTGAGGAGCAGTTAACAAAAGGACTTCTTAGGAGGTGAGGCAGCTGACTGCAAAATGTTGAGTGTGATGAGAAATCAGGAGAGCTCCTACTACATGAGGTACAAAAATGGTTAAAGGGGATCCCACAATGATTTTTTCAGTGGCCTTAACTGAAAGGACAGGGGCCGTAATGACTCTAATGCAATGGGGGTATCCCTGTGCCACAGGGCCCAGTTTCTGGCTATAATACTCTATGGGTCAGTGGTGGTCCTCATGTTTTTGGGTGAGTACCCCAAGTGCATTCCCTTCCCTTTCATATACAAAAAGGAAAAAGGGAATCTGATCATTGGGATGTCCAAGGGCAGGTGGGTTCTTCAAACCCTCCTTTAAGGCGTTGAAGGCTATGTCATCTGGATTTTCCCATAAAATTGGGTTACAATTTTAACTGTTTAGTAAAACATATAAAGGTTTGGCCATAAGAGAGAAATTTGGAATCCAATTTTGGCAATAACCAACTAGGCTGAGAAAACCTTGCAATTGGTGCTTAGTTTTGGGAAACTTAGGAAACTCTCTGGATCTAGCTGTAGCCCTTATCCTGATATCCTAAATATCAAACCTGGGTTTGGGAAAACTGCAATTTTCTTTGGTGACTCTATGTCCTTTAAGTCTAAAAGCTTTAGCAAATGGATGTGTCCTCCTGTAAGGAGGCTTGAGAAAGAGAGCAAAGAAGCAAATCATCCACATATTACAACAAAGCAGAACCCCTAGGGAACTTTATATTATTCAGATCCGCCTTCAGGATTTGCGAGAAATAAGGACTTTCGGTACAACCCTGAGGCATTACTATCTAGGTGAATTGTTTTTCTTTCCAAGTGAAGGCCAGAAAGGTATATTGGCTAGCTTCATCAACTGGAATACTAAAGAATGCACTGCATAAACCAATTACAGTAAAGAATTTGCTTCCAGTGGGAGTGGATGTTAGTAGCCTATGAAAGTTAGAAACAACAGGTTGTGGAAGGATAACAATGTTGTTTATTGCTTAGAGGTCCTGGACAAACCTCCACCCTCAGCCGGTAGGTTTTCTCACCAGTAAATAGGGGCATTACAGGGACTACTACAAGGGATAACGGGGCCTTGAGCCTTGTAATCTTCTGTTATGGGCTTTATGCCTTGAGGGCTTTTTACTTATAGGGTATTGATGAATTCTGGGAAGAGGTTTTGAGGGGTCTAATGGGAGGTATGCAGTGAATTTTGCCAACATCAGTTGGAGATTTTGCCCATAAGGAAAGCGGTAGCTGATTCAATCGGGACAAATGATCAGTGTTTCCAGAATCAGCTCTAGTGCTATCAGAGAGGAACAAATAAAAGATGCCAAAGCCTCATTTAATTCATCTGGTGGGTTACTTTGATGACTCCTGTCAATTTCTAAAATGATTTCCCCCTTTTTGGAGAAATAAATTCTGGCATGATACTTCTCTAAGAAGTCTGCCTAATAAATGGACAGGGGTGGAGGAACTAAGGAGAAAAAGGTGTGTATCTTTCAAAGGGCCTAAACAAAATGGAATGGGTTCAGAGACAGGAACTTCTGGAGATTTAAAGCAGCAGTGGCTGCTTTACAGTAGAGGGTCTGAGCACTGAGCACATGGCTCTAGTGTCAGTTAGGACTGGAAGAGATTCATCCCTAGTACAGAAGAATGTTTTTCCAAGCAGATTAAGAGGGAAGATTGGGAAGAGCCCTTGTAGTTCCCTGGAGAATTGGGAGGACATTGCAAAGGCTGGTTAGAGGACTGAAGGGGCCTAAAACTCTTAAATTTGTTAACAATCTCTTTTCCAATGTCCTGGCTCTTTGCAATAATAGCAGAATCTAGGAGGGTTTTAGTTTCTTTTAGGAGCCCTCGTTTGCTCAAGTTGAAGATAAGAATTTTGGTGGCGTAGAAGGGAAGGAGGTGAAATCTGAAAGGAAGCCAAGAAAGAAGAGCATGAGGCTTCGGGAGCCATTTTATCTTTCTTTAATCATCTGTTTGTCTCAGCTAATCTTAAAATCTTAATTTGCAGAGAGGTAATTTTAGTCTCAAAATACCAGGTGAAATAAGCATTCCACTCAGTTCTGGGAAGTTTGGAGCTATCGTAGTGCACTTTGGTTTTAGGGAAATTAAGTCTGGGGATTTGAGAAGTTCCCCATAGTGGCCATTGATATTCTAAATTGCCTTTGGTCAGGTTGGTCCATTTTCTTAGAAATATGCATGAGGAAGGACCCAGGTTTTTAAACATAAAATTGCTTGAGGTCCCTGTAGGGAGGCAACCCTCAAAATACTTAGATAACTATGATCCCATTTCCTAGAGATTTTTCCTCTAAGGAACAATTTTCAAACAGCTTAAATGGCTTACAGCAACAAAGGGTTCAATTCAAATAGTTGGCAAGCCAATCCCAGCCAGTCTTAAGGAGATAGCTTGGTCCCAGAGCCAGGCCAAAGGCTTTTTAAAAAAAAAGAAAAAAAAATTTTTTTTTTTTAAAGCCAGTATCCAAAGGACTAGGCCAAAGACTGAAAAACCCAGCACTGTTTCAGAGAAACAACCCCTGTTCCTGAGAGGGTCAAAGGCTGGCCAGCTTTAATCAAACAGTCTGATCCCAAATCAGACTGAAGTGCCAAGCAAGTTCTTGCATACAGAGCAAGGCCTTAACCAGAAAGACAAAAATGGATCCCGAGTAAAGGCTGGGGAGCTTCAAATGCAAAGGGGGAATAAGCTCAGATCTAGGAGAAAGATGTACCTTCAAACTTTAGGGTTGGCAAAAGCAGTGAGTGACAAGGGGCTCAACTGTGGATACCATACGTGTCTGCTCACCTGCTCTGGAGCCATAGGGAGTCTTCTCTGGTGCCTGTAAAGGGCACCAAAATGTTGACCAGAAACAGACAGACTGCCAGATATCTTTCCAGCAAAGATAGGATCAGCAGAAAATTGCCATTCAGGGTCTGCAACCATGGGAAGCCATGTGCAAGTCCCCCCAGGGCAAAGAAGAAGAACATTTTTTATATGGAAAAAGGAAAAGGAAATTGGGAGGGCTGTAGTAAACAAAGAGTCCACATCTTTTCATTGGCTGAGCCCTTGCCAGCAAAGAAGGGGAGTCTTTCCTCTTCCTGTTGGGCTCTGCTGTCATCACAGGGCATGAGAGCTCCCCCTTTTCATCTCCCAATTCTAACTGAGGTTTCTGCTTATTAATTCTTTATAGTTTATGTATAATTCACTTGTACAGACATACGCCATCAGTGTATATTCATTTACAGAGAGTTACAGATTTATACACATGATTGAGGCAAAGTATCACTTAATGAATTCTTGAAACACTAAAATCTGGTGTAAACTCGCTGAGTCATCCAGTAGATCAAGTGCCTGTGTTGTGCTGGGTGCATGTTCTTTGAAGCCCCACCAAGTCTTTGAAATAAAACTTTACACAGAAGTTGGTGGTTTTTATAATAGGCAGGACTTAAAAAATACAATCTTTAGTCTACTAATAGGAGATGCCTCCTAAGCTGAAATGCTAAATTTTGTTTTGATGATTTTTTTTGCTGCAATCTTCCCAACTTTTATTTAAACGTTATCTCCTTTAATCATAAAGATGATGTCAAAACTGATTTGGAAGTGTCTTCAGAATTCTCATTAGCAACATGAGGAAAATTTTCATTGATTTGATTGAAGGAAAAGATAAGCACTTCCATATCTATTCTTGAACGGGAAGATATAATCCTGCTCTCCAACTGAAGAAGGCAGATTATTGAGTTTTACTGATTTATTTTGTTCCCTAAAAGAGTTGCTTCACTTTCCCCCACTTTGCTTCCCTCTACCAAATAGTAACAATGACTTACTCTCTGGTTGAGAACTAAACAGCCAGGCCTTGACCTGAGCATAAGGGGAGAAGGACTTCAGATGTAATTCTAGCTGTTACTTACAGTGTGGCTTTTTGCTTGAGTTTCTTTGTGACAGATAAATAAATGATACCATCTAGAGAAAGCTTTCAGAATGTCCCTGAGGGCTGCCTTAGAAAAAGCTAAATCTCTGTTGAATTCAAGAAAGAAAGCAATTTCTGTCCATGCAAAAGACAGACAGGGTAGAACAGTTGGTTGACCACTGTGGGGATTTTAAGAGTATCTGGGGAAAATCTGTTTCCCTGGGGTATGATCTGAATTTTATTTCATGGATGATATCTATTGATGCAGTTCTGTGTTTTGTAAATAAGCAAACTTACTATTGCCTCGTGAATCTAAGGAAAAAAGGCAGGGAAAATATAAAGCAGCAATTGCTTTCTACCTGTCAAGTTAACATGGATTTGATGTCAAAATGAAGACAACATTTTTCTTGGGAATCACTTTGAATAATTTAGAAATAATATTAAATGATTAATACCTCATATGTTCTATCAGTCTTGTTCCTACCCATTCTCATATGATATTATTATACATTGTGCTTCATCCCAAAGAATACCAAAGTGGTTTACAATCACAGTATACTTTTAAATCAGTCCAGGTCTCCTGGTTGAACAATGTATTTGGAATGACAGAATTATAACTTTCTTGGAAGACCCACGCATAATTCACTAGGAGTATATACAGTACCAAAGAAATTCAGTTTATATATAATTCTTAATAAAAGAAAAATCACTCCCTTAGTTGTATTCATGTCATACTGAGGGAGAGGGTGAAACAGCAATGCTAAGATCATCAGACTTGTGTAAAACTAAAGGGTAAATGTCACCATTCTGCTCCCATCACGGATGGGTTTGTAAAGGAGTGTGTAAAGGGGACTGATGCACATAATAAATTCTATAGTTGATGTATCTGCATACATCAATAAGTTATAATACATTGCCATCTGTTCTAGAATTCTAGCTGCATGAAAGGATTCCTGGACATACAATAACCAGTCTTTTTTTTTTCAATTTTAATCTTTATTTTATTGAAGTCTAGTTGATTTACAATGTTGTGTTACTTTCAGGTGTACAACAAAGTGATTCAGTTATCTTCAGTTTTTTATATATATATTCTTTTTCAGATTCTTTTCCATTATAGGTTATTACAAAATATTGAGTATAATTCCCTGTGCTATACAGTAGGTCCTTGTTGTTTATCTATTTTATATGTAGTAGTGTGTATCTGTTAATCCATACTCCTAATTTATTCCTCCCCCTCCATTTCCCCTTTGGTTTGCTATGTCTGTGAGTCCAATAATCATTCTCCTTAAGTGAGCTGTACCAAGCACATTAAGCCTATACTATGTACCCTGCCTGCTCATTTGCTGCTCCCCAAATTTAAACTCTGTATTAATTTAGGTGCTACCACTCATTTTCCTCCATTTTATTGAGATATTAAGGATAAAAGGAAAGCAGATGAAACTGAACAAAATCAGCTGTGCGTGAGAGCTTTTAAGCCTATGTGCTAATAAAATGCCACTTATACTTTAAATTTTCCAATAATTTGTGCTCAGCATAATTTTTTTTTTTTTTTTTTTTTTTTTTTTCGGTATGCGGGCCTCTCACTGCTGTGGCCTCTCCCGTTGCGGAGCACAGGCTCCGGACGCGCAGGCCCAGCGGCCATGGCTCACGGGCTTAGTTGCTCCGCGGTATGTGGGATCCTCCCGGACCAGGGCACGAACCCGTGACCCTTGCATCGGCAGGCGGATTCTCAACCACTGCGCCACCAGGGAAGCCCATAATTTTTAACTGAGGAAAAATTTCCGAAGTCCCTTCACTTACAACTTTAAGGTTTAACTACAGATTAAGGGGAATTAGAATTCAGTAGTGTATATAACCATGGTATCAAAAACTTAAGGCATGTGAAAGAAATCACTTCTTGGTCTGAAACTGAAGGCCAATATTTATGATGCACTGTTATGTAATGTAGTTGACTATGGTCAATTTTTCATGAGTATTTTATATGATATGTACTATCATTTGTATCTTCATTTCTTATTGATGTGCCTAAAGGTAGAAAACATGTATTTTGAAAAATACTTTAAAAATTTGGTCTTTTTCACCATACCAGATGGCTTTTTTTCCTAGTTATTACAATGTAATGAAATTTTAACATTTATGTACCCATAGGTTCACAGACCCTTTTATGGAAGGTAGGATTTGTGTATATGGTGTTCAAAAGTGCTTAATTCTAAGAACAATATCCAACATTACATAAATGGCTTTAGACAGTATAAAGTATGAAAAAGGAAGAAAATTGTTGTAATAAGAGTAAAGAAACTGTGGCTCAGCTCTGTACTGCCTCTGTTGAAAGAGATGGAGATGAGCATAGTAAAATGCCAGTATTTTCCAGGGCATTCACTGGAATGTGATGGGCTAGTCCTGGAAAATGTGAGGAAATTAAGATTGTCATGGGATAAGGTTGTACTGGATGTTTTAATCATCATTCAGTAAGGAGCTCATAATTGGCTGGTGATCATCCCCAAAACTGGAAGAGAGGAAAAAGGCTGAGTTAAACGCCTCCTTTTTTTTGGTTTCTAAACATTTACAGTTGTTCAGAAAGTAACAGTACACCCCCCAAACACTTAAAGTAAGCTAGTTCCCACCCCCACTTCCTTTGCGTTGACTCAACTTTAAAAGTATGGGATCTTATGTGGTATATAAATACAATGCAGTATTACTCAGCCATAAACAAGAATGAAATAATGGCATTTGCAGCAACATGGATGGACCTAGAGATTGTCATACTGAGTGAAGTAAGTCAGAAAGAGAAAGACAAATACCATGTGATATCACTTATATGTGGAATCTAAAATATGGCACAAATGAACCTATCTACGAAACAGAAACAGACTCACGTAGAGAACAGACATGTGGTTGCCCTGGGGGAGGGAAGGACTGGGGGTTTGGGATTAGTAGATGCAAACTGTTATATATAGGATGGATAAACAACAAGGTCCTACTGTATAGCACAGGGAACTATATTCCATATCCTGTGATAAAGCATAATGGAAAAGAATATGAAAAAGAATGTATGTATATATATATATATATATATATATATATATGTATGACTGAATCACTTTGCTGTACAGCAGTAATTAACACAACATTGTAAATCAACTATACTTCAAGGATGTTAATAGTTTATTTTGTAGCTAATTGGATGGGAGGTGTTATTTATTTTACATCTATATCAGTTATCTATTAGTGCCTAACAAATTACCTCAAACTTCAGAACCTTACAACAACAGACACATTATCTCAGTTTCTGTGGGTCAGGAGTCTGTGTGCAGCTCACTTGAGAGTCTCAGGCTCAATGTCTCTTATAAGGCTGCCATCACAGTGTCTGCTTGGGATACCATCATCTCAAGTCTCAACTGGGAAAGAGTCCATTTCCAAGCTTACTCACATGGCTGTTGGCAGGCTTCGGGGTCTTTGCCTCATTGGCCTCTCCACAGCACAACTCACAAAGCTGGCTTCCCTTAGAGCAAAACAGTGAAAGAAGGAGGCCAAGATGGAAGCCATAGTCTTTTTGTGACTTAGAAGTGACATCCCATCACTTCTGACATATTTTATTTGTTGAAAGAAAGTGAGTAAATTCAACTTACACCCAAGGGGAAGGAACTACAGTAGTTGTGAATATCAAGAGGTGGAGATCATTGGGGGCCATTTTAGAAGGTGCCTGTCACACGTGCACTTTTAGTAACTCTTGAAGCATAGTCCAAAGTGGCCAGTCTGGAGAATGAATTTCTCTGAAATCTATTGTTGTATCTTTAAAATTGCTTTGTACATGTCTATCTTTGGAACCTGTGTAAGGATTGAAGGAACCTCATTTTACTAATATATATTTGTCATAAAGAAAGGCAAAGCCAGGTGGCTTTCTTTCCTTTTGCCCATTGACCACACCTCCCCCCCTTTTTTTAATAAAGAGAATTTTCTTTGTCTGCCTGATTTAGATTTCTGCTCTCTCAAGGGCCTGAAAGGAGTTGGCAGAGGTGACTTCTCTTCTTTTTTTTCTTTCCTTCTTTCTTTCCTTCCTTCTTTCTTTGAGCAGGGATTTCTATACCTTTATCATAGTGTAAAGAAAGTGGAAAATGATATGAAGAAACAAATATTTTTTAGTGACTTTATTGAGATATGATTTGGATATAATACAACTCACCTATTTTAAGTGTTACAGAATTCTGCAACCATCACCACAATCAATTTTAGAACATTTTTTGTTACCCCAAAAAGAAACCACTCCTTTTGCCATAACCAGCTTCTAGTTAAGTCTCAGTGACCAGATCTCGGTCATATAGCCATTCCCAGAGACTGGAAAAGCAAACATATAGTTTCTCTAGCATCTCTAGTATTTGTGGGTAAGAGGCAAGAGAGAACAAAGCAGGAGATGGCTTTTGAGTTAGCTAACTGTAGTGGTTAATTTTATGTGTCATTTTGGCTGGGCCACAGTGCCCAGATATGTAGTCAAACATTCTGGATGTTTCTGTGAGGGTGTTTTTAGATGAGATTAACATTTAAATCAATGGATTTAACGGTAAGGCAGGTTACCCTCCATAATGAGTGGGCCTTATCCAATCAGTTGAAGGCCTGAATAGAAGATACACTCATCTCTCCTGAGCTAGAGGGAGTTCTGCAGCAGATGACCATTAGATTTGAACTGTAACCCTGGCTCTTTACTGGGTCTTCAGCCTATTGGCCTTTGGACTTGAACTGCAGCATTAGCTCTTCACTGAGTCTCCAACCTACCTGCCCCACTCTGGAGATTTTGGACTTGGCAACCTTCATAATCACATGAGCTAATTCCTTTAAATTAGGTCAAACAGGTAATATAAATTCAAACCACAAACTCATTGTTTAAAGGCAGGCCTGTGGTTAGGAATTCTTAAAGGAGACTCCCTGCCTACACCTCTCCCCACAAAGCAAGCTAGACAATACAGACAACTGTCTTTGTTTTCTCCTTGTGCCAGTTTACATTTTTCTACTTCTTCCTTTTATTCAAATTGTAGCCATTGGAGACCCATTCTCTGTGAGGAATTTCTCAGTTTCAACTCCACACTTCATGTATACTCTAGGTTTGATGTCCTATCCCTACTTGGACTTTAAAATCCAAACTTCTAAATTGTTGTGACCAGCCACTTTCCTCAACACGCCTGCAATATCAGCTCAGAAACTTATTTCTCTGGCTTTCAGCTTCCTCTTCATTCTTTGCCACTGGTGATTTCCTTTCCTTTCATTAGAGCACAGCTATGCTTTTAAAAGGATGTCAGTTAAATCTTATTATTCCAGCATTTCTAGCTGTTTTGTGGTTGGGGAATTTGCAGGTTATCTAGTCTGCCACACTTGTAGAAATGTAAGTTGGACCTTAAATTTTTCAAAATACATATTTTTTCTAACAGGTTATTCAGGTTTTCTCTTCGTTTTGACAACAATAAGTACTTTAAAGTGCATTTTTGCTATTGTTGTATCAAGCTTTTTTCTAAAACTTAAAGACAGTTAATATTTCTTTTTTATAATATAAAATTAATTTGTTTTACTGACAACACTTTGTTTAGCTTTGTTTTTTTCTATCTAATGCTTTCCTTCTGGATTCTATTTTTCTCTTTCTTTTTTCCTTCCTTCCTTCCTTCCTTCCTTCCTCTTTCTTTCTTTCTTTCTTTCTTTCTTCCTTTCTTTCTTTTCTTTCTTTCTTTCTTTCTTTTTTTCTCCCTCCTTCCCTCTTTGTCTCCTTTCCTTCCTTCCTCCTTTTCTTCCCTCCTTTGCTATCACTCTTGAATGGTAGCTTAAGGGGGTATAACACTTTACTCTTAACACATTGAAAATATTACTTTATTTTTTCCTACTACTTAATATTGCTAAAAAAAAAAGAAGCTGCTCAGTCTAATTTTTGTTCACATTTAAGATAATCTGTCTTTTTTACTGGTAACTTTTATGATCTTATTTTTGTATTTGGTGTTATGCTGTTTTTTTATTACTATGTATCTAGATGCAGATTTATTTATGCTTATCTTACTCAGTACTCAGAGTATACTTTAGATCTAAAGCTTTGTGTCTTTAGATTCTGGAAAAACCTTAATCATACATTCTACAAATATTGATTTTATATCTTATTTATTCTCTCCTTTACTTTTTTTTTTCTTCTGGAACTTCCATTAAAGGGATGCTGTGGTCTTCCAATCTATTCTCTATATCTTGGCCACAGTTTCTTCTTTTTGGGTCTTTGTGTCTCATTCCAGGTAAAATTTTCAGTATCACTTTCCAATTCATTAATTATCCTACTGTTTATCCTACTTATCGGGTTTCTTTTATTTTTAAAGTTTAGATGTTTCATTTCTAGAATTTCTGGTTGGTTCTTTTCCACATCTGCCTATTCATGTTTCAGTTCCACTGGGTTTTTTCCATAATTTGCTGGGATTTTTTTTTTTTTAACATCTTTATTGGAGTATAACTGTTTTAAAATAGTGTGTTAGTTTCTCCTTTACAACAAAGTGAATCAGTTATACATATACATATGTTCCCATATCTCTTCCCTCTTGTGTCACCCTCTTCCCACCCTCCCTATCCCACCCCTCTAGGTGGTCACAAAGTACAGAGGTGATCTCCCTGTGCTATGCGGCAGCTTCCCACTATCTATTTAATTTACATTTGGTAGTGTATATATGTCCCTGCCACTCTCTCACTTCATCACAGCTTACCCTTCCCCCTCCCCATATCCTCAAGTCCATGCTCTAGTAGGTCTGTGTTTTATTCCCGTCCTACCACTAATCTCTTCATGACATTTTTTCTTTCTTAGAGTCCATATATATTTGTTAGCATACGGTATTTGTTTTTCTCCTTCTGACTTACTTCACTCTGTTGACAGACTCCAGGTCTATCCACCTCATTACAAATAACTCAGTTTCATTTCTTTTTATGGCTGAGTAATATTCCATTGTATATATGTGCCACATCTTCCTTATCCATTCATCTGTTGATGGACACGTAGGTTGCTTCCATGTCCTGGCTATCGTAAATAGAGCTGCAATGAACATTTTGGTACATGACTCTTTATGAATTATTGTTTTCTCAGGGTATATGCCCAGTAGTGGGATTGCTGGGTCATATGGTAGTTCTATTTGTAGTTTTTTAAGGAACCTCCATACTGTTCTCCATAGTGGCTGTATCAATTTACATTCCCACCAGCAGTGCAAGAGTGTTCCCTTTTCTCCACACCCTCTCCAGCATTTATTGTTTCTAGAGTTTTTGATGATGGCCAATCTGGCTGGTGTGAGATGATATCTCATTGTAGTTTTGATTTGCATTTCTCTAATGATTAATGATGTTGAGCATTCTTTCATGTTTGTTGGCAATCTGTATATCTTCTTTGGAGAAATGTCTATTTAGTTCTTCTGCCCATTTTTGGATTGGGTTGTGTGTTTTTTTGTTATTGAGCTGCATGAGTTGCTTATAAATTTTGGATATTAATCCTTTGTCAGTTGCTTCATTTGCAAATATTTTCTCCCATTCTGAGGGTTGTCTTTTGCTCTTGTTTATGGTAAGCTTTGCTATGCAAAAGATTTTAAGTTTCATTAGGTCCCACTTGTTTATTTTTGTTTTTATTTCCATTTCTCTAGGAGATGGGTCAAAAAGGATCTTGCTGTGATTGATGTCATAGAGTGTTCTGCCTATGTTTTCCTCTAAGATTTTGATAGTGTCTGGCCTTACATTTAGGTCTTTAACCCACTTTGAGTTTATATTTGTGTGTGGTGTTAGTGAGTGTTCTAATTTCATACTTTTACATGAACCTGTCCAGTTTTCCAAGCACCACTTATTGAAGAGGCTGTCTTTTCTCCACTGTATATCCTTCCCTCCTTTATCAAAGATAAGGTGACCATATGTGCTCGGGTTTATCTCTGGGCTTTCTATCCTGTTCCATTGACCTATATTTCTGTTTTTGTGCCAGTACCATACTGTCTTGATTACTGTAGCCTTGTAGTATAGTCTGAAGTCAAGGAGCCTGATTCTTCCAGCTCCATTTTTCGTTCTCAATATTGCTTTGGCTATTCGGGGTCTTTTGTGTTTCCATACAAAGTGTGAAAATTTTTGTTCTAGTTCTGTAAAAAATGCCAGTGGTAATTTGACAGTGATTGCATTGAATCTGTAGATGGCTTTGGGTAGTAGAGTCATTTTCACAATGTTGATTCTTCCAATCCAAGTACATGGTATATTTCTCCACCTATTTGTATCATCTTTAAATTCCTTCAGCAGCATATTATAGTTTTCTGCAAACAAGTCTTTTGTCTCCTTAGGTAGGTTTATTCCTAGATATTTTATTCTTTTTGTTGCAATGGTAAATGGGAGTGTTTTCTTAATTTCACTCTCAGATTTTTCATCATTAGTGTATAGGAATGCCAGAGATTTCTGTGCATTAATTTTGTATCCTGCTACTTTACCAAATTCATTGATTAGCCCTAGTAGTTTTCTGGTAGCATCTTTAGGATTCTCTATGTAGAACATCATGTCATCTGCAAACAGTGACAGCTTTACTTCTTCTTTTCCTATTTGGATTCCTTTTATTTCTTTTTTTTTTTTTTTCTTTGATTGCTGTGGCTAGAACTTCCAAAACTATGTTGAGTAAGAGTGGTGAGAGTCGGCAACCTTGTCTTGTTCCTGATCTTAGTGGAAATGGTTTCAGTTTTTCACCATTGAGAACAATGCCGGCTGTGTGTTTGTCATATATGGCCTTTATTATGTTGAGGAAAGTTCCCTCTATGCCTACTTTCTGCAGGGTTTTTATCATAAATGGGTGTTGAATTTTGTCAAAAGCTTTCTCTGCATCTACTGAGATGATCATATGGTTTTTCTCCTTCAGTTTGTTGATATGGTGTATCACGTTGATTGATTTGCATATATTGAAGAATCCTTGCATTCCTGGAATAAACCCCACTTGATCATGGTGTATGATCCTTTTATTGTGCTGATGGATTCTGTTTGCTAGTATTTTGTTGAGGATTTTTGCATCTATGTTCATCAGTGATATTGGCCTGTAGTTTTCTTTCTTTGTGACGTCTTTGTCTGGTTTTGGTATCAGGGTGATGGTGGCCTCATAGAATGAGATTGGGAGTGTTCCTCCCTCTGTTATCTTTTGGAAGAGTTTGAGAAGGATAGGTGTTAGCTCTTCTCTAAATGTTTGATAGAATTTGCCTGCGAAGCCATCTTGTCCTTGGCTTTTGTTTGTTGGAAGATTTTGAATCATAGTTTCAATTTCAGTGCTTGTGATTGGTCTGTTCATATTTTCTATTTCTTCCTGGTTCAGTCTTGGTAGGTTGTGCATTTCTAAGAATTTGTCCATTTCCTCCAGGTTGTCCATTTTCTTGGCATAGAGTTGCTTGTAGTAATCTCTAATAATCTTTTGTATTTCTGCAGTGTCCGTTGTTACATCTCCTTTTTCATTTCTAATTCTATTGATTTGAGTCTTCTCCCTTTTATCCTTGATGAATCTGGCTAATGGTTTATCAATTTTATTTATCTTCTCAAAGAACCAGCTTTTAGTTTTATTGATCTTTGCTTTCGTTTCCTTCACTTCTTTTTCATTTATTTCTGATCTGATCTTTATGATTTATTCCCTTCTGCTAAATTTGGGGGTTTTTTGTTCTTCTTTCTCTAATTGCTTTAGGTGCAAAGTTAGGTTGTTTATTCGAGATGTTTCCTGTTTCTTAAGGTATGATTGTATTACTATAAACTTCCCTGTTAGAACTGCTTTTGCTGTATCCCATAGGTTTTGGGTAGTCATGTCTCCATTGTCATTTGTTTCTAAGTATTTTTTGATTTCCTCTTTGATTTCTTCAGTGATCACTTCATTATTAAGTGGTGTATTGTTTAGCTTCCATGTGTTTGTATTTTTTACAGATCTTTTCCTGTAATTGATATCTAGTCTCATAGCATTGTGGTTGGAAAAGATACTTGATACGATTTCAATTTTCTTAAATTTGCCAAGGCTAGATTTGTGACCCAGTATATGATCTATCCTGGAATATATTCCGTAAGCACTTGAGAAGAAAGTGTATTCTGTTGTTTTTGGATGGAATGTCCTATAGATATCAATTAAGTCCATCTTGTGTAATGTATCATTTAAAGCTTGTGTTTCCTTATTTATTTTCATTTTGGATGATCTGTCCATTGGTGAAAGTGGGGTGTTAAAGTCCCCTACTATGATTGTGTTACTGTCGATTTCCCCTTTTATGGCTGTTAGTATCTGCCTTATGTATTGAGGTGCTCCTATGTTGGGTGCATAAATATTTACAATTGTTATATCTTCTTCATGGATCGATCCCTTGATTATTATGTAGTGTCCTTCTTTGTCTCTTGTAATAGTTTTTACTTTAAAGTCTATTTTGTCTGATATGAGAATTGCTACTCCAGCTTTCTTCTGATTTCCATTTGCATGGAATATCTTTTTCCATCCCCTCACTTTCAGTCTGTATGTGTCCCTAGGTCTGAAGTGGGTCTCTTGTAGACAGCATATATATGGGTCTTGTGTATCCATTCAGCCAGTCTGTGTCTTTTGGTGGGAGCATTTAATCCATTTGATTTAAGGTAATTATCGATATGTATGTTCCTATTACCATTTACTTAACTGTTTCGGGTTGTTCTTGTAGGTCTTTTCCTTCTCTTGTGTTTCTTGCCTAGAGAAGTTCCTTTAGCATTTGTTGTAGAGCTGGTTTGGTGGTGCTGAACTCTCTCAGCTTTTGCTTGTCTGTAAAGGTTTTAATTTCTCCCTCAAAACTGAATGAGATCCTTGCTGGGTAGAGTAATCTTGGTTGTAGGTTTTTTTCCTTCATCACTTTAAATATGTCCTGCCACTCCCTTCTGGCTTGTAGAGTTTCTGCTGAAAGATCAGATGTTAACCTTATGGGGATTCCCTTGTGTGTTATTTGTTGTTTTTCCCTTGTTGCTTTTAATATGTTTTCTTTGTATTTAATTTTTGACAGTTTGATTATTATGTGTCTCGGCGTGTTTATCCTTGGGTTTATCCTGTATGGGACTCTCTGTGCTTCCTGGACTTGATTGACTATTTCCTTTCCTATATTAGGGAAGTTTTCAACTATAATCTCTTCAAATATTTTCTCAGTCCCTTTCTTTTTCTCTTCTTCTTCTGGGACCCCTATAATTTGAATGTTGGTGCATTTAATGTTGTCCCAGAGGTCTCTGAGACTGTCCTCCGTTCTTTTCATTCTTTTTTCTTTCTTCTGCTCTGCAGTAGTTATTTCCACTATTTTATCTTCCAGGTCACTTATCCGTCCTTCTGCCTCAGTTATTCTGCTATTGATCCCATCTAGAGTATTTTTAATTTCATTTATTGTGTTGCTCATCGTTGCTTGCTTCCTCTTTATTTCTTCTAGGTCCTTGTTAACTGTTTCTTGCAATTTGTCTATTCTATTTCCAAGATTTTGAATCATCTTTACTATCATTATTCTGAATTCTTTTTCAGGTAGACTGGCTATTACCTCTTCATTTGTTAGGTCTGGTGTGTTTTTATCTTCCTCCTTCATATGCTGTGTGTTTTTCTGTCTTCTCATTTTGCTTATCTTACTGTGTTTGGGGTCTCCTTTTTACAGGCTGCAGGTTCGTAGTTCCCTTTGTTTTTGGTGTCTGTCCCCAGTGGCTAAAGTCGGTTCAGTGGGTTGTGTAGGCTTTCTGGTGGAGGGGACTAGTGCCTGTGTTCTGGTGGATGAGGCTGGATCTTGTCTTTCCTGTGGGCAGGTCCATGTCTGGTGGTGTGTTTGGGGATGTTGGTAACCTTATTATGATTTTAGGCAGCCACTCTGCTAATGGATGGGGCTGTAGGCCTGTCTTGCTCTTTGTTGGGGATAGGGTGTCCAGCACTGTTCGTTGCTGGTCCTTGAGTGAAGCTGGGTCTTGGTGTTGAGATGGAGATCTCTGGGAGATTGTCGCCGTTTGATATTGTGTGGAGCTGGGAGGTCTCTTGTGGACCAGTGTCCTGAGTTTGGTTCTCCCACCTCAGAGACACAGCCCTGACGCCTGGCTGGAGTGCCAAGAGCCTTTAATCCACACGGCTCAAAATAAAAGGGAGAAAAAATAGAAAGGAAAGAAAAGGAAGGAAGGAAGGAAGGAAGGAAGGAAGGAGGGAGGAAGGGAGGAAAGGAAGGAAGGAAGAAAGGAAGTGAGGAAGGAAGAAAAGAAGGGAGGAAGGAAGAAAGGAAAGAAGAAATGAAGGAAGGAAGAAAGCAAGAAAGGAAGGAGGAGAGGAAGAAAGGGAGGAAGAAAGGGAGGAAAGAAGGAAGAAAGGAGGGAAGGAGGGAAGAAAGGAAGGAAGAAAGGAGGGAAGGAGGGAAGAAAGGAAGAAAGAAAGGGAGAAGACAATATAAAGTAGGATAAAGTATAGTTATTAAAATAAAAAATAATTATTAAGAAGAAAAATTTCTATTAAAAAACAAACAAACAAAAAACCGGGTCGGTCTAACCCTAGGACAAATGGTGCAAGCAAAGCTATACAGACAAAATCTCACACAGCAGCACACACACACACTCACAAAAAGAAAAAAGGGGGAAATAATAGTATATCTTGCTCCCAAAGTCCACCTCCTCAACTTGGGATATTTCGCGTCTATTCAGGTTTTCCACAGATGCAGGGCACTTCAAGTTGATTGTGGACCTTTGATCCGTTGCTTCTGAGGCTGCTGGGAGAGACCTCCCCCTCTCCTCTTTGTTCGCACAGCTCCTGGGGTTCAGCTTTGGACTTGGCCTCGCCTCTGCGTGTAGGTCATCCAAGGGCGTCTGCTCTCCGCTCAGACAGGACGGGGTTAAAGGAGCAGCTGATTCGGGGGCTCTGGCTCAGGCTGGGGGGAGGGAGGGGCATGGATGCGGGGCTAGCCTGCGGTGACAGAGGCGCACTGGCCCAATGCGCGCCGCGCGTTCTCCCGGGGAAGGTGTCCCTCGATCCCGGGACCCCGGCAGTGGCGGGCCGCACGAGCTCCCGGGAGGGGCGGTGTGGAGAGTCACCTGTGCTTGCACACAGGCCTCTTGGTGGCGGCAGCAGCAACCCTAGCATCCCACACCCGTCTCTGCTGTCCGCACTGACAGCCGCGGCTCATGCCCGTTTCTGGAGCTCCTTTACGCGGTGCCCTTAATCCCCTCTCCTCGCACCCCAGGAAGCAAAGAGGCAAGAAAAAGTCTCCTGTCTCTTCGGCAGCTCTTTGCCCGTTTCTGGAGCTCCTTTAAGTGGCGCGCTTAAACCCCTCTCCTTGCGCACCAGGAAGCAAAGAGGGAAGAAAAGGTCTCTTGCCTCTTCGGCAGCTCCAGACTTCTCCCGGACTCCCTCCCGGCTAGCCGTGGTGCAATAACCCCTTCAGGCTGTTTTCACTCTGCCAACTCCAGACCTTTCCCTGGGATTCGACTGAAGCCCGAGGCTCAGCTCCCGGCCCCCGCCCGCCCCGGCCGGTGAGCAGACAAGCCTCTCGGGCTGGTGAGTGCCGGTCGGCACCGATCCTCTGTGCAGGAATCTCTCCGCTTTGCCTTCCGCAACTTGTTGCTGCGCTCTCCTCCGCGGCTCC
The DNA here is from genome assembly GCF_026419965.1 of Kogia breviceps. Lineage (NCBI taxonomy): Eukaryota > Metazoa > Chordata > Mammalia > Artiodactyla > Physeteridae > Kogia > Kogia breviceps. Next base: position 48,750,964 of record NC_081330.1, read on the forward strand.
GGAGCTTCTCCTGCTGGGGTTTTTTTAATCAATATGAAATCTTGATGATGATGAGGATGATTATTTTTAGTATTCTGAACATCCTCAAAATATTTATCAAACTCTTCTCTAAAATTACTTGGTAAAAAGAAAAAGTCTTTTGGATAGACATATATTCAACCATAGTTGCTCCTCACCTCACTAGACTTGCAGCTTCTTTTGAGCTCTATCTGCAGGCAGTTTATTTTTTCTAGCCCTCTTTCTAGATCGTGATAAATCCATCCTAGATCCCAGATTTAAACAATAAACCTTGCTCACTTCCTTTCTTATTTCTATAGCACTTTTAACCCATGTTACTCCACTGGAGGTAAACTTAGCCATCTCTACTTTCCTTCTAAGACCTAGGACGAGCAGGCCAGTGGCTCCAGGACTCCCTATCACTTTTCATTTCTATGTAATTTCTGGTCCACAGAGATGGTTTTTGTTTATTTGTTTGTTTTTGTTTTTAAGCTTACTTGTATCTTAGTTTTATTTTTCTGTATTTAATCTAGAATTGCAATGTGTTTGGAGCATTGGAGATACATCAAATTGTGACCTGTGCCACTTCACCTGAAGTCTTAAAAATTTTTTTTTGACTATTTGTAATTTTATTTTTACTTAATTTTTTCAAAATAAGTTATTACAATTATTTAGGGTATAAAAGAAAACTTCCTGGACCTTGGATAACCACTGTAAAATTGTTTACTCTTGAAATAGCTTAAAATAAGTTTTTATTTGGAGAACATTTTGAACTGTGTCATATTTTCCAACAACAGACATTACAATGTCATATTTATATTATCATATTACTTTTAAATAAACTATAAGGTGCTCAATATTTTAAAAACATTATAGAAATCTTCAGATAGAAAAGTTAGAGATATCAGTATAATGAATCCTAATGTATCCATCACCTAACTTCAATTGTTATCACTATTCTGCTATGCTTGATTTATCTATCCCCTCTCCACCAACATTTCATTCTGCTTGTTTGTGTTGGAGCATGTCAAAACAAATTTCAGCTATGATATCATTTCAACCATATATGCTTCATAATATATCTTTAACAGACAAGACTTTAAAAATTATAATCACAATATCATTATCATCCCAAGAAAAGTAACAATAATTTCTTAATATCATCTAATATGTTCATGTTTACTTTTCCCCAATGACCTCAAACATGTCTTTTTACCATTGGTTTGTTTGAATCAGGATCCAATCAAGGTCACATTGAAGGTGTTGATATGTCTCTTTGATCTATTTTAATCAATAAAAAATTCCCCTCACCCTTTTCTCCCCCATGCCATTTATTTGCTGAAAAATCTGAGTTGATTACAGGACATAGCAATTTTATTTGCAAAATTAGAAACAATTACATTTTCTGGAGAATGGGCTTAATGTCTTTCAATGTGTATATAGGTTGTGAAAGACCTGGGAAGGAACACTCTGAAAAATAATTTTTAACCTATCATTTAATATTAAAGTAGACTATGCTGTACTAGTTATTTATTATTGTGCATCAGTCTAAAACTTATCAGGTGAAAACAACAAGGATATTATCTCATACAGTTTCGGGGGTTCAGGAATTTGGAAGCAGCTCAGCTGGGTGCTTGCTCAGGATCTCTCAGGAGGTTGTGGTCAAATCGTTGGCCATGGCTGCAGCTTCTGAAGACTTGACTAGGGCTATAGGATTCTCTTCCAAGATGGCTCAGTTACATGGCTGTTGGCAGAAGGCTACAGTTCCTTGCCACCTGGATGTATCCATGGCTTCCGCAGCATGAGTGCTCTGAGGAGGAAGTAGCTAAGATAAAAGTCATGGTCTTTTGTAACCTGATCTTGAAAGCTACATACCATTACTTCTGTGATATGCTATTGGTCATACAGACCAACTCTGGTACAATCTGGGAGGGGAGTGTGAATACCACAAGGTAAGCAACACTGGGGACCACCTTGGTAACTGGCTGCCTAAATGGGCAGTAAAGAAGAAATAAATTGACTTATTATTTTATCACTGATCTTAGAAATAATGTAATTTCTATCCTTGCAGTAGACCCCAGGATAGGGTACTGATATGACAGTATTAATGGAAAACCTTTGTTTTCAAATTCCATTCACATTTTATATATGGTAGGAAAGTACTTTTTGTCATATGAGCATTTCTGACACTGTACTTAGTGAAAGGATGCAGTTGTCTTCGATATAAGAAACAATAACCTCTAAGGACCCTTCCAACTCTACAAGCCTGCTTTTCTATGTCGTAGTCCCAGGAATAATAATCTTTTTTTTTTTTTTAAATTTTATTTTATTGAAGTATAGTTGATTTACAATGTTTTGTTAATCTCTGCTGTACAGCAAAGTGATTCAGTTATACATGCATATACATTTTTTTTCATACTTTTCCATTATTTATTGTAGGATATTGAATATAGTTCCTTGTGCTATAGAATAGAACCTTGTTGTTTATCCATTCTATATATAATAGTTTACATCTGCTAATTGGAAACTCTCAGTCCATCCCTCCCCCACCCCCATCCCCTTTGGCAGCCACAAGTCTGTTCTCTATGTCTGTGAGTCTGTTTCTGTTTCATTGATAAGTTCATTTGTGCCATATTTTAGACTCCACACATAAGTGATATCATATGGTATTTGTCTTTCACTTTATGACTTCACTTAGTATGATAATCTTTAGGTCCATCCATGTTGTTGCAAATGGCATTATTTCATTCTTTTTTATGACTGAGTAATATTCCATTGTATATATGTACCTTGTCTTCTTTATCTATTCATATGTCAATGGACATTTAGATTGTTTCCATGTCTTGGCTATTGTGAATAGTACTGCTGTGAACATAGGGGTGCATGTATCCTTTTTGAATTATAGTTTTCTCTGGATATAGGCTCAGGACTGGGATTGCTGGATCATATGGCAACTCCATTTTTAGTTTTTTGAGGAACCTCCATACTGTTTTCCATAGTGGTTGCACCAATTTACATTCCCACCAATAGTGTAGGAAGGTTCCCTTTTCTCCTGTCCATGGACATCCTGTCCATTATTTGTGGATTTCTTTTTTCTGTTAACCACTTTACTTAGATTTCATGGTAACCATATGCAGTAGCTACTATTGCAATTTCCACTTTACAGGTGGGGATACTGAGGATTGATGACATCAAATAGAAAGTGGAGGGGGCAGGGATTGCAAGGAGGAGTCCAATATACCTGGTTCAATCTCTGTGAATTCTGATTTCTGTCCCTTGCCTCTTCTTTTCACTTAAAAAAAATATATATTTATTGGAGTATAATTGCTTTACAATGTTGTGTTAGTTTCTGCTGTACAACAAAGTGAATCAGCTATATGTATACATATATCCCCATATCCCCTCCCTCTTAAGCCTCCCTCCCACCCTCCCTATCCCACCCCTCTAAGTCATCACAATGCATCCAGCTGATTTCCCTGTGCTATGCAGCAGCTTCCCACTAGCTATCAATTTTACATTTGGTAGTGTATATATGTCAACACTACTCTCTCACTTTGTCCCAGCTTCCATGTTCCCCCTATGTCCTCAAGTCTGTTCTCTATGTGTGCATCTTTATTCCTGCCCTGCCACTAGGTTCATCAGTACTGTTTTTTTAGATTCCATGTATGTGTGTTAGCATACGGTATTTTTCTCTTTCTGACTTACTTCACTCTGTATGATAGACTCTAGCTAGGTCCATCCACATCTCTGCATATGGCACAATTTTGTTCCTTCTTATGGATGAGTAATATTCTGTTGTATATATGTACCACATCTTCTTTATCCATTCCTCTGTTGATGGACATTTAGGTTGCTTCCATGTTCTGGCTGTTGTAAATAGTGCTGCAGTGAGCATTGTGGTACATGACTCTTTTTGAATTATGGTTTTCTCAGAGTATATGCCCAGTAGTGGGATTGTTGGGTCATACGGTAGTTCTATTTGTGGAATTTTTTTTTTTTTTTTTTTTTTTTTTTTTTTTTGTGTGTGTGTGTGTGGTACGTGGGCCTCTCACTGTTGTGGCCTCTCCCGTTGCAGAGCACAGGCTCCAGACGTGCAGGCTCAGCAGCCATGGCTCACGGGCCCAGCCTCTCCACGGCATGTGGGATCTTCCCAGACCGGGGCACGAACCCGTGTCCCCTGCGTCGGTAGGCAGACTCCCAACCACTGCACCACCAGGGAAGCCCTTGTGGATTTTTTAATAATGGCCATCTGACTGGTGTGAGGTGGTACCTCATTGTAGTTTTGATTTACATTTCTCTAATAATTAGCGATGTTGAGCATCTTTTCATGTGCCTGTTGGCTATCTGTATGTCTTCTTTGGAAAAATGTCTATTTAGGTCTTCTGCCCATTTTTCGATTGGGTTGTGTTATTTTTCCTGTTGAGTTGTATGAGCTATTTATATATTTTGGAAATTAAGCCCTTGTTGGTCACATCATTTGCAAATATTTTCTCGTAGTCCATAGGTTGTCTTTTCCTTTTGTTTATTGTAGGAATGATAATCTTATATGTAGGAGTCAAACCATTAGGATCCCGTGGCATTTCAGGGATGATCTCAGCAACAAAAGTGAACGAACTACTCAGAAAACACAATCATGAGTTATTTGTTAGCATTTTTTAAGCTGTTAAACTTTTCATTAGCACAACATAGTTACTATTCCAGGCATGTATTATTAATGTTATTTTGTCATTATAGAAACAGGAAAAAGAGTACTTGTAGTAATACCATGGATTTCAAAAATGTCATCAGAACAAGAATTATGCATGCATGAATTAGATGTTCATTTTTTATTGCTTCTTATTTTCACTATATTAATATAAACACTTAGTCATATAAATTTAAGGCATGGCCAAAGGTGGAATACTATAGAAACAATAAAGATATAATGAACATATTTTATCAGTAAGTATTCACAAGCTATTTTTTCATAATTCAAATAATAAGACATTAGAACTGGATGAGACCTTAAAATGCATATCATTTTATCCCTTACTTTTAAGACTCAGGTAAAGTGATTTACCACAAATCAAAAGGCAAATTTGTAGCTGAACCTTAACTAGAACTGGGAACAAGACTCCTAACTCTTATTCCCGAGATCATTCTAATACACCGTACCACTACTCAAATCACTAAAAACAAGACTTTCAGTACCAGTGATAAAGTTTCATTAAATTCAGTGTAGTTTATCAGGCAAACTACTATAACATCAGCATGAAAACAAAACAAAAATTAATCTAAATTCCAATTTTATTTGAAGTAGTCAAAGAAACACATTACATAAGGGATGAAGAGCCTATTTTGTCTCTTTTTGACCACTGATATATTGAAGAAATCAGCTGATGGACAAGCACCCAAATACTGATAATCCAAAACAAATTTTTTTTTGGTAACTTTCGACTCATATAAGGACCTTGAAGAAATAAGAACAGCATTAAATTCCATTTTAATGATCAGGAACCACAAAACAAAATGATAGAATTTCTATAGAGAAATTATTATTATTATTATTATTATTTACTCTCCTTGTTTGCAAAGAAGGTAAAGCAGCCTGTTGAGGAGCACATACAATAAAGTAATGAGAAAATATAAATAGGAACTATCAGGGCCAAAATAAAATCATGAACAGAAAGTCAAGATTGGGGAAAATCAAGCCATGAGAATTTGCATAACTCCTGAAGTTGAGCTTCAAATTTAGGCCTGAGATTCCTGGCAATCAAAAGGAAAAAAGAAACATAGTCATTTTCATGATCCTCAAAAAAGTTTTTAAAGTACCAGTTGGATTCTAAACAAAATTCCACACACATGGAGGTTTCTGTTAGGAATACTGAGAGATACAGTGGATAACCATTTCCATTTACAGCAAAATTTGTAGTGAAATTCTTATTGTTTCTTGTGTTCTTTGAAAATTACCCTGATGTTAACACACATTTGACTTGGTGAAGGTTATTTCTGAAGGGCTAAGGTAGCAAAGGCCTTAGACATACCATCCTGATAGTCTAGCTTAATCCAAGAGAAGAATTTAAAATATCCATAAAAGTGAGGGAACTGAATATCATTTGAATCATTCCCCATGAATATCATAAAATGTGGTTATGAGTGCTTTAATTAGAAAACCACACATCTATTATATAGATAATAAATAATTATTATTGGTATGGTTATAAAATGACAGTAATTTCAAATAACTACTAAAGGATAAATTATATAATAAAAAGGATTGAATTATCTCAGTTCAAGAGATCAGATTATTTTAATAAAACATGAGTGTTGGTGGGGATTGGTGGTGACAGAATAAACACATATTAAGACATCCTATATAGAGGAGATCAATTCACACATATTTTTGATGTTTGTGGAGATACAGAGGTCAACTTTTAACATGTAAACATAAGCATTTGTAGCATAAATCCAGTAGTGGGCTGGAGCTATCTCTGCATTCAGTTACATCATGTTGGTGACTTGAAATTGGTCACAGTGGGAGTATTTACACCATCAAAGTAAGCAATTGTCAAATACTACAAAAACACTACAAATCACAGCTTTTTGGGGAGACCAGTTTACTAGAACATCACATAATAATACTACCATATACAACTTCCATATTACTAGATTAAAAAGAGAAAGACAGAAAACAAGCACCAGGAAAACTGGAGAAATGAGGAAACAAATTTAAAAAGCAATGACCGTATTAAATCTGGACATATTAAACACTGAAAGTATCAAATAGTATGCCAAAATTAAGACCAAATATATCACTTATCATGATAAGTGTGAATGGATTAAACCCCCTTAATACAAGACCAATATTTTAAGAATAGATCAGAGAAAGGTTAAAAATAAAGTGAAGAGCAAAGCTATACCAGGCAAATGAAAATGAGAGAAAAGAAAGATTCACAACTTCAACACCAGGCAAAGTAGAATTAAAAGCAAAGAGGATAAAACTACATTGAAAAAACTGATTTTTATGGATAAAGCAATGCTTAAGTATTAAATAAGACAATATCAAAATATATATAATGCAAAAGTTGTTGACTATAAGGGAAAGTTGACAAAAGCACAACCGTCAGGAGAGATTTTAGCATGTCTCTCATAATATTTGACAAATTAAATAGAAATAGAAGAAAGTAATAATATTAATAATACTATCAATTTGACACACATTTATACTACAGAAAATATACTCTTTTCTTTTTTTTTCAAGTGTCTACAGAACACTTACCAAAATCGGTCATAAAGGATCTTACTACTTTCCCCAAATTGGAAATTATATAAATCATTCTTTGACAAAAATACATAAAACCAGATATTAATAGCAGTTATAAATTGAAAAATTCAAACCATTAAGTAACTAAAAATCACTCTCCTATAACTATTGGATCTACGAGAAAATCAAGCTTAGCTTAAATCACCATTCAGAAAATATTGCCAGTGAAGACAATACTATCAAAATTTCTGAAGCCAAATCTGTATTTAGAGGAAACTTACTAGTTTTAAATGCATTTATTATTAAACAGGACAGAATGAAAGTAACATTCATCTCAAGAGATTGGAAAAAAGAGTAATCTCCCTTACCCTCAAAAAGAACAGAAAGAAAAAGAAAACTGAGAAAAATTGGATAAATGAATTAAAAATAGAAGTCTATTAAATAAAAAATATAGTTTTATTGATGAACAATTACAGAGCTATTTTCTTCAAAGACAACAATAAAATGGACAAACTTTTAGCAAGGCCAAACAAGAAAAAAAAGAAAGCATAAATATGCAATAGTAGAAAGTAAGTACATGATATAACTACAGGTAGAAATACACTTTTAAAAAAAGTATTAAAAATCTGAAAATCTCAACATATGCATGAATATTTAGGGAAATATTAATTATTAAAATCAACCCAAGTAGAGGTAGAAAACTTGATTAAAATTGAGACTTCTCACAGAAAACCCCTTGTAGAAAGCCACCTGCCAAGACAATTTCATAGTAAGTTATTTCATACTTCCAAATAAAAGATCATAGAGAAAGAAAGGAAGCTTCCACAAATTATTCTACAAAGCTAGTATAAATCTGGTGCCAAAATTTGACAGCACAAAAATAGCAAATAACTGTCCAATACCAATTGTAACTATTGGTGCAAAAATCCTAAATGACAAAGCAAATTGAATCCAGTGATATATCCAAAGACTAATATTTGCTGATTAAGTAAATGTTATACCATTAATTCATAGATGGCTCAATTTAAGAAACTAATAATTATTCAAAATAAATCAAAGGAGAAAAATATTTCAACAGATGCTTAAATATCTTTTGGGGGGAGGAATTCGACAGACATTCCTAAAGAAAACCCCTGGTAAAACAGAAATAGAAAGAGAATTTTTTCACATGATAAAAAACTAATGTAAATCAAACTAGCATCATACTTAATGAGGAAATACCAGAAGCATTCCTATTAAAATTCAAAACGAATAGGATTGTTCACCACTATCTCTATTATTTAACATAGTATGGACATGTTTGTCAATGAGTTTCTAAAATATAAATCTACAAATCAAATATAAATAAAAAATAGAAAAATTTTATTATTCATAAGTGGTGTAATTCTCTATATGCAAACTCCAGGAAAATGAAGTACAAAACTATGACATTAATATGCTAAAATCAATATTTTAAAATATTTTAACAATAATCCATTTGACAATAAAATGAAGGAAAAAAATCACAATACTAACCAAAAAAATCTCCCAATAATAAAGCTAACAAAAACATGTGCACCACCAAATTCAGACAACTACAGAACTCTACTAAAGACATTAAAGAACACTTTAGTAAATGGAGGAACATATTATAGAAAGTATATCTTTATGGAGAGATCCATCTATTCATGCAACACACTCTCAATCAAAACCACTTCACTGTATTTATTATTTATTTAGTATCTATGTATATGGGGAGAGAGATGTGATGTGACCAGAGCATCTGAGAGTTCATCTGAAAGAATAAACATGAGAAGATATCCAATTAAATTCTGATAAAGAAGAATAAAAAAATGGGAGGAGATGATTTGTCTACCAGATATAAAAACATATTATAGAGCTGCAAAAATTGAAATGGGGTGATGCTAGTGCCAAAGTTGAAAGATGAATGGAAGAGACACACACAGCATTTCAAATCAGTGGGGAAGGCATAATTATTCAATAAATAATTCTAAACACCTGAATAACCATTTGCACAAGAGTAAATTCAAGATAAATTGAAGAATAAAATTTACCAAATAATAGATCCTAAAGTATATGAAAAGATAATATATAACAAAAATGTTATTTCAAATCCAGTGGGAAAAGTATGAAATATTTGATAAATGGTTCTGGGACAACTGGCTATCTACATAGAAGAAAATAATGTTAGACTCCTTTCTCAAATCATATTAAAAAAACACCAGAAAAACAGATGAGTTAAATACTAAGTATAAACAAATAAAAATCATGGAAGAAAAATAGAGAGACTATGTTTACAGCTTAGAAATCAAAAAGACATTGGCAAGGCAGGAGAACCCAAAGTTATATTTTAAAAAAGCAAAGTATTTGACTATATAAAAATGAAAATATTTGGTATGAGAAAAAATCCAATAAGTCAAAAGATAAATTATAGATTTGGGAAAATTCTGGTACTGATGATCACTAAGAGTTAATATCTATCATATATATAAGAACTATTACAAAATGACAAGAAAAAGAAAATACCCCAATAGAAAAATGAAAGATATAAAAAAGCAAATCACAGAAGACTAAATCCTCCCCATAAAATGTAAATATGCTAAGCTCAGTGGCAGTCAGGGAAAATTTCTTTTTAATCAAAATAATGGGTTACCATATCCCATTAGTTCAAAACACATTTTTTTCTCTCAGGTTTTCATTTCTAAAACTGGGATGTGCCTTAGAATTGATGATAGTCTATAGTTGCTGTGGGCTAGGTAATAGTCATGCTACAGTTACCCCCACTGCACTGGCACAAATATGGTTGTTGCTCCCGATACCATGGCTGGAAAACTATTACAATCCCTCAATGTTTCACTCAAGCAAATCATTGGAGAAAAGAATATGAGTCCTGACTGTTTTTTGTTTTTGTTTTTGTTTTGGCTGTGCCGTGCAGCTTATGGAATCTTAGTTCCCCGACCAGGGATCAAATCTGGACCCTTGGCAGTGAAAGTGCAGAGTCCTAACCACTGGACCGCCAGGGAATTCCCCTATTTTTTGAAAACCTTGTATTGACACTTTCTGATATGATCAAGAAGACTCCAGCATCAAGAATTGCAGAATGGGTGTACATGGTTTCAAATAAAATCCCAGTGATGATAGTAAAGCCCTTTTTAAAGAAATGCCTCACCACCAATGTTCTGGATGACAAAGAAAAAAAATGTGTGCAAATCCATGGGTGATGATAACTCTGACTTGAGAGTGTGCAGAAGAATTGAACTCATGTGGGAAAGTTTTTGTTTTTTTTTTAGGGAATACTGTAACCAATTTAGTTCTTTTATAGTTTTTAAAAACATATGCACAAGTATAATATATGATAAAATTTTATGTATAAATATGTCTCAAAGAACTCTTTCAATAAGAATGAAGACTCTAAATAATAAGAAAATACTGTGTCATATTTAACTGGTAACACTTTTTCTTTCTTAGTGGGGCATAAAGTAATAATGCATCTTTCAATCAAATGTATTTTAAGACTTACTGAAATATATTAATAATCATGTCTCACATATCAGGAAAACAAGATCCTCCTTCCAAAAGGATTTGTATGTTACAATACCATTTTTGTAAAACAAATGATGACCCCAAACTCTTGTATGTAATGACAGTTAGTATTTATACTACACATACAATGTGCCAGAAATCTTATAAGGAATTTACATGTATGTATTTAGGTGGGTATTACTATGATGCCTGTTTTACCAATAAGGAAACTGAGGTATAGAGATGTAAAGTCACTTGTCTAAGTTCACACAGCTAGTAAATGGCAGAACTGTGATTTCAACATGGACATTTTGGCTCTAGTGTTCATGGTCCCAACAATTCTCCTCCATCTCCGCTTCCTCTCTCCTCTCTCCCTCTCCTTTCTTCTTCTTTCTCTCTTACACACACATGCACACACACACACACACACACACACACACACTTTGTCTTTTTCTGTCTCTCTCTCTCTTATGGTGCTTGATTATATGAGCATGGAGAAAACTCTGGAAGGATACAAGCTAAGTTATTAACATGGGCTATGGGTGTGAAGGTGATATAGGTGTATGTAAAGCAAAGTGAGAAAGAAGAAAAAAGGAAAACTTTATTAAAGCTACAGCTGTGTATGATATGGTTTTGTTTATAACATATAAACTTGAATATGTGTGTATACATATAAAACATAATAAATAAATGAAAGGTGATCTAAAGTTATTAAAAGATAGTCCATAAAATAGGGACAAAGGGTCAATGCATATATTTGAATTTGAATAGTCATCAAAAAATCAAATTGAAAAAACAATGGCATATGCTTTTTGCCCATAAAAATTAACAAAGATGAAGAAGTTAAATATACACTGTTACTAGTAAAGCAGGGAAATAAGAGCCCTTGTATGCTGTGGGTGAATATTTGTTTGGCCCAACATATTTGGTGGAAAATGATAATATAATATTAAAACTTTTGATCCAGGAATTCTATTTCTAGGAATTCTTCTTAAGGTAATAATCAGAGATGATGACAAATATTAGTATTAAAGATGTTCAAAGCAGCTTTATCTACATCTATCTATCTACCTATCTATCCATCCTTTCATTTATCAATTTGTATTTGTATGAATTTGTATTTATTTGTATTTTGGTACCAGGATGCATATCTAAATGTTAACTACAATAGCAAAGAAGGAAAAGAAGGAAGAGGAAGGGAAGGAGGAGGAGGATGCAGCCTAAATGCCTAAAAATATGAATAGCTAAGTAGTGGTACATTTATTCAATAGAATGTTATACAATAATTAAAATTACATTCACGGGGGGTGGAGTCAAGGTGGCATACTAGGAGGATGCAGAATTCACATCTCCTCACAACTAGGGCACCTACCAGGCACTAGTGGGGGACCATGGACACCTAAGGGGACGGGAGGAACTCCCAGTGACTGGGTAGGATGTGGGGCATGGGGGGGAGTGAAGGGGGAGGAGAAGTGGAGGTGGGACGGTACTGGCGCCCCTGAAGGGTGCCTGGGGGAGGGGAAGAGATCCCACACCCAAAGGGGGAAATTGGGGAACCACTGGGAGGGCAGAGGATCAAAAAAGAGTGTGGCCAGGTTTCCTCTGCTCACTTGGGGCCCCAGGAACCTGCTGAGATCCTGGGCCTGATCTTCTGCCCACTGAGGCCCCCTCCAGCCACGTGGGTCCTGAGGGAGTGGGAGGGAGGGAAGGGGGAGCAAAGGGAAAGACCGGACCTCAAGGACTGGCATCCCCGAGGGGTGGCTGGGGGAGGGGAGGAATTCCTACACCCAGCGGGACCCACCTACAGTTAGGGGTCCAGCAGCGAAGGGGAGAGACCCTGGGAGAGACAGTCGGGGAGGGGAATGAAGGAACAAAAGGGAAAGGGGCCAGTGCTTTCCTTGTCCACTTAGGCACCGGGGAGCCTGTTGGGCTCCCAGGCCTAATCCTCTGCCCTTGGAGCCTCCGTCCTGCTGTGCAGAACCCAAGCCCCACCCCTACACCCCCACCCAGGGCCCTACTCCTTCAATCAGAGACCCCCTCCAATGAGCTGGACCTAAACCCCACCTACACACCTTCACTCAGGGCCCTACCTCCAAACTCCAGAACTCCACACTCCAGAGGCCCTCCATTTGACATGCTGCCTCTCCCCTTCTGTGCAGGTCCTAAGCAAAAGTCCCACCCCACGCTTGAATGTCACCCCACATAGGCCCCATCCCAAACTAAAACGTCACCCCCCACCTGCCTAGGCCCTGCCCCACCCTAAACCCCACCCCTGCCTAAGTTCCACCCCCGCCTAAACTCCACCCCCATAGCCAAAGCTTTTTTTACTTTTCTTTTTTCCTTTTTTATTTCTTTAAATAATCTATTTTATTTATTTATTTATTTTTGGTTGCATTGGGTCTTCGTTGCTGCACACAGGCTTTCTCTAGTTGCAGTGAGCAGGGGCTACTCTTTGTTGCGGTGTGCGGGCTCCTCACTGTGGTGGCTTCTCCTGTTGTGGAGCACGGGCTCTACGCATGTGAGCTTCAGTAGTTGTGGCACATGGGCTCAGTAGTTGTGACCTGCAGACTCTAGAGAGCAGGCTCAGTAGTTGTGGCGCACGGGATTAGTTGCTCCACGGCATGTGGGATCTTCCTGGACAAGGGTTCAAACCTGTGTCCCCTGCATTGGCAGGCAGATTCTTAATCACTGCACCACCAGGGTAGGCCCTTTTTCTCCTCTTTTAGATTGGGGTTCTGTGTTACCTTGTTGATTCATTATTCTTGATTCTTTTATATTTTTATTTTTCCTAATAAATCTTTTATTTTTCTGATTTTATTTTATTCTTTATACTTTGTTAGTGATCTCTCCTTTTGGCTTGTTACCCCCTCCTTTTTTTTTCTTTTTTCTTTTGTGGTTTTACTTTATCTTGTTGCAGTTTTTTCAGTTATAGTTTTATTTTTCCTACTATTTTTTTTATCTTTCTAATTTTATTTTGCTTTTTATTCTTTGATATTGTACTGCTGTTTTCTTTCTTTCTTCCTTTTTTTTTTTTTTTTTTTTTTAACCAGGCCACAAAGCTTGCAGGATCTTGGTTCCCAAGGCTGGAGATTGGGCCCGAGATCCTGTGCTGGGGGCTCCAAGTCCAAACCTCTGGGCTAACAGAGAACCTCAGACCCCAGGGAATATCAATTGGAGTGAGGCCTCCTGGAGGTACTCATCTCAGCACCAAGACCCAGCTCTATCCAACTGCCTGCAAACTCCAGTGCTGGACGTCTCAGGCCAAAAACCAGTAAAAAAGGAATACAGCACCACCCATAAAAAAAAAAAAAAAAAAGAAAAGAAACGACAAAAAAATATGTTACAGATGAAGGAGCAAGGTAAAAACCTACAAGACCAAGTAAATGAAGATGAAATAGGCAACCTACCTGAAAAAGAATTCAGAGTAATGATAGTAAAGATGATTCAAAATCTCAGAAACAGAATGGAGAAAATACAAGAAACATTTAACAAGGATCTAGAAGAACTAAAGAGCAAAATAACAGTGATGAACAACAAAATTACTGAAATTAAAAATACTCTAGAACGAATAACAGAATAACTGAGGCAGAAGAATGCATAAGTGAGGTGGAAGATAAAATGGTGGAAATAACAGCCAGGGAGAATAAAGAAAAAAGAATGAAAAGAATTGAGGACAGTCTCAGAGACCTCTGGGACAATATTAGACACACCAACATTCGAATAATAGGGGTCCCAGAAGAAGAAGAGAAAAAAAAAGGGGCTGAAAAAGTATTTGAAGAGATTATAGTTGAAAACTTGCCTAACATGGGAAAGGAAATAGTCCATCAGGTCCAGGAAGCACACAGTCAGCTCTACCCACCAACAGTCGCTCCCATCAGGTAACTTGCACAAGCCTCTTAGATAGCCTCATCCACCAGAGAGTAGAAAGCAGAAGCAAGAACTAAAATCCTGCTGCCTGTGGAAAAAAAAAAAAAAAAAAAAAAACACATTCACAGAAAGATAGACAAGATGAAAAGGCAGAGACTATGTACCAGATGAAGGAACAAGATAAAACCCCAGAAAAACAACTAAATGAAGTGGAGATAGGCAATCTTCCAGAAAAAGAATTCAGAATAATGATAGTGAAGATGATCCAGGACCTTGGAAAAAGAATGGAGGCAAAGATCAAGAAGATGCAAGAAATATTTAACAAAGACCTAGAAGAATTAAAGAACAAACAAACAGGGATGAAAAATACAAAAACTGAAATGAAAACTACACTAGAAGGAATCAATAGCAGAATAACTGAGGCAGAAGAACGGAGAAGTGACCTGGAAGACAGAATGGTGGAATTTACTGCTGTGGAACAGAATAAAGAAAAAAGAATGAAAAGAAATGAAGACAGCCTAAGAGACCTCTGGGACAACATTAAATGCAACAACATTCACAATATAGGGGTCCCAGAAGGAGAAGAGAGAGAGAAAGGACCAGAGAAAATATTTGAAAAGATTATAGTCGAAAACTTCCCTAACATGGGAAAGAAAATAGCCACCCAAGTCCAGTAAGCACAGCAAGTCTCATACAGGATAAACCCAAGGAGAAACACGCTAGCATGATATACTTAAAGTGATGGAAGGGAAGAACATACAATCAATATTACTATACCTGGCAAGGATCTCATTCAGATTCGATGCAGAAATCAAAAGCTTTATAGACAAACAAAAGCTAAGAGAATTCAGCACCACCAAACCAGCTCTACAACAAATGCTAAAGGAACTTCTCTGAGTGGGAAACACAAGAGAAGGAAAGGACCTACAAAAACAAACCCAAAACAATTAAGAAAATGGTCATAGGAACATACATATTGATAATTACCTTAAACATGAAGGGATTAAATGCTCCAACCAAAAGACACAGGCTAGCTGAAACTATACACAAACAATACCCATATATATGCTATCTAAAGAGACCCACTTCAGATCTAGGGACACATACAGACTGAAAGTGAGAGGATGGAAAAAGGTATTTCATTCAAATGGAAATCAAAAGAAAGCTGGAGTAGCAATACTCATATCAGATAAAATAGACTTTAAAATGAAGAATGTTACAAGAGACAAGGAAGGATACTACATAGTGATCAAGGGATCAATCCAAGAAGAAGATATAAGGATTATAAATATATATGCACCCAACATAGGAGCACCTCAGTACATGAGGCAAATGCTAAGAGCCATAAAAGGGGAAATCGACAGTAACACAATCATAGTAGGGGACTTTAACACCCTACTTTCACCAATGGACAGACTGTCCATAATAAAAATAAATAAGGAAGCCCAAGCTTTAAATGACACACTAAACAAGATGGACTTAATTGATATTTGCAGGACATTCCATCCAAAAACAACAGAATACACTTTCTTCTCAATCGCTCATGGAACATTCAACAGGATAGGCCATATCTTGGGTCACAAATCAAGCCTTGGTAAATTTAAGAAAATTGAAATAGTATCAAGTATCTTTTTCAACCACACGCTATGAGACTAGATAGCAATTACAGGAAAAAAAACTGTAAAAAATACAAACACATGGAGGCTAAACAATACATTACCAAATAACAAAGAGATCACAAAGAAATCAAAGAGGAAATCAAGAAATACCTATAAACAAATGACAATGAAAACAGGACAACCCAAAACCTATGGGATGCAGCAAAAGCAGTTCTAAGAGGGAAGGTGATAGCAATACAACCTTACCTCAAGAAACAAGAAAAATCTCAAATAAGTGATCTAACCTTACACCTAAAGCAATTAGAGAAAGAAGAACAAAAAACCCCAAAGTTAGCAGAAGGAAAGAAATCATAAAGATCAGATCAGAAATAAATGAAAAAGAAATGAAGGAAGCAGTAGCATAGGTCAATGAAACTAAAAGCTGGTTCTTTGAGAAGATAAACAAAATTGATAAACTGTTAGCCAGACTCATCAAGAAAAAAAGGGGGAAGACTCAACAGAATTAGAAATGAAAAAGGAGAAGTAACAACTGACACTGAAGAAATACAAAGGTTCATCAGATATTACTACAAGCCACTATATGCCGATAAAATGGACAACCTGGAGGAAATGGACAAATTCTTAGGAAAGCACAACCTTCCGAGACTGAACCAGGAAGAAATAGAAAATATAAACAGACCAATCACAAGCTCTGAAATTGAAACTGTGATTAAAAATCTTCCAACAAACAAAAGCCCAGGACCAGATGGCTTCAGAGACGAATTCTATCACACATTTCAAGACAATCTAACACCTACCCTTCTCAAACTCTTCCAAAATATAGCAGAGGGAGGAACACACCCAAACTCATCCTACGAGGCCACCATCACCCTAATACCAAAACCAGACAAAGATGTCACAAACAAACAAAACTACAGGCCTGTACCTCTGATGAACATAGATGCAAAAATCCTCAGCACAATACTAACAAACAGAATCCAACATCACATTAAAAGGATCATACACCATGATCAAGTGGGGTTTGCAAGGATTCTTCAATATACGCAAATCAATCAATGTGATACACCATATTCACAAATTGAAGAAGAAAAACCATATGATCATATCAATAGATGCAGAAAAAACTTTTGACAAAATTCAACACCCATTTATGATTAAAAAAAACTCTCCAGAAAGTAGACATAGAGAGAATCTACCTCAACATAATAAAGGCCATATATGACAAACCCACAGCCAACATTGTTCTCAATGGTGAAAAACTGAAACCATTTCCCCTAAGATCAGGAACAAGACAAGGATGTCCACTCTCACCACTGTTACTCAACATAGTTTTGGACGTTTTAGCCATAGCAGTCAGAGAAGAAAAATATATAAAAGGAATCCAAATCAGAAAAGAAATAAAACTGTCACTGTGTGCAGATGACATGATACTTTACATTAGAGAAACCTAAAAATGCAACAGAAAACCACTAGAGCTAATCAGTGAATTTGGCAGAGTAGCAGGATATAAAATTAATGCACAGAAATCTCGTTTATTCCTATCCACTAATGAAGAAAAATATGAAAGAGAAATTAAGGAAACACTCCCATTTAACATTGCAACAAAAATAATAAAATACCTAGGAATAAACCTACCTAAGGAGACAAAAGACCTGTATGCAGAAAACTATAAGACACTGATGAAAGAATTAAAGATGATACACACAGATGGAGAGATATACCATGTTCTTGGATTGGAAGAATCAACACTGTGAAAATGACTCTACTACCCAAAGCAATCTACAGATTCAATGCAATCCCTATTAAACTACCAATGACATTTTTCACAGAACGAGAACAAAAAATTGCACAATTTGTAGGGGTACCCAGAAGACCCTGAATAACCAAAACAATCTTGAGAAAGAAAAATGGAGTAGGAGGAAACAGGCTCCCTGACTTCAGACTATACTACAAATCTAAGGTAATCAAGACAGTATGGTACTGGCACAAACACAGAAATATTGATCAATGGAGTGGGATAGAAATCCCAGAGATAAACCCACTCACATATGGTCACCTTATCTTTGATAAAGGAGGCAAGAGTATACAATGGAGGAAAGACAGCCTCTTCAATAAGTGGTGCTGGGAAAACTGGACAGCTACATGTAAAAGAATGAAGTTAGAACACTTCCTAACACCATACACAAAAATAAACTCAAAATGGATTAAAGACCTAAATGTAAGGCTAGACACTATAAAACTCTTCGAGGAAAACAGGTACAACACTCTATGACATAAATCACAGCAAGATCCTTTTTGACCCACTCCTAGAGAAATGGAAATGAAATGAAAAACAAAAATAACCAAATGGGACCTAATGAAACTTAAAAGCTTTTGCCCAGCAAAGGAAACCATAAAAAAGACGAAGAGACTGTCCTCAGAATGGGAGAAAATATTTGCACATGAAGCAACTGACAGAGGATTAATCTCCAAAATATACAAGCAGCACATGCAGCTCAATATCAGAAAAACAAACAACCCAATCCAAAGATGGGCAGAAGACCTTAACAGATACTTCTTCAAAGATGATGTACAGATTGCCAACAAACATATGATAAGCTGCTCAACATCACTAATTAGAGAAATGCAAATCAAATCTACAATGAGATATCACCTCACACTGGT
Source organism: Kogia breviceps (assembly GCF_026419965.1). Lineage (NCBI taxonomy): Eukaryota > Metazoa > Chordata > Mammalia > Artiodactyla > Physeteridae > Kogia > Kogia breviceps. Next base: position 48,769,876 of record NC_081330.1, read on the forward strand.
CAGAATGGCCATCATCAAAAAATCTAGAAACAATAAATGCTGGAGAGGGTGTGGAGAAAAGGGAGCACTCTTGCACTGTTGGTGGGAATCTAAATTGATACAGCCACTATGGAAAACAGTATGGAGGTTCCTTAAAAAACTACAAATAGAACTACCATATGACCCAGCAATCCCACTACTGGGCATATACCCTGAGAAAACCATAATTCAAAAAGAGTCATGTACCACAGTGTTCATTGCAGCACTATTTACAATAGCCAGGACATGGAAGCAACCTAAGTGGCCATTGACAGATGAGTGGATAAAGAAGATGTGGCATATATATACAGTGGAATATTACTCAGCTATAAAAAGAAATGAAATTGAGTTATTTGTAGTGAGGTGGATGGACCTAGAGTCTGTCATACAGAGTGAAGTAAGTCAGAAAGTGAAAAACAAATACCATATGCTAACATATATATATGGAATCTAAAAATAAAAAGTGGTTCTGATGCACCTAGGGGCAGTGCAGGAATAGACACACAGACATAAAGAATGGACTTGATGACACGGGGAGGGGGAAGGGTAAGCTTGAACGAAGTGAGAGTGTGGCAAGGCCATATATACACTACCAAACGTAAAATAGATAGCTAGTGGGAAGCAGCTGCATGGCACAGGGAGATCAGCTCAGTGCTTTGCGACCACCTACAAGGGTGGGATAAGGAGGATGGGAGGGAGATGCAAGAGGGAGGAGATATGGGGATATATGTATGCATATAGCTGATTCACTTTGTTATACAGCAGAAACTAACACAACACTGTAAAGCATTTATACTCCAATAAAGATGTTTAAAAAAAATTACATTCACAAATCATATTTTATGACAGAAAAGCTTCCTATTACATTGCAAGTTAAAAAAATTACTTATATTTTCTTATGATTTAAAATTTGTATAATAGTTTTAAGAATTCATGGAAAATTGAAAAAAATTACAGTGGTTATTTTGAGTATAGGAGCTACTTACTATTTTAATTTTAAAAAAATCCTTGATAGTATTTCAAAATATTCTATAGTTTTATATTAGCTATTTATAATTATATTACTATGTATTATATTTTTATTCCTATGTTTTTATGCTTTATAATTAAGATGCAATATTCATTATATTATTAAAATGAAAAAAAGAGAAACAAACTCATACTAGATTATGTTTTATCACTGAAAAAATAATAAAGCATTCTAGTAAAATAGAATGTTGTTGAGCAACGCCAGTCTTCCTTTGCTAAACTCTCTTTCACAGTTTAATGTCACAATTAACAATCATAAGAGCCAAGAGTTCTAGAGTATTACCATGTGTCTGGCATGAATTTAAATGTTTTATATGTATTAACTCCTTTAAACCTCACAACAACCTTTGCTCAGAAACTGAGGCACAGAGAGTTTAAGTAACTTGCCCAAGGTTACACAGCTAAATAAAAGTATTAATAGGTTCTGGATCTGAATCAACGCAGTTTGGTTACAGAACCTGGGCTTTTAATCCCCATACTTATGCCCTTATCGCAAAAGAAAAAAACAATGGACAAAAAAATACCAAGACCAATGATGCAACTATATGATATAACTGGAGACGGGTCTGAGATGCAGGGGCATTCTGGTTGGATAAATATGCAGTTAAGTAAGAGTACCTGAAATATTGTCTGTGGCAGCTTGGGGCAGAATGTGAAGTAATGAGTAACAATCTTAGCTTTTCTTTACATTTCAGTTGATAGCTAATAATTATGGATAGATAATTCAAATGTGTTATCACAATAACCCTTCCTTCCTTCCTCCCTTCCTCCCTCCCTCCCTTCCTTCCTTCCTTCCTCAGAAAGGATTCTCATGATTTTTTCCAGACAATTTTTTTAAGGCCTCTATTAGCCCACAGGCTCAATAGCTGATTCTTTATAAAATGTCCCCTATGTAGGTTTTTGCTTCAGGCAATCTCACCAAACTTTACCTTCTCAACCTACTCCCTCCATCTTGTGCCTCCTGTATAGAACTCAGATCTGATTCTTGCCAATAACCAATGTCTATCCCCCACCCTGGTGCCAACCAGGATCTGATGGCCCCTTGCTTTACTATGCTGTCTTGCCTTGGACAGAGGTTTGGTTCTCTTTGCTCCCACAACTGCACTAGTGGGATCACACTCTACTGAAGCTTAGGGCAGAATATCCACCCTCCTCTCACTAGAAAATACAAAACCAAAGCAAATAAATAAGCAAAATGTTACCCCAAACCAAAACAATTTCTTTTTGCTGAAAGTAGTTTGGTCAATATGATGACTTGGTTGAAAATAAATAATATAACTGTATTTGTCTGCTTGGGCCAGGTATGTTCAAGCCCCATAAAATGGCTGCTCTCTTGCTCTCTGTGCATCCCTTACTCTACCTGGCCCTGCCTAACCCTTCTGAGCATGATTGCCTCCCCCTCCTAAGCTGAAAGTTTTAATCAGTAACTACCTGTGTGATTGGCCCAACCCCCAGCTAATAATTTTTCTAGCCCTGGGACCAGAAAGGCTCCAGTATATTCTGTCATCAACAGGAAAACAGCAGCCCTTGCCCCAGTCGCCCTGGCAAGGAGGGAGCTCTTCTGAAGTCATGGCTCCTGTAACTGATAGCCTCCTCCTCCCCGCCCCTGTGTAGCAAAGATTGCTCTGTGTCCTGCCTGCCCTTGGCCGTACACCCATACAGGGTGGGGTGTGGGGTGTGGACCTCCAGGACCTTTGCCTCTGACTTGTAAGATACCCTGTCCAACAAATCACTGATGTCTCTGTCACTGGCTCTGGGTTCTTCCTTCGGTCTCACAACTGGGCAGTTGCAAGGATTGCAGGACTGCAGGGTACAGTGCAACCATAACAAAATCCCACAGACCTGGTGTCTTAAATGAAAGAAATGTATTTCTTACTATTCTGGAGGCTAGAAGTCCAAGATCAAGATGTCAGCAGGTTTGGTTTCTCCTGAGACCTCTCTCCTGGGCTTGTGGATGGCCATCTTCTCATGTCCTCACATGGCCTTTTCTTTGTGCATCCATATCCCTGGTGCTTCTTCCTTTTCTTTGAAGGACACCAGTCAGACTGGATGAGGTCCTAGGACCTCATTTACCTCCTTAAAGGCCTTATCTCCAAATACAGTTACAGTGGGAGTTAGTGCTTCAACACATGAATTTGGGGGAGACACAAATCAATCCATAACAATCATCCCATTACTTTTTTGAGCATTAGACATTTGCATGACATTTTCTCTTCCATTTTATATAAAATGGGATTTTACCATGTTTGCTGTATAGTGACTTGTTATGTGGTATTTAAGTAATCATCAACTATCTAGACTGTTACTACTGCTACTAGAAATAATAATATTAACACTAACACCAATATCAATACCATTAGTAACTAACTCCCAGGGTTAATGTGGAGATTTAATAAAATATAGATTGCAGAAATAGATTCACCACAATTCCTGCCCCCCGCTTAAGTGGTTAATGAATGCTAGTATAATTTAAAAAATTTTTTTTCTATCTCAGACCTATGTTTCCAGCATTTCCCCTCATTTTTCTCCCACTGCTCCCACAGCCTTCACAATAAGATACAAACCATTGAGCATATCTTGCGAGGAAGTTTCTGATTTTGTGCCTGCCAAATATATCTTTCAAGGACACTTTCCTGACTCCTCTAAGGTGAAGTTAGGTTGCCCTTTTCTGAGCTTCCATAGCATCTTTGATTTCCCCATTACAGTGTTCATCACAGCTCATTCTTAATGCTTGTGTGTCTTCTCTGCTAGATCAGAAGCTTTCTGATTATGCAGCTTGTTCATTATATCCTCAGCATCTAGTACTGTACCTGGCATAGAGTTGACACTTCCTCTGCTTGGCTTCTAATATGGGCATGTCTTCTCTTCCTTTATAGTGGGCTTACTAACTGCTCCCCCTATCTCCCAGGATTGTTGACAGGACCAGATGAGACAATGCATGTGAAGTAAGTAATGTATTTAAAGTACTTCACAAATTAAAAGCATCTGAATAATTTGCATATAACCTTGCACAAGGTTAATAAATCTTAATAGTTCAGAAAATTGTAATTGAGTTTTAATTGGCAAATGTTAATGTGTGTTCTCCACCAATATTTAGTAATTATATTTTTAAAAAGGTAGGAGACATTTCTAGCAGTTGAGATCTTCATAGTATATTTCAACACATGATAAATTCTTGAACATTTCTTATCTCCTAGAACAATTGTATATCTTAAAAACTCATCGTCCTAAGCATTCTCTGGATTTTCACAGAATTAATCCTGAATAATTAATGAATATAAAAGAGTTAGACAAGTACTGTTGCATGCTAATCATTTGTTTCAATGTCAATTAGAGAAAAATATTCCTTTTGGCCTGCTAACTTTGAATACGTACTGTAAAATTAACTTTTAATTTACAAATATAAAATGTCTCAAATTGTTAATGAATATATTGAGAATAGAGATCTATGTCATTGGAAAGTTATAGTTTGTATAAAAAAATAGCACTGGGATTTAACAGAATTATTAACTGTATTGAGAAGTTCTTACAAATACGTGTAGTTTATAGATCAATATTTACATAATGTTTACATATTTCCTCAAAAATGGTATGATATCTTAAGCACTAATGACTTAGGAATTATATCAAATGCAGGTCTTAAATAATTTTAGGCAGAATGAATATAAATTTAATACATACAGAATTGAAGGGGCATTTACTTTACAGGTCTCTCAAATGCATATGTCTTGATTATTCTGCTTCTAAGGATTTTGCTCAGTTTCATCTCAGTCATGATTTACTGGCACTTGTTCAAAGTTTCAGCCATAAAGTAAAGGTGAAAGTTGATGTAACACTAAATGAAAATTCTTAAAATATGTAGACTGCTTCTGTGAATTTAGCTAAGAAAAGCAACTTCTAGGTTAAAGGATGAGAAAAATAATTTAACTATTTATTTGGCCTTGAGTTAGGATTTAACTTTACTCATAAGGAGGGAAAAAATCTTTTTGTTAGAAGGTGAAATTCCCTTATTAAACAGTTGAAAGATTGTTCATTTAGACTTGAAGAGTATTTTCTAGGCATTGAGTTCATCATTGGGGAGTGCCTCTGTCTGTAGTTACAGAATCTTTTGATTGACAAACCTGAACTGAAAGTTCATGGAATTTGTCCTCTTTCATTGTTTATCTGCACACATGGCCTAGAGTTGTAAGGATTGGTCTTTTTCCTAGGATGAAACTAGTAATGATTCTACAATGATGAGAAAAATGTAAATTGTGAGCTTAGTGGTAAAAGCACTGGATTGTAAGTCAGATGACTGAATTTAAGACTTATTTGCCACTGATTCACTCTGTGAACTTAGGAAGACCTATATTCTAAATGAGTCTTGAGTTTTTTTTTTTTTTTTTTTTTTTTTTTTTTTTTGTGGTATGCGGGCCTCACTGTTGTGGCCTCTCCCATTGCGGAGCACAGGCTCCGGACGCTCAGGCTCAGCGGCCATGGCTCACGGGCCCAGCCACTCCGCGGCATGTGGGATCTTCCCAGACCGGGGCACGAACCCGCGTCCCCTGCATCGGCAGGCGGATTCTCAACCACTGCGCCACCAGGGAAGCCCGAGTTTGTTTTTTAATCTGTAAAATGGTGATAATGCTTACCTCACAGGGCTGTTGAGAGGATTAAATAAGATGTTGGGTGTGTAAGTACTTTATAAACCATGGGATATTATACAAATACAAATAATTTTTAATAGAAGATTAATAATTTTGTTTCATTAACAAATAAATTAAAATCTTGGTTCAGTTTGTTCTTGGATAAATAGATCTTACTTTGCATTTTAGCCTATTCATTTCTAAAGGCACTGAACTAATTTTAATGGACTAATCATTTTCATAAGAACTCCAGTGTCTTAGGTAAAATATGCTATTTATGTTTATGCAAAAACAATGAGTTAATACTCAATGAATTTCAGATGACCTCTATTTTAATATGCTAAAAGAAGAATAGCATGATATTGTGATTTTAAGCTTAGTGTTTTTTCATATTTACAATGCATTTGTATACTTCCTTTTGGTTAATCTTGGGTAATTTAGACAAGTTTTAAGTGTATATTAGGAAGTATGTTACTACCTAAATTGTGTTTTTAGTAAATGTGACCTTAGTTTTCCTCTGTAAGATCTAAAATATCACTTTTACCATAATCCTGCCCTCAAAGCTATGGTGTCCAATGTTATTGATTTGGCCTTTCAGGAATCAAATCCATTATTCTGGCTAGTTAAACACTGAGCCATAAATGGAGCTGTTGTTAAAAAGTTATGAAGTCACAAACTTGGCCCAAGCTTATCCACTTATCCATAGCCAGAGTCAGGAATCTGCCTTCATTTTCACAGACACACATTGGAGTTCTAAGGCATCAGGGTATGAGGGACAAGGCTGTTGACTAAGTGCTGTCTCTACAGTCTGAATCAACTAGCTGCTCTCACAGTTTCCCCTCATGAGGCTGGACCTTGGCCACTACAGGGCAGCTCAGGACCAGGTGGAGGTGGTTGGGAAACCAGCTAGGAGTGATTTTCCTTTGGTGGTTATTTCTTCAAGGCAAGGATGCAGTTTATTGGCCAACCAGTTGAAGTTACCCCTTGAGGAAAGAACAAGTGTCATCAAGCAAAATAGGCTCTTCAGTTTCATAACGTTAATGGGACAATCCATCAAAAGTCTCACACCCTTTTCCTCCAAAAGTCTACAGCAGAGCAGTCTTCCATATGGTTACTAATCTCTCAAAACAAATAAAAACTGTGGGACTACATTTCCTTCATCTTCTTGCACTGTGAAGTTCCTAAAAGCAAGTATCACAGTTGTTAAACACAAATGCATAATTTCATACAATAAAAATGTAATAGCTATTCCCCATAAGGGCAGGTTAGGTAGTGGGTTATTCGAATCAAACTCTGTGGCTGAAAACAACTCTGAATAAATCACCTTAAAAGCACTGAGGAGTTGTGGGAGTTCCCTGTTGGCCTAGTGGTTAGGATTCCAGGTTTTCACTGCTGTGGCCTGGGTTCAATCCCTGGTTGGGGAACTGAGATCCCTCAAACCACTTGGTGTGGCCATAAGTAAGTAAATAAATAAATAAATTTTAAATAAATCTGCATGGGCTTCCCTGGTGGCGCAGTGGTTGAGAATCCGCCTGCCGATGCAGGAGACACGGGTTCGTGCCCTGGTCCGGGAAGATCCCACATGCCGCGGAGCAACTAAGCCCGTGAGCCATGGCCGCTGGGCCTGTGCGTCCGGAGCCTGTGCTCCGCAACGGGAGAGGCCACAACAGTGAGAGGCCCACATACAGCAAAAAAAAAAAAAAAAAATCTGCATTACAAAACTAACCCTAAAAAAAAAAAAAAAAAAAAAAAAAAACACTGAGGAGTTGTAAAGATTATGCAGCTCCAGCAGACCCATTTTGAAGGGAAGCTTGACCAAAGAGGCTAGAGGATTATTTGAGTGCCGAAGTTGATTTTGCCTTGAAGACATTGGAGGGGTAAGGGTGAGGATTAAGATGAACCACAACTAATCAGTCACCTGATCCTACCAACCCCACAGGCCCAGAGAGAAGGCTTCTCTGGACCTAAGCAGAGCAGGAAAAGGGAAAGGAAGGGGGATAAGATAAACCTGAGAACACCTGCCCTCATATAGATTTGTACCCTAGGAACATATAGCATAGATGGTCAGTGAATTTAGTTTGATGTGATCTCCGACTTGTAGAGCCCCCAAAACACAGCCAGGAGGAGGAAAGCACACTTATTACAAGCCTTGTGGAATCTCCAAAAATGATTGTTTTTGATTTAATACAGTTTTATTTTTCAAAATGGACAGTTGGTGGGACCTGTTCTGCATCTTCACCAGCAGCTGGGGCATCTCCACCCTTGGTGTTTCTGGTGTAAATTACTTGAGCTCTGTACTTTGAAACCAGTTTTAGAAGTCCTTTACTAAGGAGCTCCTGAAGGGCTACCCTGGTGAAGGAACCACAAATCTTGTTTCCCAGAGACCACAGCTGGGATTATACGCTTATAGTTGGGAACTTCCTTACAGAGTTTGTCATATGTTGCTTTGTCAAACAAGCCTACGTTATTGAGCTTCTCCCGAACTTTGCCTTTGGACCATGTCTTCTTTTTGGCCTTGCCCCCCGATTTGTTCCCTGGGTCTTTGTCTTTATTATCCGACTTTCTGGCATCTTTCTTCTTTTTGTCATCCTTGGGCAGCATAGCGAAACTCAAAGAGCAGCTGCTACCACTGCCGCCTTGCTAAGATGTTGGACCCAAAGTCCACAAATAGTTTTTTAAGGGCAATAACCAGTAAAACAGTTGAAGATAATTAGGCACTTAGGAAATTTTTAAAAAAATCAGACATGGACAACTTAAATTACATTAATTGGTAATTTTGATGAATATTATGACAAAATCAGACTAATCTATTATGGGGTCCTCTCTCCTAATGCACACATTGTGTTATGATGTAAATATCATGACCACCATCTTTATATTCCTTAATATAAGTAACAAATAAATGTTCTTTAATAATTAAGTATCACAGAAGTAGTTGCATGTTGTATGCTTTTTAGTGGAGTGTTGAATATTAGTTATTAACACTCTTTTATTTAATTATACTGAACAATGGTCTACCTTAGTACAATATCTAATGTTTCTAAAACAGACATCAATGATTGGTATATAAACAGATAGTTCCAATAATAGTCATACAGAATCATTGTCTGAATTGTCTTTGTGCTCCATAATATTTAGAGAATAGTACAAGATAAATCTATTTTCCATTTTTAAACTCTAATGTAGCTAGAGTAGAAAACAAAAACCAAACAATTAAAGTGACGATAATGAATTTTTCACTCAAATCCAAAGTGGTTACTATAGTAACTTAAAATTGGAGCATTATAATAAAAATAGAATGAAAAGATAATTTCAAGTGCTATATTAATTTTCTGAAGTATGGAGAGGGGAGTTGCTGTTTCATATTTGAAAGAGACTAGATTGTTGTTGAAGCTTCTAAGAAGACCGATTTCATCTTGTCTGCCTTCTCTTTTATATTAATGTAAAAAACCTCTGACTGCAGTCATTAAGTAGGAGAGAAGGGAACTGTTAGTTTTGCTCATATTAATCTCTCTAAGACTGATGGCAATAACTTTCTACCAGCAATTCATAATTACCTGTGGGAATGGCGGGCAGATTGTGTGAAAAAGTGCTTTACAAATGACCTAAAGGATCTAATTTTTGATGTTTCTTTTCTACTTGCTGCATCACCAAGATAGAGGTACAGACACAGTTGCAGATGTAACACAAAAGATTTAACTAAAGAAGGAAGGAGTTTGGGATGAGTATGGAACTGCATTCAGCAGGCCCCATATTCAAACCACTGGGGTTGTATTGTAGTGAGGTCACTTTAAAACTTCCTGCTAGTGGTACAGTCATTGTCAGAAAGTGGTTGGTGCTAGCACAGCTTCCTGGTCTGGAATGTAGAGATAGAAATTATTAGAAAGGGGGTGATAAACACTCCTGGGCATATATCTGGACAAAACCATAATTCAAAAAGACACATGCACCCCAATGTTCATAGCAGCACTATTCACAATAGCCAAGACATGAAAACAACCTAAATGTCCATTGACAGACGAATGGATAAAGAAGATGTGGTATACACACACACACATACACACACACACGCACACGCACACACACACACACACAATGGAATACTACTCAGCCATTAAAAAAAGAATTAAATAATGCCATTTGCAGCAACTAGAGATTATCATTCTAAGTGAAGTCAGAAAGAGAAAGACAAATATCATATGATATTACTTATATGTGGAATCTAAAGTATGCCACAAATGAACCTGTCTATGAAACAGAAACAGACTCACTGACATAGAGAACAGATTTGTGGTTGCCAACCGGGAGGGAGAATGGGGGAGAGATGGATTGAGAGTTTGGGATTAGTAGATGCAAACTATTATATATAAAATGGGTAAAAAACAAGGTCCTACTGTATAGCACAGGGAACTATATTCAATATCCTGGGATAAACCATAATGGAAAAGAATATAAAAAGAATGTATATATGCATATAACTGAGTCACTTTGCTCTACAGCAGAAATTAACACAACACTGTAAATCAACTATACTTCAATAAAAATTTTTAAAAAAAGAAAGGGTGTGATTAAGAAACTAAGAATAAGTAACTGATGAAAAGAGAAACCTCAAAAATTAGTGCCTCTGACTCCCATAAACAGGGATAAGCTACTCTCTTCTTAATGCACATTTAGTCTTCTTGTCTTCCTTCCTTCCTTCCTCCCTCCCTCCTTCCCTTCCTCTCCATCTTCCTTTCTCCTTTAGTTCTCTCTTCCTTCCACAAATGTTCATTGAGAAACTTCTATATTCCAAGCCCTGTGCTGGCCACTAGGAATATACTACTGAACAATACTGATGTAGTTCTGCCTTCATCAAGCTTATAGTCTAGTTTAGTGGAAGATACAGACAATAACCAATTACATGGATAATTATTTAATTACAATGAGATTTGGGTGTAGACTGAAAAAAAAAAAAGCACAACATAAGAGCTGTGAGTTCAGGTGTATTTGGGGCTTACTGAGGATTTAGCCCAGGAGACAGATTCTCAGATAGCTCTGACAAACTGCTCTGAAGAGGTAGAGGGGGAGGTCAGTATATAAGTGATTTTGGAGAAGGAGATATGTGCAATCAAGCACACACATCTTGGTAGAAGGTTGCTGCTAGTCACAAGGAGCAGATGTCTCCATTAATAATTTTAGAGCTTTTCTAGGAATGAGAAGATGCAAGAAATTGGGTTCATAAAATTTTCTCCTGAAAATATCTAACTATCTGAAGGCCGGTTCTGCCAGATTTTTGCAAAGCAGAGGGTGTCTCATTCTTGATCTCCACCCTGAACTCCTTTCAGGGTGTGTTGAAGGTCAGTGACTGCAGTGGCTAGTGACTTCATTCTTGTAGAACCAGATGTGGAGCGACATTCTTTAGTTTGCAAAGCTGAAATTTAAAATTACAGGGGGCACTGAGAGTATACAACAGGAAAAAAACCTCATCTGAGGGGATAGTTAAAGTTTTTGTGAGGAAATGATATTCACATTGATTACTGCAGAGTGAATAGGACTTAGCCAGCTGATGAATGTAGGGAAAAAACAGTGCTGGAAGAGGATATAAGTGCAAAGGCCTGAGGTGAAAAGGAACTTAGTGTATATGAAATAAAGAGAAGGCCAGTGAGGCAGGAACATAGTGACCAAGAAGAGATTAGAAAGGTAAGCAAGGCCTTGGAGGCCATAGTATGGTGTTTGAACACTTTTGTTTATCCCCATTCTGTTGCAATTATTTGCATACATGATCAAGGAGACTTTTTTTCCTTTTCCTTTTTTGTATCCTTGGTATCTAGTATAGTGCCAGGTGCATAGTAAATGCTCAGTAAATGCTTGTTGAATTAGTGAAGTAAAAGAAAAATGACTTCCTTATGATTGGGAGAACACAGTTATTACAGAAAAAAGATAAGATTGTATCTGGTTATCATTTTTCTTGTTGTGTCTGTCAAGCCATATTTATTTAAATAACAGGCAGATTTTTTCCTATAAGCAAAGATGTAGTTGAACTCAGGTTTGTGTGCCAGATGCACAGTGAAGCCAAACAAACCAAATGTTGGAGTTTGGAGCAGAGAAAGGTTTATTGCAGGGCCAAGCAGGGAGAACGGGTGGCTTGTACTCAAAAGGCCTGAATTCTCAGATGTTTTTTTTTTTTTTTTTTTTTCTGGGACCCAGATGGTCTTTAAGGAACAGTTTTTATAGGCAAAATTTGGGGGGAGGGCTGCAAGATATGTGACTTTCTTCTGACTGGTTGGTGGGGAGGTAACAGGGTGGTGTTCCAGGAATCTCAATCATCAGCCTTCTGGTTCCAATCAGTCTGGGGTCCATGGCTTATGCTCAGCTTAAAGTTACCATCCTCCACCTGGGTGGGGGCCTTAGTTCCTGTAGAATAACTAGAGATATGTATCAGATAATTATGCACATCCCCCAGGAGGAACCAGGACCCTGTTCCATTGCTGCACTATTGTTTTTTTCTGCATTCCCTCACTTCTCTAATTATAACTGCCCTTTGGAACTCAGGGAAGGTCTAAGAGGCTGAAAGCCTTTTTCCTTCAAACAAGGATTGGGGGACATGAAAATGCTTTTGTACTGGGAGGACTCACAGGGTCCTGCTTGTTTTCAAAGAGACTGAGAGGGGCTGGTTAGTAAATCAATGAATTCTTATATGGAACTAAGAGAAAACCAGTTTTTCTAGAAAAGTACCATGGGGGAGGAAAAACAATTTTCCCTTTACCCTTCTAGGTTCTTGGATGAGACACCCCTGTAATAAAAAGACAGATTAATAGGAGAAAAACAAACAGAAGTCTAATAACCTATATACCTCTTGTACACATGGGAGAGACATGGGAAAACTGAGTGACTCTCCAAAATGACCAAAGCCATCACCTTAAATGCCTTCTTAAGCTAAAGACGAAAGAAGGTGCTGAGGGTGGGCAACCAGTTAAGGGAGGTGACCAGGAAAACACAGTTAATAAGGGTAAGGTTGTTATACAGATTTAAGGCCTTGCCTTTTCCGTTGATGAGTTTCTAGGGATTTAGTCATCCTTCTCTTCCTGGTACAGAGAGGGAGACACCCTTACAAATGGAAATCTTCCTTATAAATGTAAATCTCTCTTACAAAAGGGTAACTTCTACTTGGTTTTCAGAGCATTTCCTGTGTCTACTGTTTCTTAAAAATAACCAGCTCAAGATAATCCTTGTGCCAAAAAGAGCAGAGAGAAAAAAAGATGTGCAGCTGTTAAGAAATTAAGACTGTATGATATTTAGGTATTTTAATTTCTTTAAACTTTGCTCCAGGGCTTCCCTGGTGGCGCAGTGGTTGAGAATCCGCCTGCCGATGCAGGGGACACGGGTTCGTGCCCCAGTCCGGGAAGATCCCACATGCCACCGAGCGGCTCGGCCCGTGAGCCATGGCCGCTGAGCCTGCGCGTCCGGAGCCTGTGCTCCACAATGGGAGAGACCACAACAGTGAGAGGCCCGCATACCGCAAAAAAGAAAAAAAAAAAAAAAAAACCTTTGCTCCAGGACTTCTCTGGCAGTTCAGTGGTTAAGACTCCATGCTTCCAATGTAGGGGGCACAGGTTCAATCCCTGCTCAGGGAACTAGGATCTCACATGTCACACAGTCAAAAAAAAAAAAAAAAAAGGTTAAACTTTGCTCCAAATATATATATATATTTTTGGAAAATACTGTCATTAGAAATATATATGGTTATATATGGTAGTATGAAACAATTGCAATTGATATAATTAACCATCCCAGGGTTAGGAGGCAATCACCCGTACACTACAGTCTCACAAATAGTATCTCAGCTCTAACTGCAGCCAAACTGCCCAGCATAAAGAAAACTTTAGAAATTCTAGCCATATGTACCTAGGAATCTCAGGCCCTCCTCTGAATTCTTATAGCTGTTATTGACTGTCACACTCATTTGACACAGGGGTACTGTCATATGTTGAACATTTTGTATCTCCTTTCTTCTAGATACTAGATCCTTCAAGGGGAAGGCCTTACACTTTACATCTCCAACAATTTTTTTGTGTAGGTGGTGCTAATTAAGAGTTTTACTGCAATGTGCATAATACACAGATTTTATTTTATTATTATTTTTTTCCAGTATGCGTGCCTCTCACTGTTGTTGCCTCTCCCATTGCAGAGCCTAGGCTCCGGACACGCAGGCTCAGTGGCCATGGCTCACCGGCCCAGCCGCTCCGCGGCATGTGGGATCTTCCCAGACCGGGGCACAAACCTGTGTCCCCTGCATCGGCATGCGGATTCTCAACCACTGTGCCACCAGGGAAGCCCCACAGATTTTATTTTAAGTAATCTTACCACTTATAATGCCTGACAATAATGAAAGAGTATCTGGGTAATATGACACTATGAACCTATGCATTGTTTAAAGTTAAAGTTACTAAAAATGAAATATTGGAGACTATTTTAGCTTTGGCACAGAACTTTGTTTGGTGTTTAATCTTTTTTTTCTTCCTTCCACCCTCCCCTAGTATTTAATTTTGATAACAATGTGGTTTTGATCATCTCACAATGGAAAGGTCAATTATAATGCACATACCTTCGTATATAAGTACATTTGACCCTTCAACAACATGGGTTTGAACTGTGTGGGTCCACTTATATGCGGATTTTTTCTACAGTACCACACCATCCACCTTTGGTTGGATCCCCAGAAGCGGAACCTCGGATACAGAAGCCAACTATAAAGTTATATGTTGATTTTCAATTACGTGGAGGGTCAGTGCTCCTAACCCCCAATTGTTCAAGGGTCAACTACATTAAAGTTTTGTATATGTTACCAATGTTTTCATTTATAGTCTCTGAAAAAATGCCACCGTTGTATTGGAAAGCAAAAGTTATGGAAATGTTACATTTTTATTGTAATCTGTTTACTGAATTTTAGAGTCGTACTTTTTTTTTTTTGACCTGGGTTTTCAAAGAAATCACATTTGGTACTGTATTCAGGGCTTGCTCTAGGTTATTTGAAAGATATAAAGTGAATTCTGCTTTGTATATTTCCTGATGAATAAATGCAGCCACTTATTTGAGACAATGTGAAAGAAATAAATATTGTAAAGTGACACAAAAATAATTTAAATTAGAATCACAATGTTCAGTTTGTAAGCACTATCACGACATTTAGATGCTAGAGTTAAACAATGTGATCCACGAACAATTAAGCATTAACACTCTCACTGCCATTTTCTTTTGTCTCATAAGTATAAATGCTATCTGATCCTCAAAGAATTAGAGGTAATTTTCTGCCTTCCATTGTGTGTCGAATTACTAGACCATTTGATTAACAAAAGAAACACTTAATGACCTGCTGACCAGATTTTTAGCATCCCTTCAGCCTTCTAAATCTTATAGGAATTTTTAGCTCCTTTAAATTTACATGACAAAGCAGTTGTTGTATATACATGCAAGGTGATTATCAGGCCTTGGAATTTGCTAATAGCTTTGCAATTATCCCTTGCACTTGACAGGGAGGGAGAGTGACAGTAGATGGCATCTGTGGTTCCTTTAAATTCTAATATTTTAATAATTCCAACAGTTGTAGGAAGTAGTTGAGCTGCTCTCAGTGGTGACTGTGGTCAAATGGCAGGATCCCCACTAAGTATGTACACGTGTGGCCACAAAATGGAAAACATTTGGTCCATGAAAACAACTCCTCATGAATAGGCATAATGAGCATCTGTGTATTTGTACATACCCTCTGCTTTAATCTGAAATGCCCTTCGGACCCTCTCTCAGTGTGGTGAACACGTTGTACTCCTTCAAAGCATGGGTCAATGGTCACTTCCACCTTAAGATCGCATTTAACTGTTCCAGAAGGATTCGGAGCTTTGTCCATGTTTCCCATTTCTTCAGTCCTCACCAGCCTGTGGGTATGACATAAACAGTAATACCTCCAACAATTTGTTCACGCCCCCATGTACATGACACATGACTTCCGGTTTCTTCAAAGGTCCTCCCCTAAGTGTTTCTGGAAGGTTTCAAGTGGTCCCTCATATATTCCAGATCAATCTGGCTTCCACCGAATGCAGCAGCACCTCCACCAGACTACCTGCTGCTATTCCTTTTTCTTATATCTCTCTAGCATTATTCTCTGTTAATAAGGGAACCCATGCAATTCTGTCTGTACCCCCAATGACTTAAGAATTTAGGACTTAACTATGAGTCATATTTGAGTTGGGATCAGGAGATCAACACAAATGACAGTCACTATCTTCTGCTCAATATCACTGCACCCATTAGAGGACTAAGACTGTACTCCCAGATCCTTCTTCCCTGAGGAAGAGTTCTTCCAAGAGACTCCTCAGAACTCATACACTTATTGGGTTCATTCGACTAGTGTGCTAGATACGTCTATTCCTTTTTTTTTTTTTTTTTTTACATCTTTATTGGAGTATAAGATACGTCTATTCTTTGTGAATTGCACACACATTAAAACTGGGACTCCCATAATTTTCTTTTCGAATGACAAGCAGCCTCTTTAAAATGCTGGCAAGTATAAGATTCACTGAAAGAAAGAAAATCACTTCCTGCAATTAGATCACCTAGTGATTCTTATTTTCAGTTATCTTTGTTGTTTCTCTTAGTCCATATATTCTAGCCACCTCCAGCCCCACTGCTTGTACTAACTCAGTCCATGGAAACTCCCAGAAATCTTCCCATACAAACCATGGTGTTTGCCCTCTGTGACTCATGGATCAGATAGTGATCTTCAATGCCTTTTCTCAATCTGTCTATCCAACTTCTATCTTACTAGATACAACCATTATAACCCTTATCACACTGTATTGTGATTATTCAATGCCGTCAACTCTGTCCCAAGTTCAAATACTTTTTGGTAATGAGCATTGCCAAGCGCTCTTTTCATGAGTAGTTTCCTAGTTTCTTAGCTCTCTGTATTAGGATGGTAAGCACAAGGAGGCTGACAAGAACTGTTAGAGAAGTGGCCCTCAAATACAGTGATAAAAAATCTGTTTTGCTTGAGAAACATTAAGGAAATAGAAAGTAAATATGAGCTGCATTTTTGTATTTTTCTGGAATATATATCATTTTTATTTTATAGAGTTATTGAGGCATAATTCACAAACCATATACTTCACCCTTTTGAAAGTGTATATGCTAATTTTTTTTAGTAGAATGACAGAGATGTGCAATTGTCACCACAGTCAATTTTAGAACATTTTCATCACCTCAAAAGAACCCTATACCCTTTAGCTTTCACCTCTGTCCTCTCATTCTCCCCAGCCCTAAATGACAACTAATTTACTGTTTCTCCAGATTTGCCTATTCTGGACATTTAATATAAATGAAATCGTATAATATGTGGTCTTTTGTGACTGGCTTCTTTCACTTAGCATAATGTTTTCAAGGTTCATCCATATTGTAGCATATGTCAGTACTTCATTCCTTTTTATGGATGAATATTTCATTATATGGATACACTGCAATTGGTTTATCCATTCATCCATTGATGGATATTTGGGCTGTTTCCACTTTTTGGCTATTGTGAATAGTGCTGCAACGAACATAAGAATACATGTACTTGTTTGAATACCTGCTTTGAATCTTTTGGGTATATAACCAAGGATGGAATTTCAGGGTCATACGGTAATTCTGTGTTTAAATTTTTGAGGGAAAAAAACTTTTCTGCAGCAGCTAAACCATTTTAAATTCCCAGGAGCAATGTCTAAGGATTCCAATTTCCCTACATCCTTGCCAATACTTGCTACTGTCTGTTTTTTCAATTATAGCCATCCTACTGGCTGTGAACAAGCACTTCATTGTGGCTTTGATTTGAATCTCCCTAATGACTAATGATGATGAGGATCTTTTCATGTACTTATTGGCCATTTGTACACCTTATTTGGAGAAAGTTTTTTCCTAACCTTTAGCCTGTGGTTAAACTGGTCAAATTCATTTTTCTGTTCTCAAATCTCTCAAAACCCTTCTCTATGTTACTTACTGGTTTTATTGCATACAGCATATTCAAATGTAAAGTGTTATAATTACATATTGCAGTGAAGGAGGATTTAGAATACTAAGTGACTTTTTTTACCACTACCAAACTATAAAATAAATTAGAATGGAACCAACATTCTTGCTTCAATATGTCCCCAAAATAGAAGCAGGGAGCAGCATATCTCTTTTTTTCTTTTTCTTTTTTTTTTTTTTTGCTGTACGGCTTGTGGGATCAACCAGGGATTGAACCCGGGCCCTCGGCAGTGAGAGCGTGGAGTCCTAACCACTGGACCACCAGGGAATTCCCATAAGCTTATCTTTATTCCAAGGTCTTTTCTCTTTCTCCTTCATCTTGAAAAGTGCCATGTACCTGTTGCCAAGGTCTCCAGTGCCACACCTTTGGCAATGGCTTGTCCCTGTTTCTGACTCAACTCTCTTGGGACAAGCAGCTTCTCTAGACTGAGGCAGCAATAATGCCAAGGAAGATATTCTAATTACAACTGTGGAAATGAGTAGAATTACTGCTCAGTAATTTAATCATTTAAGATTCCTATTCCAGAAATTAAGTGATGGGAAATATTTCAGAGCTCTCTGACCACATGCAGTTTGAGAGTTGCTTAGCATTGTTCCAGTACTTAGAGAAAGTATAGCCCTCATGGACCAGTCAGGAAAAAGCCACAGGATGTTGAGGAGTGAACTATCTCTGGCTCCACACAAGAAGAAACTCAACTCAAAAAGGTAACATTTTTGCCTCAAGAAGAAGAGAAAGCCAGACTTAGAGAGTGAACTTATGGTTACCACGGGGAAAGGGTCGGGGGGAGGGATAGTTAGGGAGTTTGGGATTGACATGTACACACTGCTATATTTAAAATGGATAACCGGGGACTTCCCTAGCAGTCCAGGGGTTAAGACTCTGCACTTCCACTGCAGGGAGCGTGGGTTCGATCCCTGGTTGGGGAACTAGGATCCTGCATGCCATGTGGCAAGGCCAAAAAACAAAAAATAAAATAAAATAAAGTGAAATAAAATAAAATAGATAGCCAACAAGGACCTACTGTATAGCACAGGGAACTCTGCTCAATATTATGAAACAACCTAAATGGGAAAAGACTTTCAAAAAGAATAGGTACATGTATATGTATAACTGAATCACTTTGCTGTACACCTGAAAGTAACACAACATTGTTAATCAACTATACTCCAATATAAAATAAAAAGTTGAAAAAAAGTCAGGTAAAACAGACATAAAGATAAAAAAGAAAAAGAAGTGAAAGCATGGATGATTTGAATTCAAAGGAATAGCCAAGAATATATTATGTTGAATGATTCAGGAATGTTTTCAGTTGCAGATAACAGAAAACCTAATTAAGAGAGGATAAAGCAAATAAGGGTTTATTTTTCCCACATAAGTCTAATTTTAGTTCTCGAAGTGTGGCCCAGGGATCCCTGTGGGTTCCTGAGACCTTTCAGGTTTCTGCAAGATCAAAACAATTTTAATAATAATTGTGAGATATTATTTACCTTTTCCACTCTGTTGACATTTGCACTGTTGGTGCTAAAGCAACAGAAGCTAAAACTGCTAACTTCATAGCACAAATCAACAGAGTGGTACCAAACTGTACTAGTAGTAGCCATTATAGTCTTCATTGCAATGCACTTGAAGAAAAAAAAAGCCAGTTTCACTTTAGAATCCTCTTGAAGAAGACAGTAAAGAATGTGAATTTTATTGACTCTCAACCCCTGAGTATTCATCTTCTTAATATTCTATGGAATGAAATGGGAAGTTTGTATGAAGTACTTCTGCTAAGTACTGGAGTTGAATGGTTTGTCTCCAAAAAAAGAGTTGGTACAATTGAATAATGAGCTGAGTTGGCTGCTTTTTTTTTAAGAAGCATCATCTTTACTTGAAAGAATGACTGACAGGTAAAGTATGGTTATACACACTTGGGTATTTGGCAGATATTTTCTTGAAAATGAACAAAGTGAGCCTGTCATTTTAAGGAAAACAACTCAAAGTATTTGTTACCAATAATAACATTTGTGCTTTCAAGTGAAAATTAGAGTTTTGGAAAACTTATATCTGCCATCATGAGCTTGTCAGCTTCCCAACATAAAGACTTTTCTGATGAGATCAATGGTGGTATTAAGAAAAAAAAACATGATTTTTTTTTCATATTCTATAATGAAATGTGTCACCAGTCGGAAGTCCTGTATAAAACTCAGTGAACCAGTTATTTTCCAAATGACAAATGAATACATCATGTTACAAAATATGAGTGGGTAAAAGATCCATTAAAATGCAGCATAGACAAATAGATTTTAATGTGCGGGAGCATGAAAAGCTCATTGATATGATTTCTGATTCCATGGCTAACTTGTTTTTTGAGCTACCACTTCTTGAATTTCAGTGAAGTATCAAAGAGAAATGTCTACAATTATCTGGAAAGGCCATCGAAATACTTTTTATTTTTCAAATGAAATGCATGTGTGAGCCTAGATTTTCTTCATATAATCAAACCAGAACTATATATCATAACAGATTGAATGCAGAAGATGAGATTCCAGCTGTCTTCTATCATGCCGGACATTAAAGAAATTTGCAGACATATAAAACATTGCTACTCTTGTCACTAAATTTACTTTTGTTTCAGAAAATATAACATTCATGAAAATATGTTACTTATGTCATGTGCAATAGATTTTATTTTTAGTGTTTAAATGAATATAACTAAAATTTGTTTTAAAACTCCATTTTTATAACATGATAAATATCAATAGATATATTTCACCAAAGTGAAAGCTTTTGGGGGGTCCTCAATAATTTTTTTTAAACTTTTTACTTTGAAATAGATTTAAAGAAGAGTTGCAGAGAGATAAAAGAGTTCCTGTATACCCTTTATCCAGCTTCCCCTAATAACCACAGCACATTTATCAAAACTAAGAAATTAACTTTCCTCAATAGTGAGTATAATTGGAAAGCGTTCTGAGAACAGTAGTTTGAGATCTGCTGGTCTACAGGTAAGCAGTTGCTAGTATTGGTTCAGCTGCTCAACAAAGACCCAGATTCTGTTTTGTTGTTGTTGGGATATAATTGACATATAACACTGTGTAATTTTAAGGCATACAACATATTGATTTGATACATTTATATTGCAATATGATTGCCATTCTGTTGTGTCACATAATTATTTCTTTTAGTGGTGGGAACAATTAAGATCTAATCTCTTAACAAGTTTAATGCTTAGAGTATAGGTTTGTTGTCTGTAATCCCTATACTGTATATTAGATCTTCAGGACCTATTTATCTACTAGTTGCAAGTGAGTACCCTTGAACAACATCTCTCCCAGTCCCCCATCCCTCAACCCCTAGTAACCACCATTCCACTCTCTGTTTTTATGAGTTCACCTTTTTTTTGGGGGGGGGGGATTCCACATATAAGAGAGAATGTGATGTGGTATTTGTCTTTTTCTGCCAAACTCTTTCTTTTCATTCCTGTTCTGTTGGCTTTTTATCCTCATGATTGTCATTTCATGGTTGTAAGATGGCTGACAGAGCTGCAGGCTTGTCCTTTTAGTTTATGGCTGGAAGAAGGGGGAAGAGACCATGTCAGCAAGCCCTCTTCTTATGCCCTGTCCCCTTTACCAGCAAGTAAAATTCTTCCCAGAAACAGCCCACCGGATTCCCATTTATATCGCAGTGGTCAGAAGTCACTCAACTCTGGGCCCAATCCTAGACAAAGCACTTGTGGAAAAAAACAGAATTCAAGTGACTGGAGCAATTAGTTTATCCCCTGTGGCTGGGTTAGGGGTCTCTCTACCCCGAGATTAAGAGATCTCTGCCTACTTCCTGAAAAAATCAAGTTCTATTATTCAGGAAGAAGAGGGGGGAGAATGGCTTTTAGGAAGATAATTAGTATCTTAACTGTCAGGTTGGAATTTCTATAAGACGTTGTAGAAATTAAAGTGAACTGGCTACTGGAATTATCCTGATTTGACAGGCGTGGAGGAAGTGTGGCAGGATTTGGGACTATGTCTAACCACTTTAAATACCTGGCACAGAAATACCAGCAGTAGGTTGTGAATTGCTATTTACCAGCATGCCTTCCACACATTTCATAAAAGTTTTTAAGATAGGAGCAAGTAAGAAAGTAATTCCCAATTCCAATTTATTCCCTCTGACAATCATTCTAAGAAATACCAAAACATAAATCAAACTGACTTGCATTTGGGAGACTTTCCAGGATTGAGGGTAGGAGAGGTTGAAGAGGAAATTTCAGATGAGGACCAGGGTGTTTCTCTATTTGCCTAGGATGTGGAATGACCGCAAAAGGAGCAGCACATCGTAAAGTTGAATGACTCAAGGCCATTTTGGGAATAATCTAGGAGAAAGGCTGTGCTAGAGAATCATAATCAACGAAATCTTGGAGAATAGGATCATTCCTAAAGCCCACTGTTGATATGCATGTAACCATAGTAGTAAGAAATCTGGAAAGATTCTAACACATGTGGATTAACATGCTCTTAAGTCACATATTAAAACTGCACAGAACTCCAAATATAAAGTGCCTTAGGACTGTTCCATAGGAAGCTAGTGTTTTATTATCCTAAATTTATGAAAGGAATATTATCATATCTGACTCATGAGAATCAGAAAGGATATATACACAGAAGAAACTCAAGGGACATGAACTTTATTTTGAGATAGAACTTTGGTCTATGCCTTCTTCTTCTGTGGGGACCTGGACACATGTGAGCCTGAGTTTCTTTTATCTAAGTCTCAACATAAGCGGATCGATCTATACCTTCTATTCCTTTTCTACAAAACAGAAACAGACGCACAGACTTATGGTTACCAAAGGGGAAAGGTTGGGGGGAGGGATAAATTAGGAGTTTGGGATTAACATATACACACTACTATATATAAAACAGATAATCAACAAAGACCTACTTTATAGCTCAGGGAACTCCAGTCAATATTCTGTAATAACCTATCAGGGAAAAGAATCTGAAAAAGAATAGATATATGTATATGTGTAACCGAACCACTTTTCTGTACACCTGAAACTAACATAACATTGTAAACTATACCCCAATATAAAATAAAAATTAAATTAAAAAAATAAATAAAACCAACCATGAAGTTGAAGAAACAGTTTAAAAAAAAAAAAAAGAATCTTCTTACAAAGTAGGAGAAAAAGTATGGACCTCCTTTTTAGCTTACGATATGTAAAAGTGTTAAATCCAGATGTGAATCTTGTGATTGCTGCATATTATCACAAAGGACAGTCCTGCCAGCTTCATCATTGTATAACAGGAAACATTCATGGCAGCATTGCCCACCCCACCCAAAGGCAGAATTCATATATTTGCCTTTGTGGTTCCAGTGTATTAATGGGAACTGATTACTTAACCCACTACTCCAGGCTTATCTTGACATCAGAATGCATCTTTTTTTTTTTTTGTTTAAATCTTATTGAGAATCACTTCCATGTATAGGCTACTCTACTCCCTCAAAAGAGGAGAGTAGCCCACAATAGTAACAGGCCACTCTCAAAGCTGTCTAGTATCTTGTAAGGTGCCAATCTCCTGTCCTTCTTTATGTATCCCTAGCAAGATCCCAAGGTATTTTTATCCCTGAGCCACAGGAGCTCTTGATTCCTGTTTAGGAATTCTGTGCTAACTCCGGATTCATTTACAGTGACTGATGATTCCAAAACTGGGAGCAACTTAAGCAGATAGCCTTGGTTTGTCTTATTAAACAATAAAGCACCATCCCTCCTTTTTTATTTTCCTCATTACTCAGTATTCTGCCCAGTACTTCCCTTGAGGCTGTCACACAGTGCTACCCATTCAGGATCACAGTAGGTCTGTGTTTCAGGGTGCTAGAAAGGACCCTCCCCAGCCTTGGAATCAGAATGTTCCTTAGGCAACAGGTAAGAGACAGGGAAGTACCTGTCCTTTTGCTATCTTAGGGGGAAGACTGCATTTCATGGTGGAATTTTTTCTTATCTTAAAGCTTTCTAACAAATATTTAAACTGATTCTGTTAACCACACCTCCACATGCTCCCCAGCCAGGCGCTATGGAGAAGTCTGTGGAATTAGATGAATCCATAAGGGTAAGTGAGTGATGAGGAGAAAGAGGCATTCCCTGCAGTCTTGATATTCCCCTTAGCTTGCAGAGGGAAGAAATGAAAAGGAAGAAGTATTAGATAATAAGAACAAAGAAGAGAGGAGTCCTCCACCCTGATGCTTTGGGGTGTGGATGGTGATGTCTGATGACTCCAGAGAGGAAGTGGCTGTAGTTGTGTTGTCTAATATGGGACCATAAGCTACCTCATAAATTATACTCATGCCTCAAATGTGGCATAGAGGCAATAGAAAGATTACCGTGGCCTAAGTAGGCACTGAACAGCAGCTCTCTTCTGGACCCCATGGGCAACCATGGGCCACCAGACAGGGACAGTAGCAACTAACAGTGGCAAGCTATGTGAACTGATGAGCAAGAACCAGAGGGCTCCACCTTTTCATTTTCCTCATGCCTTGGTATTGAGTTAGAATTACCTGAAGGAGTGTCAATTTCTCCATCTTTCTAAGAAGAGCTCATTTTTGGGTAGAGATAGACTGTTTAAATAGACAGGGCAAGTTGTATTCAGGAGTAATGAAGAAGGGAAGAGTATAGCAGGAATGTCATGCACATTTTGAACATTTTCAGAGTAGTTGAGATCCAACAACAAAGCAAGGGATCCATTTATATTATGCTAGAATCTAAGGATCCTTCTGGGAAAGAGTTATATGGGAAGAATCAAGATGAACAAGTTCAACTCTGGAAATATACCAGTGTTGGAGAACAGGGTGGAAGGATACTTGAAGTATAACATGGTGGATATCAGATAATATTCTAAGTCAGGCCCAAGAGTCTTAAGTCTGAATCTTTTAGCAAAGAGGCTACAGTTAAAAGAATAAATCTCCTTGAGACATTCAGAGTCAAAGAATCAGCAGCATTGGTGCCAACAGTCTCGGCAGTAATACGATGTGGTATTTTTGGTGTAGTTTCCTAGGGCTACTGTAACAAATTACCCCAAACTTGGTGGCTCTTCCAGCTTCTGGTGGCCCCTAGCGCTTCCTGGTTTGTGACAGCGTAACTCTGGTCTCTGCCTCCATCTTCACATGGCCTTCTCCTCTGTGTGTCTCTGTGTTCTTTTCTATCTATTATAATGACACTTTGATTGGATTTAGAGCCCACCTCAATCCCACTATGATCTCATCTCAATCCATAATTTAATTAAATCTTCAAGTACCCTATTTCAAAATAAGATCACATTCTGAGGTTCTGGTTGGATAGAAATTTGGGAAGGATATTATTCAACCCATTACAATCAGTAATCTCAGTGTAGGCGTCTGCAGCACTGTCATGAAGAAGGACTCAGCATCTGTAACATTGCCTTGGTCCTGCAAAGGTAGTTGGAAAGAGGAAATGGGTGAGATTTTACAGGAGATTGTTATAAGGGCTGCAAGCTGGGTAAATGGTCAAGAAGCTCACGCTAAGATCCTGACTAGCTGATCCCAGTTCATCCCAACTACATTTCATCATATTAGTTAGGGCAAACAAAAGTGGGACAAAGATGATAAAATGGGTATTGACCAGACGATTTCAAGGGAGGGCACTAAGAAAGAAGGATGGGCTTTTTAGAGACAAAAAGAGGAAAGAGAGGTTAGCTAGAGGTAATAAAACCTCATGTGAGATTCTAAAGTTGACCACAGAGTTTCTTCAGATTTATGAACGGGACTTGTATATCTAGCTTTAAAAGAATTGAGGCCACCACCATGTGGAGATAAACATTTGCTCTATTCATTCATCACCCCTTAACAATTAATAGGAAGATAAGGGAAAATGATCAAGAAAGCCTACCAATCAGTGAGCATACATGAGGTCAAATATGACAGGATCACAGGTAAAGAGCAGGAAACACTGAGAAACTTAAAGGAGAATAACAAGGGATTTGATCAATGGGCATTTTTACCACTCCTACAAGGAAAGAGAGACCAAAAAAATGATACCCTTTTCATTGTTACAGTGTTGTCTAGAATTACCTTAAGCTGGGTGTAAATGCAGAAAATACAAACATTGATGGATTTCCATTTCAGAAAGGGAATCTATGGACAAATATCAACTTTCCTCATTTCCTACGTTGGTGGTACCTTCAGCTCCACAAGCCTAGAATTTAGCAGAAATAATATTAGTAAGAATCTGAAACTTACTGACACTGCTTTGCATGACTGATAAAAAAGGGTTTCAAATTAAAGGGTCTTTTTTTCTCAAGCACTATTTCATTGATATTATTGCTGCACAACACAATCCATGTGTATTTTTTATGGCCAAAGACATATAGATATGGAATATTTCTATCCAGATAAAAACTGGGGACACATGGTTTATCAGCATTACTTTTTTTTCTGATTTGATAATGTGTTGTAAACAGTCTTACAAAGAGTAAGAATTAAATTATCTTTAGTCATACATTTAAATTCTTTTTATTGAAAAAAAAGTAGCATATAATTGGAGCTGTCCTAGAAATTCTAGGGTGTATTTCGGTCTTATTTGTACAATCGACATTTTGATAATTATTTCAACTACATTTCAACTCCTACCTCATCCCCTTGACCTTACACTATATCTGTGCCTTGCCAATAGATAGCACTGGAAAACCCCCAAATCTGTTTTGTTTGCTTGTTTTAAGTTCTGCCACAGAAAGTTGGAGAACAGTGCCAATTGGCTCCACTACAAATTTATGCCATTTAATCTCAATTGGGCCTTCAATACTACTTGGCAATTCTTCATTCATCCCTGTGATGATGTCCTCAGCAGCTGTTCGAAATCTTTTTTACTTTCCACAGGTTCTCAATCCCCAAAGAAGAAAATTGTGGTAACAAAGCAAAACAAATTCTCAAAAGCATAATGCAAGAAAAATTCCCTGAAATAATAATTAAAAGTACATATTAAAACAGTACAAATTTCCCTGTACAGTATAAACTAACACAATATTGTAAAGCAACTATACTCCAATAAAAAAAAAAAAGAGCACAAATTTCTGAGGAAATCGACCCAGATCAACCAAGAGAGAGACATATTCTAGTAAACTTCCTGGACTTTAAGGGGAAAAGAAACAAAACCCTTTCAGCTAAAAGGATCAAGATCATTCATTCATAAATGAAAGGAAATCAGATTATAGTCAGACTTTGCTAGCAAAGTTTATGCCAGCAGAAAAAGCAGTAGCATACTCAATATAGCTAAAGAAAGATATGTGAGCCAAAGATTTTATATCCAGCCTGACTTTCAAAAAAAAGCCCTTAGCTTCATTACTTTATTACTAGCTAGCTCCTATTACCCATCAGGCTTGTCTTTTATAATATAAATAATATTTTTTAAACTTTTGATAATGGAAAATTTCAGGTATATACAGAAGTAGATATAGTAGTATAATGGACCTCCAGGTACTCATCATGCAACCTCAACAATTATCAACACATGGCCAATCTTGTTTTATTTATACACCTATCCAATCCTCCTGCTCACTAGATTATTTTGGAGAAAAGTCTATGCATTATATTATTTTCATTCCAAAAATGCTTTCAACAGAGTCAGCAGTAGAGAATCTTTGAAGAAAACAGCAAACACAAAGACCCAGCCAAAACCTGCCAGTACACCAGTGCCTACAGGAGAGCAAATCCAGCAAAATCCTGCACCTCTATCCAGAAAATGTCTAATACCTTGCTAAAGTTTAAGTTTCCAACTTCATCCTTAAACCAGTTAACATCCATGCCTATGGGATACCAAAGCTAACAAAAGCAACAATGCTATCCAGAAAATTCTTAACATCTTCTAAAGTTTAAGTTTGTAATCTTATAGTTGTCCTTTAAAGTTCAATCCATATGGATAACAGAAAGGAATTGACCTGAAAGTGAGATTTGGGTTTGTCCCAATTTTGCTAATTTTCTTTAGTGTGTCTTTAAGAGCATCGCTTGAAACTTTGAGCCTGTTCCCTCGGAGGATGACAGCCACAGCTCCATTTTCTTCAAGCTCTATGTCTGAGTCTTTAATAAATTGACTTTGAGTAGCACTCTCTCCTGTTGGAGTTAGAAGGTAAAGCTTAAATGCTCTTCACAAAGAGTTAAATGTAGTTGAAAAGTTCTCTAAGATTAAAGTTAAGATAAAGTGGCACTTTAAGAAATTTTTTTAAATATAAATTTTAACTACATATACTATCACTACTATTCCAAGAATCTGCTCTTTGTGAGATATTTTTCTAGCACATGTATGTAGACACACCAGAAATTGCTCTCTAAAGAAGTGGAAAATCATTGACTTGCTATATAAAGAAATGCTCAACAAAGAAGTGTGTTAAGCTAGAATTCACTTTCAGATAAATTTCAGGGTCAGATTTTCACCCTGGTCTTAACAAGTCACCATAGGAAATAACAATATTTATACTCTATATGCTTAGCAATGTCATTTCTAGAAAATTATTGAATACAAGAAATGCTTCCAGTAGGAAAAAAATTCTCTGGATTGAAAATGCTTCCTGTTAGTTTGCATTATTAATATTCAAACCCCATCCTCCTACCATCATGAGAAAAGTCTAGAGCATGGCATGGCTGAGGACACTCTGATTTCTTTCCTTTAGTGCATTGCAACTGCCAGCTCATGGGAGCTAATTGCTTAGAACAATGAAACGCGACTCCTGATTCCCTCCAAATACTAAGATCGTTATAATTAATTCAACTTACATTTTGATATCTTGCCCATTTGTGGAAAGTCTTCAGCTTCCAGTCCTTCTGTTGCTGCTTTCACCTGGCGGTGGGGGCGGGGAGTAGGGTCCCAGAACTCACTGGCACTTCTCTGGAGAGGCCAGTAGTCCGGTCTTCAGGATCTCTGCCTCTATATGCAGACTTTGCAGATCGTGGTTGGCTGACCACTTTCTGCACATATATCTATTCACTTCAAGACCTGTTCAATAATTTCTGACTACCTGGAATTCCCTTCTCTCTCCTAGCTGTCCTTGTTCCTTTCCACTGTGAATTTTCTGGTTGCTTGTGCATGATATAGATTCCCTGGCTATACAGTTGTTCACTTTCCTTTCCACTAAGATAGTGAATTTGCTTTCTATTATAGTTCAAGTATCCTATCTCCTGACAGATTTCTTGGTTGCTAACCACCATATTTGGAGTTTCCCACCCACTTTAGTAGCCCACTTTATTTTTCACTAGAGCCCAGAATAACTGGTTTGTTTGTCACTATTCTCAAGTTTCCTGTCCCCTTTGAGACGAGACTTGTACCACATCTGTCTGTTATAACTTGCTTCTCTCATGCCCTGGTGTTTTCTTCACAGTAGGAGACTCACACTCCTATGCATTTTTCTTCACAATTGTACTTCAGGACAAAAACCAGTACCAGTCCTGGCCACAGAGTCTTTTCAATAGACATCTGGATTGTCCTCTGTACTCCTTCAGAGATGCATTTACGTAAATGGATCAAACAACACAACTACCTAGTCTAGAAACAAACATCTTTGGATTTAATGTTGGGGGTGACTTCTCCCCTCCCCCTTCAGATATGATTACTTATAGAGACTATACTCATGACTAACTTGTCTGGAATCTAATATCACTGGAATTCATTTGATAGCAGTTTGCCCCTCCTTCTTCAGACAGGCATTTAGTTATATGGATCAGACCCCATGACTAATTTGTCCAGGATTCAGTATCACTGAAATTAATTTTAGTGTGGCATATATCTCCCTCATTTCATGGAAACTCTTACTTATGTAGATTCGACAAGACAACACAAACAACTAGTCATGAAACCAACATCTTTGGATATAGTTTTGGAAGTGAATATTTTTCTTCTCCTCCTTCAGAGAGGTATTCATTTATATAAATTATAACCCCAAGATTAACTCATCCAGAATCCAATAACACTGGAATTAATTTTGATGGCTTTGGTTTTCGCTGTCTGCTTTCAGGTAAGACTTTCCTCATATGGTTCAGACCACTTTTTAATTCTTCCAGGATCCAATGTTACAGGAATTAATTTTAATGGTGACACTTTTTCTTGTCATACTTCAGATATATTTTTATTTGTATGGATCAGACCACATAATTATTTTGACCAGAATCAAATATCAGTGGAATTAATCTTGATATTCATCTGGAGCCTCAATTTTCCCCTGAGCTTTGTGTGTGTGTGTGTGTGTGTGTGTGTGTGTGTGTGTGTGTGTGTGTGTGTGTGTATTTTTTAATTGAAGAATAGTTGACTTACAATGTTGTGTTAGTTTCAGGTATATATATATATTTATATTCTTTTCCATTATAGGTTATTACAAGATATTGAATATAGTTCCCTGTGCTATACAGTAGGCCCTTGTTGTTTATTTTATATATAGTAATTTGTATCTGCTAATCCCAAACTCCTAATTTATCCCTTCCCCCCTTTCCCCTTTGGTAACCATAAGTTTGTTTTCTATGTCTGTGAGTATATTTCTGTTTTGTAAATAAGTTAATTTGTATCACAATTAATTAATTAATTAATTAATTTTTGGCTGCATTGGGTTTTCAGTGCTGTGTGCAGGCTTTCTCTAGTTGTGGCAAGCGGGGGGCTACTCTTCATTGCGCTGCGCAGGCTTCTCATTGTGGTGGCTTCTCTTATTGCAGAGCATGGGCTCTAGGTGTGCAGGCTTCAGTAGTGGCAGCACACAAGCTCAGTAGTTATGGCTCAAGGGCTCTAGAGCGCACGCTCAGTAGTTGCAGCGCATGGGCTTAGTTGCTCCGTGGCATGTGGGATCTTCCCGGACCAGGGATTGAACCTGTGTCCCCTGTATTGGCAGGCAGATTCTTAACCACTGTGCTACCAGGGAAGTCCCTGTATCACATTTTAGATTCCACATATGATATCATATGGTATTCGTCTTTCTCTGTCTGACTTACTTCACTTAGATGATAATCTCCAGGTCCATCCATGTTGCTGGAAATGGCATTATTTCATACATTTTTTATGGCTGAGTAATATTCCACTGTATATGTATACCACATCTTCTTTATCCATTCATCTCAATGGACATTTAGGTTGCTTCCATGTCTTGGCTAGTGTACATAATGCTTCTATGAACATTGGGGCACATGTATCTTTTCAAATTAGAGTTCTCTCTGGATATATATCCAGGAGTGGGATTACTGGATCATATGGTAACTCTATTTTTAGTTTTTTAAAGAACCTCCATACTGTTTTCCATAGTGGCTGTACCAATTTAAATACATTCCCACCAACAGTATAGGAGGGTACCGTTTCACCACACCCGCTCCAGCATTTATTATTTGTAGACTTTTAAATGATGGCCATTGTGACTGGTGTGAGGTGACACCTCATTGTGGTTTTGATCTTGAGTTCTGTTTTTTTTGACAGTTTCTTTGTCCAAACCCAAACTGAATCCTTCCCCTAAACCTAGTTCCATTCCCATTTTTTCCTTTACTGCCCTATTTCCATTTCCATCCCTGCAAGAACACGTTCTTGGACATGGCCTCAATAAATCACTTGACTGTCTAGTTTAAGAAGAGTCTGAACCCCATGTAGTTTATCGTGGAGGCTTAATGTACATAGTCAATATTTTAAAACTATAAAGACAGAAAAGTGAAGCAGAGGAGCAAGAAAGTATATTGAAACTGGTCCCATAATACAGTTTAAAATCAGAAGTCAACAAAGGGAGCCAAGTTTGAAACAACAGACCAAGAAAATTCACAAAATTAAAGGAGTTGGTCCCCCAATCTATTTATAACTTTGAAGCTCATTATCATATATAATAATAAGTTTGTCCACTTGTAGTGATGATCTCTGATTGGCTCTGTCTTCTATTACATAGCTCTTTTCAAGAAAGTTGTGTTCTTATCCCCCAACCGTCATAGAACACTCCCCAAAGAATGGATTTACTCAGTTCTTCCTCATCCAATCATGTACTAAGCCCACCCCTGACTTTACTTCTTTAAGAGAGTTCTGTCATTATACCCCTTCCTCTCCCCCTTCACACAGAGACACACAAAAAACCCTAACAGAACCCCCAGAGGAGGGAACTTAGTTCAGTTGTCTTTCAACTAATCACATTCTGACCCACCTCCTGGCATTTCCTTCTTCTAGAAAGTTCTGTGATCATAATGGCACTATATCAGGAACATCTAGAGGAAGGTTCTTAGTTCCATTTTCCTTCAACCCCAAACGTTCAGATCTGCTCCAAGACAATCACTTTTGCCAGAATATTCTGTTCTCAAACCTATCCTCATAGAAATATCCAGGGGTGTGGGCTTATTCCATTCTTTTCTATTAAATCACATTCTGAGAGAGTCTTTCTTCCAGCAAGCTCTCTGATTACTCTTCACCCCAATATAGACCCTTTCAAAAATCCCATGGAAGGAAACAGTTCAGTACTCCTTCCATCAGTCACATTCCGACATCATAAATTTCATCCTCATACCATCACTATATCAGAAACACCCTGGGTAGAAATCCTAGTTCAGTTCTCCCTCAACCAATCACGTTCTGCTCCCCAGAACTTTACTTGACCTAGAGTTTTCAGTTCTTATGTTAACCAATCTAAAAGAAACCCCAGGAGTAGGGACTTTTTCAGTCCTTCCTCTTCCAGTTATGTTCTGAGACTTCCTCTTGACCTTTAATCCTTCCAGAAAGTTCTGTTTCAATCCCTGCCCACCCCAGACATATTCAAAGAAACCCCAAGAAATGGGAACTTATTTCAATTCTCCTTCAAGCAGTCATGTTCATAC
Source organism: Kogia breviceps (assembly GCF_026419965.1). Taxonomy (NCBI): domain Eukaryota; kingdom Metazoa; phylum Chordata; class Mammalia; order Artiodactyla; family Physeteridae; genus Kogia; species Kogia breviceps. Next base: position 48,802,372 of record NC_081330.1, read on the forward strand.
ACCATCCCAGATTTGTACTTTTCCTAGACTGTTATACCTGCATTCACCCATCCCCACAGAAACTTCCATTGTGGAGAGAATGAGGATGGGAATATTCTAAGGAAAATGAAAGTACAAGAGGGGGTCAGTACATGATTAATGGAAGGAGAACTGAACTAAAGTCCTTCCCCTGGGGGTTGCTGATATTATGAAGTTATGAGAACAGAACTTGCTGGAAGAAATCAAGGTCAGGAGGTATAGTCAAGTGATTGGTTGAAGGAGAAATGAACTAAAATCCCTCCTCTGGGGTTTTGTAAGGGTGAGTTTGTGAGGAGGGAGGTAAAAACAGAACTTTCTGGAAGAAGTAAAGGTCTGGGAGCAGATCCAAATATTATTTGAAGGAAAACTAAAGTAAGCTTGCTACCCTGGGTGTTCCTGATACAGTAAGGGTATGAGGACAGATGTTTCCTGAAAATGTAAAGGTCAGAAGGTGGAGACAGAATGTGATTGGTTGAATCAACTAAGTTCCTCCAGTGAGATTTCTGTGACAGTGGGTGAAGGGATAAAGACAAAGCTATTTGGAAGAAGTAAAGGTCATTGGGTCAGCTCAGAACATGATTAGATAACAATGAATTAAATAGCTCACTTCACAGAAGGTTTCTGTATTGGGGCTGGGAAAAGGACAGAATATTCTGGGAAAAGTAAATATCTGGGAGCAGTTTGCAACATTGTTGGTTGAAAGACATCTGAGGTAAGCTTGTTTCCCTGGGTCTCTGATAAAGTGAGAGTATGAGCACAGAAACTTCTAGAAGAAATAATCTGTTTCCACTTCAGGTTTCTATGAGGGTGGAGGCAAGGGGAATGAGAACAGAAACTCTAGGCAAAGTAAAGACCTGGAAGCAGAGCCAAGCATGACTGGTTGAAGGAGAACTGATCTAAGAGAGGTATGAGACACAACTTTACAGAAGAAGTAAAGACCGGGAGGTGGGCCTGCCTCCTGACATGCCTGCCTGAACTCTTCTTTTCCCAGAATGTTCTTTGTTCATACCATCACCCTTGCAGGATCATCCAGGGGAGGGTGCTATTTTATTTCTCCCTCAATCAACATTAATTGAGACCAATTACCTCTACTCTGATTTCCCCTTGGTTCACAGGCCCTAAGTGGGACCAGCTCTGACTACCTAAGCAATATTCATATGAAAAGAGTAAGTTGAATAATTGTATTTCAAAGAATGTATAGCCAAGTAACTTTCTTTTTCCCAATATCCCTAAAGAAGATAAAAAATAAAATCAAGGTTGACTTTATTCTTGTCATTAAAAAAAATTCTTTTCACTTTCATGTATTCTTTGAGGTTGAGGGAGTGAATATAGTTATTCATACAGAATGTAATGGTGCCTTCTAGTCTCCCCAAAAAGCTTGTTTAAAGCAAATTCATGAGACAATAAATGACACTTTTTTCTTTTTCTTTTGTTTTTGTTTTTTCAGTTGTGGAAAAAAGTTTATTGTAAATATTCACTTGTGAATATTTTGAGATAACTGTAGATTCACATGGGGTTGTAAGAAGTAATACAGAGAGAGCTCATGTATACTTTACTCAGTTTCTTAGAATAGTAACATCTTGTAAAACTATAGTAAAATATCACAATCAGGATTTTGGCATGATACAATCCATTGATATTATTCAGATTTCCCCAGTTTCACTTTTACTCATTTGTGTGTGTGTATTATTTCTACACAGTTGTATCCCATGGATAGGTTCCTGTATTCACTATCACAGAGAAGATATAAAACTATTCCATTGCCACATGAATCTCTCCTGTTTGTAACAATTCCTAATTTCCCCATACCGTGCCCTGTCCCTAAATCCTAGCAACCACTAGTCTGCTTTCCATCTGTATAATTTTGTCATTTCAAGAATATTGTACAAATGGAATCCTATAGCACATAGCCTTTTAAGATTGACTATTTTCACTCAGTGTGATTCTCTGGAGATTCATTCAGGTTGTTTTGTGTATCAGTAGTTTGTTTCTTTTTATTGCTGAGAGTATTCCATTGTATGGAGGAACCAAAGTTTGTTTATACAATCACCCAGTGGAGCGCATTTGGGTGGTTTCCACTTTTTGATGATTATGAATTAAGCTATGAACATTCCATTCGTGTACAGGCTTCATGTGTAAAAACAGGTTTTCAGTTTTGTGGGATAAATGCCAAGGGATGTGATTGCTGAGTTGTATGATAGTCACATTTTTAGTTTTATAAGAAATTGCCAGACTCTTTTCCAGTAAAAAACACTTTAAACTGACCACATGTTACTTTTATCTTTGGGGATATGCCTCTAGTTTGACAAAGATGTCAAGACCATATTTCCAGAATTTTTAAAAACGTTATGCTGAATGAGAGTTTTTTGTTCTCTTCACATAATGCTCAAATCTCAAACACACAAGGGCACATTAGAGCCTGTACAGATGGATGGATTTATTAAGTTTATAAATGTTATGTGCTTGTACTTTATATTCAGAAAGAGGATTCATTTAGAAAATCACCATGGTAAGTCTACCATTAATTGTTTTTAAGGAAAATATATATTCAAATTTAAAGGATACTGACAAAGAAGATTTGTTGAATACAAGTGATTTATATTTTCCATCAGTTCTAGGGTCTTTGTCATTTTATCACATAACCCTTTGTTGTCACTAAGAGTAACAGAAATAAGATTCATTTTTTTTTACTAAAAAAGCTTAATAAAATGCCACAGAATATGAGCAGTTTATTATATAGTAAAAAGAAAAAAGCCAATTTTAAAAATCAGTTTCAGATGAGTAATGACCACACTAATAAAAACAGCCGAAATGAGTTGTCTCAAGGTACTGTGTATATTTTGAACAGTTCCAGTGAGCTAAAGCGTTTCTTATAATTAAATGAGTTTTCTCCCATTTTTATATTTGAATATCTTATACATTTTAATATGTATTCTACAATTTTATTCAACAAATCACTGACAAGTTTATACTGAACAACGTTTAAATCACATTCAGACAAATGCAATAAAAATAAATATTTTCAGATAAGAGAGTGTTTCCATAGTTGGAAGTTTTTTTTTCCTTTTTTAAAAAAATTGAAGTATATTTGATTTACAATGTTGTGTCAGTTTCAGGTGTACAGCAAAGTGCTATCATCTATCTATCCTTTTTCAGATTCTTTTCCATTATAGGTTATTACAAAATATTGAATATAGTCCCATGTGCTATACAGTAGAACCTTGTTGATTATCTATTTTATATATAGTAGTGTGCATATGTTAATCCCAAACTACTAATTTATCCCTTTCCCCCCCTTCCCCTTTGGTAACCATAAGTTTGTTTTCTGTGTCTGTGAGTCTATTTCTGTTTTGTAAATAAATTCATTTGTATCATATTTTAGATTCTGTATATAAGTGATACGTGATATTTGTCTTTGATTTACTTCACTTAGCATGATAATCTCTGGGTCCATTCATGTTGCTGCAAAAGGTATTATTTCATTCTTTTTTTATGACTGAGTAGTATTCCATTGTATATGTGTACCACATCTTCTTTATCCATTCCTCTGTCGGTGGACATTTAGGTTGCTTCCATGTCTTGGCTATTGTAACTAGTGCTGCTGTGAACATTGGGGTGCATGTATCTTTTTGGTTTAGAGTTTTGTCTGGATATATGCCCAGGAGTGGGATTGCTGGATCATATGGTAACTCTATTTGTAGTTTTTTAAGGAACCTCCATACTGTTCTCCATAGTGCCTATACCAATTTACATTCCCATCAACAGTGTAGGAGGGTCCTTTTTTCTCCTCACCCTCTCCAGCATTTATAATTTGTAGACTTTTTAATGATGGCCATTCTGATCTGTATGAGGTGATATCTCATTGTAGTTTTGATTTGCATTTCTTTAATAATAAAATAATACAATTAAAGAAGTTTGGGTTACTATTACTTTAAAAGTGATTTTTCAGTATATTGTCCTGGATTGGATACTGGTCTTGACAAACTACCTAGAAATGGCATTCTTCATTCACTTGGTGGGGTGGGGGGATTTCAATGTAGCTTGGGTATTAGATGAGATGAAATCTTAATGAAATGGAAAGATGAAGATCATTGACTTATGAAAAGCAGGTGTTAAACAGTATACAGTAATGTTGTTTTGATCAAAAATATATAAGCCCATGTATTGTATATATACATGCTTAAAGAAAGTTAAGAAGCATATGCACTAGAATTAACATAGGAGATCTCTGGAGTTGGCAATGTGAAGACTTAGTTTTTAAGTTTTTGCTAACTTGCATTTTCTAATTTTCTACAATGCATATATACTACTTCTATAATAATAAATGGTACTTTTAAAACTCATGGCAAATGGAAATTTATGGAACATATTATGCCTTTTAGCTTCTCGTTTTTTAAAATCAGACTTTAATTTTTTTAATGCTCTTTTAGGTTCATAGCAAAATTGAGGAGAAAGTATAGACCTTTCCCATATACTCCTCCACATTTGTTACAATTGATGAACCTACATTGACATGTTGTTATCACCCAAAGTCCACAGTTTACATTAGGGTTCACTCTTGGTGTTATTATACATTCTATGGGTTTGGACAAATGTACAATGACATGTAGCCACCATTGTAGTATCACACAGAGTATTTTCACCACCTTAAAAATCCTCTGTGCTCCTTCTATTCATCCCTTCCACCTAATCCCTGGCAACCAGTTTTTTTTTTTTTTTTTTTACTGTTTCCATAGTTTTGTCTTTTGCAGAATGTCTTAGAGTTGCAGTCATATAATATTTAGCCTTTTCAGAATGGCCTCTTTCACTTAGCAACATACATTTAGTTTCCTCCATGTCTTTTCATGGTTTGATAGCTCATTTCTTTTTAATGCTGAAAAATATTCCATTGACTGGATGTACCACAGTTTATTTATCCTTTCATCTATTGAAGGGTATGATCTAGAATTTTTAACCAACAATGAAAAAATAAACACAAAATCTCAAAGTAAAAGAATGTTTTTATGGGTTTAGCAAATGTGTTGGTTTTCATGAATGTATCAGTTTTGCTGTTAACATTTGGAATAGTCCATTTTTGTTTGCTCATTTACAGGGCAGACTTTTAGAAGTACTATTTTATGTTGACTTTTCTGTGTGCTGATTTACAGTTTGTTCTGGATGGTGGGTCTGCTTTGTGCTTTTAAAAAATTTTTAATTTAATTAATTAATTTATTTTTATACAGCAGGTTCTTATTAATCTGTTTTATACATATTAGTGTATATATGTCAATCCCAATCTCCCAGTTCATCCCACCCCCCACCCCCCTTGGTGTCCATATGTTTGTTCTCTACATCTGTGTCTCTATTTCTGCCTTGCAAACCGGTTCATCTGTACCATTTTTTCTAGACTCCACATATATGCGTTTGTGCTTATTGAATATAATTAGAATATACCAGTACAGTTAGAATACACCCTATACTAGGGGGTTCGGGGATGAGTTTTACCTGCTTAAACAGCTTATCGTGACTTGAATTATCTTGAAATATTGCTTTAAATGCAACCACATAGATTTTCTTTAACTTGAGACCTGTTCATCAATATTGCACATGAGAATCTCCTATCTAATTCCATAAACATATATTAATTGACTGCTAACTCGGTGCCTGGCTCCATCCTAGGTACTTTGGATACATCAGTGTACAAACCAGATAAAAATACTTGCCATTATGGAGTTAACATTCTAGTGGAGGGAGACAGTAAACAGAATGTATCAGTGCATTTTATTATATGTTCTACAGCTAAGGGTATTAGAAAAAATAAATAAATCAGGCTAAGGGGTTCTGAAGTACAGGGGTGAGGGTGAGATTTTATTTTATTTATTTTTTGTTTTTCTTTTACTTTAAGTTTTTAATTTTTATACAATTTTAAAGGTTATTTTCCATTTGCAGTTATTACAAAATATTGGTTATATTCCGTGTTGTACAATACATTCTTGTACCCTATCTTACACCCAATAGTTTGTACCTCCCACTCCCACACCCTTATATTGTGGCCCCCACACCACTGGTAGCCACTAGTTTGTTCTCTATATCGGTGAGTCTGCTTCTTTTATGTTATATTCACTATTTTTTAGATTCCACATATAAGTGATATCATATAGTGTTTATCTTTCTCTGTCTGACTTATTTCATTTAGCAAAATGCCCTCCAAGTCCATCCATGTTTCTGCCAATGGCAAAATTTCATTCTTTTTTTATGGCTGAGTAATATTCCATTATATATATATATATATATATATATATATATATATATATACCACATCTTCTTTATCCATTCATCTGTCGATGGGCATTTAGGTTGTGTCCATGTCCTGGCTATTATAAATAGTGCTGCTATGAACAGTGGTGTGCATGTGTCTTTGTGAATTAGCATGTTAGTGGGGTTTTTTTCAGATATATAGAAGGTGAGAGTGTAAATAGGGTGGTCAGGATATATTGAACTGAGCTGACATACAAGAAAAGACTTAGAGGAGGTGAGGAGTGAGCCACACAGGTATGATGGAAGAAAAATTTCAGGCAGAGATGTAGCCCTTATGTGGAGAGCATTCCTCATGAGTTAGAGAAGCAGCACAGAGTCCAGTGTGGCTGGAGGGGAGTGAGCATTGGTGGGATAGGCATTCAGAGGATGCGGTCAGGGAGATAGTCCTGTAGAGCCTTGGAGGCCATTTGTAAGGCCCTTGTCTTTTACTCATAGTGAGATGGGAGCCATTGAGCTGAACAGGGCAATGACATGATCTGACTTAAATTATTAATGAAATAATAATGGCTGCTGAAAAGAGGCCAGGACAGAAGCAGGATGGTCAGGAGATCACTGGTGGTGGGAGGGGGAGTAGTGAGAAGTGGTCAGATTTGGAAATATTTTGAAGATAAAGTCAACAGGGTTAATTGAGATCAGAAAGACTGAAGGTAGAGCAGGTTTGGGGAATAAAATAAAGATTGCTGCTGCGGACATGGTAGGTGTAATTTTCTGTTAGACATCAAATCCAATTCTTATTTCCATCATCAGTACCAATGATCTGCAAGCACTGACTGTAGGGGAGAAAGTGGTAGGTATAAGAACCATAGAAAACGTTTTCTTTACAGCCAGTGTACTTGCAAACTAAGGTGATCAGGGTGTATACATAGAACTACAACCTTTTCTAACACTCAACATTTATTTATTCATCGATTGGAGAAACATTGATTGAGGCACTTACTAGATGCTCAATATTGGTGCTAGGGAAATTGGGGATCAACTGGCTAGTTATGAATCCTGGATTCACTACTTACTAGTCACTTAGCCCCACCATGCCTTGGGTTACCATCTAGAAAATAAGGACAGTAAACAATACCTACCTCACAGGGATGTTGGGAGGATTAAATGAGATAATCATGTGTAAAGCATTTAGAACAACATATGATAAACACTCTATACGTTACTCGTTATTTTCAGCAAGCCTTCTTTTTTCCTTTCCATCATATCCTCTCCGATAGCCAATCCTAACATAAACAGAAAAGAATATCTGTAACCTGCCTGATGGGTACAGTTAGCATAGATACCATATACCAAGATCAAAATGAAGAAAGTCTAGAACCTCAGGTCAGTTCCTATCACTTTGTCTGATTAACACAGTACCTAGACATCTACAAGATAATTTTTCAGACTCACATACACATGGAAAAATAGCTAAGGGGACTTTTAGAACTCGTAGGAATTCTTGTTGATCAGGAACATTTCTGTAGTCACCATTACCTGGAGGTCACTGCCTCGTTCACAGATACTGTGCACACCTGCTAGTCCTTAATCATTGGACCTCACAAGGATGCTTGAATCAGCACAGAGAGCAGGCCATCAGACAGGCAACTTGTGTCCTACCCCAGCTATGCTTTTGTGTGAACCACCACATCTGTTCTCCTAGTCCTCATCTCCTGGCCTCAATTCTGCTGTTTCCTTATTTAAACCCAGTTTGAACCTCAACGCTTAAATGCTGACCTGTGACCATCTGATCAGATTCACTCCAGTCTATGCCTGGCCACCTGGCCTCACCCATTTAGAATCCAAATTTGGGTTGTGTCATTCAATTTGGCTTGACACTGTCAACTCAGACTTTGGCTTCTCTTTCAGGAAAATGAAAACCACTTGTGTTTTTTCCTTTTGAACCAGCTTCCTTTCCATGATCACTTTCTAGGTTTTGCGTTTCTGTAGTTATTCTGTAAGACTTATCTGTGAGGGTTCAGGGTGTTAAAATATAGTGCTAGGCTTTTAGTGACAGTAACAATATTATCAGTAATAATGATAAAAACATTTATTCAGTGGTTACCATATATTTTACTAATATTTTGTTACATCCTTCACATTCATTTTTAATCTCAGTTACTGTGGTAAATAACCTATGAGGTAAACATTATTTTCTTCATTTTATAGATGAGGAAACTAAGGTTGGAAGAATCGCATTAGTCAGAAAGAAAATGGCAGAGCAGAGCTTAAACTCAAGTTTTGCTGGGTCCAAACTGTTACTTTTATTATTTTTTTTTCTTGAAGTATAGTTGATTTACAATGTTGTATTAGTTTCCTGTGTACAGTAAAGTGATTCATATATATATATATACATATATATACTTTTTCAGATTTTTTCCATTATAGTTTATTACAAGATATTGAATATAGTTCCCTGTGCTATACAGTAGAACCTTGTTGTTTATCTATTTTATATACAGTAGTTTGTATCTGCTAATCCCCAACTCCTAGTTTATCCCTCCTCCTCCCCCAAAGTTGGTACTTTTAATAACCAAAGTATATTAAGACTATGTGCTTCTTAGGTCTTTTCTCCCCTGCAGTTTTTGTTGGGTATACAGTACATTACCTGATAGTTATTTTTCAACATTAGGTGAAACTGGGGGGGACAAAAGGCCTCTTTTTAAATGTTCAGCAATCCTTGCCCTTTACTAAAACAAAGACCTTATGTTTTTATAGAGCTTTGCAACCTCAGAATACTTTTATTTTTGATCCTCACAACACCTCTTGTGGTGATCAAGACAGCACTTGTTATCTCCTTTATCTAGATAAATAAAGCAAGGTTCAGAGAGGTTAAATGACCTGAACAAGATTCATGACTGGTAAATTGGCTAGACAGGTTATAATCAGGTTTCCTGACTATTAATCAACTTTCTAAAAATTCTAGCTATAACTAGTGGTTGAAAAAAGATTGTTAAAATATATTATTCTTAAGACAAATTGTAGAAGCCCATGGCTTACTTTCTAAGAAAGCAACAAATATCAATAACAAGATATTACGAAGTGTCAAAGATCGTCCTCTTTTCTCTTTGTTCTTGATTTGAGGGTTGTGACTTTAAAGGGTGTGTGTTAGTGTGCTAGGGCTGCCATAACAAAAGCCCACCAACTGAGAGACTTAAACAACAGATTTTTACTTTCTCACAGTTCTGGAGTATAGAAGTCCAAGATCGAGGAGTCATCAGGGTTCATTCTCCTGAGGCTTCTCTCCTTGGCTGGAAAATGGCTGTCTTCTCATTGTATCCTCACATGGCCTTTTCTCTGAGTGCACATCCCTGGTGTCTCTTCCTCTTTTATAAGGACACCAATCTTATTTGGATTAGGGCCCCATCCTTATGACCTCATTAACCTTAATTATCTCTTTAGAGGCTCTATTTCCAAAAATAGTCACATTCCGAGGTACCAGGGGTTAGGACTTCAACATATGACATATGGATGGACATAATTCAGTTCACAACAGGGGCTTTCTTATTAAGCAAATGCTCCTTTATCTGATGGGTCTGAGAGCTATAATCAAATTTTAAAAGTTCCCAGCATCAGTATGAAACCCTGTATAAAATCTGAGAAACCCCATGAAGATTTAAACTTGAAACAATTTTTGAAATGAAGAGTCCTAATAAACAGATAGACACAGGCTTGGCCCTATACCCATTGGTAGAAAAAAAAGAAGAAAGAAGGAATTAAGAAGGAAGTAGAGGCCTCTGGACTGTGGAGTTCTGGAGTTTGGAGCCCTTTTTCTAGAATAGATTACTGGAAGTGGGATGGCAGGGTCAAAAGAGAACAATTAAAACCTGCCCTGAGCAGAAGCAAGAAGAACTACAATCCTGCAGCCTGTGGAACAAAGACTACATTCACAGAAAGATAGACAAGGTGAAAAGGCAGAGGGCTAGGTACCAGATGAAGGAACAAGATAAAACCCTAGAAAAACAACTAAATGAAGTGGAGATAGGCAACCTTCCAGAAAAAGAATTCAGAATAATGATAGTGAAGATGATCCAGGACCTCAGAAAAAGAATAGAGGCAAAGATCGAGAAGATGCAAGAAATGTATAACAAAGATCGAGAATAATTAAAGAACAAACTAACAGAGATGAACAATACAATAACTGAAATGAAAACTACACTAAAAGGAATCAATAACAGAATAACTGAGGCAGAAGAACGGATGAGTGACCTGGAAGACAGAATGGTGGAATTCACGGCTGTAGAACACAATAAAGAAAAAAGAATGAAAAGAAATGAAGACAGTCTAAGAGACCTCTGGGACAACATTAAATGCAACAACATTCACAATATAGGGGTCCCAGAAGGAGACAAGAGAGATAAAGGGCCAGAGAAAATATTTGAAGAAATTATAGTCAAAAACTCCCCTAACATGGGAAAGGAAAAAGCCAGCCAAGTCCAGGAAGCACAGCAAGTCCGATACAGGATAAACCCAAGGAGAAACACGCAGAGACACATAGTAATCAAATTGGCAAAAATTAAAGACAAGGAAAAATTATTGAAAGCAGCAAGGGAAAAATGACAAATAACATACAAGGGAACTCCCATAAGGTTAACAGCTGATTTCTCATCAGAAACTCTACAAGGCAGAAGGGAGTGGCATGATATACTTAAACTGATGAAAGGGAAGAAACTACAACCAAGACTACTCTACCGGGCAAGGACCTCATTCAGTTTCGATGGAGAAATCAAAAGCTTTACAGACAAGCAAAAGCTAAGAGAATTCAGCACCACCAAACCAGCTCTACAACAAATGCTAAATGAACTTCCCTAAGTGGGAAACACAAGAGAAGAAAAGGACCTACAAAAACAAACCCAAGGACTTCCCTGTTGGCACAGTGGTTGAGAGTTTGCCTGCCGATGCAGGGGACACAGGTTCATGCCCCAGTCCAGGAGGATCCCACATGCCGTGGAGCAGCTGGGCCTGTGGGCCATAGCCACTGAGCCTGCGCGTCGGGAGTCTGTGCTCCGCAACGGGAGAGGCCACAACAGTAAGAGGCCCGCGTACTGCAAAAAAAAAAAAAAAAAAGGAAAAATAACCCAAAACAATTAAGAAAATGGTCATAGGAACATACATACTGATAATTACCTTAAACGTGAAGGGATTAAATATTCCAACCAAAAGACACAGGCTTGCTGAATGCATACAAAAACAAGACCCATATATATGCTGTCTACAAGAGACCCACTTCAGACTTAGGGACACATTCAGACTGAAAGTGAGGGGATGGAAAAAGATATTCCATGCAAATGGAAATAAAAAGAAAGCTGGAGTAGCAATACTCATATCAGATAAAATAGACTTTAAAATGAAGAATGTTACAAGAGACAAGGAAGGACACTACATAATGATCAAGGGATCAATCCAAGAAGATATAACAATTATAAATATATATGCACCCAACATAGGAGCCCCTCAATACATAAGGCAACTGCTAACAGCTATAAAAGAGGAAATGGACGGTAACACAATAATAGTGGGGGACTTTAACACCTCACTTACACCAATGGGCAGATCATCGAAAATGAAAATAAATAAGGAAACAGAAGCTTTAAATGACACAATAGACCAGATAGATTTAATTGATATTTATAGGACATTCCATCCAAAACCAGCACATTACACTTTCTTCTCAAGTGCGCATGGAACATTCTCCAGGATAGATCACATATTGGGTCACAAATCAAGCCTCAGTAAATTTAAGAAAATTGAAATCATATCAAGCATCTTTTCTGACCACAACGTCATGAGATTAGAAATGAATTTCAGGGAAAATAACATAAAAAACACAAACACGTGGAGGCTAAACAATACGTTACTAAATAACCAAAAGATCACTGAAGAAATCAAAGAGGAAATCAAAAGATACCTAGAGACAAATGACAATGAAAACACGACAATCCAAAACCTAAGGGATGCAGCAAAAGCAGTTCTAAGAGGGAAGTTTATAGCTGTACGATCCTACCTCAAGAAACAAGAAGAATCTCAAATAAACAATCTAAGCTAACACCTAAAGGAACTAGAGAAAGAAGAACAAACAAAACCCAAAGTCAGCAGAAGGAAAGAAATCATAGAGATCAGAGCAGAAATAAATGAAATAAAAACAAAGAAAACAATAGCAAAGATCAGTAAAACTAAAAGCTTGTTCTTTGAGAAGATAAACAAAATTGAAAAACCATTAGCCAGACTCATCAAGAAAAAGAGGGAGAGGACTCAAATCAATAAAATTAGAAATGAAAAAGGAGAAGCTACAAGAGACACTGCAGAAATACAAAGCATCCTAAGAGACTACTACAAGCAACTCTAGTACAATAAAATGGACAACCTGGAAGAAATGGACAAATTCTTAGAAAGGTATAACCTTCCAAGACTGAACCAGGAAGTAATAGAAAATATGAACTGACCATCACAAGTAATGGAATTGAAACTGTGATTAAAAATCTTCCAACAAACAAAAGTCCAGGACCAGATGGCTTCACAGGTGAATTCTATCAAACATTTAGAGAAGAGCTAGCACCCATCCTTCTCAAACTCTTCCAAAATATTGTGGAGGAAGGAACACTCCCAAACTCATTCTATGAGGCCACCATCACCCTGATACCAAAACCAGGCAAAGATACTACAAAAAAAGAAAATTACAGAACAACATCACTCATGAATATAGATGCAAAAATCTGCAACAAAATACTAGCAAACAGAATCCAACACCACACTGAAAGGATCATTCACCATGATCAAGTGGGATTTATCCCAGGGATGCAAGGATTCTTCAATATATGCAAATCAATTAATGTGATACACCATATTAACAAATTGAAGAATAAAAACCATATGATCATCTCAATAGATGCAGAAAAAGCTTTTGACAAAATTCAATACCCATTAATGATAAAAGCTCTCCAGAAAGTGGGCATTGAGGGAATCTACCTCAACATAATAAAGGCCATATACGACAAACCCACAGCAAACATCATTCTCAATGGTGAAAAACTGAAAGCATTTCCTCTAAGATCAAGAACAAGACAAGGATGTCCACTCTCACCACTATTATTCAACATAGTTTTGGAAGTCCTAGCCATGGCAATCAGAGAAGAAAAAGAAATAAAAGGAATACAAATTGGAAAAGAAGTAGTAAAACTATCACTGTTTGCAGATGGCATTATACTATACATAGAGAATCCTAAAGATGCCACCAGAAAACTACTAGAGCTAATCAATGAATTTGATAAAGTTACAGGATACAAAATTATTAAAAATACAAAATTTCTGTGCAAAATAATGGACAGAAATCTCTTGCATTCCTATACACTAATGATGAAAAATCTGAAAGAGCAATTAAGGAAACACTCCCATTTACCATTGCAACAAAAAGAATAAAATACCTAGGAATAAACCTACCTAGGGAGACAAAAGACCTGTATACAGAAAACTATAAGACATTGAGAAGGAAATTAAAGATGATACCAACAGATAGAGAGATATATCATGTTCTTGGATTGGAAGAATCAATATTGTGAAAATGACTATAATACCCAAAGCAATCTACAGATTCAATGCAATCCCTATCAAATTACAAATGGCATTTTTTTTAAGGAACTAGGACAAAAAAAATCTCAAAATTTGTATGGAGACACAAAAGACCCCGAATAGCCAAAGCAGTCTTGAGGGAAAAAAACGGAGCTGGAGGAATCAGACTCCCTGACTTCAGACTATACTACAAAGCTACAGTAATCAAGACAGTATGGTAGTGGCACAAAAACAGAAACATAGATCGATGGAACAAGATAGAAAGCCCAGAGATAAACCCACGCACCTATGGTCAACTAATCTATGATAAAGGAGGCAAGGATATACAATGGAGAAAAGAGAGTCTCTTCAATAAGTGGTGCTGGGAAAACTGGACAGCTACATGTAAAAGAATGCAAGTAGAACACTCCTTAACACCATACCCAAAAAATTAACTCAAAATGGGTTAGAGACCTAAATGTAAGACTGGACACTATAAAATTCTTAGAGGAAAACATAGGAAGAACACACTTTGACATAAATCACAGCAAGATCCTTTTTGATCCACCTCCTAGAGTAATGAAAATAAAAACAAAAATAAACAAATGGAACCTAATGAAACTTCAAAGCTTTTGCACAGCAAAGGAAACCATAAACAAGATGAAAAGACAACCCTCGAATGGGAGAAAATATTTGCAAACAAATGAATGGACAATGGATTAATCTCCAAAATATATAAACAGCTCATGCAGCTCAGAATTAAGGAAACAAACAACCCAATCCAAAAATGGGCAGAAGACCTAAATAGACACTTCTCCAAAGAAGACATACAGATGACTAAGAAGCACATGAAAAGCTGCTCAGTATCACTAATTATTAGATAAATGCAAATCGAAACTACAATGAGGTATCACCTCACACCAGTTAGAATGGGCATCATCAGAAAATGTACAAACAACAAATGCTGGAGAGAGTGTGAAGAAAAGGGAACCCTCTTGCACTGTTGGTGGGAATGTAAATTGATACAGCCACTATGGCAAACCATATGGAGGTTCCTTAAAAAACTAAGAATAGAATTACCATATGATCTAGCAATCCCACTACTGGGCATATACGCAGAGAAAACCATAATTCAAAAAGACACATGCACCCCAATGTTCATTGTGGCACTATTTACAATAGCCAGGTCATGCAAACAACCTAAATGCCCATCGACAGACGAAAGGATAAAGAAGATGTGGTACATATATACAATGGAATATTACTCAGCCATAAAAAGAAACAAAATGGAGTTATTTGTAATGAGGTGGATGGATCTAGAGACTGTCATACAGAGTGAAGTAAGTCAGAAAGAGAAAAACAAATATCGTATATTAACACATATATGTGGAACCTAGAAAAATGGTACAGATGAACTGGTTTGCAGGGCAGAAATTGAGACACAGATGTAGAGAACAAATGTATGGACACCAAGGGGGGAAAGCAGCGGGGGGGTGGGGATGGTGGTGTGCTGAATTGGGCGATTGGGATTAACATGTATACACTGATGGGTATAAAATTGATGACTTATTAGAACCTGCTGTATTTAAAATAAATAAAATAAAATTCAAAAAAATAGAAGGAACTAGATTACTTAGGAGGAAATGGAAGTCCCAAACCTTCAAAATACACAACAAAAGAAATAGTGGAAAATGTCAGAAGTATCCCAGTTAATCTCTGAAGCAAGTTAATATGTGACTATACTTACTCTTTCTACAGGGTGCTTATATTTTGACTGATTGCTTATTTGGAGTTATCACTTTCAACAAACTATTATCCAATTCATAACTGGAGTTTAGAATGGGTCAGACCAATGTTAACTGGAACCCATAGCTGACTGATTGCTAGAAGGGCAGGACAGGAATACGGGATATGAGAATATAAGATGAGACCCAAGGAGGTCTGCCACTTGGTTCTGACAGACAGTACAGACACAAAGAGCAGCAAATTAGCCCCAATTAGACATTACTCAGCCAGCAATAGGAACTGGGATTTAGGATGGAGTCGAGGTTCTGCCAGGACTCAATGATCAGTCAGAATTCTAGACCTGGAGGAATGGTATAGAAATCCAAGCAGAGACTTAGATAGGCAGAAGACCAAGATCTAGTTATAGGAACTAGGCCACCTATTGCAATCTGATACACAAAAACTAGGGTGAGAACCAGAGTACAGGTCAGCATGGGGACACCAGCAAGTCACCTTAATTTTGACACCAGCAAGGCAGGTAAGCTATTGGCTGGCCTAGGACTCCCTTTCTTCCTCCTGCCAAGGAGCCTTATCCATCTCAGAGTTTGAGGGAGCTTTATACCTAGATTCGAGAGTCAAAAGGCTCAGAAAGTTTTAGATGCAAGGGACCTGGTACACCATTCCTCCCTGTAGGATGGCAAATGTCATTGCCATCTGTTTATTTTGTTTTTGCGTTTAAGTTAATCAGGTCTAGCAGCAAAACTTTTCAAAAATGCTTTAAGAAAAGTATTTTCCTGAGAGTGTTGAATCGATTCATCATTCTCTTTTACAAGAGTTTATCACTAGCCTATAATAGAACTTGTCCTAGATATTGTACTTTCCTTAAGACACCCCTATATAATCCTGCCAATGTGACTGGTTGTCATCCCACAGTAGGGGCAGTGATTTCATCCATCACATAAAGATTCGAGTCTCACCAAATGACAGAAGTTATGTACTACTCACTTCTCCCCAGGACAAATTTAAGAAGGAAGGCAATTGAGAATCACCTAGATCACCTAAGTGGGAAAATTTTAAAAAAATAATAAAAGTTGATCTCTGTGATATAAGTTATCCCAAGGCTAGATTGAAGCAATGTAGCCTCCCTGGGGCTTCATTTGTCCACCACCTGGAAGTGTCAGTTGGTACAGATTGGAGCAGCTGTCTGCTTAAAGGCATTGGCCACATGGAGCCTGTGACATCTGTGGTTTTTGGTCTTTAATGACTGTGTACTTGATTCTAGTTTCGAGATGTGTATTTATCCAGTGTGAGATCTGGAAGATAGTTAAAAAGTGATATTTTAAAAAAATAAGTAAATTGAATCTCTGTGCTTGCATTTACTCTGTGTCACATTTAGTCAGTGTTTTACAAAAAATATATCAAAATTAATAATATAGGTTGTAATTGGATTTCTTGTTCAGTGTTTGAGTAGAAGAGTTAAGGAAAGATAGAACCCGAAGGGGGGCATCCTGACATCATTTTGCCCAGTGTTATGGGTTGAATTGTGGCCCTCCCCTCTCAGAAAAAAAAAGATATGTCAAGCTTAATCCCTGTGACTTGTACCTGACTGTGACCTTATTTGGAAATAAGGTCTTTGCAAATGTAATCAACTTAAGATGAGGTCATAATGGATGACTGGGGTCCTGACAAGAGGGTAATTGGACACATGCAGACACAAAGAAGGTGGCCATGTGAAGACAAAGGCTGAGATTGGAATTATGCTACCGCAAGCCAAGGAAAGCCTGGGGCCACCAGAAGTTGGAAGGAGCAAGGAAGGATCCACTCATAGAGGCTGCAGAGGGAGAATGACACTGCCAACACCTTGATTTCAGACTTTTGGCTCCATAACTGTGAGGGAATAAGATTCTGTGGTTTTAAGTCACACAGTTAGTAGTGCTTTTCTTCATAGCGGCCCTTGGAAATGAATACACTGTTTTGTATCTCTTGTCAGGATTGTATTTAAACAAGGTCAGTTAGATTTTAGAGCATACCGGGCAGTTTTTAAGATCTTTGGCTACTGCTGAGTTTGGGGGTTTGGCTTCTGGGAGTGGGGATGCCACAGAGACCTAACCTACCACATAAAAGTACAGGAAAACTACTTGAATAACTCAGGGCACCTAATAATGTTTCTTGCGTGAATGACTGGGTTTTTGGAGCCACTGTTTTTTTCTTTTTGTTTTTAATTTCTTGTTTATGTATATCTCAGAAACATTTCAAGTGTCAAAAGAGGAGAGTCAGACTTTTCAGTCATTCTGGTTATGTTCATTAGTAACTGATTTAAAATGTGGGAGTAATGCTGTGTGTGGAATTAGCTGGTTTGCTTTTGAGCAGGTTTCAAATCCATTTGTGGCAATCTGGGCTATATCTCCCCCCCAGCAAGGGTTTTAACTATTAGTTGGTACAGAATCTAGCACAGATTCTGGTAAAATCTTAGAAAATAAAAAAGCATTATTGTTTTCATCCATGGTAGATTTATTAGCAGTCTGATATCAGTGATCACTTGCTCACCATTCAATTAGAAAGGTCTATTATGGGAGTCTTTATAATAACATTAGAGATAAACAGTTGAGGTGCTTGTATTACAAATGTTAAGATCTCTTAGGATAGTAGTAGGGAACATGGTAGTTAATTTCATTTTATTGGCAGACACAAAGAGACAGAAATGTAAAGCCTTATCCTACAGAAATATTACCTCCTTGTCATACCCTGACTTTCAGTGCCTTATGCCCTGCAGTAGCAACTGTGTTTTGGTGTAGGACACATATGGGCTTTTTTTTTTTTTTTCCCCATTTCCATTACTCTGTTTCTCTGGCCATCACTGCTCATAACATCAGGTGTTCCCAAGATGGGAGGTTCACTCATTTAGAAATGATAAGGGGTTAGAAGATTCAGAAAGTCAGGGGACGAGAATTTGCTGGAGATTTTTGGAGATAATTAGTCGTAGAAATTATGCTAGTAGCACATTTACATTCACTTTTGTAGGGAATCAGTTTATTCAATAAAAACAACAGGAATTAAAGTAGGTAATTTATTAGGGTCTTGCAGAAATAAATTAAAACCTATATATTTCAGAAGGTTGCAAATCTGACATCTAGTCTTTCCAGATACAGATATTTTCTGTTTGGCATTATTGTTAATTGAATAATAAAACCTATATTTTCAAACTGCAATGGCAGAATCATATTAGAAGATGTAACTGCAATATGAACATTTCTGCATTTTTTGGTTTTACTTAGAATGTGACTGTAGTAACTGAGTCTTGTTAGAAAAGATACGAACTGATGCAATTTATACTTAGAGAAAAGTAAAAGCCACGTGAGTTGTGACAGTCAGAAGCCCAGGAGTGGGTATGAGATTATTTAAACTCTCTGAAAGCAAGAGACAAGTAGTGGAAGAAGGGCAAGAAATTCAGTGCACACAGTTTGACAGTATCTGTAAATAATGGTATACATTCTCTTTCTGTTGTTATTATTTAAAGCCAGCTAGTAGACAGGAGCTATAAAAACAGCTGGCCAGGAAAACTTTTTTTTTTTTTTCACTTCTAAAATCTTACTGAACATTTTAAATGCCAAGAATCCAGGATCTCAGTGACTATATATACAAATATTGATTACTGAAGGTATAGACACACACACACACACACACACACACACACACACACACACGCACTCTTTAGTCTGCAGAGTTTTTCATCTCATTTAATTGAGAATACCGTGTTGTAAGTTGGCATATAATTTATCATTTAGTAGATGAAAAAATAGGTCAGAAACATTAGCCCCCAAGCAAGATTTAGTCTAATTCCCATTGTGCCTATGTTAAAATCAACTATTTTAAGCTTGGTCTCCAGTTACAGAGTATTAGATTTGGAAAGGACCAGAGAAACAACCAATCTTAGCCTTTTCTTTTTATATTTTCATTCATCCTTTGGACCAATTATTGAATGCCTATTATGTGCCAGGCTTATTCATAGATGTTAGGGGATATAATGGTGAATACAATAGTCTCTGTTCTCAAAAATCTCATAATCCAGGGCAGTGCCTCTCAGACTCTAATATGTATACAGATCAACTGGGAAATGCCAGTTAAAGTGTAGACTTTAATGCATAATCCAGTCAGTCTAGGGCAGGGCCTGAGAGTCTGCATTTCTAACAAGCTGTTAGGTGATGCCCACGCAGGTGTACCACACTTTGAGACACAAGGATTTGGAGGGTGAATACGTGAGAAACAGCTCTAAAGAGGTCAAATGGCCTGTCAAATATCACACAACAAACTAATGATAAAGCCCAGATTCCTGGCTCTTAGCCTAGTGCCCCTTCTATTCCTTCAAACTACTCTGAAGATCAGAGTTTATTTATTATTTGGCTTTTGAGTCAAAGTTTGAAGTGCTTATAATTGTTGAACTTAAATTTAGGTAAGAGTTGCAAATTTCTCTTTGCATTGGAAGATGTATTAAAAAGGTATGCTTGGAAAGGTGGCCCTGCCACAGAAATTCTAGAATGCAGGGGAAAGATGCCCAAATCCAAGAAAGATCTGTAGTGTGGGTAAACTCAATCCATTACTGCATGTATTCATTTGTACAAGAAATATTTATTCGCAGGCTACTCTATGCATGGACGATAATCGTTACGCACTTCTATACACGTAATACATTGGACAGTGCTAAGAACACAAAGAAATGCCCATGAAGTCCTTTTGGCTGAATGATAGCAATGAATAGATATTATGGAAGATCAAATGCACTGTTTGAACCCTCTCCTGAAGAAATTTGAGATCTAGTTTAGTTGTAAGAACAAACCTTATTTTTTTTACATCAGTCCCCAAGAATAATTCCTACATGTGAGCAAGATTATGATCTTGTGATATAAACTATTAATAAGTGCTGGAGGAATTTGAGGTTGTGGAAAGTTAAGTATAGACTGGGACTCATCAGAAGTCTTCAGAAGGGACATGAAAATTGAGCTAAAGTATTTATAAAGAGATTGGAGGATGGGGGATTGATTGAGGAGGCACTGTGAGAATATTTAAAGTAGGGGGACCTCATGGATGAAGGTGCAGAGATAGCAGTGACTGAGAAGTTTAGTTGATGGTAGGTTGACCTGGTATGGAGGGATTTGGAGTGTGGAGGTCCTAATGTTAAGGAAAGCTATATATTATTTCAATACAGGATGGACCTCCTTAAGAAATGTTCTGTATAAACACACAGTTAGAATGTATAACACAAAAGTTTTTACTTTGTTCTGACTTCTTCTTGGATAATTAATCTAATGTTAACATATTATCATCACCCTATTAAGATTATCACTCAACTTAGTTAGGAGTCCACTTAATCTAACAGTAAGATGTAGAGAGTAATATGAGCTATATGGCAACTTAAGTATATTTCTATGTTTTATTGACTTCAAGGAGTGTGGCTTTAAGTAAGCTCTCTAATATCCATTTATCCAGCTTTTTTTGGTAGAAAAACAATCTTTTAAATGCATAGCAATCACCAACGCTGTCTTGTAATACATTAGAAGACCATGACAGCTACCGAGTACAATCTTAGATTTATAACTCTTCAGAGAATAAAAGCATTGAACATTCTGTACATTATTTCTACAGTATGTCTAAGGTTACTACTAAACATTTAATGATGGAAAGATAAGCAACAGAGATTTACATTTTATTGTGAAAGTTTTAAACATAAATCTCTATAAATTTCCTTTTAGCATAGATTTGACCTAGGAATGACTTAGAAGATTATAAGAAAGAGGAATGAGAGGGTAAATCACTTGGCCAGTGTAAATGGAGGCCCAAATAACCCATTGATAATAGTTGATGTCTTCTTAAATTCCTGAATATGCTTTTCTGAATTTATTGTGAACTTGACTCAAATGCTTGTCAATCTTTAAGAGTATTAATTATTTGGAATTCTCCATGCTGCCTTCTTTGACTGTCCACTCAAATGTTCGATTTTCTTTTGCAAATGCAGTTTTGAATCTTTCTGATCAAGCTCCTAATTTATTAGCACAAGTGGAAATTCAGTTTTATCCCATCTAAAGGAGCAGCAGAGAAGGTACTCTTTGGAAATCACTGTAATGAGTACTTTGCACTTTATGGAATTTATCTTCTTGTTTGTGTACAGACTGTGTTGATCATACAAGGCTCAACCCATTCTATTTCTTCATATATTCCTCTACTTTGGAGGTTAGCGCCTCTCTACATTTCCTCACACTGAGCCTACAAAATAGAAATCCCTTGAGTCCCTCTACACTTTGTTCGCTTCCTTTAACTCTTGGCAGCTTCAGTTCTGTCTCTGGCAGCTGCTGGGGAAGCCTCTTTTTTAACCTTCCCTGACAGGCCCTGAGATAATTCTGGGAAGCTTTACTAACTTGCCCTTCTAACCTCCTAGTGCTTGCTTTCCTTTGCAGATGTTTTGCTGTGCTTTTCATAACCATAAATGTATTTCATATGGACCACTGTAGTTTACAGTTGCTGCAGCCTTTCTCATGCTGAGGTTCTGAACACGTTTTAACAGCTGCTAAGGAGACTGGCAAAAAGCTTTGATTGCTAATTCTGTGCTAAACTGCTTTTCACAATGGGACATTCTATAATATTTGATACAGTCTTTAAAGCAAATGATTTCTACCTTATATTATTACTGCTTGTATCATACTCATTCCCAGGTTTAAAAAGATTCCATGTCTGTACATTCCTAAATGGGCTTGATTTTATTTAAAGCTCTATAGAGAAGTTAGAGGTTCCCAAGGGAATATGGAAGTTATGATAGAAAAACAGGTAAAAGTGGTCTCAGTAGGGTCAAGTGAGTTGACACATAAGTATAGTAAACTGTACCTTCTGGAAACATTATTTCTATGAAGGTGAAAGTTTGCTCTCTGGGCTCTAATTTGTAAATAGGTGGAAGGAAGGCTGCTTGGGTAAAATCTGAGGCAACAGAGTCAGATGTTCTTAGTGTGTTTCCAGTGTCCTGGGGTTGCGGGGGGGGAGCTGTTCAGTAGTCTGGTGTGAGGTGATGAAGATGTGTTCAGAATCTCACAAATAAATCCACACTGCAGTGAACCCACGGCCAGAGAACGGAGAGCACATCATGTGTGTGACAAGAAGGGAGATGCCACGTTATAACGAGGCAATCATTGAAAACCATCTGAACTACAACTGCTAAAGTTTGCTTTGCAAGTTACGTTTGATCTGTTAATGCCTCCAAATGATTTCTCACTTAGTTAACCAATATTTTTAACATTCTAACAGGAGAACCGAGGTATATTTTACCCTGTTTTCCGACTCACAATTTGTCAACTAAGTTTTTTGTTTTTTTAAATTTAATTTTTATTTATTTATTTTTAGTTACATTGGGTCTTCGTTGCTGCGCACAGGCTTTCTCCAGTTGCAGTGAGCGGGAGCTACTCTTTTTTTTTTTTTGCTGTACGCGGGCCTCTCACTGCTGCGACCTCTCGTGTCGCGGACCACAGGCTCCGGACGCGCAGGCTCAGCGGCAATGGCTCACGGGCCCAGCCGCTCCACAGCATGTGGGATCTTCCCAGACTGGGGCACGAACCCGTGTCCCCTGCATCGGCAGGCGGACCCTCAACCGCTGCGCCACCAGGGAAGCCCGGGGGCTACTCTTTGTTGTTGTGCGCGGGCTTCTCACTGCAGTGGCTTCTCTTGTTGTGGAGCATGGGCTCTAGGTGCACGGGCTTCAGTAATTGTGGCACATGTGCTTCAGTAGTGGCTCTCCGGCTCTAGAGTTCAGGCTCAGTAGTTGTGGTGTATGGGCTTAGTTGCTCCACGGCATGTGGGATCTTCCCGGACCAGGGCTCCATCCCATGTCCCCTGCATTGGCAGGTGGATTCTTAACCACCAGGCCACCAGGGAAGTCCTGTCAACTAAGTTTTGTTGGTGGGTTTCTTATTATAAAGATATTTAGATCATAAATAACAAGTTAATAAATTGAACAATTTATTGAAAAACCACATAGAATTTCAATGTATGTTAGTTTTCATCAGTACACTGACCCTTCACCACCATCAGCTATATCCCTGATTTTTTTTTTAACATCTTTATTGGAGTATAATTGCTTTACAATGGTGTGTTAGTTTCTGCTTTACAACAAAGTGAATCAGTTATACATATACATATGTTCCCATATCTCTTTCCTCTTGTGTCTCCCTCCCTCCCACCGTCCCTATCCCACCCCTCTAGGTGGTCACAAACCACCTAGCTGATCTCCCTGTGCTATGCGGCTGCTTCCCACTAGCTATCCACCCTACGTTTGGTAGTGTATATATGTCCATGCCACTCTCTCACTTTGTCACAGCTTACCCTTCCCCCTCCCCATATCCTCAAGTCCATGCTCTAGTAGGTCTGTGTTTTATTCCCATCCTACCCCTAGTCTCTTCATGACATTTTTTTTCTTCGATTCCATATATATGTGTTAGCATACGATATTTGTTTTTCTCCTTCTGACTTACTTCACTCTGTATGACAGACTCCAGGTCCATCCACCTCATTACAAATAACTCCATTTTGTTTCTTTTTATGGCTGAGTAATATTCCATTGTATATATGTGCCACATATTCTTTATCCATTCCTCTGTCATTGGACACTTAGGTTGCTTCCATGTCCTGGCTATTGTAAATAGAGCTGCAATGAACATTGGGGTACATGACTCTTTATGAATTATGGTTTTCTCAGGGTATATGCCCAGTAGTGGGATTGCTGGGTCATATGGTAGTTCTATTTGTAGTTGTTTAAGGAACCTCCATACTGTTCTCCATAGTGGCTGTATCAATTTACATTCCCACCAACAGTGTAAGAGTGTTCCCTTTTCTCCACACCCTCTCCAGCATTTATTGTTTGTAGATTTTTTGTATATCCCTGATTTTTAAATATATCCCAATATACCCCTGATTTTTAAAAATCTTAATAAACTGGAAATGGAAAATAATTCAATAATATGATAAATACCAACTCCATATTTAACAGTGAAACATTAGAGCATTATTTTAGAAGTATACTCACATTAGCATACTCATTCTATTGTATAGTAATAGGTTTATGATAATAAAGGGTTTCATAGTCAAATAAATTTGGGAAATGCTGGGTTAAAGTTTTTCCTTTAATGCAGGACTTCTCAGAACCTTTAATATGTTAATAGTCACTGGGACTCTCTAATAAAAACATATAATTTGGTGGTATCAGAAATGCATTTGACCACAGAAATTTTGTTCTAGAGCATCTCCAGTGAGCAGGGCTCCAAGGAATATGCCTAGGCAAACACTGACAGTGCATTCAGCAGACAAAAGCCAGTATGTACTAACTGTCTGTCAGCAGTTACTCTAGTCTAATTCACCACAGATAGGTGTCATGCTATGATGTGGTTAGAGTTCATTGTGCATCAGAATCAGCTGGGGATGTTTGTCAAAATTCAGATTACTAGCCAGCACTCTGATTCAGCAAATCTGGCCCAAGTTACAGGAATCTGCATGTTAACAAGCATCAAGTGAGGCTTCTGATGTAGGTGTCTAGAGCTGATACTTTGAGAGACACCATATTAGAAAGCTTGGGTCAATTAATAAATAAGAAAAGATTAATGTAATTAATTATATAACTTTGAAACCAGAAGTTTAATAACACTGATATTGCCTGTTGCGACTGGGACATTATGAAAATTTATTGACAAAAGGGCAATTAGGTATGGATAAAGATGCTACATTCACTTGACATATATTAATCATCTTTAATACTCATAGGCCAAGCATGGACTCACTGACTCCCTATTGCCTTAAAATATTTGTGTAATCTGCACTTTTGATCATGTGGCACACAACTGAAAGCCATGAAGATGCCTCTTCCCTTGATAAAGCTCAACTTACACTTGCTCTTCTGGCAATGATTGCAGTTCTCTACATAGAGCATGGTATTTTGTACTTCATGTCTCTGCTCATGCTGTTCCCCTTGTCTGAAATGTCTTTTTCCCTGTTTCTTCCCATGCTAGTTCGTTCTCTGTTGAGTATGAGTGTGTACGGATTCTTTAGAAGGGCATAACATTTATGTAGCTAAAGGGGTGATGATTGAGGCTCGTAAAATACATGCGGATGTGTAGTTGTTGGGAATAGTATGTTAGTCTGAAACAAGTACTAAAGACCTAAATATAAGGCCAGACACTATAAAACTCTTAGAGGAAAACATAGGCAGAGCACTCTATGACATAAATCACAGCAAGATCCTTTTGACCCACCTCCTAGAGAAATGGAAATTAAAAAAATAAATAAACAAATGGGACCTAATGAAATTTAAAAGCTTTTGCATAGCAAAGGAAACCATGAACAAGACGAAAAGACAACCCTCAGAATGGGAGAAAATATTTGCAAGCAAACCAACGGACAAAGGATTAATCTCCAATATATACAAGCAGCTCATGCAGCTCAATATCTAAAAAACAAACAACCCAATCCAAAAATGGGCAGAAGACCTAAATCGACATGTCTCCAAAGAAGATATACACATTGCCAACAAACCCATGAAAGGATGCTCAGCATCACTAATCATTAGAGAAATGCAAATCAAAACTACAATGAGGTATCACCTCACACCCATCAGAATGGCCATCATCAAAAAATCTACAAACAATAAATGCTGGAGAGGGTGTGGAGAAAAGGGAACACTCTTGCACTGTTGGTGGGAATCTAAATTGATACAGCCACTATGGAGAACAGTATGGAGGTTCCTTAAAAAACTAAAAATAGAATTACCATATGACCCAGCAATCCCACTACTGGGCATATACCCAGAGAAAACCATAATTCAACAAGTCATGTACCACAATGTTCATCGCAGCTCTATGTACAATAGCCAGGACATGGAAGCAACCTAAGTGTCCAATGACAGAGGAATGGATAAAGAAGATGTGGCACATATACACAATGGAATATTACTCGGCCATAAAAAAGAACGAAATTGAGTTATTTGTAGGGAGATGGATGGACCTAGAGACTGTCCTACAGAGTAAAGTAAGTCAGAAAGAGAAAAACAAATACCATATGCTAACACATATATATGGAATCTAAAAAAAAAAAGGTTCTGAAGAACCTGGGGGCAGGACAGGAATAAAGAGGCAGACGTAGAGAATGGGCTTGAGGACATGGGGAGGGGGAAGGGTAAGCTGGGACCAAGTGAGAGAGTAGCATTGACTTATATACACTACCAAATGTAAAATAGATAGCTAGTGGGAAGCAGCTGCATAGCATGGGGAGATCAGCTTGGTGCTTTGTGACCACCTAGAGGGGTGGGATAGGGACAGTGGGAGGGAGACACAAGAGGGAGGAGATATGGGGATATATGTATATGTATAGCTGATTCACTTTGTTATAAAGCGGAAACTAATATACCATTGTAAAGCAATTATACTCCAATAAAGATGTTTAAAAAAATAATTAAAGGTAGCTGAAATTCCATGGCAGGTTCAGAAGGACTCAGGTGATCCAGGAAGCTACAGATATATAGCAGTTCAGGAAAGCAGTACTATGAGGAAGAGAAGTAGCTGAAATTGTGCTGTTTCCAAGATACTCTTTTTTCACCTCATTGAATTTTGCTGATCACTGCATCTGCTTTGCTTATGTGTTGGTAATCACTTCATTCATTTTTTATTAATTTTCTTACCTGTATGGGTCTGTCTCAGCAACAGTACTTTACTGTGCATTAATAATGATTACTGACTGAATGGGATGGCTCTTTCTACCAGGTTGGCATACATCTTCAGATTTCAGTCAAAGCACTTATTTTTAATCCTTCTGAAAATAAAAACATGATGCTTCGCAGTTATTTCAATCACCACCACTTCTTTTCAATCTTCAGCTCAAGGAAGCAGCATATCTTGCCATCTCCTTATTCACATTTTGTGCTACAATTTTTGTCAAGATGCCAGTTATCTGCCATGATAGACATATATTGGTAGATGGACTGTGGTCATAAAGTTTGATAATGGTGAAGAATTCTATTTAAGTTCTTAGAGATGTTAGACTTCACTCCGTTCTAGTATGAGACCTGTTTCCGGAGAAAAGAAAAGAAAGGATATTGCATTTAGTTATGATTCATGAATGTCAGGATTTAAGTGTTTTAGGGCTTTGTGGGAGCGGAAGAGGTAGTGGAAACAGGAAGCCAGGCTGCCATAAACACATGCATAACAAATAATTAATTGACTACAGACGTGAGGGAACCTACAGAGAACATTAGAAAATACTATTGTACATGAAATGTATTAACGTTAATATTGTGAACAGCTGGATGGCTGAATGTTTGATAACGAAGCAAGTCATTTTAATTTGATCTAAGCGTCAGCTTTTAATTGAATTTATAAGAACATGGGAAAAATTAACAGGCAGCTTCTGGCAATTCAAAAATAATGTTTTGGCTCAGAGTCTAAGCTTCTCTCTAAATTTGGGAAATCTGGCTCTGGATAAAGATGGAGCAAAGAAAAATCCTGCTATAATACCAAGGACAGCAGATTTATGTCTCTGATTTTAAATAAATGCAGATTGTCATTGTTTGTCAGAAAGGTAACTATTCCTTTGGACATAATCATATCTTACAGTGACTAACAAGTCAGCTCTAATTATTAAATAGTTGGTTGAATCAGCTGCGTGACTTTTTCCTCTGTGAAATGTCAAGAATATCACGTAGAATCATTTTTTCAAAGACCTTCAAAGTGGAGCAGTGTGCTGAGGCCAGAGATGAATCTTCTTTGTTAACAGACCCCAGAAGAACTGGGCAAGAAACTTTTCTTTTTTTATAATGGGACCCTGTGTCTTTTGACTAGGGCTGGAGAAGACTTATGTGTTCAAAATTGCTGCTTCCTACAAGAAATATAAAAGATCATCAGTTTTCTTTTCCTGAAAAGGGTGCCCTGAGCAATCACATTTGTATCCCAATAACCTCAATGTATAACCCAACCTGTCGCTGTTCCGCATCCTCAGATGAAATGTTCATCATCTTACTTCATCATTCAATAGAACAATGCAAGGCAAAACAGACTATTCGTGGTGGAAGATATGAATCATATTTCAGAGAAGAGGGGATGCCTAAAGATGAAGTATAGTTTTTCTTCCCCTTGCAGAGGTTATGGATCTCTTCTGCCCCTCTTTTTTCTTATAAAAGAACAGATTCAGTTGTTTTCATCCAGTTCCCAAATCACACCAAGCTGAAAGTTTACTTTTTCAAAAACGGTTGGACCAGATTTTCTCAAATAAGGAAAAAGCCAGCTCAACAGTCATGTACTTCAAGGAGTTTCCCTAATTATCATTATCCCAGTTGATTTCTCCTTTTGTTTGCATCCCGAAGCATCTTACATACAGTTTGAAAGCGTTATCAGATATTTTTATTCTTTTCTTTTACATTGTCTATCTTAGATCTCATTCTAAATAAGGCATTTTCTCTCTTTTATGTTTTGCATTTTCTATAGTGTCTAGAAAATGGCTATGTATACTGTGGGAGCTTAATAGAAATTATTGGAAGAACATGTTCATCAATGTCCTTGGGTAGCCTCTATATTGGCAAAGGGTATTTGAAAAGCTATTTAGCATCCAATAAAAAGTGTGGAAGTTATTTTTCCTTGGTAGAAACATTATATAGGAGTTCTGTGACTTGTAAACTTTGATATATTTTTTATTACGTAAATCATTGGTTATCATTGGTAAGTTCATGGAGATATGAATTCCTTTTTAAATGACTTTTAAATGACTTTCAAATAACTTTGAAAATGCATCAGTGAAGGCTTCAAACATTAGGGATATAGTAATACCTTAAAAGGAACATATCCAAAATGTAGAAAATAATCACTGTAACTGAAGATGTTGTGATCAAACTAGCACCAGATTTTTTTGGATAATTAGTATAATGGTATCTGTTGATATAAATAAAGGGCTATAACAATTATTTTGGTTAATTATGGTTGGTGGTACAGAGTAGAGGAGGATACAGAAATATACAGCTGCTACGGAAGCCCAGGAATGAAAGGGATTTTGGAAGATACAGTCAGTTTCTGATTATCTATGTATAGTAATTCACACCCCATGACATATTTTAAATTTCATCACTGGCTAGCTTTCCTTTGTTACCCAGCCTCACCTTTTCCCTCTATCAGTTTTGTGGTCTTTGGAAACTTCCACTTAGATGGGTATCTAGATTCAACAAAATATAACCAGCAAGGTGACTTTCTGGAGGAAATAACTGCATGGAATGAAAAGCAAAACACGTAGCTATAGTATAGTAGATTCCAGGTGCTTCTGTGCTCATGTGTAATAGCTTAGGCATTGTGAAAGTTCCTCTCACAACATAGGTTATTTACCAACCTTATTTGCATCAGTTTGTAGCACTCAACTGGGTGAGCTAATTGGGAATTCTTCACGAAGAATATTGAATGCCATTCACTCTTACTACAGATATTGACCATACAGAATTTAGACCCCATGAGACATTATATATTTTCAATCTATTTCATCAGCTGCTGGATAACGTGTAGAAAAAAGTTCTTCAGAATGAACGCAGCCATACTGATAGATTGAAAATTCCTAAAGGTGACTTCTCTGTTCTGGCCCCTGTATGGAATACACTCAAAGTAAAGGGAAAGGATTAGAGGGTTAGAGAATTAGATGTGGAATAAATGAGGTGAGGGATGCTGACTATAACCACCTCCCCATAACCTTTATTAATTTTTTTCTAAAGTGTAGTATTAATGGAATGTCCTTCATGGACGTTATCTGGCTAAAAATTTGTTAAGAGCTAGATGACGGAGAATAGTGCCTTCTTGGACTGATTTTTTCTTGCATCTGATCATTCTTTTTGTGTATTTGTCTTGTCTCCTCACAAGCGCTTTCAGGACTGTGAGCATAGCTTCCTTATCATTTCTATTCCCCAGAGGCTGGGCAGAGTGTCACGTACTTACTACATAGTTGATCAATGTTGTTTGCATGAATGAATAACCTGATGAATCTGTGTTTTCTTCACGCACAACAATGTCTATTTCATTCATGACAGATAGTTTGCCTTTTCTTAAGGAAATCAGGAGACCGAGGCTTCCATGGCCAACTCTAATATTTGTCACTCTCAATATGAAGGGGTTCTTCTAATATCTTACTTCCAATACCCTTTCCTCTTGTTCTTTTTGTTGTGGGACTTCTTTTCTATCTCTTTTTATTATGTTTGTAATTCATCATAAAATAAAAAAATGTTAGGTCTCTAAAAGACATCCTTCAATTTCTTCTTATCCTTTCCAAACTTGGTTACCAATATGCATACTTTGCTATCATAATGTAGCAATTTTATTTTAAGATAGCATTAAGTATTTATTTATATTTTCTTTTTGGCAACCATCTTTAAACTTTTTAGTAGCTGTGACTGTGTTGAATGTATAAGTTAATGAATGAGTGGATCTTGAATTTGATGCATAAACATTGGAACAAGGTTCATGGAAGTGTCTGGCTGACCTTGTACATTACAGGAGTCCAAATTCTACAGTATACTTTTTCCTCTTTTCTAATTTAAGTAGAGAAAAAGGACTTCGTTACAGTTTCTGTTAGCTCCATGAAGGCAGAGACCATGGCTTTCATCCCCATTCTCCAGAACAGTGCTTAAAACATAGTAGATCATCAATGAGGATTTCTAGAAGGAATGAATGCAAATGAAGGTAATGTGATCAAGTAGCCACTCTGATCTTCTATCTGTCCTCAAACCTGCTAATTAATTTCCCACCTCAGGGCCTTTGAACTTACTGTTTCCTCTGTTCTGAATGCTCTAGATACCCATGCAGGTGATTCAGTTATACATTTATGAATTACTTTACTATTACAGGAAGTAAGCAAAAAAAATGAATAACTTCACTGATTACTGAGCTTTAACTTCCAGCTTGATTCATGGGGATTCACAGGGATGAGCAGAATAAATAGGGGACATAGAGATATCTACGATCTCAACTCTGTGTCAGTTGTGTACCTCTACTTCTGTCATTCTGCTTTATTACAAGACAACTTTGACATCAATGTGAATGATGGGTTAGAAGGGGGTATCATTCATTGAAATAGGGAAATCAGGAGAAGCCTCAAGTATTAGAGGGAAGATGATGACTTTAGTTGGGACATATTGAGTCTGATGTAACTACTGGATCCCCAAGTGGCAATATCTTGCTGCAATTGTGATACATAAGTCTGAATCTGAAGTAAGAAGACTGATCAGCACAGAGGTGGTAGTTGAACTCAAGAGAGAGGATACTATCACCTAGGAAGAACTTGCCGCATGAGAAGAAATACAAGCGCCTTGGATCTACGCCCCTCATCACCTCTGAACAAACCAGGAACCAGCATGCTGTGTTCCTAGATGCCCGCACCGAGTGTGTGTGGGTTTGGGCTGAAGTGTTCCATGGACTGAAGAACATGGAGCTCAAAGTGATCTGAGAAGCAGGATGAAAGTGAAATAGTAGAGACTCAGATAACCCCAACTAAAAGGTCAATTTGAAGGTGCGAGGCAAAGAGAGAGAATCTGGGCATGAGACAATGATTATGACAAACCAAGGGCAGCGATCAGAGTGTAATAGTATAGATGACGTCACATGGGGAGGTTCCCTGAGGGCTGGGGCAGAGCCACCAGGGCCTTTCATACAACAGCTGTAGCTGAGGTGGAGGGTGGCAAAGAAGTTGCTAAGGGTACTGAGCCGACATAGAACAAGTACTAAATGATGCAAAGATAGAGAAGTTAGATGACCAGTGGTGGAGGATTTTGCCAGAACATTTTCATTACAATGGTGGGAGCAAAAGGCAAACTATAGTAGATTGAGAAGTGATGAAATAGGAAAAAATTGGAAACAACAATGCCAGACTCTTCTAGAGGGAAGGAGAGAGGACCAGTAACTAGAGGAGGATGCAGGCTCTAGGCAGGATTTTTGCTTTGTTTATTTTTAGGAGAGATTCTTGAGCATGTGTGTAGCCTGTGAGAAATATCTTGAAAATGAGAAAGAGAGGAGATGGAGGAGGAGAACGAGAGAGAGACAGACAGAGAGAGAGAATATGAATGAGAATAACAAACAGGCAAGGTCTTAGGTCAAGAACATGGATGGAAAGATTTGTCTTGAGGCTGAGAAGTGAGACCTTTCTTCAGAGACTGCATTAAAGACTGTAGGGTGTAGAGTAATAAATAGGTTTTGGGGTGTTGAGATGGAAAGTTGAGGGAGTTGATATTTTATTCTCTTTAAAGAAAAAAGCAAGGCTGAGATAAAAGGGAGTTTTTGTGACAGTAGTGATGGTACAGATAACTTCGAGAAAGTTGGCAAAGGTTTGGAGTAGAAGGATCCAGTAAAGCTGGAAGGGCCTTTACAAATCTCTTACTTCTGTGACTTCCAAACTTTTATTTTTTAATCAGCAGAACCAGTTCTCCAAATGAATTCTTTCTAGAAGTCTAGCACATGCAAATCAGAGAGTTCAATGGCTCAGATGGAAGAGGTGGGAAGAAGATCCTAAGCCTCAAACATTATCATCCTTGCTCCCTACACCTGCACATCTTCCTCATTGCCTGACATAGTTCCAGAAACACCTGTGAGGAATCCCTTGGGCGCCTTTGAGCATGGTTTCTAAACTCTGAACCTCACCATTTCGTAGATGAGGGATCAAACCCAGAGGAATGAATTGACTTGTCTGGAGAAGAATCAGGACTGGAATCTCCCTCTTCTAAATCCTAGCCAGAACTTTTAAAATTTATTATGCTCTCCTACTGCTTGTGGACCTAAAATCAATTGCCCTCAATAAAAGTCTCCAAGAATCTGGAATTTCAGGCTTTATTTTTCCAACAACATTCCCATTAGATGACTCCTTTTTGTACTTCACATTTATTTGTTAAAATATAAAAGGAAATGTCTTTTCCTACCTACCTTACAATATTTAGATTAAATAAGAAGGTGTGATTTGCATAGAGATCCTTAGAAGGAAGTTGTATTGTATATTCAATATCCTTGTAAAAAAACTATAAAAGCTTTTCTGGGGACATCATCAACAAGAACTGGGAATGAAAAGCATTGGAGTATTTTACAATGCTAAGTTACTACATGTAATCTTCAGCAACATTTTTTCACCTGGAATTATGTTCCTAAGATTCATCACGTTATTCTGTGTACTTGTAGTTCATTCATTTTCACTGCTATGTAATATTCTATTGTCTGACTATATCACTGTTTCTTTATTGCAGTTTAGGGGTACATATATATGTGACAAAATTGGAATATTTATATTCTTATTTTTTTTCACATCTTTATTGGAGTATAAATGCTTTACAATGCTGTGTTAGTTTCTGCTGTACAACAAAGTGAATCAGCTATACATATACATATATCCCCATATCTCCTCCCTCTCGCGTCTCCCTCCCACCCTCCCTATCCCACCCCTCTAGGTGGTCACAAAGCACCTAGCTGATCTCCCTGTGCTATGCGGCTGCTTCCCACTTGCTATCGGTTTTACATTTGGTAGTATATATATGTCCATGCCACTCTCTCACTTTGTCACAGCTTACCCTTCCCCCTCCCTGTTTCCTCAAGTCCATTCTCTACATCTGCATCTTTATTCCTGTCCTGCCCCTAGGTTCCTCAGAACCTTTTTTTTTTTTAGATTCCATATATATGTGTTAGCATACAATATTTGTTTTTCTCTTTCTGACACTTTTTAAAAAGTAAGGAAATGACTTTTTTTTTTTTTTTTTGTGGTACGTGGGCCTCTCACTGTTTTGGTCTCTCCCGTTGCGGAGCGCAGGCTCCGGACGCACAGGCTCAGTGGCCATGGCTCATGGGCCCAGCCACTCCTCGTCATGCGGGATCCTCCCGGACTGGGGCACGAACCCGTGTCCCCTGCATCGGCAGGCAGATTCTCAACCACTGTGCCACCAAGGAAGCCCGAAATGATTTTTTAAAATCAGAATAGTAATGACCTCTTAAGGGGTGAGAGGGGTATGGAATTAGAAAGAAGCCTCAGGGCAGCTTTAACATTATTAATAATATTTCATTGCAGGGGTTCTCAAAGCTACCAGCATCAGCATCACCTGAGATCTTGTTAGAAATTCACATTTTCAAGTCCTACCCAGTTCTGTTGAATCAGAAATTCTGGGGTGTGTCAGCAATTGTGTTGTACCAAGCTCCGTAGGTGATTCTGATGTTGGAGAACCACTGCTGGAGGATTACGCTTTATAACTAACACAAAACTTCTCTCTCTCATTCTCTATCTCTGTCTCTTATATTATATAACACAAAATACAATGAAAACATCTGAGCAGTAACTAACCAGAAATAAAGAGCTGTGGACATAATAGAGCTATTTGAGAGCAATTCTTTTTGCAGGCTATCTGGTCAGGAGGGAAAATGGTAGGAAGAAAGGAAAGAAGAGTGGAATGATGGAGGAAGGTGCAGGTAAGATAAGAAGGGGTCCTTTTTAGTATGTTATGAAAAGAGTGTGGTTGAATATATAGAGAGTACGCTTTGAAATATATGTACCTATCTGTGTGCACCTGTGTGTGTGTGTGTGTGTGTGTGTGTGTGTGTGTGCGCACGCGCGCTTAGAATGATACCTTGCTTGAAAAGGATAGCATGTCCCATTGGTAGAGATAATTACTCCCCCTCTCTACTTACCCCTGCTTCTGAATAATTTACACCCAGCAGGGAATAACTTACTCTCACCGCAGGACTCAACTGCTGTTGTTCAAATAAATCTTGCTGGCTTGGCCAGGCCTTCTAAAATGAAGTGAATCTGTATCATTACTACTTTGACTCCCTTTCTTCTTCTTCTTCTTTTTTTTTTTTGGAGCTACAGTTGCCTTTGCAAGCTATCTCTTTTCCCTGCTACTAGCATCACGTATCATCATATTGAAAGTGAACAATCACACAAAGGAGAAAAAAGCAGTCTTTATTTATTTTGAAAGTAACATGTTATTAAGTGAACATTTACTCTTAAATGCCTTACCAGTGTTCAGACTGCAAAAGGGAAATCCAGTCTGAAAGGTACCACACAGTCTTACAGTTAAAGATGTCCCTGTAGCACACAGAGGACAGGGAGGACTTGAACCTGCCAAATGGCTGGGGACACTTAAAGAAGAATCTCTTGAAAGAAATGAATTGCACAACATACACACCCTAAGGAAAACACCTCTAGCAGACAGAAAATAGCACCAAATTAGTTTTATACATCTTTGGGGCTTGTCATTGGCAACATATTCTGGGCCATAGATATACCAGAGCAATAGTTTATCCTCTTTACC
This sequence comes from Kogia breviceps, assembly GCF_026419965.1. NCBI lineage: Eukaryota > Metazoa > Chordata > Mammalia > Artiodactyla > Physeteridae > Kogia > Kogia breviceps. Next base: position 48,838,247 of record NC_081330.1, read on the forward strand.
AGACTTGTATTAAGGGAATACCAAGCTCCATAGGAAACTCTCTTTTTATCACCTTGTTGAGATCCTTGATATTGTAATAACTTCCTAATCAGTCTACCGTCTGCTGACATTGTACACCTGCCAATCCATCCTTCATCCCACTGCTAGATTGACCTTTATGAAGCACAGCTTTGATCGTGCCCTTGGCCCACATGTTACATTTCTGCCATTACTCTGGCAAATTGGAAACCCAAGGCTGACTGTGAGCCCTACTGTTAATAACTGTGCAGGATCTTCTTTACACATTTTTTTGTGCACTAACTACTCCTGATGTCATTTGACTATTTACTTGGTCTCTTTACACATTTTTATCATATTACATGGTGATTATTTTTGTTGGTTTCATCAAGTGCTTTTTGGAATGTGGAAAGGTGCAAATAGATGCAAGTCATTTTTCTTCTTAAAGGCTTTCATTGCTTTCTCTCTCGTGCACTAAATTAACTCTGAACTTCTACATCTAGCTGATATCCTCCTTGATGTGGCCTCCACCCACTTTTTCAGTTTTATTGTTCACTTTCCAAGGATGTCCACTCTATGACCCATCAAACTGGATTACTTGCCTTTCTCCAAACTTGCTATGTGTTCTCCTGCCTCCACGCCTTTGTGAGTGCTGTTACCTCTACCAGGATTATTTCCTCCCTTATCTCTGCCTGTTGAGACCCTCTCTACTAAATTCCATAGCTCCACTGCTACTTCTTCCTGAATCCTTCCCTAATCCAGTCACTGTTTATAATCTGCCCCTCTCTAGAACATTTCCTTATTGCCCTCATCATACTCTACCTTGTATTGCAGTTATTTGTACACTTAACTTGTACTCCTCTCCTTTGTGTCCTGAAAAACTAGAAGCTTCTTGAGGGCAAGGGGCTGTGGCCCATTCATCATTGTATCCTCTCTACAGCATGTAGTCTGTTGTATACAGTAGTTGCTCAACAAATGTTTGTTGAACAAACTTGTTTGAAAAAAATAAGAAATGCAACTGTATTTCTGTTTGGGTGGGAGAGCTCATGTTTTAGCATCTAGATAGATATGCAGAGACATGTGGGACCATGCAGCACAACTCATTTCCACTACTGGAAAACCCAACAAAAAGGGTAGGGCCTTCTCCTTCATGAAGGATATCTTGCTTCTTTTTCACTGAAAAAGAACATTAGCCCCTGAGCTTGGAATAATTTGGGGAAAGGGATCTAGTGAACATGGAAAATATAGTTAAACATCCACAGAAGAAAATGTAGACACAATAACTTTGGTAATGCTAACCTCCAGACAGAAAATAAGGATACAATTTGTTCTCCTATGGTATAGTTATTGGAATGGTTAAATGTCCCACTGAGTTGCCCAAACTGTCTGAAAAGTCACCAGGCACCCCGAGTCAGTTTGAAGAATTTGATAATATGCCCTTAGAGATGGAGACAGGATACAGCTGCCAAAAAATAGATCTGATGAGTGAGTGCAGCAGAATTCCTAGTATGACAAAAATCAGGAAGTAGGAATTTATTGAGCTGAAAATCATAACAGGAAAGCAAAAGACAATGATAATACTTGATTCTTAAAGTGGATGCTGTTAAATAAACATACAAAGATGCCAGAATTTTAAAATGATGTTTATTTTCCTCTTCTTATATTATTTTTATATACCATGTGTAGAGAAAAGAATGTTGCCCACCATTCTGATTCTACAAGGATCAAGTCATTAACCACTGCAGTCACCCACTGACAGTGCACCCTGAGGGAAGTTCAGGATGGAGAAAAACAGGAAGCATCCTGTGTTTTGGATATACTGGCCCCAAGATAGTTAAGATGCATATCTAAGGAATAATTTCAGTGACCCCCAGATTCCTGCATCTTCCCATACATAGAAAATCACTAAAATCATTAACTTGAGACTTCTTTGTGATTAGCAGTAATCTTTTGATGTTCAACTACATGGTTTTTTTTTCCTAGCAAAAATATTCATATATATCCTGGCTCCTCCCTTACCTCTTTGGAGCAGTTCCTCAGAGCTGCCTGAGAGGTTGTCTCCCAGGCTATAGTTCTCAGTAAGGTCCTAGAATAAAACTTAAACTCACAACTTTTACATTGTGCCTTTTTCTTTCAGTTGACACACATTGCCTTGTTCATTATCACTTCTAAGAACTATGTTCTGAAAATACCTTCTGTTGACTAGACTCAACATATACTTCATATTTACCAAAAAAAAAAAGAAAAAGAAAAAGAAAACCGAGGAGCAAAAGGCAAAAGGAACAAAGAAGATTTGAAAGTAATTATTTTGAGGAAATTTGTTTAGGCTTGAAAAAAATGGCAGTCAGCATGCTGTTACTGACATACGGTTCAATCTATGACCCTCAAAACCAAACATTATGAATGATCCAAAGCTTGCCAGAATCCGAGACTTCTATATTAAAGTCATTCTATTTTTTCTTCAGTTTTGTGTAACTGCCTTGCTGCACAATAGAAACATATTTCCTGCCTTTCTTTTTCTTTTCACTTTTTTTCTTTGTTTCAAGAGCAAGCTTTAGAGTTTAACTAAGATTTCTCCATCAAATAAAGTGGAACAGTAGTACTTACGACTGTTTTTATGTTTCTATTCATGACCTGGGTCACAGAAAAATGCTGGCTTTGAAGTCTGAAAAAAATGGTTTCTTTAACATTTGGAAGATACCACATGCATCTTTAACATTGTGTAGTAAAGATGCTTAATTTCAGTTCTTTATATGCCCTCCATTATTAATGTTCCAAGCAGTAAAATTTATGAAGTGAAATGGTACTTTTTTATGCATGTGATTAATCACCTTTGCATTCTAAAAAATAACCTTGTAAAGCATCATATTTTGCTTTAGGTCTTCATAAGTCATCCACATAGAGGGTGCTAAGCTGGAAGAGGCAATTGTGACATGTGGCATGTTGGTATTTAGGTTATATTTTAATTGCTATGGGATTACATTTCAATTCTTTCCCTATAGTTTTCCCTGCAATAACCACTTAGGAAGTCTACCTGTCTTAGTGTTTTATTAAACTTCAGTTTCCCTCCACATCATGACCAGATACATTTTCAGATTCATTAAATTGATAATATCACTTTCCTCCTAAGAAACCTTCATTGTCTGCCTAATCTCTTTGGTCTGGCATTCAAGGCCCTCCATGAATTGGCTCCAATTCATCTTTCTAGCTTTGCCTGTCACTAATGACTCCCTTGGGTGGACTTATGTTTCAAGCAAACTCACACCCTTTACGCATCCCACATACACACACAGATACATATGCATACACACTCCTGTCGATCCTTTCCCATTGACACTGCTTATGTTCTTATAATACTCTCCACCTGAACCATCCAATCCCTCAGTTGAGCAATAATCAGTGTTGAGGCTGCAAAGAACAAATAACTTTACTTGGGGGTCTTAAGAATTGCAATTCAGCACACACAGATCCAGGTAAAACCAAAAGACTGTTCCAGGGAAGAGAGAGTCAGGGGCTTATAAAGGCAAAACACACAAGGTTATTCAAGAATAATGATTGACATTGATGCAAGAAGGGAAGTATTTGTGTCTAAGGAATAGTCTGTCCTGACTCATTTTAGGGTAAGGGTCTGATATGTATCTTGAGTTTCTGGAACATTGGGCAGATGTTCTGGATGCCTATGTTAAGACAAGAAATGGTCAAAGTGCAGATTCCATCCGGGCTGAGACCTGCATAAATCACACTCTCAACGGCCTCCTGGCTCCATTTTAGAGAACTCTCTTAGCAACACTGACTCCATTTTGATTTTCCTTTTGCACCTCATTTCTACCTATATTTTGAGGCCCAGTTTAAATGCTCCATGTTTCACAGTCTTATGTCTCCCATTTATTATAGTTTCTAGATCTTACTTTCCCTCACAATAGCTCCTTAATTGCAGGAACCTACCTTATAATCCCAAAGCACTGTAGCAACCTTCCTTGTACATGCCATGAATGATGAGAATGAACTCTCATATCCACCACTGGACCTCTGAACCTTCCTGTCTTAATAACATTTAGATATCCACACTTTTCTGGTTAAGGGAATTAATGTTGTAGCAACCTTTCTTTCCATAAACTAGAGGAACCAGGTAACTTAGAGATGATAGTGCTGTTCATCATCAGAGATGTAATGTTTAGTATGTATGGAAACATCAGGTTCATTCATGAAAAACAAGAGTTCGGAACAAGGAGTGAAATTTCTGAATCAATAGTTAAAGTTGACAGAGCACAGCAGGAAGTAGTCCCCTCAGACATTTGAAGGAATGACCAAACCATCAATTTAGCCCATAGAATGTGGAACTCTGCATGAAACAAAGCCTTAGAGACATCAGTATAACCACATCGGCAGACCTGAGATAAGAGACTCTCTTTAGCTTCAAGCAAAATTAGCATAAATCCCAGAACTCAAGCCTCAGGTGCCAACAATATTCAGAATAATCTTTAAAATTGTCTAAGGGTTTAGCGATCTCCCACTGATAAAAGGTATTATTTAGCATTTCTTGACTTATTTAAAAGCAAATGTCATGGCCACTAGAATAAAGGCTTAAGAGCTCTCCTTGCTTATTTGGTGAGTTAAGTTGGCAGGCCACCACCAGAGGGAAATTGATGTCTATTAGTACCACAGGTGTAAGTTTTGCAATCTCTCGGGAAACTGTCCAGGATGTCACTGTTTTGAAGGCTGACTTCCCCTTGAAAAAAAAAAAAAAAAAAAAAAAAGTAAATGCATCCTGCACTATTGTTACACTGAGCTGTAGACCTGCAAGAGCTTAAAAGCTTCTTGAGAAATAAACACAAGTGACAAAGGACTAATTCTTTTGGCATTCTTTACAGGAAAACCATGTTCTTCTCTAAAGAGAAAACTCCATGAAGTTGGTCATTTGTGGGTTCCTTAGAAGTCCCTCTCTGGGTTGGGGGGAGGGAGAGAGCAATTATCTGATTGTGTGGGTGGTCTCACAGCAATATTTGTCACCTATTGACCTCAGGAGTGACACAGCTGATCAGGCTGACTGGTGGCATGTCGCCTTCCTTTCTCCTTGCTCCATGCATGTCTCCCCTGAAGCTGTGCCAAATTCTCTGATATTTTAAAAACAACTTCTTGTCTCTGATGGCTTTGATTAAGAGCTGCAAACTAGGTATGAAGGAATTCAACCTCATCAAGTCCCTAGGCAATTTGAGGGCTAAAGAGCTAGAAGATTATTCTAGAAACTTGAATAATAAGTATCTTGTCAAATGAACCAGCCACTGTTCATTCAGTGAAGGTCCCGATCCTGGCACAGTCTTAATGAGCTTGTGTACTATTTAACCGTCCCACTAGGAGTTTGTCATTCACTGTAAACAAAACAAGCAACCAAATCAATACTGGGGACCACCAAGTTGTTTTTCCCACAGTGTGTTTTGCACACATAGATCAGTCAAAATTTAGGAAACAAGGATGAAACAAATTCAAAGGCTTTTGAATGTAGGAATTCTCAAAACCCTTATTCTGTTCCCATGTGCTTTGTGAGTCTTTAAGAAGAAGCTAGAGTATGCAGCATTTCCCTACTGTGTTTGACCATGAGAACCATTTCACAGGCTCACCCAGTGGGACCAGGGCTCGGTTCTTTGATGAATATGGATGAAAATGGAATACTTGTTAACAACAAACTCTGTCAGCAGGCAGCATCACGGTTGAAGAGAACAGTTCACATTGTGAACTAGTTTTTGTTTTCTTTTGTGGTCTCTCTACTCCCTGTAACAGTCTGTTCTTGGCTTAAGTAACATTGCAACTAGCATAATCCTGCATATTTTTTGTTTTAGGTCACTCTAAGAAGTTAGTTTACTTATATTTAGAAAAATAGTACAAAACAACACTGCCCTTACAGAACATTCTTTTCTCGAGTTTCCTTTTTAAGTCTTCACACCCTAGGATAAAGGAGGACTAAAATGATATCATTTCTGGAAGGAAATCTGGGCCTCTTATAGTTTGGTAGGCGTCATAATTAGAGAAACTTTCACTCTGGGTGGAGCAGTAATATCGGTTCTAATGCAAATGGCTCATTCTTCCTTGGTCTGTTTATCCATTTGATAAATATTTATTGAGTGCTTACTATATCCCTAGTACCCTTTGAGATGTTTGGAATAGAGTTAACAAAAATCTCCAAACTCATGGAGTTTACATTTTATGGGGGAAGGAGATAGGCAGGTAAATACATTAATGAATAAATGATATGCTTACAGATTGGATAATCAATATCAAGGAACTAAAACAAGGTGATAAGCTGGAGAATAACTAAGGGGAGTGGGGAGTTCTTTATATTTAAGAAGAGCAATATGGGACTTCCCTGGTGGTCCAGAGGTTAAGAATCTACCTTTCAATGCAGGAGACACGGGTTTGATCCTTGGTCGGGGAACTAAGATCCCACATGCCACAGGGCTACTAAGCCCATGCACTGCAACTACTGAGCCCACGCGCTCTAGAGCCTGCACACCACAACTAGAGAGCCCACGTGCCACAACTAGACAGAAGCCCAGGTGCCACAACGAAGAGTCCGCACACTGCAATGAAAGATCCCACAGGTTGCAACGAAGATCCCATGTGCTGCAACTAAGACCCTATGCAGCCAAATAAATAAATAAATAAATATTGAAAAAGTGCAATTTATAATTTAAGTTGCTAATAGCAAATATGTTTATAATGAAATTTATAGTAAGAAAACATAAGAGCCCTCCTTGATTTTCTTTTTTTTTTTAATTTTTAAATATTTTTAACAATTTATTTTTGGGGGCTTCCCTGGTGGTGCAGTGGTTGAGTCCACCTGCCGATGCAGGGGACACGGGTTCGTGCCCCAGTCCGGGAAGATCCCACATGCTGCGGAGTGGCTAGGCCTGTGAGCCATGGCCACTGAGCCTGCGCGTCTGGAGCCTGTGCTCCGCAATGGGAGAGGCCACAACAGTGGGAGGCGGCCCGCATACCGCAAAAAAAAAAAAAAAAAATTATTTTTGGCTGCATTGGGTCTCTATTGCTGCGCATGGGCCCTTGCAGTGGCTTCACTTGCTGCGGAGCATGGGCTCTAGGCTTGTGGGCTTCAGTAGTTGTGGCTCTAGAGCACAGGCTTAGTAGTTGCAGCGCACAGGCCTAGTTGCTTCATGGCATGCGGGATCCTCCCAGACCAGGGATTGAACCTGCATCCCCTGCATTGGCGGGTGGACTCTCAACTACTGCACCACTAGGGAAGCCCGTCTCCTTGATTTTCTTTATAAATAGATATATTGTATAAAGAGGAGGTGATAACTAAACTGATGAGGAGCCAGATACATGAAGATCTAGAAGGGCAGGCATCCAAGTGTAAACCATAGGAATCACAAGAACCTTGAGGTAGGGTCTTTGGCTGGTTTTAAGAGTAGGAAAAAAGGCCAGTGTGGCTGGAATATAAGCGGGCAAGGTAACAAACAATTAGTGTGATTTGAGAGATCAGTGATTCTTAAGTGTGCTTAGATACCTTAATACTATTGGCTGGCAACCTGTACTGTTGAGTTCATTGGATAAGAGACGGTGTCCTCAGGTGTCCAATCCAAATTATGCAGGTCCCGATGGTTCTCTGATTATGAAAAATCAGGGAGATATTATTTAGTTCAGTGGTTCTCAAAATATGTTCCCTGGGCTAGTGACATCAATATCACCTGGAAATTTGTTAGAAATGTATGTCCTCAACCCCAGCCCAGACCTACTGAATTGGAAACTCTGGGGCTGGGGTCCAAGAGCCTGTGTTTTAATAAGCTGTCTAGACGATTCTGATGCCAGATAGAGTGAGAGAATCACTGTGCTAGAAAATAACTGGGAATGTGGGTGTGGCCAGGAAGAAGTATCTTTTTTCATTTAAAAGCCTCACTCCTGGGAGGACCTTCAAGATGGAGGAGGAGTAAGATGTAGAGATCATCTTCCTCCCCACAGATACATCAAAAATACATCTACATGTGGAACAACTCCTACAAAACACCTACTGAATGCTGGCAGAAGACCTCAGACTTCCCCAAAGGCAAGAAACTCCCCACATACCTGGGTAGGGCAAAAGAAAAAAGAAAAAACAGAGACAAAAGAATAGGGAAGGGACCTGCACCTCTGGAGGGAGCTGTGAAGGAGGAAAAGTTTCCATGCACTAGGAAGCCCCTTCACTGGCAGAGATGGGGGGATGGGTGGGGGGAAGCTTCAGAACCACGGAGGAGAGTGCAGAAACAGGGGTGCAGAGGGCAAAGCAGAAAGATTCCCACACAGAGGATCACTGCTGACCAGCACTCACCAGCCTGAGAGGCTTGTCTGCTCACCCACTGGGGTGGGTGGGGGCTGGGAGCTGAGGCTTAGCTTTGGAGGTCAGATCCCAGGGAGAGGACTGGGGTTGGCTATGCGAACAGAGCCTAATTTGTTTTAGATTTATGTTTATCTTAGTTTAGTATTTAGAGCTTATTATAATTGGTAGATTTGTTTATTGATTTGGTTGCTCTCTTCCTTTATATATATATATATATATTTTTTTTCCTTTTTCGCTTTCTGTGAGTGTGTATGTGTATGCTTCTTTGTATGATTTGTCTGTATAGGTTAGCTTTTACCATTTGTCCTAGGGTCTGTCTGTCTGTTTTTTTTAGTAAAGATTTTAGTGCTTGTTATAATTGGTAGATTTATTTATTGGTTTGGTTGCTCTCTTCTTTTTTAAAAATTACTTTTTATTTTTTAATTGCTTATTTTAATAACTTTATTTTATTTATTTTCTTTCCTTCTTTCTTAATTTTTTCTTTTCTCCCTTTTCTTCTGAGCCATGTGGCTGACAGTGTCTTGGTGCTCCAGCAGGGTATCAGGCCTGAACCTCTGAGGTGGGAGAACCAAGTTCAGGACACTGGTCCACCAGAGACCTCCCAGTCCCTCATGATATCAATGGGAAAGAGCCCTCCCAGAGATCTCTGTCTCAACACTAAGATCCAGCTCCACTCAGTGACCAGCAAGATCCAGTTCTGGACACCCCATGCCAAACAACTAGCAAGACAGGAACACAACCCAACCCATTAGGCAGAGAGACTGCCTAAAACCATAGCAGGTTCACAGACACCCCAAAACATACCACCAGACATGGTCCTGCTCACCAGAGAGACAAGATCCAACCCCATCTATCAGAACACAGGCACCAGTCCCCTCCACCAGGAAGCCTAAACAAACCACTGAACAAACCTTAGCCACTGGGGGCAGACACCAAAAACAATGGGAATTACAAACCTGCAGCCTGTGAAAAGGAGACCCCAAACACAGTAAGTTAAGCAAAATGAGAAGACAGAGAAATAAACAGCAGATGAAGGAGCAAGGTAAAAACCCACCATACCAAACAAATGAAGAGGAAATAGGCAGTCTACCTGAAAAAAGAATTCAAGTAATGGTAGTAAAGATGATCCAGAATCTTGGAAATAGAAGGGAGGAAATGCAAGAAACGTTTAACAAGGAACTAGAAGAACTAAAGAGCAAACAAACAATGATGAACAACACAATAAATGAAATTAAAAATTCTCTAGAAGGAATCAATAGCAGAATAACTGAGGCAGAAGTACGGATAAGTGACCTGGAAGATAAAATAGTGGAAATAACTACCACAGAGGAGAATAAAGAAAAAAGAATGAAAAGAAATGAGGACAGGCTCAGAGACTTCTGGGACAACATTAAATGCAGCAACATTAGAATTATAGGGGTCCCAGAAGAAGAAGAGAAAAAGAAAGGGACTGAGAAAATATCTGAAGAGATCATAATTGAAAACTTTCCTAATAGGGGAAAGGAAATAGTCAATCAAGTCCACAAAGCACAGAGAGTCCCATACAGGATAAATCCAAGGAGAAGCATGCCAAGACACATATTAATCAAGCTATCAAAAATTAAATACAAAGAAAAAATATTAAAAGTAGCAAAGGGAAAGCAACAAATAACATACAAGGGAATCCCCACAAGGTTAACACCTGATCTTTCAGCAGAAACTCTGCAAGCTAGAAAGGAGTGGCAGGACATATTTAAAGGGATGAAAGGGAAAACCCACAACTAAGAATACTCTACCCAGCAAGGATCTCATTCAGATTCGATGGAGAAATTAAAACCTTTACAGACAAGCAAAAGCTAAGAGAATTTAGCACTACCAAACCAGCTTTACAACAAACGCTAAAGGAACTTCTCTAGGGAGGAAACACAAGAGAAGGAAAAGAAAATAACAAACCCCAAATTATTAAGAAAATGGTAATAGGAACATACATATCAATAATTACCTTAAAAGTAAATGGATTAAATGCTCCAACCCAAAGACACAGACTGGCTGAATGGATAGAAAAACAAGATCCGAATTTATGCTGCCTACAAGAGCCTCACCTCAGACCTAGGGACACACACAGACTGAAAGTGAGGGTATAGAAAAAGATGTTCCATGGAAATGGAAATCAAAAGAAAGCTGGAGTAGCAATTCTCAGATCAGAAAAAATAGACTTTGAAATAAATACTATTACAACAGACAGAGAAGGACACAACATAATGATCAAGGGATCAATCCAAGAAGTATAACAATTGTAAATATCTATGCACCCAACATAGGAGTACCTCCATACATAAGGCAAATGCTAACAGCCATAAAAGGGGAAATCGACAGTAACACAATAATAGTAGGGGACTTTAACATCCCACTTTCACCAATGGACAGATCATCCAAAATGAAAATAAAAAAGCTTTAAATGACACATTAAACACAAGCTTTAAATGACACATTAAACAGGTGGACTTAATTGATATTTATAGGACATTCCATCCAAAGACAACAGACTACACTTTCTTCTCAAGTGCTAATGGAACATTCTCCAGGATAGATCATATCTTGGGTCACAAATCAAGCTTGGGAAATTGAAGAAAATTGAAATTGTATCCAACATCTTTTCCAAGCACAACGCTATAAAACTAGACATCAATTATAGGAAAAAACTGTACAAAATGCAAACACATGGAGACTAAACAATACACTACTAAATAACAAAGAGATCACTAAGGAAATCAAAGAGGAAATCAAAAAATACCTAGAAACAATGACAATGAAAATACAACAACCCAATACCTATGGGATGCAGCAAAAGCAGTTCTAAGAGAGAAGTTTATAACAATATAATCCTACCTCAAGAAACAAGAAACATCTCAAATAAACAAGCTAACCTTACACCTAAAGCAATTAGAGAAACAAGAATGAAAAAACCCCAAAGCTAGCAGAAGGAAAGAAATCATAAAGATCAGATCAAAAGTAAATGAAAAAGAAATAAGGGAAATGATAGCAAATATCAATAAAACTAAAAGCTGGTTCTTTGAGAAAAACATAATTGAGAAACCATTAGCCAGAATCATCAAGTAGGAGAGGGAGAGGACTCAAATCAATAAAATTAGAAATGAAAAAGGAGAAGTTACAACTGACACTGCAGAAATACAAAGGATCATGAGATTACTACAAGCAACTATATGCCAATAAAATGGACAACGTGGAAGAAATGGACAAATTCTTAGAAAAGCACAACCTTCCGAGACTAAACCAGGAAGAAATAGAAATTGTAAACAGAACAATCACAAGCACTGAAATTGAAACTGTGATTAAAAATCTTCCAACAAGCAAAAACCCAGGACCAGATGGCTTCACAAGCAAATTCAATCAAACATTTAGAGAAGAGCTAACACCTATCCTTCTTAAACTCTTCCAAAAAATAGCAGAAGGAGGAGCACTCCCAAACTCATTCTACGAGGCCACCATCGCCCTGAGACCAAAACCAGACAAATATGTTACAAAAAAAGAAAACTACAGGCCAATATCACTGATGAACATACATGCAAAATTCCTCAACAAAACACTAGCAAGTAGAATCCAACATCACATTACAAGGATCATACATTATGATCGAGTGAGGTTTATCCCAGGAATGGAAGCTTTCTTTAATATACACAAATCAATCAATGTGACACACCGTATTAACAAATTGAAGGATAAAATCCATATGATCATCTCAATAGATGCAGAAAATGCTTTCAACAAAATTCAACACCCATTTATGATAGAAACCCTCCAGAAAGTAGGCATAGAGGGAATTTACCTCAACATAATAAAGGCCATATATGACAAACCCACAGCCAACATCGTTCTCAATCATGAAGAGCTGAAACCATTTCCTCTACGATCAGGAACAAGACAAGGCTGCCCACTCTCACCACTATTATTCAGCATAGTTTTGGAACTTTTAGCCACAGAAATCAGAGAAGGAAAAGAAATAAAAGGAATACAAATTGGAAAAGAAGAAGTAAAACTGTCACTCTTTGCACATGACATGATACTGTACATAGATAATCTAAAGATGTTACCAGAAAACTACTAGAGCTAATCAATGAATTTGGTAAAGTAGCAGGATACAAAATTAATGCATAGAAATCTCTTGCATTCCTATACACTAATGATGAAAAATCTGAAAGAGAAATTAAGGAAACACTCCCATTTACCATTGCAACAAAAAGAATAACATACCTAGGAATAAACCTACCTAAGGAGACAAAAGACCTGTATGCAGAAAACTATAAGACACTGATGAGAGAAATTAAAGATGATACAAACAGATGGAGAGATATACCATGTTCTTGGATTGGAAGAATCAACATTGTGAAAATGACTATAGTACCCAAAGCAATCTACAGGTTCAGTGCAATCCCTATCAACTACCAATGGCATTTTTCACAGAACTAGAACTAAAAGTTTCACAGTTTGTATGGAACCACAAAAGACCCCAAATAGCCAAAGCACTCTTCAGAAAGAAAAACAGAGCTGGAGGAATTAGGCTCCCTGACTTCAGACTATACTACAAAGCTACAGTAATTAAGACAGTATGATACTGGCACCAAAACAGAAATATAGATCAGTGGAACAGGATAGAAAGCCAGAGATAAAGCCACACACATATGGTCACCTTATCTTTGATAAAGGAGGCAAGAATATACAATGGAGAAAAGACAGCCTCTTCAATAAGTGGTGCTGGCAAAACTGGACAGCTACATGTTAAAGAGTGAAATTAGAACACCTCCTAACAGCATACACAAAAATAAACTCAAAATGGATTAAAGACCTAAATGTAAGGCCAGACAATATAAACCTCTTAGAGGAAAACATAGGCAGAACACTCTATGACATAAATCACAGTAAGATCCTTTTTGACCTACATCCTAGAGAAATGGAAGTAAAAACAAAAATAGAGAAATGGGACCTAATACAACTTAAAAGGTTTTGCACAGCAAGAGAAACCATAAACAAGATGAAAAGACAGCCCTCAGAATGGGAGAAAATATTTGCAAATGAAGCAACTGACAAAGGATTAATCTCCAAAATATACAAGCAGCTCATGCAGCTCAATATCAAAGAAACAAACAACCCAATCCAAAAATGGGCAGAAGACCTAAACAGACATTTCTCCAAAGGAGATATACAGATGGCCAATAAACACATGAAAGGATGCTCAACGTCACTAATCATTAGATAAATGCAAATCAAAACTACAGTGAGGTATCACCTCACACAGGTCAGAATGGCCATCATCAAAAAGTCTACAACAATAAATGGTGGAGAGGGTGTGGAGAAAATGGAACCCTATTGCACTGTTGGTGGGAATGTAAATTGATACAGCCACTATTGAGAACAGTATGGAGGTTCCTTAAAAAACTAAAAATAGAACTACCATACGACCCAGCAATCCCACTGCTGGGTATATACCCTGAGAAAACCATAATTCAAAAAGAGTCATGGGGGGCTTCCCTGGTGGCACAGTGGTTGAGAATCCGCCTGCCAATGCAGGGGACACGGGTTCGTGCCCCGGTCCGGGAAGATCCCACATGCCGCAGAGCGGCTGGGCCCGTGAGCCGTGGCCGCTGAGCCTGCGTGTCCGGAGCCTGCACTCCGCAATGGGAGAGGCCACAACAGTGAGAGGCCCGCGTACCACAATAAAAAAAAAAAAAAAAAAAAAAAAGAGTCATGTACCACAATGTTCATTGCAGCTCTATTTACAATAGCCAGGACATGGAAGCAACCTAAGTGTCCACTGACAGATGACTGGATAAAGAAGATGTGGCATCTATATACAATGGAATATTACTCAGCCATAAAAAGAAATGGAATTGAGTTATTTGTAGTGAGGTGGATGGACACAGTCTGTCATAGAGTGTCAAGTCAGAAAGAGAAAAACAAATACCGTATGCTAACACATATATATAGAATCTAAAAAAAACCAAAAAAACAAATGGTTTTGATGAACCTAGGGGCAGGACAGGAATAAAGATGCTGAAGTAGAGAATGGACTTGAGAACACGGGAAGGGGGAAGGGTAAGATTGGACGAAGTGAGAGAATGGCATGGTCATATATATGTACTACCAAATGTAAAATAGATAGCTAGTGGGAAGCAGCCACATGGCACAGGGAGATCAACTTGGTGCTTTGTTACCACCTAGAGGGGTGGATTAGGGAGGGTGGGAGGGAGATGCAAGAGTGGGGGGATATGGGGATATATGTATATGTATAGCTGGTTCACTTTGTGATATAGCAGAAACTAAAACACAATTGTAAAGCAATTGTACTCCAATAAAGAAGTTTAAAAAATAAAAAAGCCTCACTGGTCCATGTGTGCCCTTGAACTCATCTTCTACTGAGAGGAGCTAGCTTAATTAATTCAGTAATTCTTCCTGACTGTATGAGAAGTAAAACAGGCAGTGCTCTCAGGGTTGTATATGACTTATTTCAGTGAATCCTCATAATAACCCTGTGGGCTAGGTTCTATTATCATCATTGTTTTTATAGATCAGGAGCAGGGTGCACAGAGAAGAAATTTGCTACAGGTCACACAGGTAATAAGAAGAAGGGTGTGGATCTGGACAGTTTGGTTCTACAGCCACATGAATAAATACTTTTCTATACGGCCTCTCAGTATACCTCGGAACAGTTGGGGTGATTTGATCTAAGATAACATTGTTCAAAAAATTGCCTTCACTTTTTTTTTTTTTTTTTGCCTTCACTTTTGACTTTGACTTTAAGTCACTGAATGATGCCCATAGGGGTCATCTGGTGACTATTCTTGTCCAAGGCTCTGAGAGGTGAAACGGCTTGCCTAAGTTTAGATAGCCGGTTAGTGTCAGAGTCAAGACTTAAAACCCAGGTCCCTAACTTTCAAGTCAGTGTTAAAGACACATGCAAGGAAAACAAAACTGGCGGTATGACATACTGAAAACAACAAAGCCAGGCCATATATCCAGCAGCTTCTGGATGTACTAGCCTTCCTTTATCTTGCTATTGCGAGCACAATAAATTCTTTTCCTGATTCTGTTGTCCTTGAAGGGCTACAGGGCAGGTTCCCCCATGGAGGATAATGCCTTAACTAGCAGTACTGCCCTCTGCACACAGGGTGCAAGAAGAAGGGAACATTAAGTTCTATTAGTAATAGCTTTCATTGTCAAATACATGAAAATACAAACTCATCAAAAACAAAGTAACTCTTCCCCCCCAACACCCCCTCCACTTTTTTGTTTCCTAGCTTTTCTGGTTGTTTGTTTGCTTGGTTTTTTTTTTTTTTTTTTTTTTCAACTGCTATTCTCAGTATATCTGTAGTGAAATTTTGCAAGGGAATGTGTATAGCAGTTGATTTTCTGTATACCCTTAAGAAAATTATCCATCACCTCAGCCCTCTAAGCTTAAGGCCTCTCACAAAACCTCAAATATACACATCAACTCTCCATTTTGACATACAAATCTGAAAGTAACCAGGTTTTATGTTTTTACCTTCTGCTCTGCATTTACAAAAGTGTGATGTATAATTTAAGTTTTTAATCTCAAATGTGTTTGCTCTATAGAAAAGTTCTGTAATGATAAAATGTACTACCTCCACCTGGTTTTCTTTATAAATATACTAACTTCTCTTGTCATCTTCCCTGTATTATAGTGAGCAAATAAAATAATTAATTCCAATCTAAAATCCAGTTCTGACTGGCATGATTTTTATTTTCATTAGACTCATTCAAACTATTTGGTGGGGCGGGGGAACATCTTAAGAGAATTCATAATTAATCACATATCATATTTTGTAAATGAGATGTAATTTAAAAATACATTTCCTGTGTATCATTAGGTCCTCCAAACAACTTCTCTTCAAAGAAGAGAGAAGTGTCTTCAAAACATCTTTGGATGTTTTTAACATAAAATTCATTTCTTCCCTGGCTGTCCCACAAACATAGTGTCTATAAGAGGGGAAAATGGTTCCTTAAAGTTTTCTGAAGGGGAACTCTTACTCACAGATCCTTTCTCAAGTATTTTTGAGACTAGAGTGTGTGTTGAGAAGCCATGACCACACTCAGTAAGGATCTAAGGAGAAGGTGTTTTACTCAAATACCAGCTTCCTCTTTTTGCCCTGCTTTGCTTTCAGTAAAATTGTGACTTTCACAGAGAATACCTTAATAATAAATGTGAGTCATTTTGCTTGAATGCTAATACTGGGTTTTCGGCTGCAATAAAAGGAAACATTTCTAAACTGTTATAGTTCCTGAAAACTGGGTCATGGGCCAGTGTACTACAATATAGAAATTCTGTGTTGTATGATTAGTTTTAATTAAGAGCTAGTTTGAATTTCAGGTAAATTGGTATCTTACTTCCCCAGCACAGCATGTTAGCAGCATTACTGCAACTTGAAGAGTTACTAGGAAGTGTTTTTACCTTTCCTGTAGCTGATTATCAACAGATCATATCAGGTTTAGGAAAAAGGCTCACTTCTCTTCCAAGTGGCAGGAGTTCTCATGCTAGGATTACATGTCCCTCCAGAAGGCTGAGGGAGCGTTTCACTTTTTATTCTTTTTTTTTTTACCTGCACATATTCCTTTTGTTTCATCAAACAACTCATAGATACACAAATAGCTCTATGGAGACAGGCCCACCTGCTTTTTCTAACATTTTAGACAGTGTGCCAGACACCAGGGTGACCAGCTGTTCTGGTTTGCCTGGGACAGAGTGCTTTTCGTTGAATGCAGGACTTTCAGTGCCCAAACCAGGAAAGTCTGGGGCCAACCAACATGGTTGGTGACCTGAGTTCAGGAAAGTCATTCCTATATGACAATGTAAAAGCTTTCTACTCCTCAAGAGTTAATTCTGGACTTAAAGGTGGGGAGATACTTCTCATAGATAATAAAGGAGTGAAAATCATAATTCAGTCAACAGGTCTGAGAACAAGTCAGGTGTCAAGGTCAGAGGCAACAGGAAAAGTATGAGGAGAGGAGACTATTAATAATCATAATCTTAGATTCTATACCTTTATTCTGGGTTCCAGGATCTATTCCGAGTGTTAAACAGTGGGGTGTGTATATTGAGCTTAATAATAATGGAAAGAATTATGAGAAATATTTGCACTATTTATTTTTATGTGCTTGATGTGCAAAAAAAGCACAACAGGCTGTGAATTATGGTGTAATAGTTTCCAAATTGTGTCATTAGATGTGAGACAAATGGCTGGGATCCAGTTACATGCACTTCTAGTTTCAGTCTATGGAATTATAGATCTGAGAGAAGAAGTGTACATTTGTATGTGAAGTCTGGGGTTCAGACCAAGAGTCTTTGGATTTTTAGTTCTTTGATCCAACACAAAGTTATGTGCTTTCAGCCAAGTTGCTTAAACTTAGTGCCACATTTTTATGATTCTTTGACTTGAGAGAGCAAAAGTTAGCTCTCAACTTCTAGGCCGAACAATTTTGGATAGTCCATAAAAGTAGTGGTTATTTGAAGTGAAGATGGGAGAGAAGTCAGCTTTAGGATCAGAAATGAGCTCTATGAATGGATGGTGCAGCCACAATTCTGTCCCCATGTTATTTGGCTGTCAGGCACCAATATGGTTAGCATCAATTGGAAAGTCCTCTGTCTGACTTTTATTATCTGCTCCCAAACTACCTATCAAGTCCTATTTCCTACTGAGTAGTATGCCATGGGAGTCAGCACATGTATCCTGAAACTAGACTGGGTTCAAAACCTTGCTCCATCATTACATAAACTCTATGACCTCGGGCACATTTCTTAATCTCTCTGTGCCTGTTCCCTCATTTACAAAATTGGGGTATTATTAATAGTGCCTTGCACAGAATGTCTGCTATTATTATTATTACTGTTATCATTATTATTATTCCTTTACATGTGTCCCTTGCTCTAGGGTTCATGCTCTCTTTAATATCTACATACCATGTTGACTTTTAATGTTTTCACTTGTGTTGAACTCTCTACATGCAACACAATACCTTATCCTGCTTCCCCAAATGTTATCCATTTTAAAACAACCGTTTCAATTCTGATCTTTTATGTGGGACTTTCACAAAACTCTCCTTTTGATAAATTCCTTTATAATTACTACTTGGGCCATGCATTTCAGCTTTCAACTATCTGCTGTTTGGTGTGTGCTAATGTTGTCTCTTCTGCTGATCTGGAAACTTTTTGACAGGTGGGGCAATGTCTTGCCTATTTTATTGTATGTTTTACAGCCTCTAGTGTGTTTCTAACTAAATAGTTGATTGATTCATGTCAGGGAACCTATGCCTAAATTTGATCCTTTGTTTCTCCTACTGCTTTTGAGACATAAAGGCATCAGTTAAATCACTTCAGGAATCGGTCTCACAAAATCTTGCTGATTTTACACTTTCAGCAGTTCTGTATTTGTGGTAGAATATCATTTACAGGTCAGTTTTTTTCATGTTTGGATTTAGAAAAGAATAAAACATGGTGTTTTTATATAAAGTTCATATACATCACTAAATCACACTTACTAGAGTTAAGTCCCATGAAGATAGAATGAATTATAATAATAATTTTAAAAAATTTATTACAGAAATTTCCACATACACACAAAAGTAGAATAATATAATCAATTCCATGTAACTATCACCCAATTTACATGATTATTAACACCATTCCAATCTTGTTTCATCTATCCCACCCATTTTCTTTTTGTCCTGGAATATTTTAAAGCAAATTCATCATATTTCATCCATAAATAGTTCAGTATGCATCATTAACAGTTGAAGACATATAATTTTTTAAAGAACCAATAAATAGTTCTCAATACTGTGCTAAAATCATCAAATCTTTTCTTACAATCTTACAACTTTAATAATACTACTTGGCTCTCTTCTACCCCAAAGATATAAGTAAACCTATTAAAAATAGATGTTCCTAGTGGATGAAAGGTAATATATGTGAAACATGAAGGATATTTTACTGTCTTGGCTATAGTCTTTGAAGTATAGCAGGAACCTTGCTTTGATAGGACACACTGCATTATTTCAATGTGATAGATTACTATAATAATCAAATGGAAAGTATATATTTATTTCATTTGAATGTCTTTTCAGCTTTATGATATTTTTGGATATGTTAAATTAAATGTAGAATGGGGCTACCCAGGTTCATGATATAATATAGTTCATCAGTCTATTTTAATAAGGCCATTTTTCTGGGAATGTTAGAACCTGATGGCTTTAATGATTTGATGACACTATTTCACAAATGATTGTGATTTCATTCCCTCCTAAACTGATCATAAAGTACCAGAGGTGTAAAGGTAGATGTTTAAACACCTATTTATCTTATTCAGTTTACCAAGCACTGTCCTACAAATGGTAATCATTGATTTATAAATTATGGTAAGTTATGTTTTGTACTTTTAAAGTTACAGTTTAATAGGATACTAGTTTGAACAACATATAGTTTGTAAATCTTAAAGCAACAGTGTTAAATAAAGAGGCACATTACGAGAATTGTTAGGGACAGGCATGTTTCTTACAACAAACGTTGTATAGTTCTGTTATGTAAATCTGAGCCACACAAGTATTACAATATAAGAAATAAAATTGAGGGTGTTAAGGTTGTTAATCATTTATATATTATACCTGTAGATTGGAAGTCTATATTGTTTATACTCATTTCCCTACAGTTGGGGTGAGCTGTATAGATAGACAGATAGATCCCTGGGAGTACCATAAATCCATGAAGGCAACATCAGCTCTAACTGACTGGAGTGAAATGTACCTGACTGGCTGTCAGTTCCCTTTGTAAGTTAGGGTTCAGTGAACTCCCATTTTGGAATCGTCTAGGATGAACTGAATTCAAATAAAAACTTCCCTGTAGGCAGTTAAAGCTGAACTATAAGTCTGCCTTTCAGTGATCTTTGTTTTGATATTTTTCTTCACATTCATAACTACTGCCTCTGTGTATATTTTAACTTTGCAGATATTCTGCCCAATAAACTGTTCAAGTTTGTGTTTTGATTCCATGCCATTAATTTGTATCAAAGCTTGCATGTATTCCTATACTCTTACAGAATTAACTTTAGGCTTTTATTTTCCCTTCATTGTGTGAATTTGACTAAAGCAGAGCCATTTTTCAAAGTGAAAAGGTTTTATTTGGAAAATTCCTTTGAAATGACTTCTTTATTATAGATTCTAGAATTGCCAGACTATAGCCATTTCTAGAATATGATTCCCAAGAAATTTCTTCCAATAAAGTGAATTATGGATTACTGTCACGTATTTTTTTTCCTTGCATGGCAAATAGGAAAAATAAAATAAAGAGGATTTTATCTTCAATTTTGAAGAAAAATTATTTGGTCTGGTGTCCTGAAATTCAATCTTTGATCAGGGGTACTTTGAGTAAAATGAAAATTCAGGACTGCTATTTCTCCCCGCCTCATTTTTCAGGCTCCTGAATATGGTTTTCTTTTGAAATATTATGGGAATATACAGTCTGAGTAATGTTTACCATGAACATTTAAAACATAAACAGCATATTCAAGGTAAAAATAAAGGAAAGCAACTCAATAGCATTCTGTCAGAGAGTTGGATTTTATGGTCTCATGAGAGTAATTAGAAAAGTCAACCATGAAGCTATCTAAGCTACACACAAGACAGGGCTGAGAAAATATTTTCCAGTAGATCTTTTAATCTACAAGCTTTAGGTCACATTTCTTCTGTGATTATAGGTGTTAGGTATATTTGACATATAGTCTAGAAAAAGGAGAGTCATTATTAATATGGAAAGCCAAGGCCATGATTCGGAGTAGGCTTATCCTGTGACTAGTTCTACAACCAATGCCAGTCACCTGATTCCACTTAGTCTCTATTTTCTCATCAGGAAATGGGAACAATATCTGTTATTGTGATGGCAAGATAAATGTAATGCGCGTGCAAGTGTCATGAGGTAGTCAGCAAAACCCAAGCTACTTTCATTGGTGAGATGAAGGGGGAAATGGAATTATGGTACCATGATGCCAGAAACTATCATGAGAGTCTTTAAGGTGACAATTTCAAAAGAAATTCGTATCTTTTGGTCAAAACAGCAACCATAATAACAAGAAAACTAGAGGACACAGAATTTTGTCTTTGTGGAGAAGGCGGTAGCACCAGGTAGGAAGCAATGTTATATAGTAAGAGAGGAAATCATCAGTGACTTCAAGTTTAATGAGAAAGGTACATTCCAGCAGAGAGCAGATAAGAGGCTTTGATTTTCTTGACAGTAGCGCTATCCAGTACTTTTAGTTGGTCTTCAGGTGATCAAACCCACTGGTTTGCCGGAGACTTCCCCAGTTTTAACACTGAGAGTCCCAAATCCTGGCAAACTCTCCATCCAGGTCAAAATGGGCCTGGGTCTATTTGGTCTTCGTGACATTGGCTATGAGTTTGTCAAGCTGTGCAGTGGGGAACGGAAGAAACCACTTTCATAGTGAAAACTAATTTTATTCTAGGACACGCATATTTTCTGGTAATGAAATATCATTTTTATAATTTTGTATTAAATGTGTTTGCTTGGTAAGTGGGCACAGCACATCTTGTGCTCTCTAGTGGATATTCCCAGAAGTGCTGGGAGGGGATTATGCCATACAGAAGTGACACAGTGATCTGGAGACATAATGTTAATGATAAGAAATGGCTAGGAGATAAAAAGATACCAAAGGCCTCTGCAAAGAGGTTTAGAGTTTCACCCCTACCAGCAGGCTCCGCCCCGCCGTTGGTGGTAGGGCGTGGGCGGAGTTAGGGCGAGGCGAGGGCGCTGGGTGGGGCTGTTCCCGTTGTGCTGCGGCTCCGCGCTGCCTGCAGTCCCGGGCCGGAATCCCGCTCCCCCGGCCTCGAGTCCGCCCGCCCACCAGCCTGCCAGCCATGGAGCCCGGCCCCGACGGCCCCGCCGCCATCTGGTTCCGCTAGACGTGCAGCCCATGGCCCGGCCAGGCCCAGTCGCTGCAGGCGAAGCAGCTGCTACACCATCAGCGCTCACGGTACCAGGATATCCTTGTCTTCCGCAGTAATAGCTACGGTAACGTCTGGTGTTGGATGATGTCATCCAGTGCACAGAGAGGGACGAGTTCTCCTACCAGGAGATGATAGCCAACTTGCCCCTCTGCTGCCACCCCAATCCACGCAAGGTGCTGATCGTCGGGGGCGGGGATGGGGGTGTCCTGCGGCAGGTGGTGAAGCATTCCTCTGTGGAGTCCGTGGTCCAGTGCGAGATCGACGAGGATGACGAGGATGTCGTTCAAGTCTCCAAGAAGTTCCTGCCGGGCATGGCCGTTGGCTACTCGAGCTCAAAGCTCATCCTACGTGTGGATAATGGTTTTGAGTTCATGAAACAGAAACAGGATGCTTTCGATGGCATTATCACTGACTCCTCAGACCCCCTGGGCCCTGCTGAGAGTCTATTCAAGGATTCCTGTTACCAGCTCATGAAGATGGCCCTGAAGGAGGGTGGCATCCTCTGCTGCCAGGGCGAGTGTCAGTGGCTGCACCTGGACCTCATCAAGGTGATACGGAAGTTCTGCAAATCACTCTTCCCGGTGGTGGGCTACGCTTACTGCACCATCCCCACCTACCCCAGCTGCCAAATTGGCTTCATACTGTGTAGCAAAAATCCAAGCACCAACTTCCTGGAGCCCGTGCAGCAGCTGACGCAGAAGCAGGTGGAACAGATGCAGCTGAAATACTACAACTCTGATGTACATCAGGCACCCTTAGTCCTGCGGGAGTTTGTCCGCGAAGCCCTGAATGATGTGTGCTGAGCCCAGGTGCCACTGCCGGTGCCGCCCAGGACCTCCGGCCAGCGAGCCTCCAGGGTGGCTGGACGCCGCCAGCCCTGGACGAGACTCCTGCAGGCTCGCTTCCCAATCCAGTGTTACAGGCCCCAGAATGCTGCCCGGCCTGCCCTGTTAGGACTTTCTGTGTGGCGTTCAGCTTGCAAGTTTATACCAGGTGCGTACAGCACCATCTCCACCTTTGTCGCCCCTCACTCACCAAACACGTGTATCTAGAACAACGAGAACAAATATTCTGCCAATATTAGGAACTCAACGCAAGACGTTTGTATACTGTTTAGTTTTGAGTATGCAAGAGCCTGATTTGGGGGAAATGAAGTTTCTCTTCTAAGCCACTAGTAGCTGAGAACGTCATAGTAGAGTTTATGTCTTGGAGGAGGAGAGAGTATTTTGATGAGCTACAAATTGGCTATTCACAAAGAAGCTAAAGCATAAATTAATGTTAAAGTGGTGGGTCATAGGGTAGTATCTGGACCCAGAAGCTGAAATTGGGGCAGAAATAGTCTCTCTCTCACTATTCCCTTCCTTCACTTTAAGTGAATCTCTTGCCTGCTGTAAAAAGAAAGGCAGGGCTCAAGAAACGGAAAGGAGAAACAGAAGAAAACCACAAAAATGAAACAGGCGAGTTTTCCTGAATGCTCTTCATTCACTCAAAATTAGTAGAGTAAAATTCAAGCCCACTGAATAATAATTAAGGCCCCATTTGCCTAGATTCCAAATATCTGAAGCCTATTTGAGTAGGCGTGTGTTATCTAGCACCCATTAGAGCTATGGGATGGAGGTGGAAATAATCCTCTTTGATGAAGATAAAAGATCCTGAGAAGGTTTTTTCCAGAGAAGAGGCCCATTCTAGATCTTAAGTCTGCCTTGGGCTCCAGAAAGCTAAATGTAGAATGTTGTGGTAACATACTTGGTCATGTACAGCTGTGTTATATAAACACCCTCAATTAAATTCTGACTCACTTTTTGTTTTCTCCCAAACTTGCATAATAATGCCAAATGCATAAACATTTATGCCTGGATTCTCTGAGTGTCTTGTTGGCTTTACTTATGGCAAATGTTTTTTTAAAAGGAGGTGGAAGGTAACAGTGATGGGGCTTGGAAATATATATGCTACCTAGGAACAGGCTCTCTGACCCTAGCTAGGATTGAAAGTTGGTGTGCCTCCCAACACCTACTAGGTGATCAGCCAAATCTGACCCTGAAATTCTTTCACAATCCAACTACAAGTGTTCTGGTATACAATTTGCACACTGCCTCATTGGATCTTGCCTTTCTTTTTAGTGATTTTTTTTTTTTTTTTTTTGCGGTACGCGGGCCTCTCACTGTTGTGGCCTCTTCCGTTGCGAGCACAGGCTCCGGACGCGCAGGCTCGGCGGCCATGGCTCACAGGCCCAGCCGCTCCGCGGCACGTGGGATCCTCCCGGATCGGGGCACGAACCCACATCCCCTGCATCGGCAGGCTGACTCCCAACCACTGCGCCACCAGGGAAGCCCTGGATCTTGCCTTTCGTTATGGAAACTATGCAAAGATCTGTATTTCTTGCTTGAGATGTAGGTATAACCTTATACAGGCTTAGACATTGATGTAACAGTAGAGATTATGAGCTATAACCATTTTGCCCACTAAGTACTGGAAATCTTCCTTGGAATGTGGAAGAGGAAGACTCCTTGATTCATTCATCAAATAAGTATTTAAAACATGACTGATACATGCTATTGGGTTTACAACTCCAAAATGCATCTTACAATGTTTTCTGGTAATTAGAGATGTTATAAGAAAACATCTTTTTTAAAAGTTATAATGTTAAAACAATTATAAAGCCAGAAACCAACACTCACTCAAACTTCAGTTAGTTAAACTTTGTCAATAAAGGAAATTCTATTTTATAATATGGTATTAAAAAGAATGAAAATGGAAATTATATGTAAATGACATGGATTGTGGGGTTGTGTTTAGATTTTCTTCCTTATG
This sequence comes from Kogia breviceps, assembly GCF_026419965.1. Taxonomy (NCBI): domain Eukaryota; kingdom Metazoa; phylum Chordata; class Mammalia; order Artiodactyla; family Physeteridae; genus Kogia; species Kogia breviceps. The sequence continues at coordinate 48,863,403 of NC_081330.1, forward strand.
TGTTTAGGACAGGTAAACAGTTTCATAAGTTTTCTATTTTGTAAAAATAGCTGAAACTAAATTGTAAGCTTCAAAATTGCCCCAGTTTTGCTTGACTAAAAGGACATGTAATAAGGGTTTGTATGTAGAAGTCATAAACCAAGTGATTAAAACATACGATTAGCAAGACAAAGTCATCTAGTTCATGTTCCTATTGATCAGCAATGTTTATTAATTCACTGCATGCTAAACTTTATTGGACATTCCTTTTGAAAAAAATCTTCAGTCAGAAAATGGACAAAAATGTTTAAATTCACCTATGGATGCTAGATCATTGTAGGTTTGAAAAAAAAACAAAACACTGTACTATAAGTTCACCAAATGAAATTTGTGCTACCTTTGGTTAGACAATTAGTAGAGAAGAAAATAAATGAGAACTCAGATTTGGGACACTCTAGCCATTCCCGTGACCTGATTAATCTCTTATGCAGCACTCATTTAAATAATTTTCACACACTAATTTTAGATCTCTAAATTGCTCATACTTTGTGTGTAGAAACTGATTACGATTGTCATATCCGTGAAGTGACACAGGACTAAGAAACTTCAACTCAGATCTCAAAATTAGTAGGCATGAATTAATTTGAAATCTGCTTATCTCAAAGTAGCTCCAGTGGTCCCAATGTATGTGAATTTATAATATTGTATGATTAACAAAAGGAGCCACTGGTGACCACATCAGGGATTGAAATAACTGAAAAGAGCAAAAATAAATCTGTTTTATTGTAGAAGTTTTGGGGTACCATTGGAGGCAGAGATTATTGAACTGACCATTCTAGAATATGAAGAAGAATTCTGTGCACAAACCACTGAGTCAGCAGTGGTTCAGTGGTTTCTTTTTTTCTTTTTTTTTTTGCGGTACGCGGGCCTCTCAGTGTTGTGGCCTCTCCCGTTGCGGAGCACAGGCTCCGGACGCGCAGGCTCAACGGCCGTGGCTCACGGGCCCAGCTGCTCCGCGGCATGTGGGATCTTCCCGGACCGGGGCACGAACCCGTGTCCCCTGCATCGGCAGGCGGACTCTCAACCACTGCGCCACCAGGGAAGCCCGATCAGTGGTTTCTTAAACAGAAAACAAAACCAAGAAATATGTATTTAGATGACCAGAATCCAAAATCGTGTTGAATTATAGTTAGAAATTTTAAGAAAACCAGATACCCAATATTACTATCCTAAAATTGTATTTTATATTTTGCTCTGTGAAATCTGAGCTTTGTGGAACGTTTCTTAAACGAAGTACTGTTTTAGTCTGCCTGGACTGCTATAACAAAAGACCAGACTGGGTAGCTTATAAACAACAGAAATTTTTCTTACAGTTCTGGAGGTTGGAAGGCAGAGATCAGGGTGCCATCATGGTGGGATGAGGGCTCTCTTCTATAGATTTCATGTATCCTTGCTTGATGGAAGGGGCATAGAGTCTCTCTGGAGCCTCTTTTATAAGAACACATCTCATTCATGAGGGCTCTGCACTCATGACCTAAGCACCTTCCAAAGGCCTCACCTACTAATACCATCACCGTAGGAGTTAGGATTTCAGCAAATGAATTCTGGGGGGACATGAACATTCAGACCATAGCAGTTGCCCTTCCAGTCTTCCTAAGAGTTGGTACCTTCTGAAAGTGGGAAAACAGATGCACCATGATGACAAACAGTGACAAAATTTGTGCCTTAGTTTACTGTTTCCACAGTGTACTGCTGAATCTGGACCTTTAGTTAATACGAGGACGTCAGAGTCCCAACTGGGTGGAGTAATTCATCTCTAGTGATGAAACAGGCCTCCTGAACACTGCATTTTCACTTTTTGAAGGGAGGAATTAGACACTAAAGCCAACTTGGAAAAAAATACTTTCTCAGTCGATTTCACCACAGAAATGATTGTAATGCTAGTGCATAAATAGACAAGGTGGAGTAAAGAATTAGGGCATTTAAATAGCCAGCCTGGGCAAAAAACAAGTTTATTGGCAGAGGTGGTACTTTTTTTTCACAGTGAAAAGGAATTATTCAGATTAGATGCTTCTGCTGTTCAACTCTTATTTCATATTGCATTCAATGTATTGACTCTTAGTCCTTTAAATCTGTGTCTCTTAGCAAAGATGACAAGTTTGTGCTGGCAGGTAACCTGATCGTTATGGACCAAATGTTGGTGTCCCCCCCCAAATGTGTATGTTGAAGACCTAAACTCCAATGTGGTGGTATTTGAAGATGGGGCTTTGGGGAGATAATTAGGATTAGATGAGGTCATGAAGGTGGGACTCTTATGATGGGATTAATGCCCTTATAAGAAGAGATACCAGAGAGCTTGCTCTCTCTCTTTTCCTGTGCATACACAATGAAGAGGTCATGTTACCTCACAGAGAGATGGTGGCCATCTGCAAGCCAGAGAAGAGGCCTCAGAATGAAACCTACCTTGCCAGCACATTGCTCTTGGAGATTCTAGCTTCCAGAACTGTGAGAAATAAATTTCTGTTGTTTAAGCCACTGAGGCAATGGTATTTTGTTACAGCAGCCTGAGCTGACTATGATAGTTCTAAATACCTGTTTTTTCAATGATGGTATAAAGGCTTTCACTGCTTTTGGTAGGTTCCTCCTCTTGAAATGATACTGCCTTATAGTTAGACAATAACTATCCTTGAATGGGTTCCAAACAATTAAAAGTACCTTATCATAAATTTTGCTTCATAAGAAACAGCTTTATAGTTTGGTGCAAGTGCATTTGAGATATCTGCATTCCAACAGGAGGTGCTTCCTCTCAGCCTGTATTTTCCTTCTAATTGAAGTGGCAATTAAGTAGTTCATTAATGGTCATGCCATAATCATAGACTTATATAAGGGATAATAAAGGTCAGATTGTCCAGCCCTTTCATTTTACTTCTCCAAGGAAGTAAGGATGAATGAAAGAATAACTATAGCTTTATTACCAAATGACATTTTAAAACATGGTGATGCAAATGGACCTTTAAAAAATAAAGGAAACATATAGGAAGACAAAAAGTGTATAGAGAATACTAGATAGATTTAGGTTTTATATTTATCTTCTTAAAGAGAAATTGAACTCAACTTTGGACCCATCTACAATTGGAACTTCAGAAAACATGTTTGGCCTCATCTTATCTTTGAAATGAAAGCTGCTGTCTTCACTCTTGAACCAACTGAGGGTACAAGGATGCATTAGAAAATTTGATAATTGGTGGAGTTGGGTTTTGTGGGTTTTTTTTTTTTTTTTTGGTATAGTCCTTTTATTTCTTTAGAATAGGAAGCAGGTATATTTTGCAAAACTTATAAGAACTATGAGGTTGTTTTCCTCCTTTACCGAACAGAAGCCACCTGCCACAAATACACATTTTGGGAATTATTTTGATATGAGTTATGGGAAATAAAAAGCAAAATTTTGTACAGTAGAGGACATAACTTTACAGTAAATCTACAGTTGTCTTATAGCTGTTCATTAAGTGTTTTGAGTCTCTTTTTAATTCAAGGATATCTTTAGGATCTAGTTTCCAAAAACAGTCTCAAATTACCATCAAAATGTAACTGGGCTACCCTATGTTTTCCCTGTCAAGGAACTGACATTCTGTGAACCTTATTTAATTTGCAGCTATCTTAATAGAATGTGTTGAGTAAGAATTAAGGATTATTATTATTATTATCACCACCATCATCATCATCATCATCATTAATTGTGTTAAAAGGAAACCTTGGGAGGCATAAGTGACCTGCTGGCAAGGATTACCCACTCTGGAGTGTGCAGTGGATAAGTTTTGCTCTCAGCAGGAGGCAGCATTATAATCAATAGAAATTGCCCATATGGGGTTTAAAAGAACTGTGATACATGAAAGAATGCTCAACATCATTAATCATTAGAGAAATGCAAATCAAAACTACAATGAGGGGCTTCCCTGGTGGCACAGTGGTTGAGAGTCCGCCTGCCGATGCAAGGGACACGGGTTCGTGCCCTGGTCTGGGAAGATCCCACATACCGCGGAGCAGCTAGGCCCGTGAGCCATGGCCACTGAGCCTGCGCGTCCAGAGCCTGTGCTCCGCAATGGGAGAGGCCACAACAGTAAGAGGCCCGCATACCACACACACACACACACACACACACACATACACACACAAACACACACAAACCTACAATGAGATATCACCTCACATCACTCAGAATGGTCATCATCAAAAAATCTACAAACAATAAATGCTGGAGAGGGTGTGGAGAAAAGGGAACACTCTTGCACTGTTGGTGGGAATGTAAATTGATACAGCCACTATGGAGAACAGTATGGAGGTTCCTTAAAAACTAAAAATAGAACTACCATACAACCCAGCAATCCCACTACTGGATATATACCCTGAGAAAACCATAATTCAAAGAGTCATGTACCCCAATGTTCATTGCAGCTCTATTTACAATGCCAGGACATGGAAGCAACCTAAGTGTCCATCATCGGATGAATGGATAAAGAAGATGTGGCACATATATACAATGGAATATTACTCAGCCATAAAAAGGAACGAAATTGAGTTATCTGTAGTGAGGTGGATGGACCTAGAGTCTGTCATACAGAGTGAAGTAAGTCAGAAAGAGAAAAAACAAATACCATATGCTAACACATGTATATGGAATCTAAAAAAAAAAAATAGGTCATGAAGAACCTAGGGGCAGGACGGGAATAAAGATGCAGACCTACTAGAGAATGGACTTGAGGACACAGGGAGGGGAACAGTAAGCTGGGACGAAGTGAGAGAGTAGCATGGACTTATATATACTACCAAATGCAAAACCGATAGCAAGTGGGAAGCAGCCACATAGCACAGGGAGATCAACTCGGTGCTTTGTTACCACCTAGAGGGGTGGGATACGGAGGGTGGGAGGGAGGGAGACACAAGAGGGAAGAGATATGGGGATATATGTATATGTATAGCTGATTTACTTTGTTATAAAGCAGAAACTAACACACCATTGTAAAGCAATTATACTCCAATAAAGATGTTTAAAAAAAGCATTAAAAAATAAATAAATAAAATAAAACCCAAACAGATTAAACTCAAAAACAAAACCAAACAAAACACTGTGACAATTAAGTTCACCAGAAAGACATGGAAAGTGTTGTAGCTTATTGTAAACCATGACTCTGTGAACCTTCTGCAGATTTCATTGACTACAGTGTCTAAATTGGAAGATATAGCAATTTTTTCCCCCATGCTCAGCAAAAACTGTTAACTGGCTTTTTTGTGTGTGGGGGGGTATAAAACATTCACTGAGTGTTTCTCATATTCTACTGAGTCAATATTAAACTGTACTTTTCTATTTTTGCTAATAGTCATCATCATAAAAACGTTTGTCTTTTTAAACATTTTCCCATATGTTCATGGTTCAGTTAAACATTCTCTGCCCTCTAGGAAATTATAGCTTAAAATAGTATCAATATTTCACCACTTTATGTCTCAACAAACCTTTTAGACTGAAGTTCCCCAAAGGCCTAGACCTGACCTTTACATAAATAAACGTGGACAATGGATATAGGGGTTTGCAAAATACAAAAAAGTACTATTTTTTAAAATCCCATAAAGACCTTGTTTGTTGCTGTCATTTGAGAACAGGGCAACACGTTGATTTAGCATATTGAATAACTTTTCAAACAAAGAGGTTAGAAAGACTTGAGCATCAAGGGATAACCCAGAATAAATACTAAATCAGTGTTTCTCAAATGTTAATGATGATATCAGTCTTCCTGCTAAATACTTTGGGTGATTCTGATGCACACAGTTCACTTACTATATACTGTGCTTTGAATTATACCACTGTAATTTCCACATTCTTGGTCTGTCAGCAAGTGCCTTTCTTTATTAGAATTCAGAAATCTTGAGAACCAAGTGGATTAGATGTACAGCCTTCAGATCTTTAAATGCATTATTTCACACAGTTCTAAGGAAGTTTTGAGTTTGATGGATTTCAATCTTCTTAATAATATAATTTACTTTGTAACATACAGATGTAATCCATTCTTCCACAAAATCTGTCCGAGGGAGTGTTTGTGTGTATCTCTTCTCTCTCCAAATGACCTTGACATCAGTTTGTTAAAGTGGCTTATGCCATTCCTGACTTACTACAGTTCATTGGGCTTCATATTTTCTGATCAGCCACGATTTCATTGTATTTGCTTTAAAGAGGCTTTTGTAAGTTACATATAAAAAGGAACTTTTCTACCATTCAGAGAAAGACATATGTAAATGATACAGTATTTGTAGCATGACAGTCAAAGATATCTCAAGGATTTGGGTATTGGATTGTGTATTTAGTTGCCAGCTATAGATTATAGGAGGCTATTATGTGAAACTATTATATACCTGGGGTTGAAGTAAAACATGTCAGAAATTTTTTAAAAAGAAATCTCAATTTATTCATTTTATGAAAAAAGGAATAGATCGCAGCCCCCTTGCATGAAGTGATTGCATTAGTAAGGGGAATTTTATTTCTAAAACCAAAAAGACAGACTTTCAAAAGCTGCTGTTATTTACTGTACTTTAGACAGATCCTCTGTGAAGGCCTTTCTAGTATATTAAAGACCTGTTCCAATCAAAAGTATTCTCTACTGGCTGATGATATAATTATACTAAGCTATCAAGAGATTGTTCTTGATTCCCAGGGTGAAATTCCTTTCTTTAGCAACCATGGAATTGACATGCTTCACTGTTCATTATTCATCATTCTTTTGCTTCCTCTGCTTTACAGTCTGGATCCAGAAAAGTCTCCTTGGAGACTTTATTGCACATGCTTGGACATCTTGATGATGGTGATTTTTTTGGTATTGTTTCATTTTTTTTGTTTGTTTTTCTTACTTGTCAGAGGGTCATTTAATTAGAGCTTCATCAGTTTATGATTGTTCTAGATAGTCTTCAGAGGCTGAGTCACTTCTCCAATTTCTGTTGTTGTTAGTTTTGTTTGTTTGTTTGCTTTTGTCTGTGGCTGTAGAGGTCTTTCTGAAACAAACATACAACTCACCAAACACAAAAACAATCAATCAAACCTGATGGTTTTTCTCAAGAGGCTCAATGTTTAGTTTATTCATTTAGAAACTTTGCCTGTGTTTCTCCCCCTCCTCCTCCATCCCTTCCTCTTCCTTCTGTTTATAAGAAAAGCTCAAGCAGCTCTGTGCTTTAATAGGCAAAGCTGAAGGCAGAGTTCTGCCTCTGGGAAATGTTTATTCTGGAAAAACACAGGAGACATTTGTTTGGTCTGACTCATCTAGACTATGTCATAAGCCGTCTTGGGCAAAAAAGAGAAGATGCCTTATATATTGATGCCTGTCCAGACTCAATTTTATGTTTAAAAACCAAAGAATTGTGGCCACTGCAACCTCTTAATTAATCAGTAAATATTTATCAGTCCACTAATATTTTGTTAGTCATCTTTCCTTCCGAGGATATGAATAAAGTTCATAAATACAATAGTTTTCTGTTATTTGCCCAACAAATGGTTATCCTTGACAAGTAGCCATTTTTAAGCCTTCCGTAGTAACTTGAAAGAACAATGCTATGGAAAAATCAAATAGTGCATTTACTCATACCAGAGCTGTGCATATCTCTGTGATGCGGGACGTGGGAGGTATGCAGGGAAAAGAAGGCAAGTAATATCATGACCCTGCTTTGTCTGCTTGGTCCTTTCTTTGCTCTTAAATCTCTGTGCAGATCTGTTAGAAATTATCACCCAAGGGATTCCAACTTCCTGTTCCTGCCTCTGGCCAGCAGCCCAGGGCTACCACCATATGCCCTCCTCCCCAATTGGCCACTGTTCCACTCAAAACAGAGAAAGGGAAAAACTAGTTGAAGTCTCTCATGCTATTTTTTCAACTTCTCAGACTAAACCTAGTGGAAGTCTTTTTATTCACTTATTTGTTTAGTCTTCACTCACTGTTTGTATAAACATTTTATACTTGCTATATATTCAGCAAAGTGCTAGGTGTAAAGGGGAGGCGAGTAGTATTGATAAGAGAAAGGGCAGGGAATAAGAAATCTTTAAAGAAAGAAACAGAAGACTTCCCTACCTTAAAGTCTAGCTGAGGGAAAATTACATACCTTAGTCAAATAAATGGAAGCAATTAAAAAGCAACAGGCAAAAATAATAATATAATGTAAATAGTATATATAGGCATTGACAGGGATGGGAGAACCACAAATATTTAATTCAGTTCACCATTTGAGTACACATTATGTGGTAGAACCTGTATCAAAAATGTGATGGAAAATAAGAGGTAACCTTCTGGAGGCAGACATAGCTGCAGATAACTTTATTATGAGGTACACTGTGCTGAATGTTTTAAGATCAACAAAGTACCATGGGGGAAATTGTGAAGGGAAACATTTTGAGTGAGGTGGTAAGGGTTCTGTACTCAATTCCAATGTGTGCATGGGGGGCGGTTCCGCACACCAACAAGCAATTCTCTGACACAAGGCAGGTGCCCCTCAATTCAGCTCAATTCTCACACTATCTACCCAGAGATAGCAACAGATTCCACAGGTTAAGGGTTTAGTCTGACAAGACTGTAACCCCCCAACCCCCAACCCTCCACCAGGCACCAATCACAAGTCCAGGTTATCACCTGTGCTTCTGACAGTTGAGTATAGATTGCCAACAAGTCCCTCCTTGGATTCAATTAATTTGCTAGAGTAGCTCACAAAACTCAGAGAAACATTTTACCTACTAGATTATTACCAGTTTACTGTAAAAGGATATGACTCAGGAACAGCCAGAGGGAAGAGATGCATAGGGCTAGGTGTGGGGAAAGTGTGCAGAGCTTCCATGCCCTCTGTGAGTGCCCTACTCTCCCAGCACCTCCACAGGTTCACCAACCCAGAAGCTCTCTGAACTCCCTCCATTTGGGTGTTTATGGAGGCTTCATTACATAGTCATGATTGATTAACTCATTGGCCATTGGTGATTGATTCAACCTCCAGCCCCTCTTCCCTCCCAGGAATTCCAGGGGTGGGACTAAAATTTCCAACCTTCTATTCCTGGTTGATTCTCCTGGCAACCAGCCCCCATCTTTAGGTGCTTTCCAAAAGTCACCTCATTAACATAAACTCAGTTGCAGTGTAAAGGGGGCTTGTTATTTCACTGTAATGGCTCTGAAGGTATTTCTGGAACTGAGGTCAAGAGAGCAAATATTATGACAAAAGATGCTCCCATTGCTCTCACCACTCAGGAAATTCCATGGGTTTGGGGAGCTGTGAGCCAGGAGCCTTGGACAAAGACCAAATATATATGAGAAATATATTTTGATCACTTGAATGATTACATACGTATTTCTTATAAATCACAACATTGCAGGGGGGTTAGGAAAATTTTATGTAAGAGGTGTGATTTGAGCTTGGCTGTGAAGGATGTATCTAATATTTTATAGGTAGAAATGGTGGGAGAGCAGGGTGTAGAAGTGTAGGGTGTATTCAGATTCCCCTGTTGTATTTCAGTCATAACACATAAGATAGGCTGCAGGAGGAGGTCAGAACAGAAAGACATGCTAGATGTGAAGGTCCTCGAAAGCAAAACTGAGCAGCTTGAACTTAATTTTGTAGACAATGGCAATACTGATGATTTTTGAAGAAAGAAGTAAGGTGAAGAAATCTATCCTTTAGGAAGTGGTTTAGCATATGGTTAAGAGCTGGTGCTCTGAAGTCAGAAAACTGGATGCAATCAATGAATATTTATCAAGCTCCTACTTACCAGGGACTATTCTAATAATTGGGGCCATAGTAGTGACGTATATTGGCGAGACCTCTGCTCTCATGGTACTTACTTTTTAGCTATGGACAGGAGAGACAAATGACAATAACATGCAAAAAGAGATTTTCCAGATAATTTTAGATAGTGATAAGTGTGATGAAGAAAATAAAATAGGGCAATGACTGGTGGGACCAGGGAAACGACTTTAGAATTGGTGGTTAGAGAAGGCCTCACTGATGAGGTGAGATTTGAGTTGAGACCTGAATTAAATGATGGGATGATCCATGGGAATATCTGAGGCAAAGTCTTCCAGTCAAAGCAAAGAGCAGATTTAAAGGCCCTTGTGGGAATGAGCATGATGTGTTCCAGAAACAGACAGAAGGCCTGCGTGGCTGGACTGAAGTAAATAAAGGGGACACCGTCATGAAAGTAGGCTCTAGAAGGAGGCAGGGGTCTGATAGCATTCGTCTTTGTAGACCTCGGTAAGGATTTTGTTTTTTATTCTAATTATAATGGGAAGCCATTAGAGGAAGTTTCAAGCAGGGTTTGATATCATATGATTTCTATTTTAAAAAAGGTGGCTCTGGCCAGTGTGGAGAATTTGTATGGGGTACAGATAGAATTGGAGGACTCAGGCTATGTTTTAAAGGTAGAACAGGCAAAACTTGTTCAAGGTCTATTGTTTTCTAGTCATTTGACCTTGAACAAATTACTTAACCTCATCTCAGTGTCTGCATCTGTAAAAAGGGGATAAGAATAGTACTGACCTTAGAGAACTGTGAGGATTAAATTGAAACTCCACACGGGGCTTCCCTGGTGGCGCAGTGGTTGGGAGTCTGCCTGCCGATGCAAGGGACACGGGTTCGTGTCCCGGTCCGGGAGGATCCCACATGCCGCGGAGCGGCTGGGCCCGTGAGCCATGGGCGCTGAGCCTGCGCGTCCGGAGCCTGTGCCCCGCAAAGGGAGAGGCCACAACAGTGAGAGGCCCACGTACCGCAAAAAAAAAAAAAAAAAAACTCCACACGATATAACCAGCACATCATATGTAGTCACTCAAGGATAGCAGCTGCTATTATTACAATTCTGATGGTGATAATAACTCTGGATTGGACCTGTGAGTAACTAGAGGCCTGGTGATCTGTTAAGAGGCTATTGTGATTATCCAGGCAAGTCAAAGTGCTAGGCTGGAGTAGAGCAGTGGAAAGGAAAAGTGGGAAAGCACCATGTTAATAAATTTAATTAATGCACACCAAATATTGAATTTAAGTAGGAATACTTAATGACATATTCAAATGACTAACAAAGGTTAACACTAGTACGTGCAGAGAGTCAAAACTCACTTCTGTGGTGAGACTGGAATTAAAATTGCTAATAGTTTATTTTCTCTCCTTTAATTCCTGGCTAATGACTTTTCTATATTATCATTTCCTATCACATAAAACCATGGTTCATTTAAAGTATGCTGTTGAGACGTGGTCAAAATCCATCAACAGAGACTTCAAATGAAATGGCTGTGTGTGTGTTGCACCCTCTTTCAACTATGTACCATAACAAAAGTCTTCCCAGCTATGTTTGAACTTCAGGTGATTCTCTTGCATTCATGAATAAAAATAAAAGTCGACCTTCCATTTGTTCTTTTATGTTTTGGGTGAACCCGGTTACTCTATCAATGGGAATGAATTGTTGACTGTATTGGTAATTTTCTTCTATCATCATATGAGTTACCAGATAAGTCATCATTCTTGGAGTATGAAAGGGCAGTTTTTAGTTACTCATTTCTGTTTTCTGGTGTTGATCACTCATGATAGACCTAGAGAAACTGAACTTCAAAGGACTGGTCTAATATTTATGAAGTTTAATGCACAATTACCTAGGTGACAAGATGTTAGCCATAAAGGTTAAGGCTTATGAATATTAAAACTTTAAAGAGTTCTTTGGCAGGTGTGAATTTTTATCAAATATTTCCTTACAGACGAGTGAAAAGAAGCCAGAATTTAAAATATACAAATCATCAGGCAAAGACAGATAGGACTCAGAGAAATCTGGGCTAGTTCACCACTGTAATTGCTATTTTTATTTTATCTTTTGAGTTTCAGGTTTTTTTGAAAAACAGTTAAAAAGTGGAATGAGAGGGGAAAAAAAACCCAGTGGATTTCTGGTCTGGATATTTTATGAAACATCCAAAAGACATTAATTGCCAAGGTAATAAGATGGACCTGTCAGTTCTGATTCAATTGCTATTAGAAAATAAAATGTTTTAATAAAAATCACATAATTGTAATCAAAGGAAACATTGCCTATGAGCAAGATTTTAAGCAAATAGCAACATATGCCTTTTCAGTGTGTCTTTTTGTCACCTAAATGTGCATATTCACAATTGTGAGTACTCCTCATCAAGCACTAATATATTCTCAGAAGTCATGTTGGAACTTATAAGCTCTCTGTATCAGTCACCACTTCTTGCTTAATTGAACTTGGGTATTGTAGCCTTTTAATGTCCCTGCTATTGGTATTTAGTTAAGTTTTATCTCTCTCTGTGGTTTTCCACTTCACAGTTTGGGAAAAGAGGCTGTTAGGCTTTGCTATATCCATGTACACCTTTCAAATGGAAAATTCACAGGAAGTAAATGGTGAATGTCTTAACTCTGTAGGCGAGACCATTTTGTACAGGCAGGTAGGGGATTGAACATGAAAGATAGTTTGGGGTTCCTTTTGTTCTTCTGTTTGCTTCTATCCACTCCGTTCTAATCTGTGGAACTCAAGGCTGCCTCAAGGGCACCGAATATTCAGTAAAGATGAACTTCCAATTCTTCACCTTCTGGGAAAGTTGTCAGATAAGTAAACTGTCAACAGCAATTATTTTTCTGATCTTAAGTAGATAATTAGCTCTGAACACCCCTTCCTTAATATTTTCCACAGTATATTCCTCTCACATTCAAATCTGCCCTCAAATCTATCCAATTAAGGTGAACTGAGAAAAGAATTCCCATATCCTACGTCTAGAATTACTGTAAATGCCTTTAGATAGAACCATATTGTAACATAGATGCTGTTTTAGATATTAAGATTTTCCAAAATATAATTTAATAATATCACTGGTCAGGCATTTATGCTAGAAACTTTATATATTATTCACTCACAAGCACCTTTTTGAGAGAATTATTAATCTTATTTTACAGATGAGGAAACAAACTCAGAATGATGAAGTTCTTTGCCAAAATCACAGATCTTGTATGTGGTCAACCCTGGATTTGAATCCAGGTCTGCCTAAGTCTAAAGCCTCTTTCTCACTATATATAATAGACTGCAGATCTTCCAGCTGCTTACACTTATATGATAAAATTATCTTGTTTACTTCTCTCTCTCCTGACCCCAGCAGGTAAGCTTTATAAGAACAGGGACCTTGTCTTTCTTATTCAGTACTGTAACCCCAGAGCCCAGAAAAGTTTCTGGTATATTGTGAAAACTCAGTAAATATTATTGCATGAAAATTATCAATCATGAAAGTTTTCTGGTTAATTTCAAAGTAGATAGTTGTACAAGAAGTACTAAAAGTGCCAAATGAGTGCTACAGGGGTTGACCAGTGGGAGAGATTACCATAGGTTGGAGGCTACAAGAATAGTGTAGACTATAGACCTCCAAAAAGGAGGAGTGCATACACCTCAGGGGTGTGTTCAAAATAATACATTGGGAAGGGTAAAAAACATGTTAGAACTTTTAATCATTTTTTTTGTTTTAGCTCATCCTTTTTCAATTTTGGTTGTCATATTTTATAATGTACACATTATTGCAGTAATATGTATGGCATAATATATATATAATATAGTAATATATAACATATACAATAATATGGACAGTAATGTAATATACACAGTAATATAGTAATATACATATGTATGTATATGTGGGGGTAGGTAGGTGCTTAAACATTTTTACTGCTAGTTGTGCTTGGAGACCTGTGGTCCAGAGGGAGAAATAAACATATAGAGATATCTATAATTCAGCATTCTACCTGCTATTAGATGTCTATGGTGGTGGTGGTGGTAGCACAATTTCAACAGAATCCTGTGGCAATGGCAGATGAAATGGGAATTTTCAGGGAGAGAGAACACTTGCAAAGGTGCAGAGGTATAACTTTTTTTTTAATTGAAGTATAGTTAATTTACAATGTTGTGTTAGCTTCAAGTGTACAGCAAAGTGGTTCCGTTATACACATATATATGTGTATATATATAAATATATATGTGTGTATATATATATATACATATATATATTCTTTTCCATTATAGGGCTATTACAAGATATTGAGTATAGTTCCCTGTGCTATACAGTATAACTTTCTTGATATGTTTCAGGAACTATAAAGCATATTTGGATTGCTAAAGGAGAGAGAGTAGAATGGGCAGTAGAATGGGGAGTAGCAGTATATTATTATTGGATTACATGTACGTAATATATATTACGTAAGACATATATTGAAGCTGAGTGCCCATGTATTAATAAGCCAGGTAGGGTACAGGATCAAAGAAACTGGAGCTCACTTAGTGAACTAGACTACGGAAAATGAAGAAGATATCTTCAAGCCATATCGCAGCTGAAGGATTAAAGGGCCGGTGGAGAAGAAAAAGTCAAAGATGCCCTCTAGATTTTAAGACTGGATGAGGGTACTGTAACATTGACCTATAAGGTCATCCTGAGGAGAGCAAGGCAGTTTTTTGAGGTAAGATAATTTTGGGTAAATAACAAATTAGAGAAGGGACATACATAGGTATATGACCAATAGGGAACTGGAGATATGAGATGGGAACTCTGGAAGAAATCAGGGTAGGAGTTGAAATTTGAGAACCATTCCCATTATTGGTTCATCAAACATTCATAGGCACCTACTCTGTGCCGGGGACTATACTAGACACTGGGGCTAGAGTAGGAAAAAGACAGATGTCACACCAACCTTCAAGATGCTTATCTTGGGGCTTCCCTGGTGGCACAGTGGTTAAGAATCCACCTGCCAATGCAGGGGACACAGGTTCGAGCCCTGGTCCAGGAAGATCCCACATGCCACGGAGCAACTAAGCCTGTGCGTCACAACTACTGAGCCTGCGCTCTAGAGTCTGCAAGCCACAACTACTGAGGCTGTATGCCACAACTACTGAAGCCTGCGTGCCTAGAGCCCAGGCTCTGCAACAAGAGAAGCCACCGCAATGAGAAGCCCGCACACTGCAACGAAGAGTAGCCACCGCTCTCCGCAACTAGAGAAAGCTCGCGCGCAGCAATGAAGAGCCAACACCGCCAAAAAAAAATAAATAAATAAATTTATATATATATAAAAAGATGCTTATCTTATACTCAATAGGGAGAGACAGACAATCAACAGGGAAATGTTTGCATATAATTACAAATCATGATAAGTGTGTAGGGGAGCAAAATTTGTCACACAAAATGTCTCTTTGGCATGTGGATTATTTTGAGCTGAAACAGTCAAGGCCCAAAAGACTCAGGAAACTTTGACCTTCCCCCAACTGCCTAAAGAATGCAGATAGAGGACCTGTTCTAGAAAGGGAGCTATCTCCATAGATAATTATAGTATGAACTAGGTTTGTAAACAGGGGGGGAATCTAGCAAAGTGTTAAAATTCCTCTCTGTGTCCCATTGTCTGCTTGGCTCAGCAAACATTTGTTTACCAAACATTTGCTCTTCCATCTCCATGTCATTTGCCCCCCCCCTTTGAGGTCCCAAACCACTGCCCCCAACATCCTCTTTGTGTTTAGCTGAAGATTGCCTTTAAGGTGAGGGTTCTAGCCATTTTGGCTAATTATTCAGTTTTCTTAGGTCTCTCTCATGTATACATGTTATTAAACTTTTGTGTGATTTTCTCCTGTTATTCGGTCTCATGTCAATTTAATTCTTAGACCAGCCAGAAGAACTTAGAAGGGTAGAGGAAAATTTCTTCCTCCCCGACAAGTGCTATGAAGGGTGGCCTGCTTTAGATTAGGTGGTCAATGAAAGCCTCTGAAGAAGTGCTATTTAACCTGAGAGCTGATCAATGAGACAGGACCAGCCAGGCAAAGTGGAAAAAAGAGCAATCTAGGAAGAGGGAACCAGCAGCCTGGGATGTGGGATAGAGCTTGGTGTGCTGTGGGAATAGAAAGAAGCCTAGTGTGACTTGCAGCTACTGAGCAAGGGACACAGTGGCACAGTATGAAGCTGGAGAGGAAGGCAGAAGCTGGATCATGCAGAACCTTGAAAGCCCCGTAAAGAACTTGACATTTTATTCTTTTTAGAATAGGACGTTATTGAAAGGTTTTAACTGGGGACAATAAAATGATAGAATTTACCTTTAAAATTCCTTTGGACTATAAAATACAGATAGTTAAAGCATTGAAAACAGGCATTCTCAGAAGAAGAGAGAATAAACACAGAAATAAGAGGCTGAGGGCTGAGTCTTAGGATATGCTCCTTATTAGGATATGATGGGAGAGGGAGGAGCCAGCCAAGAGAAAAAGGAATGTTCAGAGAAGCAGGAAAGGTGTCATGGAAGTCTATGAAAGAGAAGGTTTCACCAAAGAGTCCGGTCAACATTGTTACATGCGGAAAAGATTGTGAGGAGGAATGAAGTCTGAGAAAAAGGTGTATAGATTTGGGAGTAGGAAACGTTTTGAAAGTGTAACTTTCATAGAGAACAATGAAGCTATAAGCAGTGAGTAGAAACCACACTTCTGAGAATGTATTAGTCAGTGGAAGGATAAAGTAGAATGATGGGTTTAAAAGTGGGCAGAAGACCTGACTAGACATTTTTCCAAAGAAGACATACAGAGGGCTAACAGGCACATAAAAAGATGCTCAACATTGCTAATTATTAGAGAAATGCATATCAAAGCAATTATGAGATATCACCTTAACACCTGTCAGAATGGCTATCATCAGAAGTAACACAAATAACAAAATGTTGGAGAGGATGTGGAGAGAAGGAGACCCTTGTGCATTGTTGGTGGGAATGTAAATTGGTACAGCCACTGTGGAAAACAGAATGGAGATTCCACAAAATATTAAAAATAGAACTACCATATGATCCAGCAATTCCACTCCTGGGTATATATCCAGAAAAACTGAAAACACTAATTCGAAAAGATACATGCACCCCGGTGTTCACAGCAGCTGTATTTACAACAGCCAAGATATGGAAGCAACCCAAGTGTCCATCAACAGACGAATGGATAAAGAATATGTAGTACACACACACACACACACACACACACACACACACACACACACACACACAGGAATATTACTCAGCCGTAAAAAAGAATGAAATTTTGCCATTTGAAAGAATGTGGATGGACCTAGAGAGTATTATGCTTAGTGAAATAAGTCAGACAGAGAAAGACAAATAGTGTATGTTATTGCTCATATGTGGAATCTAAAAAATAAAACAAATGAATATATATGGCAAAATAGAAACCAACTCATAGATATAGAAAAGTAGTGGTTACCAGTGAGGAGAAGGAAGGGGGAAGCAGCAAGATAGCGGTAAGGAATTAAGAGATACAAACTACTATGTATAAAATAGATAAGTAAAAAGGATGTATTGTACAGCACAGGGAATTATAGCCATTATTTTGTCATAACTTTAAATGAAGTATAATTTATAAAAATACTGAATCACTATACTGTACCTCTGAAACTAATATAATATTGTAAATTAACTAAACTTCAATTTTAAAAATCCTTATAAAGTAGAATGATGGGTAGAAGAAGTAGCAAGTTCAAGCAAAGGTCTTTTCAGATTAGTGGAGACCTGTGGGAGGTTGGATTTGGGTGTGGGCTAAGAGAAGTGGAGGGCTGGTGGGAGAGATGAAAGGAGGCAACTGAAAATGTTTGAAAAAGGCTTGAAATATTAAGGAATAATTTAGAAGCCAAGCACCTGGAGCGCATTGAAAGAGATGCGGCCAAGATCACAGGTGCTACTGTTACATTTTAAAGGAAGAAGACTCTCTTTCCTCTGAGACTGGAGAGAGGGTGAGAGAGTAGATATAGTGACAGAGAAACTTTGAAGTAAAATGGCAGAAAGTTTAGGGAGTTCACAGCAGTTGACATTGATTTTTCAGTCAATCAAAATTAACAACACACACTAAAGTAGTATATAGTCTCAATAAAATAAAGCCTCTTTCAGGGAAGGAAGCTTGGGTTATCTCGTTCGTCTTATTTTGTTTCTGATATTCCCCACAGTATCTAATGGCATCTTGTACGTGATAGGTGCTCAATTAACAGATTGGTTGTTTGATATCGCTAGTCTCAAGGAATTTACAACTGGGAACAAATTATATATGCAGTATATGGTAATTTCCAAAAGAGTGCTGCTGCTAATAAATGTTTCCGGATTTAAAAGGAAGGGAGTGTGCCTGTAGATTGAACTGATGTGGGAATGCTTCATAAAAGAGCTGAGTCATTATCTGGGCCTTAATGGTTGCTTAGGATTTAAATACAGATTTTGCAATAAACTAGAGGTGGGCATTTTCTATATCAGGTCTTGGATAGTGACCTTACGGCAAAATGGAAAGATCTGACCACTTTAGGAAATATGGTAGAAAATCAGCAGGAGGTTATTCAAGAAGTTGCTGAGATTTAGAAACAGAAGGATCCAAGGGAGAAAGGGACTTGAACCTGTGTCAGGAGGCTGGGAGTTCAGGAGTCTTTTGTTTTGGACAGCATCCTGCCAAATTAAATGTGAAATTAGGCATTTCAGTCTAATTTGGAATGAAAGTCAGGAAATTCCATTCTGTAGTAATTTCCTGATCCATCTTTCTAAAGTCAAAATACAATTATGTTATTCTCCTGCTCAAAAATTCTAAATGGTTCCCTAACGCCTACACAACTAATACATAGACTCAGTGGCCTAGCACTGAAAGGAATTCACAAGTAAGGTTGAAACATTTCCAGGCTTGTTTCTAATTATATACCATATACATATTGGGTTGGCCCAAAAGTTCGTTCAGGTTTTTCCATAAGATGTTACAGAAAAACCCAAACGAACTTTTTGGCCAACCCAATACCACATACTTTTGCCAATTCAACTAGGAAGTGTTTCCTGATCATGCTATGTGCTTCCTAATCTCCATTCCTCTGCTCATGATATTAACTCCATCTCTACCTTGATCTGTGTCAAAATCTTACCCCCTTTTTAAAGACCTATTTCCAATGCCAGCACCTCCTCCATAAAGTCTGTCCTGCCCCTTCCCACCAGGGGGATTTTCTCTCTTGTGTTAATTTCCATAGCATTTGGGAACTCATATAAACTTATAATGTACCTTATATTGTAGTTATTTGTAAGGTCACCTAATTCCTAATCTTATCTTCTAACCCCCACTAAACTTCAAATTACTTGGTGACAGGATCTGGATACTGCTCATTTTTTATTCCCTTTGGAACCTAGCATAAACAGTTCTTGACGCAGACTGATGTAGAATTAGAATGAGGTGAGGGGTGGATGTAGCTGGGGAGGTATCAGTGAAAGCTGTTGCTAATAAGAGCTATCTCAGCCTTTGTCTTGGTGATCTCTCTGAAACATGGAATCATCAAATTTTAATGTTAATTTTTGATATGTTAATTTTTGACACATGCTGATAGTTTCCATTATCACTATTTATATCCAGTGTAGTGATTTCCTATTGTAAGACTAATAGAGCTTATGATCATTTTATAAGTATAATATTAGCCATATGATATATGGAGGTAGCATAATAGAGTGGAAAGAGGGAACACTTTGAATTTCACTGGACCTCACTTTGGATCCTTGCTGTCCTACTTAATAGCTATGTGTAACTCTGTTGCCTGCCCAACATTTATTCCCTCTTCTTCTGGTAATTTCAGACTGATTTTCCTTTTAGAGAATTATTTCCTTCCTGTTATTGATCCATGAGGCTTGAGGTAGGGCTAACAATCCCCCTCGATCCTCCCCTGCAGTTGCAAGGGAAGGTATGGTATATAGGTTTGGCCAGTCGCCATATTCCTTATCTCTGGCTAATGCCAGGCTGATGAGACTCAACTGGGAAATACAAAACCCTCTGTCTGTTGAGAGGATGGGATGTAAGACTGAAACTGCTGGCTGTCACCTCTCTACAACCAGGATCAAGCCTGTCTAAGAACAAAGCCATTGCAGAGAATAGCAGAGCTGAGTGACCGAGATAGGCGAATGAGACATGATGACATAATTCAGCCTCTGGATCTGGCCATAGGAGAAGGCAATTCACCCCCTTCTTTCTTCATCTTCTACTCCCTCAGACTTTGAGTTACATGAGCCAATGAACAACTTGTTTATTCCTTAAGTCAATTTGAGTTTATTTTGCTTGTAATCAAATAACAGTAAATAGATATATCACATGACCTTGGGCAAGTCATTCACAGTCTCTCTGAGGCTCAGGTCATGCATAAATGGGGAAGAATCCCTCTATTACCTATCACACAGGGAATATTAGGAGGCTCATCTATATGTGAAATATAAGTGAGAGCATTTTGACAACTATAAATGCTTGTAAAAAAGAGGATAGGTATTAGTGTCTTTCATCCAAGAAAACAAAAACATTGTTTACTGTGATTATGTTTTCTTTAAAAAACAAAGAAACATTATTCAGTCGACCAGTATAGACACCGGAAAAGCAAAAACCTGTGCCCAAACTGTTACAGTTAAATATCCCACCATAGGATTTCTCTTTGATGATTAAAATCACAGATTTTTTTCTTTTTTAGCAAAGAACATGAAAACCTACTTATTATTCCACCTAGAATATGTAAGAGCTAGCATTTAACTTTAAGGCTGGTTCTTAAAAGCCTGCATAAAAGTTTTGAAATAAAGATTTGTTGCTGTCTCATATCCTCCACATAGTCAACTTTTCATTCTGAGTATAGTTTGTAAATATGTTGTTAGAGCAAAGCATTTAAGAAATGGCAAAATTCAACCTTGGAACATCGCATTAGTCATTCAAAGGAGATATATTTGAAAATTGGTTCAAATACTTTCTCTACCACCTTTTTCCTCCTACTCCTTTCCTTATATATCATATTATCTTTGATGAACCAGACACGTAAATAATAATCTGTGTGATCTGAAAAAGCTAATGCAATTTCTAAAGAAGCCTACTTTATATCCTGGCACCTTCAGGACCTAGAATCAGCTGTATTATTTAAATATTTCAATGATAGGGAGAAATTTGCCTGTGACAGTGGGTATGTAGGTGTGGGATGGGTGGAGAAACTATGTATGAACCATCATCCTACTCTGGGTCTTGGAAATCTATCCTGAAGTTTTTGAACGCAAGGTTTGTATGTTTAATTTTCATTTGTTTTGTAGTGAAGGACTGACATGAGGATGTAAATGGTGCTTGCAAAATTCTATTTTAAGGCCAACAGATAAGCTAGCACAGCACAATAATATTTAGAAAGTAAGCATGGGAAGTTTAAACAATTGTGTCCTTTATGTCAGAAAGATGGTCTTGCTCTTAATTTTTTCCATCCACTTCCACTGGCTAGAAATGCTAAGAAACGCAGTATCTTCGGGGGGAAAATTGGTCTGTGTGCCACAGTATTCAATGCAAACGAATCCTGTAATGGAAAAAACCATCACTCACGCATCTATGAATATAGTTTCTTATATTCAGTATAGATCCTGCTGTACTGTCCATTTTTTTTCTCCCTTGACATCTGTGCAGTATATCCTAGCAATTAAAAAAAAAATCCTTAAAGTGCTTTCGTCTTAATACAGCTATGAGGAAAGCAAATATATTAACTCAGTATTCACCAGGATTTTTGCTTTTACTATACATAATTTGATAAAATCCAGAAACATTTTGTTCTTTCCAAATGAAATGGGTAAGAAAGGTTCTGACACATTCCTCAGTACCGGAAGAATATCGAATAACCTAAAAATAATAGTATCTGTCTGTGGGCCCCTGTTCAGAGGAGAGGCTGAAATGTATCTTTCCACATCGGGCCATGGAGGTGTTGCTTTTTAAGGTAGTGTCAATAAACAGATAAATCTCCTAATGCGGCATGCAGTTCTTCTGAGTGTTTCATATCCGGCAACCCCAGGCCTCCATTTTACAAAAGAGGTGTATACTGATTTTAATGATAATGAAGCTTAGAATGAGGAAGCTTAAATGATCAACCTATTGCCCCAGAACTAAGAGGTGGTAGACACAGTATGGAAAAGTCGCTCTGAAAAAAATATTAACAAGTTTGTTTGACATCTTGGTGTTCTTAACCACTGCATTATCTTACTTCTCAAGCAAAAAGTGACTTAACATTTCAGCAGCGTGCCCCTTTCTACAAGATACCAACTTGCACTCTTAGAAGTAGTCATACAAGTTTCCCACACCCCTACCTCTCTACTACCAATTCCAGTCCTCAGGCCTATTTCTCTACCTCCTGCCATAATCAGCAATAATGATTTTTCAGGGCGACCACTTAAGGACAATGAACGTCCTCATTTTCAAAATATGAAAACTAACTCTGAGAGAAGGAAGAATGGTCTTGTTCAAGGTCAGATAACCAATCGGAAACAGTACAAGTACCAGCACAAATCTGCTTGTTCAGTTGTTCAGTCCAGTGCTGTCTCTAAAGAGAAAACAAAACTTACAACACAGTGGGTAGTTTCTTATTCATGACGAGCTAGCCACATATATATGTATATATTCTATATATATAGAGAGAATATATAGTAGAATATATAATAGAATATATAATATATATACATATATGTATATATATATTATATACAATATAATAGAATATATACATATATGTATTATATATAATATATACAATATAATATAATATATATTATATAATAGAATATATATATTCTATATATAAAAGAATATAGAATATATATATTCTATTAATATCTATGAGTTCTGAGGTCAATTGAATAAATGGGAACTCAAACGCAACTGGAGCATCAGAGCATTGTTAGCACAATATTAATCTCAAAGGTATCAAACTATCATGTCCCAAACAGAACGCTGAAGTTTTCCCCTCCGAACGTGTTCTTTCCCTATTACTCCCTATCTCGGGAAGTAGTTACCACTCTTAGCACACAGAGAACAGAAGGAAAAGATTTGGGTTCTCCGAACCTGGCATCTCGGAGCAGGGTCCATATAGAGCAAGCACCGGGATTCTGGAGGAGGGGACGCGGAACAGCGGCTGCTGGTGTCTTCTGAGTGCAATAAGCCTGGGCCCAATGCCTCCCTCAGCCTCGGTGAAGGGTCATTTTCGGTACGGTTTGAACCAGAAAGCAAACCGGAAGGAGTATTGCCTTCTCCCCTCCCTGCATCCTCCCAGCCTCCCTCAAGCGCCCCCTAGTCTCAGCGTCTAGCAGGGAAACGGCGGCAAACGAACCCGGGGAACCTGCGGTTTGCAGTCCCAGCAGCGCGGCATCGCAAGGCATCATCACAAAGTAGGTGAGTGTGAGAGACTATAACTTAATACCTGCGGCTTAAACTGGCACAGAGGATCGTAGTGAAAGGATAAGGTTCTTTCCTCTCCTGTACCCCTCCCCGCCACTAACATGTTTGTAACCGTCCTTGAGACTTATGGCGGAAAGAACAATTATTTCTACGGTAGGTGGGTAGTATCTTACCAGTTTAAAAAAATTGAAGTATAGTTGGTTTACAATATTGTGTTAGTTTCAGGTGTACAGCAAAGTGAATCAGTTTTATATATATATGTCTGTGTATATATATATATATGTATACACACACACACACATATATATATTCTTTTTCAGATCTTATCTTCCAAATCCCCTTTCCTGATCTTCAGAGGATATCCTTTATGCCTTCTGGCCTAATGGATTCCTGGCTTCTGCTTCCATCACGCTATTGAAACTGCTCTAATTTCGTTTCCTAACTCTTTGTTTGCTAAATCCAGTGGCTTTTTCCCCCCATGCTCATTCCAATTTTCTTTGGTATTCTATACTGTTGACAATTTCCTTTTTAAAACTCTTTTCAAAGCACGGTATCTCTTTTTGTTTCTTTGTGCCTAATGCCGTCTTTTTCTTGGCTTCCCCCCCACCCCCCCGCCTCTAGCCCCCTCTTCCCCCAAGGCTTGGTGATCTTTGGAGTTCTGGCTGAGATTCCTTCATGTTTTCACCATTTTTGGGGTTGATCTCATCCAGTCCTACACTTTTAGATGCAACCTATATGTCAATGACTCTCAATCTGTCAATCTGTATGGGTGGGCTTCCCTGGTGGCGCAGTGGTTGAGAGTCTGCCTGCCGATGCAGGGGATGTGGGTTCGTGCCCCGATCCGGGAGGATCCCCCATGCCACGGAGCGGCTGGGTCCGTGAGCCATGGCCGCTGAGCCTGCACGTCCGGAGCCTGTGCCCCGCAACGGGAGAGGCCACAACAGTGAGAGGCCCGCTTACTGCAAGCAAAAAAAAAAAAAAAAAAAGAAAAGAAAAATCTGTATTGGTAACCCAGGCTTCTTTTGTGAAATCTGATTGCATCTGTCTCTCCAGAACAGCTCTGCTCAAATGACCATTGACATCTCAAACCTAAAATGTCCAAAACAAAACTATCTTCTCTCCATGAAACCTTTTCTTCCTTCTGCATTCTTTCTTTGGCTAATAATATCAATGCCTATTAAATCACCCAAGCTAGAAAACGTGCAGTCATTTTGACTAATTTATCTCTCAATCAGCTCCTGAATCCAATCAGTCATCAAGTCTTATTGATTATCCTGTCCCTTAAATATCACTTGGTTCTGTTGCAGCCTTTTTATTCCTTCAGGCACTGCTTAGTTTAGGGTCTCACCATCTCTCTCTCTTTTTTCAAAAATTTATTTTATTCAAGTACAGTTGATTTATAATATGGTGTTAATTTCTGCTGTACAACAAAGTGATTCAGTCATACACACATATATGTATATATACATTCTTTTTCATATACTTTTCCATTATGGTTTATCACAGGATATTGAATATAGTTCCCTGTGCTGTACAGTAGGACTTTGTTGTTTATCCATTCTCTATGTAATAGTTTGCATCTGCTACTCCCAAGCTCCCAATCCATCCCTTCCCCAACCCCCTCCCCCTTGGCAAACACAAGTCTGTTCTCTGTGTCTGTGAGTCTGTTTCATGGATAAGTTCATTTGTGTCATATTTTAGATTCCACATATAAGTGATAAGGTATGGTATTTGTCTTTCTCTCTCTGATTTACTTCCCTTAGTATGATAATCTCTGGGTCCATCTATGTTGCTGCAAATGGCATTATTTCCTTCTTTTTATGGCTGAGTATTATTACATTGTGTATATATATATATATACCACATCTTCTTTATCCATTCATCTGTCGATGGACACTTAGGTTCTTTCCATGTCACCATCTCTTGCCTTGACTCTTACAATAACCTCCTAACTGGAATTCCTGCTGCCAGTTCCTTTCCTCTCCCAGACACCTTCCATATTATCATTGAGATTAGCTTTCTGAAAAACAAATCTGGTTATGCTGCTCCCCTACTTTAAAAAAAAGTCAAAAGCTACCACAAAAAGAACAACTTCAATGTCTTCTCACTTCCTAGAGAGTAAATTATAAAGTTCTGTGAGACTTAGCTCAACTAACCTACTTGTGTGGAGTCTTCCTTGACTCATCCAGAAAGCATACTGGAAGGCAAGTGAATGAGGATAATTATGAATTGGGTCAACAAATAAATCACTTACAGCCTTTCCTTTTTAAAAAATGTTTTTGGAACATATTACTTGTGGCACACCTTGAAACTGATCTGAGATACAAGGGTGTATCATAATCCCACAGTTGAGAATGGCTCTAAAAAACCAGGGAAGTGCTCTTCCTCTCTGTTTCTCTGAAAATGTAGATCCAGTGCTTTTTAGGGTTGGAATTAAGTGTTACATGTTCCTTTTAAAGCCTTTTTTTGTCATGCTTTAGTGTTTTGCACATACACACACCCTGGAGCCTTTGATGATGGGTTTATTTTTACAAATCTAGTACGTATGTCATTGCCCTTTCTCATAAATGCAGCCCTCCAGGTCAGCACTCAAGTATAACTGCAGCCCTCCAGGTCAGCACTCAAGTATAACTGCAGCCCTCCAGGTCAGCACTCAAGTATAACTGCAAGGATGTTTGTATTCTATTTCTGTGATACTTGTCCGATGTATAAACAGCATTTTTGCCCTTCTAGGGTTGTCATTGCAGGTCCCTCAGAAGAGCTTTTAATTTTTCAAAGAAATAATGAAAATAACAATTAAAAAAATTTTTTTTATTAAGAGAATTTAGGGGACAGGGTTACAAGGTTTTATCTGTGCTTAGAGGCTTCTGTGGCTCTTCTAACTCTAAATTCTGTGATTTAATGATGAAACTCTTGCTCTGGGATAAAGGGAATGGATCATGTCTTCTTCTATTTTATTTATTATTTCAAATTTATTTTATTGAAGGATAGTTGGTTTACAATGTTGTGTTAATTTCTGTTGTACAGCAAAGTGATTCAGTTATAAGTATATATATATTGTTTTTCATATTCCTATTATGGTTTACCGCAGGATATTGAATATAGTTCCCTGTGCTATAACAGTAGGACCTTGTTTCATTTCTTCTTCCTAAATGAGAAACTGAGTCAACTAGACATGGCATAGAGAGCACAGTCTTTGATTACTTTCAGCTGTCCTTGTAGAAAGTGAGACTCTGGCTGTACAATGCCTTAATTATGCCTCTTACAGTATTCACAAATAAAGTGAATTTAAACATTTTGTATTCTCACTAAAGTATATGCATGCAGCAGATTCTGAACCTCGAATTCTTTTGGTTTGTGGGAAGTGACTCCTTTCTTGAAGAGAAGCCTATTTTTTCTATGCTAGTTTATGTCTGTGAGAGATTTGACACAGGCAAATTTTTTTTTCTGATGTTATTCAGAAGGCTCTTAGAAAACTCACCTTGTTTCTTGGGGAAAAGAGGAAGAAACTCAAGGATCTGTATCGAAAAAAACAACCTGGAAAGATACAACTCAGAGTCCTTTTCAGAAGTGGGAGGGGCAGCACATGTTGTTAATGCAATTGTTTTTCTTTCCTGGGAGAAAGCTAGAAGATGTCACTGAGTTTAATTGTCTTTGTATAATAAATCACCTCATTGTGCCCCAAAGCTGGAGCTCTTAGGTTAGGTGCAGTTTCTCTCCTATTAATAGGAGCCATGCACAAACAGGCGAGATTAGGAAGAGCTTTGCTCTGACAAGTCTGAAAAACATAGGACATGACAAATCGTAGTCAATATAAGTGCCTTTTTTTTTTTTTTTTTTTTTTTTTTGCGGGCCTCTCACTGTTGTGGCCTCTCCCATTGCGGAGCACAGGCTCCGGACGCCCAGGCTCAGCGGCCATGGCTCACGGGCCCAGCCGCTCAGCGGCATGTGGGATCTTCCCGGACCGGGGCACGAACCCATGTCCCCTGCATCGGCAGGCGGATTCTCAACCACTGCGCCACCAGGGAAGCCCTGTAAGTGCCATTTTTAAGGAACCTTGGGCCGAAAGTCCCACACAAATTAAGCCACAGGGAAAGGTCAGGAAAGGTGGGAAAACTACAGGTCGCACCTGCCGTCTGATTATCCGGACTCCACCAAAGGAGGCTTAGAATCTTCCCTTCAGCAGTCTGATAAGGGCATGGCATTTGTGTTATATGATTTTATTTGGTAGTGTGTGGAAACTTAATAGACTCATTGTACTGAGAAAATGAAGGCAAATAACTTGAATTTTGCTATCCTAAAGAATGTACGATTTTTCCTAGCTGATTTTGGAAACGGTGTTGGCTCTATGTTATGGGCACCAGCTGTTACTTCAGCAAGGAAAGCTCCCCATGATGGAGCCAGTACGTTGGCATCAGTGAAGCATGCACGTGTCTGTCAAGGTTTGTATTAATCTCTGACGGCTTTCGGAAGCCAGAGAGCTCTTTATCAGGTCTAAATATTTTGTGAATGTTCTGCCTTTGACCCTGCTGAACTTCTTAGCCCCTTCTTGGTGGCCGTATAGATCAGTGATTGTGGTGACAATCTCAATTTGAGGACAGAGGAAAAGAATTCTTACCAACCAGTGCACCTTTTGACCTTCCCAGATCTACATAATGAAATGAGTAGATTTCTCAGTATAGAAGAACTAAGAAAATGGGAATGGCCTTTTTTTTCTAGTTGTGTCCTGTAAAGGGTATACTGCTTATTTAACACATTAACATTAGATATTGTCCCTGGGAAGAAAAGCAGAGGGAAAGTTGGAATTCGGTACCTTCCAGCTCGGCAGTGCTTTACTAGGTTAGTTTGAAGAGGCTATAAAATGAAAGAGCTGTCTTAGTATGTCACGGTTCATGGGTTACCTGTCAATGAATCAGACTCCCTTTCCTTAAAAGTATTTCTTTGGTGTGTCATGGTTCACAGAACAGGAAGAAGTAAAGATTAGTTCATTTTATTTATATATATATATATATATATATATATATATATATATATATATATATACACTTTTTTTTTTCTTATTTCAATTTTCTTATTTTTCCTTTTCTCTCTTTCCAGTCTCTTCTTCTGCCCCTCTCAGCTTTTGGCTTTCCTCATGTCACCTCCAGCTGTGTTCACATGGGCATGGCTGGCTCATAAATTTAAATGAATAGTGCTCGGTGGATAAGCAAATAGATTGTCCTGTGGCCTCCACTCCAAGCAATAATATTTTCTGTGCTTATCCATAGATTTTTGCAACCTCTCTGAACTTCTCTGGCCTGCCCAAATCTCTCAGCCTAGAAATCCTTGAAGACCTGGCTATTCTGTAAGATTTATGATTCTTCTCATTTTTAGTTAAGTAGGGACTGCATCTGTCCTCTGGTAGATAAGTATTTTCAATTCCACTGTTGTCTGAAATACGGTGGTACGTTTTTGAAAGAAACAATGCAGTGTAGAGGAAGGGGCATTGACCTGGGAACCAGCACTAACTCAGCTAGTAACTACTCACGTGACTTTGGTAGCCTTAGAATAGTCACTTGCTCTCGGTGGGTCTCAGTTTCCTTATGTGAAAAGAAATATCCACATTAGTCTATGTGGTTTTTATATTGACATTCAATAGATAATTTACAGTGTCAGCAATTTATCTTTTCTCTACACAGATTGCATCTGAACTGTGAAATTAGGTGCACATTGGATAGAATAGAGTATGTACTGGGCAGCAGCAATTAGATATTCAAGCAGGAAATAGGTTGTATATGGTGTGTGTGTGTGTGTGTGTGTGTGTGTGTGTGTGTGTGTGTGCGCGCGGGTGCATGCAAAAGTGCATGCACAAGTGCATTATAATGCCTTTAAAACTAATGTTTTTTCATATTGTATGAATAACACATGGTTGGTTTTGGTTATTTCTTGCTGCTTCACAAACTGCCAAAACATAGTGCCTTAAACAGCAACATTTTATTATTTAATAGCTTTTTATGGATAATTTGGCCTCAAATGGATGGTTCTTCTATTCCATGTACTGGGGCTGCAGTCATCTTGGGCTTCACTGGTTTAGAGAATCCAAGATGGCTCCACTTCCATGCCTTGGGGGGTGTGGCTGGAAGGCTGGGCTCACCTAGGACTCTGGCAAGGCTGAGCCTCTTTTCTCCAAGTAATCTCGGGCTTCTCTCTCTCTTTATGATCTCTCTGTTCAGTTCCTATATGAGTTTCTTACATGGTGGCTCAGGGCTCCCAAAAGCACAAAAATGGAAGCTATTAGGCATTTTAAAATCTTAGGCTTTGTAACTTACACACTGCCTCTACTGCTTCATTCTTTGGTTAAAGAGAGAGTCACCCAGCCAGCCGAGATCATCTTAGGAGATAAGCTATCTTATGCTCTTTATTTATTTATTTAAAAAATATTCATTTATTTATTTGGCTGCGCCGGGTCTTAGTTGCGGCCTGTGTGCAGGATCTTCGATGAGGTGTGTGGGATCTTTAGTTGCAGCATGCGAGATCTAGTTCCCTGACCAGGGATCGAACCCTGCCCCCCTGCATTGGGAGCAAGGAGTCTCAACTGCTGGACCACTAGAGAAGTTCCATTATGCTCTTTATTTTTTAAAAAAGATTTGGAAAATGCAGAAAATTGTAAATAAGAAAATAAGGTAAAAATTATCCAGGAATAGTTTAAGATTTATTATGAAAAAAATAATTACAAAATAATATGCACCTTATAATACCACTTTGGGTTAAAAATGTGTGTATGTGGGCTTCCCTGGTGGTGCAGTGGTTGGGGGTCCGCCTGCTGATGCAGGGGACGCAGGTTCGTGCCCCGGTCCGGGAGGATCCCGCATGCTGCGGAGCGGCTGGGCCCGTGGGCCATGGCCGCTGGGCCCTGTGCGTCCAGAGCCTGTGCTCCACAGTGGGAGGGGCCACAGCAGTGAGAGGCCCGCGTGCCGCAAAAAAAAAAAAAAAAAAAAAAAAGTGTGAATGTGCATACAAGGAAAAAAATCTGCAAGAAAAAAAACCAAGAGATTTAAAATAGTTATTTTTGTTTTGTGGAGTTAGTAATGATATTAGTTTCTTATTTTTATTTATCTATTTTCTAACATTTCAATAATGCATGTGCATTACTTGTATAAAACATTGAATCAATTTAAGTCCTACCACCCAGTGATAGCCACTATTAATATTTGGTGGATTTCTTCCTACTCGTTAAATGTTCTTTGAAAACATGATTTTACTTGTTATATCATGTTTTATTATATAGAGGTATTATGATTTATCTAATCACTTCCCAACTGCTGCACATTTAGGTTTCTTATTTACATATGTGTGTATTGTTATTTTAAACGATATGAAGAACATTTTGGTACTTATTTGACTATAACTTTTATGATTTTCTTACATTAAAGTAATAGAAGCAAAGTTTGGGGGTAAAGAGGTATGAATTTTCAGGTCTTTCAATAAATGTTGCCAAACTACTTTCCAGAAAGTTGTAAAAATTTGTTCTACTTTTTTGTTGTCTCTGGTAGAAGCCCTAATCTGAATCAGGACCAATAGTTGTAGGTTAACTGAAAAAAATTAAGGTAGGGAATAAAAAAAAAAAATATATATATATATATGTATATGTGTATTTATATACACACACATGTATATACACACATATTGTAGCATTTTTATTTTAACTTAAAACTTGTAAATACATGTGTGTTCATTTGTCAGCCTTCTGTCATATGGTCAAGGATTTTTCTTTGAATATGCTCCCACTTACTCAATTTCACTTTTGTTTAGTGGTATGCTGATAAGTGTTTAACAACCAACCCTCTGGAAAAAAATAGCTCTGATTGTTGTGTTTGACGATTTCCGCTGTGTGAATACTCTCATCGTGTCTGCTTTTAAGCTACTACCATGGCACTGAAAGTGGAACTGAAAAGAAATGGGTAGCGGAACACCATTATACTATATTTCCACTATACAGAAAGAGTAAGTGTAAAAACCTCAAGAGTATAGATAACTGTAAAATGTAAAATATTTAGGAAATGACAGATCTTCAGTATTTAATAAGTTTATTTTAAAATGTAATTTATTTAATTCTAAGTTTGTATCACTTTCTGATTAATGATAGTGGTGTTTTAACAACAGGCTCACCAAATTCCTGAAAACTTGATAATTGGTTCTTATGAGCCAGTCCCAGCTGGCTCTAGCACACTACTGGTTTTGTCTTTCGCTGAAACCACAACATAATGCATCCTCTATGATTTCCAGTTTTGGTTTCTTTGAAGTAAAAGAGCAATTTAAAAAACACTTGTTATGAAATTTGAGTGTGGAGTCCTTCTGGATGTTTTATGACTCCTGTTCTCAACCGATCTTTTATGGTTGTTTCAGCAACATCTAATTTGACATCTTTTTATTAAAAAAAAAGTTTTAGTTATTTATCTTTATTGAATTACAATTTAATTTTCATGGAAATAAATCTCTTTTTTTCTCTTTGCATTTATATACTACTATCACCGTTTTATGTAATGTGCAAAGTAGAGCTGGCATCAGCAAGCTTGTGAATAATTAATGATACTGGCTCTTGGTGAATGTATAAGTCAGTTGGTGGGAGCAGAATTGCCCAGGTAGCCACAACTGTGAGAATCTCCTGGTTCTGTGTATTCAACATGCCATGGGAATGGAGATGAGTTAGGCAAGGGCTGTATTTTGTATGCTGTTTCTTTCATCTGAAGGACAGTTCTTTAGTAAAATGCCTGATAATGAGATGGATAATGCAGATTTCTGCCCTATCCTTTCCAGGGAGGATTTATTTTACTGATTTGCCCATGCTATTTCCCCTATGATCAAAAGGAAGGATTTGTGGGGAGGTTAAGCAGAGTCATAGGGAAGGTATGTCACAGCCAACTGGCCCAGGAAGCAATCACATCTGTGACCCTATGCTCTAGGAGTCTTTACCACTGGATTTTAGCCAACTGAGCTAATGAAGCTCTTGACATTATATTTTTCTTGACATTTGTTTCTTCTACTTTATATTCCATTGAAGTGGTTATTAAGTCAAACAATGTGAGAGACAGCATGGTCCTCACAGAGTAACTTCAATTACCTCATTTTATAGAATTTCTCTCCAGCAATCCCACTCCTGGGCATATGTGCAGACAAAGCCATAATTCGAAAAGATACATGCACCCCTATGTTCATTTTAGAACTATTTACAATAGCCAAGGCATAGAAACAACATAAATGTCCATCAGCAGATGAATGGATAAAGATGATATGGAATCTATCTATCTGTCCATCCATCCATCCAATGGAATATCACTCAGCCATAAAAAAGAATGAAATAATGCCATTTGCAGCTACATGGGTGGACCTAGAGATTATCATACTAAGCGAAGTAAGTCAGAAAGAGAAAGACAAATACCATATGATATCACTTATATGTGGAATCTAAAATATGGCACAAATGAATTTATCTACGAAACAGAAACAGGCTCACAGACATAGAGAACAGACCTGTGGTTGCCAAGGGGGAGGGGGACCAGGGGAGGGATGGATTGGGAGTTTGGGACTAGCAGATGCAAACCATTTTATATAGAATGGATAAACAACAAGGTCCTATTGTATAGCACAGGTAAATATATTCAATACCCTGTAATAAACCATAATGAAAAAGAAAAATAAATAAATAAATACAGTTTCTCTCAAACTCTGTTCCAGGTCCATGCATATCATGTTATGTTGATGTATGTATCTCAGGAACTTAAAGTTGTAATGCCAACAAAGAATTCCCTGCAGAAGAACTGACATTTTGTGTTATGTATCTGGACAGCCCCTCAAATGTGTACATGGATAACTGAGGTTTGAGGATACTACTAGTTAAGGAACTGGAAAAGAATCTCCAGTGCTACTTATTAGGAACCTTGTAATCATGTTAGAAAGGTAAACAAGACTCCACTTAAGTGAAAATGTCAAGAGATATTTGTGAAACTTTCAAGTTTCCCCTGAGCCTCAAGGTAGCCAGATGACCAACGGCAATCGGAAAGATTAGTGACTGTCCCTTTGTTTTAAGTAATTGTTGCCAGAAATGCCATTTCCTTCCTACTTTCTGGCCGGAGGTTTCTTTATAACCTTCTTTAAAAGAGGTTTAGAATTGTTAGGACCAGAAACGTACTCTTTGTGTCTGTGTTACCTACTTTGGTGATCGTTACTTTTTTTTTCTTTGCTAATTCTTTCAGGTCAGAGAACTAATTTAGGTCGGTCAAGAAAAGCTTTATAGGTCAGAGGCACTTCAAAGTGTTGACTTTAATAATAAATTTCAACTGTTTCATCCATCAATGCTATTAAAACTCATCTTCTTTCTAGGATCAAGTATTTTAGAATTAGCTCAATAAGTTTGAACATTTTATCCTTTGACTTTTTCATACACAATTGCTAATTCCAGTCTTATCCTTATTCATGTCATTCTCCCTACCAGCTAATTTTTTCCTTATCAATCAGTCTTTTAAATTTTTGACAGTCAGGATTCTTTCAGTCTGAACCTGAAGTAAAGGTAAAGTTTTAGCATGACTGAAAGGATTAGTCTAACCACTCTATGTTATAAGTCACAAGGGGAAGTAAAAAGTGATCAGGGCCCATGCAGTTTGTGAGGGTAAGTGCTCCCTGGTTATAGCCAGGGAGGCTTGCCAAGGGCAACATTGCTTAGGACTAAGAAACTGGGGAAGAGGCAATGGTGAGTCTCTTGAGACAAATCACATTATCTTTTTAATCCTTGTGGCTTTGAGCATGTCAGAGTCACTTATCTACCAAGTCCCATAGTTATCAAGAAGCAGTGCCAAGACTCAAACCTGATTCTTTCAGGTGTCAAATTCATCTTGCTTTCCAATTTACAGTTACTGTGGCTGTAGTAGAGAGGAAATGCTGCTTCATGCCGCTTTGATCTGATTGTTTGATCTTGTAAAAGTGGATTTCCAAGTTTTATTTACAGTGACTCAGGCATTCCTTTGGAGGGCTAGGCAAGATTGGTACCTAGGAGTCACCGATCTGTTCATCTGCCCCATGTACTTAGTAAGCCCTGATAACCAGAAATCGGTCTGAAGACAGCATATGTGAGTCTTACGTATGCTACTTCAGCTTGGACTGTGACTCACAGCTAGGCCTTGTTCTGCTGTTGGAGAACATCACAGGACACGGACACCAACACCAGACAAGGTCACTCGGAGACTGTCGTGGAGTGAGACCAAAACAAGGTCACTGTGCAGCCCACACAACCCCAAACGCCTCCCTCTCTCTCAGCTACAATGAGTGAAACTGACTCTTGAACACCACGGGGTTGAACTGCACGGGTACACTTATACGCAGATTCTTTTTCAATAAATGCATACTCTAGTGCTACATGATGCGTTTGGGGTGAATCTGTGGATGCAGAATCCCGGACATGGAGGGCCAACTGTAAAGTTATATGCGGATTTTTGACCCCACAGCAGGTCAGCACCCCTAACCCCTGCATTGTTCAAGGGTCAAATGTATAGCCTTAACCTAGTCCAGCCTGCCCACCCTATAGATAGGATTCATTGAGGCACCCAATCATAGAATTGCCCTGCTTTCTGATCGCTTCAAATCTAGAGGGAACTTCTGCTCCCTGAGACCTTCTCCCAAATTGTACATACTAATCCCAAATCCTGTAATATGTTCTTTCTAACATCCTCTTCCTGAGATGTTCCCTTTGCCATATGTTCTCCCCTGCTGCAACAAGTAATGTGTCCAACTTGTTCAACTTACAAGTGTGTTCTTGGTGGTCTTTGAATAGAATTGACACTAGGCTCTCAGGTTAGACGGGGACCGTTCTGGAGACTACTTCCTGCTTGGAGTATCCAGTGAGCAGTTATCCTGATGGAGGTGGCCAGAACCCTCTCTCACCTAAGTGGTGCTGTATGAGATAGAATCGTGAGTTTCTTAGTGGACCTTCAGTCCTGATTTTAACTTCTGGGCATCATCAGCTATAGCTCCACAGTTGGGTCTCTCTACAGAGGAGGGGCTCCCAGTGGGATGGTGGGGTTAATGCAAATAACAGTGGACGTGTTGTCAGAGAACTTGGCTTCTAGTTTTGTTTCCGTTGGAAAATAGCATTGTGAGCACGGTCAAGTTGTTTAACCTCTTTGGTCCTCGGGGTTTTAGCTTTAAAAGGAGAGGGTGGACAGTAGAAGTCTCTGAGGGTCCTTCTAGCTCTAACATTTTGTGATTCTTTTATTTGAAATCCACTATGGGGATGTCATCTCCTCTCTCTAGTAGGGAATACCATATCACTCTGAGGAGTTTTGTAATGTGACTCACCCAAAACGCTCAATTCTAAAAAGATAACTGAAGTACATAAAGGTATAGTTCGTAAATTTTTTCACAAATATTTGCAGACAGTTGGCTAGCATAATTGTTTTCGGTGTAAAAGCAGACATTGTTAAAATAGAATAAGAACCAGATAAATCTGCAGGGACTCTCTTAACTCTGTCTCCAGAGAATCAGTGCTAATAAGTCAAATTAGTCATTTTTATTTAGGAGATATAAAAAGGCATATGGTTTCATGCTGTACCAGCTGTCATAAGATTTTGGAGAAAAGTGTTACTTACAAAGCTTCCAGAGGTAATGTTTCATAGAAGTATTTTAACCTTTATAGCTTACAAAATCTGTGTCTTCCTTTCTTTGTAAACTATATTTTTGGCCTAAATTCTCTTTAACAACAAAGCGTTAGCAGGAAAGAAAACACACAGCTAGGAGAAAAATAACAGGACTGCCTTCTAGTGAAGTACCTGTTATATGTTGCTTTTTTAAATGATGCTAGGATTTTTGTGTAAGTCTAAAATGTGTTGTGATGAAAGATATTTAGGGATTTGTTTTCAGGTAAAATAAGTGCAATTTCTAGAAAGCTGTGCCCCACTGTTCAACCTTCATGCATAGTATGAATTACAATGGTAGCCACAATGTGTACATACTTTATATTCATGCTTGAAAAATCCCTACCCATATGCAGGGTCCTTCCATTTTTTGGCCTCTCCTCCTTTATCCTTATTGAATTGTGTCTCTGCATGATTGTAGAGTCAAAAGATCTTCCATCTACTGTAATTTATTCTTCTGACACCTTCTCTATTCTTTCTCATTTTCTCACTTCTTTATTTTTTCCTCCTGTTTATTCACCTTGCAGATTCAGGTTTTTTGTTTTTGTTTTTTCCCCCTTTTCTTTTCAGTTTTTCATTAAAAGAAACCAGGTTTGTAAAAGAAAGGACAGGGTTTGAAACAAATCTAGAATCAGAGATTTACAAATTTATATATAAGTGCCTGACATGGCAATTGTGGTTGGCCTCACGCCAGGAAAGAAAGGTATAATAAATCACAAGAGACTAAGTTAATGAGAAAGTTTCTGGAAATAATCAGAAAAGATAGTGGATTTCTCAAAAACTAATAGGAGAAATTGAGTCATTACATATGAATGGTGTTTATAGGGTTAAATAATATTTGGATGGTATTAATTAGAAAATCTATTGATTTTGCTTGCCTAAATTCCAAATTTAGTGTTAGGGTTGTCATAGCAACTTGAATACATTTTTTCTTTGAAATGATTGGTTATGCAGTTGTAGAAAGCTTTTTATCAATTTTTACCATATGTTACATAGGGGCCTTTATGTCCTCAGTTTCTTCGAAACAAAATTTCATTTCATTTCTCATCTTTTTCATGATACTGAGACTTACGTTTTCTCACATTGTGCATAATATATTGTCTATAAGTCTATCAGATAATGCATTTATTAAATAGTTGACCTTTTCCATTAAGATTAGAGCAGTGGTCCCCAAATTTTCAAGGATGAAGATTTCTTGTACATATCAAAATAGTTCTTTGGACTATCTCCTCTTCACCCTTGCCTCCATGAAAACAGCTATCATTTTCTGTTTTTCTTTTATACTGTCATATAGCTTCTATTAATTCAGTATTGTTTTAATGAGTTTGAATTTTATTAATAACCATGAAAACTTCTTCATGTATTAAAAATATTATTATTCAGTTAGCAGATCAGTATACACATGGATTGACAAGTTCTTTATAAGAACTGATTAGCATCTATGGCACTCAGATTGGGAATCACTGGTTTAGAGCTTGACACCTCTAAATTGTCCCCTCCTTGCTTTTGTTGATTTAATTCCTAAAGTGGTTCTCGGGACTGACTCTCCAAATCTGAGCCTGTAATTTTAGGTGGGCTGTTCCTAAAATGGCAGTAGTATGGAATAGCATTTTTGACCACCCTCCTTCTGTTATTTTTTTTTTTTTTACAAATTTATTTATTTATTTATTTTTGGCTGCGTTGGGTCTTCATTGCTGCGCACGGGCTTTCTCTACTTGCGGCGAGCAGGGGCTACTCTTCGTTGCGGTGTGCAGGCTTCTCATTAAGGTGGCTTCTCTTGTTGCAGAGCACGGGCTCTAGGTGCACAGCCTTCAACAGTTGTGTGAAGTGGGCTCAGTAGTTGTGGCTCGCGGACTCTAGAGCGCAGGCTCAGTAGCTGTGGTGCACGGGCTTAGTTGCTCAGCGGCATGTGGGATCTTCCCGGACCAGGGCTTGAACCTGTGTCCCCTACATTGACAGGTGGATTCTTAAGCACTGCGCCACCAGGGAAGACCCCCTCCTTCTGTTTTTGCCTTGAAGTTTTTTATGGGAGGTGGGCATAGGAAAGCTGGACGAGATAGTCGTCAATTAATGGGAAACGGTGAGCTTTGGGTGCTGTGTGTTTTGAGCTGAAGCAGGGCATTTCGTGCCCAAGAGAAAATGAGTTGAAAAGAACAGGATTAGAGAGCCAAGGACAATTCTGTGGAGGATAAGTTGGAGTTTAAACATTGAGAAAAGTGCAAACAAATACCAAGTCCAAAGGTAGAATCAGTGTCAGGATTGCTAAGCCAAATATTCAACAGTTGAGTTTGGAAAAGACTAGGATAAAAACAGGAGGAAGTATGATACTATTTTTTATTCTTCTACTTTTGAAATTGATCCAGATTTGGCTGTTTGTTTTTAATAAATTGTGAAGGGCTAATTGGCTTACCGTGCAATGTTTTCCATTTGGTCTTCCAAAGTATACTTTTCAGCTCTGATTAGAAACTGGAAGGTTAGTTTGTTCTCCTTTTTATAACTGAAAGCCTTAATGTTGATTTGGTTATATCATAGGGGCAGAATAGTAGGTGTTTGGACTGGAAAATCCATCTCCTGATCCATAATTCTCAAACCTACACTTTATAAGTTTTACTAATACAAATTACACCCTTTACCTTTTCTTAAACCCTCCCCTGTGGCTTTTCCTTCCCACAGAAAAATAATCTGCTTTTCTATCTACAGGCTATTTAGACAACTGTATCTAGCTGTCATGTGGCTATGTGATGTTGGACATCAGGGAATTCTATGTAAATTCGTGACCTCTACTCTGATTCTTCTTTCCTGGTGTGGAAGCTGAGGAAGGCTTGGAGGAGCTCCCCAGGGTTGGAGCTGGAGTTAGGAGGATTTCTCTACCACAGCTGTGGTACACTGTGCTAATAGACAAATACCAAAAAGCCTGAATGTCAAGGGGCAAACCTAGAGAAGTGAGTGTAAATTGGACGTTAGAGCAAGAAGGCCTATGCGAAGTTAAATAGAGTTCTTTACTGCATTACTTATCACAGTATTTCATATGATAATGTGAAGTGTGACTTTTCTAGCTGGGCATAGGTTATGTCCTTTTTTCAAACGTATCTGATCATTGACTCCTTGACTATTTGTAAGTGGTGTAGTGGGGGTAATACCTTGTTGGACATTAGTGTTCCATGGAACATGGCTTGGAGAGTGCTGCCTTAATAGACATAAAATGTAAAATATAAGTTCTGTTAACTGTGCATTCATGTTATTTTTGAATGTGGAGAAGTAGATCTGCTTTAGAATGAGCAGAGCAAAACTAATGTAATTTAATTTGTTAAGGTCTGTGAGGTGATATGGCACATCAATATGACACCCTAAAACTGTTGGACTTGCACCGTTTCAGCCAATTTCAGGTAATAGGGTGCTAGGATGGTGGCCACAGTGAGAAGGTATACACACTTGGGCCACCCTGGTCGTCATGGCATGTTCTCTATCAGTGTAAATAGAAACCCAGATCAATTTCAAAGCCTAAGTAATAGCAGTAAGTTTCCATACAATTCACTTCCGAAATTCAAATGAATTCCTTTCCTTGAAGTACCACAAAACATTACTTTTAAATCCCCAAATGTTCCTTTTGTACTCAGATCTCTCTCAGCAATTGCATTTTTCCCAACACAAAGAAAAATCATCTGTTTACATTAAAAGGCATGGCTTACCAGTCCTATTTACATCACTCAAACCAGTAGGTCTGGAGGTACTTTTCCTTATGAGGATTTACAAATGTTACATTCTTCTTCCCTTCTCTCTAGTCACCTTTCAAGGACAAAATTCCTCTTAATTAAGAGTTTAAACTTTTGAGGTGGTATGTTTCAGTTGTCAGAATTAATGTCAGTGTGCCTTCGTGTGCGGAGACATCTGTTCAGAACACAGGTCACCCTCTCATCCAGTTAATTTATACTTGTTGGACATGGCTGCTCCTTTTCCTCTCTAAGGATGTCATCATTGGCTTCAGGCAAACTTCCCAGCTGAGAATATCATTTCATTAAGCCTGTCTCCACATTGTTTCCTAACTCTTTTGCAGGATGGAAGAAGAGATATCAGGTACAAAGAACTCAATGTTAATGAACTTCCTTGAACAGGTTCTGTAGCTGGGGGTCTTTGGCCAGCCTCCCAAGAAGGCAGAAAATCTGCTGCAAACCCAGTTTGGTTTGAGATGTGTTGATAAGAGCCGGTAGTCCCTCCAATGCTTGGCGTTTACCAGCATTTCCTCTGTTGAGAATTTATTCTTTGGAACTTGAAGATTTCAGTCTCTCCAAAGATCTTTACTAAAATGCAAATACCCCACAGAGAGAGGGGGTGTGATAAGGTTTCTTATTATCTAATAATTCAACTGACTTGAGTTTGACTTTCTTGGCAAGTAGGGTCCAGAGCAGGGATGCATCCAAGAATTGTATTTAACCTGAAACTTAAAGAGGAGGGCCCTTTAAGAAAAAAGAATAAACACTTACTAATTTAAAAAATTAGATTAAGGTTCTAGGAAGGGATCCAGGCAAGTTAGGGGCCCTAGAGCTTCATTAACTTCATGGTGCATCCACCTCTAGTCTAGAGTAGTGATTATCAAACTTTAGGGTACGTTAGAAGCATAAGGGGGAGGTTCTTTACAAATGTAGATTCTTAAGGCCTACCCTTCGAGCTTCAGTTTCAGTAGATCTAAGTTGGAGCTGTGGAAACTTGGAGCCCAAGAGAGTCTGAGTTATATCCCACACTTGGAGAAACATTGTCGAGAAAAGAAGAACACAAAGTAGGCACTTGAGGGAAGGAGTAGGACCTTGCCATCTAGGAATGAGAAAGTAGGAAGAGGCCAAAGATAACTCCTAAATAAGGCAGTGGTACTCATCACTATATGGCTCCAGAGCCACATCCACAATCACTTACCACATTCTCATTGTGGTGGCTTCTCCTGTTGCAGAGCACGGGCTGTAGGCACGTGGGCTCTAGAGCACAGGCTCAGTAGTTGTGGCGCACGGGCTTAGTTGCTCCGTGGCATGTGGGATCTTCCTAGACTAGACCAGGGCTCGAACCTGCATCCCCCGCACCGGCAGGCAGACTCTTAACCGCTGCACCACCAGGGAAGTCCCCATTTTTATTATTTTTTAATCAATTTTTAAAAATTGAAAGTGTAGTTGATTTACAGTGTGTTAATTTCTGCTGTACAGCAACGTGATTCAGTTATACATATATATATACCTTCTTTTTTGTTATATTCTTTTCCATTTTGGTTTATCATAGGTTACTGAATATAGTCAGTATATACAGTACTATATAGTAGGACCTTGATGTTCATACATTCCATATGTAAAAGCTTATATCTGCTAACCCCAGACTCCCACTCCATCCCTCCCCTGACCCCATCCCCCTTGGCAACCACAAGTTTGTTCTCTATGTCCATGAAGGAATCATTTTTATTATTGAAACAAGGATGCATATGCCGTTTTATGATATCTCCCTTTCTCAGAAATTTTCCAAGAAGGATAGGTGAGATCTCTGCAAGGGAGATGATGAATGATTGGACAGGAAGATGGACAGAAGGTAAATATACTTCACTTGCAGTTCAAGATGTACTCTCCCATTCTTGGAAAACCGGATCAACAGGGCTGTTAGGAAACTTTGTTTAACATTTGGGGATAGCAGCAGTTTCCTAGTTATATGCCCCTGGATTATAACTATTAAAAATTGATGGATATATGGATAAGGATATATTGAAACAATATAATAAAATGTAACTTGTAGAATGTGGGTGGTGGGTATATGGACAATTTTTAAAAATTAGAGCAAGCCTTACAGACACCAAATACTTCATGTACATTATCTTATTTATGTGTTATAAGTATTAATAGTCTAATATTACAGATGTGGAAATGTAACCTCAGAGAACCCTGCTTATATACACGCAGTGAATAAATAGTAGAACTGTGATGTTGAACTTAAGTTTGTCTGACTCCCAAAGTTGACTGTAGGTGAAAGTGCTTGCTCTTGCTGGGCTCTCTTAAACCCCTAGGGACTGAACTTCTCCCAGTGGGAACATGATTGTGCTGAAAGAAATATTTCTGTTTAGTTGGTGTCATAGTAAGAGCCACATATGATAAGATACAGTGCAGTTACTAAACTCGTATCATTTGCTACTCTTATACACAAACCTGAGCTACCTGCTGTATGCCAGAGAGTCATGGTATTAGGGTTCTTCAGAGAATCAGAACCAACAGAATGTGTACATATATATAGAAAGAGATTTATTATAAGGAATTGGCTGATATGATTATGGAGGTTGGCAAGTCCAAATTCTGTATTGTGGGCTGGCAGGCTGGAGATCCAGGAGAGCCGATGGTGCAGATGAAGTCCAAGGGCAGTTTTCTGGAGAATTCCCTCTTGCTCAGGGAGGCTGGTCTTTTTGTTTTATTCAGGCCTTCAACTGACTGGATGAGGCCCACTCAGATTATGGAGGGCAAACTGCTTTACTCAACATTCACTGATTAAATGTTAATCTCATCCAAAACACCCTTCACATTGACTCATAAAATTAACCATCATAGCCATCTAAATCATGGACTTCCCTTTTCTATTATGGAGGACAAGCTCTGGGTGGGGCAATAAGCCTTGCAAGGCATCCACTAGAGTCAGGTGCCTGGCATATGGAACCTTTTTATAGTTAGAAGAGACCATCTGCTCCTGCTTTTGGATATTCAGAAACCACACAGCAACAGTAGATCCTAAAGTCGTGAGTGATTTCTGTCCCTGAGATCGCTACTGTAAGCACGGACATACTTCCCATCAATCACGGTGCTGAGATTTCCATAAGATTTTTTCTTAATTCCTAGGTCTCCCTTAACCGAAGTATGATTTATCCTCCGTATCAATAGAATATCACTTTATTTTCACATTTATGGTGTAGTTTATTACACTATAAGCTCTATACCTTCTATAGGTAGTTCTAAAGACATTTCATTCACCTCTTCCCCCCTGCCACCTGAAAGCCACTAATCTGTAAGCCACTTGAGAGCAGGGTTGTGTGTCATTTATCTCTGTGTCCCTCATTGCATCTAGCCATGAGGCTTACTCATAGTAGGTGCTCAAAGGATATTGTTTGGAATGACTCGAAATGTATTTGTGGGGCTCCAAAATTATGCTGACCAGTGCCTACTTGAAGCAAATTGGAAGCTACACTTATAAACTACAGCCTGATAACCGAAGCATTTTCAGTCTTGTTCCTGTAGCTCCCCCTAGTGGGAAGGTAGCCAAATCTTTTGGCTGTAGGATTACTTGCTCCATTCCTGCCAGAAACGACAAACAGGAACCACCACCAAACTAAACACAAAATCTTTTGTAGGAATTATGTAGTTTTTAAAAAAAATTTACTTTGTTTTTAGATTTATAGCTGGGTCCTAAGTTTCTAAAAGGTCTATTCAGCCTGTGTTCAAATCAGCTTGGATTATTTTGGGAGGGAGATTTAATCAGATAGTATCCATATAAACCATGGCATTCCTTGCAGGCACAGAGCTAGGCACTGCTAAGAAGAGAGTTATCTGGCTACTTCTTGGAACTTAAGTGGAGTGAGCAACAAACATCTTTCCCCATCTCCCTGAGCTCCATCTTGCATTGCAGCTCAGCAGGGGAGCAGTGAAGTTGCTGCCGCCTGCCTCTGGCCCCAAGCATCTCCTCCCTTTCCACATTTTCCCTCTTAGGCCTTGGCAGTACCTTCTGCTGTGGTCCTGACAGGTAGGTCAGTTTGTTTTAGTCTGCCTGACTGATTTATGCTGCTTAAGAATCCCTTTGGCTTATGCTTCTGGTAGTCTGTACTTCAGATAAAAAACAGTGTTTTTGATTTTCACATTTCTCTGTAGAAATCATAGCCTCTTCTCTTTAATCCCAGTGTTTTAAGGGGCTGTCTGGGTATTATGTATGCATGTTTAATGATTCATACTCCTAGGACTTTGAATTTGTTCTTAACCGAGCTGTATCTGTTCCTTTATAGAATTTTAGAAATATTAAAAATAATGTAATAAACCTTTGCAATGCCTGCTTTCAAGAGGTTGATTGCAGCAGTTTTTTTTCTCTTTTAAACCAACCGGTGCACAGAACTGCACATTCTCCAAACCTACTATATATAGGGTAAAAATCTTCAAATGGAAAAATCTTCCTTCTTGGCTGTGAGGAACATAATTAACTATCTGCCCACTGATCCGTACCAGTGAACATGATGCCCCTTAGCTTTTCTGAGGTTATGCATAACTCTTGTCTCTCCAGCTTCATAAACTGTGGAATAGGCTTTCTGGAGACAAAAACCTGAGAGTGAATGTTATAACATGAATCAGTCCTGGCTACGAATTTGATGTAGTGTTGCTGGAATTGACAGCAAAAGGCAACATTAATCCATATACTAGTGCAGCAGTGGTTTCATTTCATCCCTTCACAACTACGTGACTTGGAATATATTTGTGTTTTCATTTTATTTCAGTCTGAGCAGACAACATGGCACCTTTTGAGACATGACATAGGTTTGAAGCAGTACATACCTTCTTCATTAGAGAAGCAGTTGTAGGTTAGGACTTTGGTCTCATTACTTAGAAAATTTAAACATAAAATCATATGATAGGGATAAAAACTATCACATATGGTTGACTCGGTTAACTAGAACTTCTGTGTCCCCACTTCTGGTTGTATCCTGCTTTGTCAGGGTCCCTTCTGTGCTCTTGGACAAGCTATAGGATTTAATTTTCTACTCTTCTTAGTTAAATTATGTGGGATTTGATTGTACATTGCTAAATTTACCTAGGAGTTAAGTATGTATTCTCCTCTTCATTTAATCTAGTGATTTCACATTTGATTACCATGAGATAATTAGAGATGGAAGTTCTGTGGTTGGTGGGGAACACAATCAACAGTTTAAAAAATTTGTTACAGATTATTACACCCACATATTTATTGGAGAA
This sequence comes from Kogia breviceps, assembly GCF_026419965.1. Classification (NCBI taxonomy): domain Eukaryota; kingdom Metazoa; phylum Chordata; class Mammalia; order Artiodactyla; family Physeteridae; genus Kogia; species Kogia breviceps. Next base: position 48,908,237 of record NC_081330.1, read on the forward strand.
AAATAATACCAACTAGAAGTGGTACTTTTTTTATGGACAGAAATCCATAGTTGGCTAAATCTCTTCATCCTGAAACTTTTTCGAGAACATGTCATTTGCTCCAAATGCTCATATATGATAAGTAATTGCCTTTTAAAAAATGTGTATACTTTTCCGTGTTGATAACTGATTTAACAGAGAATACATGTGAGCATATGTGCTATTGTTAGTTTGTGTTAATGACTAACCTTTAACCACACTATTGAGCATTTCATCAAGTTGTGTTTGAAAGGCTCATTAAGTTCTCTCCTACCTGGGGAGGACTTTCTGGCCCAACAGTTAATTAGCACTTGTCAGAGAAGACAAGTCTGTTGGACTGGATACTTACTCCATCTTTGGACAAGTGGTAGATTACAGTCCTTGTCTAAGTGACAGCTGTCTACAGCACATAGCCTATAGGTGACAGAGTAAATTTCAGACTGAAAGATGCTACCTGAAAACTAATAACTAATATGGAATGTCAGTGTAAGGGAGGAAAAATAATTCTTCCTCTTTCTAGGATCCTGGCCAAGACCACCCCCCACCCCATAATAAAGGACAGATTAACAAGAAAAAAGCAAATAGAATTTTAATTATATATATACCTCTTATACACATGGAGATACCCAGGAAAACTGAGTAACTCCCTGAAATGGCCAAATACCATCTTTGGCTAAAGACAAAAGAAACTGTTGGGGGTGGGGAATCAGTAATGGGAGATGACCAGGAAAAGCACAGTAGACACGGGTAAGGCTGTTATGCAGGCTTAAGTCATTGACTTCTCCATTGATAAGAGTTTAGTTTCTAGAGATTTACTCATTCATCTCTTTGTGGTACGGAGAGGGAGACACCCTTACAAATGGAGATTTCTTTTATAAATGTAAATTTCCCCCACAGAAGGGCACCTTCTGCTGTTTTCAGACATCCTACTGTGTTTGCAATTTAAAAAAAGAATAATCAGCCTAAAATATGTCAAAGAGCCATATATCAGGGTGACAAATTCTGCTCCCCTCAGTCTTGCCTTTGAAACTTCTCTGGGAAGGTTTACAGTTCAGAAGCAAAGCTGATAGATTGCTCCATCTCATTGAACTGGTTTCGCAGTCCTTGAGAGTAGGTCAGTTCAGTTAAACAGTTGTGTCTCATTTTAGGAGGCAAGTGAGGCAGCTGAGCTCCCAAAGTTAGGCTTGTGTTGTGTAAGAAATCAGGTATTTAATAAGAGGAATTCTTTGGAAACAAAGGTTAATGATTGGCACAAATTATAAACCCAGTGTCTGAGTCCTGAGAGTTGCCAGCTGAGAAGAGTTCTAGATGTCAGGTTCAAAGCATCTTCAGATGGAGGGAGTGCAGTCAGTGGCAATTTGACAGATTTTCCTGGTGTGTAGTTTGAATGTCTCTGACGATACCATTGGGTAAAGTTTCTGAGTGGTTCATACTGCAGCAAGCATGAAGATTATCTAAATATAAGATACTATGATGATTTCACTGAAGTTTATATCAAGTCATCTAGTTTCAGTTTTCAGGGCTTCAGGAAAAAGGGCAGCTTTAGTTTTCAGTGATTCCAAGTCAAAAAGATGGGAGAAAATTGGAAATATTAGTTTGGAGATTTGTAGTCAGATATTTGGGGAAACTAGAAGAATTCAGGATCCAATCCAGTTTACAAGTAAACAACAAAATCTCAAATACAATGAACAGCACTAGAATCTAATGTCCAAAAATGTATGCTATTGAAACATAATTTTTCCTCTCTAAAATTACCTTCATTTCTACCAAAGATAACCAAATTAAGACTAATTTGTTTGCAAAATAAAGTTAGATTCAATAAACTTGGCCTGGTTATTTATATAAGTACAGCAAGAATAATGATTGATCATATAGGCTCTTTTAAATTTCCTGTGCTGGTGGGACTTCCATGGTGGTCCAGTGGTAAAGAATCTGCCTTATAATGCAGGGGATACAGGTTCAATCCTTGGTCAGGGAGCTACGATCCCACATGCTGTGGGGCAATTAAGCCTGCATGCCACAACTGCTGAGCTCACACTCCTCAACTAGAGAGACTGTGTGCTGCAAACTACAGAGCCCATGCACTCTGGAACCCGCATGCCACAACTACAGAGGCCATGCACCCTGGAGCCCATGAGCCACAACTAAAGAAGAGAAAACCCCCACACCACAACTAGAGAGAAGCCCACGTGCCACAATGAAAGATCCTGCATGCCTCAACGAAGATCCCATGTGCTGCAACTAAGACCTGATGCGGCCCAAAATAAATTAAATAAATAAATAAATAATAAATCTTTAAAAAAAAATTATCCTATGCTGGAACTTCTCATAAGGAATCTCAGATTGAACTGTTAACAGCCTCTCAAAGCTAAGGAGCAAAGTCAAATACTTGCCATCAGACTTTGCCTGCAATACTTATAGATTTGGGTGAATTCCTCTCTTCTTGAGGTCCCCAAATATCCCAAGGTTTCTACACCTGCCAGGAAATGACCTTCCTTACTTACTCGGTAAGACTGCTGGGAACTCTGGAGACTTCCCTGGTGGTCCAGTGGGTAAGACTCCACATCCCCAATGCAGGGGGCCCAGGTTTGATGCTTAGTTGCATCCCTTAGTTGCATGCCACAACTAAGAAATCTTCATGCCGCAATGAAGAAGTCTGCATGCTGCAATTAAAGATCCCACATGCTGCAACGAAGATTCTGAGTGCTGCAACTAAGACCTGGCACAACCAAAAAAAAAAAGAGAGACTGCTGGGAACTCTGTAAGGAAGGTACCAGGCTGTTTTTCCAAGGGCCTTTAGTGGCTCCATAAAGTCAACCTTAGCTTCTTAAAGCTGTCTGGTCATATCTGAGTCTATGTATACCTCTCTCAAATGTGACATTCCAGTCAAAGCCTTGGTAATATAACCAAATGTGTCTTGTTTCAAGGCCAACACATTCTTATTGAACTTATGCAAAGAAATATATTGCCACAAAAAGAATACTTAAGAGTTTCTGAAAGCGGGAGGGCTCAGGTAAGGAGAAAAAGTAAATGTTTCATCTTTGTTCACAAAGATATATCTTACCAAATTTTTGATAGCTTAAGAAAAAAGAGAAAAAGGTTTCCTAACATCTGGAAAAGCAAAACATTAGAGAACCAGCAATAAAGCAAAAAAACAGAAAAAATTATTAATCATCCTCATCAGTTCATTCAGTCCCATGTAATGAATTCTTCATGATCTTGATCTTTCGTTAGCAGTTTTATGAATCCAGTTTTCCTTTAGAGTTCTGCAAATTCTTACCTCATTCAGTTTTATGATCTTAAGGTTATCAGGAATCTGTATTTGTTGAAAGTTCTTTCTATGAGTCTTCTTGAAGATAAGGCATTTTTTTGCAGGAATACTTTTGTAAAAGCATCTGAGTAAAATAATAACTCTGTGTAAATGACAAAAAGACTTTAAAATGGCCATGGTTAAAGATCTGATGAGAGTTCATTACAATGAAGTTGACAAGGAAATTTGGTAATTTCTGTAACATATTTTAAGGTAATAACTAGAAATATGACTGATTAACATTATATCAGGACATTCTAGATTTGTAGGCATTACGTACAATTTCTGGAATGCTTATATACAAATACAACATACAGAAGGCTTAGTGTCACTTCTTATTTGACAATGCTTCCCATGTAATTTAACATATTAAATAAGCCTAATTAGTGTAATGTCTTCCTTTTTACAAGGCGAGAGAACGAATTTTTTGAAATGTTCTAGGGGCCCTCTGGAAACTTCAAAGTTCATTTGAGGTCAAGAAAGACTTCATTTAGAATTTGATTTGGGGAAGTTTATAGAAAATATCAAAGTTTTGCACAGTTGCCTAAATAGGATCACAGATCATTATGAAACAATACTCAATTATCCAGTTAATCAAAGTGACTATGAAAGATTTCAAAGGCAATATAAAAGGGTGCATAGTTGTAAGCAAAACTTAGCTCTTTTAATATTTAATAACTCAGTTTTCCTAAATAATCAATGACCTGATATAAACAACACAGGAAATTGTTTTGATAAAACAAAATCTTTGCTTCCTAGGCAGATATTACTTAAAAGGTAAAGAAACTTCCACAGTCTGTTATCAAAAGCAGACCAAAAGTCTAAGAAAAGTTTGACCTTTTAAGAGAGATGGCCAAATTCTAATTTTGTAGCAGCTTACTTTTGATATTAAGACTCATTCATTCTACTCTTAGCCAGTCCTGACCATACCAAAAATCGTTTCCAAAGATTCCTTTTCCATAAATATTCTGCAACTTTCTTTTCTTCCAACAAAAATGCATCTCCATTCTTCATACCTTCTTTTACTGAAAACACACATCCTACTTTCCTTGCATACAGAGATGTTTCCCTTATTAGCTCTAGTAGTTTTATTTATTTATTTATTTTTAACATCTTTATTTGAGTATAACTGTTTTACAATAGTGTGTTAGTTTCTCCTTTACAACAAAGTGAATCAGTTATACATATACATATGTTCCCATAACTCTTCCCTCTTGTGTCACCCTCCCTCCCACCCTCCCTATCCCACCCCTCTAGGTGGTCACAAAGCACAGAGGTGAACTCCCTGTGCTATGCTGCAGCTTCCCACTAGCTATCTAATTTACATTTGGTAGTGTGTATATGTCCCTGCCACTCTCTCACATAGTCACAGCTTACCCTTCCCCCTCCCCATATCCTCGAGTCCATGCTCTAGTAGGTCTGTGTTTTATTCCCATCCTACCACTAATCTCTTCATGACATTTTTTTTTTTTTTGAATTCCATATATATGTGTTAGCATACAGTATTTGTTTTTATCCTTCTGACTTACTTCACTCTGTATGACAGATTCCAGGTCTATCCACCTCATTACAAATAACTCAGTTTCATTTCTTTTTATGGCTGAGTAATATTCCATTGTATATATGTGCCACATCTTCCTTATCCATTCATCTGTTGATGGACACTTAGGTTGCTTCCATGTCCTGGCTATCGTAAATAGAGCTGCAATAAACATTTTGGTACATGACCCTTTTGAATTATGGTTTTCTCAGGGTATATGCCCAGTAGTGGGATTACTGAGTCATATGGTACTTCTATTTGTACTTTTTTAAGGAACCTCCATACTGTTCTCCATAGTGGCTGTATCAATTTACATTCCCACCAACAGTGCAAGAGTGTTCCCTTTTCTCCACACCCTCTCCAGCATTTATTGTTTCTAGAGTTTTTGATGATGGCCAATCTGGCTGGTGTGAGATGATATCTCATTGTAGTTTTGATTTGCATTTCTCTAATGATTAATGATGTTGAGCATTCTTTCATGTGTTTGTTGGCTATCTGTATATCTTCTTTGGAGAAATGTCTATTTAGTTCTTCTGCCCATTTTTGGATTGGGTTGTTTGTTTTTTTGTTATTGAGCTGTATGAGTTGCTTATAAATTTTGGAAATTAATCCTTTGTCAGTTGCTTCATTTGCAAATATTTTCTCCCATTCTGAGGGTTGTCTTTTGGTCTTGTTTACGGTATCCTTTGCTGTGCAAAAGCTTTTAAGTTTCATTAGATCCCATTTGTTTATTTTTGTTTTTATTTCCATTTCTCTAGGAGATGGGTCAAAAAGGATCTTGCTGTGATTGATGTCATAGAGTGTTCTGCCTATGTTTTCCTCTAAGAGTTTGATAGTGTCTGGTCTTACATTTAGGTCTTTAACCCATTTTGAGTTTATTTTTGTGTATGGTGTTAGGGAGTGTTCTAATTTCATACTTCTACAGGTAGCTGTCCAGTTTTCCCAGCACCCCTTATTGAAGAGGTTGTCTTTTCTCTACTGTGTTTCCTTCTCTCCTTTATCAAAGATAAGGTGACCATATGTGTGTGGGTTTATCTCTGGGCTTTCTATTCTGTTCCATTGATCTATATTTCTGTTTCTGTGCCAGTACCATACTGTCTTGATTACTGTGGCCTTGTAGTATAGTCTGAAGTCAGGGAGCCTGATTCCTCCAGCTCCATTTTTCGTTCTCAAGATTGCTTTGGCTATTCAGGGTCTTTTGTGTTTCCATACAAATTGTGAAATTCTTTGTTCTAGTTCTGTAAAAAATGCCAGTGGTACTTTGATAGGGATTGCATTGAATCTGTAGATTGCTTTGGGTAATAGAGTCATTTTCACAATGTTGATTCTTCCAATCCAAGAACATGGTATATTTCTCCACCTATTTGTATCATCTTTAATTTCTTTCATCAGTGTCTTATAGTTTTCTGCATACAAGTCTTTTGTCTCCTTAGGTAGATTTATTCCTAGATATTTTATTCTTTTTGTTGCAATAGTAAATGGGAGTGTTTTCTTAATTTCATTCTCAGATTTTTCATCATTAGTGTATAAGAATGCCAGAGATTTCTGTGCATTAATTTTGTATCCTGCTACTTTACCAAATTCATCGATTAGTTCTAGTAGTTTTGTGGTAGCATCCTTAGTATTCTCTATGTATAGTATCATGTCATCTGCAAACAGTGACAGCTTTACTTCGTCTTTTCCGATTTGGATTCCTTTTATTTCTTTTTCTTCTCTGATTGCTGTGGCTAAAACTTCCAAAACTAGGTTGAATAAGAGTGGTGAGAGTGAGCAACCTTGTCTTGTTCCTGATGTTAGTGGAAATGGTTTCAGTTTTTCACCATTGAGAACAATGCTGGCTGTGTGTTTGTCATATATGGCCTTTATTATATTGAGGAAAGTTCCCTCTATGCCTACTTTCTGCAGGGTTTTTATCATAAATGGGTGTTGAATTTTGTCAAAAGCTTTCTCTGCATCTATTGAGATGATCATATGGTTTTTCTCCTTCAGTTTGTTGATATGGTGTATCACGTTGATTGATTTGCATATATTGAAGAATCCTTGCATTCCTGGAATAAACCCCACTTGATCATGGTGTATTATCCTTTTATTGTGCTGATGGATTCTGTTTGCTAGTATTTTGTTGAGGATTTTTGCATCTATGTTCATCAGTGATATTGGCCTATAGTTTTCTTTCTTTGTGACGTCTTTGTCTGGTTTTGGTATCAGGGTGATGGTGGCCTCATAGAATGAGTTTGGGAGTGTTCTTCCCTCTGTTATCTTTTGGAAGAGTTTGAGAAGGATAGGTGTTAGCTCTTCTCTAAATGTTTGATAGAATTTGCCTGCGAAGCCATCTTGTCCTGGGCTTTTGTTTGTTGGAAGATTTTTAATCACAGTTTCAATTTCAGTGCTTGTGATTGGTCTGTTCATATTTTCTATTTCTTCCTGCTACAGTCTTGGCAGGTTGTGCATTTCTAAGAATTTGTCCATTTCTTCCAGGTTGTCCATTTTATTGGCATAGAGTTGCTTGTAGTAATCTCTAATAATCTTTTGTATTTCTGCAGAGTCAGTTGTTACATCTCCTTTTTCATTTCTACTTCTATTGATTTGAGTCTTCTCCTTTTTTTTCTTGATGAGTCTGGCTAATGGTTTATCAATTGTATTTATCTTCTCAAAGAACCAGCTTTTACTTTTATTGATCTTTGCTATTGTTTCCTTCATTTCTTTTTCATTTATTTCTGATCTGATCTTTATGATTTCTTTCCTTCTGCTAAATCTGGGGTTTGTTTGTTCTTCCTTCTCTAATTGCTTTAGGTTCAAAGTTAAGTTGTTTATTCGAGATGCTTCCTGTTTCTTAAGGTATGATTGTATTGCTATAAACTTCCCTCTTAGAACTGCTTTTGCTGTATCCCATAGGTTTTGGGTCATCGTGTCTCCATTGTCATTTGTTTCTAAGTACGTTTTGATTTCCTCTTTGATTTCTTCAGTGATCACTTCGTTATTAAGTAGTGTATTGTTTTGCCTCCATGTGTTTGTATTTTTTACAGATCTTTTCCTGTAATTGATATCTAGTCTCATAGCGTTGTGGTCAGAAAACAGACTTGATACGATTTCAATTTTCTTAAATTTGCCAAGGCTAGATTTGTGACCCAAGATATGATCTAATGTGGAGAATGTTCCATTGGCACTTGAGAAAAATGTGTATTCTGTTGTTTTTGGATGGAATGTCCCATAAATATCAATTAAGTCCATCTTGTGTAATGTAGCATTTAAAGCTTGTGTTTCCTTATTTATTTTCATTCTGGATGATCTGTCCATTGGTGACAGTGGGGTGTTAAAGTCCCCTACTATGATTGTGTTACTGTCGATTTCCCCTTTTATGGCTGTTAGTATTTGCCTTATGTATTGAGGTGCGCCTATGTTGGGTGCATAAATATTTACAATTGTTATATCTTCTTCATGGATCGATCCCTTGATCATTATGTAGCGTCCTTCTTTGTCTCTTGTAATAGTTTTTATTTTAAAGTCTATTTTGTCTGATATGAGAATTGCTACTCCAGCTTTCTTTTTATTTCCATTTGCATGGAATATCTTTTTCCATCCCCTCACTTTCAGCCTGTAAGTGTCCCTAGGTCTGAAGTGTGTCTCTTGTAGACAGCATATATATGGGTCCTGTTTTTGTATCCATTCATCCAGTCTGTGTCTTTTGGTGGGAGCATTTACTCCATTTACATTTAAGGTAATTATTGATATGTGCGTTCCTATTACCATTTACTTAATTGTTTCAGGTTGTTCTTGTAGGTCTTTTCCTTCTCTTATGTTTCTTGCTTAGAGAAGTTCCTTTAGCATTTGTTGTAAAGCTGGTTTGGTGGTGCTGAACTCTCTCAGCTTTTGCTTGTCTGTAAAGGTTTTAATTTCTCCATCAAATCTGAATGTGATACTTGCTGGGTAGAGTAATCTTGGTTGTACGTTTTTTTACTTCATTACTTTAAATATGTCCTGCCACTCCCTTCTGGCTTGTAGAGTTTCTGCTGAAAGATCAGATGTTAACCTTATGGGGATTCCCTTGTGTGTTATTTGTTGTTTTTCCCTTGCTGCTTTTAATATGTTTTCTTTGTATTTAATTTTTGACAGTTTGATTATTATGTGTCTCGGCGTGTTTATCCTTGGGTTTATCCTGTATGGGACTCTCTGTGCTTCCTGACTTGGTTGACTATTTCCTTTCCTATATTAGGGAAGTTTTCAACTATAATCTCTTCAAATATTTTCTCAGTCCCTTTCTTTTTCTCTTCTTCTTCTGGGACCCCTATGATTCGAATGTTGGTGCGTTTAATGTTGTCCCAGAGATCTCTGAGACTGTCCTCAGTTCTTCTCATTCTTTTTTCTTTCTTCTGCTCTGCAGTAGTTATTTCCACTATTTTATCTTCCAGCTCACTTATCCGTCCTCTGCCTCAGTTATTCTGCTACTGATCCCGTCTAGAGTATTTTTCATTTCATTTATTGTGTTGCTCATCGTTACTTGCTTCCTCTTTATTTCTTCTAGGTCCTTGTTAACTGTTTCTTGCAATTTGTCTATTCTATTTCCAAGATTTTGCATCATCTTCACCATCATTATTCTAAATTCTCTTTCAGGTAGACTGGCTATTACCTCTTCATTTGTTAGGTCTGGTGTGTTTTTATCATGTTCCTTCATCTGCTGTGTGTTTTTCTGTCTTCTCATTTTGCTTATCTTACTGTGTTTGGGGTCTCCCTTTTGCAGGCTGCAGGTTCGTAGTTCTATCTATTGTTGGTGACTGTCCCCAGTGGCTGAGGTTGGTTCAGTGGGTTGAGCAGGTTTCCTGGTTGGGGGGACCAGTGCCCCTGTTCTGGTGGATGAGGCTGGATCACGTCTCCCTCGTGGGCAGGTCCACGTCTGGTGGCGTGTATGGGGATGTCGGTAGCCTTACTGTGATTCTAGGCAGCCTCTCTGCTAATGGATGGGGCTGTAGACCTGTCTTGCTTTTTTTTGGGTATAGGGTGTCCAGCACTGTTCATTGCTGGTCCTTGAGTGAAGCTGGGTCTTGGTGTTGAGATGGAGATCTCTGGGAGATTTTCGCCGTTTGATATTACGTGGAGCTGAGAGGTCTCTTGTGGACCAGTGTCCTGAGGTTAGTTCTCCCACCTCAGAGACACAGCCTTGACACCTGGCTGGAGTGCCAAGAGCCTTTAATCCACACGGCCCTTCAGGCTGTTTTCACTCTGCCAACTCCAGACCTTTCCCTGGGATCCGCCCGAGGCTCAGTTCCCAGCCCCGCCCACTGCAGTGGGTGAGCAAACAAGCCTCTCGGGCTGGTGAGTGCTGATCGGCACTGATCCTCTGCGGAATCTCTCCGCTTTGCTCTCCGCACCCTGTTGCTGCGCTCTCCTTCGCGGCTCCGAAGCTTCCCCCTCCGTCACCCGCAGTCTCCGCTCCGTGAAGGGGCTTCTAGTGTGTGGGAACCTTTCCTCCTTCACGGCTCCCTCCCACTGGTGCAGGTCCCATCCCTATTCTTTTGTCTCTGTTTATTCTTTTTTCTTTTGCCCTACCCAGGTATGTGGGGAGTTTCTTGCCTTTTGGGAGGTCTGAGGTCTTCTGCCAGCATTCGGTGGGTGTTCTATAGAAGTTCCACGTGTAGATGTATTTCTGATGTATCTGTGAGGAGGAAGGTGATCCCCGTGTCTTACTCTTCCACCATCTTCTCGCTCCCCCGCTCTATTAGTTTTAATTAAATATATTGTTACCAAGTCCAAGCTCACTCTGCTCGCTGTATGACAGGCCAAGAAATTGGGAGACAAGGTGTTGAGGCAAGGAATAGCGACTTTATTTGGAAAGCCAGGCATCTGAGAAGGTGGTGGACTAGCATCCTAGAGTACCATTTTATCGGAGTCTGGATGCAGTTTCTTTTATAGAAAAGAGAGGGGGAGGAGGTGAGGAAGTTAAGTAAAAAGGCCATAAGTCTTGCAAAATATCTCTTGGCTTGGCCAGCATCAGGGAGGGGATGTGTTCATTTCTTCTTTTCTGCAGCCATTCACATGTGGGCAGGGTCAGATTTTCTCCCTGTGAGCTGAAAAAATGCACTTTAGTTTAACATTTCGGCATAGTGGGCAGGTCCCCAAGGGAGACCATTATGTATGCCAATAGCTATAGACAACATCCTTTTAGTGATTATGGTAACAAAAAGCAATGGAGAGCAAAGGTTAAAGTAAAAGAAACAGATCCAACATGGAGTCAGATTTTGTTCTTCCCTGTTACAATATGATAATTCTTTACCTTTAGAAACTTTAATTTTTAGTGAAAACTAAATAGTAAACAGTTGTGGATTGTCTGTTACACCAGTATTCTTTAGATTGGCAAATTTATGAATACATACATTTATGAATGTACCCTTTTTAATAGTACAGTCTTTCAGTGTGGCACAGGAAATATTTACTAATATACCCAAATATCTTTATTTCCTCTGTAATAGAAAACCAAAAGTAGATAAACCTATTTTAGTAATTAATGTTTCACTGTTTTATTTTATTTGGAAATGATCTAGGTATTCAGCAAATTCCCATCATTTAAATTAACTTAGAAAAGCTCCAAAGTTTCAAGTTACCAAAAATATTTTAGATGCTATTTTTAAGTATACATACCATAAAACATAATCATTGTGGCTTAAAAATCTTATCGCATTTACATCTATCTAAATCATTTGCTCCCAACAATTATGTTTAGACTACTCACAAAAACTTCATGAGACATAAGACAAAGTCAGCCATCACCCCAAGCTATTTTTCTTGCTGACAAATTTTGTGAGATGTAAGATGAACTTATTTGACTAATAAACCCATGCAGAATAAAAGTTGTAAGTCTGCATTATATTCAATGTTGATAACTCTAAAGACATGTCTATTTGAGTTAGACCAACAAACTCAAACTAGCCTTTATTTACCAAAATTATTGTAGATCATGTGAACTAGAAAAACATTTGGATTAGTTTCTATATTTCTGAGAGTTTTAGAATACCTAGTCTTTACAAGCACTTGCCTTCAATGCAACTAAATAGAACTCTTTATAAATATAGATTAATTTTGGCAATGCCATTTGGAGGTAGAAAAATATCACACATACATATATAGACACATGTAAACACACAGACACAGAGAACCTTATAGTTACTAATATTTATGGAGAAGATTTTTCATTTGCCCAGTTTTCAAATAACTACCCCGTTTTTTGGATGAGAAACATCTTCCTACAGTTTGAATTTCAAAAAGTATGGCTCTTAGGTCCTAGAGAAAATGGGGGTGGAAAAATCTACACATGGAGGCACAGAGGAAATATCCAAGTTTCCTCCAAGATGGAGTTTTGGGGACATATTTACCTCTTATCAAAGGTCTAGGGTAATTACTATATAATTTTTTTTTCTTAAGTCCAAGACAATTCTCTTTCTAATGTCTCAATGCCTATTTTGAGATGAATAGAGGAGGTTCGGTGATTGGTAAAGATAGGTGGGGTTTGAATTGCTCCTAGAGCCACATTTCTGGTTTTGTAGGGATTTGCAAGACAAAGACATTTGTTTCCATTTCCCTAAAGAACTGGACTGCTTCCCGAATATCTAGGGGCTGACCCACCTATCTAAATTATCTCCAATGTGCTTCTTTTCCTTTGGGTACATAATTTTATTGTATTTAGCTTGGGGAAGAAGGCCAAAAAAAAAAAAAAAAAACAAATCCTCTCAGGCTCTGAGGCTCTGAATATCAGCTATGGTCAGGAGTTCAGACACACTGGTAACCTCTCATCTTATTTTCTGCCTTTTTATCTATCCTCTAATCTCAGGAGGTAATCCATTTATAAAAGCTTTTTAGGATCCTCCCTGGGCTTAAGAAATTTTTAAACTACAGCCCTTAGTTTGGTCTCTGACCTAAAGAGAATCACCTGTCACCTCTGCTGATCTTATTTTAAAAGGTAACTGTTTAGTAGTTTCTTCAGAGTGTAAAGGCAATTTAGACAAAGGATTATTAGAATGAGCACTCAAAGGAGGATAGAGGGGATTAGTAGGAGTTAACATCAATCTTTTAGTCTTTTGTTTTGGGTACCTCTTATATCTTTAATTTTTCATTGATCTTTTACAACAAATCTTTCAATGAAGCTATTTTGGAATTTTGAAGCCTTTTGGAGGCTTCTGCATATCCCATTCTGTTTGAATTGGAAGCCCTTGATTTTAAGGGCTCTTCTTAAATGATCTTATCTAATTGGAACTTCCTCATAATGGCCATTGTAATTCTAGATTGTAATGCCCCTGAGGGCTGGCAGCAGTTTGGTAGACCCTAGCCACAAATGGAGTTTAACTCACATTTTCTGTCTAACCATATCTAGCTGCAAATGGGGTGCAGTCCACATTTCTATCTGGCCATATTTTAGAACCTCCAACCTGGAAGTTACCAAGCCAAGTTGTCAGGACACAAAACAAGCTTGGTAAGATTTTGCCATTTTTGTAAATATCTACTCCTTCTAGGAGCCCAGTTCTTAGAAAAAAGATAACCAGGTGTGTTGGAAGGTCGTGTGCTTAACTCTTTGGATTTTAAGAAAGGAGGATTTACATTGGATGGGGAGTGTAATTTTTGTTTTTTTTGTTTTTTTCATTTTATTAAAGGAGCCCCTAGGGCTAGCTATTATACTTCTCTGTATCTACTTTTGAAAAAAAAAAAGTTTATTATTTTTTTTTGGCCACACCACATAGCTTGCAGTTAAGTTCCCCTATGAGGGATTGAACCAGGCCATGGCAGTGAAAGCCTGGAATCCTAACCACTAGGCCAACAGGGAACTCCCTGTATCCACTTATTTTTAAAATATATTTATTTATTTTGGCTGCGCTGGGTCTTAGTTGCGGCATGCAGACTTCTTAGTTGCAGCATGCATGCGGGATCTAGTTCCCTGACCAGGGATCAAACCCAGGCCTCTGCATTGGGAGTGCAGAGTCTTACCCACTGGACTACCAGGGAAGTCCCTCCCTGTATCCACTTCTTAATTTGGTCTTTCCATAGGTACAAGTAAGACAATTTTTTAGGCTGAGAGGTCTGTAAAAAACTTGTTTTTAAATATTCCAATTCAAAAAATCCGTTGTCTGGCCATTGACAAGTAAGCTCTATTAATCTCAATAGCAACTCAAACTGATAAGCATTTTTATGACTTAACCAAGGATGCAGGAAGTGTTCCACAAGAGAGTGCAAAAAATAGCATCCCTCACAAGGTTCAGAAAGTTCACTCCCAGAGTTAGAGTAAGAAAGCAAAGACTTCATTGTCACAGGCATTAAGAACAGTGTACTAGTGTAAGTGTATCTTTGGCTTCCCACAAGAATGTGAGATGCCTCCACTCACAGACCTGCTAATCTGTGACAAGAGGCAGGTGCTCCTGGAATGGGACTTTTCCAGCATTAGTGAGACAATGAAGGTTGAGACCACAAAGGCCCCTTATGAACTGGTACCCCTTATGACAAACTCCTCTGAAAGCCTGCACAGTTGAACAGATAGAATGATGCTTCTTGGATCTGCAGCCTATTGGAATGCCTGCCAGATGCACACTGGTACATGCATCCTTCAGTTGGTGGAGACCAGAGAGAATATTCTCGCTTGTCATAAAGCCAAGCTTTCAGGACATATGAAAAGACAACAGAGACCAAAGAAAGCAATGACCATCTCTGAGAGGCTAAAGATCATAGCAAAAAAGAATACTCATAAATTTTTACCAGTCTCTATACCCAAGAAAGTAATTCCACAAATATTTTCTCCTGGTAATGTAAATTTAGGGAAAAAAAAGGATTTGTAACACTCTCACTTCCATTAGACCCTGCAGGCAGAGATCCAGTAGACTGACATGGTAAGAAATCTTACCTTCTTACAGGATATCAGCTGCAGCACCCTTGGAGAGGGTAGTGTCCAGTCAGTGAAATATCCTGCCAATTATGCCAACTGTTGGTGAGGAAAAACTTTCCCTTTTTCCCTTATAGGTTCTTTAGCTGGTTTAATAACTAAATTGATATAAGACAGATTAAGAGGAGAAGAAACAAATAAAAGTTTAATAACATGTATACGTGGGAGAGAGCCAGGAAAACTGAGTAACTCTCCAAAGTGGCAGAAGCCCTCACTTTTAATACCATCTTTGGTTAAGGACAAGAGGAGCTGTTGGGGGCAGAGTCAGTAATGGGAGATGACCAGGAAAAGCACAGTAAACAAGGGTAAGGTTGTTATGCAGATTTTTTTTAGTTAATTATATCCAATTATGGATGATATTGCAATCAATTTATTTCACTTTTAAATTTAATTTAATGTATTATTTATTTTTTTATTGGGGTTGTTCCACAATGTTGTGTTAGTGTCTACTGTACTGTTATGCAGATTTAAGTTGGTGCCTTCTGCATTGATAAGCATTTCTAGAGATAAGGTCATACCCCTCTTCCTGGTATGGTGAAGGAGACAACCTTACAAATGGAGATCTCCCTTATACATGTCATTGTCTCTTACCAAAAGGGTAACTTCTAATCAGTTTTCAGAGCTTTTCCTGTGTCTGCAGTTTCTTAAAATAATCAGCCTAAAATAATCCTTATGTCAAAGAGACATATTGGAGTGGCAAATTCTGCTCCCCTACATCGTCTTAACACTGAGGTGTTGGAGAGCATCCTATTTAAAGTTTTAACTTGTCACCCCCCCCACACACTTCATATCCCTTTCCCTGCTTTATTTTTGTCTTCTTAGCATGTATCATTATGTAGAATATAAACTTGTGTGTGTGTGTGTGTGTGTGTGTATTGCCTGTATCCCCAGCTAGAATGTAAGTTCCTTGAGGGTAGGGATTTTTGTTTGTCATGTTCATTTGTCATAGTCCTGGTGCCTTGAATAGTACCTGGCATATTTAACAATGAAAAAATTGAATGAACAAAAGAAAGGGAGGACTAAAAGGAAGGAAGAAGACAATAGGAAGGCATTGATTCCAGGGTCCAGAGGGTTTTTTTTACTTTTAAAATTTGGGCCAAAATGTTTTCAACCTTTATTTTTCATTAGGATAGAGGTGATTCGGGGAATGCTATACTTCCTCATGAATGGAGAGGACTGCAGTCAAATAGAGCTATCTACTCTTAGATGGAGGGTGAAACTGAGCAGGACCCTGTAGGGCCCTCCTGGGTGCAAATCCTTTTCATGTCTCCCCTTTCCTGTTTGTAGGAAATAGGCTTCATTCAACCTCCTAGACCTTCCTAAGTACCAAAGGGCAGATTCAAACAGTTGCTAATCATGGAAGGGAGGGAATGCACAAACAAAGGAGGAACAATCAAGAAACAATAGTACAACAATTAAAGTAGGGTCCTGGTTCCTCCTCAAGGAACATACATGACAGTATCTTTGAGCTCTTCTGCAGGAGCTAAGGCCCCTCACCCAGGTGGTGGATGATAACTTCAGGCTGAGCACAGCCCTGCTATCTCACCACCCAGAAGAAAGCCAATCAGAAGAAAGCCACACCCCCTGCAGCCCTCACCCCAAATTTTGCCTATGAAAACTTTTCCCTGAAAACCACTGGGGAGTTTGGGTTTTTTGATCACGAGCCACCCATTCTCCTTGCTTGGGCCTGCGATAAATCTTTCTCTGCTCCAAACTCTGACGTTTTGATTTGTTTGACCTCACTATGTGTCAGGCACAAGAACTTGAATTCAATAACAGTAGTACTTGTTTCAGTCTGCTTACAGAGGGCCCATATCGTCTCTCTTCATCTCTTCTCTCTCTCAGTATGAGAGAGACTTATTCACCATTGTATCCCCAGAACCAAACCCATTTGATATTTATTGATTGTTGAAAGGATGAGAAAGATAAGGGAATTGTAAAACAAGTCGAGAGGATCAGAGACCAAAAGACTAATTCTATTACTAGAAAGTAATGAGACTGGATTATTGTTTTTGTGTTGCTGGTAAACTATCTCTGAAAGCAATTTAATGAAGGTTTAAAAAGTGTTTGAACTATGATAACAGCATTTTAAATGTTTATCTTGGCCAAATGTAATTACTTTTAAGGAAAATATTCATTTGAATGTAGAAGTTATGGCACATTTGTCACTGAAAAAGTATCATTATTGTATTCAAACCTTAAAATTGTTTCTAAAAAGGAAAAACAGTACTCTAGTGACAGTTGCAATCTACCATTAAATGACAATATGCAGAACTTGTGCCTGAGATGGAAAAGCTTTTTTTCTGTGGATTTGGGATCAAGCTCAGCCCTGGGTGCCTTTAAGTTTGGCCAAACCAAGGCTTTGAGGTTTTTTGACAATGAGAAGCAGGAACATGTAAGGGATCAAAGGATGAAAATTTCAGTGCAAATCAAGGTTTGTTCATAAGGTCTGCTTTTGTGAAACATCAGGATATGAATGAAAAGGTTGATACTGAGGAGATGGCAGTTCAACTTAGCCTTTCTGCTTGAAGGCAGCAGAAGAAGCAAGAAATTGTTTGCTACATGGCAATTTGCATTAGCAAAAAAAGCAGACACCTCTATGATCATTTCACAGGAAATCATCAAGGGGCCATAGGTACACCCTCCCCAAAACACTCCTTAAAAATGCCTGTGAAAATCTCCCCAAGGCAGAACATCTGAATAAACTCTTCTAATGAAGGTATTATTTCCAATTCTAATGTTTTTTATCATAAATATAAAGTGGAAATTATGAAGAGTAAGCTAAGAAATGTAAATGCATTACTAAATACAATTTTATATATTATCCTGACTAATCAATTTACATGCTCTTTAAAAATCTTTATAATATGCAGGTGTACGGGAGGAAAAAAGTCTTCTTCCCTTTACCCTTCTACTTTTCATCTGGGGTGCCTATAACAAAAGACAGATTAACAAGAGAAAAACAAGCAGAAGTTTATTAATAAATATATCTAATATGTACTTGGGAGAAACCCAGAAAAACTGAGTAACTCAAAGAAGTGGTTTAGAATTTGAACTTAAATACCATGTTAGGCCAAAACAAAGGAAGAAGGGTATGGGGGAGGCAAGTTATGGGAAAGTAAGCAGGTGACAACATAAACAAGAGTAGGGTTTGTTATGCTGATTTAAGTCTGTGTCTTCTTCATTAATAAGAGTTTCTAGAGATTTGTGGTAATCCTTCTCTTCCTGGTGCAGAGTGGGAGACATCCTTACAAAGGGAGATTTTCTGTGTAAGTGTGAATTTCCCTCACGAAAGAGTAATTTATGCTGTTTTCAGAGCTTCTCCTGTTTCTCAAAGTAATCACCGCAAAATAATCCTTATGCCAGAAGGTCATATTCAGGGTAGCACATTCTGGTCTCCTATCAAGGTCCATAATTTTAGTTAATAAAGTATGAAATTTGTGATTACTTTTAAAAAAGAGAACAGATCCTTGGTTAGGAAGCCTTCATTTTTTAATTACGAAGATAAGATTTAATTTAATTTTCATTTACAGCACATTATAAACCCAGGAGTTCCTGTATTATTTTTTGAAATTAAAAGTAAGAAAAGGAACTGTACCTTGTTTACTTCTCTATCTCCAGCACCTAGCACAGTGGCTGGCATATAGTAGCCACTTAATCAATATTTGATTAAGATTGGTTAGTGCCCTGTTAGCTTTAAATGCCATAAGTTAATACTACGGGAAGAGTTGATGGATCACTGGAAATTGATATACCATAATTTGAGGACTGCCAACATAGTGACAAGGAAGAAGTGTTCTAATTACAGACTTTGTTGTCAAAAACTTTGTTGTTACTGGTTGAAATAAAATAAGAGGTAAAGTTACATGCTTCAGAATCTCAGAAAAGATATCCAGTGAGCTCCTTCTCCTTGCCTTTCAAGTATGGTGTGATATGACTCTTGAAAAAAATACCGTTGATTGTTCACCCAACATGTGCTCCCTACTTGCCTTACTCTTTCTAATGAAGCTCAGATTTTGTCCAGGTATCAATCCTCTTTGATAAAACCAACCCCATTTCAGGCCATAGGAGGTGGGTCCTAATTGATCTAAGATAGTCTTGATAGGCCTATTTTCCTTGCCAAAGATTGATTGGTAGAAGCAAAAGTATATGAAATAATTCAGGGGCTTCCCTGGTGGCGCAGTGGTTGAGAGCCCGCCCGCCGATGCAGGGGACGCGGGTTCGTGCCCCGGTCCGGGAAGATCCCACATGCCGCGGAGCGGCTGGGCCCGTGAGCCACGGCCGCTGAGCCTGCGCGTCCGGAGCCTGTGCTCTGCAAAGGGAGAGGCCACAACAGTGAGAGGCCCGCATACCGCAAAAAAAAAAAAAAAAAAAAAAAAAAATTCAGGAAAGGCTTCTGGAAAATGTTTCTTTATTCTGCCTCTCAGAACTATTGCCAGTGTCATGCTACACACCTGGGGGGCAAGTCCACAGACAGAGAAGGGCCAAGAACAAGGAACCACAGAGAAGTAGATACAGAACCTTGACATACCATACTAGTGTCTGCCCTACCTATGTAAGATTTAAAACATCTTGTTTTTAAAGTCTGTTTGATGCAGGGTTTTCTTGTTACTTGCAAACAAAGGCAACCTGTTACAGCTCCCACATCTCTTGACTGGCATTGGGGTGTCCCTCCTTCTCTGACAGATGGCACTGTTACCATATGCCAGTTCATGTGCCCGATGCACAGTGAGGTCAAACAAACCAAAACGTTGGAGTTTGGACCAGCAAAAGATTTATTGCAGAGCGAAGCAAGGAGAATGGGTGGCTCATGCTCAAAAACTCCGAACTCCCCAGTGATTTTTCGGTGAGAAGTTCTTATAGGCAACATTTGGGGTGAGGGCGATGGGGTGTATGACTTTCTTCTGATTGGTTTGTGGTGAGGTAGCAGGGTGGTGCTCCAGGAATCTTGTGCTCAGCCTCAAGTTGCCATCCTCCACCTGGGTGAGGGCCTTAGTTCCTACAGAATAACTCAAAGATATTGTTACATATATCTCTTGAGGAGGAACGAGGATCCTGCTTTAATTGCTGCACTATTGTTTCTTGACTGCTCTTCCTTTGTTTCTGCATTCCCTCCCTTCCTTGGTTATCAACTGTTTGAATCTGCCCTTTGGTATTCAGGAAGGTCTAGGAGGCTGAAACCTTTTCCTACGAATAAGAACCAGGGGACATGGAAAGGATTTGTACCCCGGTGGGCCCCACAGTGTCCTGCTTGGTTTCAGCACTAGTGCAGCGATGAGGAGGCCATTAACCATGACTTGATGGTTACTCCCCTATGCCTAGGGATGTTTTTTCTAACTTAAGCTTGTAACTGTAGGGGCAGAAAAAATTTTCCTTTCCATTCTAGGTTCTTCAACTGGTCTAATAATCAAGTTGATATAAGAAAGATTAACAGGAGAAAACAAACACAATTTTGTGCATACTGGAGCCCCATAAAAATATGAAGACTCAAAAGGCAGCCAGGGGATTGAAGCTTATATAATATCCTGAGCTAAGGACAGTAGTTGGGATCTGGGGATACAAAGGGGAGGAAGGCCACTTAAAGGGAGATGAGAGAAGATGTTCAGAAAACAAAGGTTACCCTGTTATACAGATAAGTTTCGTAGGTAAAAAGTTACCTCTGGTCCAGGTCCCCTTTCCAATGTAAATTTAGGCAGTTGAGGGGGAGGTAAAGAGCTTTCCCTGAATCTGCTGGGTTTTAGCTCAAAATAATACTTATGCCAAAGTGACATATTTTGGGGTGACAAATTCTGATCCCTTTCACAAGGAACAGCAGCAATCTGAATTTTACTCAGTCAGTGTGGCTACTGTAAAGGTAAGTGAGAAAGTAAGGAAGCACTGAAACCATTTCAGTACTCAGATAACCCATCTGCACATTTCATCTTTCATTTGACTGAAAGATCATATTTAGAATACTGTACAACCCTAGTGCACCAAAAGCAACTCTAGTACTAAATAATTCTCAGGATTCAGGTCCTCTCTTCTGCTTCTACTTCTTCCTACTGTGATTCTGCCTATGTCTATTGCTGCCACATCCCCTCAGCTCTCAACTTCATGGCTTTCCACTGCCTTGTGGACTCTGCTTACTGTATTGTCATTTGCCTTTAAGCTTCTGCTCCTATTCTATTGTTTGTGTCTCTTGATCCTTTCCATGGTCTTTGGAGTTTCAATTCCCAGGTAAGATAATGCCCTTATCTCCAGTATGAACCTGTCTTCATATATGAGATGGTGCCATTATCCAATAGAAAACTAGTGTTCCACAGAGGCATGTGGTCAGAAAATGGCACCGTTAGCATTATCTGAGGGTGGAGTTTTTGACCCTCTAATGTTGAAAGGTCATCCATCAGATACTTATACAGGCCCAGTTGAACAGTTGATGGTCTCGATTGGTTTGAACTGGGCAAGACAAGCCCCATGTTCCTGGAAAAACAGCTTAAGCAACTTACTATAGTGAGCCATACATATTATCTATAGGGGGTGGTCAAAGGAGTCTTGTGATATGTTGTCTAAGCTATGTGAAGCTTGGAGGGTATGCAATTTGCAAGAACAGTTAAGGCGAACTTGATCCATGAAGGCAGGTTACAGGATATTATTTATTAAGCAAGTATAGTTTAAGGGATCTAGCTGATGACTGTCCTCGGTTTCAAGTGTGGCCAAGTTTGCAGTGTCATATAATACAAAACTTGGAGGTTTTCTCACAGGAAACTACTTCTGGATGTTTCATTCAGAAGATGACTACATGTAGCAAATGCTTTAGAATATCAGAGCATCATGGTGTCATGGCTTAGTTAGTACATTGGGAGATGAGAAAACATGAACCAGAGAAATATGCCCTTCTTTTTGACCTCCCATAGAAGTACACATACTTGAGATGATGTCATGATTTCTTCTTCTTCTACTAGTTTTTTCTCTTCCATTTTCCAAACATTTTCACTTGGCTAACTAGCCCTCCCCAAGTCTAGCAGTCTCCTTACCCAAATCCTCATCCCTATGTAGTACCATGATTAGCTAACTTATCATGCTTCCCCCTTTCTCTACCCTGATCATGACCATTCTATTCCCTTGGTCAAAACATGGCAAAGGGAGATGTGTGGCCAACCATTGGAACTTTTCTTGGGTGTACTAGTAGGTGGAGGAAGAACTATCATTTATTCAGTAACTACTATACGGTAGGCATTGTGCCCAGTGCTTTATGTGGTGAGAAAATAGCACCATTAGAAGCAGCTATCATGCCTATTCAGTTTGTTGTGAAAAAGTAGCCATAGCAGGCATTTAAAAATTATTTTTGGTGATTATGATGATGAAGTGTTTTTGTTGTTGTTTGTGTTTGTAGTGCTAAATTGTATATGGGATTCATTTTCCTTAAGAGTAGTCAAAATACGTTCAGAGTGATACTCTTTTTTTTTTTTTTTTTTTTTTGTGGTAGGCGGGCCTCTCACTGTTGTGGTCTCTCCCTTTGCGGAGCACAGGCTCTGGACGCGCAGGCTCAGCGGCCATGGCTCACGGGCCCAGCCGCTCCGCGGCATGTGGGATCTTCCCGGACCGGGGCACGAACCCGCGTCCCCTGCATCAGCAGGCGGACTCCCAACCACTGCGCCACCAGGGAAGCCCCAGAGTGATACTCTTAATATGACATTGTTTTAGCCCCTTTCTGACTCACTTTGGAACTTTTCATTCCTGTTTTTAGAAATGAGGAAGAGAAAAAGAAATCCTTAGCGTAATTATTTTCCTTGTTACTTTCTCTGATTGTTTAGTTTCTGTGTGCATCCTGAATATACCAGGTGCTGAAATGAACATGTACTTTCTCGGGGAGTTATATTTTGAAGTAATTAAAACATCCAATCTTGCAATTTTTAAAAATTGTTTGCAATGCTATGAGGGCTGATTTCCAGACATAGAAATTAGTTGAAGAAAATTTACTTTTAGAAAGTAAGAAAAAATCTCCAACCCAGGAAGCAGATAGGATTCTCAGGCTGATTTGTAAGACAAAAAAGGGGTGGGTGATAGAGATAAGACCACTTGTAAGTAAAACAATATCTGTCTCAAGGTTATTCTTAAATAACCACACTATTAATTTACAGGTTTATTTCTCTCTGTTATGGTGCCTGTCACTAAGACATAGATATAAACCTGGAATTGCATTATTGAAGTTGCTTTCTCAGTTACCTTTCTAAGATAATTACCTTTGTACTAGGGAGTTTTAAAAATCAATAGTGTTCTTTGCAATATTTTGGTAACAGTTAAGTAATATTACAACTCATTTTAACCAACAGTTGTTCTGCTTAGTAAAAAGATCTGTACTTTGAATGTCCCCCACCAGTGAGAAAAGCAACTGGGTAAAGTATATTTTTTGAAGGATGTAATTTAAAATAACTGCCTATTTCTGGTAGAGTTGAAAGCAGACTCCACAAACATCAAAGACTCCAACTGATGGGAACAATGAATGAAGTTGTCATTAGTTATTTTAATATCAGAGGCTCTGTAAATATTCTAACATGTCTTTGGTTTGTGTCGAGGCTTGATTGATTTTAGCTTGTTCAACCATCATATTCTTGTGGTACCAAAAATCCTATCAAGTATTACTTGATAGAATTGCAAATAATGTAATATACCAATACTAATGATATAGCTATTTCAACTCTTCTGATTCTGATCAATACGTGTTAATGATTATCTTCTAATGAATGGTCAAAAATATCTGGCTGTCTATAATTGGTCTCAAGTTTTTCATCCTTAGAATAGGGATAGACACTGAAGGTCTTAGATTGATATGTGGAATAACCAATACAAGTGAATTACTAAGAGGTTTGCAAATACAAAAGTTCTGTAAGAGATATTAATAATAATTTTAGATAGACACTTGTAACTTTGGGTAAATACTTCAAGGGTTGACTCCTCCTTTACATTAGAGTTTGCTCAAATCTTTTCAAAACAGCTCCTTGTTCATTGACATCTTTAATTCGATTTGACAGAAAGAGTCAAAACCTTTCCTTCAACAGAATGTTCAGTAACCTTCACCAAATAACCATTAATTAAGCAATTAAAATAAATTTGAAGAAAAAAGAACTTTGAAAGAATAGAATTAACTCAAAAGATAGTTTAAAAATAGTTTTCTAGCACTTCAGTCATTATTGACCAAAAACTTCCTAGGGGATATTAACAATGCATTTGATAGTTGCCAAGGAAACCTTAACCTTTCCTGAGAATGTGTGCCCTTCTGCATTGTGCCTGATTGTCAGAATAACTTCAGCAACTGATTATAACTAAGCCATTTTCAACATCAAGCTTTTTCTTGTCAATCCCTTTTCAAAGAATGAGCTTAAGTATTCAGGATATCTTGGTCTGTATCTGTATTTCTGTTACTGAGGATTTGTGCTTCAAATATGAAGATTCTTTATTAACAATTTCCCCAGTCTTTACCATCATGTGAAACAAATCAATCCTAATTTAGAGACAAGGGAACTGAAGTACTTAATTGTTTTTATTGTGTGATAATGATTCTGTCATAATGCTTACTGGCTTCCTTTGTTCAGAACATGTCTTAGTCCAGTCGGACTGCGATAACAAAATGCCACAGACTGGGTGACTGATAAACAACCAACATTTATTTCTCACAGTTTTGGAGACTGGAAGTCCAAGATCAGGGTGCCAGCATGGTCGGGTGAAGACGTCTCATTGTGTCCTCACATAGCAGAAGGGGCGAGGGAACTCTCTCGGGCCTGTTTTTATAAGGGTATGAATCTCATTCATGAGGGCTCCACCCTCATGACCTAATCACTCTCAAAGGTCCCTATCTACTAACACCATCACTGTGGGTATCAGGATTTCAACATAAGGAATTTTGGAGGAACACAGACATTCAGACAACAGAGCACAAGAACTAATCAAATATATAGCAGTGCTTAAAAGTAGTCTGTTGTTTTCTAAGTAGCACTACTTTTAAAAAGTTTGTTTTCATGTGTGTCGATTAACCAGAACCACGAAACTCTGAGGTAGTGGGAAAAGCACCAGCCAGGGAGTCAGGGGATCTGGGTATACCACCTAACAGGTATATGACCTTGACTAAGCTAATTGATCTCTGTATTTCTTCATGTATTAAATGGCAGTGATACTATCCATCTCATAGGGATGTTGTGAGAATTAAATGACATAGTGTATGCAGAACGCCTGACATGGTTAACATACTCAGCATCTAAAATCTAATAATTATTATTATTGCTTAAGGAGTATATATCATATGAGCACATACTCTATTCTGAATACTGACTTGAGGGTTATGATCTATAGAAATCTATTATGATGTTAGGAGAGACACATACCTGATATTGGTGCTATACTGGAGATTCCAAGTTGTACAGTCATCATAGGCATAATATTATACTGCATAGGTAGGGTAGGAAGGGAACTACTATTTATTTATTAGTGTGCCAGATACTATGCTAAATATTTTGCATTCTGTTGTCTCATTAAGTCCTCACAACCTAATGAGATAGGTGTTATTATCCCCACGTATGTAACATTAATAGGCTTTAAAATAAAAGAAAAGGAAGGGAGCACAAATGCGATCTTTGGGGAAAACTGGCAGAATTATTTTTTGCTGTGATAGAACAAGTTATATCCATGAAAATTCTGCTAACCACCTGTGCAAGTCTGCACATGAGATTGATACCAATGGAAAAGAAAGGTAATGAAGGGTGATATAGTAAGTAGATTCTTTCTTTGTAGGTTTGAGAAGATTTGAAATGGAATGAAAGCTGCAACATTCTAGATTGAAAGTTGAGTGTTTCTATTTTTTTATGTTGTTAAGACAAATAATCAATTATTTGTGTATGTGAAAATTGAAGCAAAATCAAATTTAATAAAAAACACCCACACTAAAATATGTCCCTAGGTTATCCAGGTCCCTGGTTTTTATTTTCTGTCTTCATTTGTGGTTGAGCCTGAAATAAAGGAGGACGTCTGTGTACATTTATAGGCATTCATGTAAATGTAAAAATGCTGTTAAAGTATGACAAATATTATGTAAAGAACCAACAAAGTGTGCACTTTCTCCAACTTATGTCATGTTTTGCATAGACTTAGTGTTTTTCCCCTGGAGTCTATGAGTGAGTCTAAGATACTTTTATTATTGTGCTAAAATATATATAGCATAAAATGAATCCTTTTAATAATTTAAACTGTAAAATTCAGTGGCATTAAATGCATTCACATTTTTGTGCAACCATTACCACTATCAGTCACTTACATTAAACAATAATTCCCCATACCCATTTCTTTCCAGCCCCTGATAACCACTATTCTACTTTCTATCCCTATGAATTTTATATTTTAGGTACCTCATATAAGTGGAATCATACAATATTTTTTCTTTTGTGTCTGGCTTTTTTCACTTAGCATGATGTTTTCAAGGTTCATCCAGGTTGTAGCATGTATTAGAATTTCATTCCTTTCTAAGGCTGAATAATATTACAGTTTATGTATGCACCACATTTTGTTTATCCATTCACCCATCAATGAATGTTTTCACTTTTGGCTATTTGTGAACAATGCTGTTATGAATATTGTTGTACAAATATCTGTTTGAGTCCCTGATTTCGATTGTTTTGGACGTATACCCAGAAGCAGAATTTTTGGATCATATGGTCATTCTATGTTTACATTTGTGAGGAACTGCTATATTATTTTTATGGCACATCATTTTACATTCCCACTAGCAACCCACAAGGGTTCCAATTTCTCCACATCCTAACACTTGTTATTTTCTGTTTTATTTTTTAATAATAGCCATGCTAATAGGTGTGTAGTGGTATCTCACTGTGGTTTTGATTTGCATTTTCCTAATGATTAGCGATGTTGAACATCTCAACTTTCAGTGCTTACTGACCATTTGTATATCTGCTTTGGAGAAGTGTCTATTCAAGTCCTTTGCCTATTTTTGAATTGAGTTTATTTTTTTTGTTGTTGAGTTGTAGGAGTTTTATAAATTCTGGATATTAATCAGATATATGTTTATCAGATATATGATTTGCAAGTGTTTTCTCCCATTCTGTAGGTTGCCTTTTCACTCTCTTCTTAGTATCCATTGATATATAAAAGTTTTTAATATTGATGAACACCATTGATCTATTTTTTCTTTTGTTGCCTATATTTATGGTGTCATATCCAAGAAATCATTGCTAAATCCAATGTCATGAAGATTTTCCCCTAAGAGTTTTATAGTATTAATGCTTACATTTAGGTATATTACACTGAATGATTTTTGGGTGTTGAAATGTCCTTGCATTCCAGGAATAAATTCTACTTGTTCATGGTGTACAACCTTTTTAACATGCTGCTGAATTTAGTTTGCTAGTATTCAGTTGAGGACTTGTGCATTGATATTCATAAGGGATATTGGTCTGTGATTTTCTTTTCTTGTACTGTCTATGTCTGGCTTTAGTGTCAGGATGATGCTAGACTCATGGAATGAGTCAGGAAGTGTTCCTTCCTCTTCAATATTTTGGAAGGGTTTGAGAAAGATTGATGTCAATTCTATTTCAAGTGTTTGGTTGAATTCACCAGTTAAGACATCTGGTCCAGGGCTTTTCTCAGTTGGGAAGTTTTTGATTACTGATTCAATCTCCTTACTATTTATATGTCTATTCAGAAATTCTGTTGTTTTATGATTCAGTCTTAGTAGGTTGTATATTTTTAGGAATTTCTCTATTTTACCTAGGTTATCCAATTTGTTGGCATACAATTGTCCATAATAATCTTTTTTATTTATGTAAAATAGGTAGAATGCCACTTTCATTTTTAAAAATTTATTTTATTGAAGTATAGTTGATTTACAATGTTGTTAATTTTTGCTGTACATCAGTGATTCAGTTATATATACATATATTGTTTTTCATATTCTTTTCCATTATGGTTTATCATAGGATACTGAATATAGTTCCCTGTGTTATACAGTAGGACCTCGTTGTTTACCCACTTTCATTTCTTGATTTTGGTAATTTGAGTCTTCTTTCTTTTTTCCTCAAACTAGGTGAAGATTTGTATACTTTATCGATCTTTTCAAAGAATGTTTGATTTCCTTGCTTTTCTCTGTTGTTTTCCTATTCTCTGTTTTATTTATCCCCACTCTAATCTTCATCATTTCCTTCCTTCTTCTAGCTTTGGGTTTAGTTTGTTCTTTTTATAGTTCCTTAAGATATAAAGTTAGGTTGTTGATTTGACGTCTTTCTTCTTTTTAAATATAAACACATATAGCTATAAATTTCCCTCTTAGCACTGTTTTCTCTGCATCTTGTATGTTTTGGTAAATTGTTTTTTCACTTTCATTTGTCTTAAGGTATTTTCTAATATCCCATGTGATTTCTTTGATCCACTGGTTGTTTAAGAGTGTGTTGTTTCTACATATTTGTGTTTTTCTGATTTTCCTTTTATTGATTGCTAGTTTCATTCCAGTGTGATTGGAAAAGATATTTTGTATATTTTCAATTTTTGAAAATTTATTTAAAGTTATTCTGTGGCCTAATGTATGGTTTATCCTGGAGAATGTTGCCTGTGCACTAGAGAAAAATATGTATTCTGGTGTTGGGAGGAGTATTCTGTATGTGTCTATTAGGGCCAATTGGTTTAAAAGGTTGTTCAAGTCCTCTGTTTCCTTGTTGATCTTCTGTCTGTTTTTTCTCTCCAATTATTGAAAGTGGATTATTGAAGTCTCCAATAATTACTGCATATCTATCTCTTTTTCCCTTTAATTCTGTCAGTGTTTGCCTCATATATTTTGGAGGTCTGATGTTTGATGTGTAAATGGTTTTAATTGCCATATCCTTTTGGTGAATTAACGCTTTTACCAACATACAATGTACTTTTTTGTCTCTAACAGTTTTTTATTTTAACCCTGTTTCATCTGGTGTTAGTATAGCTACCCCAGCCCTCCATGGTTACTATTGGCATTGAGTATATTTCTACATTCTTCACTTTCAAGCTATTTCAGTCCTTAGGTCTAAAGTCAGTCTCTTGTAGACAGCATTAGTTAAATCATGTTTTTTAAACCATTCTGCTAATCTATGCCTTTTGGTTGGGCAGTTTAATCCATTTAAAGTAATTACTGATAGGGAAGGACTTACATTTACCATTTTGTTATTTGTTTTCTGTATGTCATATAGCTTTTTTTGTCCCTTGTTTCCTCCTTCCTATAAAGTTTTATTAGTCATTTTTTGGTTGTTTTTTTGATGTTTCCATGGGAAAACAATGGATTGGAGTTTTCTAGTGTGCCATTTTGCTGATGTCACTCTGGATTTAGATATTTAAAACTGGAAGAACATGACTCATACACAAGGTGATAAACATATCTTGAGTTTTATCCCAAGGGACAGAACAACTAAATATATAAAGAGTCAGGAAAGGCAAGGAAGGGATTCCTAACCTATATCAATCTTTAAGGACTTCATGGATAGATTTTAAGGCTTCTATGAAGCACCCTGAAATTGTAAACCCTGTTTTGTGTTTATTTCTGATTGGTTTGGGAAATGTTCATAGATTTTATTAGATTCTTAAAGGGGATATACTTATTTTTTCCTGATTATAAAAGTAATATATACTTCTCAAATGATCTATGGCCTACAAGGTACCAGAGAAGCTCTGTTAAACCATAAAGGATCAGATCATTATGTTACATGTATTAATAGTTAGTGAACCTGGTGATTAAACCTACTACAGAGCATACATAAAAAGGGAAATCTTCCAGGTTCACTTTCACAGATTAATATAACCTTGAAATCTAAGTTGAAAAAAAATTCAAAAAAAAAAAAGGGAAACTACAGACTAACATGTAAAGATAGGTGCAAACAGCATAGAAACTTCTATGTTTCTCCTGTTAAGCTAGATTTCCACCCTCTCAGAGACGAATCAGTTCCCCTATCTCCATCTGTATCTATTACTATATCTCCAGCTTTATCCTTATCCATTACCATCTCCCTCCTTTTCACCTACTAACCATTAGAGCTTCCTACATCTCTCAAGGCTAAGTTTATCTAGTTTATGCTAATTTTCAAAGGCTGTGCTTTTATTCACCCTCTTTATGATAAATGCATAGTCTACATGGTTTATTTTTCCAATCATGTATTGCTTTATATACGATGCTATCAAATACAGTTTTTTTAGTTACCTAAAAAATTGACTGTGTGTTTATCAATTTCCATTCTGTAATAGAGTAAGTTCATGCTGAGATAATTCTCTGCAGAGTAGTTCTTAGGCTGGTTCCATAAACTCTGTGAACTTATATACAGAATTCTTTATCTGTGGTGTGAGTGTATGTGTGTGTTCATGAACACACACACATGCACATGTTTTCTTGGATAAAGTATGTAGCTTTCCTTAGATTTTCCGTTTCCAAAGAGTGAAGAACTAGTTTAGATGAACTGTCAGATTCTCCAAAGGCTTAAACCCTCCACCCCCAATTAAAAACCATCTGTTAATTTATATTAATTCACAAAAACTAGTAATTTATGAAGGTTTTGGAGAAAATTTACAGGACTGCTGCCATAGTTTCCACAAATTGTCTCTGAATGCCTTGACACCGATAGAATCTTGGATGGAATGTACATAAAATTGGCCCAGAATTTCTTCTGTTTTTCACTCTCTTAGTTAATTAATTTACTTCCCTACTATGGAGATTTTCACAGTAATTTTAGTAGAATTTTCTATATGAAACACATACTTTTTTTAGAGGGATTCAGTTGAGTAAAATGTAACCTTGTGGTTCTAGGCACTATGTGTAACGCAAAAGACATTTTTAAATACCCTCAACCTTTCAGAGTAACTAGTTATGGATTCCAATACTCCAAAACATGGTGTGCTGACTCACTCTTTGTCCAAATATGACTTACTCTAGCAGATTTTTTTTTAGTGGCATTTAAATCAATTAATTAATTAATTAATTTATACAGCCGGTTCTTATTAGTCATCAATTTTATACACATCAGTGTATACATGTCAATCCCAATAGCCCAATTCATCACACCACCACTCCCACCCCTCCATCCCCCTGCCGCTTTCCCCCCTTGGTGTCCATACGTTTGTTCTCTACACCTGTGTCTCAATTTCTGCCCTGCAAACCGGTTCATCTGTACCATTTTTCTAGGTTCCACATACATGCATTAATATACGGTATTTGTTTTCCTCTTTCTGACTTACTTCACTTTGTATGACAGTCTCTAGATCCATCCATGTCTCAACAAATGACCCAATTTTGTTCCTTTTTATGGCTGACTAACATGCCATGGTATATATGTACCACTTTTTCTTTATCCATTTATCTGTTGATGGGCATTTAGGTTGCTTCCATGACCTGGCTATTGTAAATAGTGCTGCAATGAACATTGGGGTGCATGTGTCTTTTTGAATTGTGGTTTTCTCTGGGTATATGCCCAGTAGTGGGATTGCTGGATCATATGGTAATTCTATTTTTAGTTTTCTAAGGAACCTCCATACTGTCCTCCATAGTGGCTGTATCAGTTTACATTCCCGCCAACAGTGCAAGGGGGTTCCCTTTCCTCCACACCCGACCAGCATTTGTTATTTGTAGATTTTCTGATAATGTCCATTCTAACTGGTGTGAGGTGATACCTCACTGTAGTTTTGATTTTCATTTCTCTAATAATGAGTGATGTTGAGCAACTTTTCATGTGCTTCTTGGCCATCTGTATGTCTTCTTTTTTTTTTTTTTTTTTTTCTGCAGTATGTGGGCCTCTCACTGTTGTGGCCTCTCCTGTTGCAGAGCACAGGCTCCGGATGTGCAGGCTCAGCGGCCATGGCTCACGGGCCCAGCCGCTCTGCGGCATGGGGGATCCTCCCGGACCGGGGCACGAACCCGTGAACCCTGCATTGGCAGGCGGACTCTCAACCACTGCGCCACCAGGGAAGCCCTGTATGTCTTCTTTGGAGAGATATCTGTTTAGGTCTTCTGCCCATTTTTGGATTGGATTGTTTCTTTTTTAAATATCAAGCTGCATGAACTGTTTATATATTTTGGAGATTAACCCTTTGTCCATTGATTCGTTTGCAAATATTTTCCCCCATTCTGAAGGTTGTCTTTTTGTCTTGTTTATGGTTTCCTTTGCAGTGCAAAAGCTTTGAAATTTCATTAGGTCCCATTTGTTTATTTTTGTTTTTATTTCCATTACTCTAGGAGGTGGATCAAAAAAGATCTTGCTGTGATTTGTATCAAAGAGTGTTCTTCCTATGTTTTCCTCTAAGAGTTTTTTGTAGTGTCTGGTCTTACATTTAGGTTTCTAATCCGTTTTGAGTTTATTTTTGTGTATGGTATTAGGGAGTATTCTAATTTCATTCTTTTACATGTAGCTGTCCAGTTTTCCCAGCACCACTAATTGAAGAGGCTGTCTTTTCTCCATTGTTATATTCTTGCCTCCTTTATCAAACATAAGGTGACCAATTGTGTGTGGGTTTATCTCTGGGCTTTCTATCCTGTTCCATTGATCTATATTTCTGTTTCTGTGCCAGTACCATACTGTCTTACTTACTGTAGCTTTGTAGTATAGTCTGAAGTCAGGGAGTCTGATTCGTCCAGCTCTGTTTTTTTTCCCTCAAGACTGCTTTGGCTATTCGGGGTCTTTTGTGTTTCCATACAAATTTTAAGATTTTTTATTCTAGTTCTGTAAAAAAATGCCATTGGTAATTTGATAGGGATTGCATTCAATCTGAAGATTGCTTTGGGTAGTATACTCATTCTCACAATATTGATTCTTCCAATCCAAGAACATGGTATAGCTCTCCATCTGTTTGTATCATCTTTAATTTCTTTCATCAGTGTCTTAGAGTTTCCTGCATACAGGTCTTTTGTCTCCCTAAGAAGGTTTATTCCTGGTTATTTTATTCTTTTTGTTCCAATGGAAAATGGGTGTGTTTCCTTAATTTCTCTTTCAGATTTTTCATCATTAGTGTATAGGGATGCAAGAGATTTCTGTGCATTAATTTTGTATCCTGCTACTTTACCAAATTCATTGATTAGCTCTAGTACTTTTCTGGTGGTATCTTTAGGATTCTCTATGTATACTATCATGTCATCTGCAAGCAGTGACTGTTTTACTTCTTCTTTTCCAATTTGAATTCCTTTTATTTATTATTCTTCTTTGATTGCCAAGGCTAGGAATTCCAAAACTATGTTGAATAATAGCAGTGAGAGTAGACATCCTTGTCTTCTTCCTGATCTTAAAGGAAATGCTTTCAGTTTTTCACCATTGAGAATGATGTTTGCTGTGGATTTGTCATATATGGCCTTTATTATGTTGAGGTAGGTTCCCTCTATGCCCACTTTCTGGAGAGTTTTTTATCATAACTGGGTGTTGAATTTTGTCAAAAGATTTTTCTGCATCTATTGAGGTGATCATATGGTTTTTATTCTTCAATTTGTTAATATGGTGTATCACATAGATTGATTTGCATATATTGAAGAATCCTTGCATCCCTGGGATAAATCCCACCTGATCATGGTGTATCATCCTTTTAATGTGCCATTGGATTCTGTTTGCTAATATTTTGTTGAGGATTTTTGCATCTATATTCATCAGTGATATTGTTCTGTAATTTTCTTTTTTTGTGGTATCTTTGTCTGGTTTTGGTATCAGGGTGATGGTGACTGCATAGAATGAGTTTGGGAGTGTTCCTTCCTCTGCAAATTTTTGGAAGGGTTTGAGAAGGATGGGTATTAGCTGTCCTCTAAATGTTTGATAGAATTCACATGTGAAGCCATCTGGTCCTGGGCTTTTGTTTGTTGGAAGATTTTTAATCACAGTTTCAATTTCATTCCTTGTGATTGGTCTGTTTATATTTTCTATTTTTTCCTGGTTCAGTCTTGGAAGGTTATACCTTTCTAAGAATTTGTCCATTTCTTCCAGGTTGTCCATTTTATTGGCATAGAGTTGCCTGTAGTAGTCTCTGAGGATAGTTTGTCTTTCACTCTAGCAGATTTTGTTGTAGAAAACATGAAGGAATTATCATTGTGGGAAGTTATGTTAATGTTTTTTTCACTCAGACTAGATGAGAATTAATTTCAGAGTAAGTGGAAGCTTCTCTTTTTAAATGTAGATACTTTCCCTTTTTCCAAGGCTAAACGTGTTAGGTGTTGGCACCTTAAAAGTGGTAAGGGGCCTAAAGGAGGGATCATTCTGGAGAAGGAGGTGTGGTTGAGTCTTTCAGTGTCACTGTGAGTTAGGTTGCTGCCCATCTCTATGTGGATGACCACACTGATAAAGAAGCCTACCTTTCAAGCTCCTGAGGTACCTGGGTCTCGTTCTTGAGTTTCCTTATCTGAATGTGACCGAATCATTAAATCTACTGAGGCTAGTTAGACAGGGCCAGGATAAGCAGGTAGCTTAAATTTGCATCCATAAGTCCATGGTGTCATAAAAAAATTGCACTAGAGGATCGTGATGAGTTGTGGCAAGGATAAGAGTGGATGGGGGTATTGGCTGATTCTTCTAGACACTAGGGAATGTAGGTGGACCTGGATCCAAAGCAGGGTCTCCATATCAACCAGGTGTAGAGGAAACAGCTCTGCTGGAGGACAGAGCAGAGCACAGAAGGCCAGCCACCCTGTGCCTTTGGATTGGATATTTAACTCATTTACATGTAAGGATTAGGTGTTCTGGCCGGGTGTCAGGCCTGGCCTCTGAGGTGGGAGAACCGAGTTCAGGACACTGGACCACCAGGGACATCCTGGCTCCACATATTATCAATCGGTGAGAGCTCTCCCATATGTCTCCATCTCAACGCTAAGACCCAGTTAAACTCAACGACGAGCAAGCTCCAGTGTTGGAAACCCAATGCCAAACAACTAGCAAGACAGTAACACAAGCCCACCCATTAGCAGAGCGGCTGCCAAAAATTATAAGTTCACTTATACCCCAAAACACACCACCAGACGTGGTCCTGCCCACCAGATAGACAAGATGCAGCTGCATCCACCAGAACACAGGCACCAGTCCTCTCCACGAGGAAGCCTACACAGCCCACAGAACCAACTTTACCCACTGGGAGCACACAGCAAAATCAACGGGAACTACGAACATGTAACTTGTGAAAAGGAGACCCCAAACACAGTAAGTTAAGCAAAATGAGAAGGCAGGGAAATATGCAGCAGATGAAGGAGCAAGGTAAAAACCGTCAGACCCAACAAATGAAGAGGAAGTGGGCAGTCTACCTGAAAAAGAATTCAGAGTAATGATAGTGAAGATGATCCAAAATCTTGGTAATAGAATGGAGAAAATACAAAAAACATTTAACAAGGACCTAGAAGAACTAAAGAACAAACAAACAATGATGAAAAACACGATAAATGAAATTAAAAATTCTCTAGAAGTAATCAATAGCAGAACAACTGAGGGAGAAGAACGGATACGTGACCTGGAAGATAAAATAGTGGAAATAACTACTGCAGAGCAGAATAAAGAAAAAGAATGAAAAGAATTGAGGACAGTCTCAGAGACTTCTGGGACAACATTAAACACACCAACATTCGAATTATAGGAGTACCAGAAAAAGAAGAGGAAAAGAAAGGGACTGAGAAAGTATTTGAAGAGATTATAGTTGAAAACTTCCCTAATTTGAGGAAGGAAATAGTCAATGAAGTCCAGGAAGCACAGAGAGCCCCATACAGGATAAATCCATGGAGAAACATGCCAAGACACATATAAATCAAACTATCAAAAATTAAATACACAGAAAAAATATTAAAAGCAGCAAGGGAAAAATCAACAAAATATGTATAAGGGAATCCCCATAAGGTTAACAGCTGATCTTTCAGCAGAAAATCTGCAAGCCAGAAGGGACTGGCAGGACACATTTAAAGTTTTGAAAGGGAAGAACCTACAACCAAGATTACTCTACCAAGCAAAGATTTCATTCTGATTCAATGGAGAAATTAAAACTTTTACAGAAAAGCAAAAGCTAAGAGAATTCAGCACCACCAAATCAGCTTTACAACAAATGCTAAAGGAACTTCTCTAGGCAGGAAACAAAACAGAAGGAAAAGACCTACAATAACAAACCCAAAACAATTAAAAAAATGGTAATAAGAACATACATACCAATAATTACCTTAAATGTAAAGGGGATAAATGCTCCAACCAAAAGACACAGACTGGCTGAACGGATACAGAAATAAGACCCGTATATATGCTGTCTATAAGAGACCTACTTCAAACCTAGGGACACATACAGACTGAAAGTGAGGGGATTGAAAAAGATACTCCATTTACATGGAAATCAAAAGGAAGCTGTAGTAGCAATTCTCATGTCAGACAAAATAGACTTTAAATAAAGACTATTATAGGAGACAAAGAAGGACACTACATGATGATCAAGGGATCTATCGAAGAAGAAGATATAACAATTGTAAATATTTATGCACCCAATATAGGAGCACATCTATACATAAGGCAAATAATAACAGCCATAAAAGGGAAATCGACAGTAACACAATCAGGTGCAGGACTTTAACACCCCACTTTCACCAATGGACAGATCATCCAAACTGAAAATAAATAAGGAAGCACAAGCTTTAAATGACACATTAAACAAGATGGACTTAATTGATATTTATAGGACATTCTATCCCCAAACATCAGAATACACTTTCTTCTCAAGTGCTCATGGAACATTTTCCAGGATACATCACATCTTGGGTTACAAATCAAGCCTTGGTAAATTTAAGAAAATTGAAATCGTATCAAGTATCTTTTCTGACCACAGTGCTATGAGACTAGATGTCAATTACAGGAAAAAACTGTAAAAAAAATACAAACACATGGCAGCTAAACAATACACTACTAAATAACCAAGAGACCACAAAAGAAATCAAAGAGAAAATCAGAAAATACCTAGAAACAAATGACAGTGAAAACACGACAGCCCGAAACTGATGGGATGCAGCAAAAGCATTTCTAAGAGGGAAGTTTATAGCAATACAATCCTACCTGAAGAAACAAGAAAAATCTCAAATGAACAACCTAACTTTACATCTAAAGCAACTAGAAAAAGAACAAAAATACCCCAAGGTTAGCAGAAGGAGAGAAATCATAAAGATCAGATCAGAAATAAATGAAAAAGTAGTGAAGGATACAATAGCAAAGATGAATGAAACTAAAATCTGGTTCTTTGAGAAGACAAATAAAATTGATAAACCGTTAGCCAGACTCATGAAGAAAAAAAGGGAGAAGACTCAAATCAACAGAATTAGATATGAAAAAGGAGAAGTAACAACTGACACTGCAGAAATACAAAGGATCATGAGATTACTACAAGCAACCTTATGCCAATAAAATGGACAACCTGGAAGAAATGGACAAATTCTTAGATAATCAGAACCTTCTGAGACTGAACCAGGAAGAAATAGAAAATATGAACAGACCAATTACAAGCACTGAAATTGAAACTGTGATTAAAATTCTTCCAACAAACAAAAGCCCAGGACCAGATGGCTTCAAAAGTGAATTCTATCAAACATTTAGAGAAGAGCTAGTACATATCCTTCTCAAACTCTTCCAAAATATAGCAGAGGAAGGAGCACTCCCAAATTCATTCTACGAGGCCACCATCACCCTGAGGCCTAAAGCAGAGAAAGATGTCACAAAAAAAGAAAACTACAGGCCAATAGCCCTGATGAACATAGATGCAAAATTCCTCAAGAAAGTACTAGCAAGCAGAATTACTAGCAGCACATTACAAGGATCATACATTATGATCAAGTGGGGTTTATCCCAGGAATGCAAGGTTTCCTTAATATATGCAAATCAATCATGTGATACACCATATTAACAAACTGAAGGATAAAAACCATATAATTATCTCAATAGATGCAGAAAAAACTTTGGACAAAATTCAACACCCACTTATGATAAAAACCCTTCAGAAAGTAGGCATAGAGGGAACTTATCTCAACATAATAAAGGCCATATATGACAAACCCACAGCCAACTTCATTCTCAATGGTGAAAAACTGAAACCATTCCCTATAAGATCAGGAGCAAGACAAAGTTGCCTACTCTCACCACTATTATTCAACATAGTTTTGGAATTTTTAGCCACAGTGATCAGAGAAGAAAAAGAAATAAAAGGAATCCAAATCAGAAAAGAAAAAGTAAAGCTGTCACTGCAGATGACATGATACTATACATAGAGAATCCTAAAGATGCTACCAGAAACCTACTAGAGCTAATGAGTGAATTTGATAAAGTAGCTGGATACAGAATTAATGCACAGAAATCTCTTGCATTCCTATATACTAATGATGAAAAATCTGAAAGGGAAATTAAGGAAACACTCCCATTTACCACTGTAACAAAAAGAATAAAATACTTAGGAGTAAACCTGCCTAAGGAGACAGGAAACCTTTGTGCAGATATCTATAAGACACTGATGAAAGAAATTAAAGACAATACAAACAGACCGAGAGATATACTATGTTTTCAGATTGAAAGAATCAATATTGTGAAAATGAGTATACTACCCAAAGCAATCTATAGATTCAGTGTAATCTCTATCAAACTACCAATGGCATTTTTCACAGAACTAGTACAAAATATTTCACAATTTGTATGGAAACACAAAAGACCCCGAATAGCCAAAGCAATCTTGAGAAAGAAAAACAGAGCTGGAGGAATCAGGCTCCTGGACTTCAGACTATACTACAAAGCTACAGTAAGTAAGACAGTATGGTACTGGCACAGAAACAGAAATACAGATCAATGGAACAGGATAGAAAGCCCAGAGATAAACCCACACACAATTGGTCACCTTATGTTTGATAAAGGAGGCAAGAATATAACAATGGAGAAAAGACAGCCTCTTCAATTAGTGGTGCTGGGAAAACTGGACAGCTACATGTAAAAGAATGAAATTAGAACACCCACTAACAGCATACACAAAAATAAACTCAAAATCGATTAAAGACCTAAATATAAGGCCAGACACTATAAAACTCTTAGATGAAAACATAGGTAGAACACTCTATGACATAAATCACAGCAAGACCCTTTTTGACCCACCTCCTAGAGAAATAGAAGTAAAAACAAAAATAAACAAATGGGTCCTGATGAAACTTAAAGCCTTGCATAGGAAAGGAAACAATGAACAAGATGAAAACACAACCCGCAGAATCGGAGAAAATATTTGCAGATGAAGCAACTGATAATGGGTTAATCTCCAATATATACAAGCAGTTTATACAGTTCAATATCAAAAACCAAACAACCCAATCCAAAAATGGGCAGAAGACCTAAATAGATATTTCTCCACATAAGATATACAGATTGCCAACAAATACATGAAAGGATTCTGAACATCAGTAATCATTAGGGAGACGCAAATCAAAACTACAATGAGGTATCACCTCAAACCAGTCAGAATGGCCATCATCCAAAAATCTGCAAACAATAAATGCTGGAGAGGATGTGGAGAATAGGGAACCTTCTTGCACTGTTGGTGGGAATGTAAATTGATACATCCATTATGGAGGTCAGTATGGAGGTTCCTTAAAAAAGTAAAAATAAAACTTCCATATGACCCAGCAATCCCACTACTGGGCATATACCTGGAGAAAACCCTAATTCAAAGAGAGTCATGTACCACAATGTTCATTGCAGCACTATTTACAATAGCCAGGACATGGAGGCAACTTAAGTGTCCATCAACAGATGAATGGATGAAGAAGTGGGGCACATAAATACAATGGAAGATTACTCAGCCAAAAAAAGAAACAAAACTGAGTTATTTGTAGTGCGGTTAATGGACCTAGAGTCTGTCATACAGAGTGAAGTAAGTCAGAAAGAGAGAAACAAATACCATATGCTAACACATATATATAGAACCAAAAAAAAAAAGTGGTCCTGATGTACCTAGGGGCAGGACAGCAATAAAGACCCAGATGTAGAGAATGGACTTGAGGTCATGGGTAGGGGTAAGGGTAAGCTGGGATGAAGTGAGAGAGTGGCACTGACATTTATACACTACCAGATGTAATGTCAATAGCTAGTGGGAAGCAGCCACATAGCACAGGGAGATCAGCTCCGTGCTTTGTGACTACCTAGGGGGGTGGCATAGGGAGGGTGGGAGGGAGATGCAAGAGGGAGGGGATATGGGGATATATGTATACGTAGAGCTGATTCACTTTCTTATACAGCAGAAACTAACACAACATTGTAAAGCAATTATACTCCAATAAAGATATTAAAAAAAAACCCCAAATAACAATGTAATGTGTAAACTTTGATTGGGCCCTGGACTCAATAAATAACCAGCTCTCTAAGATATATAAAAAAAAAAACTTAGGCTATGGAGAAGATCAAGGGAAGGACATGAGTTTGTATGAAATTATATGAGGTTATATGTTATCACTTGATCAAATCAAATCAGCATCATTTGTGTGTGAGTGTGCACGCACGTGTCTGACAATGGGAATATTCAGCACAGATGAGAACTTCTGATATAAAATAATTTCCTACCATGTATTTTCTGAAAATCCTGATGAGTGTTGAAGTGGCTCAATATGGTCAAAGAAAGCTCACACTATATTGAATTTGAACCTTAGGTTGTGATATGGTTGAATCCCCCCAAGCAAACCAATCTCAGTGATAATGGCTTGAGTGAACTAACATGGATGTGTCATGAATTATTTGTCTCTTCTTTTGCTTAATGACTGACCTGTGTATTAGAAGTTCAGCTGCCTCAAAACATAAAAGATCACTTTATATGGATTAGAGGGGCAGAGGTTGATAGAAGAATTTATTTGCCCTTCTCAACTCTTGAGAATGAAAAAGGGCAGGGATTCTCCCCATTACAGATCCAGTTCTTCAAAATTCAAAAGCAGGAACGAAGGTGCTATGGACAAAATCAAGTATCAAAAGTATAGATTTATCTATGCTAGTTTTCCCTCAAACTTAAAAATAAGTTTTTATAGGGACAGAAGAGTATTAAGCCCTGATGGTTGAAATACAACTGCTTTTATGAACTAGAAAACATTTTTCTTTCAAAATTAACTTTAAACTCAAAAATAGTTGGTCTAAGGAAAGGGTTGGTGGGAGGAGAACAAACAGAAATGCTTTTTAGACTTCAAATTGAAGAAAGGGTAGACTAAGCCTCTTTGAACCTAAAATAGGAGTTTATTCTGTGATTTGATCAACATAACTACCTAAATATTCATTTAAAAATGAGAGAATTAATTCCTTCTTATGTGTTTAAATAGAAATTACATTGGTATATGGTTGTCTATAAATGCACATTTTTGTTTCAACGAAAAATAGGCTATTATCTTACTGAAACAGATATTCTAAATGCAGTAATAAAGCTACTTTGCATTCCTATAAATCTTTATAGTGTATAAGGCATTTTCATGTATATTTGTACGAAAACTGCATATCAACCCTACGAGGTACCATTTCTGTTGAACTCAAGGTTCTGGAAAGTTTTATGACTTATCCAAGACAAGGAACAAATAAAGCATCAGAAGTAGGATTGAACCCAGGAAATCTATCTCTAAATTGCATTTTAAAAACACCATGTTGCTCAAAGTCTTGAAATAAAAGTGGGAGAAAAGGCAGATTTACCTAAAAATAGTTGTTATTGCATAATGTGAAAACCTGTGGAATATCTACTAATTAATATCTTTGGATTAGGTGAGCTACTAATTTAATATCTTTGGATTACGTGAGAAGTAGAACCATTTCTTCATTGCTTAATCTAATCAATCTACTATAATGATAATTAAAAGAGGACAGTTGAAGATGAATTCTAGAGAATTTACAGATTCTGTACACTACATAGCAATTCAGCTAAGACCATAAAATCTCCTCCTTTTGGAAAAGTCTTCTGGTCCTCTTATCTACAGTATGAATATAAGAATGAATCTTGACCCTTCTGAGTAGTAATTGTTCATTTATATATCTGGTGGTAATGAGGGCTGTCTCTGATATAAAAAATCAATATGTTATAAAGTCAAATGGGTCAAAAGACTATGAGATATTAGTGTTTTTCCTGACGCCTAGTAACTGTTGATACTAAACTATACTAAACATCCTTTTGGCAGTTGTCACTGTATAGTTTTAACAAGCTCAAAAGAAACTTCCCTAGGATAAAGAAACAAAGAATGTTTTATTAATGAACATAATTATATCTTGGGGATTTTGCACATTCTAAAGTTATATTCTGTGAAGACATTTAGAAGAATTTTGACATATTTAGAAGTCAGAATTTTGTTTCTGAAGGAAATTTTTTTTTCTTTGTGGTACGCGGGCCTCTCACTGTTGGGGCCTCTCCCGTGGCGGAGCACAGGCTCCGGACGCGCAGGCTCAGTGGCCACGGCTCACGGGCCCAGCCGCTCCGCGGCATGTGGGATCTTCCCAGACCGGGGCACGAACCCGAGTCCCCTGCATCGGCAGGCGGATTCTCAACCACTGCGCCACCGGGGAAGCCCTGAAGGAAATTTTTGTGTAGCAATATTATCGATAGACCATATATTAAAAATACACTTAGTCAACTTTAAAGTAAATTCAACTTTCTCTTTAATAATATATGAAAGTACATTCCTAAGATATTTAGGCAACACACCATAACTCTCCACGTTATACTTTATTAACTTGTTATTGCTATCTGATTTGACAGTATGTAATATTGTTTTATATGTATAGGACAATAGGCAAGGTTTCAGGGGCACATTCTGCCCTAAGTGCTTTTTACGCACTTTTTTTTATTGAACTTTCATAACTCCGAGTAGTTTTTATTATCATTCTCATTTTATGGATGAGGAAATTGAAGCATAGAGGAGTAAAGTAAGTTGCCCAAGGTCACAGACCTAGTGAATGGTTGAATGGGCCTTCAGGCTCAGTATATTCAGCTCCAAAACCTGTGTTTTTAACCCTTATGCAATGTTTTAAAAGTAGATAAATTTGCTTTCTCATTTTCTCTTTAACAGTCTTTATAGATAGTGATAAGAGTGCCAGCTCTGGAGTTTGTCTGCCCTGGTTTAAATCCCAGCCCCGTATTTGACTAATTACTTAATTTCTCTGTGTCCGCGAGTTGCTTCATTGGCAAAGTGGGGATAGTAATAGAATTTACCTCATAGGGTCATGGTTAAGATAAAGTTAGATATTGTATGTAAGGAGCTTAGAACAGTGCCTGGCAGATATAGTAAGTGCCTAATGAATGCTATCATTAGCTAGTCCTCTTCCTCCTCCCCTTCTTCTATTATTGTTGTTGTTGTTGTTATTATTAATCTCATCATTACTCCTTCCATGTCTCCTTCTTAGAACTCCTGCTTTCTTCACTACCCAAGGTGCTGTTTTGCATTTTAGCTAAGGATTTCCCACTTAAGTATTTTCCGTTCTTGACTTATAGTGGTGTTACTCCTCTATGATTAAAGCAACGACAACAGAATAACATTTGCAAGAGGCTGCCTTAAATTTGCTAAGATTTCTCTGTAAGTGTTGCTTTAAGAAAAATATTTTCTAGGTAAGATAGTTTGTATTCGTAATTGAAACTTACAAAAAGAAAGCAGAAGAGAAACTGTCAAATTTGCAAACAACACGGTTTACTGCATTTTAATTTCAAATAACAGCCACTAGAAAGCTGTGGTAAGAAAGGCACGTTTCTTTAAGAGGAAGATATTTTTCCAAGAAAATTCCAGGAACCCCTAAAACTTCCCTCATCACAGATGAGGTTGGCAGTTGATCAGACCATAATAATTTTATACTGTATTAAGGTCTTTGAATGTATATATTCTTATTTTTACAATCTTTTTATTTTGTATTTAATGTTAATGGACTGAGTCATTCAGAAAATAATTGTAATGTTCTTATTCAGTATTTTATAGCAGTACAGTTTTGTATTTACATATAAACATACCAACATGATAAAAAAGATAATAATATGTATGTATATATTTTTAATATATCTTATGGGAATATTCAGTTTCTGGGGTATATTTTATATTGAAAAGAGCATAATTTGCAATGAAGATGAACCTTATGAACTTTTATGAATCTCATATTATATTGAAATATTTAAAGCAAATATTGTTAAAACTGCAAAGATAAATTTTTACAAAACAGAAATCAGAGTGGAGGGAATACCTCTCAGTCCATTTGACTAAAAATAAGGAGTGACATTGAAGGATTTACTAATGGAATATAATGTATACCCTTAAAGAGATCACATATTATTTTCAACTGTATATTGAACATTTATTTTTAAATATATTGACTGCATATAAGGTGATACAAAAATTTCAGTAAACTCCAAAGAGTAGAAATCATGCAATCAGCATTCTCTGATCTCAACACAGCAAAGCTAGAAATAAATAACAATAAAAAA
The DNA here is from genome assembly GCF_026419965.1 of Kogia breviceps. Taxonomy (NCBI): domain Eukaryota; kingdom Metazoa; phylum Chordata; class Mammalia; order Artiodactyla; family Physeteridae; genus Kogia; species Kogia breviceps. Next base: position 48,952,427 of record NC_081330.1, read on the forward strand.
TATGTAACTACTTGAAAATTAAACTGTATTCTGTATATAGCTGTTGGGTCAAAGAGGAAATGAAAACTAGAATTTCAGACTGTTTAGAAAGCAGCAATAAAGACATTACATATAAAAACTTGTGAGATGTAGTCAAAGATGTACTCTTGAAAATTCATAGTAGTTAAAGATTTTCTTATTAAATGAGAAAGAATAAAAATAAATAAATGAAGCATTTAACTCAGCAGTCTATAAGAAGAGTAACAAAATAAGCCTAAGTAAAGCAAAATGAAGTAATAATAATAGAAGGTACAATTAAATGAATTAGAAAACTGTAAGTTCAAGGAACAAATCTAAGAACTAATTCTCTGGACAGAGTTATTTCTCACAATTTTAATCAAGAAAAAAGAGGTACACTTCAAATTTACATTAGGAATGAGAATGGCAACATATCCCCAGACACTGAAAAGATTTTAAAAAATAAAGATAATGCAGGACAAACTTATACTGTAAAATATTAAAAGGTATTAACTAAATTAGTTTAAAAAGTATAATAAGAGAATAGACAAGTGTCATGAGTTGAACTGAAAGCCTAGAAACAACTATAGAAGAAAGTAGAATGTAATATTTATGATATTTCAAACCAATTGGGAAAACATAAATTAATCAATATATGGTATTGGGACCACTGGCTAACTCTAATAAAAATTAAAGTAAGTCCCTGCATCGTTCTCAAATAAATTCAATGCTAAATCTATATTAGAATGGAAGAAAAGAATGCAGATATGCTAGAAGAAAATGTAAGTGATTATTTATGTAATCGGGGGATGAAGAAGGTCTTTCTGAGTGTGCAACCAAAGCCAGATGCTGTACAGAAAACCACTGGTAGATGTACTACAAAAAAAAAAAAAAAAAAACCCACAAAACCTTTATACATTAATAATTACTATAGCCAAAATTAAAATGCAAGTTACACACTTAGAAAAAATTGTGATATATGTGATAAAGAATTAATACTCCTTTGTAAAAATATAATTTTGATATTAGAGAAAAGTTCCAAGAACAGTATACAGAATTCCTGTATATCCTTCACCCAGATACCCCAAATGTCAATATTTTCTGTATTTGTTTATTTGCTTTATTCTCTCTCTCCCCCCCTTTTCCCTCCCCTCTTCACCCAAGCTCATTCTTTTTTCTCCATTCACCCCTCTGTCACTCTCTTTTTCTACACACACACACACACACACACACACACACACACACACACACACACACCATCTTTTTTTTCCTGAACTGTTTGAGAGTGACTTGCAGACACAATTCCCCGTTACCTCTAAACACTTTAGTGTATATTTCCTAAAAACAAGTAATTCTCTTACATGATTTCAGCACACTTATCAAAATCAGTAACTTGGCATTGATATAATGCCATTATAAGGTATACAGGCCTTATTGAACTTTTGCCAATTGTCTTAGTAATGTCCTTTATAGTAAAAAAAAAAAAAAATCAACATGTGGTGTGTTCAGTTGTCATCTCTCTTAGGTCTTCTTTTATATGGAAAATTTCCTCAGCCTTTATTTGTATTTATAACATTGATATTTTTGAAGTGTATAGCCTGTAATTTTGTAGAATGTCCCTTAATTTGGTTTATCTGATGTTTCTCATGATTAGTTTCAAGTTAAGCACTTTTGGTAGAAATAACATAGAAACATTCTGAATTCTTCGTGCATCATGTCGGGAGAATGTGCTGTTGCTGAGGCCCATTACTGGCAATGTTCAATTGCATCATTTTGTTAAGATGGTGTTGAAGGGGAGGAAAAATAATTTTCCATCCACTCTTCTAGGTTCTTGGTTGAGACCAGTCTATAATAAAAAACATTAACAGGAGGAAAACAAACAGCAGTTTAATAGCATGTATACCTCCTTTGTACTTGGGAGATACTCAGGAAAAACTGAGTAACTCTCCCAAATGGCCCAAGTCATCACCATAAATACTATTTCCAGCTAGACAGAAAAGATGTTGGGGAGGAGGGAGGCCAGTTAAAGGAGGTGACCAGGAAAAGCACAGTAAACAAGGGTGTAGTTGTCATACAGATTTAAGACCAAGCCTTCTCCATTGATAAGAGTTTCTAGAGATTTAGTCTTTCCTCTTCTGGTACAGAAGGAGATACCCTTAAAATGGACATCTCCCTTATAAATATAAATGTCTCTTACAAAAGGGTAGCTTTTACTCTGTTTTCAGAGCTTCTCCTTTGTCTGCAGTTTCTTAAAAATAACCAGCATAAAATAATCCCTATGCTGAAGAGGCATATTTTGGGGTGACAAATTCTCCTCCCCTTCAGTGTCTACAAGGTATCTCCACCATGAAGTAATTAACAAGCATCTTGTGAGGAGATACTTTGAGACTATGTAGATATCTTGTTTAGAACCAACAATTTGGAATCACTTCAATATTGGAGACTGGTTAGATAAATTATGGCATATACAATGGAATACAATACAGCCAATCTAAATAATGTTGTAAAAGAAAGTTTAGATTGTGGAAAGATGTTTATTGTATATTTTTAAGTGAAAATAAAAGTTGATTAGAATCCAATAGGTACAATATAGGCTATTGTCCTATATTTTACACATACATCCTCCAAGCCTGGACAGATATATGTTGCTATAGGTTGGGTTCCCAAGAAAGCAGAGTCTGAAACAGATATTAGCATAAAGGATAAATCATTTTTTCCTGAAACGGGGATCTGGTTGGCACAGCCCAGCATCCGCGACTTACACCATAATGCTACTGCTGTGATTACTGATTATTTCCATTTCTTTTTATTTTTGCCTCTTTATATTTTACAAATGCTTTACCATAAACATGTATGTTAACAATGTTAGAAACAAGTCAACAATTTTTTTTTTCAAAGAGAAAATTGCTTCACTGCTTTAGAAAAGAAATGCTTGTGGTCCTGGGACTTGAATATTTCTTTAAAAGTAGAATGGCATCATGAGGTTTGGTGCTACACGAAACTGGTTTTAAATCCATTCAGGTTTATGGCCTTAGGCCTTAGCCCTTAATACCTTACTAATATCTCAGAGTTTCAGATTCCTCATTTGTAGTGGGCAAGGCTGAGTGTGTGGTTGAGGGAGGGGTGCAGATGATGGGGTAGATAGCTGATACCTTTCTTGAAGGAATGTTGTGAATGTGATAATTAGAAATAATATTGCTAAAGTGCCTGCCACATAGTAAAACCTTAATAAATGATAGCCATTATTTGTTCATTTATTTACATTATATATTTTGTTAAGGCGTTTGGATTTTGCTCTTTGTTTAAAAATATTATCTACACATTTGATATCTTCCCAGAAGTTATCCCTGCACTAAAGGCTAGAACAGCTTAAATAATAGAAATTGTTTTCAAAAGTATTCAGTTTTAGAATCTCTCAGGAATAGAGTCAAGGCATTCTCTAGGTATTTGTTTAACCCTTTATTTAAATGATAAAATAAATTTATTTAAATGATAAATGAACTAAATGTTCATTTATCAAACAAATGAACTGAGAGCAAGGGAAAATCAATAGATTGTGTTCTGTCATGTATAGGACAATTTTCTAGATTTAAAGGTATATAATTTTTCTTGGTTTTGTTCAATACTGCACTGGATTTTAAAATGTTCCTTTAATACCATTTTTAGGCATTATAGTATAATCAACCATCTGTACAAAATTTAAGTCTTCATGACTACTTGTTGAAAAATTTGTAAGAAAGCATAATGTGGTCAATTAAAAGAAAATGATTTGAATGCAGCTTTGGTACTGGGCAATATTAATTGCAATTAAAGCTTAGAAAATTTAGTTGTGATTTTTATGTCATGCATTCTTTCCCACTCTTGCTACCTCTGTGAAAATTCCAGCCTACATTTTAATTCCATAAGTTATTTCCCTTTAATTCATTTAATTCTCACTTTAAATCATTGACTTGAGCTGATGAAAAATAAAATAAAATTTTGTATTGGTATCACTTTATTCCTCTATTTATCTGATATACTCCATAATGCTCTTTAATCCAATTTAAGGATTAATGGTGGGAAAGATTGCTCATAGGTTTTCAAACCTAGTACTGTATAGGGATAACCTTCTCCTTCTGTGTTTGAGAGCTTTGCCCCTTTTCAAGAATTACTAGGCTGTAAAAATTCCACTCAATTTGCCTGTAACCACAACTGACGATTTAGACAAGACTGACCAATTTAGTCAAACAACTGGACACTTTGTTAAAAAACAAAGCAAAACAGTACTAAACTCACACACAAAATCCTCACTCAAATTAGTTGTTTGGTATTACATAGAAACATAAAACATTAGTGTTTTGCAGTTTTAATAAATCATGGTAGCATCATATATGCATAGTATATAATTTTATTTACATTCATTTGTGATGCTGGATTTTATATGTCAACTTGACTGGGCCACAGGGTGCCTAGTTATTTGGTCAAACATTATTCTGCGTGTATTTGTGAGGGTGTTTTTGGTCGAGATTAGCATTTAAATTGTGGCCTAAAGGCACATAGTAAAAGGCACTTAGGCTAAGTAAGGCAGTTTGCTCTCTCTAACATGGGTGGGCCTCACCCAATAAGTTGAAGGCTTGAATAGAACAAGAAGGCTGGCTCTCACCTGAGTGAGATGAATTTTTCCTGCCTGAGAGCCCCTTTGTGTGTGTGTGTGTGTGTGTGTATGTATGTGTGTGTTGTTAGAAGACTTAACATGAGATCTAACAAATATTTAAGTGTGCAATACTAATTGTTAACTATAGGCACAATGTTTTATATCAATTATACCTCGATAAAGCTGTTTAAAAGAAGAATTCTTCCTGCCTGACAGCTTTCAGACTGAGACATCAACTTTTGTCCTGTCTTTGGACTCTCCTGGGTCTCTAGCTTTCTGATTCAACCTACAGATCTTAATACTTGCCAGCCTCTCCATAATTGTATGAGCCAATTCCTTATAATCTCTTTCTATAGATACATACATCCCGTTGATTCTGTTTCTCCGGAGAACTCTCACACACCATTATAATAATGTAATTAGTCATATGTTAAGTGTTTATAATATACCATTCACTAGTGTTAAGTGTATTAAAACATAACCAAAAAAATTAATCCTCACAACAACCTTATGAGTGAGGCACAGTTTTTGTGCCCATTTTTAGCGAGAGAGCTGAGGCTTTGGAAGTGTAAACAACATAGAAAATGCCACACTTCTAATAAGTATTTGGGCCAGTGTTCAGACCCAGGCTGTCCTGGGTCACTCTAGACGTGAAACTTAGTATGCTATATTGTACCTTCTTCCCCCTTGAAAAATCATAGGTAAACTTCAGAGGAAGTGACAGTGTATTCATCAAATATCTCCTTGGGTCCTCCCTTTAATGGATATTAGGTATTGAACAGGTGAGTTTGTGTTTACTGTCTTAGTTGAATTTGTGTTGCTCCTTTAGGCCAAAAGTTTGTGTGTTTTTTTATTCTTTTAAGAATAACGTTTATTGTTTTTAATGATTATAAAAGCAATTCACGTTCACAATATTGCCCAGAAATATAGAAAAGTGTAAAGAAGAAAAATTATCATCACTAAAATCTGACTAGAAAAAAATAATTGTTTAACTTTTGGTACATTTCCTTTCAATCATTTTCAATGCATGTACTTCATCTTTTTATATACAAATGGGAATGTATTAATCATACAGTTTTTAATCCTTTTTTTAAACATGAGCCATTACTCTCATAAGTAATAATTTTTGAAAAAATGTTTTCCAAGGATTGCATGTTATTTCATTTTACTGATGTCCCATAATTTATTTAACCACTTCCTTAAGATTAAATATTAGCAGTATTTTTAACTTTTCAGTTTTATATATATCATTGAGATGAAAATTCTGAAGCATGAATGTTTGTGGGCATTTTTGATTTTCCTCTGAGAGATGAGAACTATGTTAAGTTTTGACACAGATTACCAAATTGCTTTGCAGAAGATTTGCAAGAATTGATACTTGACCACAGGACAAAAGTTCTTGGCAAGGCCAAAAGTTGAAACCATTCCCTGACTCAGCTATCTTCACAACTGCCCGCTGAGGAAAATATACACAAGTGTTATCTCTTTTATAAACCTGTGGCCAAAGCATGAAAGGCAAGACAAGTCAGGGTGAGATTAAGCCTCAGCGTGACTGATTCATGGATAGTATAATTTACCACTGTGATTAGGCCTGGTATATTTAATTTAGCTCAAATCAGTGTAAATACTTGGTAATTTAGGCTAAATATAGAAATATGAGGCCAAATATATTGCTAAGTATTATTGAACATCTTATTGTACTTTGAATGGATCCTCAGTGATGGTTCAAGGAAATCAGTCATTATTCCTTTCCAGCACCACATAAGGGATCGATTTTGTCAAAGTTGTTAATCAACCCATCACTGAATGTCATACAGCCTATTATAAACACTCCAAATCAAGTTTTTGTTATTAGGATTTGGCAAGAATATAAAGTTGTGGCTGTGATATACTCAGGCCACTTGCATTTCAGCTTTGAACAGTTACAACTTCGTAAATAATTTAATGTTTGCTATATTTTGTACTCAAGAGAACTTAAAATAATATAGATTTCTTCCTGACTCCTTCTGTGTAAAGATGAGACTCATATTGAATTTGAAACTTTATCCAGATTTTTGTTTTTCACTTTCAAGAATTGACGTATTGGCTATTGAATGGCCTGCATTTCTGAATTACAGAGAAGCAAACCAAAACTTCGCTTGTGTTTGAAACTGCGCTTGGACAGATGCTCATGAATGCATGTTATGATGACCAATCAGTTTATTTTAGAAATGCATTCAGATTTACTACTTTTAAGCTGCAAAGTTATTTCTTGATGACAGTGTTGGCCTGAATGGACTGAAAATATATGGGCAAGTCAGAAAATATAATCAACCTCGAACACGTTTCCCAAAAGCCTAGTAACTTCTAATTTCTCTTAGGTTAAATAAGAGTTAAATGCCTCATTTACCCCAGCAGCCAGAGTCAGCCTTAAGGGCACTTGGTCATCTAGCTGTCTTAGGTTGCACCAAACAGTAAAAAACAATATATAAAACCTCAAATAATTTCACCATTAATGATTAAAATTCCTCTAGAAAACTTTCTAATGTTACTTAAAACACAAATACCTTGGACAAATATAATGTTACTACATCACTTTATATATATAAATTTACATTTATATATACTTTATATATATATATATATATATATATGTAATAGTGAAGAGGATTTTCTTTTTTTTTCATAGATTCACCCTGCATTTAAGGTATATAATCACCAGAGAAGTGGGAAAAGAGGATATTCACATAAATTGGTGCCTCATAAATCCTATGTGTTCTACCAAACACTTTTATATATGAATAATTCATTCAATTGACATAAATATTTTACGGTTAAAACCACTTAAGTAAGAGAGCCCCTTTCTCTCCTAGCATCCACATTGGCAGTTCTTAGGGAACAAAGTGGTTCTGCTTAGACTATATGGCCATTCTAGAACCATCTTTGAGGGCAAGGAGTTGGAGTCCTCTGCTTGACCAGGCCTTGTCCTGGCAAGATTAGATGGACCAGAATCACTTGACATGGGCTCCCCACAGGAACAATTAGAGCAATTAAGGGAAGAGAAAAGGAAAGTCTGGTTAGACAACAAATTGTAGAAGAGCTGGATGATAATACTATGAAACTTGATGTAACAGGCACATATTAAAGTCAATTTAAAGAAGAGATAAAAATAGAAGTAGAAATTAATGACTAGAAAAAAAGTAAAGCCAATCAATAAAACTAAAAGCTAAAAATAACTGACAAGAGGAACCCCTGAGAAAGAGGAATAAGGAGAAAATGCACAAATAATATTGGAAATAAAAAGGGAGCATAAGGATAGATACAAGAAATCATAAGAGAGTAAATAATTTTGAAAACTAAGATGAAATGGTATATTGGACACCTGTGCTCCACCTCTTATGTTTACAACCCACTGTTTACTCTAGTCATTGTTGTGGCAAACAGATTTGCACAGGTGTGACCTAATAGTTTTGGCTACTTCATTTTCTTTTCTGATGTATGGGAACCCATAGCACTCATATGCATATGTAGCCCGTAAGTAAGAGGGATTTAATAGCCCATGGAGCCATCCTTGACCAATGAGGAGCAAGAGCCATTGGGTGAATGGTGAACAATTCTGAAGTACATTCTGTACAGCTCCTCATAAGGTCACTAGTGGAAACTAGCCCTGGCTGGCCACAGTAGTGATCAGCTCAATTACACAACCCTGAATAGGCTTTTCTTTTTCTTTTTTTAAAAATTTATTTTATTGAAGTCTAGTTGGTTTACAGTGTTGTGTTAGTTTCTGGTGTACAGCAAAGTGATTCAGTTATACATATGTGTGTGTGTGTGTGTGTGTGTGTGTGTGTGTGTGTATAATATATATATATATTCTTTATCAGATTCTCTTCCATTATGGTTTGTTACAGGATATTGAATATAGTTCTCTGTGCTATACAATAGGACCTTGTTGTTTATCCATTCTATATATAATAGTTTGTATCTGCTAGTCCCAAACTCCCATTCCATCCCTCCCCCACCCCACCCCCTTGGCAACCACAGATCTGTTCTCTATGTCTGTGAGTCTGTTTCTGTTTTGTAGATAAGTTCATTTGTATCATATTTTAGATTCCACATATAAGTGATATCATATGGTATTTGTCTTTCTCTTTCTGACTTACTTCACCTAGTATGACAATCTCTAGGTCCATCCATGTTGCTGCAAATGGCATTATTTCATTCTTTTTTTATAGCTGAGTAGTATTCCATTGTATATATGTACCACATCTTCTTTATTTATTGAATAGGCTTTTCTTCCTTCCTTTTTTCACTCTTCTCCGGTGCCACATAACAATCCCCTGGGTTCCTGCCCCCCAGATATATTAATTGTACACAAGCTCTTGTCCCAGGCTTCACCATATAGGGAGTAATCCTAGGCTTAAACAGTTGCAAAATTTTCCAGATATATATTATCAGAATGAAGCCAGAAGAGATAGAAAATATAAATAAGCTGATTATCATTAAAGAAATAGAACTGAAAGTGAAAAAAATATTGCCTTCACTGACTCCATTCTAAAGGAATCAGGCCTGACTGTATGTGGTTTTTATCATACCTTCAAGAAATAGATGATCCCAATTTCAGAAGTATTTTTCAGAGTCTAGATAATAGACTCCCAAACTGACTTTATGAAATTAGTAATTTACTATTGAAAAATAGACAAGTATAACAAAAGAAAATTATAATTCAGTCTATTTTCTGAACATAAATACAAAAATCCTATTTAAACATTAGAAAATTGAAAGATATATGACAATATATATAATAAGGTTGAAAGTGATTCAGTAATTGAGTATTCAATTCAGTAATGGAAATATCCTGATTCAATAATTTATATTTAGATATATACAGAAATTTGTGCACATATGCACAAGGTTGGTTGCTAAATCAATTTTTGTAATACAAAAAACAGGAGACAACTTAAATGTTTATCACTGTGAATGGATAAGTGATGATGTCTCGATGAGATAGAATATTATATAGCAGTTAAAATGAATGAATGTTATATAAATAACATGGATAAATTGGTACAAATTAATGAGCTACATCTTTACATATCAACATGGATAGATTTCAAAAACATAATGTTGATTAAAAAAAGTAAGCTGCAGGGACTTCCCTGGTGGTCCAGTGGGTAAGATCCAGCTCTCCCAATGCAGAGGGCCCAGGTTTGATCTCTGGTTGGGGAACTAGATCCTGCATTGCAACTAAGAGTTCACATGCTGTGGCTAAGAGTCTGCATGCCACAACTAAGAAGCCTGCAGGCCGCAACTAAAAGATCCCACATGCCACAACAAGATCCTGTGTGTTGCAACTAAGACCTGGCACAGCCAAAGTAAATAAATAAATAAATAAATAAATTTTTAAAAAGTAAGCTGCAGAATGGTGCATATGATATTTAACTATTTTTTAAAACAGCTCAAACAATAATATATAATTTTTCATGAAAATACTTAACATGTAAGAACATGATGGGACATGATGGGAAAAATATACATCAAATTCATGATTATTGATGATTCTGGGTAAGGAGGGAGGGGAATTGGTTTGGGGAGGGATACAAAGGGGCTTTAACTCCATCTGTAATATTTTATTTTCAGAAAAAGAAAAGTTTTTGAGCAGTTGTGATAGCATTGATGTTTATTAGTTCTGAGAGGCAGATAATTATAATTGTTCTTAGTAGTTTTCTATATATTTTCTTAATAAAATTGCAACCCTCAATAGCAGATAACATTTCACTATTGTATACTCAAGCAGCACTTACAGTTGAATAGGAAACTGAGATACACTCTGTAGTCAATAGAAAAATGGGCAAATATTTAAGAAAAAATAAAAAAAAACAGAAATATAAGTAACTGCTATTCACATAAAATGAATATTTCACCCACACATGTATGTATGCATGTACATATCTATGTATCTATGTATCTATCATCTATCATCTATCTACCTACTTACTTACCTACCAAAAAACCCCCAGTGATGTACCAAAAAACATATATTTATTATATATTTAGTTATAATAATGAAAATTTGGAAATAGATTAAATGGCCTACAGGAGGCCATTGCTTAAATGCTTTATGGTCCATTTATACTATGGAATTCTGAGCAACTATTTTATTTTTTTAAATTTGTTTATTTTATTTATTTTATTTTTGGCTGCATTGGGTCTTAGTTGCTGTGCGTGGGCTTTCTCTAGTTGCGGCGAGTGGGGGCTACTCTTCGTTGTGGTGTGTGGGCTTCTCATTGTGTTGGCTTCACTTGTGGTGGAGCAAGGACTCTAGGCTTGCGGACATCAGTAGCTGTGGCTCACGGGCTCTAGAGTGAAGACTCAGTAGTTGTGGCACACGGGCTTAGCTGCTCCACGGCATGTGGGATCTTCCCGGACCAGGGCTCAAACCCGTGTCCCTTGCATTGGCAGGTGGATTATTAACCACTGCGTCACCAGGGAAGCCCTGTGTAACTATGTAAAATTAGAATATCTACCGATGAGGAAAATTTCCATATCTGAAGTGGGAAAAAACATACTAGGAATCCATGTGTATACCATATAAAGCATGTGTGAGTGCACACGTATACACTCACACACACACAATGTACATATACTGGAAGGAAATACAGCAAAATGTTAATACTTGTAATATACGAGTTTTGGGATAATGAATGGTTTTTATAATATTATTTATTCTTTTCTAATATTCCAAATTTCTATAATGAATATGTATTTCTTTTAAGCAGAGAGCAAACCTGCTCCTAAAATATTAATATAATCCTTACCTAATACATCCATAGTGGGAGCATACCCTGCAATATACATTGCCATTTATTGTTATTTTTTAGTCAGCTATCAACTGTAATATCAACAATAATAGCAAATGGCTAGCTAGATTAGTATACAACCCAGCACTGTGTATAGGGCACCTAAATCAGACCCGTTTTCTCATTGTCTTCTTTTGCCTAAATAATGCTGCTAAATGCCTTGAGCCCATTAACAGTTTAAGGTTGTAAACGTGGTAAAATTCTCCCTTTCCTTTTTTCCCCTAATTATCCACAGGAAAGGAAATGAAATTTATTTGGTATTCAGCGAGGATATCAGACACTTCCAGAGAAAAGAGGATGATAGTGGACTAAATTACTGAGTACCTAAAAGTTGCGTAAAATTATTCTCAAAGTCTCTGCTTGAATATTTTAATCACTAGCTAGTACTCCTACTATAATTGGTCAAATATTGGGATAGCCCCTTTATGGTTCCATGAACTGTTGGAAATTTTCTAACTGCTTGAATGAAATACCTAGTAAGGTTTGTGGAAACTATATAAGACACTCAGAGAAATCTTGCCTTTTAAAAAAGAAAATAGAGAAAAAATTTAAATGTTTAATATTATTAATAATGTTGACACTTGTTTATGTGTATTTAAAAATATTTCCTAAAATACAATAATCCATGTAAAATAACTCTTCATATCTATTATTGTTTGGGATATGGCATAAAGAGAATATTGGGAAAGCAATCTAATTTAGATTATAAGCATTTAAGAAATGGTGGTAATATAGTAAGTAACGCCTTACTTATTTAACATGAGGTGTTCCAGTTAATGTAATCTTATATGTTTTCGTACTCAAAGTTTTATGGCTTTAAGCTATTTTTTCATTTAAAAAGTCTTTTTACAATATAATGTGCTCTGGGCAAGGCTCAGGGAATGAGTGTATCAATAGGGGGTAATCTTATCATTTTGGCTTATAATTAATGACTTCATTCCTGGTTACCCCACCTAGGTGTTCTTTGAGGAAATTATATGTTTTATTCCTTTTAGTACATAGCACAGTTCTTAGTATATAATACTTAATAAATGTTTAATGAATAAAAGTGCCTTTTTATATTCTAATGCTTTTAATTGCTGTTATATCTTATGGGGGTCTGCTATTTATCCTTATAATCTGGTTTATGTTCTTTCATTTATATCTCTGTGCCTATTATGTGCAAGGTTCTGTTTAAAAGTTTTGAGAGATACAAAATGAGCAACAGATGGAACTTTCCCTCAAGGAGCTTATAAAGCTTCCTTTTTAGTTGGAGCAGTTGGGAATATAAGACCTTATATTCTTATACACCTTATATTTTATACACCTTTATATCAGGGGTATAAAAATACCTATAATGAAAGCATGTGATAAGTGTCAGACACTGGACAAATCAAACAGCCTTTTCCTAGTCCTCATTACCTTGACCTTTCTGCAACCTTCACGGGGCTTTAAAGGATGGAGAAACAGTTCTTTATAGAACATAAATGAAGCAACTGACATTTTGGGGAACAGGATAAGTTAGACCTGGACCCTGCCGGCAAATATCTTCCAGGTTGGTAAGGAAGATAACACATTTACATAAATAACTAGAATAATAAGGAGAAATTGTAAGTGCCATGAGATAAGAACAGATAATAAGCTTTGGGAACTCAGCGGAAGGAGGGCTCATTTTGAGTTTTATTCTTATGAAATAAGTATGTGCTTTCTGACAACTGGCCTCTTAGAAGTCTTTTTCTCTTTTATAAAGGTTTGTGCCTTTTTTTCCCTGATGGTTGAAGTTACTAGAAGTCTGTTCTTTGGATAAGTGACATGTACCTCTATAAGCCTTTTTTGGAAAGGGATACATTTATGTGCAGAGACAGAGAAATAGAAGAAAGAAGGAAATCTAAGAGCAGAGGGATATGCACTTGGTAAGAATAGGATTTCTTCATGACTGCAGCCCCTACTGGGGGGAGATGAATCATTGGAGGTGTAAACAATTACTTCTTTGCTGTGTTTGAAGAGTGAAAAAAATTAATATAGATGTAGCTGATACAAAAAAGCAATGTGATCAATTTTATGTTTCATATGGAAAATCTGTTTCATTGTTTTATAATTACCATTCATGATTTTATTCTCTGTATGAGATTCTGTAGTTCAAGAAGCATACAGTAAAAAAAAGCAGTAAACTATGAACGTTTTAGACTTGCCAGGATAAAAAGTTGCCATTTGGAGTATGAAGACCAGATCTTTTTGGTAAAATAGCAGACCACAAATTGATTGAAAGCAGGTTAGTTTGCTTCATTGTCAGGAATTATTCCCTGAATATAACACTTTTCTGAGGGAGGGTAGTACTTTGAGGGGAGGAATTGGTCAGAATGGCTATTATCTGTGCAGAAGGAGTGAGCTTTGCAAAAGCAACATCTGGCACGATTAAACTTGACTGCCAAGGTAGAGCCAACAGTGAAGGCTAAGAGTGTAATAAAATTTTACTCATGTAGGCAGAACCACTCTACCAGAAATAGCAAAGTGAACCACAAGAAAGGTAATGTGAATATAATTCAGTCTAAAAAGTCAGCAAGACTGGCACGCTACATTATTCGGGGAAATTTCAAAATCCAATATGACATAACCTTTTCCTTAACAAATCCACATTGTTAAAGGTTCAAGGTGTTACTGGAAGGAAAGATAATGATAGATATTAATGTATAAGGAACTGCGGGTTTATGAAAAAAGTACATTTATATTTGAACTCCTAAACGTAGACCAAAAATGGCCATAGACTGGGGAATATATATTTTGATGCACTGCAGTATCCACTGTCTATTCCATGTATTGAGGATATAGATACTTAGCCGTTGGCATGGTGAGGTCTGTTCATTCAGAGAGGTACCAGCAATGATCTTTGAAAACTTTAAGGACAGTGGTAAAATATCATCCCTGACAGATACATGTAATTATTGCACTTTCTTTTCTTCTTTCCTTACTTCTTCCCTCCCTCCCTTCCTCCCTCCCTTCCTTCCTTCCTTCCTTCCATCCTATACATATGTGTGTGTGTGTGTGTGTGTGTGTGTTTAAAAATTATATAGTGTTTTTATATATTTTTTCAACTCTGATTATCCCTCTTTGGCTCCATTGTTTCCCACTGCAGACAGGTTTCCTCTAAATGGCCATAAGCAGTTAAGCAACTCTGCTTAAGGAAAGGAATTTGGACAGTTTAGCTTGTTTGCATATCCATCCCTGGACCAATCACTGTGATTAGTTAGAGGAGAGTCCCAGATGCTTTTCATCATCTCCACCACTTAGTATTATCAGTCTCTTTGATTTTATCCATTCCAATACGTTTTTTATTGGTTATATATTTTTTAAAATAAGGAATATATAGCAAATGTTGTTTTTGGTATCTATTGCAATTGTAAAAAAATGACTTATTTGACCTATTGGCACAATCTATTATATTGATAGATTGCCCAGTGATGTATCTTGTTTTCATTGCTAAGATAAACCTTACTTGATTGTGGTGAGTGATTCTTTTATTATTGAATTTTCTTTTCCAGGATTTTACTCAGGGTCTTATATATCTCTGTTCAGAAGCGAAATGAATCTTTTTTGAACTGTAATCATCAGGAATTGTTATGAGGGTTACTCTAACTTTGTGAAATACAGTGGGTAGCTATCTTTAAAGGTTCTTGAAAAAAACTTAACAAGTGAAATCATCTGGCCTTGGGGAATCTTTGCAGGTACCAGATTTAGTCTTAAAATATTCATGTTTAGAATGATAGTAAAAGAAAAAGCTCTATTGGTGATATGAACCTTTTTTAAAGATAGGCATAGGGCTTCCCTGGTGGCGCAGTGGTTGAGAGTCCGCCTGCCGATGCAGGAGACACGGGTTCGTGCCCTGGTCCGGGAAGATCCCACATGCCGCGGAGCAACTAAGCCCGTGAGCCATGGCCGCTGGGCCTGTGCGTCCGGAGCCTGTGCTCCGCAACGGGAGAGGCCACAACAGTGAGAGGCCCGCATACCGCAAAAAAAAAAAAAAAAAAAAGATAGGCATAAATTATACTGTTTAGGTAGGTCTGGAAAATATAGGCCTAGTCATTTTGTTAAAGATGAGTGGGAAGAATGTGACAGTGTGGACATAGGAGAAAAGAAGAGGAGTAGGAAGGAACTAATTAGAGATTCTACTTGCCTGTATTTAAAAGAGCTTAGGATTAACATACACACTACTATATATAAAATAGATAACCAACAAGGACCTACTGTATAGCACAGGGAACTCTACTCAGTGTTTTGTAATAACCTATAATGTAACAGGGAAGAACAAAATCTGACTCCATGTTGGACCTGTTTCTTTTACTTTAACCTTTGCTCTCCATTGCTTTTTGTTACTATAATCACTAAGAGGATGCTGTCTATAGTTGTAAGCATACATAATGGCCTGCCTCTGGGAACCCTGCCCCTCTGCCTGAATGTTAAACTAAAGTGCCTTTGTTCAGCTCACAGGGAGACATTCTGACCCTGCCCACCTGTGAATGGCTGCAGAAAAGAAGAAATGAACACATCCCCTTCCTAATGCTGGCCAAGTCAGGAGATATTTTGCAAGACTTATGGCCTTTTTATTTTACTTCCTCACCTCCTCCCCCTCTCTCTTCTATAAAAGAAACTGGCATCCAGGCCCTGATAAAATGGTACTCTAGGATGATAGTCCACCATGTTCTCAGATGCCTGGCTTTCCAAATAAAGTCGCTATTCCTTGCCTCAACACCTCGTCTCCTGATTATTGGCCTGTCATACAGCGAGCAGACCGAGCTTGGATTCAGTAACAATAAGGAAAAAGAATCTGAAAGAAAGAATATATGTGTGTGTGTGTGTGTGTGTGTGTGTGTGTGTGTGTATAAAACTGAATCACTGTGCCACACACCTGAAACTACCACAACATTGTAAATTAACTATACTTCAATTAAAAAAAAGATGATAGGCAGCTCTCAGATTTATGAAGTTTTTGTGAATCTATGGGCTGTCCTGCAAACCTAACACTTAGGTGTTTAAAATAATTTTTACCTATATACTTTATTCAATATTACAGAAATTTCCACTACACTTAATATACCTTTTGACAAACTTTTAAGGTTCTGACAATTAAGTCACAGAGTTGAAGTCACAGAGTTCCTAAGAACTGCACATTTGTTTTGGTATAAGCTGTTAGGAAGGCAGAGTCTCAGGTCTGGGAAGAATCAAAGTTGATTATTTATAAAGTCTCTGTGGGAAGACTCCCAAGGACTGCAGATCAAAATCTAAGTCAGAGTTTTGGCTTTTCCAATTATGAAGAAATGAATGTGTCAGCCTGGTGTGCGCCTGTGTAAGCTACATTTCCAGAGGCCACACAGCTCATATTCTCTGGGGAACTCAGCAGGGCAAGGTGCTTAGGGATATTGGAAACCTAGTGGCCATGATTCTGGACTCATAGCCCACAGCCTTGCTCCTCACCTCTTTTATGCCTTGGAGTGACATTTCCTTCAGTCTCTTTGACCTGCTGTTCTTGCCTCCCAGGGAAACATGGAGGGAGGAGAATACTTGAAATTACAGAGTTTTTAGTGGAGAAATATGTCCCATAGTTGGTATTTAACTATAGTACTAGGATTTCTTATATTTGTTGTTCTAAGATTCTGGGATACAGCATTTATTTTTTTACTTTATTAGTATGAGAAAATTATAACAGGTAGTTTTTATTCATTTATTTTGTCATACGCAGGCCTCTCACTGTTGTGGCCTCTCCCTTTGCAGAGCACAGGCTCCGGATGTGCAGGCTCAGTGGCCATGGCTCATGGGCCCAGACACTCTGGGGCATGTGGGATCTTCCCAAGCTGGGGCACGAACCAGTGTCCCCTGCATTGGCAGGCGGACTCTCAACCACTGCGCCACCAGGGAAGCCCTAACAGGTAGTTTTTGAATTCACTGCATGGTCCATTGTGAAGTTCAGTAAATAATTGTTGAGTGAATATAAGAATGATTGAAGCAGAAATTAACACAACATTGTAAATCAACTATACTTCAATAAAGTAAATTTTTAAAAAGGAATGATTGAAACAAACAATTTTATTATCTATTAGAATAACCCAATTGTAAGATTTTAAATAATTTCTCCTAGGAAACATATAATAGCTATTAGGGCTTCCCTGGTGGCACAGTGGTTGAGGGTCCGCCTGCTGATGTGGGGGACGTGGGTTCGTGCCCAGGTCCGGGAAGATCCCACATGCCGTGCAGCAGCTAGGCCCGTGAGCTGTGGCCGCTGAGCCTGCGCATCTGGAGCCTGTGCTCCGCAACGCGAGAGGCCACAATCACAAAATATATATATATATATATATATATATATATATATATAATAGCTATTATATAGCCTAGAAAGACAGCTTTATGGATATCTTCTTTTTCTTCATTTACCTCTGAAATATTTCTTGCTCAATCATTTCTTTATCCCTGCTGTCTCTTTTCTCTCCCTTCACACACACACACATATGCAGGGACATACACGTGTATATACATACGCATGTATATGAATGTGTGTGTATATATGTATAATTATATAAATGTATAATCTTTTAATCCCTCATATGTATTTTTCTTTATAGTCCACCTTTTTTTCAGTCCCCCTCTCCATTTCTCTCTTCCCTTTTTCTCTCTTCCCCTTTTGCTTTCAGTTTCCATGTTCACCCTCCCAAAGTCCATACATCTCTTTAATTTCTCTCACTCCTTTCCCATGCCAGTCATTGTTTCTCTCCTTTATATTTCTCCAGTTTCTCCCCATCTTTATTTCCCTTTCTCCACACTCTTCCGTGTTTCTCCTCCTAAGGTCCTCTTCCTCTCCCCCATCTCTTTCTCTCTCCCTCTGCAGCTCAAGCTAACAGATTTCCCTCTCTCCTTACTGTCTCTACTAGGTTTTCTCAGTATCCCAGTCTCTCTTGGGATTTCTTTTTCTCTATTTTCCTGTCCCTTCTTCCTTATTTATCTGCCTCTGTGGTGTTGCATTCTTTTTGCTCAGGACTCCTCTCATTTCCATCTCTGGTTTTCTGAGTCTCTCTGCCTTTGACTGTGCTTTTTCCTTTCCCTCTACCACATTTCCCTCTCTACCTGGTAAATTTCTCCTTCCACTAATCTGACTATACATATCAGCGTCTCTGTGTAGCCTGCCATGATCTCCCAGGAAAAATAACTTGCTCTTTTGTGCTTCCCAACACTTGTTTATATCTCTATAAGCACATGTACCACAGTGTATCACTTATTTATTCCTGAGTGCTGGCAGAGTGGTCATTCTGCTGAGGCACAGGCCAGGGAGGACTATGGGAAGGAACAAACCTGGATTTAACTCCTAGCTGCACCAATTGGACAGGTTTCTTAACCTCTCTGAGCCTGTTTCCCTAACTGATAATTGTAAGTTGGGCCATATAATTTATTATCCAAATTGAGGCACAGTTGAGAGTGAAAGGTGGCTCTAAAAATAATTCAAGTTAAATAATAGTTGGAAATATTGATTGATTGATCAGCAAATTGGTTTTATTTTATTAATGGACTTGTAAAATAGTTTTATACAAAACCTTTCCAAAAATAAAATTTTCTTAAAAGTAAAAATAACACATATTCATGTACATTAAAGAAAATTAAAACTTTATATTGATTACCTGAACTGCCTCTGTAATCAAGATGTAAAACAATTAAAGCACTCCAAAAGATTTTCAGTTAATCCCCTCCCTGTTCCCCTGGAAAACCTTGATCTGCTTTCTATCACCACAGAATAGTTTCATCTATTCTAAAATTTCATATAAATGGAATCATAGAGCATGCACATATTTTTAATATTAATTCATGTTTATGCCTTTATTTTCTAGGTAATATTTCATTTTATGGACAGACAACAATTTGTTTATCTTTGATGTTTTAGTTAGGTTTGAGTGGGGAATGAAAGTACATCCTTGTGTCCAGTGAGCCATCTGTATCTGACAGTCTTATTTAAAAGAAATATCCTTCCATTCCTGGTTACTGAGAGTTCTTATTGTTTTAATCCTACACAATTGCTAACTTGATTAGATCCTTTTTTATCCTGGCTCTTTTGAGATAATAATTCTTTCATTCCAACTTTTTTTCTGTTAACATGGTGAATTACATTATAGATTTCCTAATGTTAAACCAGCCTTGCATTCTTGAGATTACCACAACTTTGTCAGTCTGTGTAGTCGTTTTTATCCATTGCCGGATTTAGGTTGCTACTATTTTATTTACATTCTTTAAATTTATTTCCTACTTGAAATAGGCTGATGATTGTAAGTTCTCACATTCTTTTTGTGCCTAGTTTTGATATCAAGCTTGTAACAGCCTCATAAATGAAATTTGTTAGTGATCTCTACTTTTCCTTGAAATATATTCTATGTGATTTATTTCTCTGTTCCTTATGCATTAGAGGAAAATTCTATATTAGTTTTCTTTTGCTGTGGTAAATAATTACCAAAAATGTAGTAACTTGAGACAGAGCCCATTTATTATCCATAGTTCTGTAGGTCAGAAGTCAAGTGGGCATGGCTGGTTTCTCTACTTTGAGTCTCACAGGCCAAAATGAAGGAGTTTGCAGGGTTGCATTCCCTTCTGGAGCTTCTGGGGTAGAATTCATTTTGAAGTTCATGAGATTGTGGTCAGAGTTCAGTTCTATGCAGCTGAAGGACTAAGGTTCCTGTTTCCTTGAATAAGCTCATTGGCAACTTTAATTCCATCAGCAAAGTCCCTTTTGACTTGTCATATAGCATATTCACAGGCATAACACCAAGGGCAAAGATCATGAAGGCCTAAATCCTGCTTACCAGAAGTTTATCTGTAAAACCATCTGTGCCTGGTCTTTTTTCTGTGTAGAAAATTTTAACTACTGGTCTTTAAAAGTAATTATAATTTTAAGATTTTCTACTTCTTTTTGACTCAACTTGCAAAGTTAAATTTTTTTCCAGTAATTTATCCATTTTATCTAAATTTTCAAATTATTTGTGTAGTTTTTCATAGTACTATCTTTTAAATCTTTACAGTAACTGCAATCATGACTTTTTAAAAATATAAATTTATTTATTTATTTATTTTTGGCTGCGTTCGGTCCTTGTTGATGTGTGTGGGCTTTCTCTAGTTGTGGCGAGTGGGGGCTACTCTTTGTTGCGGTGTGCAGGCTTCTCATTGTGGTGGCTTCTCTTGTTGTGGACCACAGGCTCTAGGCACACAGCCTTCAGTAGTTGTGGCACTCGGGCTCAATAGTTGTGGCTTGTGGGCTCTAGAGTGCAGCCTCCGTAGTTGTGGTGCAGCACGTGGGATCTTAGCATGTGGGGGCTTAGTTGTTCCACAGCATGTGGGATCTTCCCAGTCCAGGGCTTGAAACCATGCCCCCTGCATTGGCAGGTGGATTCTTAACCACTGCACCATCAGGGAAGTCCCAACATTCTTTTTATTCCTAATGTTATTTATTTGTACCTGCACTTTTATTTTCTTGATCACTCTCACTTTCAAGAATAACTGTGGGAAACTGCAACTTTGTATGTATGTCCACAGTCAACTTGATGGGGTCTTTCTTGCTTGCTGGCTTAGGCAAACTTAATGCTATACAAGCAGTAGGATTATTTCTCTAGGTCTCTGCAGTGTGGCATGGCTACATAAATAAACTGAAGAAAACTTAATAGACTGGGCTTCCCTGGTGGCACAGTGGTTGAGAGTCTGCCTGCTAATGCAGGGGACATGGGTTCGAGCCCTGGTCTGGGAAGATCCCACATGCCGCGGAGCAACTAGACCCGTGAGCCACAACTACTGAGCCTGCGTGTCTGGAGCCTGTGCTCCGCAACAAGAGAGGCCGCAATAGTGAGAGGCCCGTGCACCATGATGAAGAGTGGCCCCTGATTGCCACAACTAGAGAAAGCCCTAGCACAGAAATGAAGACCCAACACAGCCAAAAATAAATAAATAAACAAATGTGGGGAAAAAAAATAAGAAAACTAAAACAATCCAAACACGATTAATAAGTCCTTAAAAGTTAAAAAAAAAAAAAAAAAAACCTTAATGGACCAAAATTTGTACCATGACTACAATTGAATATACTAGCAAGAACACTGTGTGTTTGTGGTTCTAAGCATCTTGAAGAAAGTTGTGATTTTTTGGAGTGAAGGATAGAAAGAGATGACAGTATTTACACAAGTCTATGGAACTTCTATATTCTGGAAAAGTATTTATTGAACAAATGTAACTACAGAATAATAAGATGAGGTCACATGATTATAATACAGCCTAATAAAAACTTAAAGTTGGATTTAGGAAGCATCTATATATAGTTATAGGATAGAATCTGACATCAAGACCTTAGGTCTGTCCCAAAATTTTTTGTACAATTACCTACATATGGACAGATCAATAGTATAAGACACAGCAGAATTATATCTAGCTCACCTATGCTCAACTGAGAATTACATAACGTGGGTGGTGATTGGGGCCAACTTCTTTCACCAACAAAACAAAGCAAAACAACAAAAAACCTTGGGTTTCTTATTATCCCTATTCTTTTTTTTTTTTTTTTGCGGTATGCGGGCCTCTCACTGTCGTGGCCTCTCCCGTTGCGGAGCACAGGCTCCGGACGCGCAGGCTCGGCGGCCATGGCTCACGGGCTTAGTTGCTCCGCGGCATGTGGGATCTTCCCGGACCAGGGCACGAACCCGTGTCCCCTGCATCGGCAGGCGGATTCTCAACCACTGCGCCACCAGGGAAGCCCTATCCCTATTCTTTAAGTCACATTTTGCTCCTGTCAGACCTGATTATTCATTCTTTCTCTGGGATGATTATCAGGAGTTTCTTAGGATTTAAAAAAATACTTAGCTACCTCCATGAGGTTCTGTCATCACTCCCTAACATACATTTGAGGGACGGGAATAAGTCCATTGATAACATCTGTCTCCCTGTGGTCCATATGTGTTAGCAGTTTAAGCATTGCATTTATCAGGTGCTATGTTTATTAGATGAGGCAAGTTGGTAAGGCATTCCCTTTGCATATGATTTACCAGGTTGTTGGGAAAAAAACTTTTCCTTCTTTTACTGTTTATTTTTCTCTTGTGGTTGACATCTTGGAGGTCAGTGCTAGTGGTTTTAGAAGGATTGGCTGTGCCTAACAGAGAAGTGAGGAAGGGGAATAATAGAACAGTTGTGATCATGTTAAATCAAACATAGATACTCAAATGCTTTGAATTCAAACACCAATGTTAAATTGGTGGTAAATACATAACTGAATTAGAGGTCCTGTTTGAATTTACTTTTTAGAAAGTAAAATTGACTTACATGGCAACACTCTACAAGGGAAATCATCAGATGGGGCTGTGTCATTATAGAAACTGTACATGAAACATTTTTCTTTGTTCCTTTGTGAGCTACGTCAATGTAGCTAGAGGTAGCTTTATTGTCAGGGTCAAGCAATGGGAAAGAAGAGAACCAGTTGCCAATGGTGGTCCTTGTCAAATTGCTCAATGTGTCCACTCCCTGCCCCCAGCATAATGTAAAGCTCAACAGCTCTAGGTAATGGGCTCACCATTTTGGGACTATCACAGAGCGGAAACAGAATTACATCCACAATGAAAACCTCTGTCAGGCTGAAGAAGGGAGAGGAGTGAGAATGTAGGCATTCCTTGCAGGGTGTTTGCTCATAAGCTGTGCCATTTGTGATGAAATGACTTTCTGGCACAGTTTGAAAATCTCCTCCACATGAAGACCATTAAAAAATAAACAGCGTGGTTCAAGGCTTTTAAAATGTTTAGGAGGGGGAGAATTTATGTTGTCCCATCTTGGTTCTTATCTGCTCAATGCAACTGTTTTTTTGGGTTTTTTTTCCTACTCAAAAAATCAATCTTATTACTCTTTGAAAATATTTCAGATTAGTTTTTTATATAAGCAGCTACCCTGTTTTTTCTTTTGTTCCCTTTGTTTAAAATGGGAAAATAATATTTTATTCTTTTGCAAAATGTACAGCAAGCAATCAAGAATATTCCTCCTGAGTCCTGTGCTGTTTCCTCTTTAGTTCATTGCCCCTCATGCCAAATCCCGTCTGCTTTAAAGAATATGGAAAAGTCACTTGTCCTTAGTTCGACAAAAGCTAATGGACCAGGGTCCTTGAGGACAGTAGTGCTCTTGAGCAAACTGAACATTCCCCTTGCAACTTTTTTTTAAAAATTGAAGTGAAATTCATGTAACATACAGTTAATCATTTGAAAGTGTACATTTCAGTGGCACTTAGTGCATTCACAATGTTGTTACATCTACCATCTCACTCTAGTGTCAAAGCTTTTTGGTCACCCCAGCAAAACACCTTCCCTACCTCAACCACTGGCAACTACTAATCTGCTTTCTGTCTCTCTGGATTTGCCTATACTGCATATTACATATAAAAAGAATCATACAATATATAACCTTTTGTGTTTGGCTACTTTATTTTAGCATAATGTTTTTGAGGTTCATCTAAGTTGTAGCATGTGTCAGTACTTCATTCTTTGTTATTGCTGAATAATATTCCATTGTATGTATAAATTAAAAATAGTTTACCCATTCATCTGTTGATGGACATTTGGGTTGTTTCCTTCTTTTGGCTAATATGAATAATGCTGCTATAAACATTAGTATGTAAGTTTCTGTGTGGATGTATGTTATCATTTCTCTGGGGTATACCTAGGAGTGGAATTGTAGAATCATTTGGTAACACTTCTTTTAATCATTTGGGGAAGTGCCACACTGTTTTTCAAAGAAGCTGCAACATTTATATCCCCACCAACAGTGTATGATGGTTCCTATTTCTCCACATTCTCACCAACACTTGTTATTTTCCATTAAAAAAAATAACCATTCCAGTGGGTGTGAAGTTGTATCTCACTGTGGTTTTTTTTTTTTTTTTTTTTTTTTTTTTTTGCAGTATGCGGGCCTCTCATTGTTGTGGCCTCTCCCATTGAGGAGCACAGGCTCCGGACGCGCAGGCCCAGCGGCCATGGCTCATGGGCTTAGTTGCTCCGTGGCATGTGGGATCTTCCCGGACCAGGGCACGAACCCTTGTCTCCTGCATCGGCAGGCGGATTCTCAACCACTGCGCCACCAGGGAAGCCCTCACTGTGGTTTTAATTTGCATTTCCTTGATGACCAAAGACGTTGAACATGTTTTCATGTGTTTATTGGCCATTTGTACATTTTCTTTGGAGAAATGTCTATTCAACTCCATCACCCATTTCTTAATTGAATTGTCTTCTTGTTCTTGAGTTGTAAGAGTTCTTTATATATTCTGGATACTAAACCCTTATAAGATATATGATTTGCAAATATTTTCTTCCTTTCCTGTAGTCTGTCTTTTCAATTTACTAATAATGTTCTTTGATGCCCAAAAGTTTTAAATTCTTGTTTGTGTGTTTTTTATTTTTCTTATACCAGAGAATTATTTTTCTTCTATCCAACTCACTTCTCTAATTTATGTTATCCACCTGGCAAATATAGATAGATTGATACCCCTGTTCTATATGTGGATTATTGACATAGTCATGACATAAGAATATATTTAAACTATATTAACTGAAAAATGCAAAATACTGAGCAATCTGTACAGTACAATTTCATTCATGGAAAAAAGGAGGGTAGATAGAGAGATGATTGTATGTGTGTAGAAAATATCTATAAGGAGCCAACAAGAAACAATAGCGGTTATCTAGGGAGTAGGACCTTCATTTTTCAATTTATACCTTTTTGTATTGTTTGAATTTTATGTAGCAAGTATGTATTACTTTAACAACAAAATTCAGTAGATTTTAAAGCCATGCTACATTACCTTTCCCCATAAGCTCAAGGTGACTTAATGAGTAAAGTGACCCCATTTTTCCAAACCTACAGTCAGAAGACCTGTTCTGATAGTTTTGAATGTACAGATCTTCCTCAACTTAAAATGGGGCTACATCTCATCAAAAGTTGAAAATATTGCAAGTGGAAAATACATTTAATACACCTAACTTATCGAAAATCATAGCTTAGCCTAGCCTACCTTAAATGTGCTCAGAACACTTACATTAGCCTACAGTAGGGCAAAAGCATCTATCATAAACCCTATTTTATATAAAGTGTTGAATATCTCATGTAATTTATTGAATACTGTACTGAAAGTGAAAAAGAGAATGGTTTTATGGGTACAGGATGGTTGTAGTGTATTGGTTGTTTCCCCTTGTGGTTGCGGGGCTGACTGGGAGCTGTGAGTCACTGCTGCTGCCCAGCATCACAAGAGTATGGTACTGCATATTGCTAGCCTGGGAAAAGATCAAAATTCAAAGTATGGTTTCTACTGAATGAGTATTACTTTTGCACCATTGTAAAGTAGAAAAATCCAAAGTTAAACCGTCATAAGTCATGGACTGTCTGTACATGTAGGGAACTGAGATAAAATATTTGCAACTGGGTCTGATTTGTAAGAGTCAGAAATTGAGACTGCCATGTAGAGGGCTTTTTTGTTGTTGTTGTTTGTTTGTTTTTTAAAACTAATATTTTAAAATTGAGATATACTTAACATATAATGTATTAGTTTTAGGTGTACACATTTGATCTATGTATATATTGTGAAATAATTACCACAGTACATTTAGTTAACATCCATCACCATATATAGTTACAAAATTTTTTTTCTTGTGATGAGAACTTTTAAGATCTGCTGTCTTAGAAACTTTCAAATATACAATACAGTATTGTTAACCCTAACAACCATGCTGTACATTACATCCCCAGGATTTATTTATTTTAAAACTAGAAGTTTGTACTTTTTAACTATCTTCACCCATTTTGTCCACCCTTTACCCCCTGTCCCTGGAAACCACCAATCTGTTCTCTGTATCTATGAGTTCTTTTTTTTTTCTTTCCTTTTTTTTTAGATTCCACATATAAATGATATCATACCATGGTACCATGATATCATGGTATTTGTCTTTGTCTGACTTTTTTCACTTAGCATAATACCCTCAAGATCCATCCATGTTGTTGTTGTTGCAAATAGCAGGGTTTCCTTCTTTTTTTTTAATGACTGAAAGGCTATCCATTGTATATCATTATATATCACATTTTCTTTAACCATTTATTCATTAATAGACACTTAACTTGTTTCCACGTCTTGAGTATTATAAATAATGCTGCAGTGAACATGGGTTCTTCAACATAATGATTTAGTTTCTTTGGGTAAATACCCAGAGGTGGAATTGCTGGATCATATGGTAGTTCTATTTTTAATTTTTTGAGCAACCTACATACTGCTTCCCATAGTTTCTGCACCAATTTACATGTCTACCAACATTGCATCAGGGTTGCCTTCCCTTCATGTCCTACCCAACACTTGTTATTTCTTGTCTTTGATGATACCCATTGTGGGATGGTATCTCATTGTGATTTTGATTTGCATTTCCCTGATGATCAGTGATGTTGAGCAACTTTTCATGTGCCCGTTGGCCATTTGTATGCCTTCTTTGGAAATATGTCTATGCAGATCCTCTGCCCATTTTAAAATCTGATTGTTTGTTTGTTTTTCTATTGAGTTGTGTTAGTTCTTTATTTAGATATTAACCCCTTATTAGACATATGATTTGAAAATATTTCCTCCCATTTGGTACATTGTGTTTTCATTTTGTTGATTGCTTCCTTTGCCGTACAGAAGCTTTTTAATTTTTATATAGTCCCACTTGTTTATTTTTCTTTTGTTGCCTTTGCTTTTGGTGTCAAATCCAAAAAATCATTGCCAAGACTGATGTCAAGAAACTTACCCCCTATGTTTTCTTCTACAAGTTTTATGGTTTCAGGTCTTACATTCAAGTCTTTAATCCATTTTGAGTTGATTTTTGTGTGTAGTATAGAGGACCAGTTTCATTCTTTTGCATGTGGCTATTTGGTTTTTCCAACACCATTTATTGAAGAGACTGTCCTTTTCCCATTGTATATTCTTGGCTCCTCCTTTGTTGTAACTTAATTGACCACATATGCGTGGGTTTATTTATGGCCTCTCTACTCTGTTCCATTGATATATGTGTCTGCTTTTATGCTAATAACATACTGTTTGATTACTATAGCTTTGTAATGTAGTTTGAAGTCAGAAAGTGTGGTGCCTCCCATTTTGTACTTCTTTCTCAAGATTGCTTTAGCTATTTGGGGTATTTTATGGTTACATACAAATTTTAAAAAATTTTTGTTCTATTTCTGTGATAAATGCCATTGTAATTTTGATAGGGATTGATTGAATCTGTAGATGCATTGGACAGTATGATCGTTCTAACAATATTAATTCTTGCAATTTATGAGCTTGGAATATCTTTCCATTTTTTGTGTATTCTTTAATTTCCTTCATTAATTTTTTATGGCTTTCAGTGTACAGTTCTTTCACTTCTTTGGATAAATTTGTAACTAAGTATTTTATTCTTTTTTTTTTTTTTGAGCAGAAAATAATTCTTTTATTATCTCATGGGCATTTAATTGAATGGGAATCCTAATGTTCAATTTGCTTTGTTTGCATGAAACCTTATAGCCAGATATGTGGCTCTTTTCTCTTTGCCCAAGTTTTCTTATTTAGTATTTATTTAATATTTAGTTATACCAATATATATATATGTATTTTTTAACATCTTTATTGGAGTATAATTGTATTACATTTTTGTGTTAGCTTCTGCTGTATAACAAAGTGAATCAGCCATACATATACATATATCCCTATATCCACCCCCTCTTGTGTCTTCCTCCTATGCTCCTTATCCCACCCCACTAGGTAGTCACAAAGCACCGAGTTGGTCTCCCTGTGCTATGTGGCTGCTTCCCACTAGCTATCTATTTTACATTTGGTAGTGTATATATGTCAATGCCACTCTCTCACTTCATCCCATGTTACCCTTCCCCCTCCCTGTGTCCTCAAGTCCATTCTCTATGTCTACGTCTTTATTCCTATCCTGCCCTTAGGTTCAACAGAACCATTTTTCTTTTTTTTTAGATTCCATATATATGTGTTAGCATATGGTATTTATTTTGCTCTTTCTGACTTACTTTACTCTATATGATAGACTCTAGGTCCATCCACTTCACTACAAATAACACAATTTCATTTATTTTTATGGCTGAATAATATTCCATTGTATGTATGTGTCACATCTTCTTTATCCATTCATCTGTTAGTGGACACTTGGGTTGTTTCCATGTCCTGGCTATTGTAAATACTGCTGCAGTGAGTATTGTGGTACATGACTCTTTTTGAATTATTGTTTTCTCAGGGTATATGCCCTGTAGTAGGATTGCTGGGTCATATAATAGTTCTATTTTTAGTTTTTTTTAGGAACCTTCATAATGTTCCCATAGTGGCTATATCAATTTACATTCCGACCAACAGTACAAGAGGGTTCCCTTTTCTCCACACCCTCTCCAGCATTTATTGTTTCTAGAGTTTTTGATGATGGCCAATCTGACCGGTGTGAGATGATATCTCATTGTAGTTTTGATTTGCATTTCTCTAATGATTAGTGATGTTGAGCATCCTTTCATGTGTTTGTTAGAAATCTATATCTTCTTTGGAGAAATATCTGTTTAAGTCTTCAGCCCATTTTAAGATTGGGTTGTTGGTTTTTTGATAATGAGCTGCATGAGCTGCTTGTATATTTTGGAGATTAATCAATCCTTTGTCAATTACTCCATTTGAAAATATTTTCTCCCACTCTGAGGGTTGTCTCTTCATCTTGTATATGGATTCCTTTGCTGTGCAAAAGCTTTTGAGTTTCATTAGGTCCCATTTGTTTATTTTTCTTTTTATTTCCATTTCTCTAGAAGGTGGGTCAAAAAGGATCTTGCTGTGACTTATGTCATAGAGTGTTCTGCCTATGTTTTCCTCTAAGAGTTTTATAGTGTCTGGCCTTACATTTAAGTCTTTAATGCATTTTGAGTTTATTCTTGTGTATGGTGTTAGGGAGTGTTCTAATTTCATTCTTTTACATGTAGCTGTCCAGTTTTCCCAGCACCACTTATTGAAGAGGCTGTCTTTTCTCCACTGTATATTCTTGCCTCCTTTATCAAAGATAAGGTGACCATATGTGCACGGGTTTATCTCTGGGCTTTCTATCCTGTTCCATTTATCAATATTTCCATTTTTGTGGTAGTACCATACTGTCTTGATTACTGTAGATTTGTAGTATAGTCTAAAATCAGGGAGCCTGATTCCTCCAGGTCTGTTTTTCGTTCTCAAGATTCCTTTGGCTATTGGGGGTCTTCTGGGTATCCATACAAATTGTGAAATTTTTTATTCTAGTTCTGTGAAAAATGCCATTGGTAGTTTGATAGGGATTGCATTAATATGTAGATTGCTTTGGATCATATAGTCATTTTCACAATGTTGATTCCTCCAATCCAAGAACATGGTATATCTCTCCATCTGTTTGTATCATCTTAATTTCTTTCATCAGTGTCTTATAGTTTTCTGCCTACACGTCTTTTGTCTACATAGGTAGGTTTATTTCTAGGTATTTTATTCTTTTTGTTGCAGTGTAAAATGGGAGTGTTTTCTTAATTTCTCTTTCAGATTTTTCATCATTAGTGTATAAGAATGCAAGAGATTTCTGTGCATTAATTTTGTATCCTGCTACTTTACCAAATTCACTGCTTAGCTCTAATAGTTTTCTGGTAGCATGTTTAGGATTCTTTATTTATAGTAACTTGTCATCTGCAAGCAGTGACAGTTTTACTTCTTCTTTTCAAATTTGGATTTCTTTTATTTCTTTTTCTTCTCTGATTGCTGTGACTAAAACTACCAAAACTATATTGAATAATAGTGATGAGAGTGGGCAACCTTGTCTTGTTCCTGATCTTAGTGAAAATGGTTTGTTTTTCACCATTGAGAATGATGTTGGCTGTGGGTTTGTCATATATGGCCTTTATATGTTGAGGTAAGTTCTCTCTGTGCCTACTTTCTGGAGAGTGTTTATCATAAATCAGTGTTGAATTTTGTTGAAAGCATTTTCTGCATCTATTGAGATTATCATATCCTTTTTATCCTTAAATTTGTTAATATGGTGTATCACACTGATTGATTTGCATATATTGAAGAATCCTTGCATTCCTGAGATAAATGCCACTTGATCATGGTGATGATCTGTTTAATGTGCTTTTGTATTCTGTTTGGTGATATTTTGTTGAGGATTTTTGCATCTGTGTTCATCAGTTTTATTGGACTGTAGTTTTCTGTTTTTGTGACATCTTTGTCTGGTTTTGGTATCAGGGTGATGGTGGCCTTGTAGAATGAGTTTGGGAGTATTCCTCCCTCTGCTATACTTTGGAAGAGTTTTAGAAGAATAGTTGTTAGCTCTTCTCTAAATGTTTGATAGAATTCACCTGTGAAGCCATCTGGTCCTGGGCTTTTGTTTGTTTGAAGATTGTTAATCACCACTTCAATATCAGTGCTTGTGATTGGTCTGTTTATATTTTCTATTTCTCCCTGGTTCAGTCTTGGAAGATTGTCCTTTTCTAAGAATTTGTCCATTTCTTCTAGATTGTCCATTTTACTGGCATATAGATTACCTGTAGTAATCGCTCATGATCCTTTTTACTTCTCCCGTGTCAGTTGTTACTTCTTCTTCATCTCTAATTCTGTTGATTTGAGTTCTCCCATTTTTTCTTCATGAATCTGGCCAATGTTTTATCAATTATTTTTATCTTCTCAAAGAACCAGCTTTTAGTTTTATTGATCTTTGCTATTGTTTCCTTCATTTCTTTTTCATTTATTTCTTATCTGATCTTTATAATTTCTTTCCTTCTGCTAACTTTGGGGTTTTTTGTTGTTCTTTCTCTAGTTGCTTTAGTTGTAAGGTTAGGTTGTTTATTTGAGATGTTTCTTATTTCTTGAGGTAGGATTGTATTGCTGTAAACTTCCCTCTTAGAATTGCTTTTGCTGCATCCCATAGGTTTTATGTCATCGTGTTTTCATTGTCATTTGTTTCCATGTATTTTTTGAGTTCCTCTTTGATTTCTTCAGTGATCTCTTGGTTATTTAGTAGTGTATTGTTTAGCCTCCATGTGTTTGTATTTTTTACAGATTTATTCCTGTAATTGATATCTAGTCTCATAGCATTGTGGTTAGAAAAGATACTTGATACGATTTCAATTTTCTTAAATTTACCAAGGCTTGATTTGTGACCCAAGATATGATCTACCCTGGAGAATGTTCTATGATCACTTGAGAAGAAAGTGTATTCTGTTGTTTTTGCATGGAATGTCCTATAAATATCAATTAACTCCATCTTGTTTAATGTATCATTTAAAGCTTGTATTTCCTTATTTATTTTCATTTTGGATGATCTGTCCATTGTTGAAAGTGGGGTGTTAAAAAGTCCCATACTCTGATTGTGTTACTGTTGATTTTCCCTTTTATGGCTGTTAGCCTTTGCCTGATGTATTGAGGTTCTCCTATGTTCAGTGAATAAATATTTACAATTGTTATATCTTCTTCTTGGATTGATCCCTTGATCGTTATGTAGTGTCCTTCTTTGTCTCTTGTAGTAGTCTTTGTTTTAAAGTCTGTATTTTCTGATATGAGTATTGCTACTCCATCTTTCTTTTGATTTCCATTTGCATGCAATATCTTTTTCCATCCCCTCACTTTCAGTCTGTATGTGTCCCTACGTCTGAAGAGGGTCTCTTCTAGACAGTATATATACAAGTCTTGTTTTTGTATCCATTCAGACAGTCTGTGTCTTTTGGTCGGAGCATTTCATCCATTTACATTTAAGGTAATTATTGGTATGTATGTTCCTATTACCATTTTCTTAATTGTTTTGGTTTTGTTATTGTAGGTCTTTTCCTTCTTTTGTGTTTCCTGCCTAGAGAGGTTCCTTTAGCATTTGTTGTAAAGCTGGTTTGGTGGTGGTGAATTCTCTTTGCTTTTGCTTGCCTGTTAAGGTTTTACTTTCTCTGTTGAATCTGAATGAGATCCTTTCTGGGTGGAGTAATCTTGGTTGTAGTTTTTCCTCTTTCATCACTTTAGATAAGTCCTGCCACTCCCTTCTGGCTTGCAGAGTTTCTGCTGAAATATCCAATGTTAACCTTATGGGGATTCCCTTGTATATTATTTGTTGCTTTTCCCTTGCTGCTTTTTAATATTTTTTCTTTGTATTTAATTTTTGATAGTTTTATTACCATGTGTCTTGATGTGTTTCTCCTTGAATTTATCCTGTATGTAACTCTCTGTGCTTCCTGGACTTGATTGTCTATTTCCTTTCCCATATTAGGGAAGTTTTCAACTATAATCTCTTCAAATATTTCTCAGTCCCTTTTTTTTTTCTCTTCTTCTTCTGAGACCCCTATAATTCGAATGTTGGTGAGTTTAACATTGTCCCAGAGGTCTCTGAGACTGACCTCAATTCTTTTCATTCCTTTTTCTTTATTCTGTTCTGCAGTAGTTATTTCCACTATTTTATCTTCCAGGTCACTTATTCATTCTTCTGCCTCAGTTATTCTGCTATTGATTCCTTCTAGAGAATTTTTAATTTCATTTATTGTGTTATTCATTATTGTTTGTTTGCTCTTTAGTTCTTCTAAGTCCTTGTTAAACACTTCTTGTATTTTCTCTATTCTATTTCCATGATTTTGGATCATCTTTACTATCATTACTCTGAATTGTTTTTCAGGTCGACTGCCTATTTCCTCTTCATTTGTTTGGTCTGGTGGGTTTTTACCGTGCTCCTTCATCTGCTGTGTATTTCTCTGTCCTCTCATTTTGCTTAAGTTACTCTGTTTGGTGTCTCCTTTTTGCAGGCTGCAGGTTCATAGTTCCTGTTGTTTTTGGTGTCTGCTCCCAGTGGGTAGGTTTGGTTATGTGGGTTGTGTAGGTTTCCTGGTGGAGGGGACTGCTGTCTGTGTTCTGATAGATGAGGTTAGATCTTGTCTTTCTGGTGGGCAGGACTGCATCCAGTGGTGTGTTTTGGAGTGTCTGTGAACTTATTATGATTTTAGGCAACCTCTCTGTTAATGGTTGGGTTTGTTTTCCTGTCTTGCTAGTTGTTTGGCATGGGGTGTCCAGCACTGGAGCTTGCTGGGCATTGAGTGGAGCTGGGTCTTAGCATTGAGATGGAGATCTCTGGGTGAGCTCTTGCCGATTTTTTTACGTGGGGCCAGGAGGTCTCTGGTGGACCAATATCCTGAACTCGGCTCTCCCACCTCAGAGGCTCAGGCCTGACAGCTGGCTGGAGCACCAAGACCCTGTCAGCCACATGGCCAGGTTCATGGGGAGTTTCTTGCCTTTTGGGAAGTCTGAGGTCTTCTGCCTGCATTCAGTCGGTGTTCTGTAGGAGTTCTTCCACATGTAGATGTATTTTTGATGTATTTTTTCGAGGAGGGTGATCTCCACGTCTTTCTCCTCTGCCGTCTTGAAGGTCCTCCCAGGTATTTTATTCTTTATCATGCAGTTGTAATTGTGGTTTTTTCCTTAATTTCTCTTTTAATAGCTTGTTATTAAAATATAAGTCGCAACAGATTTTTAAATATTGATTTTATATTCTGCAAATTTACTGTATTCACTTATTAGATCTAACATTTTGGGGGTGGAATCTTTAGGGTTTCCTATATATTATATCATGTCATCTGTGAATAGAGACAGTTTTAATTTTTCCTTTCCAGTTTGGATGCCTTTTGTTTATTTTTCTCTCCTGATTGCCTTGGCTAGAATTTCCAGTGCTATTTTGAATAGAAGTGATGAGAGTGGGCATCCTTGTGTTTTTTCTGATCATAGAGGAAAAGCTTTCAGTTTTTTGCCATTGCTTATGATGTTATCTTTGGGCTTGTCATACAGGGCTTTTATTATATTGAGGTATGTTCCCTCTATACTCACTTTGTTGGGAATTTTTATCATAAATAGATATTGAAGTTTTTCAAATGGTTTTTCTGAGTCTATTTAGATGATAATATGATTTTTACACTTAATTTTTTTAATGTGGTGTATTACATTGATTTGCAGATGTTGAGCCATCCTTACATCCTTGGAATAAGTCCCACTTGATCATGATGTATGATCCTTTTAATGTATTGTTTGATTTGGTTTGCTACTATTTTGTTGAGGACTTTTACATTTGTGTTCATCAGGGATATTGGCCTGTATTTTTCTTTTCTTGTAGTCTCTTTGTCTGGTTTTTGTATCAGGATAATTTGGGTCTCATTAAATGAGTTTGGAAATATCCCCTTCTCTTTAATTTTTTGGAAGAATTTGAGAAGGATTGGTATTAATTCTTTAAATGTTTGGTAGAATTCACCAGTGAAGTCATGTGGTTCTGGACTTTTCTTTGTTTGGAGGTTTTTGATTACTGATTCAATCTCCTTACTAGTAATTTGTCTGTTCAGATTCTGTATTTCTTCATGATTCAGTCTTGGTAGTTTGCATGTTTCTAGAAATTTTTTCCTTTTTTTCTAGGTTGTCCAATTAGTTGGCATATAATTGTTCATAGTAGTCTCTTATGATCCTTTGTATTTCTGTGCTATCAGTTATTTTTTCTCCTCTTTCATTTCTGATTTTATTTATATGTGTCCTCTCTTTTTCTCTTGATGAGTCTGGCTAAAGTTTCATATGTTTTGTTTATTTTTTCAAAGAACCAGCTCTTAGTTTCAGTGATCTATTCTCTTTTGGGGCTCTATTTCATTTATTTCCTTTCTGATCTCTGTTATTTCCTTCCTTCCACTAACTTTGGGCTTATTTTTGTTCTTACTTTTCTAGTTCCTTGAGTTGTAAAGTTAGGTTGTTTATTTGAGCTCTTTACCTTTTCTTAATGTAGGCTTTTATTGCTATAAACTGGACATTTTGAATACTATAATATGGTTGCTTTGGAAATCATCTTCTCCTCCTTCCCTAGGGATTGCCATTGTTTCCTCCTGAGGTCTATAGTTGTCCGTTTGTGCAGGGGGCATCTCACTCCTTGTTTCTAAAGTGGGAGGGCATACCACACCCCTGCCAGTTCATTCTTCTCCTGAGTCCAACACCCATGTAACTCTGCATAGTGTGCAGTGTTCTCTTCTTGCAGACTGTGTTTGTGACTAATGAACTGCTGTCAGTCTCATCTGTCTCCAGTGTTGGCAGCATGTGTTCAGCCATCTTATACTATTTAGGATGGGGGAATCTCTTCTTTACCAATGGAGTACATAGAAGGTGGTCAGAATAATGTGAATGGATTAAAAGTTATTGTAATAAATTTACATATATTAAATTTCATGTACTCATTTTGAGGGTATAGTTCAATGAGTTTTGACAAATAGCTCAGTGTTATCCCATTGTATGAATATATCCCACTTTATTTACCTATTCACCTGTTGATGGACATTTGTTGTTTTTTTTCAGTTTTCAACTACTATGAATGAAGTTGATATGAACATTTATGTACAAGTCTTCTTATGAATATGTGTTTTCATTTCCCTTAGGTAAATACTTAGGGGTGTAATTGCAGAATCACATGGTAAGGATATATTTAAATTTAGAAGAAAATGTTAAACTGTTTTCCAGTGTGGTTGTACCATTTTACATTCCTGCCATCAATGTTGCAGATTTATTTTAAATATATTCTAATAATCTGTTTTTTGAGTGGTAAGTTTAATACACAGGCATTTCTTACATTACTGATATATTTGTATATATTTTTACCATATTTTGTCTTTTCTATTTACCATGTTCTTTTTTCTTTGATTTTTTTTCTTCTTTTTCTCCTTTATTTGAATTACTGAGTTTCCTTTTTCTGCATATTCCACAATCTATTGATTTGGAAGTTAAACATTAAATGTATATTATTTTAATGATTACCCTTAAATTATCATTATGAATAGTTAGAAAAGAATAAACTTTAATCAACATCTCTACTCTTGTCCCTAAATAGAGTGGACTTTAAGCTACTTTTACCTTGATTAACCCTATGCCTTATTAAATGTTAGTGCTGTCTCATATTTTAGTTTCACTATGTTTTGATATCCTCAAATTTAGTCATTATTATTTTTCTTATTTCATATACAGGCATACTTTGTTTTATTGCACTTTGCTTTATTGCATTTCACAGATATTGGTTTTTATTGGGGTTTTTTTGCAAATTGAAGGTTTGTGGCAACCCTGCATACAGCAAAGCTATCAGTGCCATTTTTCTGACAGACAGCATTTGCTCATTTTGTGTCTCTGTGTCACATTTGGTAATTCTCACGATATTTTAAGCTTTTTCATTATTATTATATTTTGTGTGGTCATATGTGATTAGTGATCTTTAATGTTACTCTTGTAATTGTTTCTGGGCTCTACAAATCCTGCCATATAAGATGGTGAACTTAATAATTTTATGTGTTCTGACTATTCTACCAACCGGCCATTCTCCTGTCTCTGTCTCCTTCTCTTGGAGCCTTTCTATTCCCTGAGACACAACAATATTGAAATTAGGTCAGTTAATAGCCCTACAATGGTCTCTAAGTACTCAAGTGAAAGAAAGAGTCATACAACTCTCTAAATCAAAAGCTAGAAATGATTAAGCTTAATGAGGAATGCATGTTGAAGCTGAGACAGGCTGAAAGCTAGGCATCTTGTGCCAATTGGTTAGCCAAGTTGTGATTGCGATGGAAAAGATCTTGAAGGAAATTAAAAGTGCCACTCCAGTGAATACACCGATTAAAAAAAAAAAGCAAAACAGCTTTATTGCAGATATGGAGAAAGTTTTAGTGTCTCTATAGAAGACCAGACCATCTATAACATTTCCTTAAACCAAAGCCTAATTGAGAGCAAAGCTCACTCTTTTCAGTTCTGTGAAGGCTGAGAGAGGTGAGGAAGCTATAGAAGAAAAGTTTGAAGCTGGCAGAGGCTGGTTCGTGAGGTTTAAGGAATGAAGCCATTTCCATAACATAAAAGTTCCAGCTGAAGCAGCAAGTGCTGATGTAGAAGATGCAGCAAGTTTTCCAGAAGATCTACCTAAGATAATTAATGAAGGTGGCTATACTATACAACATATTTTCAATGTAGACAAAACAGTCTTCTATTGGAAGAATGTGCCAGATAGGACTTTCATAGTGAGAGAGAGGTCAGTGCCTGACTTCAAGCTTCAAAGGGCAGGCTGACTGTCTTGTTAGGGGCTTAATGCAGCTGGTGACTTTAAGTTGAAGCCAATGTTCATTGGCTCTGAAATTCCTAGTGCCCTTAAGAATAATGAGAAATCTAGTCTGTCTGTGCTCTATAAATGGAACAGTAAAGCCTGGATGATAGCACATCTGTTTACTGCATGGTTTACTGAATAGCTTAAGCCCACTGTTGAGATCTGCTGCCCAGAAGAAAAAGATTCCTTTCAAAATATTACTGCTCATTGACAATGCACCTGGTCATGCAAGAGCTCTGGTGTGAAGATGTACAATGAGATTAATGTTGTTTTCATGCTTCAAACACAACATCCATTCTGAAGCCCATGAATCAAGAAGTAATTTCAACTTTCAAGTCTTATCACCTAAGAAATACATTTTGTAAGGCTGTAGCTGCCATAGATAGTATCCTTGGATGGATCTGGGTAAAGTCAATTGAAAACCTTGTGGAAAGGAATCGCCATTCTATTGATAGATGCCATTAAGAACATTTGTGATTCATGGGAAGAGGTCAAAATATCAGTGTTCACAGGAGTTTGGAAGAAGTTGATTCCAATCCTCATGGATGACTTGGAGGGGTTCAAGACTTCAGTGGAGGAAGTAACTGCAGATGTGGTGGAAATAGCAAGAGAACTAGAATTAGAAGTGGAGCCTGAAGCTGTGACTGAATTGCTGCAATCTCATGGTAGACCTTTAACGGATGAGGAGTTGCTTCTTATGGATGAGCAAATAAAGTGGTTTCTTGAGATGGAACAACTCCTGGTGAAGAAGCTGTGAAGATTGTTGACAACAAAGGATTTAGAATATGACATAAACTAAGTTGATAAAGCAGTGGCAGAGTTTGAGAGGACTGACTCCAATTTTGAAAGAAGTTCTACTGTGGATAAAGTGCTGTGAAACCAAATTGTATGCTACAGAGAAATCGTTCATGAAAGGAGGAGTCAATCCATGTGACGAACTTTGTTGTTGTCTTATTTTAAGAAATTGTCACAGCCACCCCAGCCTTCAGCAACCACCACCCTGATCAGTCAGCAGCCATCAACATCTAGGCAAGACCCTCCACCAGCAAAAAGATTATGGCTCATTGAAGTCTCAGATGATGGTTAGCATTTTTTAGCTATAAAGTATTTCTTAATTAAGGTGTACATTGTTTTTTTAGACATAATACTGTTGCACACTTAATAGACTAAAGTATCGTGTAAACATAACTTTTTTCTTTTTTTTTTCTTTTTTTTTTTGCGGTACGTGGGCCTCTCACCGCTGTGGCCTCTCCCTTTGCGGAGCACAGGCTCCGAACGCGCAGGCTCAGCGGCCATGGCCCATGGGCCCAGCCGCTCCACGGCATGTGGGATCCTCCCAGACCAGGGCACGAACCCGTGTCCCCTGCATCAGCAGGCGGACTCCCAACCACTGCACCACCAGGGAAGCCCAAACATAACTTTTATATGCACTGGGAAACCAAAAAGTTCATGTGACTTGCTTTATTGAGATATTCACTTTATTGTGGTGGTCTGGAGCCAAACCTGCAATATATCTTAGGTAAGCCTATAGTCAAGTTTTGTCTATTCTTTTTTTTGGTCAATTGTTACCCATCTTTTTGGCAAGTATTTTTCTATTCATTGCTTCTAATCACTCAGTTTTTAAAAAAATTTAGTTCAATTTAGTTCTGTTTTACTGATATATATGTATTTCTTACATTCACAGTGAGTCTATTAGTTTATAAATATCCATTTTATTAGAAAATATTTTTAGTTTTTGATTCTTTTTAAATAGATGTTCAGCTGAGTGACAAGTAAATAGGTCAAGGCAGTACTACCGACATTAGATGGTGCAGCCCTTACCCTGACAAAGGGTGAGCATCATGACATTTATGTGGTCCTCTGGTGAGGCTTGGATGTGGGTTGATATATCATGACTATAGTTTAGAAAAGTCACTCTGCTACTTTGAAGCTACTTTTTACTACTTTCCTGCTACTTCCTAAAGTTTGGTATCTTCTAACTTCTACTGGAAAGCAGGAGGTAAGGTCTTTTGCTAAGAGTAGGGAAGATATGGTGACAGAGATTTGAGAAAAATGCAGAAGGTTTGAAATAGCTACTATGGAGACTGGAAGAGAGGTTTATGTAGTGTAAGAATGATATATTATCAGATATCAATGAGACTTCCCTCGAAGTTGGAGACCATGCATTTATAATGCCACTGATTGCTTATTTTTCTCCAGCAACCAGGTATAGCTCTGGAGACAGAGATGGATCCATGGTTGATGTGTTGCCAGTCAGATGACACATTAGAACTGTTGTAAAAGGAATATTGGGATTTAGGCATGAGACTGCTTAATGTGATGGCTGATGGGATCTAAGCTGGCTAAGGAAGAAAAGCAACTAGCTACGTGGTTGGAGAAAAGCAGGAGTACACAATTGAGCAAGTTAGAAGAATAAGACACTGTAGCTATTAAGAATGTGATATTTTATTTTATATATTTCAAGAATTGGTGAGTTCCAGGAGATAACAAGATCTAAGGTGTGGCTGGGAGTGGTGACTGAGGTAGAATGAGGATAATTGTAATTAAGACGCTAAAGCAACCGAGAGGGTTGAAAGTTGGAGGGATCCTTCATGTCTAAGGATCCCTGCTTTGATAAATGTACTGACACAATAGAAGCAAGACATTACCCTCTAATAACTTGACTTTAATATGCAATTAACTGAGCCTCATAATCTTCTCTACAGGAGGGAGATATCTCTGTATTCTTTTTCATATTCAAGTTTACCATGGAAAAAACATCAGACAACAATATAATTCATTTGGCATAAGGTTTCTTAACATTGTGTGCTTTTTCTCATTCTTTCACTTCACCATCCAGGGGTGTAGGCTTTCCTAACTAGAAGTGAATGATTCCCCCAAATAGTGTGAATGATTAGTTTCAATATTCAAGTAAAATTTAATTTTATATGACAATTTTGGATCACAGGGATAAAAGAGAATTTTGCCACAACTTATGAGCAAAATATCCAAAATACTAATAGCCTCTAATCTTCGCCTCACATTTTTTTCACATCATAATAAATGAAGCGATTCTATATATGGATTATAGAGCATGTATAAAATCATTTTAGAAACTTTTGATGAAAGATTTTTGATTTGGAAGATTCCAAGTCTCAATTAGTAGTTGTGAAGCTTTAGTTACTGTGGTTCTGAATCATTTTGGACTTAGATAAAGTTTAGCTTTCACATAGATGATCTTCAGTCCAGAATGATTAGAAGGAAAATAACTGACAATTTGGAAACTCGTTTTATATAATGAAAATCCTGTCATGAATAGAAGTAACTTAAATTTCTCACTCAGCAGTTTTTTCCAACTCTTCTCAGAAAAATATCAAGAGAGTATTGTAATGTTTGGCATAATTTACCAAATGTAACCTTAGCCAGCACAGATAAAATTATTTCATAAGAACTTTAACATTTGATGAATTTGTATTAATTCCTCAGTCATATATTATATTAAGGCATGTGAACAGATACAAGATAGAAATTAAGCTTAATATTAATTATGATTTTAATTCATTTTTCCTTCCTCCATCCCTTTCTTTTATACTTGTACTCGTTACTTGCTACAGGGAATTTTGGAGATTGCCTTAAGTACTACACAAGGAACAAGTTAGTC
Source organism: Kogia breviceps (assembly GCF_026419965.1). Classification (NCBI taxonomy): domain Eukaryota; kingdom Metazoa; phylum Chordata; class Mammalia; order Artiodactyla; family Physeteridae; genus Kogia; species Kogia breviceps. The sequence goes on from NC_081330.1 coordinate 48,993,662, forward strand.
ATTTCACTGCATTTTGTATATGTCACTGTGTTCATTTTGCTAAGCTAATCAAGAAAGACATTGCACAAAGGGAGTAAGGTTCCTGAGGACCATAAGTCTGGGATCTTTTCTCCCCCATGTGAGAAGAAATCTAATCTCATTTATGGTATAGTTGATAGTAATCAACTTATAGTTTCCATAGGCGTCTCAAGTTCTCATGTAATTACAAGGTGGGTATCAGCATATGGTTATTTATGTCATGCAGACTAAGCACATAAAAATATGTTAGATCATATTGAACTGAAAGTTTGCAAGCCAAGAATATGTGTTTGGCATGAGTTGTCTGTTTAAGGGAGATCTCTCAATGTTCCTAATATACCTTTGTTGTAGGCCTCTGTATCAGAAATTACTAATATCTCTATATACAACGGGATATTCATCATCTATTGCAGAAATGTATTCTATTATGGCTATTAATCCTGATTAAAACTTATGCTTATTTTAAGGTGCAATGGTTAATTAGACTTGGATTATAATATAATTAGAGTAGGGACTTAGGTTTCCTGAAATGACTCATTTTAGCGTAACAGGTTAAAAGATAAAAGGAAGTCCTGTGACTTTACTGTAGCATCTAATGCTAAAAGATGTTAATAGTTAGAAAATAAGAACTGTTAGATAATTCAATAATTTGGCACTCAGGAAATTTGATGCTATTCAACACAGACTGAATTTTGAGAAATGAAGTGGATTCCTAATTTACATCTATGTGAGTGGTAGAGGAATTATTGATGGCTCTATATATTTACAAAGCAAAGTCAGTTTGCGTTAGGTACATATTGATAACCCAGACTCAGAGCAAGAATTTCCTTTATGGTCATCTAAAATTTTAATATGTACGATGTAAACTAGACTGGTTTGAGTGATGGGGGTGGCAAGAGAAAAAACTATTTGCGAATATTGGTATCATCTATAAATTAGTTCAGATTGCCATGACTCATTGCCTGAATCATGAGCTCTTAGGCAGAGGGACATTTTTTGAAGATAAGCCACCAAAAGAGGATTTTAGGTAAGCTACCCAACTGCACTATTAAGTAGACAAGCTTTATTCGTGTGCTTATTTAGTTTTATTTGTTCAGAATGCTAGGCTTAGTTCTTTGGCTTTATTGTACACATAGAAGAAGAAAGGTTATGAGTAGAGTGCTTTGCTTATGTGATAATGAGAATGATGGATTCCTACACATATTATTTCAATGAGGTACAGAAATATGACCTTGGAAGAGCCACAATATGTTAAATCAGTATTGAGATGTTGATAGCAAAATTGTTTCAGTGGTGTTATTTGGTCTGAAATTTAAATTGAGCTAAGCTTTTTGCCTCTTATGAAATGCAGATGTCCTGGGGTAGTTGAAAAGTTACTACTAGGCATGAGAGTGGGGAAAAATACAGAGTAACCAGTGTCTTTTCTTCATTAGCCACTTAGTCTTGGACAAGAGGGATGCAAATAGTTTTAATAATAATAATAAACATTTACAACACATACACACATATATTCTAGTCCATCTTTTCTTTCTACCACTTATAAATTTTAATATATGGAACAAGTATCAACTTTTCTGGGCTTTAGTTACTTTACTTTATAAAGTTTGCATAGTGTCCGAAGATAAGGAGCTTTTAAGGTCCTTTCTAGTTCTATGATCTTTACTTTGATAAATGGCAAAGTGGTAAGAGATCTCATTAAATATCATTTCTCAGGACAAGTGTTATCATGCCAAAATTTTAGGAAAGCCTTTGATACTCTTCTGCTGAGCAGTATCATTCTAAAATATCACATGTTTAATGGGTAATTATCTGAAAGATGGAAGCATGAATTATGGCTTCTTTACATCTAAATAGTTAAGTTAGCATTTCAAACAGTGATGATACAAATACATTAAAAATACCAAGGATTTAAATAATATTTTCACTGATTCTTGTTATTTGTAGTATCCACACCACAATCATTAACTTTGTCTCACTTTTCTTAAAATGTTACATCATCCCTAGTTACTAGACACAGAAAAGACAAGCATTTGCCTATAGCAGAAGTTCAGATTACCCCCTAGGCCCAAGTTATATGTGCGTGTACAACTGATCTGCCTGTTTCAAGTGACGTTATACTCAGGAGCAGGGAGGTTAGTGAATGGTTCTGCCTATCTCTTTCAGTGAAAAGAATCAGCTGTGTTCTGTCACCCTGGTGATGCCTACAGAGAAACTGATACTTCTGGGTCTGTGTCCATCCTGCTGCCATGTAGATAGCGTACCCAATTAGATCAAACTGACATGTTGAAAAATATTCCATTATGGCTCTATCATTTGGAGGGTTGACATGGCCACAGTGCCCCTGGAAATTCAATCAAATACTTCATCAACAAACATCTGATTCTACTATACATGATCCAGTTGGTAAACACTGTAATTTTAAAATGTATAATCCAACACATGCATAACCCAGGTTTAACTAAAATTTTATTTTCTCCACCAGTTGTTTTGGATCTATTAAGCCATTCAGTTAACAAACATGTGTTAAGTATTTCATGATGAACCAGACATTATGTTAAAAAAATAAATAAGGTATGCAAAATAATTAAATTCAAAATATTTGTATTGTATACAAAATAAATAAGGGATACAAAAAATAAATGATACAGTCCATGCTCTCCAGTCTAATGGGTAAGCTTTCATCTAAACAGACAATTATAAAAACATGGCATTCTGTTGAGAGCTTTAGTCTATATAATTTTAATTCAATTTCATTTGGGACTTCTACCTGACGTTAAGACCCAGTTTGATTTCCTGTAGGGTCAAAGTGCATGTTTATTAATCGGTAGAATTCAGTTAGCATACTACACAGGTAGCATTAAAGCAAATCTGCTGATTTTCATTTTTGATACACTTGATTATTCTCCTTTTAAAAATCTTTGCCATTTTTACTACAATGTACTATATTTGATGAATAGGAGGAATACATTATCTGAGGGAGACAAGAAGAGGGCTACCAGTCGTATGTCCAGATCTGCTGAAATAAATGCTTTATTTAAACAAAAACAAAACAAGACCTTGTTTTTGTAGCTAAGATACTTGTGAAGGGGGTCAGCATTTGTTTAAATGTTGTTACTGGTTCAACAGTTTTCGTTTTGGGGTAAAATGACATTATAGTGTTATAGTTCTATGGAACCATAGCAAAATACGTATTTGGCATTTTATCTAGGTTGCAAAAGTGAGGTAATGATTAATTTGAAAGATTTCAATTGTTTCTTGCTTGACATAATTCTGACTCCCAGATATATCAGTTGCATATAATAGAGCCAAACCAGCCATTTGGAAAAGTGAACAATCTGATCCAAGTCAACAAATTCAATTTCAGTCTTATTTTTCACCTATAGAGATTACATCCATCAGTGGAGGCAGAATCTTTAATTAAACAAGACTTTCTCTGCACAGGCTCTATTTTACTACTAATTGTCTCTGTGCTTCAGAGTGGGGTTTCAGGCTCTTTACTTAAAGATGCCTCCATAAATTATATTGGTTTTTAAGATTTAGGGTTTTTTTTTCCCCCTCCACCTAAAGAACTTATTATTATTTTCATTTGTTTTTTATTTTATTGAAGTATAGTTGACTTACAATGTTGTGTTAATTTCTGCTGTACAGCAAAGTGATTCAGTTATATGTATATATATTCTTTTCCAGATTCTTTTCCATTATGGTTTAATCATAGGTTATTGAATATAGTTCCTTGTGCTATACAGTAGGACCTTGGTGTTTATCCATTCTATATATAACAGTTTGCATCTCCTTTTTCCAAACTCCCAATCCATCCTTCCCCCCCTTGTCAACCACAAGTCTGTTCTCTATATCTGTGAGTCTGTTTCTGTTTTGTAGATAAAGAGCTTATTATTTTATAAATGAAGTGTTAGTGTTAAAATTGATAGAACACAGCATTAACCATGGAAAATCAGTTTAAAGTGTCAAAGTTTTCTGAAAATGCAAGGAGAACCATAGGACCTACCTACTGTCACATGGTGACTTTGCTCAAATAACATCTCTCTTGCTGGATGTATTGGCTAGGCCTTCATGCCCTCTTTTCAAATTAAGTAATCCTAAGAGGACAGCCTTACCTAGTATGAATCATCTTTAGAAATATTTGCTTTCCACACACTCACTAATCAACTTCACTTGATTTTAGAGATCGACATTTAATATAGCAAGGAAAACAGTTTCTTCAAATTGTAATCGAGATGCACATCAGTAGTTTTACTAGATTAATTTTCTTGGCTAATGATAAATATACTTCCCTTTAATGTACAATATTATGGGAATAATTAAGGAGTCAAAGTTTCTTTGAACCAAGTATTTCAACCTCAGGGTTAACAAAGTCTCTAGATATTTAATCTTAACCAAATAATTTTTAAATACAAAATGAGACAATCACTCTGTGATATTGGGAATGATGAAATCTTGATCTAATTAATTTGAGTCATTATTCTGTTCTTAAAAGATGTTTTTGCAGCACCCAAGCTGGAAGTAAGAGAAATTTCTATGATGAAAATGTATGCATATGTCAAAAGCTTGTAGATCACAAACTCCTTCAGCTTTCCACTGATCATTGTACTGGAACAATTATTAAGTTAAACTGCTGAATTAAGATAAAAATGAAATGACTGGCTCATTAAAACTGCAATCTGAAGAAATCACAATGCTTCAATAAACCTCTCAATACAGTCCAGATGAGATGAGACGGATTGCTAAGCCTGCTCAGAGTAACACTGTTTAATGGTTCCACTGCCAATACCTGCTCTAGTCATGTCCGAGAACCTCATGTCTGCTAACCTGCTTCTCAGAGGATCATTTCCTTAGATAACAAGACATAAAACCTCTTAAAACTTTGATATTCATTTGTTTCATTTGATTAGCAATGATCTCTCCTGACTCCATCTTTAAATTAAGCTGACATGAAGAAATATATGCACACATATATTTTTTTCTTAATATTTATTATAATACAAGTCTTAGGAAAAAATATACTATAACTGGTAACATTTTTTTCTGGTACAGACTGAATTGTGTCATTCTGCCACCCCCAATTCATATGTTGAAGTCTTAACTCCAATGAGATAGGGCCTTTGGGAGATAATTAGCTTTAGATGAGATCACGAGGGTGAGGCCCTCGTGATAGGATTAGTGTCCATGTGAGGACACATTGAGATGGCAGAAAAAAGGCTTTCACCACAACCTGACTATGCTGGCACCCTCAACTTGGACTTCCAGCCTCCAGAACTGTGAGAAAATAAATTTCTGTTTTTTAAGCCACCAAGTCTGTGGTATTTAGTTATGGCAGCCTAAGCTGACTAATATGTTTTCATAATAAGCACAAATTTTATTTATCTTAGAATTGAGACATACAGGTAAATAGTTTTAGTAGTAAAGTAAGAAAACAAAAAGAAGGAAACATTATAATTTTTAATAAGTAAATGTTGTGAATAAATTTGGCATGAAGTTTGTGACCATTTGGTAATTTCTGTAAATTTTCTTCTCTTTCCTCTCAAAAATGCATTCAGTGTCCATTCTCCCAAGTTGTCATCTCTATCTGAAACATTTCACCACTTTTCACCAGCAGTCTGCTGATTTCAGTCAGTTCTCTACTTTCTGTCATCAAGAGAGTCAGTGAGTCCAGGAAGCATTTTAAAAATAGTAAAAATAAATCAAGACATCCTTTTGATCTTATTAGCACCTTACTAAGTGCACATTTTTTACTATTGCAATTCACATGAGTGCCTATTTAACATAATGTATGTTTCACAATTTTGTTAAGGTATATATGTTTGATTAATGTCCCTGACAATGGCTTATCTCATAACAAGGGAAGTGATCATTTTTCAGTTGGATCATATCTATCCCTGCTTCCCCTCCATTTTTGTACATCTGGCCAAACGATATTTCATCGAATTTCTGGAAAATTGGTTGTCTCACTAGCATCATTAAAATTTTTTTTTCTTTGGCGAGTGTCCACATCAATTATTTGCACTTCTACATAGGAGATTTCTATTCAACCTTATTCATTAAAACAAACAAACAAACAAACAAAAAGCCCCTATGCAGTTACTTATTTTTACTAGAATGGACACCTGTAGATAGTTTTTTTTTTTTTGCTTTGTTTTTTTAACTTTTTATTATAATCCAGCAGTCCAGATTTTATTTTTAATTTTTGAATTTTATTTTATTTATTTTTTTATACAGCAGGTTTCTTATTAGTCAATTTTATACACATCAGTGTATACATGTCAATCCCAGTTACCCAATTCATCACCCCCCGCCATGGCTTTCCACCCTTGGTATCCATATGTTTGTTCTCTACATCTGTGTGTCAACTTCTGCCCTGCAAATCGGTTCATCTGTACCATTTTTCTAGGTTCCACATATATGTGTTACTAGATGATATTTCTTTTTCTCTTTCTGACTTACTTTACTCTGTATGACAGTCTCTAGATCCATCCATGTCTCTACAAATGACCCAATTTCATTCCTTTTTATGGCTGAGTAATAGTCCATTGTATATATGTACCACATCTTTTTTGTTTTGTTTTTACATCTTTATTAGAGTATAATTACTTTACAATGGGTGTCAGTTTCTGCTTTATAACAAAGTGAATCAGTTGTACATATACATATGTCCCCATATCTCTTCCATGTTGCATCTCCCTCCCTCCCACCCTCCCTATCCCATCTCTCCAGCTGGTCACAAAGCAGCGAGCTGATCTCCCTGTGCTATGCGGCTGCTTCTGACTAACTCTCTATTTTGGTAGTGTATATATGTCCATGCCACTCTCTCACTTTCTCCCAGCTTACCCTTCCCCCTCCCCATATCCTCAAGTCCATTTTCTAGTAGGTCTGAACCTTTATTCCCATCTTAGCCCTAGGTTCTTCTGACCATTTATGTTTCTTTTTTTTTTTAATTCCATATATATGTGTCAGCATACAGCATTTGTTTTTCTCTTTCTGACTTACTTCATTCTCTATGACAGTCTCTAGGTCCATCCACCTCACTACAAATAACTCACTTTCGTTCCTTTTTATGGCGGAGTAATATTCCATTGTATATATGTGCCACATCTTCTTTATCCATTCACATGTTGATGGACACTTAGTTTGCTTCCATGTCCTGGCTATTGTAAATAGAGCTGCAGTGAATATTTTGGTACATGACTCTGTTTGAATTATGATTTTCTCAGGGTATATGCCCAGTAGTGGGATTGCTGGGTCATATGGTAATTCTATTCTTAGTTTTTTAAGGAACCTCCATACTGTTCTCCATAGTGGCTGTATCAATTTACATTCCCACCAACAGTGCAAGAGGGTTCCCTTTTCTCCGCACCCTCTCCAGCATTTATTGTTTCTAGATGTTTATGGTGGCCATTCTGACCAGTGTGAGATGATATCTCATTGTAGTTTTGATATGCATTTCTCTAATGATTAATCATGTTGAGCATTCTTTCATGTGTTTGTTGGCAATCTGTATATCTTCTTTGGAGAAATGTCTATTTAGGTCTTCTGCCCATTTTTGGACTGGATTTTTTGTTTTTTTGATATTGAGCTTCATGAATTGCTTGTATGTTTTGGAGATTAATCCTTTGTTAGTTGCTTCATTTGCAAATATTTTCTCCCATTCTGAGGGTTGTCTTTTCATCTTGTTTATGGTTTCCTTTGCTGTGCAAAAGCTTTTAAGTTTCATTAGATCCCATTTGTTTATTTTTGTTTTTATTTCCATTTCTCTACAAGGTGGGTTAAAAAGGATCTTGCTGTGATTTATGTCATAGAGTGTTCTGCCTATGTTTTCCTCTAAGAGTTTTATAGTGTCTCTCCTTACATTTAGGCCTTTAATCCATTTTGAGTTTATTTTTGTGTATGGTGTTAGGGAGTGTTATAATTTCATTCTTCTACATGTAGCTGTCCTGTTTTCCCAGCACCACTTATTGAAGAGGCTGTCTTTTCTCCACTGTATCCTCCTTTATCAAAGATAAGGTGACCATATGTGTGTGGTTTATGACTGGGCTTTCTATCTTGTTCCATTGATCTATATTTCTGTTTTTGTGTCATTGCCATACTGTCTTGATTACTGTAGCTTTGTAGTATAGTCTGAAGTCAGGGATTCTGATTCCTCCTCCTCCGATTTTCTTTCTCAAGATTGCTTTGGCTGTTCAGGGTCTTTTGTGTTTCCATACCAATAGTGAATCATTTTTTTCTAGTTCTGTGAAAAATGCCAGTGGTAGTTTGATAGGGATTGCACTGAATCTGTAGATTGCTTTGGGTAGTAGAGTCATTTTCACAATGTTGATTCATCCAATCCAACAACATGGTATATCTCTCCATCTATTTGTATCATCTTTAATTTCTTTTATCAGTGTTTATGGTTTTCTGCACACAGGTCTTTTGTCTCCTTAGGTAGGTTTATTCCTAGGTATTTTATTATTTTAGTTGCAATGGTAAATGACAGTGTTTTCTTAATTTCACTTTCAGATTTTTCATCATTAGTGTATAGGAATGCAAGAGATTTCTGTACATTAATTTTGTTTCCTGCTACTTTACCAAATTCATTGATTAGCTCTAGTAGTTTTCTGGTAGCATCTTTAGGATTCTATATGTATAGTATCATGTCATCTGCAAACAGTGACAGCTTTACTTCTTCTTTTCTAATTTGGATTCCTTTTATTTCTTTTTCTTCTCTGATTGCTGTGGCTGAAACTTCCAAAAGTATGTTGAATAGTAGTGGTGAGACTGGGCAGCCTTGTCTTGTTCCTGATCTTGGTGGAAATGGTTTCAATTTTTCACCATGGAGGATGATGTTGGCTGTGGGTTTGTTATATATGACCTTTATTATGTTGAGGAAAGTTCCCTCTATGCCTACTTTCTGCTGGGTTTTTATCTTAAATGGGTGTTGAATTTTGTCAAAAGCTTTCACTGCATCTATTGAGATGATCATATGGTTTTTCTCCTTCAGTTTGTTAATATGGTGTATCATGATTGATTTGCATATATTGAAGAATCCCTGTATTCCTATGATAAACCCCAATCGATCATAATATATGATCCTTTTAATGTGCTGTTGGATTCTATTTGCTAGTATTTTGTTGAGGATTTTTTCATCTATGTTCCCCACTGATATTGGCCTGTAGTTTTTTTTTCTTTGTGACATCTTTGTCTGATTTTGGTATCAGAGTGATGGTGGCCTCGTAGAATGAGTTTGAGAATGTTCCTCCCTCTGCTATAATTTGGAAGAGTTTGAGAAGGATAGGTGTTAGCTCTTCTCTAAATGTTTGAATTAATTCGCCTGTGAAGCTATCTTGTCCTGGGCTTTTGTTTGTTGGAAGATTTTTAATCACAGTTTCAATTTTAGTGCTTGTGATTGGTCTCTTCATATTTTCTATTTCTTCCTGGTTTTGTCTCAGAAGGTTGTGCATTCCTAAGAATTTGTCCATTTCTTCCAGGTTGTCCATTTTATTGGCATATTGTTGCTTGTAGCAATCTCTCATGATCCTTTGTTTTTCTGCAGTGTCAGTTGTTACTTCTGTTTCATTTCTAATTCTATTGATTTGAGTCTTCTCCCTTTTTTTCTTGATGAGTCTAGCTAATGGTTTATCAATTTTGTTTATCTTCTCAACCAGCTTTTAGTTTTATTGAACATTGCTATCATTTCCTTCATTTCTTTTTCATTTATTTCTCATCTGATCTTTATGATTCTTTTCCTTCTGCTAACTTTGAGGTTTTTTTGTTCTTCATTCTCTAATTGCTTTAAGTGCAAGGTTAGGTTGTTTATTTGAGTTGTTTCTAGTTTCTTAAGGTTGGCTTGTATAGCTATAAACTTCCCTCTTAAAACTGCTTTTGCTGCATCCCATAGCTTTTGGGTCATGGTGTTTTCATTGTCATTTGTTTCTAGGTATTTTGTGTTTTCCTCTTTGATTTCTTCAGTGATCTCTTGGTTATTAACTAGTGTGTTGTTTAGCCTCCATGTGTTCATATTTCTTGCAGATTTTTTCCTATAATTGATATCTACTCTCATAGTGTTGTGGTCGGAAAAGATACTTGATATGATTTCACATTTCTTTCATTTACCAAGCTTGATTTGTGAGCCAAGATATGATCTATTCTGGAGAATGTTCCATGAGCACTTGAGAAGAATGTGCATTCTGTTGTTTTTGGATGCAATGTCCTATAAATATCAATTAAGTCCATCTTGTTTAATATATCATTTAAAGCTTGTGTTTCCTTATTTATTTTCATTTTGGAAGATCTGTCCATTGGTGAAAGTGAGGTGTTAAAGTCCCCTACTATGATTTTTTTACTGTTGCTTTCCCCTTTTATGGCTGTTAGTATTTGCCTTATGACTGAGGTGCTCCTATGTTGGGTACATAAATATTTACAATTGTTATATCTTCTTGGATTGATCCCTTGATCATTATGTAGTGTCCTTCTTTGTCTCTTGTAATAGTCTTTGTTTTAAAGTCTATTTTTTCTGATATGAGAATTGCTACTCCAGCTTTCTTTTGTTTTCCATTTGCATGGGATATCTTTTTCCATCCCCTCACTTTCAATCTGTATGTGTCCCTAGGTCTGAAGTGGGTCTCTTGTAGACAGCATATATGTGGGTTTTGTTTTTGTATCCATTCAGGCAGTCTATGTCTTTTGGTTGGAGCATTTAATCCATTTACATTTAAGGTAATTATGTATATGTATGGGTTTTTAAAATCATCTTTATTGGTGTATAATTGCTTTACAATGGTGTGTTAGTTTCTGCTTTATAACAAAGTCAATCAGTTATATATGTACATAAGTTCCCATATCTCTTCCCTCTTGCATCTCCCTCCCTCCCACCCTCCATTTCCCACCCCTCTAGGTGGTCACAAAGAACCGAGATGATCTCCCTGTGCTATGCGGCTGCTTCCCACTAGCTATCTATTTTACGTTTTGTAGTGTATATATGTCCATGCCACTCTCTCACTTTGTCCCAGCTTACCCTTATCCCTCCCCATATCCTCAAGTCCATTCTCTAGTAGGTCTGTGTCTTTATTCCCATGTTGCCCCTAGGTTATTCATGACCTTTTTTTTTTTTTTTCTAAAATTGTATATATATGTGTTAGCATATGGTATTTGTTTTTCTCTTTCTGACTGACATCACTCTGTATGACAGACTCCAAGTCCATCCACCTCACTACAAATAACTCAATTTCATTTCTTTTTATGGCTGAGTAATATTCCATTGTATATATGTGCCACATCTTCTTTATCCATTCATCTGTTGATGGACACTTAGGTTGCTTCCATGTCCTTGCTATTGTAATAGAGCTGCAATGAACACGTTGGTACGTGACTCTTTTTGAATTATGGTTTTCTCAGGGTATATGCCCAGTAGTGGGATTGCTGGGTCAAATGGTAGTTCTATGTATAGTTTTTTAAGGACCTCCATTCTGTTCTCCATAGGGGCTGTATCAATTTACATTCCCACCAACAGTGCAAGAGTGTTCCCTTTTCTCCACACCCTCTCCAGCATTCATTGTTTCTAGATTTTTTCATGATGGCCATTCTGACTGGTGTGGATATGTATGTTCCTATTACCATTTTCTTAATTGTTTTGGGTTTACTATTGTAGGTCTTTTCCGTCTCTATTTTTCCTGCCTAGAAAAGTTCCTGTAGCATTTGTTGTAAAGCAGGTTTGGTGGTTCTGAATTCTCTTAGGTTTTGCTTGTCTGTAAAGCTTTTAATTTCTCTGTCAAATCTGAATGAGATCCTTGCTTGGTAGAGTAATTTCGATGTAGATTTTTCTCTTTCATCACTTTAAATATGACCTGCCACTCCCTTCTGGCTTGCAGAGTTTCTGCTGAAAGATCAGCTGTTAACCTTATGGGGGTTCCCTTATGTGTTACTTGTTGTTTTTCCCTTGCTGCTTTTAATATTTGTTCTTTGTATTTAATTTTTGATAGTTTGAGTAAAATGTGTCTTGGCATGTTTCTCCTTGGATTTATCCTCTATGGGACTCTCTGTGCTTCCTGGACTTGATTAACTATTTCCTTTCCCATATTAGGGAAGTTTTCAACTATAATCTCTTCCAATATTTTCTCAATCCCCTTCTTGTTCTCTTCTGTGACACCTATAATTCGAATGTTGGTGCATTTAATTTTGTCCCAGATATCTCTGAGATTGTCCTCAATTCTTTTCATTCTTTTTTCTTTATTCTGCTCTGCACTATTTATTTCCAGTATTTTGTCTTCCAGATCACTTATCTGTTCTTCTGCCTCAGTTATTTTGCTATTGGTCCCTTATAGATAATTTTTAATTTCATTTATTGTGTTGTTCATCTGAGTTTGCTCTTTAGTTCTACTAGGTCCTTGTTAAACGTTTCTTTTATTTTCTCCATTCTATTTACAAGATTTTGGATCATCTTTACTATCCTTATTCTAAATTCTTTTTCAGTTAGACTGCCTATTTCCTCTTCATTTGTTAGGTTTGGTGGGATTTTGCCTTGCTCCTTCATCTGCTGTGTGTTTCTCTGTCTTCTCATTTTGCTTAACTTACTGTGTTTGGGGTCTCCTTTTCACCGGTTGCAGATTCATAGTTTCCGTTGTTTTTGGTGTCTGTCCCCTGTGGGTAAGGTTGGTTCAGTGGGTTGTCTAGGCTTCCTGGTGGAAGGGACTAGTCCCTGTATTCTGGTGGATGAGGCTGGATCTTGTCTTTCTGGTGGGCAAGTCCACATCTTGTGTTGTGTTTTTTGGTGTCTGTTGCCTTATTATTATTTTAGGTAGCCTCTGTGCTAATGGATGGGGTTGTGTTCGTGTCTTGCTAGTTGTTTGGCATAGGGTGTCCTGCACTGTAGCTTGCTGGTCATTGAGTGGAGCTGGGTCTTGGCGTTGAGATGGAGGTCTCTGGGAGATTTTCACCATTTGGTATTATGTGGAGCTGGGAGTTCTCTTGTGGACCAGTGTCCTGAACTTGGCTCTCCCACCTCAGTGGCACAGCCCTGACCCCTGGCTGGGGCACCAACAGCCTGTCCTCCACACGGCTCAGAATAAAAGGGAGAAAAAAAAGAGAGAAAGAAAGAAGAAGTTAAAATAAAATAAAGTAAAATAAAATGAAATAGTTTTTAAAATAAAAAATAATTATTAAGAAAAAAAATTCTTTAAGTTAAAAAAAAAAAGGACAGAGAGAACCCTAGGACAAATGGTAAAAGCAAAGCTATACAGACAGAATCACACACAGAAGCATACTTATACACACTCACAAAAAGAGAATAAGGGGAAAAAATATGTATATTGTTGCTCCCAAAGTCCACCTCCTCAATTTGGAATGATTCATTGTCTATTCAGGTATTCCACAGATGCAGGGTACATCACGTTGATTGTGGAGATTTAATCTGCTGCTCCTGAGGCTGCTGGGAGAAATTTCCCTTTCTCTTCTTTGTTCGCACAGCTCCCGGTTTTCAGCTTTGGATTTGGACCCACCTGTGCATGTAGGTCGCCTGAGGGTGTCTGTTCTTTGCTCAGACAGGACGGGGTTAAAGGAGCCGCTGATTTGGGGGCTCTGGCTCACTCAGGCCAGGGGGAGGAAGGGGTACGGATGCTGGGTGAGACTGCAGTGGCAGAGGCAGGCGTGATGTTGCACCAGCCTGAGACATGCCATACGTTCTCCCTGGGAAGTTGCCCCTAGATCACGGGACCCTGGCAGTGGTGGGCTGCCCAGGCTTCCAGGAGGGGAGGTGTGGATAGTGATCTGTGCTTGCACACAGGCTTCCTGGTGGCTGCAGCAGCAGCCTTAGTTTCCCATGCCCGTCTCTGTGATCTGCACTGATAGCCGTGCCTTGCCCCCATCTCTGGAGCTCCTTTAATCGGCGCTCTTAATCCCCTCTCCTCACGCACCAGGAAACAAAGAGGCAAGAAAATGTCTCTTGTCTCTTCAGCAGCTCCAGACTTTTCCCCAGACTCCCTCCAGGCTAGCTGTGGCGCACTAGGCCCCTCAAGGCTATGTTCCCGCTGCCAACCCCAGTCCTCTCCCTGGGATCCAACCGAAGCCCGAGCCTCAGCTCCCAGCCACCACCCGTCCCAGTGGGTGAGCAGACAAGCCTCTTGGGCTAGTGAGTGCTGGTCAGCACCGATCCTCTGTGAGGGAATCTCTCTGCTTTGCCTGCTGCACCCCAGTTGCTGCGCTCTCCTCGGTGGCTCTGAAGCTCCCCCTCTTGGCCACTAGCAGTCTCCACCTACGAAGGGGCTTCCTAGTGTGCGGAAACCTTTCCTCCTTCACAGCTCCCTCCCACTGGTGCAGGTTCCATCCCTCTTCTTTGTCTCTGATTTTGTACTTCTTTTGCCCTACCCAGGTACGTAGGGAGTTTCTTGCCTTTTGGGAGGTCTGAGGTCTTCTGCCAGCGTTCAGTAGGTGTCCTGTAGGAGTTGTTCCACATGTAGTTGTATTTCTGATGTATTTGTGAGGAGGAAGGCGATCTCTGTGTCTTACTCTTCTGCCATCTTGAAGCTCCACCCACATCTTGTTTATCCATTTGTCTGTCGATGGGCATTTAGGTTACTTCCATGACCTGGCTATTGTAAATAGCAATTAAATGCACATTGGGGTGTATGTGTCTTTTTCAATTGTGGTTTTCTCTGGTATATGCCCAGTGATGGGATTACTGGTTCATATGGTAATTCTGTTTTTAGTATTTTAAGGAACCTCCATACTCTTCTCCATAGTGGCTGTATCATTTTACATTTCCATCAACAGTGCAAAAGGGTTCCCTTTTTTCCACACCCTCTCCAGCATTTGTTGTTTGTAGATTTTCTGATGATGCCCATTCTTACTGGTGTGAGGTGATACCTTATTGTAGTTTTGATTTGCGTTTGTCTAATAATTAGTCATGTTAAGCAGCTTTTCATGTGCTTCTTGTCCATCTGTATGTCTTCTTTGGAGAAATGTCTATTTAGGTCTTCTGCCCATTTTTGGATTGGAAATTTTTTTTTTTAATATTGAACTGCATGAGCTGTTTATATACTTTGGAGATTAATCCTTTGTCCGTTGATTCGTTTGCAAATATTTTCTCCCATTCTGAGGGGGTGTCTTTTCATCTTGTTTATGGTTTCCTTTGCTGTGCAAAAGTTTTTAAGTTTCATTAGGTCCCATTTCTTTATTTTTGTTTTTATTTTCATTACTCTGGGAGGTGGATCAAAAAGGATCTTGCTGTGATTTATGTCAAAGTGTGTTCTTCCTATGTTTTCCTCTAAGAATTTTATAGTGTCCAGTCTTACGTTTAGGTCTCTAACCCATTTTGAGTTTATTTTTGGGTATGGTGTTAAGGAGTGTTCTACTTGCATTCTTTTACATGTAGCTGTCCAGTTTTCCCAGTACCACTTATTGAAGAGACTGTCTTTTCTCCATTGTATATCCTTGCCTCCTTTGTCATAGATTAGTTGACCATAGGTGCGTCAGTTTACCTCTGGACTTTCTATCTTGTTCCATTGATCTTTGTTTCTCTTTTTGTGCTAGTACCATACAGTCTTGATTACTGTAGCTTTGTAGTATAGTCTGAAGTTAGAGAGTCTGATTCCTCCAGCTCCGTTTTTTTTCCTCAACACTGCTTTGGCTATTCGGGATATTTTGTGTCTCCATACAAATTTTAAGATTTTTTGTTCTAATTCCATAAAAAATGGATTGGTAATTTGGTAGGGATTGCATTCAATCTGTAGATCACTTTGGGTAATATAGTCATTTTCACAATATTGATTCTTCCAATCCAAAATGATGGTATATCTCTCCATCTTTTGGTATTATCTTTAATTTCTTTCATTTGTGTCTTATAGTTTTCTGCATACAGGTCTTTTGTCTCCATTGGAAGGTTTATTCCTATGTATTTTATTCTTTTTGTTGCAGTGGTAAGTGGGAGTGTTTCCTTAATTGTACTTTCATATTTTTCATCATTAGTTTATAGGAATGCAAGAGATTTCTGTGCATTAATTTTGATCCTGCTACTTTACCAAATTCATTGATTAGCTCTAGTAGTTTTCTGGTGGCATCTTTAGGATTCTCTATGTATAGTATCATGTCATCTGTAAACAGTGACAGTTTTACTTTTTCTTTTCCAATTTGTATTCCTTTTATTTCTTTTACTTCTCTGATTGCCAAGGCTAGGACTTCCAAAACTATGTTGAATAATAGTGGTGAGAGTGGACATCCTTGTCTTGTTCCTGATCTTAGGGGAAATGCTTTCAGTTTATCAAAATTGAGAATGATGTTTCCTGTGTGTTTGTCATATATGGCCTTTATTATGTTGAGATAGGTTCCCTGTATGCCCACTTTCTGGAGAGTTTTTACCAAAACTGGGTATTGAATTTTGTCAAAATCTTTTTCTGCATCTATTGAGATGATCATATGGTTTTTATTCTTCAATTTGTTAATATGGTGTATCACATTGATTGATTTGCATATATTGAAGAATCCTTTCATCCCTGGGATAAATGCCACTTGATCATGGTGCATGATCAATCTGTTGTTGGATTTAATGTGTTGTTGAATCTGTTTGCTAGTATTTTGTCGAAGATTTATGCATCTATATTCATCAGTGATATTGGTCTGTAATTTTCTTTTTTTGTAGTATCTTTGTCTGGTTTTGGTATCACGGTGATTGTGGCCTCATAGAATCAGTTTGGGAGTGTTATTCCTCTGCAATTTATTGGAAGAGTTTGAGAAGGATGGGTGTTAGCTCTTCTCTAAATGTTTGATGGAATTCACCTGTGCAGCTGTCTGGTCCTGGACTTTTGTTTGTTGGAAGGCTTTTTTTTTTTTTTTTTTTTTTTTTTTTGCGGTACACGGGCCTCTCATTGTTGTGGCCTCTCCCGTTGCAGAGCACAGGCTCCAGACGCGCAGGCTCAGCAGCCATGGCTCACAGGCCCAGCCGCTCTGCGGCATGTGGGATCTTCCCAGACTGAAGCATGAACCCGTGTCCCCTGCATCGGCAGGCAGTCTCTCAACCACTGCACCACCAGGGAAGCCCTGTTTGAAGGTTTTTAATCATAGTTTCAATTACATTACTTGTGATTTGTCTGTTCATATTTTCTATTTCTTCCTGTTTCAGTCTTGGAAGGTTTTACCTTTCTAAGAATTTGTACATTTCTTCCAGGTTGCCCATTTTATTGGCATAGTATTGCTTGTAGTAGTCTCTTAGGATGCTTTGTATTTCTGCGGTGTCTGTTGTAACTTCTTTTTCATTTCTAATTTTACTGATTTGATTTCTCTCCTTCTTTTTCATGATGAGTCTTGCTAATGGTTTATCAATTTTGTTTATCTTCTGAAGGAACCAGCTTTTAGCTTTATTGATCTTTGGTCTTGTTTACCTTGTTTCTATGTCATTTATTTCTGCTCTGATCTTTATGATTTCTTTCCTTCTGATAACTTTGGGTTTTGTTTGTTCTTCTTTCTCTAGTTCCTTTAGGTGTATGGTTAGATTGTCTTTTTGAGATTTTATCTTGTTTCTTCAGGTAGGCTTATATAGCTATAAACTTCCCTCTTAGAACTGCTTTTGCTGCATCCCATAGGTTTTGGTTTGTCATGTTTTCATTGTCATTTGTCTTTAGGTATTTTTTGATTTCCTCTTTGGTTTCTTTAGTGATATCTTGCTTATTTAATAACCTATTGTTTAGCCTCCATGTGTTTGTGTATTTTACATTTTTCCCCTGTAATTCATTTCTAATCTCATAACATTGTGGTCAGAAAAGATGCTTGATATGATTTCAATTTTCTCAAATTTACTGACACTTGATTTACGACCCAAGATGTGATCTACCCTGGAGAATGTTCCGTGTGCACTTGAGAAGAAAGTGTAATCTGCTGTTTTTGGATGGAATGTCCTATAAACATCAATTAAATCTATATGGTCTATTGTGCCATTGAAAGCTTATGTTTCCTTATTTATTTTCATTTTAGATGATCTGTCCATTGGTGTAAGTGAGGTGTTAAAGTCCCCCACTATTATTGTGTTACTGTCAATATCCTCTTTTACAGGTGTTAGCAGTTGCCTTATGTATTGAGGTGCTCCTATGTTGGGTGCATATATATGTATAATTGTTATATCTTCTTCTTGGATTGATCCCTTGATCATTATGTAGTGTCCTTCCTTGTCTCTTGTAACATTCTTTATTTTAAAGTCTATTTTATCTGATATGAGTATTGCTACTCCAGCTTTCTTTTGATTTCCATTTGCATGGAATATCTTTTTCCATCCCCTCACTTTCAGTCTGTATGTGTCCCTAGGTCTGAAGTGGGTCTCTTGTAGACAGCATATATATGGGTCTTATTTTTGTATGCATTCAGCAAGCCTGTGTCTTTTGGTTGGAGCATTTAATCCCTTCACGTTTAAGGTAATTATCGATATGTATGTTTGTATGACCATATTCTCAATTGTTTTGGGTTTGTTTTTGTAGTTCCTTTACTTCTCTTGTGTTTCCCACTTAGAGAAGTTCCTTTAGCATTTTTTGTAGAGCTTGTTTTGTGGTGCTTAATTCTCTTAGCTTTTGCTTCTCTGTAAAGCTTTTGATTTCTCCCTCAAATCTGAATGAGTTCTTTGCTGGGTAGAGTAATCTTGGTTGTAGGTTCTTCCCTTTCATCACTTTAAGTATATCATGCCACTCCCTTCTGGCTTGTAGAGTTTCTGCTGAGAAATCAGCTGCTAACCTTATGGGAGTTCCCTTGTGTGTTATTTGTCATTTTTCCCTTGCTGCTTTCAATATTTTTTCTTTGTTTTTAATTTTTGCCAATTTGATTACTATGTGTCTCGGCATGTTTCTCCTTGGGTCTATCCTGTATGGGACTCGCTGCACTTTCTGGACTTGGGTGGCTATTTCCTTTCCCATGTTAGGGAAGTTTTTGACTATAATCTCTTTAAATATTTTCTCTGGTCCTTTATCTCTCTCTTCTTCTTCTGGGACCCCTATAATGTGAATGTTGTTGTGTTTAATGTTGTCCCAGAGGTCTCTTAGACTGCCTTCACTTTTTTTTTTTTCATTCTTTTTTCTTTATTCTGTTCTGCAGAAGTGAATTTCACCATTCTGTCTTCCAGGTCACTTATCCATTACTTTGCCTCAGTTATTCTGCTATTGATGCCTTCTAATGTATTTTTCATTTCAGTTTTTGTATTGTTCATCTCTGTTTGTTTGTTCTTTAATTCTTCTACATCTTTGTTAAACATTTCCTGCATCTTCTTGATCTTTGCCTCCATTCTTTTTCTGAGGTCCTGGATCATCTTCACTATCATTATTCTGAATTCTTTTTCTGGGAGTTTACCTATCTCCACTTCATTTAGTTGTTTTTCTGGGGTTTTATCTTGTTTCTTCATCTGGTACATAGCCCTCTGCCTTTTCATCTTCTATATCTTTTTGTGGATGTGTTTTTTGTTCCACATGCTGCAGGGCTGAAATTCTTCTTGCTTCTATATCATTAAAATATTTTGCATCATTAATAGTGTGAAATAAATTTACTTTTTCATGGCAATTTTTTTTATCACAGATGTGACCTCATAATTTTAAGTCTTAGATGTAATAAATCTGTTTTAACCTATTTTATATTGAATTAGACAAGTGCTCCCTAAATTATTTATATAAAGATAATTGTGATAATTGGGAACTTCCTGAAACAATACAGTGAAGAAGTTTATCTTTCATATTTTACTCTAAAGGATTTATCTGATATATAGAACATCATTAATTGTAACAAAATATTTGAAAAGAACAACTTCATATTTTATGGATTTGTTCAGAAAACTCACTTTCCCCTCATGTTATGCACACACTTAAGTAGGAAAAAGTTATTTGACTTGGCTATTATATGTAAATTAAAAATACAAAAAAGTAAGTGCTACATAAATATAAAAAATATGGAGCAATGGTGACAAAAATTTCAGAGTGAGGAGCACCAAATTCTGCTCTTCCATAAAAGCCATAAAAAAAATGGGCAAAATTTTTCAGAATCAACTTTTGCGGAACTGTGGAAATTAACCAGAGGTTTGCAACAACCTAGAGAATGCTCATTCAAGGAAAATGGTAGATTTGAAGTAAGAGCAATAAATTTTTTGGAATTTTAACTTAGTCCCATCTTCTGCTCCTAAGCTTAGTAGTGTCTATGGAAACAATAACCCATATTTTCATCAGTTGAGGGAGTAGAACAGACTTCATTCAGAAGAATTGTAATTAATTGATTCTTATCATTCAGAAGAATTGTAAGTAATTATTTGTTCTGACCTGTCTGGTGACTTCCTAGAAGACTGGCTCAAAGGGTTTGTCTTTATTTCCCCTTAATTCAGAATTAGCCTACTGCTAAAACTGCTTCCCAAAGGGCATTTGTTGAAAATATTTACAGGCTAATGTGTTAGTTACTCTTGTCAGAGGCATAAATTAGAGTTGGAGAAAGTAATAGACTAATCAAAATGCTTGGGAGGAAAAGCTGGGGAATGAGAAATCTTTAATGTCTTTGAAAATGTCCAATGTATTCCTGGGAATCTAGAATTCCATGTGGATGGTAGGGACTCTCCACATGCTGAGGAAAGACCTCACAAGGCCCTAAGCTCTCATATCCTGCTCATCTTGAATCTTTGTAGAAGCAAGAAACAAAGGCTAAGGCAGAGTAGTAAACTACCTGCCTGAGTGTTGAAGGTGTGGCCAACATACACAGAGCCTCCTAGCAAAGACTGGAAGATTTTTCATTATTGATGTTTAAGGAAATCTCTGTCCAATCATTTGGTGACCACTGAACTATCGGAAAGGGGACTTCAGGGACCACACAGGAAAAGATAGACTTTACAGAATTAGTTCAGCAAGACATTTACACAAACAATAACTACAAGCAGCAAACACAACAAATAATGGGTAGGAGAATATGATTTCCAGAGCTGTCACATTAAAATATTCAGTTTTCAACTGGAAGATAATTTTCAACAAGAAAATTGGAGTTATACAAAGAAAGAAGAAAACGTGGACCATACACAGGAATAAAATAAATCAATAGAAGCTGTGCTTTAGGAAGCCAAGACTATGGACTTTGTAGACAATGGATTTAAAATAACTGTCTTAAATATGTTCAGCAAGCGAAAGGAAACCATGTCTAAAGAAATAAAGGAAAATATGGGAACAATTTCTCACCAAATAAAGAATATCAATAAAGAGATAGCATTCATGAAAAGGAATCAAATTGGAATTTTAGACTTGGAAAGGACAACAACTGAAATGAAAATTTCACAAGAGGGGCTCCAAAACAGATTTGTGCAAGCAGAAGAAAGAAACAGTGAATTGAAGATAGATCTGTTGAGATTATCCAGCCTATGGAATAGAAAGAAATGAAGTACAGTCAAGAGAGGTTCAGAGACCTGTGGGAAACCATCAAGCGTACCAACGTATGCATTCTTAGAATTTAAGAAGAAGAGAGGAAAAGATAAATGGGTAGTAAGCATATCTGAAGGAATAATAGCTCCAGACTTCCCAAATTTTATGAAAGAAAAAATCCATATACTCAACAAGCTCAATGAACTCCAAGTAGCAAAAACTCAAACAGGTGTACACCTAGAAACATTATAATCAAATTATTACAAGCTAAAGACAGAGAGAAACTTTAAAATAAGAGAGAAATGAATCATCACCAACAAGGAATCCTCAATAAGATTAATGGTTGACTTCTTATCAGAAGCCATGGAGGCCAGTGGGCAGTGGGATGCCATATTCAAAATGTTGAAGCAAAAATAACTGTCAACCAAGAATTCTATATGCAGAAAAACAATCCTTTATAAACAAAGGAGAAATTAAGGCAGTCCTAGGGAAAAAAAAAGCAAAGGCAATCCATTGCTTGTAGACCTGCCCTATAAGAAATGCTAAAGGAGTTCTTCAGGCTGGAAATGAAAAGTCACTAAATGGTGACTCAAAGCCATAAAAAGAAATAAAGACCTCTGATAAAGGAAACTACATATGCAAATATAAAACTAATATTTTGCTTAGTTGTCTAACATAGGAAAAATCTATATATTTAATAACCATATTAGTAGATTAAAGGAAAAGAGGCACATGTTCATCTCAGTGAGACAGAAAAACATTTGACCAAATCATGATAAAAATATTCAACATTCTCAGAATAGAAGGGAACTTTCTCAACATGGTAAAGGGCACCTATGAAAAATCATAGATAACACCATAATAGTGAAATACTGAAAGCTTTTATCCTAAGACTTAGGAAAGGACCAAGAGGTCCAGTCTTGCCTTTTCTATTCAATACTGTACTGGAGGTTCTAACAAGGGCACTTAGGCAACAAAAATAAATAAAAAGCATCCATAATGGAATGTGTTATGGACTGAGTTGTGCCACCCCCCAAATTCATATGTTGAAGTACTAACCCCAAGTACTTCAGAATGTGACTGTATTTGGAGATAAGGTCTTTAAATAGGTGACTAATTTAAAATGAGCTCCTTATGGAGGATGCTAATCCAAATTGTTATTCTTATAAGAAGAGAAGATTTGGGCACATGGAGAGACACTACGGGTATACACAGAGGAAAGACCATGTGAGGATACAGTGACAAGGTGGCCATCTACAAGCCACAGAAAGAGGCCTCAGGAGAAACCAAACCTGTCAACATCTTAATCTTGGACTTCTGGTCTCCATAACTGTGAGAAAATAAGTTTCTATTGTTTATATGACCCATTCTATGATATTTTGTTATAGCAGCCCTAGGAAACTTATATAGAAAGGAAGAATTAAAGCTATCTCTATTTGCAGATGAGATCTTTATATAGAAAACCCTAAAGAATCTACAAAAATACTATTAGAGCTAAAAAACAAGTTCAACAAAGTGCAGGACTAATATAGTAAATCCTGAACATATGAATGAGTTCCGTTCTGAGAATGCATTTGTGGGTCCAGTTTGTTCGTAAGTCCAATGAAGTAAGCCTAGGTACCCAACTAACAGAATCAGCTATATAGTACTGTACTGTAATAGGTTTATAATACTTTTTGCACAAATAATACATAAAAAACAAATACAAAAAATATAACATTTTTAATCTTACAGTACAGTACCTTGAAAAGTACAGTAGTACATTATAACAGCTGGCATACAGGGGCTGGCATTGAGTGAACAGACAAGAGTTACTGACTGCAGGAGGGAGAGGAGGTGGGAGATGGTAAAGCTGAAGGATCATCAGCAATAGGAAACAGAGGGCAAGCTGCAATTTCACTCATGCATGACGTTGATGGCACAGGTTCTGGTTCCTTGCTGGAACAAGTGCATGTTCACATCTTTGAAAGTTTGCCACTAGAAGGTTTGTAGGTAGGGGACTTATTATATACAAAAATCAATTGAGTTTTAATTCACTAGCAATGAACAATGTGAAAATGAAATTAAGAAATAAGCATAAGCACAAGATGCTCAGCATCATTAGACTTTAGGGAATTGCAAATCAAAACCACAATGAGAAACCCCTACTTACCACTAGGATGGCTATGATGAGAAAAAGCTGATAATAACAAGTGTTATTATCAGCTAATGGACATTTGGGTTAATCCCACTTTTTTGCTATAACTAATACTGCTGATATGAGCATTTGTGTACAAGGTTGCGTTATATGAATGGCTTTTATGTTTGGGTTCCACAGAAGTTAAGCGAAAAAAACCTTCTTGACCATATTTCTGCATGGAATTCTCTACTTAAACGTAATGAAAACATACCGTTTTTAAAACATATTGTGATGGGTGACGAAAAGTGGATACTGTACAATAATGTGGAATGGAAGATACGTAGGGCAAGTGAAATGCAAGGCAAATGTGTGTTTCAGTTGCGTTTTTACCTTTCTTGAAATAATAAAGCATAATATGCTGAGAATCTTGCTTTTTACGATTGCTCTTCACGATTAAAATGGCTACACGAAAATTCAAAATTCACCAATTTTGATAAGTCTTTTTTTAATGCATGTTGAATGACAGCTGTCACATATTATCTAACAAAATTGTTTCGAATGACCCTAAAGACAACTAAGTGCTATTAGAGCCCTCTTATGGGAAAAAAACGAACAAACATTTTGGCCAATCCAATATTTACAATAATGTTTCTTTTTCTGTTTTATGCACAGTGCATAAAATCATACAAGTTTTATCAAGTGAATCAGTCCTAATTTAATTAAACATTTTTCTATTTTGAAAGTTTTAGGTTATATCTGAAATTTTGTAATCATACATAATACCATGATGAACTTTTTCCTTAAGATAGAATTCAAGAAGTAATTTTGCCCATTATAACCCATTTAAAGCTTTTTCTTTTTTTTTTTTTTTTTTTTTCGGTATGCACGCCTCTCACTGTTGTGGCCTCTCCCGTTGCGGAGCACAGGCTCCGGACGCGCAGGCTCAGCGGCCACGGCTCACGAGCCCAGCCGCTCCGCAGCATGTGGGATCTTCCCAGACCGGGTCACGAACCCGCGTCCCCTGCATCGGCAGGCGGACTCTCAACCACTGCGCCACCAGGGAAGCCCCTAAAGCTTTGTTTTCATACTTATGAATTATTTCCTGAAATGGTATATAAATTTACACTATTGCCAGAAAAGTGCCTGTTTATACACTTTCCAGCATTTTGTTCTTTCAACATAAAGAAAAAAATACCATTGCAAATTTATAAATAAAAGTACACTTTTATTTCATACAGTTCTTTGTTTGAGAGATTGTACATTTTAAATCTAGTTAATTGGTGCATTTTCTATTAGTGGGTCTGTTTGTGTGCTTTTTAAAATGTAATAGTATCTCTTAATTTTGGAAAACTTTACTATAACTCTCTCTTTGCTTCTTCTTATGAAAATGTTAGTCTATTTTCCATTATGTTATTTCTAAAATATAGAAGCAAGGTTTTAAGGACTTTTATCTGCCTGTAAATATTTGTGTTTGGGTTAGAATTTAGAGGGAAGAGGGGAATCATGTGATTGATGAAAGTGAGAAACTGCTTTTAAGGTTCAGTAATGACCCTCTGATGCCAATTGAAAAGGGAAATTTATAAAGCAGAAAATTGAATACATAGAACTAATAAAACAAATTCAAGGGCAAATAATTGCAGTGGGAAGAGGATACCTTCCTGGAAAATGTAATTAGGAAAAGTGAAAGATGAAGGAAAGAAAAAAAATAAAGAAAAATAATATATAAGATTAAGAATACAAAATTATATAGAGCAATAGACACAGAGAGGCTTTTAAAAATAACAGATTTCTACATACAATTCTCTTCTCATAGATTTGAAAAACCCAAGGTATTGACTTTTCAAAAAACTCAAATGGCTTTTCAAGATGTAAAAAAAGAAGAGATCAGTAGCTGTGGAAGAAAGTAAAAGAGTTGTTGAAGAATTAGCTCTAAAAACTCTCTGCTTATCCAGATAGTTTTGTACTGGAATATTCTTCAATATTTCAGTTACAAATAATTTATTTTCTATAGGAACTATTCCAGAACCTAGAATGAAAGGGATAACTTCCTTATTTATGTCATTAATATAGTATAATTCTGATAAAACCTGACAAGAATAGCACTAAAAGTAAAAAGATTGATTATATTTCTAAATATTGATGCAAATAGTCCTATATGCAATGCTCCTGAGAAAATGTAGGAATAAACTGGAAAGATGACATATCATTAATAAGTATAATTTATCCCAGGAATGCAAAGATGGTTGATTATCTAGTATGAAGTAACCCAGATTAATAGATCATCAAAAGAAAGTTAATGTAATTCAGCATTCATTCATGATTAAAAGGGTGAGAGCAAGAGAGATATATTTTCTTAATAAAGAAAAGCTATTCAAATCCAAAGTCAGATTATACTCAATAATCAAACTTTAAAGACATTTTTAATATCAGAGAAAGTTTTAGGCAGCTCGTTAATAACAGCCAAGCAACCAAGCAACCCCCAAGATAAGAGGAATAAACTTTGGAAAAGAGGAGATAAAAGTATGCTTATCTGATGGTTGGTAATCTAGATAACTTCAGAGACTTAATTGAAAAAATGATTGAAACTAATAAGAGTTCAAAGAAGTAGACGAGAAGCCAGTAAACTTTTTCTGTAAAGGACCAGATAGTAAATCTTTTAGGCTTTTGGGACCATATGGTCTCCATTGTGACTACTCAATCCTGCTGTTGCGGTGTGAAAGAAGCCACAGACAATAAGTAAATGAGTGAACCTGGATGTGTACTAATAAAGCTTTATTTACAAGAACACACCCCCATAAGATTTGTCTTGAAGGATTTGGTTTCCTGACCCTTGGAACAGACAATTAAATTCTCCTAATTTCAGTATCAGTCAGAAATTATATTATCAATCAGAAATCACATTAGGGAAATAATGCCATTCATTAATAGCAACAAAACAAAAATACCTAAGTAAATTTAACAGGAAATGTGCAGGATCAATATGGCAAAATTATACAATTGTATTTAGGAGTAGAAAGGATCACATGAAAATCGAATGAAAAGCCATGATCTTTGATGGAAAACCTATATGTTGTAATGATGGAAATTCTGTACAAACACATCATAGTTTTAAAGAAGTTCCGACTGGAATTTTTTTTTTTTTTTTTTTTTTTTTGCCTGACATAGTCTAAAGTTCAATGGGAAAAATTAACTATAAGAGATAAATAATTTTGGACAAAATTGGAGAGAACTTGGTGTAGGGACAGAGTATAACTTTTTTGATGTTTTTGGCTGTTAGTAACTGAAAATTAGTCTTAAAATGGTTTAAATAGTTGTATTGACTCATATAACTCGAAATTTAGTTATAAGTTGAGTTAAGCTTTGAGTTAATCTAGCTTTTCAGCTCCTTTTCTCTGAGATGAGTTAAGTGGTTTTCAACTGGGAGTGATTTTGCATCCCAGAGAACATTTGGCAATGTCTGGAGACACTTTTGGTTGTCACAGCTGGGTAGAGGCAGGGCAATGCTACTGGTTTCTAGTGGATAGAGGCCAGGGATGCTATTAAACATCCTACAGTGCATAAGCCAGCCCCCCACAGGAAAGAATTATCCAGCCAAAAACGTCAATATTACTGAAGCTGAGAAACCCTGCTCTGAGTTTCATCCTCCTTTGAGAGTTGCATTTATTCGACATAGTAACATCCAGAGGAAAAACACTATCTTTTCCTGGGGTACCTGCCTAATAGGAAGAAAATATGCTAGTCTCATAAAATGAGTTTAGAAGCTTTCTACCTTCTTTATAAACTGTGAGATTTTATATGAAAATGTTCTCTGTTTCTTGAAGGAACCATAGTTGGTGACTGTTTTATATTCTTAGTGAATTGACCCTTTAAGGAATACGAGATGACCCTCATTTTACCTTTTAATGTGTCTGCTTTGAATTCTATTTTGTCTGATGTTATTATTACACTATCAGCTTTATTTCTATTAATATTTGTCTGGAATACCATTTGTTATCCTTTATATTCAACATATATCTATTTCACTTTGTTTTAGGTGTGGACCTTATGAATACCATATTGTTTATGTATAAAAATACAAATACAAGTTTAGTTACTTAACATTTATTATGATTAATAAAAAATTTGGATATATTTCAGCCATCATATTTTTTGTGGTGTGTATTCTCTATTTGCAATGATTTTCTTTGTGTGTTTTCTCTTTTTTTTTTTTTTTTTTTTTTCAGTACGCGGGCCTCTCCCGTTGCTCTGGACGCACAGGCTCAGCGGCCATGGCTCACGGGTCCAGTGGCATGTGGGATCTTCCCAGACCGGGGCATGAACCCGTATCCCCTGCATCGGCAGGCGGACTCTCAACCACTGCGCCACCAGGGAAGCCCTGTGTGTTTTCTCTTTGCTATTATTTTCTTCTTTACATTCTTAGAATAAATACAGTTTTCTTTGTTAATTTTTTTCCCTACTCTTTTTGAAGGTACATATTCTTCTTTTATTATTTTTGCTAAACTTGCATATTTTAAATTTATACTGAAGTTTATATTTTCTTGGTAAACTCTGGAGGAAATCAGTATTTCCAAATGTCACAGAAATATTTCATGAACCTCAGTATTTTCATTTCTGGTCTTCAGAGAGTTCCCTTATTTGAGTGCAGTGACATACTTGTGAATACTATTTCTGATATCTTCCTTTGTTTGAGAGAAGGACATTTCAACATTTCTTCAACCTTGAACCAGAAGTACCCTTTGACTTTCTACTTGTAAAAATTATCCAAAGATGCTGGTCATAATGGCCACAAAGGTTTATGTATAAGGATATTAAATGCAAAATTATTTATAGTTACAAAAACAAAAGAATCAATGTTCATCAGTAAGGAAATGGTAAAAAAAATTAGTCTATATTCATGTGGTAAAGTATTATTGATCACTCAAGTGGTGTTTTATGTCATAGGAAGATATTGACAATATAATGTTTAATGCAAAATATTTTGTACAGTATCTGTTTTATGGAAAATAGTGGACTGGAATGATATATACCACAAGGTTGATAGTGATTATATGTGAATAAGGAAATTATGGTTCCTTTATTTTTTTTTTTTCTTGCTTTGCTATATTTGTAAAATACATGTCTTGTATAAGTTAAAAACAAGTTTTTAGTGTGTTTAATATACCTGACCCTGGTTGGATATTCAAGACAAAGATGTAGTGGATATAAATTCTCAGTTTGAGTAGTTAATTTTATTTTTTTTTCTACATCTGAACTTAAAATTCTTGTCTCTGGTCCCAGTAAACTGGGTTATAGAAATAAGCTCAACAATTCAAGTTTTCCTCAGTCATCTCAGAGTCCCTATCTCTTGCCTTAATTTTCTTTGTTTTTTTTGGGGGGAATGGGGGGGTTGGAACATCTGTTTTTCTGTCATCCTACTGTCATCTATCCATGTTGATATGCCTCCATCCCTGTCTAAACCCTGCCCTTGGTCCATGAAGATCACTGATTGTCCTTTTAATTTCTATCATAAGGATTCATTAGTCTAGTTACTTTGCTGTTTTTCTTGAGAACGTGGACAGCACCTGGCCCTTTTCATATCTTGCAGAACAATGGGGAACTCTGAATCTCCTGGAAACTTTATGTTTCTAGACTCTGAATGTAGCCACCTCTATTTTCTGCTCCTATTTCCTGCTGGGGTTAGTGGACATGAGAAGAAATTCCAGAAAGGGAAACACAGAACATTTCTGCTCTCCTGTTCTCCATACTCTTCGGTGGTTTCATACCCTTAAACTATCAAATCTCAGCTAGTGGGAAGTATTGCTGTTCGGGGCCATTTTTCAAAGACCCATGAGCATCCACTCTCTTGCTTTGTTTCTGACTTTCTTCCCCAGACTGTGGAATCTTTAATTTGGCCTGGGAAAATGGGCTCTTACTCCAGATCTATTGTTTGTGACATAAATTTGAAGTTTCAAGTTCTTCAAGGTTGAGGCTTCGGAAGCTCAATATCCCAGATTTCTGTAATTCAAATAAATTTTTAAAATTCAAAAGCCATGATTTGAATCTTTTACTGTTCCTCAAGGCAGTGAAAGGCACTGCATGAATTTGGAAGAAAGGAAATTCAAAATAAAGAAAATACAGGAAAATTAATTTAATATCTTGACATATTATCCCATCACACAGGAATAAAAACCACACTCTTATTTTCTGTCAATCCCTCTTAATGATATCAGAATTCTTTTTCTGAAATATAAATATGGCTGTTTCTTACAAACTTCAACAAATCCCCACTGGGTATAGATTAATTTTCCCAAAATTGGTCTCAGGTTATCTTTGTGGCCTTTTTCCCCCTGGTTCTTATACTGCTGCCATAAAAGCTTTGCTTGTTACTCTCCAAATATACCATTTCATTTTATGCTTCTGTGCCTTTGCTCATGATCTTTCCTCAAGAGTGAATTGCCCATCCCTACCTTCACAAGCTTGGGAAATAATACTCATACTTCAAAGCTTTGCACTGCTGGCTGATCAAAGTCTTCATGAACTCCTCTCTGCTCCCCTTTCTACAGCATCATCAGTTTCAAAACAGATGGTTTTACAGCATTGCCCAAAGTAATGAAGTGTGGCAGTCCTTAAACGTCATTTCCAGGCCCACTTATCTATATTCTCTATTTTCTCTGGAGGCAATCTTATCCATACCTTTGGCTTCAATTATTCTGTACACTCCCCAAATAATATTTCTAACTGAACTATTTCAGATGATCTACAGACCCACAAATCCAGCTGGCTTCTCTTCATGTCCATTTGGATGTCTCTCAAGCATCTCAATTTCAAATGTTCAAAATTGAACTTGTTAGGTACTCAAATATTTGGTACATATAAGATCAAAATAGGATCCAAATTACCCCCTTTTGTGCTCCTTGCTACTTTCCTAATGCAACTTGCGTTGCCATCACCCTCTTACTGTATGTAATCAGGTTGCTTTTCTTACACTACCGTCCTGCATAATGCAGACGTGTTTATACTCTTTCAGATGTGTAAGCAGTGCTTTTTTTCAGTGTGCATTTCAGCAGCTGTTGAGAATGCTTCCTCACCTGGACGTTTAGTCTACTAAGTGCAAGCTTTGGAGTAAAGCATTGCTGGGTTTAAATTGTGGCTCGGCCACTTATTAGTTGCATGACCTTGAGGAGGTTATCCATCCTGTATGAGCCTCAGATTTCTCACATATAAAACGTGGGAAATAATACCTAGATCACCAAGTTGTTGTGTAGAACATTTAAATTAATATGTATAATAATAGTACCAAGCACAGGCCTAGTCCAAGGTAAGTATTCATAATATTTATTTTATTTTATGTTTTGTTTTTTCTCTGTACTTAGAAAATCCTTTACCTGTACTTCTCTTTTAGCATGTCTTTCTTTTTTGTTTTTATCACAATTGTTCATATTCTGCCTCTCTGACTAGATTGTATGTTTCTTGAGGGGAAGAAACATGTCTTTTCATCTCAGAAAATTCACATCATGGTTCAATAAGTGCCTTTGAATGAATGAATGAACAAATGAATGAATAAAAAACTAGAGACAGCAGATTTGATTCTCTTTTATCCTTTGATGTAGCTGAGCTTTTTCCAGGCTTCTGTTCAATCAGGTATCTTAACACAAAATGCACTTACTTACTTAATGTTGCTTTAAGGAATTATAATGATAATATTTCATGTGCAAAAGCTGGGAATTCACACTTTTTAAAATCTTGTCATTGGAACTCAAACAGATTCTGGTTGTTTAAGAAGAAATCCGAGTGGTTAACATTGATCCCTAGGGGATTTTCATAGATTCTCAAGTTTTATGACCTGTTTCAACTTGCTTTGGGGCTTAAAAATGTGTCCTACAGCTCTCTGTGGTAAGACAGACCGCTGCATTATTGATTTAAAAGTCAATAAAGAAGAGTGGTAAATCATAATATATCACTTCTTGTTCCTAAACTATTGCCTATTCATTCTTAAATATGACAGTGGCTAAACCTGGAAGTTGCCTCCACCTTTACTAAGGTAAAATTCTACTACATTCCACTGATGGAAGAGTCTCTGAAATGAAGTAAACTAATTGCATGGCTCTTTTTGGCATCTGTTGTCCCCATTAACTGTAATGTAGGAAATGAATGCCAAAGCATACACAACTCCAGGCTCTTGACTACATGATTTACTCCAATGTTTTCCCAGAAACGCTGATGGACTGTAAAAGGCAGAGGACACCCACTGAAATTTATTAACAAGTCAGAAAGCAGCTGTTCTTTGAGTTGCAAACAAAAGCAAATGTTAAGCTGTTGAACAGCCCCCCCTTTTTTTTTTGTGGTCCACTACAAAAGGGATTTATTATAACCTTAGCTTTTGCAGTTTGCCTTCTTGTAGGTTGAAAGTGATACCCAAAGGACAGATGGAAATTTTGTATTTAGTAGTGATTACCACCGTGGAGCCTCGGGGTGACCATGTTTTTTTCTTCATTTACAAAATGTTCTCGAATGCTTTCTGTTTCTTTGAAGTTACTCATTCAACATCTCCCAATATTGGCTGTGGGGCATAAAGGAAACAGCAATTTCTGGAGTACAAAATGAAGAAGGGATTGTGTAGAATTCAATCTGGTTAGTCAAGCACGTTTTAGAAGGAGACATTTGTGTTCACATTGCCTGTAAGGAGTTTCGAGAAATGCTCTTTCTAATTTGTTTCTTCCTATTGGATTCTTCAGGACCTGGGTTTGTGAGCCTCATCTGATTACTCCAACTCAGAATTTTCTCCCATGTCTGAACACTTGTAACATACTGTTCATGTCAGTCATTTTACCCTTATATACAACCTCATATCATTTATTCAAATATTTCATTATTCATATCTTATCTGCCTGATGTTATAAAGTCCCTGCTTCTCAGATTTGTGTCTTAAACATCTTATCATATCTGTCATATTGTTTCTTATCAAAGGTGCGTTGCTATTTCTTGCACATTGTAGGTGAAAGGAAATGTATGCTGATTGACTGAGCTACAGGTGTCATTTTACTATTTTGAGCAACAGAGTACATTACTCAAGCAAATCCATAATATTTATTCTTGAGAGTAGGTTTTCTAAATTACCATTCCTTCAGGTTAAAAGTAAATACTATTCATTTGCAGCAACATGGACGGACCTAGAGCTTATCATACTAAGTGAAGTAAGCCAGACAGAGAAGGACAAATACCATATGATATTGCTTATATGTGGAATCTTAAAAAAAAGATACAGATGAATTTATTTATAAAACAGAAATAGACCCACAGACAGAAAACAAACTCATGGTTACCAAAGGGGAAAGGTGGGGGGAAGGATGAATTAGGAGTTTGGGATTAACATGTACATACTACTGTACATAAAGTAGATGACCAACAAGGACCTACTGTATAGCACAGGGAATATACTTAATATCTTGTAATAACCTATAAGGGAAAAGAAGCTGAAAAAGAATATATATATATATATATATATATATATATATATGTAAAAAACAGAATCTGCTCTACACCTGAAACTAACACAACATTGTAAATCAACTATACTTCAATTTTTTAAAAAAGTAAATATTTTAAGACACTAAATGTTACAAACATCATTTATACCCTGAAGAATAGTGTAAGGACTGTTCAAATCAGTTTGAAGAGGACTCTAAGGCCCTCTCTTGCTTATATAATAGGCTGTCTTCCTTTTGTCTTGACTGTTCTCTTAAGAACTCTCCCTGGTCTGTGTCACTCAAACTTGCTTACTAGGTCATGCCTGCCACTGGTTACACACCCTTCATTTTGGATCATTTCTTGCTTTTGTCCTACTATTTGCCTTTTCCACTTTGGCCTGGCTCTTACTTCCTGACCTGCTTTTGTCTCAGAAGGTATTCTTCACCATTGCATGCTGGACTGGTAAACTTCTTTACCGACACCTGACTTCTAGAATTCTATCTCTAGAAGGGGCCCTGGGCACTGTTTCCCTGGGAGAAAAGTAGAATAATAAAAGCTAAAGACAAAAATTGTTATTTGAAAAATTCTAAGAAGCTAAGGATAATAAAATACTTAAAGATCTGTATTTGGAGCAAGAATTAAAAGGACTGGCACAGGCAGCAATGAAAAAATGAAATTAATCAATTCTCATTTTACATCTTCTGTACATTTCTCAACATTCTTCTCAATCTCATTTCCCTATGATGTTCTTCCTCTGTACTCCGGTCCACACTGACTCCTTTCTGCCATTTCTAAGCCCCATATCATGAACTGCCTTTTCAATAATTATGCCTTATGAATAAAGATCACATGCAATTTTAAATCAACCAGGCTGCAAACTCTCAGTGAGGGCAAGTTTCGAGGGCTAGAAAAATTCCATTTTAGGGTGTTGAAATAATCTGAAAATGTGATTTTAGAATCATTTCAGTCATCTTTGAGACTTTTAAGGGCCAGGAGATAGACATCTGTGGTGATTTGATAGGGAGAACAAGATGGATTCCTGACAATACAATACAATCTACGTATTTTTTCCTGGCAAGATTCTAGACTAGATTGTGAAATAAATGTTTTATGCACCCTAAGAAAAGAAAATGATAATCACCAGGAACCAGATGCTTTCTTCTAGGAATAAGTCATACTAAAATAACCTCATTTGATTTTTTGTTGTGTTACTAGTTTGATAGGAAGCTGTCTTGTTTTTGCAAACATTTGACAATCTTTAGCATGTTACTCATTTAGAATAGATAGGGAGGGATATGTGGGCTGGGTGAGAATAAAGTTAAATAAGTTCTATAATTGTTCAACTAATCGTTAACTGAGTACATTGATTATTAAATCAGTACCAGGTGGTTTCTGCTAATGATACCCCACACTCAGTTCTTGGTCATATTCTGATAAACAATTTTTATCAAAGGTTAAAGATTTCTCAGAAGACATCCTTATAAAGTATGCAGATGACATTAAGAAGAGTAGCTAGTATGGTAGAGGGCACCCCAGTGCAGAAAGCATAAAAACATGGGTTTGGTAAGATCGAAGGCTTGAATCAACTCTGCCACAGTTACTAGCTATGTGACCTGGGGTGAATTATTTCTGCTAACTCATGAAGACCAAATGATCACCCAGAAAACAATAAATAGTAACTTTTATTTATTTATTATGTTTGGAATTCATACAACCACTATTACTTCCATAGGCCAGAAAGATGAGCTAAAACTAAAGATGGAATTTAGCAGTTAAGATGAAAATCAATTGTACAGATGGAGGAGCTGAATATACTACATCTCATGTGAATAAAACTTGATGGTTCTAGTTAACTATAAGGTCAGTATGAGTCGAACATATGATATTAATGACAAGCCAGCTAATGCAACTTAGATTTTCAATAGAATAATAGTATTTTGATTAAGGGAGGTAGTAGTCCCTCAGTAGTGTTCAGACCACATTTGGGAGACTGTGTTCAAGGAGGACTTTGATTTTCCTAGAGGAGGGTAACTACAATGGTGAAGAGTCTAGAATCCATGTTACAGGAGAAAAGGCTTAAATAATTGAAAAGCATTCTGCTGGAGAAAATAAGACTTATGGGATGGGGATTGGTAGTAGACAAATCAAGGGAAGTATTTTTCCCCCTAAGCTGCTTATCATGGAGAATTTGAAGCAGATACAAAAACAGTGAGATTAGTATAATGAACTGCCATATACTCCCATCACCCAGATGCAATAGTTTTCAATTTATGGACAACCTTGTTTTATCTGTTATCCTCCCAACTGGATTATTTGGAGGGAAATCCCCAAATTTCAGATATCATGTCATTTCATCTATAAATGTTTTGCTATGTATCTTTAAAAGACAGAACTTAAAAACCCATGACTAGGGCTTCCCTGGTGGCGCAGTGGTTGAGAATATGCCTGCCAATGGAGGAGACAGGGGTTCAAGCCCTGGTCTGGGAAGATCCCACATGCCACGGAGCAACTAGGCCCGTGAGCCACAACTACTGAGCCTGCGCATCTGGAGCTTGTGCTCTGCAACAAGAGAGGCCACGACAGTGAGAGGCCCGCGCACCGCAATGAAGAGTGGCCCCCGCTCGCCACAACTAGAGAAAACCCATGCACAGAAATGAAGACTCAACACAGCCAAAAATAAATAAATAAATAAAATGTTTTTAAAAAAACAAAAACAAAACCCCATGACTACAATACCATTAACATACCTAAAAAATGAACAGTAATTTCTTAACATCATCAAATATCCAGTTAGTGTACAAATTTCCCTAGTTGTCTCACAAATGTTATTTTATAGTTTTTTTGAAACAAGAGCTCAGTAAGTCCATACATTGTAATTGGTTGATATATCTTTCAATTCCATTTGTCTTTCTTTTATGATCCATGTTACTTATTGATCATTTGTCCTGTAGATTTTTCCTGAGTTTGGATTTTGTGGATTGAATTCTTGTTGTGCAGTTTTTTTCCTTTGACCTCTGAATTTCCTATGAATTAGTAGTTGGATATTGTGGATTGGTCAGATTGTTTATTGTGTTTGAAAGAATGCTTCATAGGGGAATTCCCTGGTGGTCCAGTGGTCAGGACTCGGTGCTTTTACTGCTGAGGGCCCAGGTTCAGTCCCTGGTCAGGGAACTAAGATCCCACAAGCTGCGAGGCCAAAAAAAGAAAAAAAAAAAAAAAGAAAAAAGAAAGAATGCTTCATAAGCAGTGTTAATTTCTCCTTCCATCAGGAGCCACTTCGTTTCTGGTTATCTCTTTTTTTAAATGTTAGCAGCCATTAGTAAACATTACCTAGTTTTGCTTTTTGTTTTTTGTTTTATCCATTAGGGCTTGCAAAAATGGTTATATTCTAATTCTGTCATTCCTTTTTCATTTATTACCTGGAATATTTCTGAAAAGGGAAAGTTCTGCTCATTAACTTTTTTCAAGTAAATAGATGTTTGTCACCTTCCATAGGTCATGTTATGTCCTGGAATCTCAGTAGGGTCAGGGGGAGATAACGGAGAGTTTGAATTAGATTCTCAAGCTTTCACAGTAAGAACTTCAAGTCTTCCTTCACAGTAAGAACCAAAGGGAGATGATAGCAGTTTTCAAATAGTTAAAGTGATTTAAGGAGGAATCTTATTTTATTTAGTTTCAGAAAACTGGGCTAAGACCCATTTTAAGAGTTAAGGAAGGGAGGGAAATCTACTTTTAATATGAAGAAAATTCTGCTAACAATTAGAACAGTCCCCAGATGGAATGGATTGCTTTGTAGAGCAGATAGCTAGCTTCCTATTACTGGGATGTTTAAGAAGGGTTAGTCTTTTGGGGACATTGTAAAAGAGATTCTTATGTTGGGTAGAAATTTAAAAGTCTTTTTCATCTCTGAGTTTCCATGATACTAAAATGCTCCCAAGGAACCAGAAGGAAGACAGACATGTAGGAACTCTTTCAGGGTGACAGCTGTGTAAGAAATCCATTTTGAATATTTGTGGTGGAAATTTCTGATTCAAAAAGCAAATGCTCTAAGTAGTTAAAAAAGGGTATTCTTGGTACGTTCCTCATACTCTGCTTGTTAACACCTCATAACTCCTGACCTTTGCCTACGGAGAAGGTGTGATAATTCTTTTGTTAATAACTCACAGTTTGTTCCCAATTGAGGACTTTTTCCCAGAAATCACAGCTACAGTGCAGTATTAACAGATGCCACTATTCCCGTGGAAACCTTAGACTGTGTATTTTGCCACTGGAGAGGGAGTCCTGCACTCAGAGTGGTATCTTGAAAAAATTCAGTTCAAGATCACGAATAATATTTTGCATTGTTGTATACTCCTATGTGCTTTTTTCAGGACAGTAGTTCTAAGATATACTAATAAGTGCCTCCTCTACCCCACTATGCCAGAAAAAGTGGGTTCTGTGGTTAAAATAATTGAGAAAATTCTATTTGTTTATTAACTCATTCACCCACACATTTATTTATTTTTACATCAGTATTCTAAGAGCCTATAATGTGCTAATTGTATGGTTAATATTCAAGAGGAGGATATACCACAGTATCTGGAATTTCCCACACTTATTTGACCGCAGACTATTTTTTCATAGAATACAGTATAAGATGATAGTTCTGTGATACATACACAATTACACAATTTTGAAAAAAAACCCAAAAAACTTGGGATCATCTGATTCCTTACTTTCATCTCAAATCCAATCTACCAGAAAATCCTGTTGTTTCTACTGTCAAAATATATCCAGTGGAATATTAGCCATAAAAAAGAATGAAATAATGCTGTTTGCAACAACATGGATGACCTAGAGATTATCATACTAAATGAAGTAAGCCAGACAGAGAAAGATAAATATCATATATTGCTTATATGTGGAATCTGAAAAAAAAGATACAAATGAACTTGCTTACAAAACAGAAATAGACCCACAGACATAGAAAACAAACTTATGGTTACCAAAGGGGAAAGAGAAGGATAGGGATAAATTAGGAGGTTGAGATTAACAGATACGCACTACTATACATAAAATAGATAACCAACAAGGACATACTGTATAGTACAGGGACTATGCTCAGTATGTTGTAATAATCTATAAGGGAAAAGAATCTGAAAGAGTATATATATATATATATATATATATATATATAAAACTGAATCACTGTGCTGTACACCTGAAACTAACATGACATTGTAAATCAATTATACTTCAATTTAAAAATCCAGAATATGATGCTTTCTGATCACCTCCCTATACCCTGAACCCAGCTACTTTTCCCTTTTTCTCTCTCCACCCTTCCTTTATTTTTCAACAGAGTATTTATGACTAACACATTATTTCCTTTGCCTGTTTATCTCATTATTGCCTCTCTCCTCCCACTTGAATGTAACCTCCACGAGGCATAGGGCTTTGTCCTGTTTCTTGCTGTATCTCTAGCATCTGGAAGTGTGCCAGGATATAATAGGTGCCAAATAAATATTTGTTGAATAAGTAAATGTGGTAGCTGACATTACAAATGCTCACAGTAAGAGGACATGTACATCATAGTATCCTGCAAGGAACGTTGGCTTTGTAGTTAGCCAGACAGGGATTTCTTTCCTAGTTCTGCTATTTATTTGTTGTAATACCTGGAACATGTTACCCAGTCGCTCTGTGCCTCAGCTCTATTACACATTGGAATAACGATCCATATCCCTTAGATTTATTGTAATTCTTCAGCAGTGTATTGAATTATATATTCTATATAACAAGGATGATATTAAATGAGAAAAAGGTATTTAAAGTACCTAGTGAAAAATTAGCATGATTCCTAGCAGAAGACCCAGTACAAGTTCTAGAAAACTACTATAATGAATATATTACCTTTCCTTCTCTTCTTCCTCCCTATCTCCCTTCAGTCCTCCCTTCACTGAGCTATTCTTGTTCTATTCTGTGATCTGCAACACATATTTATGAAGTTGTGTTAGGGTGAGTTCTGTGAATATGGAAGAGATTTTTTTTCCCTTTGTAGAAATCAAACAAGCCTTAGTCAGCTAGGTCATGCAAGCATTGTCTTTCCGTCAACACAACTAACAATCTCAGATGGATAGTTGCTAACAAAGAGAATTAGAAATGACATTGTCAGAGAGAATGGGAACCTGGCAAGTATGATGTTATCTATAAACTCCTGCTTTGGAATTGCATTCAAAATAACATTCTGAGCTACATCAGATTATCGGTTTCATTATTTTAGAGTCACACTTCATTTTTTGACCCAAATACTGTTAGCAGTTTGATCATTCACCCTGTTCATGAGATCTGACTCTGAATGACTTTTAGCTGTTTCAGAAAATCAAATCTTCCCCTCAGAGGACCAAGATTTGCCATCAGTGAGGATACTCATGACAGTATCTCAAACTCTGTATCTAATCCCACTTAGTAATTCCAGAAATGTTTGTGTAGTAGCATCATTGTTAAAATCAGTTGGTGACCACTTTGAAGAACAGTGCTCATTTGATTGTCTCATTTCTGTTATGTCTTTGGACAAATTGGTCTGAAAAGGCCATAGTCACACCTTGGATACACTGTTATATCATAATACTCTCAAATCTATATTTATTTTCCCAAGGCCCCTGTGGCTTTTCATCCACACACTAGCTTTATCTGTATGACCAAAGCATTGCAATGAAAAGCAACAGAAATGGTATTTTCAGCCATTCTGATGGACTTAGATGAATGGCACCATTACTGTGATAGTAACCCTTATATTTAGAGATGACTTTTAAATTGCTTGATCTGTTGAATGGTTGATACAGCTGCATATAAACATAACATCATCTTTATGTAAATACTGCTCTTCCCCCAAGTGTACCCAATCCTTCTTCTCTACTCATTCTGCTCCGTTTTTTATTATTATACATATTCTATTTCTCTTCTTGTCATCTTGTATTAAGTTCTATGTCCCTTATTTTCAGAGACATCTTGTATGTTGTGTGTTGAGCGGGGTAGTGGGTGATCTCAAATGAAGATATCTCTGTTACTGAGGAATGGTGACTGGCAATAGGAGAGAAGAGAGTGTTTGACCATTTCTGCTTATTCCTTTTACTTGAAAGAGGTTAATTTCTTGCTAAGTCTTTCTTCTTTTTTGTGCTGAAGTGGAAAGTTTGAATCAGAGCTATCTCTTTTACTCCAGAAGCTTATAAGCCCATATCTCTTTACCTCTATGCACAGCTTCTTGACCCCCTTTGCTCCAAAGTTTATCTTTGTTAAATGCTATAAGCAGAGACAGATATACTTTGAAGCCAGAGAAGCTTAAGCTACAGGGCTGCTTACTTGCATTGGCCCTTCCAAGATCCTGTATTTTATTTTTTTTAATTGAAGTATAGTTGATTTACAATGTTGTGTTAGTTTCTGGTGTGCAGCAAAGTGACTCAGTTATGCATACATATATATCTATTTTTTTTTCAGATTCTTTTCCCTTATAGGTTATAACAAAATATTGAGTATAGTTCCCCCTGTACTTCATTTTGTACTTGTAATTTGCTATTATTTTCCTTAGAGCATTCTCCCTTCAGCTGTGTAGGGTTTAGGGTCTTTACAAAGCCCTGAATTCACCCTTGAAAATAATCATCTCTTCTGTCTCTTCTACTTACTCCTTTTCTTAAATTGAAGTATAGTTATTTTACAATGTGTAAAAAGCAATATGCTGCTGACAAGCAATATGATCCAATTATACATATACATATATTAAAAAAAAATTCTTTTCCATTATGGTTTATCATAGGATATTACTTACTTCCTCTTGAAGATTTGCTCCAACCATTGCTTTGTTTCTGTTGCCGTTCCTTCTGTCCTTGATCTCTGTTCAGGACAAGTTGAAGGCCAAACCTTAACTGATACATGGGTTCTCTGAATGGCTTCTTTTACTCTATTCAGTGTGAATGAATCCTAGAGAATTGAGAAGCCTTTCAAGACACAACGATGGCTGTGGTCCTGAGAAAACATGGGAGGAATCAGACTGGAGCTCTACTAAGGTATTTACTAGTTTGACATTAGTTAACATTTCTGAGCCTCAATTCCTCACCTGCCAAATGGAAATAATAATATTTACTCTTCATATTTGCTATGAGGATTAAACCAGAAAATCTAGGTGAAAGCACTCTTACTTCAAGTGCTTGGCACTACTTGGTATCAACACATTTAAATTGGACTTTCTGCTTCCCACTAGCTATCTATTTTACATTTGGTAGTATATATATGTCAATGCTACTCTCTCACTTCGTCCCATCTTACTCTTACCCCCACCCTGTGTCCTCAGGTCCATTCTCTACGTCTGCATCTCTGCATTGCATGGGGAGATCAGCTCCGTGCTTTGTGACCACCCAGAGTGGTGGGATGGGGAGGGTGGGAGGGAGATGCAAGAAGGAGGGGATGTGGGGATATATGTATACATATAGCTGATTCACTTTGTTATACAGCAGAAACTAACACAACATTGTAAAGCAATTATACTCCAA
The DNA here is from genome assembly GCF_026419965.1 of Kogia breviceps. NCBI lineage: Eukaryota > Metazoa > Chordata > Mammalia > Artiodactyla > Physeteridae > Kogia > Kogia breviceps. The sequence goes on from NC_081330.1 coordinate 49,035,100, forward strand.
TAAAGATGTTAAAAAAAAATTGGACTTCCTTTTCCTTCAGCTGCCATAGCAGAATGTAGCAGAGAAAGTTGGTTATGCAGGGAGGATATTTCGCATCTGCATTTTTAGGGAAATTTTTGACCTCCAAGAACTAGAAAAATTCTTGTCATTAGTCTGAAAAGGCAAGTGAGCCCTCAGGCAGACACAAAGGATGAAACTGCTTCTTTGTTTGAGAGAGTGGCAGCTGCAAGAAATGGCAGCAGCCGCAGCATCCCTGTAAGCCACACATCTTCAGGCTCTAGAGTCTGTTGGGCTCTGATAAGAGAGAGTACATCCTTCCCATACCCAATGTATTAAAAGTTGGTTTTCACCCCTTTCTTTATTGCTTCCTATGTTTACAGAATAAACATTTGGTCTTTAGATGGGAGAATGAATCTCTGTTGGGGATGGAGGGGTGGCATAGAATTTCATTTATTAAATAGATACTTTTCAGGTGTGTTTCTTAAATAATACTTAACAAAAGGCAGAGGAGAGCCAGGGAGACTTCAGTAAGCTGTTGAGTCAGGATGCCTGGTTCTTTCTGTCTTTTCTGTCAGAGTATTTGTTCATTTTGCAAAATCTTAGCAGTATGGTTTGTAACCATATTTTGAACATTAGGATTTTGAAAGATTGTATAATTTAGGGCTTCCCCGGTGGCGCAGTGGTTGAGAATCCGCCTGCCGATGCAGGAGACACGGGTTCGTGCCCTGGTCCGGGAAGATCCCACATGCCGCGGAGCAACTAAGCCCGTGAGCCATGGCCGCTAGGCCTGCGTGTCCGGAGCCTGTGCTCCGCAACGGGAGAGGCCACAACAGTGAGAGGCCCGCATACCGCAAAAAAAAAAAAAAAAAAAAAAAAAAAAGATTGTATAATTTCTTGGCTTAAAAATTAAGGAAATGAACCACCTCATTATGCCTAATAGATAACCCTAGGCAATAGAGAAAATTTATTATACATAATACTTGGTAGGTATATTGTGCCTGTGAGCTTGTTGAGAATGTTTTATTCCCAAGGTATGTGGACATTTGCCTATTATACGTTTTATCTATGGAGAAAAATAATGGAAAGAACATCAGGCTGGAAGAGAGGTGTTCTAATCCTAGTTCTATATCAGTCAAGTCTATGGCTTTTGGGTGAGTGACTTCATTTTGTGTTGTAGGTGATACATCTGCAAAGCATGAAAGTGACTGTGTCTCTAGGTTGTGTTGAGAAGACACATGAGATCATATGTGTGCAAGTTTTGTAAGTTCAGAGGAAGATAGACAGTGATAGTAACTTCTCACGTTAACATGAGTGATTTAAGCATAAGGCTGAGGCCCTTGATATTTGAGAAAAAAAGAGGATGTAGAGAAATGACTGGTTAGTGTGAACTCAAAATTCTGAATCAAGATAGGTCACCACTTACCTGGACATTATTAATATAACTCTTTGTAGAAACACCTTCACAAAATTATAATTTAATATTATACCCAGTTTTTATTGAGGATATATTTTAAAAATAGCCAGTAGAAAAATTTTGCTTAAGAACATTGCCTGTTAGGTCTAATGTTTCTTACATAAAGAGCTTCATGAAAATCTCCTCTAACCATTTAGTTTCAGGCAAAAGCAAAAAAAAAAGAAAAAAGAAAATCTGTATCCAGATGAATTGGTACTTTTAATCAAACAATAACCACTACATAATTCATTATATTTCTAATTTTGCCTTGACTATCGGGAAGCTCACAGTTAAATATAATGATGAATTACAGTAATTAACCTCAGTATGTGTTTTTCCCATATAATTATCTTCTTTCCTCAACCTTAAAGCCTTTTTGTATAGGTGCCATGCATAATAAACTATGCATAAACTAAAATAAATAAATAATTAAAGTATGTTATTTTTGAAAATAGGCAGGTAGATAAATAATATTTCTGTATAAATCTGGTGGCTCATTTGTGACCACTTATTGGTGACTCAGGATATTTAGTTTGATTACCATGTAGGCAATTGAATATTGCTCTATTCAAAGGCAATCTGCATTGACCCTACACGGATGACTGGCATGCAAACCTTTGGCTACAAGGAAAAACTGAGAAAGAACGGGGACCAATTAGAACTAAGCCTTTACTAATACTATAAAAATAACTAAAACCATATGCTATCAATAATAGTGTAGTATAATCAACCTTAGAAATGAACAACAGCAATATTTTACTATTCATTCACATATGGCAGGATCGTATTTTGCCCTTGTTTCCTGAGTAATAATCATGGAACATTAAGATCTGAGATTCCATTTTCCCACTACATCCTATCATGGCATTGGAGTAGTAGGATAAAAGTAAGTTTGTGCTATTTTTAGACAAATGGGCAAGAGACAGACTATCTTATGGTCTTTCATGAACCAGCACTATCAGAATATATTAATATATTACTCTGTGTCCAGGTAAGTGATGACAGAGTCATTGGTAGATGCCCAGAAGACACTGATGATTTCAAAAGTAATTCTGCTGGGCTGAGAAGGCAATGGGTTTTAAAGCTCACTAAAGAAGGTTTTGAATTTCTTTTTTAGATGCAGGGCAGTGAGCAGAAGGTTGGAAAAGAGGGTCTAATGAAGCCTTGTTAGAGGTTGCCATTGAGATCAATTTTGGACTAAATTTCCAAAAGAACTGAACTTCTTTCTGAATAGGGAAAGGTTACTCCAGTGGGACAAGCTCTGGCTTCTAAAACAGAGGGACTCCTTTAGATCTCAAAACTAGCATGCTCATGGACAGTCACCTGAGGCATTGCAAAAAGGCTTAATGAACCACATAGCAAGGCAAGGACAAGAAAAGGAATCTTTTTAAAACAGTTAAGAGATTAAGTCAATGCAAGCATTCTTCTTTTTGTGTTCCCGCATTTTTAGCACTATCTTACCATTAAAGAAAACCCATAGCTGGCAGTGCAGAAACTGGAGAATAATCACTCATCTCCCGAGAATCTAAGCCTCATTCACCAATGATTTCCCTTCTTGAAACAGACTGCCAGGGCCAAGAGACTGGACAATACTTCTGAGAAAGAATAGGGCATGGCAGGAGATTCAGGGTGAGGAACCAGCCCACACAACCTACAGCTTTTAAGCTAAGTTGCTTACTCTTGCTCTTTTTGGGTAAGTTCTATCACAGCTATATTCTGACTGTGTAAGATGGTGAAATCCCCAGAGTAGTAGAAGGAGATCCACTGTCTAGAGAGGGAAAAACCTGTGGGAAATAATGGCATTCTGTAGAAAGAAATTCAGGAGAGAGACTCAGTTTCCACCTTTGGGTACAGGTTGCATGTGTCCATTCATAGGCCTCTAGATGAGAAGTAAGCTTTCTTCATGAAGGTGGAAATATTTACCGGAGAGAACAAGGAATAAAGGTACTATTTTTGAAATATCAACCAGGAAAGTTTATTCCCCTTCACGTTTCCTTATCTTTATGGCCCTTCCTCTTCATCACTAACCCCTCAAAAGTTATTACAAGCATAGAGAACAGAGTGAAAGTGACAACACTAGGGGTCAGAGCAAGACTTCCTGCTCCTGAGAGGAGGCAAGATTTCATAGAGGTGGAAGAGAAAGTTGGAAGGGAAAGCCTATAAAGAGTCTGTGGTGGAGATTTAGATCCACTACAGATTCATGTAGTTATATAAATGCATATAATTCATGCATGTCCCAATTTTAGCATTGATTTTGAATTATTAATGATTCAAATTAAGACCTATTTGCCATGAATCTTCAACTTCCTGATATTTATTAACTGTTTACACAGGGTAAAAATAAGGGAGCAATTTCAAGGGTTGCTAGATAGAAGTCAACAAGATAGAATATAGGGTTTTGATGAAATGAAATTAATAAGAATAGATATATTTTGAGTATGGGAGAGAAAAAAGATGTGATAGAGTCTATTTTCATGGAACTTATAATTTTATTCAGGATATAAAATTGAGTATATGTAACATTATTAAATCATATGTGGCTCCATATATTCTAGTGGCAGCATGATTCAAACAATGTTCTAAATTCTCTAGGAAGCCAAAGCAAGAATGGGTCAGTGTTAATGAGGAAGATTATAGTTGCTTCACACTGCATGGTCTTTGAAATCAAATACTTCTTGTATTATTCTTGGCCATGCTACTTACTATTTGTGTGACTGTAGACATGTTAAATAACCCCTTTGAGCCTATTTTTATCATTTGTAAGATGAAGATTGTAATAATGCCTACTTCATTGGGTTGTTGTGAGAATTTAATAAAATAATGCATGGTAAACACCAAGTGTAGTCATTGGCACATAGTAATGTTCGTTAAATATAGATATGAAGGAGAAGGTAGCATATGAGACAGTTTTTGGAAGACCTTGATGGGTAAAAAGGATGGAAGAAGGCATCCCATATCAAGAGGATGTATGAGCTATGTCATACAAGTAGGAATGGTTTGTTTAGGGAGCAATGATATGAATCTGGCAGAACTAGAACATTCTCTCAGGAGAATTAGATTTTAAAAGTATGTTGAGGGCTTCCCTGGTGGCGCAGTGGTTGAGGGTCCGCCTGCTGAGGCAGGGGACGTGGGTTCGTGCCCCGGTCCGGGAGGATCCCGCGTGCCGCGGAGCGGCTGGGCCCGTGGGCCATGGCCGTTGGGCCTGCGCGTCCGGAGCCTGTGCTCCGCAAGGGGAGAGGCCACAGCAGTGAGAGGCCCGCGTACCGCAAAAAAAAAAAAAAAAAAAAAAAAAAAAAAAAAAAAAAGTATGTTGAGACAGTAGTAGTCACAGAAAGGGATAGTAGTAAGGTTCCCTGAGATTTTAAGAAAAAGGTCAGGAAAAGCTTACCATTTGAGAATGAAACGAATTCAAATCAGCTTATTTTGATGGGATTATTTATTGACTTGATCCACAGACACCATGTATTGCTAAAGAGCCTTAGAAAATACAGTAGTCTAATCAACAGCTCCCCAGTTTCTCACCGCCTAAACAAGGTAATCAGGGTATATCTTTAGATTGAATTTGTAACTAAAGAAAGCTGCACCCTAATTAACTATATTGTTTCCTTTATGAAAGAATGTAAGTGTTGAATTCTGCATGAGGTCCCTCCAAAACTTTAGAAAAATAGTGAGAACCCATGGAAAGTTTTTGTCAGACTATAACATAATCAAATCACTGTTTTGGAAGCTGAATGGGAGTAGTAGGAAGAATGGACTGGAAGAGTAAAAATTGGAGGCAGGGAGGTAAATTTGAAGGCAATGATGCTTGATCCACCAGGGGGCAGACAGCAGAAGCAAGAAGAACTACAGTCCTGCAGCCTGTGGAACAAAAACGACATTCACAGAAAGATAGACAAGATGAAAAGGCAGAGGGCTATGTACCAGATGAAGGAACAAGATAAAACCCCAGAAAAACAACTAAATGAAATGGAGATAGGCAATCTTCCAGAAAAAAAATTCAGAATAATGATAGTGAAGATGATCCAGGACCTCGGAAAAAGAATGGAGGCAAAGATTGAGAAGATGCAAGAAATGTTTAACAAAGATGTAGAAGAATTAAAGAACAAACAAACAGAGATGAACAATACAAAAACTGAAATGAAAAATACACTAGAACGAATCAATAACAGCATAACTGAGGCAGAAGAACGGATGAGTGACCTGGAAGACAGAATGGTGGAATTCACTGCAGGGGAACAAAATAAAGAAAAAAGAATGTAAAGAAATGAAGACAGCCTAAGAGACCTCTGGGACAACATTAAATGCAACAACATTCGCATTATAGGGGTCCCAGAGGAGAAGAGAGAGAGAAAGGGCCCAAGAAAATATTTGAAGAGATTATAGTCAAAAACTTCCCTAACATGGGAAAGGAAATAGCCATCCAGGTTCAGGAAGTGCAGAGAGTCTCATACAGGATAAACCCAAGGAGAAACACACTGAGACACATAGTAATCAAATTGGCAAAAATTAAAGTCAAAGAAAAATTATTGAAAGCAGCAAGGGGAAAGCGACAGATAACATACAAGGGAACTCCCATAAGGTTAACAGCTGATTTCTTGCAGAATCTCTACAAGCCAGAAGGGAGTGGCATGATATACTTAAAGTGATGAAAGGGAAGAACCTACAACCAAGATTACTCTACCGGGCAAGGATCTCATTCAGATTCCATGGAGAAATCAAAAGCTTTACAGACAAACAAAAGCTAAGAGAATTCAGCACCACCAAACCAGCTCTACAACAAATGCTAAGGGAACTTCTCTAAGTGGGAAATACAAGAGAAGAAAAGGACCTACAAAAACAAACCCAAAACAATTACAAAAATGGTAATAGGAACATACATATCGATAATGACCTTAAACATGAATGGATTAAATGCTTCAACCAAAAGACACAGGCTCACTGAATGGATACAAAAACAAGACCCATCTATATGCTGTCTACAAGAGACCCACTTCAGACCTAGGGACACATACAGACTGAAAGTGAGGGGATGGAAAAAGATATTCCATGCAAATGGAAATCAAAGGAAAGCTGGAGTAGCAGTACTCATATCAGATAAAATAGACTTTAAAATAAAGAATGTTACAAGAGACAAGGACACTATGTAATGATCAAGGTATCAATCCATGAAGAAGATATAACAATTATAAATATATATGCTCCCAACACAGGAGCAGCTCAATACATAAGGCAACTGCTAACAGCTATAAAAGAGGAAAAGAGGACTGGGATTGACATGTATACACTGATGTGTATAAAATGGATGACTAAGAAGAAAATAAATAAATAAATAAATAAACATTAAAAAAATTTTAAAAAAAGAAAGCAATGATTCTTACAATTCATGTTAAATGGCTCAATTTGCAAACAAACGTTGACATATAATTTGTTTAGAAAAGTACCGTAAAATATAATAGTAGTTTAATGACCAGTTTAAAACCCTAGTGATTGTATAGATCTAGGTCTAGGTAATTTGTAAAACTTGACTTTTTTCTGCCTGAGGACCGCCAATTTTTTTTTTGTGTGTGTGTGAAATAAAATGAGTATGTTCATTTGAAAAATAATGTTAAAACCAATACCCAGGTACCTGCCATTCAGTTTAAGGCCTAGATCGTTACCAGAACGTTAGAATCCCCTTACGTGCCCTCTGCCCCCAATTGTATCCATCTCCTGGATGTAACCACTACCCTGATTATTACAGGTTCTCTTGATTATAATTATTGTTTATCACTTCTGTGTGTCTGTGTAAACAATATGTTACTTTTCCTATTTCAGTACTTTATATAAATGGAATAATACTCTTCTGTGATTTGCTTCATTAGCTCATTATAATTTGTAGATTCACCAACATTAACATGTATAGCTGTAGTTCATTTCTTTTCACTGCTGTATACTATTCCATTATGTGACTATACCATAATTTAGTGAACTAGTCTAACATGGTATAGATATTTGGCTATTTCAAGTATTTTTCCTATTATTGATAGTAATGCTGTACCAACCTCAGTTTACATGCCCTGCTACTGATCTGCTAGTCCCTCCCACCCAACCTTTTCCTATGTTCATGCATCTCTAGTAATTACTTATACTATTTCTATGGTCATCAAGCCCAGGAGCTGTTTTTATCACAGACTTAAAGGAGCATATGTGCATGGCACTAACCAGCAAAAGAGACTATTGTGTTTTGTGCCATCTGGAGTAGACCATGAGGGCTCTGACTTCTACACTGATTCCTTGGAAGAAACAGTTGACACAAAATGGAAATGGGGGAAGCCAATTTCCTGCAAAGCAGTCTTTGTCCAGGATGAGTTGAGAGAGAGGAAGGAGGTATCAGATACATCGATCTCTCTTTGTCTTCCCTCCCCCCAACAGACTCTTGTAAGATAAAGTAGTTTCATAAGCCTCTTTGAAGACATTCAAAGACAGAGCCATTTGGCCAGCTTTTGAATATATTTACCCTCCCATCTTTCCTACCTCACTTCACTTTTTAAAAAACTTTTTATGGCTTATTTTAGATATTTTCCTTTTTTCCTCCCTCCTGCTTCCCTCACTGCATTCTCCAGTAAAGTCTGAGCATATAAACTTTTACCTCAACCCCTGTTTTTTAGGGAACCCGGTTTTACACAGCTGCAATGGACATCTTAACACTTTTTTTCTTTTCCAGTACATGCTCAAATAATTTCTTCAGAATATGTACTAGGAGTAGAATTGCTAAGTTGTAGCTATAGTTGTAGCTGTAGAATTGCTGAGTTGTAGTAAATGCTCAGATTGACTAAGCAATGCCAAGCTGTTTTCCTAAGTGGTTTATACCTGTGTATACTTTCACTAACACTGCATGAGACTTCCTGTTGCTTTACAATCTCTCCAAACCTTGGTGTTGTCTATATTTTTAGTATTTCTAGTTTGGTGGGTATATAATGACATTTCACTTGACTTTCCCAAGCTTTTCCTTGAATATAAGTGAAGCTGAAGACTATTTCATATGTTCACAGGACATTTGTATTTCATCCTCTGTAAAATGCCTGTCCATGTCTTTTGCAAATTTTCTATTGGTACGGCTGTCTTTCCTTTCTGACTGGTCAGAGTTCTTTATATGTTTGTGCAGTAATCCTTTCTTGGTTATATGCCTTTCAAATATCTTCTCCTGGCTTTTTTTTTTTTTTTAACCCCATATTGATTACCATTTATCCCTGTACCTTTTAATGCATGGTCTGTTTCTTCCACACTGATCTGCAATGTTTGCTCTGTCATAAATCAAGTTTCCACATATACATGGGTCTGTTCTGGATTGTCCATTTTGTTCCATTGTTCTATATGTCCACCCTTGCTCTAATACCACATTATCTCTATTAATATAGCTTTATAGTAAGTTGAAAATTGGTAGGGCAAGTTGCCTTGCCTTACTCTTGTGCACTATCTTGTCTATTTCTGATCCTTTGCTTTGCCAAGTTACACACACACACACACACATACACACACACACACACACACACACATAACCTGTTAGGAGTTTTTTCTGGAATTGCATTGGATATTTAGATCAATATCTACTATGCTCATGAAGGTGATCAGTTTCTGAGTTTTCTTTTTTGTACTATACTTGTCTTTTTTTGGTATCTCATAAAATGCATGGGAGAATGTTTCCTATTTTTCTATTCTCTGCAATAGTTTATGTAAGATTTGAATTGTGTGTTCCTTTAATGTATGATAGAACTCTCTTGTCAAGTCACCTGGGTCCGGATTGTTCTTTGATCAAATATTTTTAAAATACTGCTTCAATTTCTTTAATCATTATAAGATTATTTAGATTTTCTGTTTCTCTGTGACTTATTTTTTTTGGTGTTTATATGCTTCTTATTCATTTCATCTGTGTCTTCAAACTTCTTGGCATAACATTGTTTGTACTTCCCTTTTATCTGTTTCATTTCTGTTATACCTGATTCATACCCATTTTTTCATTCCTAATATAGCACTTTTGTTCTTTCTCCTCTTGATTAATTTTACCAGTTTTGTTGTCTTCTTTTAGTCTTTCCTAAGAACCACATTTTGACATTATTTATCATCTCTATTTTATGCCTTATATTTCATTAATTCCTGATTTTAGCTTTATTTCTTTCATTTTGTTTTCTTTTGATTTATTCTGATGCTCTTTTTCTAACATCTTAAGTCATATGCTTAGCTTATTAATTTTGAGGCTTTCTTCTCTTTAAACAGTTTTTGGATTAAGATCTACATACAGAAGACTGTAAAAGCATATATATCCAGTTTAATGAATAATTACTAAGTAACCACTCTTCAGATCAAGAAATGGAGAACTACCAACTCCATTAGTCCTCTGTGCAGTCATCTTGTGTCCCTGATCATGTAACCTCTGCCCTATACATGTAACCACTACCGTGATGAGATATAATTTGTGTTTATTTAAAATTTTATTACTTAAATATGCATCCCTAAATGACATAGTTTAACCTTCTCTGTTTTTGAACTTGACATTTAATGGAACAAAACATAATGTATCCTTTATAAACTTCATTTTTTTCACCTGATATTATATATGTTAGTTTCATTCTTTCACTTTCATTGCTGTAATCAATTTTGTGAATATACCACAATTTATATATCTAGTGTGCTGTTATTAAACTTTTGACTTATTTCCAGTTTTTGCTATCACAAATAATCCTGCTATGAATATTCTCATACATTTCTCTTGGGGCAAGAGTTTCTCTATATACTAGATGCAGAATTGTTCACCCATAAGGTATGTGTAAGTTAGCCTTCAATAGAATATGGTAAACAGTTTTTCTAAGTGTTTGTACCAGTTTACACGCTCACCAGGTACCAATTTGCAATCCTGCAAGCAGTGTACATTATATAAGAGTTCTCGGAGCTCCATACTTGGTCTTCTCTAACTTTTTACTTGTCTCCAGTCTGGAAAGTGTATACAGGTATTTAGTTTTGCTTTATAAGGAGCATTCCCTGATTGCTACTAAGATTGGGCTCATATTTTTTTTCTTCTAATATCATTTAAGCTGTATGTTTTATCATAGTACTGCTTTATTTGCATCCCACTTAGTTTAATAAAATGCATTTATTGTTTTAGTTCTAAATGTATTGTAATGTCTATTATAATTTCTTCTTTAACCTAGGAATTACTTCAGAATTTGTTGTTAAACTTCCATATATAGGACATCAATGTCTTACATCTCCTAATTTTGTCTTTATTTTCTCCAGCAACTCCAGTGATTGGCTCTCTTTTCAGGGATTTTTTTTTCCCCACTGCAAAGTAACAAAATTTGTAATTACTTAATAAAAGTTAACAGTGTAGGGGGTGGAAAACTACATTGAAGCAGATGGTGGATAGGGCCACTGAGTACATTCTCTTCAGATACTTGATTCAAATTCATGCCTCAACGAAATTACAAATTACAATCTTTTATTACATTTAAAATAAGGGCTATATCAAAGTGAGTATTAAAATCTATGAATTATATTGGCATTTACTCAACAAATTTCAATGATCTTTCATATGTATCACTTAATTTGACTCAACCATAGTCCTGTAAGATAGGTGATATTATGCCTGTCTTATAGATGGCACAGTTCAGAGTTGTTGAGGGCCTGGATTAATGTTGTGAGAGTGCAGATTTCTGGATAGATATAAGAAAAATTGCAGAGGTAATATAGATGGGTCTTAGAAGCCATTTTGAAATACAATTGATATTAATTTAGATAAATATCACAAGAAAAGGAGCAGATTTTAGATGGGAGAAAGGTGAATTTGAGGAGTGGCAAAAAAATTCATATTTAAACTTATTCATGGAGCAGCATGAAACAATATATTTGGAGGTAAGAAGCCAAGAAATGTCTACATTTATCTGTGGAAAGGTGATGATAGGAGCCATGTGAGAGAATGAGAGTATCTAAGGGGAGGAATGGTGACTATGAAGAAGGGAAGAGCCTTGGGTTCTGTCTACATTTGAAGGATAAGTGGAGGAAGAAGAAAGAGCTAAAGAAACTGAACTGAATGCAAAAAAGATGTATGAGGAAAACTGGAGAGTGTAGTTTCATGATAGCCAAAGGAGGAGAATATTTGAATAAGGGAGAGGGTGTGGTTGCCTCAGCTGCTGTAGAAAGGCTGGTTATTAAGAGAGTGAAGAGTCCACAGAATTTGATGATTAGAAAATCAGTGGTGGGCTTCCCTGGTGGCACAGTGGTTAAGAATCTGCCTGCCAATGCAGGGGACACAGCTTCGAGCCCTGGTCTGGAAAGATCCCACATGCTGCAGAGCAACTAAGCCTGTGTGCCACAACTACTGAGCCTGCGCTCTAGAGACCGTGAGCCACAACTACTGAGCCCACGTGCCACAACTACTGAAGCCCACGCACCTAGAGCCCATGCTCCGCAACAAGAGAAGCCACCGCAATGAGAAGCCCGCCCACCACAACGTAGAGTAGCTCCCGCTCACCACAACTAGAGAAAGCCCGTGCGCATAAAAAAAGACCGAACACAGCCAAAAATAAATAAATTTATTATTTTTTTAAGATTACTTTCAAAAAAAAATCTGTGGTGACCTTATTGAAAAGCAGCTTCAGTAGAGTTGTGGGTCAGAGGCTAGATTGTGATCAATTTAGGAATGACTCAATGGTGAGAAATAGTAGATGATTCTTTCCTGTAGTTTGTAATGAAAAGAAGAGAGAGAAAAGGAGAGTTTAAGGGAAACACCGGCAGAATGTAGGTTTTTGTTTTGTTTTCTTATCTTAATAGTGACATTTGAGTGTATTTTTACAAGAGAGGGGGAAGTTATCAATGTTGTAGAAAAGATTGAAAAATCAAAAAGGGGGCGATATGATAGGAAATGTGTTGGAGATGGAAAAGTTGCTGAATTTATAGTCAAGAAGTTAGTGTTTATATGCTGGCTCTGCCACTGCCCCGGTTTATGTTTATAGGCAAATCATTTAGCATGTTGTGGTCCCAATTTTACTCATCTGTCCAGTCAGAATAATCACATTTACTATATATATCTTAAAGAATTGGTGTAAATATCGAATAAATAATATTTGCAGAAGTGCAGTTAGGAATGAATATGCATCATATATCAGGGTGCACAACTGTGATAAGTGGTCATTAATATTGATTCCTTTTTTCTTTGGAATAGATATTATTAGTAAGAGTGACAGTGACTGTATGGACACAGTTCCAGAGGGTGGGTTCAAAGGTACCGATGTAGTTTCTCCTTGAAAATGTGTTTAGACATAACTTCCTCCAAAACAGAAGGGAAGAGGAAGATAAAGGGAAAGTTTGAAGGAGAAACTTGAAGGATGTGATTACAGAATATTCAGGGCTTTTAAAAATTCCAAATAGGTAAAATTCAAATTCAAATGACAGATCAGTTATTTGTAAGGAGCCTGAACAAATGTGGGGATACCACTACTCTTATATCTTATATCGCTAGCAAGAGCTTACAGAAAATTGTTTTATCTTCAGTTTTTTCACAGGAGGTTCAATTTTTTGTCCAGTCTTCATTCTGTGAGTTCTTATCTATGAAACTTGTTTGGAGTTTCTCTAACAATGTTATCCAAGAAAATATTTTATGAATACTATGTGCAAAACATTGTGCTAGGGCAGTATTTCTCAACTAAGGATAGTTCTACATATATGAACATGACTCTGGCCAACAAGGGTGTTTACAAATATGGAGGGACAGTTTCAAGGGTCACAATAACTAGAATGCTGCTGGAATTTTGTGGAAGGGGACTACAGTTATTAAATATCCTTCAGTTCATAAAACAGTCCTACACATTTGCTAGAGACTGTGGGGAACAAAACATTAAAAAACAACTTTGCTTTAAAGCAATATGTATGTAGTTTCATTGTGGATGCAAGACATACATACTAAAGACTCTGTAGCAGTAGAAGATACTGCTGAAGTATGTAAAATAAGTGGGAAGGATAATGGCATTATTGATAATAGGGACCATACCCATTCCATTTTTTCCTGGCTCCTTACCTACTGCCTGGAAAACCATAGGTCTCCAATAAATATATATTGAATGAATAAGTGAATGAATGAATGAATATATAATATAGGATTTGAGAAGAGAGGTGTCAAAGAGAGTAGTGTGCTGCAGTGACAAAAGCACAGAATTGGGACTCAAGAAGGAGGCTTGGGGTTCTGGTCATTATTTGCCCACTCGCTCTGTAATTTTAAATAAATCATTAAGTTTCTAAGTCTTGATTTCATCATCTATAGACAAGACCATTGTACTAGATTATTTCTAAGAAAATTTCCAACTCTAAAATTCAGTGGTTCTATGAATTAGGGACAGTTATGTATAGGAGATGAAGTTGGAATTGGGTGTTAAAGGGTAGAGCAAAAGGAGTCAATACCTGAAGGGGAGGCAGTGTGAGCCTTGTCATCATAGAGTAAGTCTGAATGTTCAACATCTTCTGGAGAGGAGAGTTCTTGTTTGGAAGTAATGACTGGCAAGATTGGGGCAATGATTGTGGTAGCCCTTGAGATTTAGGCTAACAAGGTGAATTTAATCCTGTAGATAATTGATTTGGCTTTTGCTTGACTCGGCCCAGTTTAAGAGTAGCATCATTGCTTCAGGTCCTTCTCACTGTTTTCTCCCTGCCAGATTAGCCAAAATTGGTCATGAACCCTTTGGCACTACAGTTGGAACTGTTGACCTTTGTCTGTGGAACAACTTTAGCCCTGTATGTTATTCTCCTAGGCCAGAGTTACTCAAAGTATAGTTTCCTGATGATAACTTCCAAATCTCCTAGGATGTGTGTTAAAGATGCAGATTCTCAGGTCCTACCCAGACAGGCTGAGGCTGAGTTTCTAAGGGATGCTATCCAAGAATCCACATTTAAAACAAGTGAATCGGGTGAGTCTTATGTACAGAGCTGGCTTCATGGGCGTGTGACCTGTGCAATCACACAGGGCCCCACACTCAGAAGGGTCCTGCACTTGGTTTAATGCTCTGCTGTTGCTCTCTTGAGATTGTTAAACATTTTGAATAAAGTGTCTGCTTTTTGATTTTGCACCGGGCTCCACAAATTCTATAGTCAGTACCACTTATGAGACGTGCTAAAGTTTGAGAACTAGGACCTTAGCTCAGTCCTTACGCATTCCCAAATTCCTTCCCATTCTCATTGGTCTTTGTCATAGTGTGCCTAGTGTGACTTTTACGAAACAGATGGGGATTATGACATCAGGTAATTGTAAATGTTGAAATGGTGTTTGGTAGAAATTCAAATGACAGAAGGTATGTTTTTTTTTTGAAAAAAGTTTAATAGCATTGTGTTTTGTAGAAAATAAAGACTGGAGGTTGGGAGGTAATTTAGGAGACGATTGTAATAAATCATACCTGAAATGATGAGAGTTTGAAAAAGAAAGGTAGTTGGAATGGAAAGAAAGTAATGAGTTTCAAAACAAAAACAAAGGAATTCATAGCACTTGGTAATTGATTAGTTATATGCCCGGAAGAGTTCCCAAGCCTTGGGGCCAGGTGAATGAAATAGGCATGTTATGAGAGGCATTTGGGTGTGGAAGGAAAAAGACATTTCATTTTTGATACATAGCATTTGGTGGCAGGTAATCCAGGTAGAAAGGCCCAGTTGGATACTACAAATTAGAGCTAACGGTTTGATGCAGAAATTAAAGCCTGGAGCATCTTCAAAAAAGAGGTAATACTTGAAGCCGTGAGATTACACCTACTGGACTGAAAAATGTCGAAGTGTAAAGAAAGTGAAACACTAAATAGACATCTTTTGTTATCTGTAGGTAGAAAATAGGAGAAGTGCTGTAAGGGGGAAAGGAAGAAGTCGACATGGATACTTTAGGAATCTTACATTTGTTTCAGCTCAGAGTCAGCGGAATAGACTGGACAGCCACATGCTGCTTTTGCCTTTGTGGCCCTGTGAATCTATCACACTGCACAGGTATAATTATTATTATATGGCTGAGTAAACCAAATTCATTCAAGATGTTAATATTTCTCTGGTCATCTCCAGTGATGCATAGTGACATCATTTGTCAGTATCTGTTATACTGCAGCTTGCTTTAAGAGACTGTTCAAAGGAGCAAGAAAATCCTGCGTAGAAGAGGTGATTTGTTACCTTAAATGTCAAAAGAATGGACACTGGGAATGTGGAGAATGCTACTTAAAAATAGGGTAGAATGTTGACTGGGTAATGCACTTGCTTTGATTATGTCATGATATTGTTCAGATTTAAAAGAATGAGTGTACTTTTTGTTAGAAGAAATAGGCTACGGGTTGTCTAATCCATTATGGTGAAGATTTTCATTGGAAGTTTGTTTTGAAATTGCTGTCACACATTTAATTGTTGGAATTCACAGAATCTCATGCTATCCCCACCCACCAAGGTAAAAACTTACCTTTAAAAACTTACCCAACAAGGTAAGTTTTTTAAAAAAATAGGATCATTGATCCTGTAGACATTTTTATTTTTATTTTATTTTTATTTTTTGTGGTACGCAGGCCTCTCACTCTTGTGGCCTCTCCCGCTGCGGAGCACAGGCTCCGGACGCGCAGGCTCAGCGGCCATGGCTCACGGGCCCAGCCGCTCCGCGGCATGTGGGATCCTCCTGGACTGGGGCACGAACCCGCGTCCCCTGCATCGGCAGGCGGATTCTCAACCACTGCGCCACCAGGGAAGCCCCTGTAGACATTTTTACATGTTAGCTTGAAAACACTGGTCATGGCAGAAAGGAAGCCAGACTTAAAAATAAAATAATCAGTTTTCATTTATAATTTGAGCTATGTCTATTACACAGAGAAACAAGTAAATTACATGAAACCTTTTCTGTTATGAGAACAGATCGAGCACTTTAATAATACTTCGCAAATCTTGAAAAGAGCTCCTGACAATAATACATCATCTATGGAAGCTGTATGAAGCAAAAAATCAATGCCTGCCTAATCCATGCCAGTCTTTTGTCCCAAAGCTAAAATTAACAAAGGCCATCCAACCCTCTACCGTGACCAAAAAGAAGAAAGCCCTAACATGTGCTTTAATTAACGTTCAGTGTATATAATTAGCACAATAGATGATCTACCACTTACCTTCGGAAATAAAGAAAACTCCTCTCTTAACTAGTCTCATTATAAAATGTCCCTAATATTTTTATTCTTCATAAAGACTTATTTTCAGTATAAGAAATCTAGTATGCTGAAATATGAAAAATATATTCTTTATCTAAGCAATAAAAAGCCTTTGAGAATTTATAGCTACTTTGAAAAAGCTACTGAACAGTGCACAGGGAAATGTTCCAATTATTTTTAAGTCGTGTGAGGAAATGTATTGTTAAGTTGTAAGCAAAACTGTCAGCAGTCTCATGATGCCTCAACACAATGGGCAACCACTTGAATTAATATTTTAATTTGCCTTGTTCTTATTAGAGGACATGTGGCAGGTTTCCATCTTAGCTGTGAAATACTCTGATTTTAATTTTGATAAAATCCTTGGCAGTCGTTTCATGCTGTATTTGATGGGAGGCTAACATTCCATTAACAAGGTTTCTTCAATGAGTATGAGGTTTTAAAATGAAATTTGCATATCTGCCATGCAGTGATTCAACAGTCAGTCTCCTTGTTTCTTTGTTACTGTGAAACACGATGCAGATTAGTGAAAGCATTTGGTTCTACATCTTTATGATTTCTCCACTGGTAGATATGTTTGGATAGGTCTGTTATTATGCTAATTTCCTTGTGTTATCTTTGGTTGCCTGAGACCATGGGACAAGAAATTTCACAAATTTTGGAAAATAATAACATGATTCTCAGCAAGGCAATCACAGGGACACATTCAGTTGTGAAATTTGTTTGTCTAGCATCAGGATCACTGAAAGGAGGGAGAATGAAAGATGTCCACTTAATGATAATGTGTAATTTTTACTATTTGAGTAACACTACCTTATCCTTAAATTTGAAGGCTATAAGAGAAACTGCAAGATGTTAGCAAGAGGAAAGACTAGAAGAACATCACATGGTAGAGCAGACTGATAGGGAGAAGTTAGAAGAAAGGAGGAAGTGACGTTAACCTCAGAGTGGATGGATTAGTGTTTAGATTAGAGCCATGTCTGTGAAAATGTAAAACCAGTGGCAAGTCCAGGAAATTCATAGAGCTAATTATAGAGGTTTCAAAGATGATTCCTGGGCAACCAGTCACCATCAGGAGTAATGCTGAGAGTGATGAGGAATTTGGGGATGTTGTGGAAACATTCTGATCACAGTCTAATTTTAGGTTGTAGAAGATAATTCAAGGAAAAAAATCTTACGGACAATCAGAATCAAGGGAGTAAAAATGGATGGGGAAAGTGAGATGCAGATTCACTGTATGCAGGTGAAACCGAAGCTATGAAAACAGAAATGCAGTCTGTTGGAGTAATGTAAAGAGACTAGGTCAACCTCACCTCTTAAACTTGAGGAGCTTGAGGGAAGAATAGTCTATGTGGGAGGCAGCATTACTAGAAGAAGCCTTTGGGTGTGCCACTTTAGAGTTTCTTGTAGTGCCATCTGCTGTCCACAGAGAGCTCCGTACTGTGGTAACTATTGTTTTGATCACTGTACTTTATTGATATATAGTGAGTGAAATAAAATAATGGAGTGCATTCATTCCCCAGCAACTAGGTTGCAAGCGTATTATTATAAAAGGCTTGAAGGTACTCAGAAGTCCCTGGCCACTTACATAGTTAATTCAAACAACATGACTCTTGTTTTGCTAAGCCATCACTCTCTCTGACAAAAAATCATTGGAATAAAAGTCTATCTTTCCAGGCAATGAAAATGAGCAGGGCAGTTTTCATAATGGCTCCAGTAATAGCAGTGGACTACAGGATTTAAGCAGTCCTTTTAGAGTGAATAACTAGGAACAAAATGAATGAAACTGATGTATAAATGTGGCTTATGTACTTATATATGTTTTTGTGTATATCAACTACATTTTAATCTGTAGAAAGAGGAGCACCCTTTACAAATTGTTTATTGAATGACTGATGCAAATCTCCTAAACCACTTCCTTTTTTGCTGTTACTTAAATAAGACTATCATAAAAGAATATGTTCCAGAAAGTCATGCCCTTTAGGAACAGAATGAGTAGGTAGGCTAATTTATATTTTAAATAAATGACTGTGGGGAAAGAAAATTTCCTTGGATTTCTTGTTGCTCCTGTAAAAATCTCCAGCCTTCTGACACAAAAGACATGTATATTATATAAAGATCGAGCATGTTTGCTTTCACTTCCCCTAGGAACATTTTACTGTTCATATACCATGAGAAGTAGATCTGTAGCCACTTGTGTAGCTAATTGCTCTGATTCAAGGGGGACAAATGGCTACAGTCCAAATGAAGTCCATAGGTGAAGCCCTGGGGTGCCAGAAAGCCTGGAGCTCCATCTTCCTAGGCATTTCCCATATTTTTCCCTTGAAGACATCTTTAGAACTTAAAAACTGGAAGCACCTAAGGTTTATCTGACTCTTGGAAAGATATGTTTATATTCCTAAAGATTAACATGAGAATCTAGGCTCATTTCCATTTCAGCTCAAAGGAGCAAAAGTTTTTTGTCCACCCTCTCTTTTCATGAGGAAAGGGATGACATCTTTCTTCTGCATATAAATGGAGAAAATCCATTGTTTGCCATCATTTACCTATGAAATATCTGCTGCTTGAGTAGGAAATTTGACGTGGTTCGCATGGTATCATCCCAAGGGTAAGGTTGGGGGTAAGGAGGAGGAAAATGCTTAGTATTAACTGTAAGGTAATTAATGAGAAATCTGTCTCTGATCCAGAACACCTCGTTTGAGCATTAATAAAGATGAATAGGTAAAGCCAACAGACTGCATGGTCAAATTGACTTTTGCAAACGGATAACACCACAGGTACAGTCTTGAGACTTTCCAGATTTAATATTAGGCACTGTCCTAGGTATTATAACACCCTATGTAATTGTAGTGGTTTGTGAATAGCTCCTATAGTGACAGAAATTGGTGGAGTTTACTGTATACCACAGAAAGACAGGCTTGATAGAAACTATGGTGTAGCCTTTATCACTTTATCCACAAAATTTCTGCTAAAACAAGAAATTTAAAAATCAACTAGTTGACTGGACTGGACAACTATTCCAGAAATGCCAGAGGCCATTTTCCCCCAAATATAGAAAGATGACTGTGGATAGTTTTTTACCTCAGGTTTTAAGTTTACTTCATTAAGCATGCACTCAACCACAGTGTCTTGAAGCTTTGTAATGTAAATGTACTTCTGTGTGTATAATAGAGTCTATCATTTACTAGTTTATATATTTATATACAACTTATAGATAATTAACACTTTACAGTTTATAAATTGCTTTGAAATTGATTAGCACATTAAGTCCTTGTGACAGATATAGGAGGTGCATTGATTCCCATTTCGAAGACCGAGAAACTGAGCTAGGTGAGGTGACAAGGCTTACCAAAGTGACAGTTGGAAAGCATGGCCTGAGTCCAGGATTTCATACTCCAAGTCTTTGTTTCAATCACAGAGCAGCTAGTTATCAGTTTCTCAGAAAATTCTTAAATATTATGGTAGCTTATGGAAATATTCTTGGAAGCATTTATATATGCAGACTAAAAAACGCAATATAATTTAAGATTCTGATGAGAATGGATGGTTTAAAAAATGTTAAGCAACTCTTTTGGCAGCTGAGAAAGAGTATCCTCAGAATAGGTATTCCAGTGAACTCCATGCTAAACTCTAATTAGTACCTTCTGTTGATAGAAACCAGAAAAAAATTGACTTTAGATTTTGAGATATTCTATTTTTCCCATTTGATCATTGTTAAAGTGAATAATTTGGCTCCTCCTCATGAAAAGTAATTTTCAATGAAAGAAGTTACAAGTTCATGACTTTAGTGAAAGGTTGTTCACTTTACCTTGCTTTTCCACATGTAGACGTATTTTTGATGTATTTGTAGGAGGAGGTGAGCTCCACGTCCTGCTATACCACCATCTTGATTCTCCTGTTCCACTTTACCTTGCTTTTAAGTCCTATTTAGTAGTTTCCATAGCATCAAACGTCATAGAATTGTTAGGATACGTAGGGGATATTGGTTTTGGCCAACCTGTCATTTGTTCGCCATTCCAAGTTTCTGACAGAACCACATTTTGTTTAGGAGTCTTCCAGACGGACATGGAGCTGAAGGATCCTCCTATACTTCCTTCCTCTCCTTTATCCTTCACACGTGTTCCTCCAACAAATATCTTGCACATACAATTCCACCTTGCTTTTCTGCTTCTCAGAGGAGCGAAATGACACAGACATGAATGTAGAAGCATGTACTCCAACTTCCTCTTGGAAGCCTTCCTAGAGCCAGGGAGAAACGAGCTCTGGGATGAAGCAGACATTTTAGGCAGCGGTGGAGAAATGGAAAGGATCTGGTTTTTTGAGGATGCCAGTAAAAGGCTGAATCAACCAACCCTGAATTTGTCTTATTTCTGAACTAAATCTTATGCAAATTCTACTAATTTCTTTATTGTTTGAGTTTAACTAATGTTTTAGGTTACTTGCAGCCAAAATAGAGAAATTTGTAGAGTGCTTAGCACAGTGTATGAACATAGTAATTGAGGAAGTTTACTGTATGGTTAAAAGAGTGGACTCTAGACCCAGGCTGCTTTGTTTCAAACTCCAGATGCACCACTTCCTAGGAATCTTATCTTGGGCAGGTAATTTAACTTCACTTTCCTTATTTTAAAAATGGAGCTAATAATAGTAACTACCTCATATGGCCGTTAGAAGGAATAAATTGACATGCAAAAGGCTTTGAATAGCGTCAAGCACATAAAAGTATTATATAGGGGGAGACCTTCAAGATGGCAGAGGAGTAAGAGGTGGAGATCACTTTTCTCCCCACAAATACATCAGAAATACATCTACATGTGGAACAACTCCTACAGAACACCTACTGAATGCTGGCAGAAGACCTCAGACTTCCCGAAAGGCAAGAAACTCCCCATGTACCTGGGTAGGGCAAAAGAAAAAAGAAAAAACAGAGACAAGGGCTTCCCTGGTGGCGCAGTGGTTGAGAGTCCGCCTGCCGATGCAGGGGACGCGGGGTCGTGCCCCGGTCCGGGAAGATCCCACATGCCGTGGAGCGGCTGGGCCCGTGAGCCATGGCCGCTGAGCCTGCGCGTCCGTCCGGAGCCTGTGCTCCGCAACGGGAGAGGCCACAACAGTGAGAGGCCCGCGTACCGCAAAACAAACAAACAAACAAACAACAACAACAACAAAAAACAGAGACAAAAGAATAGGGATGGGACCTGCACCTCTGGGAGGGAGCTGTGAAGGAGGAAAAGTTTCCACACACTAGGAAGCCCCTTCACTGGCAGAGACTGGGGTGGGGGGGGGGCGGACGGGAAGCTTCGGAGCCACGGAGGAGAGCACAGCAACAGGGATGCGGAGGGCAAAGCGGAGAGATTCCCGCAGAGGATCGGTGCCGACCGGCACTCACCAGCTCAAGAGGCTTGTCTGCTCACCCGCCGGGGCAGGCGGGGGCTGGGAGCTGAGGCTCTGGCTTCGGAGGTCAGACACCAGGGAGAGGAATGGAGTTGGCTGCGTTCACACAGCCTGAAGGGGCGGGAGGGATTCCTGGAAAAAGTCTGGAACTGCCTAAGAGTCAAGAGACCATTGTTTCAGGGTGCGCGAGGAGAGAGGATTCAGATCACCGCCTAAATGAGCTCCAGAGATGGGCGCGAGCCGCGGCTATCAGTGTGGACACCAGAGACAGGCATAAATAAAATAAAATAAAATAAAATGGTCGTGAAGAACCTAGGGGCAAGATGGGAATAAAGATGCAGACCTACTAGAGAATGGACTTGAGGATACAGGGAGGGGAAGGGTAAGCTGGGACAAAGTGAGAGAGTGGTATGGACTTATATACACTACCAAATGTAAAACAGATAGCTAGTGGGAAGCAACCGCATAGCACAGGGAGATCAGCTCTGTGCTTTGTGACCACATAGAGGGGTGGGATAAGGAGGTTGGGAGGGAGATGCAAGAGGGAGGAGATATGGGGTATTTGTATATATATAGCTGATTCACTTTGTTATAAAGCAGAAACTAACACACCATTGTAAAGCAATTATACTCCAATAAAGGTGTTAAAGAAATAGTATTATATAAATCTTATTAGTAGTAACAGTAGTAAGTGCTCAATTAATGTTAATAGTAGTTGTTATATTTACAGTATTACTATTGTTATTATTTCAAATATATATGATGAAGTTTCTGTGGAAAATTATAGTTTAAGGAAAGAATAATTACAATTTCCATTTGGTCAGCAATAGAAATATTATCATATTTATTGCATAATTAAAACAGATATTCAGGCATACAGATTAATTGGTAAACGTATTTTACATTAACAAAATAGCAAGTCTCAGGAATAAAATAATTAAATCACTTCTATTCTGATGATAGGTTTTTACTACCACGTCAAATCAAGCAGATAATTTCAGTCTCAACTCATTTTATTAGTCTTCCGTTCAGATTGGATGATTTCTGTCTATTAACAGCAGATTCATATGGACTATATTTTCTCTAGTCCAGTTATATTTAATATTTGCTGTCAGAATCACAACAAAGGTGGATTAAAAGCATTTTCTCTCCTTACTGGAGAATAATTGATTCTCAGTAGAGATTGAGAACACTACAGCCACTTCTTATTTAGCTTGAGTAGGAGTGGCTATTTCTAGAACTACTGGAAGCTCTAAGTTGTCAGTAAAAAGGTTGATGATTTCTCTAAGACAGGCCTCTTAATTTTGGATAAATACTTTTCAGGGCTATTTTTTGTGATGTTATTGAATTATGTACTCCTGCCTGCTTCCCACCATTAGACAGTACAACTGTTATGACCTTACACATAGAAAAGTATCAACTCTCTGATTTTGAGTGTAACCTATAATTAATTCAGTTTGAATGATGAAATTGTGTATATGAAGCTCTAGGCTAATATATTTGGATATTTTTATGTAGTCTATAGATTTTCCCCTTTGTCAAGGTACTTTCTAGTTCATTATTGGTAAGTAATCATGAATAGTGCAAATGTATAGATTTATGACTCAAAAGAATGTATGTGATTTAGTAGCAATAAAATAAATACATTCAACTCAGTGCATAACAATAAAGAATTTATAAATTAGCAACATTTAACTTCTCTTATTTGTCTTGATTAAGATAAGGGTATGTAGCCAAGAAAGTATCTGATTAGCCAAAATATGTATCATTCAAGCTTTCCAGGGAAATGAAAGTAGGTGCTCTATCATTACATATTTTAAAAATTTAATTTGAAATAATTTCAAACTTACAGAATAACTTTAAGAATAGCGCAAAGAACTCCAATTATCCTTCACACATATTCACCAGTTGTTAACATTTTGCCACTTTTCCTTAATCATACTTTCTTTTAGATAATAGGCATAATACTATTATCTAGCAATAGTTTATATTCAAATTTTGCCAGGTGCTCCAGTAATGTCCCAATAATGTCCTTTTTAGCAACGCAGGATCACACATTCAGTTGTCATTTGACTTTAGTCTCTAACTAGAATGTTACCTCAGCCCTCTTTGTCTCTTATGATATTGATATTTTCAAAGATTATAGGCCATATGTTTTGTAGAATGTACTTCAATTTGTATTCATCTTATGTTTCCTCATGTTTAAATTCAGGTTATGCATTTTTGGCAGGAATATCATAGAAGAAATGTTGTGTCCTTTAAGCTACATCACATTTCCCATCACCAGTGATGTTAACTTTGATTTTAAAATGATGTCTGCTGGTTTGCTCTGCTGTTTGTAATTAATAGGTAATTTGTGGAGAAAAGCTTTGATACTATGTAAATATAGTATATCATTCTTCATATATCACCCAACAGTATTAGTGGCTGTTGATGATTTTTAGAACAAATTATTAGTATAATGGTTGCAAAATGGTGGTTTTCTAATGCCATCATTTTTATCATCACTGTTTTTTTTTTTTTGGTACTAAAGGCATTCAAACATACTTGGCTCTGTGATTTTCCAGTCTCTAGCAGATGCTAAGAAGCAAATAAGAAGAGATAATGTTCAGAAAAAAAGTAAACCACACTGACAGCATAAGTGGCAGGTTGTAGAGGAAAAGAGGGAAAAAAATATAATGATAAAATCTAAAAACTTAAAAAGCAGAGCAGTATGTGTGTGCCTCTAAGTTGAACACTTTAGGTCGTAGTTTAATTCTCATCTTGAGCGACAGAGGCATAAAAAGTCCCCACTGCAGAGGCAAATACTTGGCTTAGGAAATTACTCTAGACTGTTCTAACCCTTTGCTTTAAAGTTTACCCCACAGTTTTCATTGTTTTGATTTCATGCCCAGAATTTCTCTCTGTTGGATTTGGATGGTTTGTATTACATATTGGTTTAGCCTGTTTCCAAGATGAAACATTTTGAATTTTACCTTGGGCTCCAGGCACTGTATCCCTTAGGTAAATAACGCCCACCTTGGGCTTCCCTGATGGCTCAGTGGTTAAAAATCCGCCTGCCAGGACTTCCCTGGTGGCGCAGTGGTTGCGAGAATGCCTGCTGATGCAGGGGATGCGGGTTTGTGCCCCGGTCTGGGAAGATCCCGCATGCCACGGAGCAACTAAGCCTGAGTGCCTAGAGCCCGTACTCCACAACAAGAGAAGCAACTGCAATGAGAAGCCTCCTCACCACAATGAAGAGTAGCCCCTGCTCGCCACAACTAGAGAAAACCCGCACGCAGCAATGAAAACCCAAAGCAGCCAAAAATAAATAAATAAATAAAATACATTTATTGAATAAAAATAATGCCCACCTCTGTGCTTGAGATAGGAACCTTCAGCCTAAGCTTCTGTTTCCCTGGCTCTCACCTACTTGGGAGATGAGATGGGAGAGAACCCTCTGATGTCATTTAGTGAGAGGTTATATAAAATTATATCCTTTAGTACCTTCTAAGGTCACCTAGAGGTCACTTTTATAGACCAGTATAATAGTTGACAAATTATGAATTAATTATTAATCAATATATTAATATATATTCACTAATGATTAATGATCAGTGAACTAATAGAAAATGACTCTGAGGCATTGAGAAGACATAAACACATGTTCAACATAATTTATTTAATAAATAAGGAAAAAGTGTATCTATGAATAAGCAAAAATAGAATTATTATTTTATATGCTTTTACACTTAAAACATACTTAACACTTTTTGTCATTTAAAAAAATTATTTTTATGCAGCAGGTTCTTATTATTTATCTGTTTTATAAATATTAGTGTATACATGTCAATCCCAATCTCCCAATTCATCCCACCCACACACCCACCACTTTCCCCCTTGGTGTCCATATGTTTGTTCTCTACATCTCTGTCTCTATTTCTGCCCTGCAAACTGGTTCATCTGTACCATTTTTCTAGATTCCACATATATGTGTTAATATACGATATTTGTTTTTCTCTTTCTGACTTACTTCACTCTGTATGACAGTCTCTACAAATGACCCAATTTTGTTCCTTTTTATGGCCAAGTAATATTCCATTGTATATATGTACTGCTTCTTCTTTATCCATTCACCTGTCGATGGGCATTTAGGTTGCTTCCATGACCAGGCTATTGTAAATGGTGCTGCAATGAACATTGGGGTGCATGTGTCTTTTTGAATTATGGTTCTCTCTGGGTATATGCCCAGGAGTGGGATTGCTGGGTCATATGGTAATTCTATTATTAGTTCTTTAAGGAACCTCCATACTGTTCTCCATAGAGGCTGTATCAATTTACATTCCCACCAACAGTGCAAGAGGGTTCGCTTTTCTTCACACCCTCTCCAGCATTTGTTGTTTGTAGATGTTCTGATGATGCCCATTCTAACTGGTGTTAGGTGATACCTCATTGTAGTTTTGATTTGCATTTCTCTAATAATGAGTGATGTTGAGCAACTTTTCAAGTGCTTCTTGGCCATCTGTACGTCTTCTTTGGAGAAATGTCTATTTAAGCCTTCTGCCCATTTTTTGATTGGGTTGTTTGTTTTTTTAATATTAAGCTGCATGAGCTGTTTATATATTTTGGAGATTAATCCTTTGTCCATTGATTAGTTTGCAAATATTTTTCTGCCATTCTGAGGGTTGTCTTTTCGTCTTGTTTATGGTTTCCTTTGCTGTGCAAAGCTTTGAAGTTTCATTAGGTCCCATTTGTTTATTTCTGTTTTTACTTCCATTAGTCTAGGAGGTGGATCAAAAAAGATCTTGCTGTGATTTATGTCAGAGTGTTCTTCCTATGTTTTCCTCTAAGAGTTTTATAGTGTCTGGCCTTACATTTAGGTCTCTAATCCATTTTGAGTTTATTTTTGTGTATGGTGTTAGGAAGTGTTGTAATTTCATTCTCTTACACGTAGCTGTCCAGTTTTCCCAGCACCACTTATTGAAGAGGCTGTCTTTTCTCCATTGTATATCCTTGCCTCCTTTGTTATAGATTGTTTGGCCATAGGTGTGTGGGTTTATCTCTGGACTTTTTATCCTGTTCCATTGATCTGTGTTTCTGATTTTGTGCCAGTACTATATTGTATTGATTACCTTAGCTTTGTAGTATAATCTGAAGTCAGGGAGTCTGATTCCTCCAGCTCCATTTTTTTCCCTCAAGACTGCTTTGGCTTTGGGGTCTTTTGTGTCTCCATACAAATTTTAAGATTTTTTGTTCTAGTTCTGTGAAAAATGCCATTGGTAGTTTGATAGGGATTGCATTGAATCTGTAGATTGCTTTGGGTAGTATAGTGTATTTTTCATTTCAGTTATTGTATTGTTCATCTCTGTTTGTTCTTTAATTCTCCTTGATCTTTGTTAAACATTTCTTGCATCTTCTCGATCTTTGCCTCCATTCTTTTTCCGAGGTCCTGAATCATCTTCACTATCATTATTCTGAATTCCTTTTCTGGAAAGTTGTCTATCTTCACGTCATTTAATTGTTTATCTGGGGTTTTATCTTGTTCCTTCATCTCGTACATAGTCCTCTGCCTTTTCATTTTGTCTATCTTTCTGTGAATGTGGTTTTTGTTTTACAGGATGCAGGTTTGTAGTTCTTGCTTCTGCTGTCTGCCCTCTGGTGGCTGAGTCTATCTAAGAGGCTTGTGCCAGTTTCCTGATGGGAGGAACTGGTGTTGGGTAGAGCTGGGTGTTGCTCTGGTGGGCAGAGCTCAGTAAAACTTTAATTCGCTTGTCTGCTGATGGGTGGGGCTGGGTTCCTTCCCTGTTGGTTGTTTGGCCTGAGGTGACCCAACACTGGAGCCTACCTGGGCTCTTTGGTGGGGCTAATGGCAGACTTTAGGAGGGTTCACACCAAGGAGTACTTCCCAGAACTTCTGCTGCCAGTGTCCTTGTCCTCATGGTGAGCCACAGCAACCCCCCACCTCTGCAGGAGACCTTCCAACACTAACAGGTAGGTCTGGTTCAGTCTTCTATGGGGTCACTGCTCCTTCCCCTGGGTGCCGATGTGCACACTACTTTGTGTGTGCCCTCCAAGAGTGGAGTCTCTGTTTTCCCCAGTCCTGTCGAAGTCCTGCAATCAAATCCCGCTAGCCTTCAAAGTCTGATTCTCTAAGAATTCCTCCTCCCATTGCCGGACCCCCAGGTTGGGAAGCCAGACGTGGGGCTCAGGACCTTCACTCCAGTGGGTGGACTTCTGTGGTATGTGTTCTCCAGTTTGAGTCACCCACCCAGCAGTTATGGGATTTGATTTTATTGTGATTGTGTCCCTCCTACCATCTCACTTTGGCTTCTCCTTTGTCTTTGGATGTGGGGTATCTTTTTTGGTGAGTTCCAGTGTCTTCCTGTCAATGATTGTTCAGCATTTAGTTGTGATTCCGGTACTCTAGCAAGAGGGAGTGAACGCATGTCCTTCTACTCCACCATCTTGAAACACTCCTCCACTTTTTGTCTTTTTTTTTTTTTGCAGTACATAGACCTCTCACTGTTGTGGCCTCTCCCGTTGTGGAGCACAGGCTCCGGACGCACAGGCTCAGCGGCCATGGCTCACGAGCCTAGCTGCTCCACGGCATGTGGGATCTTCCCAGACCAGGGCACGAACCCGTGTCCCCTGTATCGGCAGGCGGACTCTCAACCACTGTGCCACCAGGGTAGCCCCTGTCATTTTTAATGTTTGTGGTATTCATCAAATAAATGAATAACTTAGTTAGCTAGTTGTATATGGTTGAATGTTCAGATTATTTCCAATTTTTCATAATTGTAAGTAATGTTGGGAAGAATAATTTATAAACAATATACTTATATATAGATAAGGTTATTTCCTTGAAACCCATAAATGTAGAATGTTTGAATTAAAGGGAATGGAAAATTCAGAGGACTTTGTCTTACACTTCCAGCGTACCCTTCAGAAAGATGCAGTCATTTGTGGTACCCCCACCTATGTGAGTGTTAACATGATTTTATGTTTGTAATTTAATAACTAGGATATATTTTATTTCCATCACCAGTGGATTGTTTTCAGATGTTTGTTGGTATTTAATATCCCTTTTCATTTTTCTATTTATGTCTTTTCTCATTTTTGAATTCTTTTGTTCTTTTCTGTTAATGATTTATGAGAGTCATTATTAAGGAGATAAATACCTCCTTGCATCTGTACACATATTCTTTTATATCTGATAGTAGAATATTGAATTCTTCTTCCTGGATACTTCATAGTTTCAATATTAAGTATTTTATAATGTTTTGTTCCAGTTTTGAATAGGATATTTCCTTCCTTTATGTTTTTATTCATTTTATATATTTATATGGTATTGCTCTCGCCAGTCACTCTCCTAAACTCTCATATTCATTTTAATAGTTCATGCAGTTGATTCTAATGAATTTTCTAGTAGACAATGATACTACCTGTGAATACTAGTAAATACCTCTTTCTTTGCAATGTATTTTCCCTTTTCTCTTTATCTTATTTAATTGACTAATATTTCCAGAAAAATGCTAACTTATAGTAGTGATAATGAACATCCTTCTTTTTTGTTTGTTTGTTTTTTGTTTTTGACCACAGAGTGCAGCTTGCAGGGTTGTGGGATCTTTCCCCAACCAGGGATTGAACCCAGGCCCTTAGCAGTGAAAGCACAGAGTCCTAACCACTGGACTGCCAGGGAATTCCCTCTTATTCCCGTCTTTAAATCAGATGAAATTTAACAATAAGTTTTAATATTTAACCTTATAGTTTAAATTATGTGGAAATTTCAATTAGATGACCTAGAGCATACTTTTTCAATACCAAAAAAAGGCCTCACTTTTAAGTCAATTTTTAGAGAAATAATCTGAGCCATCCCTAGATTTAGAATGCTGAGTAAAATGTGAAAAAGCATTTTGTAGGATTCTCAAGCTTTTTGCATGACAAAAATTATGTATACTTATGGTCTATTTCTCTTTAAAATTAGGAAATATGGGTTGGATTTAATTAATATTTCCCGTTCTTTTTAGATAATTAAAGCATTAAGCCTAGTGCTCAGTATTTTAAAGAATCTCGTGCACTTTATTATTTGTTGACTGCTTATTTTTACAAAAGAAAGATAGCGCCAAACTTTCAGTAAACTTTAAAAAATGGTCTGTAACCATTCACACTTGCTAAACGCAAAATGGTTTGAGTGGATATAGAACAAAACGCAAAGCAAAACAAAAGCAGAAACAAATTTATTGAATTTAGTCAACTGACTTTTTCTTTGTAATATATATTATTCTAAATGCCTATTTGGTTTAATTGCTCTTTATCACATCAGTACAGTTGGCTTTTGTTCAATGCTATGATCCCAGATGAAATGGAAATGTTCTTTTCACATTTTAAAAGGTGTTTTGAATTTTGTACATATTTCCTCTTCCTTGAATATAATCCATTTAATTTTTATGTAGGAACATTAATATTTTCAAATGTAAGAAATGCAGCAAAATGAAATTTATGATCAACAGATTTGGGTTCAAAGAGCTAGTTTCCAGTTCTGCCATTTAGAATGTTTATTCATGAATGTTATGACTATCCCTACAATATAAATTGAGGTTCTAAAGAAAGTCCCTATTTGTATCATTCATGTTCTGTTTTTCTAAATATTTTAGTTGAGAAACAAGAAAATCACTGAAATAATGCTTCTAGGGTTATAAACATCCAAATAGTAAAGGGTGTTTTGTTTATGAAAGTGTCCCTACATTTTTAACTGCCTTTCACTCTCAAGTTAGATCTAGGAAATTTGTATCTGACTGTAATTTTCCTCTTTAAACTATAGCGATCAACATTTTGGCAGAGTGTTAGAAACTTAATTATTTGCAGTTTGTGTGCTTTTTTAAGACATTGCTTACTCGGTTTTCCTCCTAGCCTCGTCCCTCCTTCCTATCCCTGTCCTTTTCTTCCTACCTTCCTTCGTATTTTTTTCTTTTGCTTCCCTTGCTCCAGATTTAAGCAATTTCAGAGACATAGTCTTAAAAGTAGCTAAGTCCTATAATTATATTAATTATATGTTTTCTATTATTGTCATATAGTGATTCAAAACCTTGGCAATTCATTGCAAGTGTGATGCTGATACAGAGTGGCCTGGGATGATGAGTGGGGAGGAGGAAGGGAGAGAGGAAGGGAGAAAGGTGAGAGAGAGGAGGTGAGAGAGAGAAGGAGAGAGGGACAGAGAGAAAGAGAATGAGAGATTAGAAAGCAGTGGGTTTATTTTATTTTTTATTTTTTTAACATCTTTATTGTAGTATAATTGCTTTACAATGTTGTGTTAGTTTCTGCTTTATAACAAAGTGAATCAGCTATACATATACATATATCCCCATATCTCCTCCCTCTTGTGTCTCCCTCCCACCCTCCCTATCCCACCCCACTACGCGGTCACAAAGCACCTTGTAGAATGAGTTTGGGAGTGTTCCTCCCTCTGCTATATTTTGGAAGAGTTTGAGAAGGATAGGTGATAGGTGTTAGCTCTTCTTTAAATGTCTGATAGAATTCGCCTGTGAAGCTATCTGGTCCTGGGCTTTTGTTTGTTGGAAGGTTTTTAATCACAGTTTCAATTTCAGTGATTGTGACTGGTCTGTTT
This sequence comes from Kogia breviceps, assembly GCF_026419965.1. Classification (NCBI taxonomy): domain Eukaryota; kingdom Metazoa; phylum Chordata; class Mammalia; order Artiodactyla; family Physeteridae; genus Kogia; species Kogia breviceps. The sequence continues at coordinate 49,066,712 of NC_081330.1, forward strand.
ATATTTTCTATTTCTTCCTGGTTCAGTCTCGGCAGGTTGTGCTTGTAAGCTGGCATGGCATAGAGGAAAGTGAAGTGCACTAGGGGACCTGAGTTCCAAGCTCAGCCCTATTACAAGATTGCTGTGTGATGTAGGTAAGTCAGTTCACCTGTTGGGGGCAGGAGGGTCACATCTATTAAAAAACAGAGGCAGCAAGGACCTACTGTATAGCATAGGAAACCGTATTTAATATCTTGTAATAACCTACAATGGAAAAGACATATATATAACATGTATGTATAATTGAATCACTTTTCTGTACAGCTGAAACTAATACAACACTGTAAATCAACCATATTTCAATAATTTTTTTTAAAAATGGAGGGAATTTTCATCTCTAAGATCACTAGAATATAAATTCCATCAGGACAAAAATTTTGTCTCTCTTGTCCTCTGATGTATCTCCAGCACCCAGAACAGTGTCTGTCACAGTGTAGATGCTCAATAAATAAATCTTGTTGAAAGAGTGAGGTCATTTCCAACTCTATTGTTGAATAATAGTTTAATAATTGTTCAAGAAAAGACAGTAGCATGGCAATGGTAAATGTAAACTTTGGCTAATACAGGGTGTTTGCTTCCTCTCTCCTGACACACAGCCTCTAGCATCTCTAAAGGCAGTAGCGGGCTTCCCTGATGGCGCAGTGGTTGGGAGTCTGCCTGCCGATGCAGGGGACATGGGTTCGTGCCCCAGTCTGGGAGGAGCGGCTGGGCCCGTGAGCCATGGCCGCTGAGCCTGTGCGTCCGGAGCCTGTGCTCCGCAGCGGGAGAGGCCGCAGCGGTGAGAGGCCCGCGTACCAGAAAAAAACAACAAAAAACAAAACAAGACAGTAGCTAAAGTGGTGCCCTGATACGTGCCTAAGGATTTAGATCTCCTCCCCTTATGCTCCTATGAAAGAAAACATCAGGAGACTTCCCTGGTGGTGCAGTGGTTAAGAATCCGCCTGCCAATGCAGGGAACACTGGTTCAATCTCTGGTCTGGGAAGATCCCACATTCTGCGAAACAACTGAGCCCGTGTGCCACAACTACTGAAGCATGCATGCCTAGAGCTCGTGCTCCGCAACAAGAGAAGCCATCGCAATGAGAAGCCCACATACCACAATGAAGAGTAGCCCCCGCTCGCTGCAACTAGAGAAAGCCCACGCACAGCAATGAAGACACGACGCAGCCAAAAATAAATAAATAAATAAATTTATTAAATACATAAAATAAAATAAATAAAAGCTTTGTTTTAAAGAAAAAGAAAAGAAAACCTTAGGAAACCTCATTTCTAATCCTGGATTTCCCAATAGCTGCATGATTTTGGTCTTTTCACTTTCTTGGAAAACATTTTTTTCTCATATGAAAAGTGTCATATTGGTTATATTACTTTAATCATACATTTATTCATCCATTCATTCTTTCAACATACATTTATGGAATGCCAGTGTGTGTAAGGGGTTGAAATACACAAAGCAACTGATTTATCAGATCATTAAATTTCTAAAATTCTGTGACTGTACGAGTGTCTTTATAGGTACAGGCATTAAAAAGGAATCACTAAACTAAAACTATTTCCTGAGTTTTGCTTTATAATTTTTAATTACATTTTATTCCAAAAGGAAAAATTAGTTATTATATTTATATTAGGTACTTAGATTCCCACCTTTATTTTTTAATCAGAAGAACACATTAATTAAGCTATTTCAGCTTAATTCTTCAGCAAAGACTAAGTCTTGATTCCAGTGCACATTAGCTTTTTCTGTTGGATTTATTAGATGATGATTTTTTAAATATCTGATTTTAATAAACCCCAATATTATAAGCAAAGGCTTTAATAAATACCACCATGTATTTCTTCAATTTTTCTTGCCTCAGCATAGAAAATAAATACTGGCATTTTCTAAAATGTTCTTGCCTGGCTTATTCTGTGTGAGTATAAAATGGTTATAATTTGCCATACTTTTGTGGTTTATAAAAAGGGGGAAAATATGACCTAATTTTTTGCAAGTACATGTGGCTTCTATATGGATATTTTGTGAGGATGGGAGTGATTGGCATGATCCATCTCTGACCCACAGACCCTTTCGTTATATCTGAATGGCTGTACCTTGATGTTCTTATCTGGTGTCACTTATTGCACTGTATTCTCACTCTCCTTTTTGGCCTAACAGATGCATGAACTTGTAAGTTCAAACTGAGCCGTTATGTTTTAGAATGTCACATCACAGCATGGTCTTCCTGCAGCTGCAACTGCTGCTTCCTGTCTGTTGGCTGCAACACCATGTTGCTTGAGTTTGGACATCAGTGGGTTCTTGGTGTTTGTGCTACTGCCAGGGTGGGCCAGACATTCAGCAAATGGTTTAGTAATGAGATTGGATTCCTTTGCTTAAAGTTGTCCATACATTTGACTTCTGACTTGCTTTTATTTAAAGAAAGAGTTATTTATATTTAGACAAAGAGAAATCATATATTACTTCAGGTGTTTGACTTAGAGATTCACTTGGAAAGCCTAGGGATGGGCGCTACGTTTTGGAGAAGCTAATGGTCAATTTTGAAATTGATCAAGATTCATGATGGGAGCACCTTGGTGCCTTCATTGACTGTATAAATATTTTTTATTGTCAGTTTCCAGTCCAGAGCTATTCTAGTGGTGTGGGAGATAGATGAATGAACTTAATGAGGACCCAAATCTGACAAAGTGATTAGTATAAAAGAAGACAAGTCCTATATGTAATTAACTATAAATACAAGATTGAAAAATATAAGTGATAGAAGAGAGGTACATGTAAGTGCCCAAGAAGTTCAGAGGATGAAGAAATAACTTCTAGTTAAGGGGCCAGAGGAGGCATAGAGGAAGGACACTAGAGTTTGATTTTGGACTTTAAGTAGGTGTTGAGGTTGCAATCCAGATGGGGAATAATGTGAGCAAAGGTACAGAAATAAGGAAATCCTCGATATATACTGCGAGCAATGACTAAACGTAAGGTAGTCTTACCACTAAGTTATTAAGTGTTGGAAAAGAAGCCTTACTGTTTTTGTAGCTGTGTTTTGGCATTTCTTCCTTTTAAAAATTTATTTATTTATTTATTTATTTTTGGCTGTGTTGGGTTTTTGCTGCTGCACACAGGCTTTCCCTAGTTGTGGCGAGCGGGCTTCTCATTGTGCTGGCTTCTCTTGCTGCAGAGCACGGGCTCTAGGAGTGAGGGCTTCAGTAGTTGCAGCATGTGGGCTCAGTAGTTGCGGCACACGGGTCCTAGAGTGCGCAGACTTCAGTAGTTGTGGCATGCAGGGTCAGTGGTTGTGGCTTGTGGGCTCTGGAGTGCAGGCTCAGTAGCTGTGGCGCACAGGCTTAGTTGCTCCACAGCATGTGGGATCTCCCCAGACCGGTGCTTGAACCTGTGTCCCCTTCACTGGCAGGCGGATTCTTAACCACTGTACCACCAGGGAAGTCCTTTTTTTTTTTTTTTTTTTTTTTTTTTTTTTTTTTTTTTTTGGCATTTCTTCATTCTAAAAATATGCCAGAACTCAAACACTGGAAACGTTCAACCTCTGAAATGCCAGACCTGAGCTCAAATTTTCCTCCAGTCCTAGAAAGAGCAGTTTCTTCTGTTCAGGTTTGATTTTTCACTTGTCATCTTCCTCCTATTTCCTTCTGCTTTCTCTGAAATGATAACCTTATTCTATTAGCTGAGCTATCTCTTCTGTTTTTTATTTCTAATGGCTCATCTACAGTATTTTATACACATAAGCCTCTCCCAATGTAAAAATAAAACAGATTCCTGTATCTATGGCTTTCACTTTCTCTTCTTTCTTTAAAGGTAAATTTACCAAGTGTCTTATTTACTTGCTGTCTCCATTTTCTTCCCTATATTTACTCCTCAACTCCCTGCAACCTGATTCCCTTACTCATGACTCCATTCAAAGTGCCTGACCAGTGGAAATTAGGTGGAAATATTGTATGCAGTGTTCAGAAAGCACTCTTACAGAAAAGGGGTATTCTTTCTATCTTTCCTTCATGCTTGCTGGAATGAAGGTATGATAGCTGGAGCTCAAGCAGTTATCTTGGCCTATGAAGTAATGGCCATGGCTTGAGAATGATAGAGCAGCCCATGGAAGGAGCCTGTATTCCTCATGACTTTGAGAAGCTACTCTAGCTACCCTGAACTGTTTGCCTTTGGAAAGAGAAATAAATTTCTTATTATTTAAGCTGCTGTTATTTTGGATTTTCTGTCACTTTTAGTCACACCAACTTCTAACTAACATAATGAGTAATGTTAAGCATTCTTATAAGGCTTATAATATTACTTATGCACCAGTGATTCCCAAATCCAGGTCACTGTCTTTCTCCTGAACTTCGGTTGATTCAGGATTTCCTGCTGAATTTATCCTCATGTATACCCATGCACATCTCAAATTCAGCATGTTTAAAGATGAAGTTATTTTTTCTAATTCCCTTCCTATGTTTTCAGTCTCAGTTAATGTGACCCATAACAGACACTAGGCAGGAATTATGAACTTGACCATCCCCTGAACTTTAACTGTCCTCTCTTCTTGATCTTTATTATTACAGACTTACTTTAGACCCTAATCATCATTCTCTTGCAATACTTCTATAATCTTCTAACTAATCTTTCTACTTCAAATCTTGTCACATCTCTAATCCATTTACTAATCTGTCACCACAGTTGTATTTCTGAATAGAAATGTTTTTTCTGAAAGAAATACTATCTTGCTTAAAATTCTTCCATGGCTTTACGTTACCGACTAGATGAAGTAGAATCTTCCTAGCATGGCATGCAAGGCCCTCCATGAATTGTCTCCTGCCTACTTTCCCAGCTTTATCTCTACCAAACTGCCTTTCTGTTGCACATTATTCTTTCAGTATTTTTTCCCTGACTTGATTACCTTTCCCTCATCTTCAGTTCTATATTTAGACTTTCTAAGAATTTATTGAAGTATAGTTGATTTACAGTGTTGTGTTAGTTTCTGCTGTACAATAATGTGTATAATATATATATATACATTCATTTAAAAATATTTTTTCATTATGTTTTATCACAGCATATTGAATATAGTTCCCTGTGCTATACAATAGGACCTTGTTGTTTATCTATTCTATATATAATAGTGTGCATCTGCTAATCCCAAACTCCCAATCCATCCCTCCCCCACCTCCCTCCCCCTTGGCAGCCACAAGTCTTTTCTCTATGTCTGAGTCTGTTTCTGTTTCATGGGTAAATTCATTATGTCATATTTTAGATTCCACATATAAATAATATCATATGGTATTTGTTTAGATTTAGACTTTTAATTGAATAATAGTATACACAGTTCAATTTTTATGTCCTTTCTGAAGACTTTTCTCACCAACCTCAGGGAGAATTGACCATTCTCTCAGGTCTGCCTCACTTCACTCTCAGACTTCTATACTAATATCCATAACACTGGAAGATAGTTGAGAGTAGAGAGTAGGTTATATGCATCTTTGCATCCTCAACCCTTACCAAGGTGCCTGACAGAAGTATGTACCTAATAAATGTTTATTATATTAATTAATTGAGTGGATAATAGTAGCATTAGAAATGAGAAGTAAATTTTAATTAGAGGCATATGAAAGAGTGAAAATCAGCAGGGTTTAGTCACTGATTGGATGAGGGAGGTAAGGGAAAGAGAAAGGCCCAAGATTACCCTGCTATTTTAAGCCTCAATAATGAGAGGATATGGTTATATACTAGGAAAATATGGAATGCAGGGAGGAATAAGTTTGGAATGGAAGTTGAGATCTGTTTTGGGCATCTTAAGTTTGATATACTAGTGGTATAGACAGGTGAGAATTGGATGAAAATTTCCTGGAGTGTCATTAGATTCCCTGCACAACTAAAACATCCTCTCATGGGATTATTAACAGACATCACAGGATGTAATTGGTCAGTTTAGGCTGAGAAGAAACACTAGGAACCACAGGATTCACAAGACTGAAGAAACACGAGGCAGGATTCAGGTATGGACCAGGAAACAGGCATCATTGGGAATAAACAGTCTGGCTTCTTCCATCGTGTAGGGCTTTCTGCCACTATATCAGATTCACATGCGTAACCACTATGCTTCAGATGTTTTATGTCGAAAGAGACTTGTAGTTTCAAACAGTTGCTTATATCTGATCCCAAGACATTTTATAACTAACCTCTAAACCTTTCTGTCAATAGTGAGAGTATAAAGGATTTGCTAAAAGTCCCCCTCTCCTAATATGAATAAATTCATGTATCAAAAAATTATTGCAAAAACTTGACAATGCAATCGTAAGAAGAGAACCAGAAACATCAAGAAAACCACAGATTGCTGGTTAGTGCTTCAGCTGCACTCGTTTCTGGCAAAAAATGCTAAAATAAATTTAAAAATATAGAGAGATCATCATAGTAATATTATTCTCCAGCTTTTTTTGAGAAAGAAAAAAGGAAAACAAAGAAGCAAACAATCCCAGTTTAGCTCCTAGGAATTATTCACAGAGACTTTTGCAGCAGCCTGCCAGGAAAATCTCTTCTCAGAATTATTGTCACTTTGTCATGAGAATCTGAAAAATCAATCTCCAAGTTGAGCCAGAATTCAATAAATGAATTCAGTGAATTAAATGTTTACTTAGCATGCTAAATCCCGAGGATAAAAATGAAAAGAGACACATTCCCTGACTTCAGGGAACTCACAGTTTAATGAAGGAATTCTATACCTAGGTTTAGAAATATTTTTAAAGCCAATCTTATCTCAAGAAGACACTTGCAGAAGGGCAATTATGCACACATATAACAGAATTGTGAACTTTGTGTTCAGAGCCCAGTAGTCTCGGAGTACTTACTATACCAAATGACATGAAAACTCCTCTGACTCTTGGATTGTTATCTTTTGGGAAGTTCATTGATCCATATCCAAGAGCATTCATGAGTTGAGATCCCAGCCTTACTAGGGGGTTAGCAAGAACAGCAGTTCCAAATAACTGGAGAAAGTCTAGATTCATGTTACCAAAGACTATGTACTATTGGTAGGACAGAGTTCTGTGTAAATTTTGAAGCAAAGATACATGTTCCAGGGAGCCATAGTTTCTGAAGTTCACAGTCTAGTGATTTGTTAGATATTTTGGATTAGCCGGATAAATGAGATGCATATCTTGATTAGCTGGGTAACTCCACCAGGAGTTAGATATATGTTTTGAGATAATCATACGTTATTGCCATCCAACATGCTCTAAGGATTATTTATTTTCTTTCTTTTTTTTTCAACTGGTACTCAAGATATTTTGGCATATGGCTAGAGTTTGATTTCGTCTATCTTGTCACTTGATGAGTCAAAGTTGCCTTTGTCCCCATGTATTGTAGCCGATGCAGCGTCTCTACTTATAAGACATTAAAGGGTATGTCTCACATTAAATATATTAAAAGAAATTCCAATTATACAATTTAATTTTTTTTTTTTTTTTTTTTTGGTACGCGGGCCTCTCACTGCTGTGGCCTCTCCCGTTGCAGAGCACAGGCTCCGGACGCACAGGCCCAGTGGCCATGGCTCACGGGCCCAGCTGCTCCGCGGCATGTGGGATCTTCCCAGACCGGGGCACAAACCCACGTCCCCTGCATCAGCAGGCGGATTCTCAACCACTGCACCACCAGGGAAAATCAATTTAAGATTTTTAATATCAGTCTTTGGTTGAATCTCTTTGCTTAATGTTTTCTGCAGGTCAAAAAGAACGGTTAACTATCTATATTGACTGCAGAGAAAGCTACCGTTCATTCTAACCTACATTTGTACGTTTTTAGGAAGGTATTCCTGGCAATTGCTGCAGTTGGCTTCTTCAAGTTTAAATGGGAACAAAGATTCAGAACTGGTTTTGAGGGACCAGTGGGAAGAGTCTGGAAAATAGCCATTGGTTAAGCTGAACCTGGCCCAGATACTTTAAAGCCTTGGGGACATATTTAGATAAGGATTATTTCTTAACTTATCAAGTCACTATCAGAATCAAAGAGGAGATGAGGATCAGAAAGGTCAGAGCAAATCAAGTACAGAGGATTGCTAGGTGTCAGGCAATAAGCTGGACATAAGAATAAGAATGAGGTTTGAGGAGTGTGTAAGTACCATTTATTGAGGCATTTTCCTAAGTCCTGAACACATCACCTCATTTATTTTCACTTTGCCTTATTTTTTAAAAAAAATTTACTAGTGATAAATTGAGTTAGAGTGGTTAAATAATTTGCCTAAATTCCATAATTAAAAATTGGTGTCAGTGAGATTCAAACCTAAATCTGCCCGCCACCTGAACCATTGCTCTTAACCAAGAATTCTGAACTGTCAAAAAGTTGAACGTGTGATCTGGAACACAGTAGATTGTAATGACCTATATGGGAATAGAATCTAAAAAAGAGTGGGTATATGTATATATGTATAACTGATTCACTTTGCTGTATAGCAGAAACTAACACAACATTGTAAATCAACTATACTCCAATAAAAATTAATTTCAAAATAAAACAGAAAAAAAAAATCAGACTGATGAGCCAATTCAAGGGTCTAAGAGAAAAGAGTTAGGAGAGGAAAGAGAAGCACCTTGCATACTTCAGGCATAGAGTCTGGGAGGGTAGAGGAGAGACATATTGATGATAACATGGAGAGCTTCTGGGGTGTTAAATATCTCTTCTGCTTAACTTGCAGGTTAACATCTGCTAAAGATTTTTCTTTCTATAGTTGTGGTTTGAATTATTAATGTGATTCTGATACTGTGATTGGGAGTTATTGAAACTAGAATTTGGGGGCATGAGGAAAAATACAATCTTTACCTGAATGGGAAATGTCAAGATAGCTTTATAGTAACTCAATGGGTTTTTTTCTGGGGGGGAGAGGGAGATGGGGGAGGACTACAGTAAGTAATGATATTATAAGTTCTGGATCTTAAGAAGGAATTTCTGTAGTCATCTACATAAGATTTCACTTTCAGAATGAAATCTGTGTATGGACAGGATTGCATTCTGTACCTTTCCATTTTCATCAGGTTCTGGTTTCATGTCTTATTTCCTTTGAAGAAGGTGATTATGGGACAGTATCCATGTTATCATATGGATCTGTGCCCGGCCCATTAGAAATATTGTCCTGATAAGACTCTGCAAAACTTATTTTATTGAATATAGAAATGTTTTCATGTTTCAACATGCATGATGAGTCAGTGTAGGTAGGAGATATATAGATGTCTTTCATTATGGGATTATCGTTTCATAGTGCTCACCACTTCCCTCAGATTGCATCAGCCCTAAGAAACTTCCGTGTGTCATTTGCGTTTAACTGCTTGTTTACATTTCACAGCAATGATTTTTGTTACTGTTGCTTTTTTTTTTTTTTTTTTTTTTTGTGGTACGCGGGCCTCTCACTGTTGTGGCATCTCCCGTTGCGGAGCACAGGCTCCGGACGTACAGGCTCAGTGGCCACGGCTCACGGGCCCAGCCACTCCGCGGCATGTGGGATCTTCCCGGACCAGGGCACGAACCCGCGTCCCCTGCATCGGCAGGCGGATTCTCACCCACTGCGCCACCAGGGAAGCCCAGTTGCTTTTTTTAAACTCTAAAATATTCCAGCTTTTGTTATGATATTTCTTGCCCTCCTAGGAGCACTATCTGGATTACACACCTATGCACATCCCTAGATGTTTTAGAGATTACAATTCTGCTACTGGTGATCACTATCAGTATGTCCTTGCTACTAGGATATAAACTTCCAATACTTTGTAGATTCCTGTGTTCCTGTAGATTCCTGTGTTAGGAATAGAATGGTGAGCAAGATAGACTGGCTCTGTGTAATCACCTCTGTCATATTTCTTTATTCTTCTTGGACTCAAAGTTGATGCTTAATGAAGCTTGGCCAAATAATTGGTTGCGTTGAACTGGGGGAGGTCTACAATCACTATATAATCTATCAGTTATTCATATAGGTATAGGTTGTGGCTGAAACTATTCTATGCAGTGACTAGTCCAATGTTTCTCAAAGGATGGGTTTCTTGCAATATCTGCATTAGGATCCCCTGGGATGCTTAATAAAAATGTAGATGTTCTGCTCTTTCCCCAAAGGTCTGGTGCAGTGCTTGGAATTTACACATTAACAAGCTCTTCACTTGATTCCATCGCACCTCAATAACTATGATACTAGGCAATATTTATTGAGTACTTATTATACCAGGCATTATGTTAAGCACCATATATATATATAATTTAATTCTCATAACAACCTATGATATAGGGTCTTTTTGTTGCAATTAGGAGAGGACTCTAAAGCACAGAGACATTAAGAAACTTTTAGAACCACTAGTGATTCTACCTGAAGGGAGCAGAATATGCCACCCTAAAATATGCCATTTTGGCATATTGATTATTTTGAATTAAAGTTACTTAAGAAGCAGCTAGTGCAAGAAAGACACTCTGAACTTCCTTTGTCCTTCTGAAAGCAGGAAATAAATCTCCCATGTGAAAGGCACCCTCCCTGTACCAGGAGAGTGTAAGGCATTCTTCTCACCAGAGACAGGGAATTTAGGGCCATGAAGGCTGTATAAACAAACCTTGCTACTTCACTAATTTACTACCTGAAGCCCTAACTTGTTTGTCTTGTCAATTCTTCACAAATTCATTGTTTCTTTGTCTGAAAGGTGTAAAAGCCGCCTGCTTTGGGGGCTTCTTGGAATGTCATATTTCTGTGAGCTCTCTTGTACATATGACACTGAATTGGTTTTTCTCCTGTTTATGTCTTTGGTCAATTTAATTATTAGATCAGCCAAAGGATCTAGAGCGGAAGAAAGGAGAAGTCTTCCTCCCTTACAGATCCCTTTGGTTGAATTTACTTGGTATCAAATTATTCAGGTAGTTCATTCAAAAATTCAGTAAGCCTGACCACTTTGGTGTCAAATAGATATGCTGCTTATCTCAAAGATCAGAGCCCCATTCTCCGGTGCTTCTATTATGAGAAGCTGAGAGTGACAACAATCTTGTCAGTGCGAAGTCTATGGTAGGGTCTGATGATTTGTGTATTTACTGACCTTTTCTACCTTTCTTAACACCCTAAAAAGAGGGTAATGAAAAACTGCTGGGATATTTTCAGCAAGTAGGATTTGGGTTTCTTCTGCACATAGGTACTTTCTTTCAGCTGTGTATGCTCTTAAAAAGTTTAATCTGTTAGTGATCAAATGGAGTAAAATAGGGTACTTGCCCAACATCTTATCATATATATTGCTGAGTAATCAGACCAAAAGAAAATTGAAAAAACAGTTTGCCAGTTCTTAATTATTGATATTTTAAGGCAGTAGAGTATAATGGAAATGACACTTGATTCTGTTGGCTCTGTGACCTTGGGAGGACAGTTGATTTGAGGATCAGAGATGAGATCATAGTTGTTATATATGAGATTGATCCCTACAGCTTAGATCAGTTTCTAGTTCCATCTGCATACAGCACCCAAAAAGGGAAGTATTCACAGTCCTCCCCTTTGCATATACAGAGGACTAGTACAACATTTTAATGTGTCTCATTAACAAAGAACACATGTTGAATTGGAAGCAGATTTGATTAAAGGATGGAAAGAAGGGAGAAAGGAAACACCATGCCTGCTAATCTCTCTCATTAAGTATAGAATTCATTAGAAAGAAATATGTGGAAAAAATAATTTAAGGGTATATATTGATAAAATCATTTGATGACGTGCTCTTCATTTTGACTAAGAACAGCTTTAATTACCAAATAGATTAAGAATAGCTATAATCTAGGTTCCTTGCACAATAAAGTATGAATTGCTAAATTGTCCCTTATTTATTCTTGCTTGTTGTATCTTCAGAAAAATAATTCTCTATGTATGCTGATCAGATCTTGGAGTTCTTTGGGATAGTTTAGGTTTGTTATATGGATAGTTATTTAATTTAGAAAGATTAAATCAAGAAAATTTTACTCTACCCTGATTGTTAATGCCTGGGAAATTAAATGCACAAAGAAATGAAAGTCATTTTGTCTTAATAAACATAACAGATAAGAGTCAATGACACAGTAGTATGAACTTTAAAAAATAAAATGAAGTATACTCTGTAAAAGTAAAATCAATTTGCAGAGTATGAAAACAAAATGATTAATATTGGTATTTTTGATGAGTGATTCAACATGGTCCATTTTGGATGACTGAAAATATTTAAGGGAGTGACATCTCTTGTATTTAAGTAAGATTATTGTATAAATTTAATATTAAATGTAGGCAAACTTATGCATCATAACTAGAGATTAATATTCCTTCCAGGACACCTGACAATTAGAATTCAGAATTGCTTTATAGTAACTGATATAAAGGAAATTGTAGGTCGTAACATTTTGGCTCTACACATCAACATAAGTAAGACTGTAACTCACTTAAGGAGCTTTCCAGAAGTAAAACAGAACAAAATAAAATTAATGTTGATATTAGAAGGCATAAGTTGTATATGCAGACTGTATAAAGGATCAATATATTTGAGGATGTGTTAATAAAGACTATTACAAGAGACAAAGAAGGACACTACATAATGATCCAGGGGCCGATTCAAGAGGAAGATATAACAATTGTAAATATTTATGCACCCAACACAGGAGCACCTCAATACATAAGGCAAATACTAACAGCCATAATAGGGGAAAGTGACAGTAACACATTCATAGTAGGGGATTTTAACACCCCACTTTCACCAATGGACAGATCACCCAAGTGAAAATAAATAAGGAAACACAAGCTTTAAATGATACATTAAACAAGATGGAGTTAATTGATATTTATAGGACATTCCATCCATAGACAACAAAATACACATTTTTCTCAAGTGCTCATGGAACATTCTCCAAGATAGATCATATCTTGGGTCACAAATCTAGCCTTGGCAAATTTAAGAAAATTGAAATCGTATCAAGTATCTTTTCTGACAACAATGCTATGAGACTAGATATCAATGACAGGAAAAAATCTGTAAAAAATACAAACACATGGAAGCTAAACAATATAATACTTAATAATGAAGTGATCACTGAAGAAATCAAAGAGGAAATAAAAAAATACCTAGAAACAAATGACAATGGAGACATGACGACCCAAAACCTATGGGATGCAGCAAAAGCAATTCTAAGAGGAAAGTTTATAGCAATACAATCCTACCATAAGAAACAGGAAACATCTCAAATAAATAACCTAACCTTGAACCTAAAGCAATTAGAGAAAGAAGAACAAAAAAACCCCGAAGTTAGCAGAAGGAAAGAAATCATAAAATCAGATCAGAAATAAATGAAAAAGAAATGAAGGAAACGATAGAAAAGATCAATAAAACTAAAAGCTGGTTCTTTGAGAAGATAAACAAAATTGATGAACCATTAGCCAGACTCATCAAGAAAAAAAAGGGAGAAGACTCAGATCAATAGAATTAGAAATGAAACAGGAGAAGTAACAACTGACACTGCAGAAATACAAAAGATCATGAGAGATTACTACAAGCAACTCTATGCCAATAAAATGGACAACGTGGAAGAAATGGACAAATTCTCAGAAATGCACAACCTGCCGAGACTGAACCAGGAAGAAATAGAAAATATGAACAGACCAATCACAAGCACTGAAATTGAAACTGTGATTCAAAATCTTCCAACAAACAAAAGCCCAGGACGAGATGGCTTCACAGGCAAATTCTATCAAACATTTAGAGAAGAGCTACCACCTATCCTTCTCAAACTCTTCCAAAAGATAGCAGAGGGAGGAATACTCCCAAACTCATTCTACGAGGCCACTATCACCCTGATACCAAAACCAGACAAAGATGTCACAAAGAAAGAAAACTACAGGCCAATATCACTGATGAACATAGATGCAAAAATCCTCAACAAAATACTAGCAAACAATATGCAACAGCACATTAAAAGGATCATACACTATGATCAAGTGGGGTTTATTCCAGGAATGCAAGGATTCTTCAATATACGCAAATCAATTAACATGATACACCATATTAACAAATTGAAAGAGAAAAACCATATGATCATCTCAATAGATGCAGAGAAAGCTTTTGACAAAATTCAAAACTCATTTATGATAAAAACCCTGCAGAAAGTAGGCATAGAGGGAACTTTCCTCAACATAATAAAGGCCATATATGACAAACCCACAGCCAACATCATCCTCAATGGTGAAAAACTGAAACCATTTCCACTAAGATCAGGAACAAGACAAGGTTGCCCACTCTCACCACTCTTATTCAACATAGTTTTGGAAGTTTTAGCCACAGCAATCAGAGAGGAAAAAGAAATAAAAGGAATCCAAATCAGAAAAGAAGAAGTAAAGCTGTCACTGTTTGCAGATGACATGATGTTCTACATAGAGAATCCTAAAGATGCTACCAGAAAACTACTAGGGCTAATCAATGAATTTGGTAAAGTAGCAGGATACAAAATTAATGCACAGAAATCTCTGGCATTCCTATACACTAATGATGAAAAATCTAAAAGTGAAATTAAGAAAACACTCCCATTTACCATTGCAACAAAAAGAATAAAATATCTAGGAATAAACCTACCTAAGGAGAAAAAAGACCTGTATGCAGAAACTTATAAGACACTGATGAAAGAAATTAAAGATGATACACATAGATGGAGAGATATACCATGTTCTTGGATTGGAAGAATCAACATTGTGAAAATGACTCTACTACCCAAAGCAATCTACAGATTCAATGCAATCCCTATCAAACTACCACTGCATTTTTCACAGAAGTAGAACAAAAAATTTCACAATTTTGTATGGAAACACCAAAGACCCCCAATAGCCAAAGCAAGCTTGAGAACGAAAAATGGAGCTGTAGGAATCAGGCTCCCTGACTACAGACTATACCACAAAGCTACAGTAATCAAGACAGTATGGTACTGACACAAATACAGAAATATAGATCAATGGAACAGGATAGAAAGCCCAGAGATAAACCCATGCACATATGGTCACCTTATCTTTGATAAAGGATGCAAGAATATACAGTGCAGAAAAGACAGCCTCTTCAATAAGTGGTGCTGGGAAAACTGGAAAGGTACATGTAAAATTATGAGATTAGAACACTCCCTAACACCATACACAAAAATAAGCTCAAAATGGATTAAAGACCTAAATGTAAGGACAGACACTATCAAACTCTTAGAAGGAAACATAGGCAGAACACTATGACATAAATCACAGCAAGATCCTTTTGGACCCACCTCCTAGAGAAATGGAAATAAAAATAAACAAATGGGACCTAATGAAGCTTAAAAGCTTTTGCACAGCAAGTGAAACCATAAACAAGATGAAAAGACAACCCTCAGAATGGGAGAAAATATTTGCAAGTGGAGCAACTGACAAAGGATTAATCTCCAAAATTTACAAGCAGCTCATGCAGCTCAATAACAAAAAACCAAACAACCCATGGGCTTTGCTGGTGGCACAGTGTTTGAGAATCTGCCTGCCAATGCAGGGAACATGGGTTCAAGCCCTGGTCTGGGAAGATCCCACATGTCGCGGAGCAACTAAGCCTGTGAGCCCCAGCTACTGAGCCTGCACGTCTGGAGCCCGTGCTCCGCAACAAGAGAGGCCACGACAGTGAGAGGCCCGCACACCATGAGGAAGAGTGGCCCCCACTCACTGCAACTAGAGAAAGCCTGCACGCAGCAATGAAGACCCAACACAGCCAAAATAAAATCAAACAAACAAACAAACAACCCAATCCAAAAATGGGCAGAAGCCCTAAATAGACACTTCTCCAAAGGAGACATACAGATTGCCAACAAACACATGAAAGAATGCTCAACATCATTAATCATTAGAGAAATGCAAATCAAAACTACAATGAGATATCATCTCACACTGGTCAGAATGGCCATCATCAAAAAATCTAGAAATAATAAATGCTGGAGAGGGTGTGGAGAAAAGGGAACCCTCTTGCACTGTTCCTGGGAATGTAAATTGATACAGCCACTATGGAGAACAGTATGGAGGTTCCTTAAAAAACTACAAATAGAACTACCATATGACCCAGCAATCCCACTACTGGGCATATACCCTGAGAAAACCATAATTCAAAAAGAGTTATGTACCAAAATGACCATTGCAGCTCTATTTACAATAGCCAGGAGATGGAACCAACCTAAGTGTCCATCATCAGATGAATGGATAAAGAAGATGTGGCACATATATACAATGGAATATTACTCAGCCATAAAAAGAAACGAAATTGAGTTATTTGTAGTGAAGTGGATGGACCTAGAGTCTGTCATACAGAGTGAAGTAAGTCAGAAAGAGAAAAACAAATACCACATGCTAACACATATATATGGAATCTAAGAAAAAAAAAAAAAGGTCATGAAGAACCTAGGGGTAAAACAGGAATAAAGATGCAGAACTACTAGAGAATGGACTTGAGGATGTCGGGAGGGGGAAGGGTAGGCTGTGACAAATTGAGAGAGTGTCATAGATATATATATACACTACCAAACGTAGAATAGATAGCTAATGGGAAGCAGCCACATAGCACAGGGAGATCAGCTCGGTGCTTTGTGACCACCTAGAGGGGTGGGATAGGGAGGGTGGGAGGGAGGGAGATGCAAGAGGGAAGAGATATAGGAACATGTGTATATGTATAACTGATTCAGTTTGTTATAAAGCAGAAACACACCATTATAAAGCAATTATACTCCAATAAAAATGTTAAAAAAAACTGGGAAAACAATTGCTATACATATGTTAGAGGGCAATGTTTTAAATTTACAAGATACACCTATATACCAATAAGCAAAATGATGGGCAACAAAATAATAATATTGGCTATGGATAGAAATAGACTGCTTACAGTAAAGGAAATATA